>NC_138299.1:122508563-123803563 GCF_965601325.2 Salmo salar
CTCTCACATGGGTAGGCAGACCATTCCATAAAAATGGAGCTCTATAGGAGAAAGCCCTACCTCCAGCCGTTTGCTTAGAAATTCTAGGGACATTTAGGAGGCCTGCGTCTTGTGACCGTAGCGTACGTGTAGGTATGTACGGCAGGACCAAATCGGAAAGATAGGTAGGAGCAAGCCCATGTAATGCTTTGTAGGTTAGCAGTAAAACCTTGAAATCAGCCCTTGCCTTAACAGGAAGCCAGTGTAGGGAGGCTAGCACTGGAGTAATATGATCAAATTTTTTGGTTCTAGTCAGGATTCTAGCAGCCGTATTTAGCACTAACTGAAGTTTGTTTAGTGCTTTATCTGGGTAGCCGGAAAGTAGAGCATTGCAGTAGTCCAGCCTAGAAGTAACAAAAGCATGGATTAATATTTCTGCATCATTTTTGGACAGAAAGTTTATGATTTTTGCAATGTTACGTAGATGGAAAAAAGCTGTCATTGAAACAGTCTTGATATGTTCTTCAAAAGAGAGATCAGGGTCTAGAGTAACGGATCAGACCTGCGGATCAGACCTGCATAACGGTCAGGAGGAATTTTGGACCATTCCTCTTTACAAAACTGTTTCAGTTCAGCAATATTTTTGGGATGTCTGGGGTGAACCGCTCTCTTGAGGTCATACCACAGCATCTCAATCAGGTTGCCGTCAATGATAGCAAGCTATCCAGGCCCCGAGGCAGCAAAGCAGCCCCAAACCATGATAATCCCTTCACCATACTTTACAGTTGGGATGAGGTTTTGATGTTGGTGTGCTGTGCCTTTTTTTCTCCACACAGAGTTGTGTGTTCCTTCCAAACAACTCAACTTTAGCTTAATCTGTCCACAGAATACTTTGCCAGTAGCGCTGTGGAACATCCAGGTGCACTTTTGCGAAGCTGTGGTGTCCTCCCATGAACACCATTCTTGTTTAGTGTTTTACGTATTGTAGACTCGTCAACAGAGATGTTAGCATGTTCCAGAGATTTCTGTAAGTCTTTAGTTGACACTCCAGGATTCTTCTTCAACCTCATTGAGCATTCTGTGCTGTGCTCTTGCAGTCATCTTTGCAGGATGGCCACTCCTAGGGAGAGTAGCAACAGTGCTGAACTTTCTCCATTTATAGACAATTTGTCTTACCGTGGACTGATGAACATCAAGGCTTTTAGAGATACTTTTGTAACCCTTTCCAGCTTTATGCAAGTCAACAATTCTTTAATCTTAGGTCTTCTGAGATCTCTTTTGTTCGAGGTATGGTTCACATCAGGAAATGCTTCTTGTGAATAGCAAACTCAAATTGTGTGAGTGTTTTTTATAGGGCAGGGCAACTTTAACCAACATCTCCAATCTCGTCTTATTGATTGGACTCCAGGTTAGCTGTCTCCTGACTCCAATTATCTTTTGGAGAAGTCATTCACATACTTTTTCCAACCTACACTGTGAATGTTTAAATGATTTATTCAATATAGACAAGAAAAATACAATAATTTGTGTGTTATTAGTTTAAGCACACTGTGTTTGTCTATTGTTGTGACTTAGATGAAGATCAGATGACATTTTATGACCAATTTATGCAGAAATCCAGGTCCTTCAAAGGGTTCACATACTTTTACTTGCCACTGTATTAGCTAACTGTCTGACGGTGTTTCTCCAAAGTAATGAACTTAGCATATTTCTTAGAAGATAGGAGGTGAACATTATTGAGAAATATTACACTATTACACTAACCAGAGACAGGCAGTGCAAAGGAAAAAGCTCCTCTCGACATTTCCAGAATTGTTTGCCTCTCGACTTCGTGATTTAATTTCAAAGCATTTATTACTGTTTATAAACTCTGAGCTGGGGACCTGTAAGCAGAGTATTGTGAAATGAAATCATGCTGCAGAGCCTAGCAGGAAAATGCCGTCCTCTGTAATTTAGCATTTACACAACAAATGAATTGTGAATTCATTCCCCATCTAGAATGGAGTGCCAATCGTCGTAGTTTAACTGACTTTAGAAAAACCCATGAATTTTTATAATAAAAATTGTATCATTGTTGGAAGTTATATGGTCATAGAGTAATACATTCATTTTGATGCAATACAGTAATTTAAACCAAGGTGACCAAACTCCCTTTCAATAAGGTTGATGTTGTACTGTACAATACCAGTATACTGTAGCGTATTGGAATAAGATGGATGTATTCACCTTACTTGGGCTACAAACACAATATGATGAGTCGTACCTGTGCCGTATGCTCCCTGTCTCACTACTCCATCTTCAGTTCCCATGGGAGCAAGGCCAAGCCAATACCATCACCCACTTATGCAAAGAAGGTAGAGCTGTATTTAATTGTGTTTTAGTGTTGCTAATTTGTGGCAGTGATTGGAGCTTCCCGCATTACACGGTGTGTGTGTGTGTGTGTGTGTGTGTGTGTGTGTGTGTGTGTGTGTGTGTGTGTGTGTGTGTGTGTGTGTGTGTGTGTGTGTGTGTGTGTGTGTGCAGGTGTGTGTCAACTCAAATTATTGGTTGCGTACACAGATTTGCAGATGTTATCACAGGTGTAGGAAAAGCTTGTGTTTCTAGCTCTAACAGGGCAGTAATACCTAGCAGTAAAAAATACAAACATAATCCCCCAAAAATATATATATAATTATGAGCCATGAATAGAATACTGTACATACTGATAAAGTAGGTGAAACAGTATGTAAATATTATTAAAGTGATCAGTGTTCAATGACTATGTGTGACAGGTTAAAGGAAATACTTATAGCCTGTTATACATTAAAAAGTATTAGTAAGTTCATAGTATGTGAGGATCTTAAAACATCTAAAGATCATGCATTCTGTATTAGTTGATAGAGATTGATAACATTCATATAATTGTGTTAAAAAGTTAAAATCCATCAAGCGTACAAAGGGTAAGAATTGTAAAAGGAATATGTAAACGTTATATTGATGACTTTATTTTGTGGTGCCTAATTGAAGGGGAAAAGTGTTAATCTGTGATCTACTAAATGCTCTTAATCTATGAGCCTGAGATCGATTGCTCTGGTCTCCACCCAAGTTCGCGGGGAAATCGCGAACTTTTATTGCAGTAAAAGTTCTCAGTGAAGAAACAATACCGTATCACGCTCGTGATTATTTCTCCCCTTTTTCAGGTACCTTATTGATGATAAAACAGAGTCATTTAAATGTAATAACTCGCTAACATGTCAAGAGTGTTTAAGGTGTGTCTTAGTAACATCTTGAGGAAGTTAGAGTTAAGTTTGCAGAGTAATATGAGCCCTGCTCGGTTGCAGTGAAGGCTAGCTTCGTACTGAGAGTAGCTGCCATTTTATTTCGATCGTGAATGAACATGTGCGTTGTTAATAAGATATTTTGCGGTGTTATTTGTATAATGGTTTTTCAAACACTTTATTGACTGTTGATAAATTGAGTTATGGTTTGAGTTAAAGCTTGGTGCTTGACAGTTATATTGAAATTAGTATATGTTTCAGTGAATTACAGTGTATACTGTTGTGACTTGAATAAGCCTTGTACCCTACAACACTAGCTCTTTCCTGTAGATCTGTTGTTTTGTAAAATGTGTTACTTTTGTAAAATGTGTTACTTTGGTAAAATGATTGCAGTAAAAGTTCTCAGTGAGGAAACAATACCGTATCACTCTCGTGATTATTTCTCCCCTTTTTCAGGTACGTTATTGATGATAAAACAGTAATTTAAATGTAATAACTCGCTAACATGTCAAGAGTGTTTTAAGGTGTGTCTTAGTAACATCTTGCGGAGGGTGGGTATAATTTGTGGAATGTTCCAACAGGAATATGTTCCAAAAACGTTGTAAAGTACAAGGTTGCCAACAAACAACGCATACAAAGTAGCATGATCAATTCACCTAGCTAACTAGCTGCCGAATAGGAAACAACTCACCACGTAGCTTATTCTTAATGTTTGTCCATAGGCTACCAGAGTGAAGACAGAATTTTTTTCGGAATAAACGTGGTGAGTGACAAATTTTATGAAATAGCCCACTCCCTAACTTTGTATGCGTTGTTGTCGGCAACCGTGTTATTTACGAAGCTTCTGGAACAGATTCCTGTTGGAACTTTCCACAATTTATACCCACCCTCTTGAGGAAGTTAGAGTTAAGTTTGCAGAGAGTAATGTGAGCCCTGCTCGTTTGCAGTGAAGGCTAGCTTCGTACTGAGAGTAGCTGCCATTTTATGTCGATCGTGAATGAACATGTGCGTTGTTAATAAGATATTTTGCGGTGTTATTTGTATAATGGTTTTTCAAACACTTTATTGACTGTTGATAAATTGAGTTGTGGTTTACTGAGTTAAAGCTTTGTGCTTGACAGTTATATTGAAATTAGTATATGTTTCAGTGAATTACAGTGTATACTGTTGTGACTTGAATAAGCCTTGTACCCTACAAAACTATTTCCTGTAGATCTGTTGTTCTGTAAAATGTGTTACTTTTGTAAAATGTGTTACTTTGGTAAAATGATTGCAGTAAAAGTTCTCAGTAAGGAAACAATACCGTATCACGCTCGTGATTATTTCTCCCCTTTTTCAGGGGCGTAACATATGCACGTAGGGCAGTAGTCTCTAAGGAGCAGGGTAGAGTACTGGCTGGTAGCCGGGCTAGTAACAGTGACTAAGGTTCAGGGCAGGGTACTGGGCTAGTAGTGGTGACTGTTTAACGGCCTTGAGATAGAAACTGTTTCTCAGTCTCTCGGGCCCAGCTTTGATGCAGGCCGTGGCTCGGGTGGTTGATGATGAGGCCCTTGATGATCTTCCTGGCCTTCCTCTTACACCGGGTGCTGTAGATGTCCTGGAGGACAGGTAGTGTGCCCTCGGTGATGCGTTGGGCTGACCGCATAACCCTGTGGAGAGCCCTGCGGTTGCAGAAGGTGCAATTGTTGTACCAGGCAGTGATACAGCCCGACAGGATGCTCTCATCTGTAGAAGTGTGTGTGCAAGTGTGTGTGCAGGAGTATGAGAGATAAAAAGGGAGTGCATTTTGTTAGTAATATGTGTACTATGTGTTTTAGTATGAGTGAGTATGTGTTTGCGCCCGCCCTGCATTTAGTCTGTGTGTAATGAAGCAACGCTCCACTGTTTGTCCTTAATTCTCTCAGTGTATCTGCTCCTCCTGACCTCATGGGGTGGGTTCTATGATATTCCCAATGAATATTGAATTAGCCTTTAATATCATAAGATATGGGGCTCAGGATTGGAGGAAATCAATGTTGATAAGTGCTGTTGAGTGTCACTTACCCCCAATGCATCATTGATGCACTAATTCCCTTGAGAGGACTAAATGATGCAGTTATTTTGACATCAGACCAGTCCAGACTTGAGCGAACACTTTTAACTGCCAGATTAGGAGTGTGTCAATGTTTCAAGAATTTCCTAAGGCCCTGCTTTTGGAGGTTTAAGGCAGGCAATACAAGCATTTAGTATAGTGCATTGATGTCCCATATTACATTTGGCACATGCACATTGCATTGCCTACAGTGTGTGATCATTGCTTATTGCAATATTGATAGCTTTAAAATGAATTGTTATGGAAATTCACAAGAGGACTATAGACCAATGTCTTATAGTAATATTGTCATTCATCAAATTGCATATAAAGACTATAGCACGTGTTATTAATAGCATTCATATAAAAGAGATTGCATAGACCGACCGTGCCCAATTTATTATGGATATCTTTGTTTTGTTTTTGGAGTGGCTCAGTCTCCTTGTAAAATGACATGTGCTTATCTATATTTATGGTTAAATGAATACTGGATTCACCTTGACTTGGCATTATACAATTACATTTGGAGAAAGACATTTTTTATTTTATTTTATTTCACTTTTATTTAACCAGGTAGACCAGTTGAGAACAAGTTCTCATTTACAACTGCGACCTGTCCAAGATAAAGCAAAGCAGTGCGAGTTAAACATAGGATAAACCATCGTACAGTCAATAACACAATAGAAAAATCTGTGTGCAAATGTAGTATGATTAGGGAGGTAAGGCAATAAATAGGCCATAGTGGCGAAATAATTACAATTTAGCAATTAACACTGGAGTGATAAATGTGCAGAAGAGGAATGTGCAAGTAGAGATGCTGTGGTGCAAAGGAGCAAAAAAATAAATAACAAAATGGGGATGAGGTAGTTGGGTGGGCTATTTACAGATGGGTCGTGTACAGGTGCAATGATCGGTAAGCTGCTCTGACAGCTGATGCTTAAAGTTAGTGAGGGAGATATAAGATTCCAACTTCAGTGATTTTTGCAATTCGTTCCAGTCATTGGCAGCAGAGAACTTGAAAGAAAGGCGGTTAAATGAGGAGTTGGCTTAGGGGATGACCAGTGAAATATACAGTTGAAGTCAGAAGTTTACATACACCTCAGCCAAATACATTCAGATTCAGTTTTTCACAATTCCTGACATTTAATCCTATTAATAATTCCCTGTCTTAGGTCAATTAGGATCACCACTTAATTCTAAGAATGTGAAATGTCCGAATAATAGTAGAGAGAATGATTTATTTCAGCTTTTATTTATTTCATCACAATCCCATTGGGTCAGAAGTTTACATACACTCAATTAGTATTTGGTAGCATTGCCTTTAAATTGTTTAACTTGGGTCAAATGTTTCGCATCCACAAGCTTCCCACATTAAGTTGGGTGAATTTTGGCCCATTCCTCCTGACAGAGCTGGTGTAACTGAGTCAGGTTGCTAGGCCTCCTTGCTCGCACATGCTTTTTCAGTTCTGCCCACAAATGGTCTATAGGATTGAGGTCAGGGCTTAGTGATGGCCACTCCAATACCTTGACTTTGTTGTCCTTAAGCCATTTTGCCACAACTTTGGAAGTATGCTTGGGGTCATTGTCCATTTGGAAGACGCATTTGCAACCAAGCTTTAACTTCCTGACTGATGTCTTGAGGTGTTGCTTCAATATATCCACATAATTTTCCATCCTCATGATGCCATCTATTTTGTGAAGTGCACCAGTCCCTCCTGCAGCAAAGCACCCCCACAACATGATGCTGCCACCCCCGTGCTTCACGGTTGGGATGGTGTTTTTCAGCTTGCAAGCGTCCCCCTTTTTCCTCCAAACATAACGATGGTCATTATGGCTAAACAGTTCTATTTGTGTTTCATCAGACCAGAGGACAGTTCTCCAAAAAGTACAATCTTTGTCCACATGTGCAGTTGCAAACTGTAGTCTGGCTTTTTTATGGAGGTTTTGGAGCAGTGGCTTCTTCCTTGCTGAGCAGCCTTTCAGGTTATGTCAATATAGGACTGCTTTTAACTGTGGATATAGATACTTGTGTACCTGTTTCCTCCAGAATCTTCACAAGGTCCTTTGCTGTTGTTCTGGGATTGATTTGCACTTTTCGCACCAAAGTGCATTCATCTCTCGGAGACAGAAGGCATCTCCTTCCTGAGCAGTATTTTATTTTTTACCTTTATTTAACGAGGCAAGTCAGTTAAGAACAAATTCTTATTTTCAATGACAGCCTAGGAACAGTGGGCTAACTGCCTTGTTCAGGTGCAGAACAACCATTTTTTTTACCTTATCAGCTGTGGATTCGATCTTACAACCTTTCGGTTACTAGTTCAACACTCTAACCACTAGGCTACCTGCCGCCCCGGTATGACGGCTGCGTTGTCCCATGGTGTTTATACTTGCATACTATTGTTTGTACAGATGAACATGGTACCTTCAGGCATTTGGAAATTGTTCCCAAAGATGAATTACCCGATCAGAAGCTACTAAAGCCATGACATCATTTTCTGGAATTTTCCAAGCTGTTTAAAGGCACATTCAACTTAGTGTATGTAAACTTCTGACCCACTGGAATTGTGATACAGTGAATTATATGTGAAATAATTTGTCTGTAAACAATTGTTGGAAAAATTACTTGTGTCATGCACAAAGTAGATGTCCTAACCGACTTGCCAAAACTATAGTTTGTTAACAAGAAATTTGTGGAGTGGTTGAAAATGAGATTTAATGACTCCAACCTAAGTGTATGTAAACTTCTGATTTCAACTGTACCTGCTGGAGCGCTAGCTACCGGTGGGTGCTGCTATGGTGACCAGTGAGCTGAGATAAGGCAGGGCTTTACCTAGCAAAGACTTATAGATGACCTGGAGCGAGTGGGTTTGGCGACGAATATGAAGCGAGGGCCAGCCAACGAGAGCATACAGGTCGCAGTGGTGGGTAGTTTATGGGGCTTTGGTGACAAAACAGATGGCACTGTGATAGACTACATCCAATTTGATGAGTAGAGTGTTGGAGGCTATTTTGTAAATGACATCGCCAAAGTCAAGGATTGGTAGGATAGTCAGTTTTACGAGGGTATGTTTGGCAGCATGGGTGAAGTATGGTTTGTTGCAAAATAGGAAGCCGATTCAAGATTTAATTTTGGATTGGAGATGCTTAATGTGAGTCTAGAAGGAGAGTTTACAGTCTAACCAGACACCTAGGTATTTGTAGTTGTCCACAAATTCTAAGTCAGAACTGTCCAGAGTAGTGATGCTGGACGGGTGGGTGGGTGCGGGCAGAGATCGGTTGAAGAGCATCCATTTAGTTTTATTTGCATTTAAGAGCAGTTGGAGACCACGGAAGGAGTGATGTACAGAATTGAAGCTCGTCTGGAGGTTAGTCCAAAGAAGGGCCAGAAGTATACAAAATGGTGTCGTCTGCATAGAGGTGGATCAGAGAATCACCAGCAGCAAGAGCGACATCATTGATGTACACAGAGAAAAGAGTCGGCCTGAGAAATAATCCATGTGGCACCCCCATAGAGACTGCCAGAGGTCCGGACAACAGGCCCTCCGATTTGACACACTGAACTCTATTTGAGAAGTAGTTGGTGAACCAGGCAAGGCAGTCATTTGAGAAACCAAGGCTGTTGAGTCTGCCGATAAGAATGTGGTGATTGACAGAGTCGAAAGCCTCGGCCAGGTCGATGAAGACGGCTGCACAGTATTGTCCTTTATCGATGGCAGTTATGATATCGTTTAGGAAGTTGGGCGTCGCTGAGGTGCACCCATGACCAGCTCGGAAACCAGATTGCATAGTGGAGAAGGTACGGTGGGATTCAAAATGGTCGGTGATCTGTTTGTTAACTTGGCTTTTGAAGACTTTAGAAAGGTAGGATAGATATAGGTCTGTAAAAGTTTAGGTCTAGAGTGTCTCCCCTTTTGAAGTGGGGGATGACCGCGGCAGCTTTCCAATCTTTATGGATCTCAGACAATACGAAAGAGAGATTGAACAGGTTAGTAATAGGGGTTCCAACAATTGCGGCTGATCATTTTGGAAAAGAGGGTCCAGATTGTCTAGCTCAGCTGATTCGTAGGGGGTCGAGATTTTGCAGCTCTTTCAGAACATCAACTATCTGGATTTGGGTGACGGAGAAATGGGGAAGCTTGGGCAAGTTGCTGTGGGGGTTGCAGAGCTGTTGACCGGGGTACTGGTAGCCAGGTGGAAAGCATGGCCAGCCGTGTTTCCTAGCCTCTGTGCAGTGGGCAGCTGGTAGGAGGTGCTCTTATTCTCCATGGACGTTACAGTGACCCAGAACTCTTTGGAGTTTGTGCTACAGGATGCAAATTTCTGTTTGAAAAAGCTATTCTTTGCTTTCCTAACTGCTTGTGTATATTGGTTGCTAACGTCCCTGAAAAGTTGCATATCACGGGGGCTATTCGATGCTAATGTAGTATGCCACAGGATGCTTTTGTGGTGGTCAAGTCTGGAGTGAACCAAGGGCTATATCTGTTCTTAGTTCAACATTTTTTTATTGGGGCATGCTTATTTAAGATGGTGAGGAAAGCACTTTTAAAGAACAACCAGGCATCCTCTACCGGACAGAATGAGTTCAATTTCCTTCGGGATACCTGGGCCAGGTTGATTAGAAAGGCCTGCTCGCTGAAGTGTTTTAGGGAGCGTTTGACAGTTATGAGGGGTGGTCGTTTGACCACGGACCCATTATGCACGCAGGCAATGAGGCAGTGTTCGCTGAGATCCTGATTGAAGACAGCAGAGGTGTATTTAAGGGGCAGGTTGGTCAGGATGATATCTATGAGGGTGCCCGTGTTTACGGATTTAGGGTTGTACCTGGTAGGTCCCTTAATAATTTGTGTGAGATTGAGGGCATCTAGCTTAGATTGTAGGATGGCCAGGGTGTTAAGCATATCCCAGTTTAAGTCACCTAACAGTACAAACTCTGAAGATAAATGGGGGGCAATTAATTCACATATGGTGTCCAGGGCACAGCTGGGGGCTGAGGGTGGTCTATAACAAGCGGCAACAGTGAGAGACTTATTTCTGGAAAGGTGGATTTTAAAAGTAGAAGCTCGAACTGTTTTGGCACAGACCTGGATAGCATGACAGAACTCTGCAGACTATCTCTGCAGTAGATTGCAACTACACCCCCTTTGGCAGTTCTATCTTGGCGGAAAATGTTGTAGTTAGGGATGGACATTTCAGAATTTTTGGTGGCCTTCCTAAGCCAGGATTCAGACACGGCTAGGACATCAGGGTTGGCGGAGTGTGCTAAAACAGTGAATAAAACAAACTTAAGGAGGAGGCTTCTGATGTTAACCTCTATGGGACCGGCGGGACGAATTCGTCCCACCTACGTAACATCCACTGCCAGCCTGTGGCGCGATTTTCAAAATCTTCAAAATCCTATTACTTCAATTTCTCAAACATATGACTATTTTACAGCCATTTAAAGATAAGACTCTCGTTAATCTAACCACACTGTCCGATTTCAAAAAGGCTTTACAACGAAAGCAAAACATTAGATTATGTCAGCAGAGTACCAAGCCAGAAATAATCAGACACCCATTTTTCAAGCCAGCATATAATGTCACCAAAACCCAGAAGACAGCTAAATGCAGCACTCACCTTTGATGATCTTCATCAGATGACAACCCTAGGACATTATGTTATACAATACATGCATGTTTTGTTCAATCAAGTTCATATTTATATCAAAAACCAGCTTTTTACATTAGCATGTGACGTTCAGAACTAGCATACCCCCCGCAAACTTACGGGGAATTCGCTAACATTTTACTAAATTACTCACGATAAACGTTCACAAAAAGCATAACAATTATTTTAAGAATTATAGATACAGACCTCCTCTATGCACTCGATATGTCCGATTTTAAAATAGCTTTTTGGTGAAAGCACATTTTGCAATATTCTAAGTATATAGCCCAGGCATCACGGGCTCGCTATTTAGACATCCGGCAAGTTTAGCACTCACCATAATCATATTTACTATTATAAAAATGTCATTACCTTTTGTTGTCTTCGTCAGAATGCACACCCAGGACGTCTACTTCAATAACAAATGTTGGTTTGGTCCAAAATAATCCATCGTTATATCCGAATAGCGGCGTTTTGTTCGTGCGTTCCAGACACTATCCGAAATAGTAAAGAAGTGTCGCGCGCTTGGCGCAATTCCTGACAATAAAATTCAAAGTATTCAATTGCCGTACGTCGAAGCATGTCAACCGCTGTTTAAAATCAATTTTTACGTCATTTTTCTCGTAGAAAAGCGGTAAAATTCCGACAGGGAATCTCCTTTTCGGCAAACAGAGGAAAAAATCCCAAAGGCGGGGGCGGTCGGGGTCACGCGCATAAGCTAGTGTCTCTTGATGGGCCACTTGAGAAAGGCGATAATGTGTTTCAGCCTGGGGCTGGAATGACGACATTCTCTTTTTTCCCGGGCTATGAGAGCCTATGGACGACGTGGGAAGTGTCACGTTAGAGCAGAGATCCTTAGTAAATGATAGAGATGGCAAAGAAGTTCCAGAAATGGTCAGACAGGCCACTTCCTGTAAAGGAATCTCTCAGGTTTTGACCTGCCATTTGAGTTCTGTTATACTCACAGACACCATTCAAACAGTTTTAGAAAATTTAGGGTGTTTTCTATCCATATGTAATAAGTATATGCATATTCTAGTTACTGAGTAGGAGTGGTAACCAGATTAAATCGGGTATGTTTTTTATCCAGCCGTGTCAATGCTGCCCCCTAGCCCTAACAGGTTAACATGCATGAAACCAAGGCTTTTACGGTTACAGAAGTCAACAAATGATAGCGCCTGGGGAATAGGAGTGGAACTGGGGGCTACAGGGCCTGGGTTAACCTCAACATCACCAGAGGAACAGAGGAGGAGTAGGATAAGTGTACGGCTATAAGAACTGGTCGTCTAGTGTGTTGGGGACAGAGAATAAAAGGAGCAGATTTCTGGGTGTGGTAGAATAGATTCAGGGTGTAATGTACAGACAATGGTATGGTAGGATGTGAGTACAGTGGAGGTAAACCTAGGCGTTGAGTGATGATGAGAGAGGTTTCGTCTCTGGAGACACCAGTTAAGCCAGGTGAGGTCTCCGCATGTGTGTGGGGTGTGACAAAAGAGCCATCTAAGGCAACAAATGAGTGCTCTACAGTGAAATAAAACAATAAGAACTAGCCAAGACAGCAGTAGACAAGGCATATTGACATTAGAGAGAGGCATAAAGCAATCACCAGTGTTGATCAGGAGAGCTAAGACAACAACGGGTAAATGGCGATGAATGGGCAGAGCGGGTCAGTTAGGTACATACAGGACCTGAGTTCGAGGCTGGGGCTGACAGGTAAACAAAATGAGGTACCGTGTTATTGAAACAGTCCAGGGGGCATCAGCTGTGTAGCCGAGTAATCATAGGGTCAAAAGAGCAACAATTGGTGAGTCAGGGTGCCGTTCGGTAGTCACAACTATGCTAGCCGAGCAGGGGACACAGCGTTCAGAATGCTAGCAGGTCCTGGCTAGTAGATTGTTCTTCGGCGACATCGTAACAGAATAGCCTGTTGAGACCACATACGTCGGCAGCCCAGTCGTGATGGATCGGCGGGGCTCTGTGTTGACAATAAAGGGTCCTGGCCAATTGGCAAAGCAGGTATTGTAGCCCTTGCTTTATCTGGTATATGGGCCTAGCTCGAGGCTAGCGCAAGGCTAGCTGGTGCTTGCTTCGGGACAGAGGCGTTAGCTAACAATATACACTTGTTTGCAGCTAGTTAGCTGCGATGATCTGTTGTAATGATCCAGAGCGGCAGGAATCCGGAGATGTGGTAGAAAGAAGCAGTCCGATATGCTCTGGGTTGATATCGCTCTGTGCAGACTGGCAGGTATTGTACGAGCTAAGGCTGGCTGGTGACTGAGAAAAAGGTGAAGACCGCTAGCCGTGGTTAACAAAGACTAGTAGCTAGTTAGCTGGCTAGCTCCTGATGGAAGTCCCAGTTATAAGGAATAAAAATAGCAGATCCGTACCACATTGGGTGAGGCGTGTTGCAGGAAAGTATATTTAGTTCATAGATAGAAAGTGAGATTAAGATATATATGAAAAAGACCGGCTATTTACACGGGATAAGACACGGGATAAGACAAAGACAAACACACACGTGTGTGATACACCATCTTGGATACATATTCCCTGTGATGAGTCTAAGCCCTTGAGTACACTTAATTTGATACCTTTACTGCTTTTAAGCCCTGTTTGATCATGACTGGTATCCTTGGATATTTATATATAGTATAAGTCCTCATTTTTGTAGAGACGTTTGGTATTTGAAACTCTGGGGACAGCACCCTTAATGATGACCTACGTAGTTCCCTTCAGCTAACACAGACATGGCAATTTACCACATGAGCGAGATTTCTCTCCTGTCTCCTTGTCCTCTAAGGAAGAGAAATGTTACACTAAGGAATGCTAATACAGGTTTGCCCTGTGTATAGTGTGGAGGTGCAGTAGCTAGTTACTTCATTATCACGCAACAATGGGATAGAATTTAAAATAGCCTAGTACAAATACTTCCCACTGGGCACAGACATCAATTCAACATCCATCCCACATTGGTTCAACTTAATTTGATTGAAATGATATGGAAACAATATAGATTCGACCAGTGTGTGCCCAGTGGGCTCTCTCACTCTCTATCTCTCTCTCTCCCTCTCTCTCTCTCTTTCTCTCCTTTCTCTGTTTTACGGGTGGTTTGTTTGTTTCGATGCTTTGTCGCTGTTTTCTTCATTTCCCTGAGAAAATTAGAATGTTCTCTTCCTCTGTAATTTTGTCTTTTTTCTTTATCGCAACTAATTTCCTCACAAATATAGTCTTTTGTATTCTTATGTGGCCTGTATATTCACTGGCCTCATTTTGAAAGTAATCCACTTTTTCATGGGTTTCATTCTTTCCTGTAATGAGGTGATGGACTGGAATCATTTTTTAAACAATCCTGCTAAAGTAGCAGTATAAACTACTCTTTCCCATCATATACCCAGACTGAAGATAATATTAACATAGAGGTTGGTGTGAGTCATAGTAGATTGTTCTTTCTATAGTCAGAAGGACATGTCAGTGTCAATACAAAATATTTCTTTCTGTGGTCTAAAGGCATTAGTGTCACTTCATGATGCTCTTTCTAAGGATGCAATACTTACTACACAAATGTTCTTTCAATAGTCTAAAGGACATATGCCTTTGCAGGAGGTTATTTCTAAAAGTAGGCCTACTGTACATATCTCATTGTCACTGGAGAATGTTCTTTCTTCTGTAGTCTGAAGAACTAGTGTCAGTGCCACATTTTCTCACCACAGTCTTAGTGATGTGAGTGACATGCTCTAGTCTTCCATTTGATGTGTTGCAAATTGAGGTTGGTCTACACCCAGATAGGAATCTGAGAGGAACAGGAGTGCAGAGGAGGCTGACATCAGACAGCGGTAGCGCCAGGCCCCCACCATCACCATCACTCTTGACTGAGTGCTTATTACGCGATGCTATATCACTCCCTGGGAGGAAGATGAGGAGGGGTTTGGGTGGGCTTCACAGGCTTTACAGCATGTCCATCCATCCGCACGACCTACCACTTGATCCCAGATCTGATCCCAGAGCAGCCATTCATAACAACCCTGTTGTGATGAAAGTTCCAACATGCTACAGCATGGGGGGACGGGAGCTATCTCCGGGGGGATGGAGCCCCCATCTCAAGGAGGCGGGCGTTTTCCCAGTTAATAATTGGGAGAGAGTGGGAAATTGATCTTGATGGATGCCTAGTTAGTGTTGTATGGATGTGCGAGTGGTGTGAGCATGCCACAGAGTGTTGAAGGTGATTGTCCGTGTTGAGGTGCGGCGGTGTTTAAGAGCTCTTGTGAACAGGCGTTTGGACAAAATTACTGTTCTTAAGATTCAATTTTTTCCAATTTCATAAGAAGTACTTGGCCAAGATTAGATGAAGATAATCGCTCTTCTTGGTCTCTTCGAGAAAATCAGGACTGCTTGATTGGGATTTGTCTTTCAGGGTGAAGCAGACATCTTGATCCAGATATTCATTTCACTGCCATTTCAGCTGAAGGTTAGGGTCAGATCACATTTGAGATCCACTGACTCCCTCTTTGCACTGACTATGCAATGCCATATTATATCTGTCTATGCAATGCAATATTATGTGGCACTATGCCCAATGCCTCCCAACAACTAAAACAATATCTGACCATGCTAATGTATGCATCCTCACCAGAGTGCATGCATAATGTTAGCCTACCTGTTATTGAGAGTCACTTCACCTGCTCATGTCTGTTATTATAATACCGGTAAGTATTCTTCAAGTTTTGGAGACCAGATAGAATTTCACCCATATACAAAATTCAATCTCTCGCAGGAGGGGTCAATGAATTCGGAGAGCATGTTGAGGCTTGAATGATAAGCAATCTCTAGCGATGAGCAATATAAGCGCACCGGCACGTTGCCTCCATTTCCCTGTGCTCGTATGATATCTCATTACCATGCTGAGCTTTATCAACCGCTCCTTGTAAACACCTCTACACTGGCTGGAGTTTTAGGCATGTGGTTCAGAAACTTTTCTGTATATTTTGATATATGTTATGTTGATCTTATGATTAGACCTAGCCTATTTACAGAAGAACATGTAGTTTGTAAGCTGAAGATGGCCAGTCTTCACCAATTACAAGTGCAACTGGATACCTGTCATAATGCATTGTACCATGACAGTGTCTTTATTAAATGTCCCTTTTATAAGGAGTTAATGGAATCTAATATGGTGTGCCCACCATTCCAAGGATAGTGTGACTCATACTGTATTCAAATGGCCCATTTTGTAACGGTTGTCGTAGGAAGTGGACCAAAATGCTCATCTTAACTTTATTGAACACGTAACAAAACAAGAAACCGATCGAACAAACAGGATTACAGGCTAAACACAGCTATGCAAACAGCTTCCCACAAAACCCAAACAAAACACACCCCTCTATATAGGACCTTCAATCAGAGGCAACGAAGAACAGCTGCCTCCAAATGAAGGCCAAATCAATAAACATAGAACTAAAAAGGACTACAACATAGTATATTTCTAACATAGAACATAGCCCAAAAACCCCGGAAAACACTAACCAAACACCCCTCTACATAAACACACACCCCGAACCACAAAACAAATACCCCCTGCCACGTCCTGACCAAACTACAATAACAAATAACCCCTTTACTGGTCAGAACGTGACACATTTAATATCCTGTAAAAGGCAACCGTCTGTCTGCATCGTGACTTAGTAGACGATATTTACATGTATGTATTATTTCGTTATTTGATTGAATTTCTAATAAATATGGCATAACGTCTTATGGGTGCTTGACATTTCGCCATGCCCAAGGATTTCTGTACAATCTGCCCTCCTTTCCAATATGTACCAATCTGATGATAGACAGCCTTGTTAAGAATGGTAAATAGTTTACTGTTTCCCCTCCCACCCATTTCCCCTTCACCGAGACAAGGTAATGGCGCCAGGCTACATCATTCTCAAGTAGACAGAACATGTACCTTGGCAAAAGTAGCTAGGACTCGGAGGAAGTTGTGCAATACAATCTGTTCCACTGACTAGCCTGTCCTGATGTGGCTGCACTTCGCAAAATGACTGTCAGAGATTCAGGGGAGGATAACAATTTAACAAGGTATTGAGGTTTCAAATCCCTTTCTTCCCTCTGCCTCATAGTATGAAGTCAGTTCTTCCATGTACTTAAATGCACCATCTCTCTCCCAGACAAGGGAATGTGGTGCATTATTAGGAAGGTAATTAACTAAAGACTGTATGACAGTAATTCAATTAAGTGCTCTTAGATGGTACTCTTTGGCAGCGGTGTAAATCTCTCAGTATCTGAGATGAATACGGCATGTCAGGGCAGATGGGAGAAATCAATTAATGCCTACAGGGGAGTAGGTAAAATCTTGAACCCAGGCCGACTTCCTGTCAAAAAGACAGGGTATAATTTTATGAGGTTTTCTGCGTCAGCTTCCTTATTGGATCTGACATCAATCACAGGAGGACACTGAGCTCCCTTTGAAGAGGGGAAGAAGGAGATAGAAATTGATACGAGGGCTTTGACAGTGACACAGATTATTTTAGGCTTCTTCTGAATCAGTTCTCAAATAAGGGGTTTCTGGCTGCACACTACTCTCAGTGACGCAGGTCGATTCAATGATTTATTAAATAATAAACACCACTACAAGAAACTGATAGCTTTTCCAATAAATACCATCTGAATGACATGAAACTTATGGCCCCAAACTGTGAATGACACAGTCTCTTCAGTCATGAAGTATTATATTCAAATGTATATTTTCTAGAGATGTGACGATTCACCGATACACATCGGTCCCCGATTCAAACGTTTAAGATACGAGTGCATCGGTCCACGTATCGTTCCTGTATTGTATAGGAGCCCGTGACACATGTATCAAATCGTCTTGAAAGGGAAAGGTGAACATTACTACTAACATTACTACTTAGCATAACTTTGAAGATGTGCACAGAAACACGTATTACTGTGTGTCACCCACTCCCAGATTAACATTTAAAACTGTCTTTTCGGGTTATCTGATTTTTGGCCTGTGACCAAATAAAGTTTGTCTTCAAAACTGGCTGGTGGAGATTACTACTGTCTGGAGTGTGGTGGAGTCTGTCTTTGGTGGCTGCCTGTGCTTGTTACTGTTGTAAGCCTACCTGTACAGGGAGTGTGATTGTGTGATAAGCCTTCTACCTTCTTTCTCACCCACTTCCCAGACACAGCAGGAGGGGGGAAGCATGCCTCACCCCCATCTTCACCCCACCACTTAAAATAGCAGCTACCACATCTTTGTTTGACAAGGCTCATCTCAACCCAGTTATCCCGACATACCGCGGCATGAGATCGAACAAACGTCACACTGCTTTCTCTCCTCTTTTCTACCTCTCCTATTTCCCCTTCTTTTTCTACATTCCTCTTGAAGCATTGCACTGCATTTTCTGACATGTCTTCCTACACTCTTAGAAAAAAAGATGTAATCTAGAATCTAAAATGTTTCTTCGGCTGTCCCCATAGGAGAACCCTTTGACTAACGCTTTTTTGGTTCCGGGTAGAACCCTTTTGGGTTCCATGAAGAGCCCTTTCTTCATGGAACCCAAAAGGGTTATACCTGAAATCAAAAAGGGTTCTTCTATTGGGATAGCCGAAGAACAGTTTTGGAACACTTTTCTCTAAGAGTGTATGAGCTCAAGGTCACCTGCCTCCAGCCCACTTTACTGAGGCAGATATGGCTCGACTGGACGACGCCATTGTGAGTGCAGCACTAATTGAATTATATCTCTGTGGTTGATATAAATTGATTGGAGAATGAGACTCAAGGTCTGTCGCTTGTCTTATGCAATGAGGTTCATTGGCCCTGCCTTCCACCTGCAATTCAATGCCTATTGGAGGCTCTTGATGGCTTTAATTATATTTGATATGTAGCGAGGGCATATGTTTCTGGCAGTAATCAAGTACATGTTTTATGCGGTGCTGTGGGGTTAAACTGTGTAGCATTGATCATCCTCTTCACTGTGTATTTCATCTCTCACCCATCCACCCATATCACAGACAGACACACACACACAAACACGCACACTCTGTATTCACTCCACGGAGATGCAAGGTTGAGTTGAGGCAGCAATTTGAAAGTGTAAAGAAATCTGAGCATGCTTGCTGTTCCTCTCACGTCTGGATTGGAATTGAGAAATGATAGAATTGCTAAACTAGTTCCCCTAGTTTACTCTCCAAAGTTTTCCTCAGAATACTGTAGCTTAGGCTCCTTTCAGAATAAAGCTTTGAATAAATATGATTTCCTTCCAAATCATGATTGAATTAAACCTCTCGACATAGGCAAATAAAATTACTTGGCAAAGTCACGATCAAAGAGGCTATCAGGTGAAGCCAACAATGAATGTAAACTTAAGCAGGATTTGTTCATGGTAAGTCAAGGCTGGGCCTGCCATACAAAACCAGACAGACTTTGTCTTTAACATTTTCCATTGACAAACATCATGTTAACCTGTATGTGTTTTTCTATGCAAATTAAATGTATGTTGACAACCCTTCAAATTAGTGGATTCGGCTATTTCAGCCACACCCGTTGCTGACAGGTCAAGTACACAGCCATGCAATCTCCATAGACAAACATTGGCAGTAGAATGGCCTTACTGAAGAGCTCAGTGACTTTCAATGTCGCACCATCATAACATTTAGTGGAAAGCCTTCCCAGAAGAGTGGAAGCTATTATAGCAGCAATGGGGGGACCAACTCCATATTAATGCCCATGATTTTGGAATGAGCAGATGTCCACATACTTTTGGCCATGTAGTGTATTTTTATTACATAACCGCTAGTGTGATTGATTGACATTTCATTTAATGTATTTTAAATGTAATGTTGCCTTGACTTTACTTAACCACCTTTGCTCACATTTCAACTAAATGGGAGGCTGGGCCATTGACGCGGCCCTCTGCAACTCCAATTCATCACACAGGTTATTTTACTATCCATGGGAAAGCAGTGCTTCTTTCTCTGGCAGCAAAGGGCAGACAGTGTACATACGTCCCTCCCAGCTGCGTTCTGACCTCCATAGGAAGAAAGTACAGGCTGCTCTGCCTCTGTACTCCAGAGCAGGGTGATTTGGATTGAAGCGGGGTGTTTTTTATAGCCCATCACTCATACACCAGGTATCTCTCTGTCTCACTCTCTCTATATACACTGCTCAAAAAAATAAAGGGAACACTAAAATAACACATCCTAGATCTGAATGAATGAAATAATCTTATTAAATACTTTTTTCTTTACATAGTTGAATGTGCTGACAACAAAATCACACAGAAATAATCAATGGAAATCCAATTTATCACCCCATGGAGGTCTGGATTTGGAGTCACACTCAAAATTAAAGTGGAAAACCACACTACAGGCTGATCCAACTTTGATGTTGAAAACCGCTCCTCCGCTCTCTCCACTGGCTTCCAGTTGAAGCTCGCATCCGCTACAAGACCATGGTGATTGCCTACGGAGCTGTGAAGGGAACGGCACCTCCATACCTTCAGGCTCTGATCAGGCCCTACACCCAAACAAGGGCACTGCGTTCATCCACCTCTGGCCTGCTGGCCCCGCTACCTCTGAGGAAGCACAGTTCCCGCTCAGCCCAGTCAAAACTGTTCGCTGCTCTGGCACCCCAATGGTGGAACAAGCTCCCTCACGACGCCAGGACAGCGGAGTCAATCACCACCTTCCGGAGACACCTGAAACCCCACCTCTTTAAGGAATACCTAGGATAGGATAAAGTAATCCTTCTAACCCCCCCCCCCCCCTTAAAAGATTTAGATGCACTATTGTAAAGTGGTTGTTCCACTGGATATCATAAGGTGAATGCACCAATTTGTAAGTCGCTCTGGATAAGAGCGTCTGCTAAATGACTTAAATGTAAATGTAAATGATGTAATGTCCTTAAAACAAGTCAAAATGAGGCTCAGTAGTGTGTGTGGCCTCCACGTGCCTGTATGACCTCCCTACAACGCCTGGGCATGCTCCTGATGAGGTGGCGGATGGTCTCCTGAGGGATCTCCCAGACCTGGACTAAAGCATCCGCCAACTCGTGGACAGTCTGTGGTGCAACGTGGCATTGGTGGATGGAGCGAGACATGATGTCCCAGATGTGCTCAATTGGATTCAGGTCTGGGGAACGGGCGGGCCAGTCCATAGCATCAATGCCTTCCTCTTGCAGGAACTGCTGACACACTCCAGCCACATGAGGTCTAGCATTATCTTCCATTAGGAGGAACCCAGGGCCAACAGCACCAGCATATGGTCTCACAAGGGGTCTGAGGATCTCATCTCGGTACCTAATGGCAGTCAGGCTACCTCTGGCGAGCACATGGAGGGCTGTGCGGCCCCCCAAAGAAATGCCACCCCACACCATGACTGACCCACTGCCAAACCGGTCATGCTGGAGGATGTTACAGGCAGCAGAACATTCTCCACGGCGTCTCCAGACTCTGTCACGTCTGTCACATGTGCTCAGTGTGAACCTGCTTTCATCTGTGAAGAGCACAGGGCGCCAGTGGCGAATTTGCCAATCTTGGTGTTCTCTGGCAAATGCCAAACGTCCTGCACGGTGTTGGGCTGTAAGCACAACCCCCGCCTGTGGACGTCGGGCCCTCATACCACCCTCATGGAGTCAGTTTCTGACTGTTTGAGCAGACACATGCACATTTGTGGCCTGCTGGACGTCATTTTGCAGGGCTCTGGCAGTGCTCCTCATGCTCCTCCTTGCACAACCCAGCAGTGGTCCTGCTGCTGGGTTGTTGCCCTCCTACGGCCTCCTCCACGTCTCCTGATGTACTGGCCTGTCTCCTGGTAGCGCCTCCATGCTTTGGACACTACGCTGACAGACACAGCAAACCTTCTTGCCACAGCTCGCATTGATGTGCCATCCTGGATGAGCTGCACTACCTGAGCCACTTGTGTGGGTTGTAGACTCCGTCTCATGCTACCACTAGAGTGAAAGCACCGCCAGCATTCAAAAGTGACCAAAACATCAGCCAGGAAGCATAGAAACTGAGAAGTGGTCTGTGGTCCCCACCTGCAGAACCACTCCTTTATTGGGGGTGTCTCGCTAATTGCCTATAATTTCCACCTGTTGTCTATTTCATTTGCACAACAGCATGTGACATTTTTTGTCAATCAGTGTTGCTTCCTAAGTGGACAGTTTGATTTCACAGAAGTGTGATTGACTTGGAGTTACATTGTGTTGTTTAAGTGTTCCCTTTATTTTTTTTGAGCAGTGTATATATCTTTCTCCCCCAGAGTGAAAAAATTCACGCTCACTCCTGGCTCTGGTCAGGGTGGCTCATCATCTTTATAATATAGAGAAAATTGCTCTTTGGACAGTGGGGCCTACATGGAATGGGAGCCATTTTCTCCTCATAAAATCGTGAAATAGCGATGAGATTTTTCTCTCGTTGTCACTCCCACCTTAAATCTATCTGATTGTGCTTTTTGGGCGAGGGCGGGTGTGTGCAGTGGATTTGAGGTACAAAGCATGCTGGGAAAACTCTAAGTAAGTGCTTTCCCCTTTCTCATTCTTTTTCTTTCTTGCTTGCTCTGTTTTCTCTCTCTCTTTATCACACATACACATTCTCTCTCCTTGTTTTCTTCTGAGGTTAGCTATTTGGGGGGGGGGGTTATGGGGTTGGGTTGGGCAAGGCAAGACTGAATTCAAAGACTGACAGGGTCGCAAGCTGAGAAAGTGCTTAAGTGAAGCTCTCTCTCTCTCTCTCTCTCTCTCTCTCTTTCTCCCTTGAACTCAAATAGGCTGAGCATCTTGAGGATTGTCAATTGTCCATCCAAGACTAATAACGTTTGGATTGCCTTGAAGTCAGCATATGTTGTTTTATCCCTCATGGAGAGGACGGGGGGGGAAGAGACTGGCTCTTCTTAGACTGTTTGGTTTAGATACACTCTCCGACACTCTTGTTTACCTCATTGTGTTTACCTAGTGGTTGGAATGCACTGGTCGGATTGACTAATGTGTGTAGAGTGATTATTGCTTACCTAGGCTGTTAAGGAGAGCCAAAGGAAAGCATTTCCATGTGGCTGCAGTTTTGCAGTGAGCAAATCGATCTGCATTCACATCGACCCTTTTGTTTCTGCACTTTGACTTACCCCTGGAAGCCTTAAAACCAGAAAGCACCTTCACAATGGAGTGGCTGTTAAGAAGCACTGTCCATAACATAGTCATTCATTGCTTTAGCACAGCACTCAAGCTTTTTTAGTAACCTACTAGGCCCAATGTATATCTATTACCTGTAATTCAATACCTTCAGAAGAACCATGTGTCATACTGACAGTGAAAGGAGACATGAACATGTTGAAGTGTTGTAGCTTGTGACAAATCCCTTCGTTGAACAAATAACAGCTGCATCTTCCACACAAAAAAACAATGCAGTACCAACATGACAACCTGTCTCCTTTGCTGACTGCAGTGACTACACACTGCATATTGGTTGGTTAGGGAGGAAAGTTTGCAGGTTGCATCCTTTTCTGGATCTTTTGCCTTCCTCTACCCTCCTCTCTGTTCCCCAGACGTATGGTTGGCTTCTTGCCTGCTCCTGCCGGGATTTCTGGTCATCAGATGACCATAACCACTGACACTCATCTGCTGCAAATGCTTGGGTTGTGGCGAGTTCAGAGACAATCAGAGCCACGTCGTCAAGGGAACCGGGTGTCACTTCTTTGCACCCCCAGTGTCATGACTAAACCTGTTGCTATGAAAGTCTGAGCCCCGAAGGTCCATTTTAGCCAGACAGTTCAGTTGACTCCATCCTAATGCCTTAGTTGCGGAGAGGTCTGACACCGTGTGTGACCACTGACCACCACCGGAGGCATCAGTATAAGCAAGACCTGCTGGACTGATAAATGTTGCTCTTTAGCTGCCTCGGACACGTCTCAGATGAGGAACACAGCAACGGGTCCACAGTGGGGCGACCAACCATTAAAGGAAACCCCAGGGGATGAATCCTGTGCAAATAGAGAGATGGTTGAGCCCAAGCTCTCTGCTAAGTTTGTTTGATTTCCACGTTTGAGCCGACCTTGAAACCCCTTGCCCTAAATGTCAGATGTGAAAGATTTTAAAAAGGGGGAGACTATCCAACTGATAAGCCTGAGCAACCATTCTACTAAGATCTGCTTTGACCTTTCCAACTATTAGCAAGATCAGAGGGTTGTAAAGCACCAGAGTGTTAGGCTCGAATGCTGGCTGCTGTTCTGCGAGATAGGAGAGCTGTGCAGGGTTGATGTTGATAGTGCGAGGGAGCGATTACATGAACTGTAAAAAGAAAGAACTGTGACACTGTCTCCTGCTTGCCAGACTCTGGCTGCTCTGGCTGTCAGATGAAGCTGATTTGAGACAGTGCAGGGGAGGCTGTTATTAGAGTGGAAAGATTTCATTTGATGTTGTCTTTATGACACGGCCAAGATGCCAAACCTCAGGGTATGTCAGTGAGTGAGTGAGGGAGGGAGTGAGGGAGGGAGCATGCACACGTGAGTGTGCCTCGTCATATTTCGATTTTATTCTCTAGTATCATGTCTGACGCTGTCTCTGATTAAAGGGGATAACATAACTCACTAGTGTGACTAATTTACAACTCAGTAGATGCCTGTAGGGATCCACGTATGGCTAAACGAATACATATCCAGTCGATAGAGCAGAAAATCCTTCAATATTCATTAATGAATAGGTTTAATCAGGTGTTGCTTTGTTTGTTTATTTAACAGCAATATTAGCATGTTAATTTGTCTGATTAGACAAGCACTACAAATGTTTTAGTTTCCCACTGAGGGAAATTCATTCAAGGTGCAAAGGCTGCAATGCTGTAGTGATCAGTTCAGTTGTCCAGTTCAGGTCCCATGCAGTGTAGCTCAGTGTGTATAGTGTCAACTCTGTAGGGTTTGCATGGCAGATATAAAACACGCTAATAGATACAGGCATGACTGAGCCCTCCTGAAGTCTGTTTGAAATGTATATTCAAGCCCTGAAGGGCCACAAGAGAAATGATGACGCAACGATGAGCTGCCAGAGATTTCAAATGAGCGCTTGATCTCACAGGCTTTCTAAATGCAACCATTACCCAAATCCCCTGTAGCAGTCCAAATGTCCCCCCCAAAAATCCCATATAATCTGTGTGAGAACATGACCTTATTACAAAGCTCTATCCACAACTTTCATGTCATTGTCTCTTGTGAATATGCATAGTCAGCTACCACAGTCAAATCATTTAAATCTGTTGGGATTTTTCATTTAAATTCAACATCAGTTGTTTATCATTTATCTCCCGCACTGCTCAAGGCCACCGCATATTGATGAAGGAAAAGCCATTTCTGAAACGTCTCCTATACTCAGCTCCGATGGAAAATTAGTTATTTTTCAACTTGTGTTTTTCTGTCTGTTCTAAGACGTAATCAGTTTTCTGTCGTGGTCGAGTTAATTAACTTTATATGTAAATGTATCTGTAAAAGTGACAGTTGGTGTGTGTTTTCCTTTTCCTCATCTGTGTTTTTTTTCTCCCTGTCACTCACAGGCAGATTGGCAGGTGGCCCGAGCTGAGCCAATGACAGGCGGAGAGGAGCCTTAACGTCGGGCAGGCTTGAGTCCAGCCAAAGTAGGCTGTCAACATAGAACAGAGTGGAGGCTACCCACACACACATACACGGATGAGAGCTCAGGCCACCGGCTTGTGGATGACGCCAAGTGGCGGCTTCCCCTCCATGTCTATAAGGTACGCTGAATAGCATGGCCTTTAGTGGAGTTCATTTTTTTTTACACTCAAGGACAGAACATGACGTGGCTGTGTTCCGATACCTTCCCTAGAATACTATCTACTTAGAGTTTATGGCCAAAGCATTTCTTCATTCTAAGTGGTAGGCTAGTATGCTAGTGCGGATATTGGAACATAGCTGACTTCTATACAGTCTGTGGGAGACTTTGACCCTGTGTCACACAGCAGCTGCAGACTAACTTACTGTAGGAAATGTTGATGAAATAATGACTTGCTCTACCCTGATATCCCCTAGTTGAATGTGTAAACATGATTAACGACTTGCTATTAACGGCTTGTTACATGATGTGTCTGCAATTAAGACTCCCGGTAGTTGATGCTTAATGCACATTCTAGATGCAGGTTCTCATATTTCACTGTACACACTGCCAGGTAAACACACTCATTAGCTGGATGATGTCATGTGACTAGAGGAGCATGCCATTGACAAGTGGGTGCATATTTGGAAAATACAGGCACCAGAACTAAAACTCCTAATTAGAGTAAATGGGCCACATCTTAGGTAGCAATAGTGGCTTAATTCCTCTTAAATGGTGATTAAATGTCACTGGAGTATACAGTATGGTCTAGTGCATGAGTACTCAACTCTGACCCTACGAGGTCCGGACCCTGCTGGTTTTCTTTTCTACCTGATTGGATGGGAATAATGAAAAAATGGAGAGGAACTGGCTTCGAGGTCCAGAGTTGAGTTTGAGGGGTCTAGGGAATAAGAGTGATATTGGAATGTTTTATTGGCCTGTGTCTGAGAGAAGTCCCAACCTCACCCCCCCCATATTCCAGTCTCCCTGGGCATGCCAATGGCAACTTCACTTTAGCTGCTGCCAAGCAGGGCAGGGAAGTGCCAGGCCGGGTAAAGGGATTGTTGGAACAGGAAGGCTGTACATGAGGAGGCTACATGGCTGCTTCCCTCCCAGGGAGAGTTCCTGGCCTATTATTAGAGAGGCTCCTTTGACCCACTTCACATTGATTAGAGTCATGTTAGATGGCAGAGATAGAGAGACAGCTTGGAATGTGAACATAAAGTCCCCAGAGTCATAGAGACACTGTACTTGAACCCTTTCCAGGGAGATTTTTTGCCACTTTTCCCCAAGTGTTAGGGTGTAGGGTAAACAATCTGGAGAGAAAGGACCGAGCACTGGAAGTCAACATGCAGTAGTGCAGTGGAACTGACAACAGCATTCATTCAGTGGTTTGCCATTCATTAGGCACACCAATGGTGAAACTGTATGAATATGAAAACCATTTAAATGCAATTTATATTTTTTAAGTCAGTCCTTGAGGTTTCTCCATGAAGCTACACCATTAGAAAAAAGGGTTTGAAACGGGTTCTTCTGCTGTCCCCATAGGAGAATCATTTTTGGTTCCAGGTAAAACCCTTTTTGGTTCCAGGTAGAATCCTTTTGGATTCCATTACCCTCTGTGGTAATGGTTCTACCTGGAACTGAAAACGGTTCTTCATAGGATTCGAAATAGCAATTTCTTTCTAAGAGTGTAAACAATCTTATTTGCCACCACTTCCTACAGTATAATACATTCTGAATATGCCCTAAAGATAGATGTGAACCAGTAAACTTGTTGTGACTGTCACTGCAGTATTTAGTTAGTGTGTGTGTGTGTGTGTGTGTGTGTGTGTGTGTGTGTGTGTGTGTGTGTGTGTGTGTGTGTGTGTGTGTGTGTGTGTGCGCGTGTATACTGCAGAAGGGTGTGTGTGTGTGTGTGTGTGTGTGTGTGTGTGTGTGTGTGTGTGTGTGTGTGTGTGTGTGTGTGTGTGTGTGTGTGTGTGTGTGTGTGTGTGGTGTGTGTATATACACTGCAGTATTTAGTGATTTTTTGGTTTTGTGGGTGTGTGTGTGTACATGTGATACAGCCAGAGCTATTCTCTTGATAAACTCACCAATCAAAAGGTGTTTTACACATAGATCAATTCATTAACTAAACTTCTACTGTCATAGTTGAATCTTGAGCTATGTCCATATACTTTCCTGATTAAGTAATATTTCCAAAGATTGTTTACAGACAGATTATTTCACTTATAATTCACTGCATCACAATTCCAGTGGATCAGAAGTTTACATACACTAAGTTGACTGTGCCTTTAAACAGCTTAGAAAATTCCAGAAAATGATGTCATGGCTTTAGAAGCTTCTGATTGGCATAATTTGAGTCAATTGGGGTGTACCTGTGGATGTATTTCAAGGCCTACCTTCAAACTCAGTGCCTCTTTGCTTGACATCATGGGAAAATCAAAAGAAATCAGCCAATAATTGTAGACCTCCACAAGTCTGGTTCATCCTTGGGAGCAATTTCCAAAAGCCTGAAGGTACCACGTTCATCTGTACAAACAATAGTACGCAAGTATAAACACCATGGGACCATGCAGCCATCATACCGCTCAGGAAGGAGACGCGTTCTGTCTCCTAGAGATGAAGGTACTTTAGTGCGAAAAGTGCAAATCAATCCAAGAACAACAGCAAATTCTCTTGTGAAGATGCTGGAGGAAACAGGTGCAAAAGTATCTATATTTACACTAAAACGAGTCCTATATCGACATAACCTGAGAGGCCGCTCAGCAAGAAAGAAGCCACTGCTCCAAAACCTCCATAAAAAAAGCCAGACTATGGTTTGCAACTGCACATGGGGACAAAGATCATACTTTTTGGAGAAATATCCTCTGGTCTGATGAAACAAAAATAGAACTGTTTGGCCATAATGACCATCATTATGTTTGGAGGAAAAAGGGGGAGGTTTGCCAGCTGAAGAACACCATCCCAACCATGAAGCACAGGGGTGGCAGCATCATGTTGTGGGGGTGCTTTGCTGTACGATAGACTGGTGCACGTCACAAAATAGATGGCATCATGGGGAAGGAAAATGATGTGGATATATTGAAGCAACATCTCAAGACATCAGTCAGGAAGTTAAAGCTTGGTCGAGAATGGATCTTCCAAATGGACAATGAAGCAAGCATACTTCCAAAGTTGGACAACAAAGTCAAGGAATTGGAGTGGCCATTACAAAGCCTTGACCTCAACCCTATAGAAAATTTGTGGGCAGAACTGAAAAAGCATGTGCGAGCAAGGAGGCCTACAAACCTGGCTCAGTTACACCAGCTCTGTCAGAAGGAATGGGCCAAAATTCACCCAACTTATTGTGGGAAGTTTATGGAAGGCTACCTGAAACGTTTGACCCAAGTTAAACAATTTAAAGGCAATTCTACCAAATACTAATTAAGTGTATGTGTCACAGTTGTCGTAGAGAGGGGACCAAAGCGCAGTGTGTGTGTGTAGTTCCACATTTTATTTACTCTGTGAAACTCATGCAATACATAAAAATAACTGAAT
This sequence comes from Salmo salar, assembly GCF_965601325.2. Classification (NCBI taxonomy): domain Eukaryota; kingdom Metazoa; phylum Chordata; class Actinopteri; order Salmoniformes; family Salmonidae; genus Salmo; species Salmo salar. The sequence continues at coordinate 122,537,656 of NC_138299.1, forward strand.
AGACAAAAACAACAAACCGTGACGCAGAGGAGAACAAACACTACTCAAAAAGAATCACCCACAAAACCCAGGAAGAAAAACCCCTACTTAAATATGATCTCCAATTAGAGACAACGAGGACCAGCTGCCTCCAATTGGAGATCATCCCAAACAAGCCAACATAGAAATACAAAAACTAGAACCTTCTAACATAGAAATAAAAAACATAGTAAAACACAAAACACCCCCTGTCACGCCCTGACCTACTCTACCATAGAAAATATCATCTTACTATGGTCAGGATGTGACAGTATGTAAACTTCTGACCCACTGGGAATGTGATGAAATAAATAAAAGCTGAATTAAATCATTCTCTCTACTATTATTCTGACATTTCACATTCTTAAAATAAAGTGGTGATCCTAACTGACCTAAGACAGGGAATTTTTACTAGGATTAAATGTCAGGAATTGTGAAACTGAGTTTAAATGTATTTGGCTGAGGTGTATGTATACTTCTGACTTCAACTGTATATGCACAGACTTTTACCAAGGCCTTTTACATGAATTTCAATGGATAAATAGAAAATACAATCTCTGGATTCTATTTGATTAATGCATTCATTCTCAAATGGACGCTGCATCCTAAATATTAGGGGCTCAGAGAAATCTAAAAAGGGTTAATAGCCGTGAAATGTGGGAGCAGCAGGGTGGAATGATCATATTAAGGAATTACTTAGTCTAAGGGCAAAGTAAATAGCTAGTAATTGCTGACTCCACTGTGATAAAACAAAGAGGCAGAAAAACAACAAATGCATGGACATTATTTAATCTATATGCTTATAGGCAAATCCAGGCTAGATGAAAGAACATAGAAAGTGGTATTTGTATGTGGTTCTGAATAACATGACCATCTGTATTCAGTATCTGTCTCATTCCCTGAAGCGATGATGACACCGGGCGGTAGGTAGCCTACTGGTTAAGAGCCTTAGGACAGTAACTTAAATGTTGCTGCTTCAAATCCCTGAGCCGACTTGATGAAAAATCTGTTGATGTGCCCCTGAACAAGGCGCTTAACCCCAACTGCTCCTGTAAATTGCTCTGGATAAGAGTGTCTGCTTACATGTAAATGGATACAAAGGCTTGGCCCTTGGTTGACTGGGCAGCTGGATGGCAAGGACATGGTGTGGTGTGAGGGCATGGTGGCAGACCAAGGGTAACACTGGGCAGGCGGGTCAGGGCACCCCAGAGGTACCAGCTGCAGCCAACCAGCCAGCAGAGCTCTCTAAGGGACGCCCTACACAGTGGCCCTATGGTAATTAAGTGTTAGACATTCAGAGATAATCCCTGACAAATGTGTCCGGCTGGAATCATAATGAAGCCCAATGCACATCTCTTTTCTCCTCCATTGCCACAGCAGCTGCAGTATATGGAAATGGGTTGGTTGGGATGGTTTTAAATCCACTTAATTTTCAATGAATTATCGCCTTCCTTGATTTTCTATTCATTTATGCATAAAAGAGAAACGATGTGTGGATGGAGGAGTCAGAATTATTTATAAATCAGTGGATATCAATTAATTGTCATTTGTGACTGACAACCTGACAAGGACTCTGAAGATGGCCACCAACCAACCGCTGACCAAATGCCTAGACCAGAGGCACTCAAAAATCAATCTTGGTTGTTCTTGCGTTGTTGTTCAGTTATTCTAACCACATTGTTTGGTAAACTAACATAAATCTGCTTGTGCCAGGGGGGCTCTATTCCAAGAGCCTTCATTTCACTGAAATGGATCGTTCAAATTTCATCTTTGAGCTGACAGCTGCTCCACGACGCCCACACCCCACTGGAGCAGTAGTGTTTTGGTTTCACTGCACATCCACACTACTTTATTGGACATTATAAACGGGGTAGTTCAAGCCCTGAATGCTGATTGGCTGATAGCTCTGGTATATCAGACCGTATATCACGGGCATGACAAAACATTTATTTTTACTGCTCTAAATACGTTGGTAACCAGTTTATAATAGCAATAAGACACCTCATTGGTTTGTGGTATACAGTATGGCCAATATACCACGACTAAAGGCTTTGTCCAGGCACTCCGCAATGCGTCGTGGCTAAGAACAGCCCTTAGCTGTGGTATATTGGCCATATACCACACCACTTGTGCCTTATTGCTTAAATGTTTTTCTCCTCCATCTTAGATAATGGACCCACTCTATTGATTCATATTCATGCCTGTGTAATGTCCGACCCCATCAGTGCTCATTGCAGTCTAGGGAGTGTTAAGGGGAGCAGTACAGGATGTAAAAGTGACCACTATTAGAGAGAACGCAAGAAATGGAGTGGGACCAGTAGCCATTAGCCGATGTCCATGCAGCATTAACAGCAATGCAACTGGCTGCATGGTGCGCTGACAACAACCTGGTCCTCAATGCAAAGAAAACCAAGGAGCTCATTGATGATTACAGGAAGTATAAAAGCTGCAGTCACGCCTCAGTTCTCATTGATGGCATTGAGGTGGAGCGTGGGCCCAGCTTCAAATTCCTATGGTGTCTACATGTCCGAGGACCTTTCCTGGACCCTCAACACCTCAACCCTGGTCTAAAAGGCGCAGCAGCGCCTGTACTTTTTAAGGAGGCTGAAGAAGGCCCGCCTGTCTCCCAAGATCCTGGTGAACTTTTACCGCTGCACGGTCGAGAGCATTCTGACTAACTGTGCCACAGTGTGGTTTGGCGGATGCTGCGTGGCCGACCGGAAGGCCCTGCAACGGGTGGTGAAAACCGCCCAGCACATCACTGGTGCCCAGCTCCCTGCCATCAGGACCCTTCACCTCCATGCCACAAACTGCTTGCCCTCCTACCATCAGGCAGGCGGTACAGGTCTCTACGTTGTCGCACTAGCTGGCTCAGCTGGCTTTTCTACTAGCTGGCTTTTCTAGCTGGCTTTTCTACTGTATCATATGTTGTTTTACTCCATGTGTAACTCTGTGTTTTTGTATGTTGTCGAACTGCTTTGCTTTATCTTGGCCAGGTCGCAAATGTAAATGAGAACTTGTTCTCAACTTGCCTACCTGGTTAAATAAAGGTGAAATAAAAAATAAAAATAAAAAAATAACAGTTTCTTTCCAGCTACTGTAACCCTGCTGAACTCTTTGGCTCGGCACTAGCCATATCCACCCACCCACCGCTTAGTACTGCCTCTCGGGGACCTTGTTGCATTACTCTCTTTGCACTCTTCACGGTACTACTGGACTCTGATATTGCTTTGCAAAGTCTGATTAAGGACATTATTCAGTTGTACATGTACATGTCTACCTTGGTAACCTCATTGCTGCTATCCCTGTATTTCAGTTGTATGCCTCCTTGCACTTTCAATTTGCCTTCATTGCACATTTAGACTTGCCATTTGTACTTGCCATTTGCCTTCATTGCACATTTATACATCCCACTTAATAATATACATTGTATTGAATTGTTTCACTTTCATTTGCACTTCTGGTCAGATGCTAACTGCATTTCGTTGTACTGTACTTGTACTTGTTCAATGACAATAAAGTTGAATCTAATCTAAAACGAGTGTTGAGGGTGATCATAAACATTAGACCCTCTTTCCCAATCACATACAGTATGGATTCCATACGTCTAGATGAATTATATGGTAAAAGGGGGCATCCCGGTTTATGGCTTGCATAGGGTTGGTAATCTATTTAGTGTGAAGAATAAATTACATTTGAAATGGAATTTTCTCACCTAGAAGCAAACATGTCACTACATGAAATCTTAATAAAGACATAGGAATATATATGCATGTTTTATGGTGTGGGGGTGTTATGCAGTGTCATTTTTATGGCCAGAGGTAGAAATAAATGTGAGGCTATTGAGAGTTTCAATTGGATGGTGACGGTCTAATGGTGATGGTGAGAGGAGATGTTATTGCAGAACAGAACTGTTAAGTGCTGTACTCAGATGACATATACATTTGAACACACATCAATGCATCAGAATAATAAAGTGTCAGTGATTTATCTTTAGCTTGGAAGAAGGAAGACCATTATTTAGAATAGGCAGATGTAACGATCTTTTATGCTTTTGAACAACCCCCACTACACGTCGTACTCTTTCATAGTATTTCATCTGTCTGGGAGAGGATAAGTCTGGTTCTTTTTCCCCCCCATTTCATTTGGGAGGATATGGGGGTGTTTGCTTAACGATTGGGTTGTTTTGTTCATTGTTTTGTTGCAATCACGAGCCTTCGTTATAAAAATATATGTAATACCTTTGTTCCCCAATGATTTGATAAAGAAGCCAATTCTGAATTGTACTCCCACTGTTTTTGTATAAATGTTACTTCCAAGACAAGATGAGCATTTTTGAAGGCTTTTCATCTACTGTCAGCCCATTTGTGTTTGAGATACAGAGGGAGTGTGTGTGTGTGTGTGTGTCTGTGTGTAAGTGTGCATGTGTTTTATAAGGAGCCCGTTTGAAAAACCTGCCCTCCCCCATCTATCTTTCTCTTGCTATGTCAGTACTGTACTAAGCCTTTCTTACGGTTTACCTTCCCCGGTCTATTCAAATCTTTACGTAGTGTTTGTGCAACTCACTGGCCTCCTCTCACCTTCATTTACCCTCTGTTTTTGTCAATAGAGAAGATACATGAATATACAAGTGACTGTCATATTTTTACCCTAAGCATAACACTCCAGCCATGAATGTCAATTGGAAGAATTAGCAGTCACACAAAATCTTTACCATTTGAAGTAGGTGTGATTTGTGGTAATTATAAATAACTAGCTAATTAATCACATTTGCATTGGCAATGCTTTAGTCTACAGTGTGTCAGCCTCAGGTAGGCTACATCCACCCACACACACACACTGCCACACAAAAACATGCGCCTATACACCACTCCCCTTGCACCCACTCGTGCTGCTCAGATGGGTCTTATGCGTCTCCATCACCAGTTCTGCTCTAGCTGGGCGTATGCAGTCTCAGGCTCCCAGACGTTGGCGCCATCTGTTGAGCTTGATTGCCCTGCTGGTGGGGGCATCCTCTGTCTTCCATCTTCCACATGCCAGGCCTGCGAGCCTGGGAGCTCTGATAGGAACCCCCTCCGCTCCCTCTATCCTCTCTCTCCCTCTTCCTCCTGTGACGTGTCAGTGTCATGGCAGACCATGATGAGGTGTCAAAGCGCTCTCTCTCTCTCACACCCTCCCTCTTTCTATTTCTCTCCCTTTCTCGCTCTCTCTCACCCCACCCCCCACCCCCTCTCTCTCGCTGTTTCATGTGCCACTCCCGGTCTCTAGCGTTTTGTGATTATTGGAGTAGCTGACAGATTTGCCTCGTTCATGTTTTGTTTTCGTGGACAGGATATTCTTTTCATGTCTTCAATAGGTTTGTGGTTATTTTACGTCTGTACATTTTGTTCTGTGTGAAAGTCCCTGTTTTCTCGATCACATAAATGGCACCAGGCGTTATGGTAAAACCTTTTACACAACGCAAGAATGGAAAGCCACCAAACCAAAGGTATTTGTGATAATGGAGCTGGGAAGAAGTGCTTGGTTATGAATGAATAGAACAGAACAGGAAGACCAAACATTTCCCCCATCAGGGAGACAAAGAGACTGCCGAGTTGTGGACAGGAGATGAAAAACCAAAGCACTTTATGAACAGAGAGAATGGAGAGAAAACAAAGTGCTCCGAGTAGAAACGAGATGGAGAGAACATCTCCCCAGTCAGGTGAAAGAGGGACAGAGATTCACTGTTTTATTTTCCTCTGACGTGAGTCACTCAGGTATGGAGAAGAATTCAAATCTTTGAGATAGCTTTGTTTTTGTTTTTATGAGCATTAATGGAATTTTGAATCAAAAGTAAGTTGTTGAACGCTCTTTTATATGGAGGGAAGATACCGACGTGGGATCTCAGAGTCCCTTGCAATGAAGCTGCACAAACTCCAATTTTTTTTGTATTGTTGTTCAACCAACATCTGCCCTTTTTTTATGTGATTTTTTTCAGTAAGAACTTCACACATACAGTACTGCTTTTATAAAGGTAATAGGCCACGTGCTACACTCACACAGACAATATGGTGTTGATTGAAAACATGGTGGCTCTGTAGCAACCATTTGGAATCGAAAACAGAGTACAAATGTCAACATTTTTGTAGAACAAATGCATCTCTAAAAAAGAAAGCTTTCCACATTTCACATTATTTGAATAACACTGAAAGTCTTATCTGCTTGTAGTCTTGAATTGCTGCTCGCAGCTGTACTTTCTCTATATGCCAGTATTCAGTGTGGTGGCATTGTCCATTATGCAGCAGTTACCACTGTTAATGCAGTCAATTTGCTTATCTCTCTGAACCAGTATGTTCCTGACGAGTTTGGAATCCTTGCAGACATTTGCACATTAATAGAGATGGGGGGGGGGGGGGGGGGGGTTCTACTAAGCCAATGTATGGAATTATTATGGATCCTTTAGCTATTTGATTTAGAATTTTAGGACCCCTTTAGGTATATAAAACAAATGTTTACAAAGGATTTGATAAAATAATGAGTATGGCCTATACTACTATAGCCCATAGAAACGCATTGAAAATGACAGTAAAAAAAAATTATCATAAGGAATAAGGTTTTGAAGTGTCTGTCCTATATCTAGGAGATATAAGAAAGTTCAGGGCATATATTTAACCCACTGGCGATTGTAGCATGTAAATCTTGGTGGGGCAAACTCCCCCAAAAATGTTTAGATGCCTGCCAGCAAAGCCACTACTCAACACAACATTAAACAATACATTAATTGCACTATAAAGGTGACAAACTGTGCCCACAAACATAAAGCTGTCCCCACAGCAGAGCTTTCTTTTCTGCACCATGGAGTGAATCCAACAATATTCGATGATGACATTTCTCTAAAACAGGCTTTAGACTAAATGTGCACCACCAAGTCAGAACAGTAGGCTAAATTTTTATTTGTATTTGTTATGGATCCCCATTATACAATTTGGCAGTTATACCATTTTTTAAAATCATTACAATGCGTTCATAACAGATTTCACAACACATTAAGTGTGTGCACTCAGGCCCCTAGTCCACTACCACAAATCTACAACACAAAATCCATGAGTACGTGTGTGTATAGTGCGTATGTTATCGTGTGTGTGTGTGTGTGTGTTGCTTCACAGTCCACGCTGTTCCATAAGGTGTATTTGTTTTTTAAATCTGATTCTACTGCTTGCATCAGTTACCTGATGTGGAATAGAGTTCCATGTAGTCATGGCTCTACTGTATGTAGTACTGTGCGCCTTCCATAGTCTGTTCTGGACTTGGTGGCATGTCTTGTGTGGTATGCATGGGTGTCTGAGCCGTGTGCTAGTCGTTTTAACAGACAGCTTGGTGCTTCCAACATGTCAATACCTCTCACAAATACAAGTAGTGATGAAATCATTCTCTCCTCCACTTTGAACCAGGAGAGATTGACATGCATATTATTATTATTATTATTATTATTATTATTATGTTAGCTCTCTGAACATCCAAGGGCCAGCCGTGGTCCCCTGTTCTGAGCCAATTGCAATTTTCCTAAGTCCTTCTTTGTGGTGCCAGACCACACGACTGAACAGTAGTCCAGGTGGGACAAAACTAGAGCCTGTAGGACCTATCTTGTTGATAGTGATGTTCAGAAGGTAGAGCTGCACTTTATTATGGACAGACTTCTCCCTATCTTAGGTACTGTTGTCTCAATATGTTTTGACCAATCCAGGGTTACTCCAAGCAGTTTAGTCACCTCAACTTGCTAAATTTCCACTTTATTTATTACAAGATTTAGTTGATGTTTAGGATTTAGTGAATGATTTGTCCCAAATTCAATGCTTTTAGTTAAAAAAAAAAATGTAGGACTAACTTATTCCTTGCCACCCATTCTGAAACTAACTGCAGCTGTTTGTTAAGTGTTGCAGTCATTTCAGTCACTGTAGTAGCTGACGTGTTGAGTCATCCGTATACATAGACAAACTGGCTTTACTCAAAGCCAGAGGCATGTCGATAGTAAAGATTGAAAAAAGTAAGGGGCCTCGATAGCTGCCCTGGGGAAATTCTGATTCTACCTGGATTATGTTGGAGAGGCTTCCATTCAAGAACACCCGCTGTGTTCTGTTAGACAGGTAACTCTTTATCCACAATATAGCAGGGGATGTAAAGCCAAAGCACAAACTGTACGTATTTCCAGCAGCAGATCATGATCAATAATGTCAAAAGCCGCACTGAAGTCTAGCAAAACAGCCCCCACAATCTTTTTAGCATCAATTTCTCTCAGCCAATCATCAGTTATTTGTGTAAGTGCTGTGCTTGTTGAATGTCCTACCCTATAAGCGTGCTGTTGTCAATTTTGTTACTGTAAAATAGCATTGTATCTGGTCAAACACCATTTTTTCAAAAATCCTACTCAACCATAGCATTTTTCAATTCCTCATCAATCCACAGGGATTTAACCTCTTGGGGCTAGGTGGGACGCTAGCGTGCCACCCGTGGTGCACTCCATCAACAGCAGGTGCATTTCAAGAGCGGCAAATTTGAATCCAAATAAATGTCAAAATTCAAATTTTTCAAAAATACAACTATTTTACACCATTTGAAAGATAAACATCTCCTTAATCTAACCACGTTTTACGATTTCAAAAAGGTTTTACGGCGAAAGCATAAATTTAGAGTATGTTAGGACAGTACATTTACAAGAGTTGTGTGTAATGTTTTGTCAAGTCAAAGACAGGGTCACCAAAACCATAAAACCAGCTAAAATGATGCACTAACCTTTTACAATCTCCATCAGATGACACTCCTAGGACATTATGTTAGACAATGCATGCATTTTTAGTTCTATCAAGTTCATATTTATATCCAAAAACAGCGTTTTACTATGGCATTGATGTTGAGGAAATCGTTTCCCTCCAATAACCGGCAGTCAAGTCAGCGTCACAAATTAAATAATTAAAATTAGAAAACATTGGTAAAATATTATATTGTCATTTAAAGAATTATAGATTTACATCTCTTGAACGCAATCAACTTGCCAGATTTAAAAATAACCTTACTGGGAAATCACACTTTGCAATAATCTGAGCACTGCGCCCAGAAAAATACGCGTTGCGATACAGACTAGACGTCATGTTGGGGAGATCTAAAATCGAAAATACTATGTAAATAATCCATTACCTTTGATTCTCTTCATCAGATGTCACTTCCAGGTATCACAGGTCCATAACGAATGTAGTTTTGTTCAAAAAAGCTCATCATTTATGTCCAAAAATCTCCGTCTCGTTAGCACATGATGTAAGCCAGCCGGACTTCTCGTCATGAACGAGGGGAAAAAATATATTTCCGTTCGTTCAAACATGTCAAACGTTGTATAGCATAAATCATTAGGGCCTTTTTTAACCAGAACATGAATAATATTCAAGGTGGACGAATGCATACTCTTTTATAACGTATTGGAACGAGGGTACCCAACATGAACTAGCGCGCCAAGTGTCTAATGGGACATCACCGTTCCATGGCTCTTGTTCGGTCAGATCTCCCTCCAGAAGACTCAAAACACTTTGTAAAGGCTGGTGACATCTAGTGGAAGCAATAGGAAGTGCCAAAATATTCCTAAACCCCTGTGTTTTTCAATGGGATAGGTTTAAAGTCAATACAACACATCAGGTATCCACTTCCTGTCAGAAAATGTCTCAGGGTTTTGCCTGCCAAATGAGTTCTGTTATACTCACAGACACCATTCAAACAGTTTTGGAAACTTTAGAGTGTTTTCTATCCATATATAATAAGTATATGCATATTCTAGTTACTGGGTAGGATTAGTAACCAGATTAAATCGGGTAAATTTTTTTTATCCAGACGTGCAAATGCTGCCCCCTAGACCCAACAGGTTAACAGTTTTTAGTCATTTTCTTGATGGGTGCATGCTTATTAGTAACTGGGATAAGCAATTTCATAAACGTGTCAAGTGCAGTGTCTGTTTGCTCCTCATTACACACCAAGGACCAACAAATATTATTTACATCAACAACATAGTAATCACTAAAAACATATTGTATGATCTCCTATATACTATACTAGGACCAGGCTTTGGAACTTTGGCTTTCCTAGAAATGGCTACTATATTGTGATCATGTAATGGTCGTCGTGAACACAGGACCAAAACGCAGCGGGAATATGAATGCTCATCTTTTTTAATATTGAGAAAAGTGAACACTTACAAAATAAACAAAACAATGACTACACAGTTCCATAAGGCAAAGTAGCTATACGGAAAACATCTACCCACAAAACCCAAAGGAAAAACAGGCTGCCTAAGTATGACTCCCAATCAGCAACAACAATATACAGCTGTTCCTGATTGAGAGTCATACCCAGCCGAAACAAAGAAATCCCAAACATAGAAACACGGACATAGAATTCCCACCCAAATCACCCCCTGACCAAACCTAAATAGAGACATAAAAGGCTCTCTCAGGTCAGGATGTGAAAGATCACTACATCTGATGGATCTGGATACTGCTTTCAAGCACATTTCTGCAGTATTAGTAAAGATGTGATCAATACATGGTGATGTTTTCATTCCTGTGCTGTTTGTAACTACCCTGGTAGGTTGACCGATAACCTGAACCAGGTTGCAGATACTGGTTACAGTTTGAAGCTTTTTCTTGAGTGGGCAGCTTGATGAAAGCCAGTCAATATTTAAATCACCCAGAAAATATACCTCTGTTGATATCATATACATTATCAAACATTTCACACATGTTATCCAGACACCGACTGTTAGCACTTGGTAGTCTATAGCAGCTACCCATACTAATGGGCTTTAGGTGAGACAGATGAACCTGTAGCCATATTACTTCAACAGTATTTAACATGAGATCCTCTCTAAGCTTTACAGGAATGTGGTTCTGAATATAAACAGCAACACCTCCACCACTGGCAAATCTGTCTTTCCTGTAACTGTTACAACCTTGTATTACTACCACTGTATCATCAAAGATATTATCTAAGTGAGTTTCAGAGATAGTCAAAATATGAATGTCATCTGTTACTAGCAAGTTATTTTTTTCATGAACCTTTTTTCTAAAGCTACATATGTTAACATGGACTATTTTGAGAACTTTTCTGGTATGCTTGCTTGTTTTCATTGCTTTACTGAGAATCTTAGCAGAAGTAGATATTCTCATGTTATTTTATGTTAGTGCAGGGTGAGCTGCACACAGTGCACGTCCTACTAGTGCTAACAGCATAAATCTGGTCAATAAACACATGATTGCTGCATACAATAGCTGTAAGATCAGCAGAGGCATTCATGGCAGTTAGAGGGACATGAATTAGATTACTTACATTGTGTCTACCAACGCCCCGGGTATAATGTACAGTTGCTAAAGCATTATCAATCAATCAAATGTATTTATAAAGCCCTTCTTACATCAGCTGATTTCACTAAGTGCTGTACAGAAACCCAGCCTAAAACCCCAAACAGCAAGCAATGCAGGTGTAGATGCACGGTGGCTAAGAAAAATTACATAGAAACTCCAATTATGATGACTCAGCGACACAATGGCAGGGATTAACTGGGCTGGGCTTTGGTCATTGATATGTCATTGTCTCAACTCAGCCTTATATTGCTGTGAAAGGATCCACAAACCCAAATGAATTGGGTAGATCCCATCCTTCTTATAAAACGTGTTTTGTTTCCAAAAGTTATTGAAATTGTCAACAAAAGTTACATCCACTGAGCATCAATAATCAAGTAGCCAGTTGTGAAGAGAAAGAATCCTGCTAAAGCATTCATTGCCACGATTCAGAGAGGGCACACGGGCCAGATATGATGGTGTGTCTAGCAGAGAGTCAATCAGCTCTTTAAAATCTAGTTTCAACTGTTCAGATCTGCCCTTCATAATGGGATTAAAACCCACATGGACTACGATAGAATCGATTTCCATGTCCTGACATAGTACATTCAGTAGCAGCTTAGTAATGCAATTTACTGGAGCTCCGGGATAGGATATTGTTCTCGCATCAGGAACAGTCACATTTTCTTATGATGGAGCGGCACAAAATCATGGCTGGGGAGAAAGAAGAGGAAATCTGCCCACTCCCAGGCTTCACCGGATTCAGAGAACCCTTTAAGGGCAGGCGAGAAGCAGGAAAACCTGAGCCCGCAGCTCTCGGCGCCTGGTACAGGCCTCTGACAGATAGAGAAGCCCTGCTTCATCCAGAGTAGGGACGGAAGGTTGCCAACGTCGACTTAAAAATCAAAGGGGAAGGAGTAGGAGTAGGCATAGCAGCCGCAGACACAGGTACCCTCGGCTATTAAGATGCAGGAAGATCAGGCTCCAGGGATGCGAAACTGTTCGTTGTTTGTATACGCTCCGGGCCTCTTGTTGGGAGTGTAGACAGCTTTGCGGGTGTCTTCGGGTTGTGACATGCGACCATCGCTGATTACCATGCTCCTCTTGCTGTGCTCCTTTGACTCCGCTATCAGATGGGTGAGGAGAGGCAGGAGATGGCTCCCCTGGCAAACAAACTCCGGGCAACACCGGCCTGTCGGATAGTGACAAATGACTAGGGGGAGATGCATCCTAAAAGCGCAAATGCCGTCCAGCCACCGGCATAGAAAAGGTAAACATTCCACTCTCCGTTTCTCCTCAGTTTCTTACGTAAGCTGGCGACATGCGTGATCAAGGAAGTCACCTCATGTCTATAATCGTCGGCAAGCAAACAATTGCCACATTGGAACTCGGAGTGATCCAGTTTGTATCGAAACAAAGCTTAGTAGATACAGCTTCTACAGCACTGGAATCATTAATTTACTTCTCCAGACAAAGAGAACTCAATTGTAAAACTTATCTTGGACTAACTTTGTTAGCTTGATGGCTAGCAGCTTGGTTAGGTTAGCGGCTTTGTCAAGCAGACTTCAACCTGTCAGTTCAGTGGGATTTCGGGATAAGAAATAGCAGTCCTGGCTGTTAAAAAATAACTGTGTCGCAGAATCCATGGAAAAACAAGTTCGGTATTCAAATTTAACAAAGATTGGTTATGTTTTAGTCAAAAATAACAAACCGAGTGTTTCCAGCATACAGTGTTCAGCTGCGCACTCTGATGACGTGTTAGGTGGTCACAGAAACTGTGTGATCATATTTAAGTTATGAGGGGGAAAGGGAACAAATTATTAGGGTGAAGCACATGGGCAACTAACAGCTTACTACACAACATGCACTTATTATTACTTTCTTAGCTACTGTATACATATCACTCTGGAATATTACATCATTTATGTAGCAACATACAAGACAATTTTGGACTCAACAGTTTTTCTGTGTTCACTTGAACAGGAAGGTGGTGCGGCCGTCCTTCTTGTGGGCAAACTTTGTTATGAAACTTTGGAATCAAAGTCTGTCATTTTCTGGATTTATGGTGCTTTCCAGATAACTTGGAAATCAGAAAAAAATAGGTTGAATCATGACATCAGTGATCTTTAAGTTGGAGTTCTACAAAGGGCTGACTTCTCGACTTGGAATTCCGAGTTGGATGACCATTTAAAATGTATTTTCCCAATCGGAGTTCATTTTTTCCGAGTTCCCAGTTGTCTTAAACTCAATGATGTCTGAGATTTCCCAGTTCTGAGTTTCCAGTTGTTTTGAAGACAGAAGTCATGCTGGCTTGACAGCATGGCCAATGCGTTCAATCTTTTCTGGCCCATGGTGTTGCATGTGAATGTTTATCCTTAAAAAGCTTGGAAAAGAGACCCTTAAACACAGACTTGGACCACACACCCTTTCCACTGAATAGCAGGCAGGGGAGCCAAAATAGGGATTGCTTTGCAACGCGTGCAGTTAGCCACTGATTCCTTCCAAACCAGTCATTGCTGAATTTGCGATATCCAACTTGTTGTGTAATGTTTATGTCCAATGGCTGATGCGCACCGATATGTTTTATCTATAATTGAAAAGGATTTTCCAGTAGACTGTCAACATGATTCATGATGATGACTGCTTGTCTAGCTTGCTAGCAAGGATTTTGAAAGTATGATGTTGACATAATCAATCCAATCAAAGCTATGGTAGATATAACGTGATTTGACTTAATTTTATCTGTGGCCAATGACCTTGGGCCTTCTTGGATGGGCACTTCTAATGTAAATCTATGGCAGCACCCAAGGGGGCTTGAACGTTCAAGCTCTACCTGTAGATTTTGCGGTGATGTAGTTTCCCCATGAGTGACAGAACACATTCACAGTGCAACTAAAGAAGATTACCAACCCCTACGCTCTGTATTTTCCGCTGGCTGCCCCTCCACCACAGAAAGCACTGAGCTAGGCTGAAACACCTGCATTTTGGAGCTGCCTTACTCAAGAAAGCAAAAAAGAGACCATGTTTGTATGCAGCTTTATTCACTTAATAATCTTGCCCCACCTGCCCTGAATGAAGGGTCGCCACTGATTTAACCCATTATTTTTGTTGGCAGAAAACTACCTCAATACTCCCATTCATTTGTATGGGTTACCTTCAGATGAGTCCCATGACACTTGTAGGGGTCATAGAGCAAAAGGGAGCACACCATCGTGTTTGTGAGAGTCTCATCTTTTTCTAGAGTTGTCATATCTGCTCTGACAAACAGCGCTGTAGCTCTGCCACTTTCCACCGCAGGTGAGGAAGGGCGACATAGGCGGATGCTGTGGATTAAGACAGAGGTCTTGCAAAAAATATATCTAGCTTAAAACTAGTTTATACTGACAGATTTTGATGGGGATTTTTTTATTATGTTCATTAGATTGACACCCAAGTGCGTCAATAGACTCCTAAAGATTCTTTAAGCCCTCATGTTGTAACTCTTGATGAGTGGGAAATATCCTTGTAAATTCATTATCATAAGTATTATTAGGATGAATTGAGTCTGACGTAAGGACACCAAGTCTTAGCTGACATGTCAGTATGCATCGTTATATTATTGGGCATACCCTAAAACCAACATTTCTCAAGCTGGAACCAGTGACATAACCATCACGTTTATGTGCAGATATTCCATCATATTCCGATATCTAATACATATTTCTGTTTGGCTCTAGCAACAGAGTTAGCCACCCAGGACATCTACCACTTTTCACTCTCTTTCTCTTGTTCTTTTCTCTTTTCAAACGGTTTCCAAGGCAATCTGTGAGTGAGGCTTTCACAGCAGCCGGGCCCATCTGTTTAAACACTCTGTGAAGCAGGCTAGGATTAGTATCACAATCCCTGCCGTGCTGTCCCCACTGAGGCAGGGCTGCTCAGACAGACACTGTCCATGTCACCATCAAGTCAATCTCTCTCTCTCTCTCTCTCTTTCTCTTTCTCTTTCTCTTTCTCTTTCTCTTTCTCTCTTTCTCTTTCTCTCTTTCTCTCTTTCTCTCTCTTTCTTTCTCTCTCTCTTTCTTTCTCTCTCTCTTTCTTTCTCTCTCTCTCTCTCGTTGTGTCACAACAACGTCACTCTAACCTTCATGACTATCCCTCTGGCAGTGTTACATAAAACTGTGCTAAAGGCAGAGTGTGTTTCCTTCCACCTGACTCCTGAACTGTGTCTGTGTCCCCGTGCATTTGTGCGTCAGTGAGGTTTACTCCCTTTCACAGTCTAAGTCCAAATATATCACATACCTCCCTCTCAAATGCCTATGTTAGAATAATAATGTCCAATCATAATGTTGTTACACAATACACATTCAATTCACAATTGTTATATAATTACTGTTTTGTCTCCAAGCAGATGGCTGTATTCACTGTGGATTATACTATATTGTTCAGTGTTTTTTTTAAATTCTATTATAAATATCAAAACTGTTCAGGACCTGCTTAAGGCCAGCCTAACAAAGTCAGTCAACTGATACCCTACATCTGCAGAATTATTATAATCGGTCGGTAAGAAGGGGCTCTCCTCTAGTCTATCATTTCTCCATTTAAAGCCTCACTTTCAGCCATGAAAAAGGTCTGTGTGATATGGACAAGCTTCAGCACAGAAGAAAAAGCTTTCAATTTACCGACTGAAAAGGGAGTCATAAGAGCTGTAGAAACTCCACTAAAAGAGTTGTTTCCTCTGATCTCTGGTAAAATACATGAACCACTTTCCAAAGATCACAGACAAGATGAACACTAAGAGAGAATTGATCCAGCTCAATTCTGCCATTTTTCACAGACACGCTCTGGGAAACACCTGCTCAAGCAGGAAATGGATTATGTGATAAGAGGAAGATGTTTTCGGCATCTGCTGGCAGGCAGCATAATATTGGCAGATTTCTCCCAATGTGCTAATACCTTTCACAGTTCCACACTACCCCCTGGCCAATAACAACCTTTGTCTCTCTCTCTGTCTTTCTCCTCTCTCACTTCATCTATCTCACTGTCTCATGCTCTCTCTCGCTCTCCTTTTTTCTCCCCCCCCATTGGGACAGTCTTGGTAGATTCAACCTCCAGTTCCTTCTGACTGGATGGAGGAAGAGGTACGTGAAGTGTTGGGAGAGGAGCTTGTTACCTTGGGTGCTACTTTGACCGGTAGAGCCACCATTGTCCTGGCCAAATGTGCTGCTCCTTTTCCTGGAATCTGAGATCACTGAAGCATCTCCAATCTGAGCTTCAACAAAGCCTATTGTTCTACTTTGTTTCTTTTATTGAATTCTATTGTCCTCCAAGTGTTGCTGAATCTCCTCTCTCCTTCAGTTTGCTCCTCAATTCGTGGACCTTGGTTGGAAAGCTAGGTAGCACCAGTCAGTGATCCCTTCCCTTAACACTGTTGATCAGCTTATGTGTTGCATCGCCCACGGTTCTCAAGCACACTGTAGACTTTTAGCCACACTGAGGAGTAGGGACCGTGGGATTTGCATTCTTTATTTGAGGACAAAGGATGAGATGTCAGGCAGAAATCTCGCGGTCCTGTGGGTAATTAATTACTGCGTGTAGAATGATTACTTTGATTGAGCAGGTGTTGAGCAAAATATTTGATCAATATAGATCCATCATTAGAAATCACAAATCAATAGCTGTTAAGTAGGCTGGTTTGCTAGAATGCATCATATGTTAGGGTTGACCATTTTAATCTATAATCAAGTTGAATATAAAGTACTGTATGTTCATCCACCACTGCACATGGAGCACCTAACTACTGTATGTCTAGAAAGTCAGTTTTAGACCTACTCTTCCATCATCTAGCTTTGTAGTTTCATCAAAATGACATGGATGGAGGATAGCTAGACTCCAGAGCATTCTGTCTCTCACAAAATTGTAGCCCACTTTGTGAAGAATAATATCTCCTGATGATTTACAACCTCAGACAAACTTGGCAAATCAATACAGATTCATCTTTCACCAACCGGTCCAGAAATAACAGGGTTTTGACACGGCCACTGGCTTTATTGACCACAGATCATGTCGAATCGAGCAAACCCTTGATCGATGCTCGAATGGCGCTTTTGAAGTGAGCAGTGACAGCGACCACTATATATTTATTCCTGGTTCTTGTTGTTGTCTTCAAAGGGAGTAAACATCAATGTGTGGAATACTGGAACAATGTGAAACAGAACGCTATCACATCAAAGTGACTGACATTCTTGTCTAGAGTAGTTACGTATAATGATCTCCTGTCGCCAGTCAATCTCTCCTGTCAGAAATTGAGGCAGATTCATTCCGAGGTGAATGTCATTATAATCACGTGGTGGGGGGGGGGGGGGGGGGGGGTGTAGCAGTGTCGATATTTTTCCACATTTGGAAAAAGAGATAGCAGCGTGGTAGCAGTGTCAATATTTTCCCGTGTGAATTGTTTGTTGACAATTCAAATGCAATAGGTGAACTACATTTTTCACGTTGTGTTGCATTTCAGCTCTTGAGTATGGAGGCTGAATCAGGGGCCAATTCATTCAACTGGGATATTGGCTGGATTGACTGAAGTCTGATTCTTTTGGGGAACTTAAGTAACCTTAACAGAATAAGTACTTGAAGCCAGAAGACCCAGATACCCTTAAAGAACCTGACTGGCCGTCACTGCTCTCTGACAATGATATGGCTAATGTCTGCTCTTTAGCGTGAGTGTCCGATCATAGCTATGAATGAAAAAGCGAATGAGGCATTAGTGATCCAGTCAGTGCTATCACCCAGTGGAGAGCATCAAGAGGAAACCTTTAATGTAACAGTGAGAGAACTGCCATGTCGGGACACAATAAAGATGAGTCACTGAAATGTGACCTAAACTGACTGGGCCAGGATGTTTTGATTGGTGCAGCAAAGGAACTCACCTGTCACCTGAGTTCGTCACACCAATTGTTTCTTTCAGCTAAGGGCCAATTGGACAATTAGTGAGCTATTGGAAGGCTTTTGATTAGAATTTCCTTCAACCATTTAGATGTTACAAAACAATCTCTTTTTTATTGAGTCAACGAGATAAGAGTAGACAGAGCCATCAAGGGATGTTTTCTTGTCTCCTGAAGCCCAACATGAGGCACTTTAGACTGGCTTGCAGGCAGAAAGATCATCTCTTCTGCCTGGCACTACCAGGGTAGCCATAGGGGACAAGGAATCAGCACAGTCCATCTGCCACTGCAGCCACCTTGCCAAGACAACATGACACTCCAACACTCTCAGAATTTGGGGAATGGGTCCTTTTGTGTGTGTGTGTGTGTGTGTGTGTGTGTGTGTGTGTGTGTGTGTGTGTGTGTGTGTGTGTGTGTGTGTGTGTGTGTGTGTGTGTGTGTGTGTGTGTGTGTGTGCGTGCGTGCGTGCGTGCGTGTGTGTGTGTGCGCGCGCATTTGGGCGTGTACGTTTGAATGAGTGCACACATATAATCATGCAAGTATGCAATGCTGGCAGCCTTGGGAAGGTGTGCTTTGACTGTACCTTCTGGCTGACTTATTCTACATGCTCATCTCCCATATCGACAGCAACAACAAAGGCACCATAGGAATTGGTCCCCTCCCCACAATTCCCCTTCTTTTCTCCTCCCTTCCCCTCTCCTCCCACTGGTCCTGGGGTTGGCAGGGTTTAGGTATCATGCTGGGTGGCTGTAGTGTTTGGAGGGCGTGTAGACGAGGTACTCTTCAGATTGACAGCTGGTGAGTGAGTACGGACCGGGCCACTCTCCAGGCGAGCCCAGTATCATCTCAGCCCATCAGGCTTGATTTTCCCTTCATTGATCCGTCCAGTGCTCTGCCACTGTGAAGTCTTAATGAGCAGTTTACAAAGACGCTTGGTGAGTAGGTGGGTGGGAGAGAGCCATCGGATCAGATTGCATCATAGTAGGGGTTTGCGTTATGATAATTTAATCATAACAAAATTGGAAATATAAACATTGACGATTACCAGGGTCAGCAATGAAAGGTAAAATCGCAATAGACCCCCTCTTGAGATTGTGTTGGAGGATGTCATCTTTAGAGAACAGACACTAGAAATCTTACCCTCAGCCCGGTTCTCTCTCTCTCTCTCTCTCTCTCTCTCTCTCTCTCTCTCTCTCTCTCTCTCTCTCTCTCTCTCTCTCTCTCACACTCTCTCTCTCTCTCTCTCTCTCTCTCACTCCTGTCAATCGTATCTCTTGGGTTTAGCTCTGTGGCAAATCTGAGGGCTACAGACATTGATGAAAGATGCAAGAGAAGAGTAAAGGCAAGAAAGACAGGGGAGAGTGAAGCAAGACGCAAGAAGAGCGAAAGAAGAGGAAAGAGTGTGTGAGAGACAAGTTGACTTATGGGAGAGAAATTCAGAGAGCTGAAACCACTTATGCAATTATTCTCCTAACAGATAGAGAGAGAGAGGGATAACAGAGGAGATTTCTAGAGTGTGTTGGAGCTTTAATCTGGGATTTGGGAGACTTCCGCTGGGCTGAAAGGCGAGCAGCGGCTCGCGGTGCAGGCCCTGTGTCTCGACTATACGACTGTTTTTGCAAAACCTCTTCGCCCCCTTTCCCTCCTCCGTCTTATCACCCGGCACCAACACCACTGCTGCGCTACTGTTGTTGTCATTAGCGGCACTATTTTCAGACTTGGGGTGGTGCCATGTGCATATTATCGCCACGTCTCCTCGATGTGGAGAGTTTTAATATAATCATTACAATCACACAGAGAGAGAGAGAGGGATGAGTCACTGAGCCCCGCGTATGTCCAGGTAGAAGCTGTTCTGTGGATCCCAGGGGGATTCTATGATGCGTTGTGCTACTTAACTGGCCACCTGCAAGGTTATATAACATGTTGTTGGTGGTTGAATGTGTATGTTAAATAAAACGATGCAATAACCATGACATGGTACATCAAGTAGGCTATGAATGCAGGTGAGGCACATAGGAAGATGTTCATCACCTGTTAACTCGGGGTCGATGACTCTGTATTCATGACTGGTTGAGCTTGATGCTGTTGTCAAGAACAACAGCAGTTTTTATATTGAGTTTGTCATCTATCTCTGTTTACATCCTCTGTCCTGTAGGTAGGAGTATCTGGCTGTGCTCCAGGAACACTCACGGAGCTCCAGTATGTCATTATTACAGCACAGTGTTCCCAGCCTGCCCAGATTCCATCATGGCTGTCCCAACGGGGCATAGATCCTCGTAATTACAGTCTTGTACCCTCCTCCTCCTCCCTACCACCACCACCTCCCCTGTTCCTCCTCTATGGCACATCGTCTAATGTTAGGCCTGCATACCCCCTGCCGACTTCCAAGTCACACGCAGAGACTTTTGCTGCGCAAATCATTGAGAAATCTCTATTGAGATATGCGGAATGTGTTCTTTGGGGAGCCCAGAAGAGAAAGAAGGACACGTCTCATTTCCATAATTCAATTAATATCTTATCTTATATTGTCCCCTCATTATTGGCATTACCATTCGAGGCAAAGCGTAGTTACGCCACGGGGGATTTCCTCCACAAGATGAATGTGTGAAGATTGTTCTGGCACCAAGAGACCTGCCTGCCACTGAAACAGCCTATCTGCTATGTATTTTATAATTAGCCTGGAGTGATAATTGGCATCATCAGTCCTGAGGAGTGTGTTCATGCTAGTCTGCTTCCGTTGTTCTTTCTCACTACAGTTCAATGGGCACCGTCACATACATATTGAAGTCTGGGTTTACAGTGCTGCATTTTTTTCTGGGATTTGTAGTCCAGCCATCTACTTACACAAAGAGCCTCATGAAATACAGTAAGAAGTTAGAAACGACTTCAAATCAAATTGTATTTGTCACATGTGCAGAATACAACAGGTGTAGACCTTACAGTGAAATGCTTACTTACAAGCCCTTAACCAACAATGCAGTTTTAAGAAAATACCTAAAAAAAAGTAAGAGATGAGATTAACAAATGATTAAAGAGCAGCAGTAAATAACAGTAGCGGGGCTATATACAGTGAGGGGAAAAAAGTATTTGATCCCCTGCTGATTTTGTACATTTGCCCACTGACAAAGAAATGATCAGTCTATAATTTTAATGGTGGTTTATTTGAACAGTGAGAGAAAGAATAACAACCAAAAAATCCAGAAAAACGCATGTCAAAAATGTTATAAATTGATTTGCATTTTAATGAGGGAAATAAGTATTTGACCCCCTCTCAATCAGAAAGATTTCTGGCTACCAGGTGTCTTTTATACAGGTAACGAGCTGAGATTAGGAGCACACTCTTAAAGGGAGTGCTCCTAATCTCAGTTTGTTACCTGTATAAAAGACACCTGTCCACAGAAGCAATCAATCAATCAGATTCCAAACTCTCCACCATGGCCAAGACCAAAGAGCTCTCCAAGGATGTCAGGGACAAGATTGTAGACCTACGCAAGGCTGGAATGGGCTACAAGACCATCGCCAAGCAGCTTGGTGAGGTGACAACAGTTGGTGCGATTATTTGCAACTGGAAGAAACACAAAAGAACTGTCAATCTCCCTCGGCCTGGGGCTCCATGCAAGATCTCACCTCGTGGAGTTGCAATGATCATGAGAACGGTGAGGAATCAGCCCAGAACTACACGGGAGGTTCTTGTCAATGATCGCAAGGCAGCTGGGACCATAGTCACCAAGAAAACAATTGGTAACACACTACGCCATGAAGGACTGAAATCCTGCAGCGCCCCTAGGTCCCCCTGCTCAAGAAAGCACATATACATGCCTGTCTGAAGTTTGCCAATGAACATCTGAATGATTCAGAGGACAACTGGTGAAAGTGGTGTGGTCAGATGAGACCAAAATGGAGCTCTTTGGCATCAACTCGCCGTGTTTGGAGGAGGAGGAATGCTGCCTATGACCCCAAGAACACCAACCCCACCGTCAAACATGGAGGTGGAAACATTATGCTTTGGGGGTGTTTTTCTGCTAAGGGGACAGGACAACTTCACTGCATCAAAGGGACGATGGACGGGGCCATGTACCGTCAAATCTTGGGTGAGAACCTCCTTCCCTCAGCCAGGGCATTGAAAATGGGTCGTGGATGGGTATTCCAGCATGACAATGACCCAAAACACATGGCCAAGGCAACAAAGGAGTGGCTCAAGAAGAAGCACATTAAGGTCCTGGAGTGGCCTAGCCACTCTCCAGGCCTTAATCCCATAGAAAATCTGTGGAGGGAGCTGAAAGTTGCCAAACGTCAGCCTCGAAACCTTAATGACTTGGAGAAGATCTGCAAAGAGGAGTGGGACAAAATCCCTCCTGAGATGTGTGCAAACCAGGTGGCCAACTACAAGAAACGTCTGACCTCTGTGATTGCAAACAAGGGTTTTGCCACCAAGTACTAAGTCATGTTTTGCAGAGGGGTCAAATACTTATTTCCCTCATTAAAATGCAAATCAATTTGTAACATTTTTGACATGCGCTTTTCTGGATGTTTTTGTTGTTCTTCTGTCTCTCACTGTTCAAATAAACCTACCATTAAAATTATAGACTGATCATTTCTTTGTCAGTGGGCAAATGTACAAAATCAGCAGGGGATCAAATACTTTTTTCCCTCACTGTACAGGGGGTACCTTTACAGAGTCAATGTGCGGGGGAAAAGGTGTTGAGGTAATTGAGGTAATATTTACATGTAGGTAGAGTTATTAAAGTGTAAGGAATGCAAATAGTCCAAGTTTCCGTTTGATTAGCTGTTCAGGAGTCTTATGGCTTGGGGGTAGAAGTTGTTTAGAAGCCTCTTGGACCTAGACTTGGTGCTCCGGTATCGCTTGCCGTGCAGTAGCAAACAGAACAGTCTATGACTAGGATGGCTGGAATCTTTGACAATTTTTAGGGCCTTCCTCTGACACTGCCTGGTACAGAGGTCCTGGATGGCAGGAAGCTTGGCTCCGTTAATGTACTGGGCTGTATGCACTACCCTCTGTAGTGCCTTGCGGTCAGAGGCCGAGCAGTTGCCATACCAGGCAGTGATGCATCCCGTCAGGATGCTCTCGATGGTGCAGCTGTAAAACCTTTTGAGGATCTGAGGACCCATGCCAAATCTTTTCAGTCTTCTGGGGGGGAATAGGTTTTGTCGTGCCCTCTTCACGACTGTTTTGGTGTGCTTGGACCATGTTAATTTGTTGGTGATGTGTATGCCAAGGAACTTGAAGCTCTCAACCTGCTCCACTACAGCCCCGTCGATGAGAATGGGGGCGTGCTTGGTCCTCCTTTTCTTGTAGTCCACAATCATCTCCTTTGTCTTGATCACGTTGAGAGAGAGGTTGTTGTCCTTGCACAACACGGTCAGGTCTCTGACCTCCTCCCTACAGGTTGTCTCATCATTGTTGGTGATCAAGCCTACCGCTGTTGTGCAGAGGGAGGTGTTTAGACCCAGGGTCCTTAGCTTAGTGATGAGCTTTGAGGGCACTATGGTGTTGAACGCTGAGCTGTAGTCAATGAATATAGGTATTCAAATAGGTGTTCCCTTTGTCCAGGTGTGAAAGAGCAGTGTAGAGTGCAATAGAGATTCCATTATCTGTGGATCTGTGGGTGCGGTATGCAAATTGGAGTGGGTCTAGGATTTCTGGGATAAATGTGTTGATGTGAGCCCCTCTCCTTGAAAGCGTCACCTCTACCCTTTAGCTAAAGGGAGA
The DNA here is from genome assembly GCF_965601325.2 of Salmo salar. NCBI lineage: Eukaryota > Metazoa > Chordata > Actinopteri > Salmoniformes > Salmonidae > Salmo > Salmo salar. Next base: position 122,561,676 of record NC_138299.1, read on the forward strand.
ATGTTGTCTGTAATCCATGGCTTCTGGTTTGGGTATGTACGTACAGTCACTGTGGGGACGACGTCCTCGATGTACTTATTGATAAAGCCAGTGACTGATGTGGTGTGCTCCTCAATGCCATCGGAAGAATCCCAGAACATGTTCCAGTCTGTGCTAGCAAAACAGTCCTGTAGTTCTTGCATCTGCTTTTCTGCGTTCAGCCACAACTCGGTGAAACATAAGATGTTACAGTTTTTAATGTCCCGTTAGTAGGATAAACGTGCTTTCAGTTCGTCCCATATATTTTCCAGCGATTGAACGTTAGCTAGCAGGACGGAAGGCAAGGGCAGATTAGCCACTTGTTGCCTGATCCTCACAAGGCACCCTGATCTCTTTCACAAAATCTGCGTTTCCTTCTCCAGCGAATAACGGGGATCTGGGCTTGGTCGAGTGTCTGTATTATATTCCTCTCATCCAACTCATTGAAGAATAGCTATTCGTTGAGTTTGAGGTGAGTAATCACAGTTCTGATGTCAGAAGCTCTTTTCGGTCATGATAGACGGTAGCAGCAACATTATGTACAAAACAAGTTACGAACAATGCGAAAAAACAAACAAAATAGCATGGTTGGTAAGAGTATTCGGGGCAGCCTTCCCCTCCGGCGTCATCATTAGACTTACCATATATGTTACAAAGAATACCCGTCAGAGTCATTCATCAAACTTTTTGAACAAGTTTTAATTACCATGGATACTTTTTTTACTATATTGTGAGGCGATCAATAACATACTATAAATGATGTTGTCGTTTCGTAAATTTAAATTTTAGATGAGTGAAAGTTTTTTTCTTCCCCCCTCTGAAATGTTTGTGTGACTCACCCAAATGTTCATTATTTCTGGCGACATTGCGCTGATTTAAAACAGACCAATAGATAGGATTTGTCTCAATTTCTTCTTCCCCCTCCTTTCATTGTCGTAATCTCTTGGAGCCTACTCAATGTGTCTCTGCTTTCGGGAGCTGTCACCATGCTTTGGGCAGACTCATGTATAATTTCCAACATTCAATTAAGTCCTGAAATTTTAGATAAGTCTCAGTCTCTGCCCCCAATCCCCAAAAATAAATAGGAATGGCAGGAGGCGGACAGGGTGTGTAGGGCCAGCATCGGACAGTGGACTGATCATCTCTGCTCTCCCTCTCTCTCCATCAAACCGCCCCGTTACTAGCGATAATTCCGCAGGATGGCAGATATTAGAAGCCGCTCCTCTTTCTCCATTCGATAAATATTGAGCCACCTCCTTGTGAAGGTGTCACCATGACATGCTTAACAAGCCTGGCATGACTTTGATTGCTTACAGACGGGGGGCAAACAAGCCAGTGTATCTCATTGACAGGTGTGTCATTTATGGTCCGGTGCTGGGCTGGCTGCCTCCGATGCTCATTACATACAGGCCAGACATCCTCATACTGAATACACAATTGACAAGTTAAAGTGACTGTCAGGACTCGTCTCGTCAAGGGCATGCAGCTTGTAAAAGCATCCCAGTCAATTGACAATATAAAAAGGTTACAGCGGATGCCTATAGATCAGAAAGTGAGACTAGACAGTATATGAGCTTAGACATGTTTAGAAATTGACTCAGTGCTTGTGAAATATAATAGATGGTCTTAAAATATGAATAATGGTTCTCATCAGACCTATTATGTCGCTGGCAAATTATAATATTTATGTACACGTTAGAAGTAGAATGTTTAATAAAGGGCTCTATACTGCAGAGAGGCCTCTTCAAGGCCTTGCAAAGAATGAAGGCCCTATCACAATGAAACTTTATGAAAACTCTATTTCAAACGTCTGATAAATTAGAAGATATAAGAAGGTATAAGCTTGGAATTAAATAAATATATAGCTATTGTGTTGTAGCATATTCACCCAAGGTTGTCTGTCGCTCATCTACTTTTTATAGTACCGGGTAATTTGGATGAATGAAGCTGGATAATTCATTTAATGAGATGGTTTGGGGAAAGAGGACAAAAGCCAAAGGACAATGACACACCACTTGGCCACGGTGCGGCTAAGGCTGCCTGAATCTGATGACATGATGGGAGCTGCCCTGCGGCATTGCTAAAGAGAAGCTGAGAGTTTCACACATTGGATGGCCCTCTGGGTCATCTGGATCTGTCTCTCTGGCACAACCTCCCTGTCCCCGGAGAAGGCAGTACTGCACGGCCATGCACGTATTACTCTGGAAGGCTAATCAAATCAGCCTTTTGCTGGGCAAGCCATTTTGAATGGTTCGAAAAAATATTATATTACCATTTCCTCGCCGCATTTTGGGGGGGTTATATTGGAAGTCTTCTGTGCTCGGCTAAATGGACTGGAGATGGAATTGAAATTGCAGACATCGGAAGGTCTGGGATTTTAAATGTGCCGTTTTCAACAATAAAATCTTCTTGTTAACCATTGAAAATGTTTTTGTGAGTCAGCAAAAAAGTCTCAAAATGGATACGAAGCATTGCAGGGCTGGGTAATTGCCAGCTGCTAGATGGTAAGCACTACACAACACCTGTCTAGCCAGAAACTGCAGGATAGAACTCTACCCTTGACACTGCACTGTACTGCTCTGTGCAGTATGTTCATCAGCTGGTTAACGTTAGTCAACCGTATGCATGTACACACAGTTTAAGACATACAGTGCCTTTAGAAAGTATTCACACCCCTTGACTTTTTCCACATTTTGTTATGTTACAGTCTGGATAAAAAAATATGAGTTGAGATGTTTTGTCACTGGCCTATACACAATACCCCATAAGGTCAAAGTGGAATTATGTTTTTCGAAATGTTTACAAATGAATAAAAAATTAAAAGCTGAAATCTCTTCAGTCAATTTGTTGTGGCATAAAAGTTCAGGAGTAGAAATGTGCTGAACAAGTCATAATAACATCACATAATAAGTTGGATGGACTCAATCTGTGAGCAATAATAGTGTTTAACATGATTTTTGAATGACTACCTCATCTATGTACCCCACACATATCATTTTCTGTAAGGGCCCTCAGTTGAGCAGTGAATTTCAAACACAGATTCAACCACAGAGACTAGGGAGGTTTTCCAATCAAATCAAATGTATTTATATAGCCCTTCTTACATCAGCTGATATCTCAAAGTGCTGTACAGAAACCCAGCCTAAAACCCCAAACAGCAAGTAATGCCGGTGTAGGAGCACGGTGGCGAGGTAAAACTCCCTATAAACGCCAAAACCTGGGAAGAAACCTAGAGAGGAACCAGGCTATGAGGGGTGGCCAGTCCTCTTCTGGCTGTGCCGGGTGGAGATTATAACAGAAGATGGCCAAGATGTTCAAATGTTCATAAATGACCAGCATAGTCAGATAATAATAATCACAGTAGTTGTCAAGGGTGCAACAAGTCAGCACCTCAAAAGTAAATGTCAGTTGGCTTTTCATAGCCGATCATTGAGAGTATCTCTACCACTCCTGCTGTCTCTAGAGAGTTGAAAACAGCAGGTCTGGGACAGGTAGCACGTCTGGTGAACAGGTCAGGGTTCCATAGCCGCAGGCAGAACAGTTGAAACTGGAGCAGCAGCATGGCCAGGTGGACTGGGGACAGCAAGGAGTCATCATGTCAGGTAGTCCTGAGGAATGGTCCTAGGGCTCAGGTCCTCCGAGAGAGAGAAAGAGAGAATTAGAGAGAGCACACTTAAATTCACACAGGACACCGGATAAGACAGGAGAAATACTCTAGATATAACAGACTGACCCTAGCCCTCCGACACATAAACTACTGCAGCATAAATACTGGAGGCTGAGACAGGAGGGGTCAGGAGACACTGTGGCCCCATCCGATGATACGCCCAGACAGGGACAAACAGGCAGGATATAACCACACCCACTTTGCCAAAGCACAGCCCCCACACCACTAGAGGGAAATCTTCAACCACCAACTTACCATCCTGAGACAAGGCCGAGTATAGCCCACAAAGATCTCCGCCATGGCACAACCCAAGGGGGGGCGCCAACCCAGACAGGAAGACCACGTCAGTGACTCAACCCACTCAAGTAATGCACCCCTCCTAGGGACGGCATGGAAGAACACCAGTAAGCCAGTGACTCAGACCCTGTAACAGGGTTAGAGGCAGAGAATCCCAGTGGAGAGAGGGGAACCGGCCAGGCAGAGACAGCAAGGGCGGTTCGTTGCTCCAGAGCCTTTCCGTTCACCGTCACACTCCTGGGCCAGACTACACTCAATCATAGGACCTACTGAAGAGATGAGTCTTCAGTAAAGACTTAAAGGTTGAGACCGAGTCTGCGTCTCTCACATGGGTAGGCAGACCATTCCATAAAAATTGAGCTCTATAGGAGAAAGCCCTGCCTCCAGCTGTTTGCTTAGAAATTCTAGGGACAATTAGGAGGCATGCGTCTTGTGACCGTAGCGTACGTGTAGGTATGTACGGCAGGACCAAATCGGAAAGATGGGTAGGAGCAAGCCCATGTAATGCTTTGTAGGTTAGCAGTAAAACCTTGAAATCAGCCCTTGCCTTAACGGAAGCCAGTGTAGGGAGGCTAGCACTGGAGTAATATGATCCAATTTTTTGGTTCTAGTCAGGATTCTAGCAGCTGTATTTAGCACTAACTGAAGTGCTTTATCCAATGCCTCACAAAGAAGGGCACCTATTGGCAGATGGGTATAAAAAAGCAAACATTGAATATCCCTTTGAGCATGGTGAAGTTATTAATTGCACTTTGGATTGTGTATCAATCCACCCAGTCACTACAAAGATACTGTCGTCCTGAGAGGAAGTAAAACGCTCAGGGATTTCACCATGAGGTCAATGGTGACTTTAAAACAGTTACAGCGTTTAATGGCTGCGGTAGAAGAAAACTGAGGATGGATCAACAACATTGTAGTTAATTAATCCACAATACTAATGTAATTGACAGAGTGAAAAGAAGGAAGCCTGTACTGAATAAAATATTCTAAACCATGCATCCTGTTTGCAACAAGGCACTATCTAAGCCTTTATACTTAGGCGTAAACGAATCCACATACTTTCAGAAATGTATCTTCTCCAAAAATGCATGATTTCAATAGATATCCTTACATGATATGTAGGGTACTAGGGGTAGAGTACTAGGGGGAAACTAGTAAAGGACACCAATAAGAAGAAGAGACTTGCTTGGGCCAAGAAACACGAGCAATGGATATTAGACCAGTGGAAATCTGTCCTTCGGTCTGATGAGTCCAAATGTGAGATTTTTGTTTCCAACCGTGAACGGATGATCTCTGCATGTGTGGTTCCCACCATGAAGCATGGAGGAGGAGGTGTGATGGTGTGGGGGTGCTTTGCTGGTGACACTGTCAGTGATTTATTTAGAATTCAAGGCACACTTAACCAGCATGGCTACCACAGCACACTGCAGTGATACACCATCCCATCTGGTTTGTGCTTAGTGGGACTATCATTTGTTTTTCAACAGGACAATGACCCAAAACACATCTCCAGGCTGTGTAACGGCTATTTGACCTAGAAGGTGCGTGATGGAGTGCTGCATCAGATGACCTGGCCTCCACAATCATCCGACCTCAACTCAATTGAGATGGTTTGGAATAAATTGTGTGTGAAGGAAAAGCAGCTAACAAGTGTTGTTAAAAATTGTAAAAATATAGAAAAACCCTGGAATGAGTAGGTGTGTCCAAACTTTGAGTTGTACTCTACATCAAGTTCAAATTCAGGGATGAGCCTTTGCACATCAAATGTCCTATTAAGGTCCCACTCTTTTCTATTTTTCCTCTATTTTCCCATCAATCAAAGACAGACTGTCTCGGGATGATCTTAATATGGAATCCAGTGTTGGAATGGAGCCCATGTAGTGTATCACACCTGATTGGGACACGTGTTCTGAACTCGTGCACGAGTGCGGGAAAACAAAACAAGGCATCGTACCTGGCTTTGTGGCACCTGTCAGCAACGTGGGCCTCCTGCAGCAGCGCCAGCCTGCCTCGCCAAGGTCAAAGCCTCCGCGTCATGCTGTTGTTTGTTCCGCATGCATATGTTCCCCTACCTACAAGCTGTCATGTCTCATAGAAACACGCCCAGCGGAAATTTCCACTACCGCTAACACTTCCACACATCCTTTGGATCTAGCTCACTGTACTGTACACACAGTAGCAACTGTATTACTGGGGAATTTTCCCACCTGCAAGCCGTTCTGTGCTCTATAGCTGCCAAGCTTCTCCCTAGGTGGCGGATGATAAATAGAATTCATTCTCTGAGAATCTACGGCAAATGTGGAGGGCCACTTCTGGCGGATAATGCGGGAGGGAGATCCCTGCCGTTACCTTGCCTGCCAGGGAGAAATCCCTCCGGCATCGACTCTTCACTTATCCCAGATGAGGTCCTAGTGTATGAGGAAAAGATTAGCCAATCTCAAGTGTCTCCATCACTATCGTATTTCTATCATCTCCATGATCTAGAGTCAAGGGAGCGTAAAGCTGACAAAAGTCTCTCTAGTACCTTCCAGGGGCTCGGTAGAGAAGCACTCACCAAACATTTGCCAGTAAGGCCACATACTGTATACCTTGGATACATGCTGCGAGGACTGCATGGGGAAGTTGGGTGGAGAAGCTGTGTGTGGTCATGAATGCATAATTAACATGTGAAGAAGCCTAACTTGCTGGAATTATGTGAGGAAATAAACCTGTGATACACTGAACATTCTTATGATGAAGTTGGTTCACTTTGCATAACATGCTGCAGTGTAAATCTGTTAGGTACGATAAGTTAATAAGGAATAATTTTCCTGCAAAGTGTAACCATTAGAAAGTGAATCCACTATTATGACAAAATATCACCAAATGTTCAACGGTTGCTAACTTTCGTTTATTGTGGATATGAGAAAGAGACTAATTTGATCATGTAGCTACAGCTATGGAGTGATAATGGCAGCTAACATATCAGTGGGCTGATAATCTTCTGCTCCTCAGTTTAGAGATGTTTTAATCCGTTCACCAGTCATGGAACTCACTGGGCTGAAGTTGTACACATGGTGTAATCTTTAACATTCTGGCTTTCCGTCTTGTGGCTGATATTCACGCCATGCTGGCATTGTCTTGTGGCTGATATTCACGCCATGCTGGCATTGTCTGTGGCTGATATTCACGCCATGCTGGCATTGTCTGTGGCTGATATTCACGTCATGCTGGCATTGTCTTGTGGCTGATATTCACGCCATGCTGGCATTGTCTGTGGCTGATATTCACGTCATGCTGGCATTGTCTTGTGGCTGATATTCACGTCATGCTGGCATTGTCTTGTGGCTGATATTCACGCCATGCTGGCATTGTCTTGTGGCTGATATTCACGCCATGCTGGCGTTCAGTCCTGTGGCTGACATTCAAGCCATGCTGGCATTGTCTTGTGGCTGATATATTCACGTCATGCTGGCACTCACATCCTTTGTTCGATTTAAAGACATCAAACAGTACAATTGGAATTTTAGAGCACTTTTTACAACACAATTTGTCGCTGAATGCTTTATACAAACTATTTTAGGAAAGAGACCTTGACAGGAATCAACCCCTGCTATGAGGTAATCTCAATAGGGGAGAGGTTTGTTTATTTTTCTCAATGATCGTAACTTCCCTATGTGGGTCGCATTCATGTTGTTGCATTGTGATTTGTACATTTCAACCCACTACCATGGGTGAGTATGGAGCATTATTCCATGTCATTTAGGAGCACAAAGCAGAAGGTGCCTCTGTTGGAATGCTGTGTGTTTGTTCTTGTTTACCCGTTGAAGGCCAGTAGTGGGCATTCCGGCAGTGAGGTATCCAAATCATGGTGCTATCCTATCCTCCCCACACAATATCATAGAAAGGCAGGGAAAATAATGACGCTTATAGTCTGAAAGCTGCCGAAGTTTGGTCAATATCCTACATTTCTCCAACTAAATGAGCCTCTTGAGCTTTACTTTGAGTCTAAGCACAACCCTATTCAAAGAAAGGTGAGATTCCTGTGGGGGTGTGTGTGTGTGTGTGTGTGTGTGTGTGTGTGTGTGTGTGTGTGTGTGTGTGTGTGTGTGTGTGTGTGTGTGTGTGTGTGTGTGTGTGTGTGTGTGTGTGTGTGTGTGTGTGTGTGTGTGTGTGTGTGTGTGTGTGTGTGTAGTCTAGTGTTTGTCTTCATAAGCTAGAGTGTTGGTTCTGCTGAGTGTGTGGGTGGAGGTGTAATGCAGTCCCTGGCGTGGAGCAGTGTGGGGGAATTGGGAGGCAGACACAAATTGACTGGGCCCTGAGTCACCTCAGTCTATTAACAGTGAGACTGGAGAGCTCAGCAGACTGCAATGGAGCAGGTCCAGGACCAGCTTAACCAGTCCTGCTTCTAACCCAAACCTTCCAGAGCACACATCTCAAACTGATCCAGAAACAACACTTGGCCACTCTAATGGCCTGTGTGCCTTAACCTCAATCTCATAAGAAAACAGTAAAGTATTACTACCAGATTATGCTATGTACTTGTCATACTTTGTCCAGTTGTTCTGCATAAATGATGCTTCATAGAGCTGAAATGAAGTGATCCTACAAGAAAACGCCTGAGACTTTTTTCAATTAAGGAGGAGGGGAGTGAAAAGGGAGGTGTAATGTCTGCCAAGGCAGAGTGAGGGAGAAAGGGAGGGAGACAGAGGGGGTATGAGATGGCAGCTCCCTCGCTTCCGTCTCAGCTGTGGCTTTCCGAGCTGTGCTTCTCGCTCTGACTGACTCCAGGGCTAGCCACACATTAGTATTCCCATCTATACCAACCACAGCACAGCAGTAGCCTTTGAAGGTAGTACAGGATGTCAACATGTAGTAGCCGTCCTCTTCCTGGCTGAGGGGCGCTCGTCCGTGAGTTCACTGCCCAAACTGCCGAGCAAAAGCCTCTGTACCGTGATGGAAATAATGCTGACAGGAGACTCTCACTGTTGCCTCTTAAGAGGTGATGTTTCCAGCTGCCCCGGTGGCAGGCTAGGCTGTACCCCACGGATTTAGATGTGCACTCAGAAAATGGGAAAAACCTCACACTATAACAAAAGCACTTAAACCCTTGTAGCATTCATCACACCCAGCACCTCGCTGTCAGCAAAAGACAATAGCTAAGTAAGGTGAGATTTGGCTAGTGCTTGGATAGGAGACACCTTTGGGAATGTGTCTCAGTGGGCCAGTATGGGAGATTCCTATGGAAGATCCAGTCCCATAGCATTTGTAGGGACACAGTGCTGTGCGGACATCATTGCTGGGACGGACGTGCCTTCAAAACCAATGTCCTGATTCTGGGGTCATAAAGATCCCCTTGCACTTCTTTAGTGAGCCTGGGTGTTCACCCAGCTGTCATGGCCGCGTTCCCAGAGTATTATTCCAATCCCCCTCCTCTTCACTTCCATAACTGATGATAGGTGAGTGTTCTGGCAAAGACTGGCTGCCAACCTGTACAGAATATGCTCACACTGCTACAGAATGATGATGCATGAGGTGATATGCAGCTCAATGCAATGTTGTGTAGTTGTTTAAGATCTGAGGATTTATTTTGACCAATGCATTATTATCGTACCATCATTATATGTCATAAGTGGTCATAGCCCAGTTGTGATAGATGTGCAACTCTGTTCTTTCATGCCAGGCGTGTGTCGACTACAACCCCGGCTGCCTTTGTCCTGGAGGCAGAGCCTCGTCTCTATGAGCACATCAGGTCTCCAGTCCTTACCACCAGTATCACAACAACAACAACAACAACAACAACAGCAACAACAATAAGACCTATGTCACTGCAGCGGAGGTCTACACAGCTAAGCGGAGTGCAGAGTGTTCTTTTGACCAACGTCTTTGAACAGCTCATCTTTGAAAAGGAGGCTATGTTCAGTGGAGGACTAGTTCGAGAGAGCATGGAGTTTGGTTTCTAATGGGTGGGAGACACTTAGCCGTTAACATTAGTGATGGGGGAAAAATCTATACAGTTACGTATCAGGATATTACTTTTGACAATATATCGTATTGTTTTGACAATATCGCAATATTATTTTTGAGCTAGTTGGCTGTACCTGCACCAACATTTTTCCTTCATAGCTGTTTCTCCATCTTCTTTTTAATTTGTTTTCATCACTTTTATTTCCATGACTGATCAAAACGTATTTCCTCTTGTCCCTCCGCAGTAGACATATGGTAAGCAATATCTTTGGAACATCGAATTGCAATAAAATCACAGTAACGAATCTCAGTGCATATAGAATCGTGAGAATCGCAATACATATCGTATCGGTACCTAAGTATCGTGATATCATATTGTGAGGTCCCTGGAAATTCCCATCCCTAGTTAACATGTGTAAACTTTGACAGCCTTTAGTGTCACAAGCGACAGAGCAGCTCGCAGTCACTGTCATGGTGGCTTTGTCTGGCTGTAGTCATTGTGTGCGTGCGTGCATGCTGGTACGTGTGTGCCTGCTTGCCTCTGTGTTTGCATTAGTGTGTGCCATAGCCCTAGCAGTTCGCCCCCTGAATGCATCATGTTGCTTTGACAGTCAGGGTAGAGGAGAGTGAGAGAGGCGGGAGATGGACTGAGGTGGAGGAGGGAGCGGGCGTACACAGCTTACTCAGGGAAAGGTCAATGGTGTTAAAGCGTACGACAGAGGGATCATGGGCTAATTACGAGCTCTAACTGTCATTAACTGTTTTGGCACTGGGAGTGGATTGCCATGTTGCTGCTTCACCTCAACAACGCTATCCTGTTAACCATCGCCAACAGTTGACAACCTGATTGGGGAGTGGAGGGTGTCCAGTGATGGGAGTGAAAGGTGGGGGTAGGGGGGGGAGGATAGAAGAGGTGGGGTGTATTTTCCTGCTTGGGTAATCAGCGCCAGCCATCTTGCCGCCAGCCATCTTGCCATTGTCTTAAAAGGAGACGGCGTTGACATTTCTGTCAACTAGTTGGCACTCTCTCATGTGTACTGTCAGACTTGTTGCCTGGCTGCAATCCGCCACCACCTAGCACCTCCCATTGTATGTGTTATGGCTGTGGGTGAGATATGCTGCAGAATGTCCTGTACTGTAGCGTCTGCTCTGCCTGGTTAGGTGTTGCAGGGCAGGAACTCGCTGCTGTGTTTGCAAGCAATCTGCATTGCTTGCTGTTTGGGGTTTTAGGCTGGGTTTCTGTACAGCACTTTGAGATATCAGCTGATGTAAGAAGGGCTATATAAATACATTTGATTTGATTTGTTCATTTATGGTGATGTGGAGGTGAATTCCCCCGTCACTGCATTGGAAGTCAAACACGATAGGCCCAATGGAGCACTGTGTTTCCTGAACATTGTTGTAATGCTGTGTGTGTGTGTGTGTGTGTGTGTGTGTGTGTGTGTGTGTGTGTGTGTGTGTGTGTGTGTGTGTGTGTGTGTGTGTGTGTGTGTGTGTGTGTGTGTGTGTGTGTGTGTGTGTGTGTGTGTGTGTGTGTGTGTGTGTGTGTGTGTGTGTGTGATGGGCATAGGGTTGCAAAGGGAAGGTATATTACTGGACACTTTTGAAGTTTGGTAACTTTCAAGTTTTATTTTGAATTGTATAAGATGACATCTAATGGCCTTTTTGGGTACTTGAGATTAGCAAATGCATCTGCAATTATTTCTGTCCCCTCTGTGTGTCCTAGCCACACTTACAAATAATGAAATAGAATGACAAAGCTGTAAAACATTATCATAATTATAAACCATCAACTTGTTGAATACCATTGGTGTTTAATATGAGTGTTTCAGCATGAAATGAATTGCGCCCCCCTTTACCCTCAGAACAATTCGTCGAGGCATGGACTCTACAAGGTGTCAATGCTTTTCACAGTTGTATCAAGTTCGTTGGATGTTCTTTGGGTGGTGGACCATTCTTGATACACACGGGAATTGTTGAGCTTGAAAAACCCAGCAGTGTTCCAGTTCTTGACACATAAACCTGTGCAACTGGCACCTACTACCATACCCCGTTCAATGGCACTTAAATATTTGGTCTTGCCCATTCACCATCTGAATGGCACACCCACACACAATCCATGTTTCAATTGTCTCAAGGCTTAAAAATCCTTCTTTAACATATCTCCTCCCCTTCATCTACACTGATTAAAGTGGATTTAACAGGTGACATCACTAACCTAGAATCACCTGGCCAGTCTGTCATGTCACTAATGTTTTGTACACTCAGTGTATATTTATTATTTTACACACTTGTATTTATTTTAATACGTCAATAGGTATTTGTTTCAATTTTTTGGCATCAAACTGGTGGCAGTTGTGAAAAAAGTCAATAGTTGGAAGACTATTAATGTAAAATAATGTCATTGTTGATTAGATGCTTTTTCCAGTAATTAGGATATTTTCTCTTGAACCATATAGTCTATCTACTAAAAACGTAATGACAATATGAACACAGGTATGGAAAAATATATACTGTATATATATTAATACATTTTTGTTTAAGTTATTCAAGTATAAATAACCAAAGTTACAATAGATGCTAATTATCAAAACTGCAGAAGATTCCACTAACTTGGGCATGATTGTTTATTTGTATATTAAATACATGTTTGTATGAAAGAGTTCAAAGTTCAAGGTTGACTCATACCATGCATAATGTACATGTATGCCTTAGTGTTTATGCTGAAGTGGTATAGACCTATTGTACTGTATGTATGTGTGTGGGTGGACGGTGAATGAAATGAAAATGTTGGGACTATAGTAAATGTGTATGATTATATGAGGATTTGGTTAAAGATACAGGCTTATCCACTATCCAGTGTATTGGCATGTATTGGAGTGTTTTCCACATACACAATACATCCACTATAACCTCCAGCATAACCACTGTTTACTTAATAGGTTTCTTAAGAAGTCTCTGGTGAGCTAACAGAGGACATAGAATTCAGTAATGTAACATCTGTCCCACTGAACGAGCCCCCTTGGGAGAGTTCAACCACTGTGCTACAATGTTCGCACAGGAAATGTCTCAAAATGAACTGGAACAAAAATTACTCCGCCACGCACAATCCCATGAAAGGAATGCTTATGCAAATCAAAATGGGCAATTACATTTATGGCCAACAGCAATGAGGAAGAAACAAAACAACAAAAATAAAATGTTTCCCATTAACGAAAAGATAGGTATGCTCTCCATTCATTAATTTCTCGCTTTCAATTTGCACTTAGCAATTACAGGTTAGTCGTGCACAATGGCAAGTGATGATTATAAAATGTCTAGGACATTCCATTTGGTCCAGGTGGACTTCCATTCAGGCCGCATAGCGTGTGGAAATGACAATGCAAGAGTGGCTCAAACCTTTAGTAATGGTTAACAAATACATGGCAACACTGTTGCAGCTGCAATGCATCACCTATAAATACCATGTCAAAATCAACAATAGGTATTTTTCTTTTATCTCCGCAATGCAAATCTCCATGGACAAAAAACCCCACACAGAAATGATAGGAGCTTTGGAGAACGCCTGTTACAGTAAAAATCCATTGGCCTGCCACCACAGCAAGAACATTACCCTCCCCATCTCCTTTTTAAAGGCAACAGGCTGCAATCAGTCACCGTGTGACTCCACACCAATAAAACAGCCTCCCTCCACAGCTTTCCCCAGTAAGCCAGGTCATTAAGTCATAGATAGGGGACCTTTATGACCCTCCCCAGCCAAACTCTACTGTAGTATTGACCAATCAGCTTGATCCTCTTGATCACTCTCCCTGTCATTAGGAGATAGCATGCAAATGACACTCCTGCTGATGATGTCCAGATAACACAGCTGATTTGTGTCACAGGCTCTGACTTGTAATGGAAGGGGGGGTGTTTGTGTGTGCAATGAGGGTGGTATATGGACATGACCCCCGCCCGTCTTTGCATGCCAACCGGGCAGGCAAGCAGAGGCATTCAGTGAGAGTGTTTGTTGGTTAAGCCAGGCTCAGTGACTCGTCTGCTCCGGTAGTTCCGGTAAACCCCGGTGACAGCACAGGGAGAGAACACCGCAGGCTGCAGGCCCTTGTTGATCAAATACAGCTGCCCTACTTACTCATATTTACAGTGCTGATCACAGGGGTGATTGTACCCACGCACTGAGCCCAGGGAAAGCGCTTTGTCTCTTTTCTATCCGGCATTGGGAGAGGGATGCTTTTGGAGGGCTGGAAGGTGGAAGGGGATTGGGTGGCATGAGCGATCTCTCCCTTTCTCTCTGGAGGAGGGAGGATGCAGGGTTGTGGATAGCTAATTCACCCTCAGAAAAGTTATAGTGTGCTGAGAAGTGGAGTGGATTGTGGAGGAATCAGCTTTCACCACACTTGTTTTATCTCACTCTCTTTCAGCTGTCTACCTCCTCTCTTTCTCTTTCTCTCCCTCTCTGTCTCTTTATCCACTCTCTCTTTCTCACTCACTCACGGTCTCTGTATCTTACTGTTCCTTTCTCCTTCTCTCTGTTTTTCATTTGTGCGCACACACACCATCCCTTCCTCTCCCGTGAGATTGTGTTGATGAAAAAGGAAGCCCGTTCTAAGAGTAGGATATCCACTAACCAGCAGTTTCTGTGTGCTGCCTGTTTTTATCACCTCCTGATCATTATGCCGGCAGGAGCTTGTCGGTAGTGTGTCACTCCATCTCCATCTTCCACCCACTACCTCATCTTCTGACAATCGCTCCTTTCTTATCTTCATTGAAATTGAAATCCCACTGTTAACAATAACAACAATGGCTGCGGGTGATGAGTCTCTGTATTCATAACCTATCATCCCCTTTTAACCACCTGTTCATGTGTATCTTTATCAGTTAGCAGTCCTCGTTACATAGTGAATGCAGGAGAAAGACGTCATGTACAGCTTGATCCTTACATAATGCAGTGATTGTAAGACATCCATATGACAGAGTGTATGCTGTGTATTTACTCTTGAAGGTATTAGTCTCTTATTAAATGACTAACATTGCAAGAGGTTACCCACTCTGCTCCCCCTGTCAAGCACTCATAAAATAATGCTTCACTGAGATTTTGATGGCGCTGGTCAATGTGTGTTCCAGTGCTAGAGAATGGGTTGAAAGTTGTTGAACTATGCACAATATGAGATTCCTGTCTATCTTTGCTTTTCTCTGCCCAGACGTACTGAGCTGCTACAGTTTCAAATACAAATAATGCCATCTTATGTCATTCATAAATAGCAACATACTGTAAATAAAGCATTGAAATTCCTTGAAACAATGAAAACACCCATCTGTAGCACGCACTCCAGCAGGTATATTTCACTGGTCATCCCCAAAGCCAACTCCTCCATTGGTTGCCTTTCCTTCCAATGACTAGAACATTTTACATTTACATTTTAGTAGACGCTCTTATCCAGTAAGACTACTTACAGTAGTGAATGCATACATTTCATACGCATACATTTGATACAATTTGTTTTTCTTTTTTCCATACTGGTCCCCCGTGGGAATCGAACCCACAACCCTGGCATTGCAAACACCATGCTCTACCAACTGAGCCACACGGGACCCACAGGAACAAATTGCAAAAATCACTGAAGCTGGAGACTTACATCTCCCTCACTAACTTTAACCTCTTGACGGTCGCCTAGGATAGGGGGCGCTACAGCGATTTTTGAAAAAAATTTGTGCCCATTTTAACCTCTCTGGGCTAGGTGGGACGAAATAGTCCCACCTACGCAACAGCCAGTGTAATCCCGTGGCGCGATATTCAAATACCTTATAAATGCTATTACTTAAATTTTTCAAAAATATGACTTTTTTACACAATTTTAAAGATAAGACTCTCGTTAATCTAACCACACTGTCCGATTTCAAAAAGGCTTTACAACGAAAGCAAAACATTAGATTATGTCAGCAGAGTACCCAGCCAGAAAAAAAGCCAATAATTATATGCATATTCTAGTTTCTGGGCAGTAGTAATAACCAGATTAAATCGGGTACATTTTTTATCCGGCCGTGTAAATACTGCCCCCTAGCCCTAACAGGTTAAACGGCCTGCTACTCAAACTCAGAAGCTAGGATATGCATATAATTAATACTTGTGGATAGAAAACACCCTAAAGTTTCTAAAACTGTTTGAATGGTGTCTGTGAGTATAACAGAACTCCTATGGCAGTCAAAACCCCGAGACCGATCGTAACAGGATGTGGAATTCTGAATTGCGGACTCAACTTCATCACTTTGCCTATAAATCACACCGTGAGCAATGGTTCATTGAGCACTTCCTATTGCTTCCACTAGATGTCCCCAGTCTTTACAAAGTGGTTTGAGTCTCCTACTGTGAAAACTGACAGAATGAGAGGCTGTGGAAAGTAGTCACATGAGGAGGGCCATCACCATTATGACGCCGGCGCCCCTGGCTACCCTCCCCTTTCGAAACATTTAGAAAGACAATGCAATCGTCCCCCTTGAATCTTATTGGAGCTCTGGTTGAAAAAGGCCCTAAAGATTTATGTTATACAACGTTTGACATGTTTGAACGAACCTAAATAAAATAAAAAATGCATTTTATTGAAAGAGGAGTCCCACGAGCGACGGAGCTTTTGGAGCAGCCTTCAGAACGCGCTAACAAGAACATGCTATTGGAACATAAAGGATTAACTTTTTCGAACTAAAATACATTTGTTCTGATGAAGATAATCAAAGGTAAGGGATTATTGACAATAGTATACAAGAGTAGATTTGATATGCGATTGTTCCAAGATGGCGCTGACCTGTAACGGTAGCCTATTTTTCTGAGTATCGCATCCCCTTTTATCGCAAAGTGTGATTACCCAGTAAAGTTATTTTTAAATCTGGCATTACAGGTGCTTTCAAGAGATATTCATCTATAAATCTTAGAATGACAATATTACATTTTAAAAATGTTTTCGAATAGTCATTTAGTAAATTTCCTATTAGTTAGTCAACGTCACGCGCCGATGTAAAATGCTGTTTTTATATATAAATATGAACTTTATCGAACAAAAGAATGCATGTATTGTGTAACATGATGTCCTAGGAGTGTCATCTGATGAAGATTGTCAAAGGTTAGTGCTGCATTTAGCTGTTTTTTGGTTATTTGTGATGCATGTGGTTGGTCGGAAAATGGCTATGTGGCTACTTTTACGATATACTCCTCTAACATAATCTAATGTTTTGCTTTTGCTGTAAAGCCTTTTTGAAATCGGACGGTTCGATTCAGGAGAGGTGTATCAATAAAACGATATAACATAGTCCTATATTTGAAAATAAAAAATATGAAATTTTGTTATGCTAATAGCGATAGGATTTTTCGCTGGATGTCCGTCCTGCATACGGGACGGAGCCCGACCAGGGGTTAAGCATCAGCTGTCAGAGCAGCTTACCGATCACTGCACCTGTACACAGCCCATCTGTAAATAGCACACCCAACTACCTCATCCCCATATTGTTATTTATTTTTGCTCTTTTGCACCACCGTATCTCTACTTGCTCATCATCATCTGCACATCTATCACTCCAGTGTTAATGCTGAATTGTAATTATTTCGCCATTATGGCCTATTTATTGCCTTACCTCCCTAATCTTACTCCATTTGCACACATTGTGTATATATTTTTCTATTGTGTTATTGACTATGTTTGTTTATCCCATGTGTAGCTCTGTGTTGTTGTTTTTGTCACTCTGCTTTGTTTTATCTTGGCCAGGTCGCAGTTAATGAGAACTTATTCTCAACTGGCCAACCTGGTTAAATAAAGGTGAAATTAAGATAAATACATTAAATGACTCATGTTAAGCTATTTTCCCCAAAACAATACTTGTAATTAGAATAAGACCCAACCAGAATGTCAAGAGCCTAAATAATTACGGATTCCATATCCTATTAACAACTACACGTGCTGTGCTGCTGTGTGCATTTTTAAGGACACTTATTGTAGATGCATGCTGCAACATAATTCACTTATTAGTACTCAACAAATTGGCCAGTGTTACCTACTGTATAATTTATAGTGTTGATTCAGGTGTTAATTAATTAACTCTGTAATTGTTGAAATAACACTCATTGATGTAAAATAATCCCAGTGTTAAACCAAAACTACACCCATCTATCATATTTCCCAGCATGCTCTATTGCAGGTTGATTTTTTGAATAGTTTGTTTTTATATCTATGTTTTGCATGTACATTGATTGCTTAATTATCTTATCCTACTCCATCTTCCACCCACTACCTCATCTTCTGACAATCGCTCCTTTCTTATCTTCATTGAAATTGAAATCCCACTGTTAACAATAACAACAATGGCTGCGGGTGATGAGTCTCTGTATTCATAACCTATCATCCCCTTTTAACCACCTGTTCATGTGTATCTTTATCAGTTAGCAGTCCTCGTTACATAGTGAATGCAGGAGAAAGACGTCATGTACAGCTTGATCCTTACATAATGCAGTGATTGTAAGACATCCATATGACAGAGTGTATGCTGTGTATTTACTCTTGAAGGTATTAGTCTCTTATTAAATGACTAACATTGCAAGAGGTTACCCACTCTGCTCCCCCTGTCAAGCACTCATAAAATAATGCTTCACTGAGATTTTGATGGCGCTGGTCAATGTGTGTTCCAGTGCTAGAGAATGGGTTGAAAGTTGTTGAACTATGCACAATATGAGATTCCTGTCTATCTTTGCTTTTCTCTGCCCAGACGTACTGAGCTGCTACAGTTTCAAATACAAATAATGCCATCTTATGTCATTCATAAATAGCAACATACTGTAAATAAAGCATTGAAATTCCTTGAAACAATGAAAACACCCATCTGTAGCACGCACTCCAGCAGGTATATTTCACTGGTCATCCCCAAAGCCAACTCCTCCATTGGTTGCCTTTCCTTCCAATGACTAGAACATTTTACATTTACATTTTAGTAGACGCTCTTATCCAGTAAGACTACTTACAGTAGTGAATGCATACATTTCATACGCATACATTTGATACAATTTGTTTTTCTTTTTTCCATACTGGTCCCCCGTGGGAATCGAACCCACAACCCTGGCATTGCAAACACCATGCTCTACCAACTGAGCCACACGGGACCCACAGGAACAAATTGCAAAAATCACTGAAGCTGGAGACTTACATCTCCCTCACTAACTTTAACCTCTTGACGGTCGCCTAGGATAGGGGGCGCTACAGCGATTTTTGAAAAAAATTTGTGCCCATTTTAACCTCTCTGGGCTAGGTGGGACGAAATAGTCCCACCTACGCAACAGCCAGTGTAATCCCGTGGCGCGATATTCAAATACCTTATAAATGCTATTACTTAAATTTTTCAAAAATATGACTTTTTTACACAATTTTAAAGATAAGACTCTCGTTAATCTAACCACACTGTCCGATTTCAAAAAGGCTTTACAACGAAAGCAAAACATTAGATTATGTCAGCAGAGTACCCAGCCAGAAAAAAAGCCAATAATTATATGCATATTCTAGTTTCTGGGCAGTAGTAATAACCAGATTAAATCGGGTACATTTTTTATCCGGCCGTGTAAATACTGCCCCCTAGCCCTAACAGGTTAAACGGCCTGCTACTCAAACTCAGAAGCTAGGATATGCATATAATTAATACTTGTGGATAGAAAACACCCTAAAGTTTCTAAAACTGTTTGAATGGTGTCTGTGAGTATAACAGAACTCCTATGGCAGTCAAAACCCCGAGACCGATCGTAACAGGATGTGGAATTCTGAATTGCGGACTCAACTTCATCACTTTGCCTATAAATCACACCGTGAGCAATGGTTCATTGAGCACTTCCTATTGCTTCCACTAGATGTCCCCAGTCTTTACAAAGTGGTTTGAGTCTCCTACTGTGAAAACTGACAGAATGAGAGGCTGTGGAAAGTAGTCACATGAGGAGGGCCATCACCATTATGACGCCGGCGCCCCTGGCTACCCTCCCCTTTCGAAACATTTAGAAAGACAATGCAATCGTCCCCCTTGAATCTTATTGGAGCTCTGGTTGAAAAAGGCCCTAAAGATTTATGTTATACAACGTTTGACATGTTTGAACGAACCTAAATAAAATAAAAAATGCATTTTATTGAAAGAGGAGTCCCACGAGCGACGGAGCTTTTGGAGCAGCCTTCAGAACGCGCTAACAAGAACATGCTATTGGAACATAAAGGATTAACTTTTTCGAACTAAAATACATTTGTTCTGATGAAGATAATCAAAGGTAAGGGATTATTGACAATAGTATACAAGAGTAGATTTGATATGCGATTGTTCCAAGATGGCGCTGACCTGTAACGGTAGCCTATTTTTCTGAGTATCGCATCCCCTTTTATCGCAAAGTGTGATTACCCAGTAAAGTTATTTTTAAATCTGGCATTACAGGTGCTTTCAAGAGATATTCATCTATAAATCTTAGAATGACAATATTACATTTTAAAAATGTTTTCGAATAGTCATTTAGTAAATTTCCTATTAGTTAGTCAACGTCACGCGCCGATGTAAAATGCTGTTTTTATATATAAATATGAACTTTATCGAACAAAAGAATGCATGTATTGTGTAACATGATGTCCTAGGAGTGTCATCTGATGAAGATTGTCAAAGGTTAGTGCTGCATTTAGCTGTTTTTTGGTTATTTGTGATGCATGTGGTTGGTCGGAAAATGGCTATGTGGCTACTTTTACGATATACTCCTCTAACATAATCTAATGTTTTGCTTTTGCTGTAAAGCCTTTTTGAAATCGGACGGTTCGATTCAGGAGAGGTGTATCAATAAAACGATATAACATAGTCCTATATTTGAAAATAAAAAATATGAAATTTTGTTATGCTAATAGCGATAGGATTTTTCGCTGGATGTCCGTCCTGCATACGGGACGGAGCCCGACCAGGGGTTAAGCATCAGCTGTCAGAGCAGCTTACCGATCACTGCACCTGTACACAGCCCATCTGTAAATAGCACACCCAACTACCTCATCCCCATATTGTTATTTATTTTTGCTCTTTTGCACCACCGTATCTCTACTTGCTCATCATCATCTGCACATCTATCACTCCAGTGTTAATGCTGAATTGTAATTATTTCGCCATTATGGCCTATTTATTGCCTTACCTCCCTAATCTTACTCCATTTGCACACATTGTGTATATATTTTTCTATTGTGTTATTGACTATGTTTGTTTATCCCATGTGTAGCTCTGTGTTGTTGTTTTTGTCACTCTGCTTTGTTTTATCTTGGCCAGGTCGCAGTTAATGAGAACTTATTCTCAACTGGCCAACCTGGTTAAATAAAGGTGAAATTAAGATAAATACATTAAATGACTCATGTTAAGCTATTTTCCCCAAAACAATACTTGTAATTAGAATAAGACCCAACCAGAATGTCAAGAGCCTAAATAATTACGGATTCCATATCCTATTAACAACTACACGTGCTGTGCTGCTGTGTGCATTTTTAAGGACACTTATTGTAGATGCATGCTGCAACATAATTCACTTATTAGTACTCAACAAATTGGCCAGTGTTACCTACTGTATAATTTATAGTGTTGATTCAGGTGTTAATTAATTAACTCTGTAATTGTTGAAATAACACTCATTGATGTAAAATAATCCCAGTGTTAAACCAAAACTACACCCATCTATCATATTTCCCAGCATGCTCTATTGCAGGTTGATTTTTTGAATAGTTTGTTTTTATATCTATGTTTTGCATGTACATTGATTGCTTAATTATCTTATCCTACTCCATCTTCCACCCACTACCTCATCTTCTGACAATCGCTCCTTTCTTATCTTCATTGAAATTGAAATCCCACTGTTAACAATAACAACAATGGCTGCGGGTGATGAGTCTCTGTATTCATAACCTATCATCCCCTTTTAACCACCTGTTCATGTGTATCTTTATCAGTTAGCAGTCCTCGTTACATAGTGAATGCAGGAGAAAGACGTCATGTACAGCTTGATCCTTACATAATGCAGTGATTGTAAGACATCCATATGACAGAGTGTATGCTGTGTATTTACTCTTGAAGGTATTAGTCTCTTATTAAATGACTAACATTGCAAGAGGTTACCCACTCTGCTCCCCCTGTCAAGCACTCATAAAATAATGCTTCACTGAGATTTTGATGGCGCTGGTCAATGTGTGTTCCAGTGCTAGAGAATGGGTTGAAAGTTGTTGAACTATGCACAATATGAGATTCCTGTCTATCTTTGCTTTTCTCTGCCCAGACGTACTGAGCTGCTACAGTTTCAAATACAAATAATGCCATCTTATGTCATTCATAAATAGCAACATACTGTAAATAAAGCATTGAAATTCCTTGAAACAATGAAAACACCCATCTGTAGCACGCACTCCAGCAGGTATATTTCACTGGTCATCCCCAAAGCCAACTCCTCCATTGGTTGCCTTTCCTTCCAATGACTAGAACATTTTACATTTACATTTTAGTAGACGCTCTTATCCAGTAAGACTACTTACAGTAGTGAATGCATACATTTCATACGCATACATTTGATACAATTTGTTTTTCTTTTTTCCATACTGGTCCCCCGTGGGAATCGAACCCACAACCCTGGCATTGCAAACACCATGCTCTACCAACTGAGCCACACGGGACCCACAGGAACAAATTGCAAAAATCACTGAAGCTGGAGACTTACATCTCCCTCACTAACTTTAACCTCTTGACGGTCGCCTAGGATAGGGGGCGCTACAGCGATTTTTGAAAAAAATTTGTGCCCATTTTAACCTCTCTGGGCTAGGTGGGACGAAATAGTCCCACCTACGCAACAGCCAGTGTAATCCCGTGGCGCGATATTCAAATACCTTATAAATGCTATTACTTAAATTTTTCAAAAATATGACTTTTTTACACAATTTTAAAGATAAGACTCTCGTTAATCTAACCACACTGTCCGATTTCAAAAAGGCTTTACAACGAAAGCAAAACATTAGATTATGTCAGCAGAGTACCCAGCCAGAAAAAAAGCCAATAATTATATGCATATTCTAGTTTCTGGGCAGTAGTAATAACCAGATTAAATCGGGTACATTTTTTATCCGGCCGTGTAAATACTGCCCCCTAGCCCTAACAGGTTAAACGGCCTGCTACTCAAACTCAGAAGCTAGGATATGCATATAATTAATACTTGTGGATAGAAAACACCCTAAAGTTTCTAAAACTGTTTGAATGGTGTCTGTGAGTATAACAGAACTCCTATGGCAGTCAAAACCCCGAGACCGATCGTAACAGGATGTGGAATTCTGAATTGCGGACTCAACTTCATCACTTTGCCTATAAATCACACCGTGAGCAATGGTTCATTGAGCACTTCCTATTGCTTCCACTAGATGTCCCCAGTCTTTACAAAGTGGTTTGAGTCTCCTACTGTGAAAACTGACAGAATGAGAGGCTGTGGAAAGTAGTCACATGAGGAGGGCCATCACCATTATGACGCCGGCGCCCCTGGCTACCCTCCCCTTTCGAAACATTTAGAAAGACAATGCAATCGTCCCCCTTGAATCTTATTGGAGCTCTGGTTGAAAAAGGCCCTAAAGATTTATGTTATACAACGTTTGACATGTTTGAACGAACCTAAATAAAATAAAAAATGCATTTTATTGAAAGAGGAGTCCCACGAGCGACGGAGCTTTTGGAGCAGCCTTCAGAACGCGCTAACAAGAACATGCTATTGGAACATAAAGGATTAACTTTTTCGAACTAAAATACATTTGTTCTGATGAAGATAATCAAAGGTAAGGGATTATTGACAATAGTATACAAGAGTAGATTTGATATGCGATTGTTCCAAGATGGCGCTGACCTGTAACGGTAGCCTATTTTTCTGAGTATCGCATCCCCTTTTATCGCAAAGTGTGATTACCCAGTAAAGTTATTTTTAAATCTGGCATTACAGGTGCTTTCAAGAGATATTCATCTATAAATCTTAGAATGACAATATTACATTTTAAAAATGTTTTCGAATAGTCATTTAGTAAATTTCCTATTAGTTAGTCAACGTCACGCGCCGATGTAAAATGCTGTTTTTATATATAAATATGAACTTTATCGAACAAAAGAATGCATGTATTGTGTAACATGATGTCCTAGGAGTGTCATCTGATGAAGATTGTCAAAGGTTAGTGCTGCATTTAGCTGTTTTTTGGTTATTTGTGATGCATGTGGTTGGTCGGAAAATGGCTATGTGGCTACTTTTACGATATACTCCTCTAACATAATCTAATGTTTTGCTTTTGCTGTAAAGCCTTTTTGAAATCGGACGGTTCGATTCAGGAGAGGTGTATCAATAAAACGATATAACATAGTCCTATATTTGAAAATAAAAAATATGAAATTTTGTTATGCTAATAGCGATAGGATTTTTCGCTGGATGTCCGTCCTGCATACGGGACGGAGCCCGACCAGGGGTTAAGCATCAGCTGTCAGAGCAGCTTACCGATCACTGCACCTGTACACAGCCCATCTGTAAATAGCACACCCAACTACCTCATCCCCATATTGTTATTTATTTTTGCTCTTTTGCACCACCGTATCTCTACTTGCTCATCATCATCTGCACATCTATCACTCCAGTGTTAATGCTGAATTGTAATTATTTCGCCATTATGGCCTATTTATTGCCTTACCTCCCTAATCTTACTCCATTTGCACACATTGTGTATATATTTTTCTATTGTGTTATTGACTATGTTTGTTTATCCCATGTGTAGCTCTGTGTTGTTGTTTTTGTCACTCTGCTTTGTTTTATCTTGGCCAGGTCGCAGTTAATGAGAACTTATTCTCAACTGGCCAACCTGGTTAAATAAAGGTGAAATTAAGATAAATACATTAAATGACTCATGTTAAGCTATTTTCCCCAAAACAATACTTGTAATTAGAATAAGACCCAACCAGAATGTCAAGAGCCTAAATAATTACGGATTCCATATCCTATTAACAACTACACGTGCTGTGCTGCTGTGTGCATTTTTAAGGACACTTATTGTAGATGCATGCTGCAACATAATTCACTTATTAGTACTCAACAAATTGGCCAGTGTTACCTACTGTATAATTTATAGTGTTGATTCAGGTGTTAATTAATTAACTCTGTAATTGTTGAAATAACACTCATTGATGTAAAATAATCCCAGTGTTAAACCAAAACTACACCCATCTATCATATTTCCCAGCATGCTCTATTGCAGGTTGATTTTTTGAATAGTTTGTTTTTATATCTATGTTTTGCATGTACATTGATTGCTTAATTATCTTATCCTACTCAAATATAAATAACATACTTTTTTTCTAAACTAATACAATCTGTTATTTAGACTTATTGCAACCGTTCCTGAAATGGTTGTTCCAGTTTAGATGGTTTAAGTATTCTCATAACTCAGTCTTCCCAACCTGGCAGT
Source organism: Salmo salar (assembly GCF_965601325.2). NCBI lineage: Eukaryota > Metazoa > Chordata > Actinopteri > Salmoniformes > Salmonidae > Salmo > Salmo salar. The sequence goes on from NC_138299.1 coordinate 122,587,092, forward strand.
CATTTTGAATTCAGGTTGCGGCTAGGAACATGCAATGAAGGAACTGCCGGATGCGTCATAATGGCCCGGTAGTAAAGCCACACTGGGAGCCAAATTTGAAATGGAATACATTGAATACATGGAGCAGGGTGGAAAAATCTAATTAAAACATTATTTAAATGTATTTTCAGAAGGGCTGTGGTCACCATTCATACAATAAATTAAATATGTAAAATGTTATATATTATTTTAGTATTTCAGTGTGGATTCAGCCTATGTTTAATGAAGCCATTAGAAGACTGTTGCTGACAGAGGAAGTATGTACAATTATTTATAATAAATTATTGTACAGTAAGTCTTGGTGATTAAATAACCTTGTTCAGGGTTTCCCAAACTCACTCCTGGGCTCCCCCTGGGTGCACTACACAGCTGATTTAAATAACCAACTCATCATCAAGCTTTGATTATTTGAAACAGTTGTGTAGTACTAGGGCAAAACCCCAAAACGTGCACCCAGGGGGGCCCAGGACCAAGTCTGAGAAACCCTGGCCTAGTTAATCATTACATGACTTTTAACACACTATCTGTTATTTGCTCAGTCTGGCAGTAACCCAGAGCTATCAGAGACTGCAGCTGCTGACAACAACTGCATGTAAGTTGTTATTCTACATCATAATAATTATGTCTGCATAGCATTAAGGAAGATTAGCTCATACTTATTTCTGAAAATTAACTTATGTTTTTGCTATTTTTTTTCTTCTTTGCTAAAACCAGTCAAGCAGGTAGCCCAGCGGCTAAGGAGTTGCGCCTGTGGCAGGAGTTGGACCTGTGGCCGAAAGGTGACCGGGTTTGAATCCCGGGCTGGGTGCTGTAAAAGAATGGGAGGAATTTATCTGACAACTGGAGGCTGCTGGGTTCACATCCTCAAAACATTCCCCTACTGTTGGGCCCTTGAGCAAGGCCCTTAACCCCACAACATGCTTTCTGTCCAGGGGCGCTGCATGCAGCTTGAACCTGTGCTGTTTCAACTGTGTGTTTGGAGGGTGGAGGGGGAGGGGTTGAGAATGGAGCAGAAGACACATTTTTGTTGTTCACTGTAACTAATGGACAAAGTATATTGTATTGCAAAGAAGTCAGCCAGAGTTGACATGGGCCGTTATTCAAACAAAGAGATACCTTCCTGTCCACCAGTGCATATTTCCAAACTATGTTTGCATATAATGACAATAAATTCTAAAAACTATGAGTGTTCTCTTTTGTCCCTTATTTAATTGTTTATTCAATTATATTCTTAGCTCAAAATATTACTACTGAATTGTATTTTGATATTACAATGCCTAATGAACTTGTCCATTCCCTTTGTGATTATTCTGAAGAAGACCATTGAAGCCCGAAACATCAATCTTTTAAACTTGTCTAATAAAACCCCAAAAGATATACGGTGAGCTAGCGTTGTGCCTGTTCCTGTCCAATGATATTTAATAATAGTAGCCACAATTCATAAATGGCACCATGCAGGGTTCTATATGGAACCATTTTAGGTGAAGAAGAACCTCTAGGGTTCTAATCAAATAACTCTATAAAAGGTTTTTATATAGAACTTTCAGGGGCTCCATATATAAAACAAGCAATAGAACCCTTTTTGGTTCTATAAGGAACCATTTTTTAGAAGAGTGTAAGCTATGACATGTCACTGGAGTAGCCTATAGGCCTACTATTTCATTTTTTCACGGCATCTAAACTGATTGGATCCCCATCACATACTATACAGCGCAAAACCCGCCACATGATCTCCAGCCCAGACCACTCACTCCACCACTGCTTTGATCTCCCGTCGTGTCGGAGAAATCCGACAATTAAATGGCATGCACTGCACGCTTCGGGAGGAGTTTCATGCCAGGGGCTATCACTATTATGAACAACTCCACATGTGAGCAGGCCTGGGGTGGGATGGGAGGGTATTTGTCTGACCGTTCATATTGTTTGTTTACTGCTATGTTTTCTATATGTTTTGCTTAGGCCTACAGTGTGTGGTGTGTGAAAAGTGCTAAGAATTTCTCTTGAGGGACCAACATGAGTCGGAATTGTCTTTTCCGTCATACGACCGTCATATTTCACATGCATTGATATAGTTTTATTCAATCAATTAATCTAAGTTTAATGCTGGAATTATTTTCTCCTTCGTGGCATGAGGAGTGATAGCTCATAAACTGAAGAGAACTTATAGGATAAGATTGATTGGCTTCTTTCTCTCGTTGATACGTTTCACACCTCCCCAATCCAGACCCCAAAACATATTTGAGTTACACACATATGCAGACTTCATTAACATAATGTGGGATGTGATGGGTATATGGTCTTCTCTATTCACTACAGAACATTGTAAAGGAATCATTTTAGGAAACAAGAATCTCAACCTACAGCAGTCAAATGATTTGGCATGAATAGAAGGAAGCACCAACAGCTTGATAAAAAGTGTAAAACACGTGAAAGCTTAATTACAATATTAGTGGGAATATGATAAAAACAAGATAATGGTATATACTTTGATAAATTAGAAAAATATTATTTGAGATTCAGCCACGCTAAAAGTTGAGTAGACAAATGAACAAACAAGAGGGCTTTGCTGGAGCACTAAGAAATAAGACTTAGACTGTCACGCCCTGACCTGAGAGAGCCGTTTTTCTATTTGGTTAGGTCAGGGTGTGATGTGGGGTGGGCATTCTATGTTATCTATTTCTTTGTTTTGGCCGAGTATGGTTCCCAATCAGAGGCAGCTGTCTATCGTTGTCAGGGGAATCATACTTAGGCAGCCTTTTCCCACCTGTGTTTTGTGGGTAGTTATTTTCTGTTTAGTATTTTCTGTTACCTGACAGAACTGTTGGCTTTTTGTTTTTGTTACTTTGTTTAAATTTAAAAAATCATGAACACTTACCACGCTGTGCTTTGGTCCCCTTCTCATTCCGACGAAAGTCATTACATAGACTTACCTGTTTGACAGACGCAATTATGTTATCCATACATTTGTTGGTAGAGTTACTTCCTCCAATACTGTCACCATGTACTCCTTAAACAGGCCTACATTCCGGCCTCATGTCTGGGGTTGAAAATCTCCTTCTGAAAGTAGGATTAGATTCATAATGACATTGTAGATTCAATTCTTTACAGTTTTGTTGCAAACAAGACACACTGGTTTGGAATTGGAGAAATATGATAAAATGACTATTTTAATAGAGTACAGGTAGGCCTATAATAGAGACATTACCACTGTAATTAGATCAAAAGTATTATGTTATTGTCATTAAATTGGTGAGCTCACTAACCACATGTGTTAAATGTGTAGTCTAGGCCTATGAATTGGGCAGCTAGTAGGCTATTTGCTAATAAGCTATTTATGTTCTGGCCCTCCATCTAGCTACATGCTCAGGAACAAATCGGCGGGAGAACAATCCTATTGTAGTTGACAACCCCTGTTGTATATTTAAGCAATATGGCATGAGGGGGTGTGGTATATTGCCAATATACCATGGCTAAGGGCAGACGCATTGCAAAGTGTCTGGTTACAGCCCTTAGCCATGGTATTTTGGCCATATACCACAAACCCCCAAGGTGCCTTATTGCTATTATAAACTGGTTACCAACGTAATTAGAGCAGTAAAAATAAATGTTTTGTCATACCCGTGGTATACGGTCTGATATACCATGGTCTGATATACCACGGCCATCAGCCAATCAGCATTCAGGGCTCAAACCACCATAATGTAAATTCAATCACCCCCTTCACCATCATCATCATTATTTAGATCATTAAAAGATCTTGTGGATGTCTCGGTGAACAACCTGGTCTCAGAGCATTTCGTATTATTCTGAGACACTCCATTTAGTGTGATATGTTATGTTTGGTATGGTTACATAAGACAGATGGTTACTTAAGGCAAAAACCAACGGAGGGTGGTTGGTCGGGGTGGATGGGTATGCGTATAATGCAAATGTCTAGCAACCCAAATGTTGCGAATTCAAATCTCATCACGGACAACTTTAGCATTGTAACTAATTAGCAACTTTTCAACTACTTACAAGTTTTTAGCTACATTGCAACTACTTAGCATGTTAGCTAACCCTTCCCCTAACCCTAACCTTAACCCTTATAGCTAACCCATCTCCTAAACCTAACACTTTAACCTAACTCCTAAACTTAACTCTAACCCCTAGCCTAGCTCGCGTTAGCCACCTATCCACCAAGCTAGAATACGTATTGTAGGATTTGCAAATTCGTAACATATTGCACGTTTTTCAAATTTGAAACATATCATACGAATTGTAATAAATAACATATCAAACTAAATGGGTGATGGACATGCACAAATTAATACATACAGTTGAAGTTGGAAGTTTACATACACCTTAGCTAAATACATTTAAACTCAGTTTTTCACAATTCCTGACATTTAATCCTATTGTAAATTTCCTGTCTTAGGTCAGTTAGGATCAACACTTTATTTTAAGAATGTGAAATGTCAGAATAATACTAGAGAGAATGATTTATTTCAGCTTTTATTTATTTCATCACATTCCCAGTGGGTCAGAAGTTTACATACACTCAATTAGTATCTGGTAGCATTGCTCGTGACCCTGATTTACCATTTCAGATAGTGTCTGGAACGCACGAACAAAACGCCACTATTTGGATATAACGATGGATTATTTTGGACCAAACCAACATTTGTTATTGAAGTAGCAGTCCTGGGAGTGCATTCTGACGAAGACAACAAAGGTAATCAAACTTTTGTAATAGTAAATCTGACTTTGGTCAGGGCTAAACTTGCTGGGTGTCTAAATGGCTAGCCGTGATGGCTGGGCTATCTACTGAGAATATTGCAAAATGTGCTTTCACCGAAAAGCTATTTTAAAATCGGACACCTCGATTGCACAAAGGAGTTCTGTATCTATAATTCTTAAAATAATTGTTGTTTTTTGTGAACGTTTATCGTGAGTAATTTAGTAAATTGTTAGTAAATTCCCCGGAAGTTTGCGGGGGGTATGCTAGTTCTGAACGTCACATGCTAATGTAAAAAGCTGGTTTTTGATATAAATATGAACTTGATTGAACAAAACATGCATGTATTGTATAACATAATGTCCTAGGTGTGTCATCTGATGAAGATCATCAAAGGTTAGTGCTGCATTTTGCTGTCTTCTGGGTTTTTGTGACATTATATGCTAGCTTGAAAAATGGGTGTCTGATTATTTCTGGCTGGGTACTCTGCTGACATAATCTAATGTTTTGCTTTCGTTGTAAAGCCTTTTTGAAATCGGACAGTGTGGTTAGATTAATGAGAGTCTTGTCTTTAAAATGCTGTAAAATAGTCATATGTTTGAGAAATTGAAGTAATAGCATTTCTAAGGTATTTGAAAATCGCGCCACGGGATTCAACTGGCTGTTGCGTAGGTGGGACGAATTCGTCCCGCCTAGCCCAGAGAGGTTAATATGAATGCCATGACTCAAGCATCCTTTACTGTTTAGTCGAGTACATAGGCCTCAGTGGAGGCTGCTGAGAGGAGGACGGCTCCTAATAATGGCTGGGATGGAGTCAATGGAATGGTATCAACAACATGGAAACACGTGGTTTCCATGTGGTTGATACCACTCCATGAACTCCATTCCAGCCACTATTATGAGCCGTCCTCCCCTCAGGAGCCTCCACTGATAGGCCTATGGCTAATGTGCCTGCATGAAATAGTCCACCATTGGCATGCGTTGACATGGGTACCTTTTCCTGTTGTGCTTTTCTTAGTTAGTTGTCGAGAGGTATTGGCTCTCTCTCCGGGGGTGCTGTGACTTCTCATCCTCCCTATAATGGAGAGCAGGGAGCTCAGCCCTGCCTGGGCGTGTCACTGAGACACCGCACTGTCTTTTTTTCTGCCTCTGATATATGGCTCAACTTAGCAGAGAGCAGCTCTCCTCTCTCAGTCCCTATTGATATGCCATGTGTGTGGCTCGGTATCTCCCTCACCTGGCAGAGAACCATAACTGCACTTCCATGTTTTCTCCACCTTCTCCCTCCTCCTCTTCCCCACTTGACAGTCCCTCTCTTTCATTTCCCTGCAGTTAGCGCATTGATATTCAGAGTGGGTTCGCTGGAAGTTGGAAATAATTATGTTCATGCATTTCTATGTAAACGCTATGAGAATGGAAGGGTGTGCACAAACAATAAACAAAGGATCTGGTATCAGATATCCATTAGCTATTCTGGAGCATTTCTGAATATATTCATAATGGATTCCCTTGTGAAATACTATTTTAGTGTGTGTTATAGACAGATGGGGTGTCAGATAGCACTTCTTTGAGGTGGTGGGGTGCGGTGGAATGAAGTGCAGTGTCAAGGGAACAGCACTCTCTCTGCAGCCTCCACAGATTTCCCTGTTATCTTGGGGTAACCTGCTCCAAATTCACATCATGACATTCTGACTAAACTGTAGTAAAGCGTGCGTGTTTTGATATCCAAGCACACCTTTAGGGAACAGGTCTGGGAATGGAGTAGATATCTTTCCTTGAAAAAATCTGCCTTATGTAAATGTTTTTTCAGTTTTTCTTTTCCTTATAAAGATGTAAGCATTTCATTTTACAAATATTTAACATTTGCAGCTCGAGGTTCTATCTATCCATCGCAATGATGACAGTGTTGTTGCTTTCATTGCTGTTGTTGTTTTCATTGTTGTTTTTGTTGTTGCTTTCATTGTTGTTGTTGTTCTTGTTGTATGCTAACAGCCTTTCCCCTCCCCTTGTCTTCCAGGAGCCTAGCCATGGAGAGCCTGCTCCTGTGCCTGGCACTCCTCGCTACGCCCACCGCCTCCATGCTGTGCCCCAAGCGCTGCACCTGCCAGAACCTCATGCCCTCCTACACTGTCCTCTGCACCAAGACAGGCCTGCTCTTCGTGCCGCCGAACATAGACCGACAGACGGCCGAGCTGCGCCTCATGGACAACTTCATCACCACCCTTCGTCACCGTGACTTCGCCAACATGAGCAGCCTCATCCACCTGACGCTGTCGCGCAACACCATCAGCCAGATCAAGCCGTACGCCTTCGCCGACCTTCAGGACCTGCACGCCCTGCACCTGGACGCCAACCGACTCACCATACTGGATGACACCCACTTCCAGGGCCTGGTCAACCTCAGGCACATGATCCTTGCCAACAACCAGCTGCACAGCATCTCTGAGGGGGCCTTCCAGGACTTCCTGGAGACACTGGAAGACCTGGACCTGTCCTACAACAACCTGGTGAACATCCCCTGGGAGACCATCGGCCTGCTGGCCAGTGTCAACACCCTCAGTCTGGACCACAACCTCATAGAGATGGTCCCCGAGGGCATCTTCGCCAACCTGCACAAGCTGGCGCGTCTAGACATGACCTCCAACAAGCTGAAGAAGATACCTCCAGATCCCCTGTTCCTGAGGATCCCAGTGTACGCTAAGCTGAAGGGTTCTCCACTCACGTCCCTGGTGCTGAGCTTTGGTGGGAACCCGCTACACTGTAACTGTGAGTTAATGTGGCTGAGGAGGCTGACCAGAGAAGACGACCTGGAGACCTGTGCCTCTCCCCGAGAGCTCGCCGGCAAGTATTTTTGGACCATCCGCGAGGAGGAGTTTGTGTGCGAGCCGCCCATGATCACGCGGCACACTTCCAAGATGTTTGTGATGGAGGGCCAGGAGGTGAGCCTACGCTGTAAGTCAGTGGGTGACCCGGAACCTTACACGCATTGGGTCAGCCCCGAGGGGAAGCTGATCGGGAACACGTCCCGCACCATCTGCTATGAGAACGGCTCTTTGGACATCCTCACCACCACTGTGAAGGACTCTGGGAAGTTCACCTGCATTGCCTCCAATGCCGCCGGCGAGGCCACAGCGCCTGTGGAGCTGGTGGTTAACCCCTCGCCACACTTTGACCCCAAGCTGGAGCCCGAGCCTGGCCCTTCGGACATCCCCACCTCCATCAAGTCCAACGCCAGCGGGGGCCACGCCCGCATCGACCATCAGAGGGTCAGCGTGTCGGAGCTGAGCTCGACTTCGGCCACCATCCGATGGCCCTCTCAGGACCACATCCCGGGGGTCCGCATGTACCAGATCCAGTACAACAGCTCCTCCGACGACATCCTCATATACAGGTGAGTTGGTCACCACATGATTTTACATGAGATCAGATAAGACGACATGCATCTCTATGGGGAGTGGTTGATATACAACTATCCCTATGAAGCTGACTGGTATTTCTGTGTGGAAGTTGATCTTCACGTTCGCCCTTGCATACTATGGGTCTCTTGTTGTTCTTTGACAGTTCATGAGCCTCCAAATTGATTGTCATTAACAGCCTGGTTCAGAGAGGCACTCAATCACATTGATAATGAATTTAGTGGCCGACGACAATATCAGGTGACTGTAACTCATCGCTAAAGAAATCACAGAGCGAACTGCAGAAACACAAGAGCATGATGCCCACAGGGAAAAACTCATAAAAGTTCTGACATAATGGGTTGGAATGACTCAGTATGCGTACATCTATTGGCACATCAACCTATATAGCCTTACTGTGCAGTAGCCATTAGCTGTAATGGGTTTTGCAGTGACATAGAGTGAGGAAGAGAACTATAGGAAGAGAACTTGTTCCCATCAATCATCTCCATAGGACTGAGAGGATGATCCAGTTACATATTGACCTTACTGATATCAGATTCCGATGTTATATTAGGTGGGTTGACTCCCATGTATCAAAGGCCAAGCATTCATTGATACGATGGACTGAATGTTGCAATGCCTCACTCGTACTAAGTGTCATGGAAGGGTTTTGAAAAGTGTTGAGTTTGGCATTTGGAATGCAGTATTGTTCCTATCAGAAATATGAATATACTGTGCAAGCTTTCAAGTGATTGTGATTATTTGTAAGCTGTGGACAATAGAGGTATTATCTTCAGTGAGAGAAAATAATACATATTTTCAATAGCACCCAAAGGAATCCCAGTGCAGAATTGCGCTGATGTAAACACATTACACCAGTGAAGTGCAATCCGTTCCAGAAGGCAATGTTTGATAACTGATTTTAAATGAAGCACAGTTGAGTTGAACTCTTCACCCTAACTTTAGTGATTGAAAAGAATCTGTCCTTATGGGAACAGTGGTTTCTGAGTCACCTCCATTTCAGAGATTTCAGAGAATGACTGTTGAAGAGCATAAAACACCTGAAACATTCCGATTTACACAGAGAAGAAAGGCGGGTCACTCCCGCAGTAACTACAGTCCTCTGTTTGTCTCTGCTAAGAATCAAGTGGAACATTAACAGAAAAAAACGGAATTCTCTCCTCAAAATGAAATCCACAGAAATCGCCGGCCATTAAATTCCCCCAGAGTCGGCTGCGAACCCGTTTCTTCTCCTAGGGCAATATTCTCCTCTTGAGCTTTCAAAGACTTCTTTAAACTCGCTATTCATTATTTTTTATAGGCGGTACAGAGGAAAACATCACCATGAATGTTGGAGGCTTGACTGCAGCGCCAGCCCATGTTATTACAGAGACATAGAAGTGAGAGCACTGTACAGTATTAGAAGTCTTAAGGGGTGTTTTTTATTTTTCCTGCCCCACGGCAAAAATAGCCAGCGAGCTCAGTTCCATCCACCTCTCTTTTGAAGTTCTTCCCGGCACTCACACAGTGGATTATTCCACAAGCCTATAACGGACGGATGGAGAAAGTCGTTAAAAGACGGAAATGTATCTATTGATTTTTTTTTTTTTTTATATTCCGCCACGGCCCTTTTCGACATTTCACTGTGGAGCGATTCTCTGTTAAAGGAGCCCCGTTAGTACTTAATTAACTTCCGGCCTTTCCCTGAGGATGGATTAAGAAAAAAAAGACACGTAGGAGAAGTAATTTGCTGTTAATTATGCAAAAAGCACATGGATGCCTTTGGTTTATGGCACTGCAAAGTAATCGGAATGCGTTTTTTAATCAATTAGGCACACATGAGTCCTGCTCTGTGTGGACTGACAGTTGTATTGAATTTGGGAGGTGGCAATGGAGGGATGGAGGGATGGAGAGAGGGGGGAATGAAAGGATGAGGGGGCTGAGGACAGCTAATATACACTCAGACAAATTAAGATTGTGCTGAAAACAGGAGAGGATTGGGACGGTATCAGCTTTTCTTTCAGTCTCTCTCTTCGTTCTTACATCAAGTCGACTGCACTCTCTATTTCTCTTCCTTTCGTTCCCTTTCTCTGTCCAATTCTTTTCTCCAGATATCACTACCTAATTGCCTTTATGTTTGTCTGGCCTCTTCGGAGACAGTCTTATATGAGAAGAGGACCATCCTATATCAAAGCCATTATAGACAGCATGTGGTAGGGAGGTTTCAGCGCACACTCCCATCCATGATCACACGGCGCACAAGAGTACACACATGCACACGCACCCACACAGTTCTCCAGGTCCCCCTAACCCTTCCTGGCCCCCGTGCCTGTAACATCCATATTCCCATCTCTAATGTGACAGACTGGTGACAGGAGATGTGGCAAGGTCAGGTCTGACCGTGTCAGGGAGGGCTCCTGCGCCTCATTCACCATCCCCACCACCTCCTCCCCATGGCATGCAGAGGGCCCAGCCTTCCCCAGCATGTCCATCACCATCCATTCACCATCCCCACCACCTCCTCCCCATGGCATGCAGAGGGCCCAGCCTTCCCCAGCATGTCCATCACCATCCATTCACCATCTCCACCACCTCCTCCCCATGGCATGTAGAGGGCCCAGCCTTCCCCTGCATGTCCATCACCATCCATTCACCATCCCCACCACCTCCTCCCCATGGCATGTAGAGGGCCCAGCCTTCCCCAGCATGTCCATCACCATCCATTCACCATCCCCACCACCTCCTCCCCATGGCATGTAGAGGGCCCAGCCTTCCCCTGCATGTCCATCACCATCCATTCACCATCCCCACCACCTCCTCCCCATGGCATGTAGAGGGCCCAGCCTTCCCCTGCATGTCCATCACCATCCATTCACCATCCCCACCACCTCCTCCCCATGGCATGTAGAGGGCCCAGCCTTCCCCTGCATGTCCATCACCATCCATTCACCATCCCCACCACCTCCTCCCCATGGCATGTAGAGGGCCCAGCCTTCCCCTGCATGTCCATCACCATCCATTCACCATCCCCACCACCTCCTCCCCATGGCATGTAGAGGGCCCAGCCTTCCCCTGCATGTCCATCACCATCCATTCACCATCCCCACCACCTCCTCCCCATGGCATGTAGAGGGCCCAGCCTTCCCCTGCATGTCCATCACCATCCATTCACCATCCCCACCACCTCCTCCCCATGGCATGTAGAGGGCCCAGCCTTCCCCTGCATGTCCATCACCATCCATTCACCATCCCCACCACCTCCTCCCCATGGCATGTAGAGGGCCCAGCCTTCCCCTGCATGTCCATCACCATCCATTCACCATCCCCACCACCTCCTCCCCATGGCATGTAGAGGGCCCAGCCTTCCCCAGCATGTCCATCACCATCCATTCACCATCCCCACCACCTCCTCCCCATGGCATGTAGAGGGCCCAGCCTTCCCCTGCATGTCCATCACCATCCATTCACCATCCCCACCACCTCCTCCCCATCGCATGCAGAGGGCCCAGCCTTCCCCTGCATGTCCATCACCATCCATTCACCATCCCCACCACCTCCTCCCCATGGCATGTAGAGGGCCCAGCCTTCCCCTGCATGTCCATCAAAGCCACACCAGAGGAGGTGGATAAGGACACATCTGAAGATACAGCATATTGGGACCTATTATTTTTTTACCCGGGCGACCTCCCTTTGTATACCTAGACTGTATGCTAGGCTCAGAGCTAATGAAATGGCTAGACCCATCTGTGAGCGTCTAGTGACCTCCACTCATCCAGAGCATTCACTAATCATGAGTGTATATGCACTGGGGGTGAACAGAACAGATTCGACATCAAAACTATTCCCCCTAATTAGTGAGATTTCACCTTTCTTAATATTTTGATCATCTCTCTTCTCTTTTCCTTTTTTCTTTCAAGGAAATGTTCACGGAATTAAAATTCACATCAAATCTAATTCTATTCTTCACATGCTTCGTAAACAACAGGGGGATACTAACAGTGAAATGCTTACTTACGGGCCCTTCCCAACAGTGTAGCGAGAGATAAAATAGAGAAATTGTAGAAAGGTAATAACACGTAATCATAAAAGCAATATCTCACCATGAAACATTTACTTCATAGTAAAGCACCAGACCATAATGTGACGCTGACTTTATGGGTGGAAGATATTCTGCATGCTCCATAAATGTATTATAATGCGTAAAGGAGAATACAGTGGATAAACAGCATGTCGAGAGAAGAGTAATGGTAGTAAGTCAGTTTAATAGAAACAGCAGGTTTAACCTGTGGATAAGGTAGGGTAGAGGAGGGTATGCTGAGACAGTATGAATCCCACCGTGCAAGGGTAGAGGTTGACCCCGCTGGTGCCTCCGTTTAGAGGAGAAATGTTTAATGCACACACTGTCACCCACGCTGTCACCCCTTGGGCACACCGCACTTTCGAATTCCGCTCTGTGTCTCCTCACCTCGGAGCCCCCGGGCCCCTATGTCCCTGTTGATAAATGGAGCACTTTGGCACGCCGGGGTAACAGCAAACACACACATACACACACACACTCACCTTAGCCCCTGTGTGGTCTAGCGTTTGTGAGACAGTAAGTAAACCTGTCAACGGAGAGAGGAGAATGAGAGGAGAGGAGGAGTGAAGGTGTGTATGTGTGTCTGTGTGTGGTTGGGGTAGTCAAGGTTAAATGTAATCTCCAGGTACTGAAAGTATAGGTTGTTGAGTTCAGTGCCTTCGTGGGAGCTCTCAGTTTTCAACAGTTTTCAGATTACTGCCAGAATGTTCACTCTATCAACAACCTTGTTTTCTCTCAAATGTTCTCTCTCTCTTCTATCTCTGTCTCTCTCTCTCTCTCTCTAGGATGATCCCTGCGTCTCATAAGTTCTTCCTACTCAGTGACCTGGCCTCTCAGCGGGACTATGACCTGTGCGTGCTGGCGGTGTATGACGACGGCGTCACGGCCCTAACCGGCACCCGCCTGGTGGGCTGCGTGGCTTTCACCACAGAGCGAGAGTACCGCCAGTGCCGCTCCCTCCACGACCAGTTCCTGGGCGGCACCATGATCATCGTGATCGGCGGTATCATCGTGGCCTCCGTGCTCGTCTTCATCTTCATCCTCCTCATGAAGTACAAGCTGCACAGCAACCACTACAAGCAGAAAGCGGCACATGTCAGCAACGTGTGCTCTCAGACCAACGGGGGCCAGGCTGCGGGCGGGGGAGGCGCTCCCATCCCACCCTCGTCCTCAGGCTCGACCAATAGGCCCATGCCTTCTGGCCCAGTGGACAGGGTAGGGCACGACGGACCCCATCAGGCCTCGGAAGGGGGCTTCGGAGGGCCCTTGAAAGGGACCACGGTAGTGGACTTGAACCCAGACTACGGGAAGTCAGTGAAGGACGAGGATGCTATATCACAATAACACAGGATCTGGGACTGCCCCAACGCCACCCACTTTTTATTTCCTGGTGCTGGGGTCCCTCTGCCTTACCAAGGATTATCTCGTGTCCAAGGTGGGTGATTCCTGTCAGACAAGGCTGGGGTTAGAGCTGACGTGTATTCATTAACATTTCTGCAGACTGCTTCTGTAAGAGCTTACAGATGTGTGTGTGTGTGTGTCTGTGTACATGCTGTGTTTATTCCTGTAAGTCTAGGTGCATCTGCATGCAGTGTCTATTTCGAGGGGCAGTACTTATGCTGCATAATCCTTTCCTCTTTAAATGAAGCGCAGTAAACAGTGCAGTGAGCCGGTCCTATTGAGCTGCATCTGTGGCTGTAGACAGACAGGTAGGCTTTGCTGGTGCCCCACGCCAGGCCCCCAGTGCTGATGGGAATAGGCAATCATCATAAAATCACACAGCACATAAACACTAAAGGAGGGCACGCCGTGCTCACTCGCTCCATGCCTCCTTCCCTCCCTCGCTGCCCGATGGGACTTCCCCCACTCTCTGTTTCCATGAAACTAATCATAGCTGCCTCCGCTGGCCCTGAGGTATTTGTTGTAAGTTTAATATCCGCAGTATAGCACAATCTTCTCTACATCTGCGCTCTCGAAATACAAATGAACTGAGCGGGGCCCGGGGCTGCTCTGTGGTGTTTTGAACACCATCATCGGTGTCTCTGCCGCCCACCAACAACATCACGTCGTCCCGCGCATTAGCACACTCAATTGTCTAGCGAGGGTGTAATCTTTGGGGTTTCCTAAGGCATTTGTGTTATTCTCAATACTTTTTGGAGGGCAAACTACAAACTGTGTCAGTATCAGCTGGAATCAGAATCTGGTTGGATTAAAAAAGGCAAATGGCAGCCACATGCATAATAGCGACCCCTATGGGTATGATTAATTATGCCCTTGGTAATGTTAGCCTAAACCAGCAGTTACCAAACTAGGGGCCGCGACCCCATATGGGGTCGCATGATGTGAAAATGTGGTCGCAGGAGAATTTCTAAAATGCTGAAGAAAAAATTATATATACACTACCATTCAAAAGTTTGGGGTCACTTAGACATTTCCTTGTTTTTGAAAGAAAAGCACATTTTTTGTGTCCATTAAAATCATATCAAATAGATCAGAAATACAGTGTAGACATTGTTAATGTTGTAAATGACCATTGTAGCTGGAAACGGCAGATTTTTTAATGGAATATCTACATAGGCATACAGAGGCCCATTATCAGCAACCATCACTCCTGCGTTCCAGTGGCACATTGTGTTAGCTAATTCAAGTGTATCATTTTAAAAGGCTAATTGATCATTAGAAAACCCTTTTGCAATTATGTTAGCACAGCTGAAAACTGTTGTCCTGATTAAAGAAGCAATAAAACTGTCCTTCTTTAGACTAGTTGAGAATCTGGAGCTCAGCATTTGTGGGATCGATTACAGGCTCAAAAGGGCCAGAAACAAATAACTTTCTTCTGAAATTCCTCAGTCTATTCTTGTTCTGAGAAATGAAGGCTACTCCATGCAAGACATTGCCAAGAAACTGAAGATCTCATACAACGCTGTGTACTACTTCCCGCACAGAACAGCGCAAACTAACTCTCTAACCAGAATAGAAAGAGGAGTGGGAGGCCCCAGTGCACAACTGAGCAAGAGGACAAGAACATTAGAGTATCTAGTTTGAGAAACAGATGCCTCACAAGTCCTCAACTGGCAACTTCATTAAATAGTACCCGCAAAACACCAGTCTCAACGTCAACAGTGATGAGGCGACTCCAGTGGCCTCCATCATTCTTAGATGGAAGAAGTTTGGAACCACAAAGACTCTTCCTAGAGCTGGCCGCCTGGCCAAACTGAGTAATCAGGGGAGTATGGCCTTGGTCAGGGAGGTGACCAAGAATCCGATGGTCACTTTGACAGAGCTCCAGAGTTCCTCTGTGGAGATGGAGAACCTTACAGAAGGACAACCATTTCTGCAGCACTCCACCAATCAGGCCTTTATGGTAGAATGTCCAGACGGAAGACAGTACTCAGTAAAAGGCACATGACAGGCCGCTTTGAGTTTGCCAAAAGGCACCTAAAGGACTCTCAGACCATGAGAAACAAGATTCTCTGGTCTGATAAAACCTGAATGCCAAGTGTCAAGTCTGGAGGAAACCTGGCACCATCCATATGGTGAAACATGGTGGTGGCAGCATTATGCTGTGGGGATGTTTTTCAGTGGCAGGGACTGGGAGACTAGTCAGGATCAAGGGAAAGATGAATGGAGCAAAGTACAGAGAGATCCTTGATGAAAACCTGCTTCAAAGCACTCAGGACCTCAGACTGAGGCAATGGTTCAACTTCTAACAGGACAATGACCGTAAGCACACAGCCATGACAATGCAGGAGTGGCATTTGGACAAGTCTCTGAATGTCCTTGAGTGGCCCAGCCAGAGCCCGGACTTGAACCCGATCGAACATCTCTGGAGAGACCTGAAAATGGACGTGCAGCGAGCATGAATCCCGAGCATGAATCGGCATAGGGGATGTTCAGTGTGCTGTGTGGCTATATTGACAAAAAAACATATTCCATATGGGATCAAATGGTGGTCTTTTGCACAGATAGGGCTCCATCTATCCCGGGACGTCAGGCAGGCCTCTGAACGCTAGTTATATATGTGTCTCCGTCTGCCATATGGACGCATTGTATGATACACCGAGAGCAACTGGGGGCAAAAGAGCTGAGCACGGAGCTCTGAGATATAATGCAACAGGTAACTTCGATTGTAAATGAAATCAAACCACATCCACTGTGCGCACACCTGTTTGCAAAACTATGTGGAGAAATGGGATCAGAGCATGACAATGTTTTGTTTCACACCGAGGCTTGGTGGTTATCGAGGGGAGTGTTGGAGAAAAAAAATTGCATTGAGAGAGGAACTGGTTTACTTTCGGTGTAATGAAAAATAAATAACAGAAAACAGCATCAGTAACTGTCCCACACGAGTGATGAATGCTCACCTCCAATGCTTGGAAGAGCACTTTGAGACGGATCTACTTCCCAATCTATTTGACTGTGATCCTGGCTCAGTTGACAGTCGGACAGCTGATCGAGCTGTCATGTGACCGAATGCTGCAGACAATGCATTCACAGGTAACTACAGAAGAGTTTTGGTTCCTGACTCAAAGGGAATACCCTGCCGTCTCCCTCTGAGCATTAATGCCATTTTCAAAACAACTGCGCTCTCGGAAATCTCCGACTTCTGACTTCAGTGCGTTCAAGACAACTGGGAACTCGGAAAGAAACGAGCTCCGACTGGGGAAAAATCCTTTTGAACAGTTAAACGACTCAGAATTCTAACTTGGGAACTCTGGCTTCTTTCTAGAGCTCTGACTTTCTGACCTAAAGATCACTGACATCATGATTTGACCTCGTATTTTCCTGAGTTCCCAGTTGTCTTGAAAGCACCATAAAACTCATGGTAGGCTACTCTTCGCCAGCTCATATCTGTGTGAAGCTGGTTTCAGTGCTCTCGTCTGCGTTAAAACCAAATATCGATCCAGGTTGGATGTGACAGCAGAGATGAGGTGAGCACTGTCGACCACGCCCCCTGACTTTAAAAAGCTCTGACGCGACATGCATCAAGCACTCTAATTAGTGGTGGTGAGATAAGGGACATTATGTCAGACTAATTTGCAATTGACTGCCCCACATTAATAGTATGTGATGGTGAGTTGAAAAGACAATCAGAAATACTGTTAGAATGCTTTTCAATTGAATGCCATAGCCCCAAATAAAAAAGTAAACATTGACTGTTAATTACAATTTTTTTCACATGGGTGAGAATTTTCAGATATCAAAATGGGGTCGTGGGCCAAAAAGTTTGTGAACCCCTGACTAAGAGATTATCAACATTACGATCACAGTCTTCATTTACCACATGTAATAGCTTGCAATATGAGTCATCAACAGCTGCAGCAGTGAAGCAATCCATGCAGCTCTCATTTGGGATCAATTGTTTTTGTTGTTGAGCAGTTTATGAGTCCTGGTTGCATTACATATCCATTCAGGAGAAAGATATATTTTTGTCTCAGACAGCCGAGTGATTAGACCTTGGTTACATATGGTTTACAACCCTATCGATCATGGTCTTACTTCTTGAAGAAGACAGTTTCGGTACCGTGTGTGTTTATAGCTGTTGGCAGCAGCAGGCAGTGTTCTCCCTCTGTGACAGGCCTGGATGAGGTAGATGAGGTTGCATCCTTCCTCAGCCTCAGTATTCAGCATTTAGCTGTGAAATACCTGCAGTGTTTGCATCCATAATTCATCTAGGAGCATCAGACAGCCAGCGAGGAGATGACAGATCACTCATTGTGTCGCTCTCACAGCGACACAGGCTGACAGAGTTACCGGCGACAGGAAGGAGGGAGAGCGGTGGAAGGGAGAGAGAGAGACGGGGAGAGAGATACAGATGTAGGGGAAGGGGAGAAAGAAAGAAAGAAAGAAAGAAAGAAAGAAAGAAAGAAAGAAAGAAAGAAAGAAAGAAAGAAAGAAAGAAAGAAAGAAAGAAAGAAAGAAAGAAAGAAAGAAAGAAAGAAAGAAAGAAAGAAAGAAAGAAAGGAGAGAGAGAGAGAGAGAGAGAGAAAGAGATCAACAGTCAAGGTGGACAAAGACGAAGATAGAGAGATCGATGAGAGAAGACGTGGTGTACAGAGGGAGAAAGACATGGAGGGCTTGAAAGAAAGAGTGAGAGAAACAGGTAAGGAGGTGCAGATTTAGAGCTTGTTCTAATAAAGAAGTGTAGGAAGAGAGGGGGGATCTGAGAGGAGACGGGATGATTTGTCAGCGGGGGACGTGATCAGCAGATACTCACCATTGGTGGGGCACTGCTAAAAGTAGGACGCAACCTCCACCCTTTCTACCTCCACCCCGTCTGTGCTACCAGGAGACCCTTTCCCCCTTAGATTGCGGCACAAGCAGCCATGCTATGAATGAAAGTATGCGTGCATTATATAATTGGGCCGTCTCCATACCGTAGCATATCAATTTATTAGCATTAGCATTGCTTTGTATGGAAGAAAACGACTTTCCAAATCAGTCAGCGAACCAGGTTCTTAGTGAAGCTTTGTGGTGGTCTGTGGTGGTCTTTTATCATCTCATTTTGAACAAGACATATGTGTAAGACACTGTCAAATACTGGTAGTTGTGTGGCCTGGGGTGATCTAGCGGTTATTGCTATTGCCTTCTGATCATACAGATATCCCAGTTCTGGAGTGGGTTTGGATCTGGCCCAGACTATTCTAGCACACCATCTTACCCTCCTTACTTTCCTGTGTCTCTTCACTGTCTAAAAGGAACTGGTAGGTGCAGCCACCTAGCCAGATGTGATATTCATATCTACAGACTTGTACCCCTCTGGGTCAGGTAAGACATATGGAAACTTTCCAGGTATTCTTAGCTCAGGTGAGAGGTTCGTGCACTGATTCCTGTATCCTGTCTCTTCCAGATTTGCACATCACCCATGCACGTCCTCTGAGGTGGCGGGATGGAGAATGGAAAGGTGAGTTTGGGGACAGAGAGCTATACATTTGAATGCTATATTAAAGTTCTACATAGAGATGGGGAAATTATGACGTTACGCAAGTCTGCTTTAAAGGGCGAATGAGAAGGGAATAAGGGACAAGTAGACCACAAATAGTATATTTTCACTGAACTTTCCTTAAATGTCATGTTTTACCAACATTCTGATGAATGTAATTATCTTTCTATTGCATTAGATTTTCTAGTAGACAGCAGGTTGTGTCACTACTTAATGACATTTACTCTAATTCTCTCCTCCAGGTGAAGTCCCCCTGGTTCAAGGAAGTTGGAAAAACACAAAATAATAAATATGAAGCCAAGAACAGCATTGGGAGTAGAGATGGGGTGGATGCCATGGAATCGCTGTGCTTTGTCACTTATGCAATTCTATCCGGAACTGGGATGTAATCCAGCACTGTGGAGTGGATGGAAATGTATTCCAAAACCTGGGGCTTCTTTTAATGCGTGAGGAATGAATTGACCTTAACCCAGACGCCTAACATTCCTTTCGGAATACTTTTTGGGATTCCCATTGAAATTGCCTACTACAGAGGAACACCCTTGGATGGTTTTGATGATGTGTTGTGGGTTTCGTAATTAAGCTCCACTCTCCCTTAACGATCGGTCATTTGCCAAAGGAATACAATAAGAGGAAAAGGCGATACAGTGTTTTGTTCTCCTCCCCGAGGGCCTTGGAAGTGTTGGCTCACAGCGATGTCGCGTCGATGCACCAATATCAAACGGTTGTTCTTTGATCTCTAGGGCACGTTATAATCTTTATAATCCTCTCTCGTTCTTTCTCTCGCTCTCTCTTTCTCTACCCCCCGCCCCCCATCTCTCTCGCTCTCTCTCTCTGTCTATATGGACAATTAAATAGTATATTCATCAATTAAGAGATCAAGTACATCCATTTTGGACGATGGTGAAAAAAAAATCATGTTATTTGGCCATGGATATCCCAACTTGGAATAAAAACATGGGCTCTCAAGATGAGGTCAAAATAAGAACCTGGATCTGGTTTGGTTTGATTACATGAACTTACAGCACAAGTATTGCGTTTTGGTTTGATGGTGAAATGGTGAGTTAAGTTTCATTCTGGCACAAGAAACCGACCCTATTGTATAACACTTTCCAACTGAAAAGATGGACACGTAGATCAAATACAATTTTTCCCTTACTGTTGACTGTGTATGTATTTGTATGTGAGATATACCTTCAATTTTCTCTGATTTGATACCCATATTTCCTTTGAATTATGAAACAACAATAAGAAAAAAATACGTGAGATGGAATTGTATGCTTTCATAGGTAAAATATGTGGATTTATAAAGAAATAAAATTATTTTTCTTGACGCTGTGCAGCAACATTATTCACACAATTTCTGAAGCTAATCATATTCATAGATTCATAATTGCATTAAGTGTCAAACTTATTTTACATGAAGAAAATGCGTTAGAAGCAGTGAATTCATCAGCTTTGTTGGTCAGTTTTTAACCAAACTGACCTCATGACAATGTAATCACAGTTACAGAAGTATGGTTTTGCCACTAAGGGTCGCCAGAGGCTTTTTTAGTGACGTTAACCAGTCCCCCTCAGCTCAGTTCAACTCAGACATAGATTAGTCTGGGAAAGACATATGAGAAGCAGGCATCTCTATCTTGGTTGAGTTCATTGTTGCCTGTACAGGGGTATTTCTCAGCAGTTTAGGCAAGATATATACAGTAATACTACTTGAACCCTTTGCCATGAAGTTGTCCTTACTTACACTGTCCATGTTAATTATATACATGCTGTAGTATGCTCCAAAATGCTCCTTTTGCCATGGCCTGATACAGTTTTGTCTAAAACATGGGACGTGACATGTTAACAACAGAGTAAGTAACAGGGATATAGATGCTAGTGGTTATATCATAGCCAGACACCCCTAATCTCTGAGACCCTTGTACTTTCCACAGACTCTGTTGACGTGATTAACTGTAGGTGTTCTTCTGCTTTCCAGCCTGTGGTCAGACAGTCCATCTATGCCATTGTTTACATATGCTGTGTCATTGTGCTAGGCAAATGTCCATGGGCAAACCATATATATGCAGTATGTATTTTAGTAAAGCAAAAAGCATCAGCAGGATTGACAAAATTCACTGAGATTCATGTGCAATTGCTTATTAGCATGTTTTACAGAAGGGAGCCCAAAAATTGCTTTGCAAGGTAACCAGTGAAGTGGTTCCACTCTCAGATATTGTTGTCAGCTTTGCCTACATTATGGTAAATCTTTACTATTATTGATATGTCATTTATCAATTTTGATGCTTTTACAGCAGATTCCTATTCATGCGAGTGCTGATTTACGCAAGAATATCTGCTTGTCTAAGAGAATGTCTGAATGGATTTAGAGCTTTTCAAAAAGGCTGAGATTGCCTCTCACTACAAAACACTGCACATCACCTCTATGTGATTAGATTCAGGAGAAAGTTCTGGATCCCTTTTCTAACTTTCCTCTTCACTTTCCATTAAATGTATGACTACCTTTAACTACTACTAGGCCTACCTTTTTGACGTTGACATTTTGAAGAGTCCCTGTTGAAATGAAATCACACGAGTACTCCTGGTGCTTTTCTAATTAAACTACTTTTGCCAGATGTGGTGCTCATCAATATTCTCCAAAGCAAATAAAACATTAATCACAAGCCCATTTACACCTGGAGCAAACATACGCCTGATGTCCTGATCTTGTCCACATTCTGGTTTTGTCAACAGGTGTAGACAATTAAAAGACACATTCTGATCTGATTGTAATCAGGACGAAGGACGCATGTGAGCAGCAGGTATAGACGGGGCTTAAGATCCAAAAGAAAAAAAACATAGAACATGAGGTAAGAACATTAGCCTACATCTGGATTCCTCTACTTTAATCATGGTATGTTTGTGAGTGTTGTAAAATGGAGGAGCAATGATTCAGCATTTTTGCTAGATGGAATTAAATCTAACATCATTGGTCCTTCAGGCTCCAAGCAGGTGGTGCAGAATACTAAACACACCGGCAGACAGATCTCTTGGGCCTCTGCTAGTCCCACAGATAACGTCAAAATTCTCACAATTGCTCGGGCAGACAGCTTACATTCTTGGGAATAGTAATGCATTTGATATGCAATTCCGCCTGAACCTGTGACTGTTGTGAGATTGAATAACCTCTATGGGGTTTTTAGGACTAGTCTGTCCTCTTTAAGTGAGTGAATACAAACCTCATGTTGTATTAACTGTCCCCCAAAACTCACTGATATTATGAACTTTCAGTGTACTCAAGTCAAATGCACGGCTGGACTTTTTCTGGTGATTTGAGCCATGTAACTAAATGTTCAAACAAAATCTTGAGAGAGATGTACGTGATGGGCTTCTTTGGTGGTATGAGTGAAGGCTATTTTGGACTGCAAGAGATATTCCCCTGCGTCTGTGAGTTTCACTTGTCCTCCATGAGCCAGTTGAAAGTGATGGCGGAATACCCAACATGCTCACTTCTCATCCCCCAAAAAACAAAAGCCACAGACAGAAAGAGGTTTGTTTAATGACAAAGCTCTTATTCTCTTTTTTGTAGTACTTTAATTAGTAAGCTGTAATAACAAAATCTAGCTGACTACAGAAATCCCAGTGAGTTTATCACTACTCAAGGAGAGTAAACAATGAAGTGTGACATCCAGGAAACAGTCATAAAAAACACTTCCTCTTCCTAGTGGATGAAAGCGGTGGTGATGTTGCTGAGGTGACATTCTGAGAGGACTAGCAGGGACATCTCCTATGGATGAAATGCCCACACTGTCAGAATGGGAGGCGCAACCGGAATATCAGAGAATAAAGCTACAATGTCGGCACTTGGCACATCCACCGATTCCACTTCCTTTACATTTGGCCTAAATGCATATTCATCCAGGAAAGATAAGCTGAGCAGTCAGTGTCTAACAGATATCTGGGGAAGGACTGTTATGCTGCCACATTTTGCTCCTGTCGTGTTTGTCAGACAAGGTTGCCTGAGTACTTTGGCAGATTACCGCTCTGCTTGCTATTTTAATTGTCACCAGGCATTGCAAGCAGCACTCTGTTGCATAACCTGGATTTGTCAAACTCAACGAAGATTCAGACAATTACTACCTGTGTGCTTGATTCTCCGTTCTGCCCTGTAAATCTGGGAAAAGGGACAGAAGTGGAGCTGTCGCTCAACACTGCTGGGCGCCAAATTAGTTTCCTCTGTCTGCATATTTCATCTGTCTCCTCACCTAGATCCGTTGGTGAATTCTTCCGTTATTATACTGAAAAATATTACATAAGACAGACCCATTTTGTATTGGTTTGGGTAACTAGCATGTGTGCACGTGCCTGTGTGCATGTGAGTCTGTCAATTTGTGTGTGTAATCATGTTTGCATTTGTGTACACATTTGCCCTTGTGTGCACGTTAGTGAATGTGTG
This sequence comes from Salmo salar, assembly GCF_965601325.2. Taxonomy (NCBI): domain Eukaryota; kingdom Metazoa; phylum Chordata; class Actinopteri; order Salmoniformes; family Salmonidae; genus Salmo; species Salmo salar. The sequence goes on from NC_138299.1 coordinate 122,610,705, forward strand.
GGTATGTGGACAATGGAAATGCAATCCATGTATGAATACATGCGTGCACTCATTTCTCTACATGCTGTATGTGTATATGTGTATGTAGAGGTAATCAAGTAGGCCTCCCTTTGATCCCGTCCCCTCCAAATCCCGGCGGCTAGTTTATGAGCTCAAGGGTCCTTTCACGCCAGCCAACATCTGTTGGCTTCTCCACAGACCCAGGAAGGACGTAAGGGGAAATAATGGCACGGGCTGGGGCTGTATGGGACGGGGTGAGAGGTGGTGGTGGTTGTGAAGGGGGTTGGGAGGGGAGGCTGGTGGGTGTCCCATCACACTTCATTATGCCCACCCTGCTTCACTCCACTTCAAGGGGAACTTCATCCCCAAAGCGAGACCCCTACCTGGCCCGGGACAAAAGAGAGATTAGGGCGTCCTCTCTATACGAGCAGCACAGGCCCCTGCACAGCATTTGTTTTGCCTAGCTCTTTCACAGGTTCATTGAAGTGTGAAGTTTTCCCAATTCTGAACTAGGCTGGAATTCTTCTGTTTTTGTCTTCTGTTGGTGACCCATTTTCACCGACATATCTACCCATAGAAATAGAATGAAACTCCATTCAAGTCAATGATGGCGTAACGGATGGACTGGCAGCCATTTGAGTGTTCCCATAGGTTGAAGATGACAAAGGTTAAGACAACGGGATTCTAATATCCCATAACTCTTTGTAACAATGGCTATGCTAGTTAGCAACAGCACTGGTAATTAGCAACGCCGCTGGTCCCAGATTTGTGAAGACGTTGCCTTAACCTGAATATTTTTGACCTAGACCCATGGCAGGAAGTAAATGCAGGAAGTGTACCCTTCAATCTGTGCTGTAATTTGTTGAGTCAACTCAACTGACATTACAACAAATACATTCCATTGCATGAGCCACATAAGTCATTTGAATGAAAATTCTACATTATCATGGTGACATTTTATATAACATTCCAAATTACCATGGAAATTATTGCATCGCAATACAGCCATTGGGAGTATACCCATGATTTCACCAGTCAAATTACCAGCATTAGAGGCGGCAGGTAGCCGTGTGGTTAGAGCGTTGGGCCAGTAACCGAAAGGATGCTAGATCGAATCACTGTGCCGACAAGGTAAAAATCTGTCATTCTGCCCCTGAACAAGGCAGTTAACCCACTGTTCCTAGGCCATCATTGTAAATAAGAATTTGTTCTTAACTGACTTGCCTAGTTAAATAAAGATAAAATAGAGCTCCGAAGTCTGTTCTATTCATTCTACTTCTATGCATCTACCATCCTATTATAACTTCCTCGGCTTTGTGGAACGTAGGAATTGAAGTTGCGAAAGCTAAAGCTAAAATCAGGACATAGTTCTGTCTGGGTTGTAGACCTACTAATGTTTGCTTCATAATACTTCAAGTCCTGTACAGACAAAGTGTATTTTACTTCATTTATTTCATGAGATGATGAAATAAAACAATAATCAACCATTGGAAATATATCAAAAGAAAAGCAAGGATGAGTATAAGAATCCATTGACACTCGAACCAATTGGAAAACAACGTGAGAGGCATTATTCTGCCTGCCTTGGAGATCCAAGACACATTATACATGAAAGCAGCTACAAATGCTCCAAAAAAGTTCCAAATTTTTGGATACCACAGGAGAAGGGCACACAAACACTACGGCCATTGTTACATTCCTATTATGCCACAAGCAGACTGAGGCACAATTAAGAGTGACTTGTGTAAGCTAATTGGTCATTAATTTCAGTGTGTTTTGGAAACAGGACACAAGTGTGCATATTTTGCTATTATGATGTTCCATATGCCCAGCGGGCATGACAGACAGCTGAAATAACATCCACATCTTTAGGGGTACGGGCAATGTCTCCGAGGAGTTCTATCCATAGACTGAATCCCCGAGCTGACAAGGTAAAAATCTGTCCTTCTGCCACTGAACAAGGCAGTTAACCCACTGTTCCTAGGCTGTCATTGTAAATAAGACTTGCCTAGTTAAATAAAGGTTAAGTAAAAAAGAAAGTGTTTAACTTCTGTCACTTTATCACGAAGAGGGAATACGCTGGCAATTCCGTACCTCCAAATCGTTCAATTTTCAACATGTTTCTCAATTGTTGTAGACAAACGAGTTAATAACAACACATTGTTGAAACATGTCAGTTCACAGAAACAGTATGAAGCAAAGAACATTCTAAAAAGAGACAATTAAAGATGTGTTCAATAAAACAGCCCGAAACAACAACAAAGTAGAAAAAAAGAACAAGCAAATCATCATTAGTAATCAAGAAAATTAGACAGAAAGTTGCTCTCTGTCTGTGAGCACAAGACAAAAGAAGTGGGACATAGACTGGCCCAGTGTGCCAGCATTGTCGCTAGGTTCCTCAGTATAATTGGTGTTGTCGACGGAGCCGGCCTCAAACACCAGTGGGATGATGGATGCTCTGGCCCCGGGGCCCGGGAGGCTGACCCCTCTGTTAGAATGGGCCGTATGGGGGCCAACCGCCATCTGAAGAACACAAAGAATGGGACTACAGCCTACAGCCCCTCAGTAGACTCACACTCCTTTTAGTGATACACACATGGAGGGACGCACTAATGCTCTTACAATCTACACTAATGCTCTCTTACAATCTACACTGCAGTCACACAGATGGTTTGTTGAGCACATGGAGAGCCTTTGAGAGGTGTGAGGACATGAGCTCATTCTATGTGTGTGTATTTGTGTGTGTGTGTGTGTGGGGGGGGGGGGCTACATTGACTCACACACTCAGATAAACATAGCCTCACAAACGCACCATTACCCTGAGGCACACTGTGACATACAAGGGAGACACATGTTAATATGTTCTTATCTATCATACTACACACAGAAATGACACAATGATCTCAATGATCTCAAAGTATCCCGGGGGTTTGAGAGAGAGAGAGAAAGAGAGAGAGAGAGAGAGAGAGAGAGAGAGGGAAGGACAGAGAGAGAGAGAGAGAGAGCGAGTGAGAAGGACAGAGAAAGAGAGAAGTACAGAGGGAGAGAATTAAATAGAACATGGCTGTTCTCAGGTGGACATATGTGTCTATTTAAATGGCTTGGCCAGAGGGTCCATCTTTCCCACTGAATGAGACAGGGAATCTCTGTGAAATAGACTATAAGTTGTCCCACCAAACAGCTAGCTCAAAATGACCATTTAAAACCTATCTTCTGGGAACCTATAAAAGACCAATGTATCGACCAAAGGGTGATTTAAGGGATGGGAAATATACTGCATGACCAAATGTATGTGGATACCTGCTCATCGAACATCCATTCCAAAATCATGGGCATTAATATGGAGTTGGTCCCTCTTTGCTGCAATAACCTCCACTCCTCTGGAAAGGCTTTCCACAAGATGTTGGAATATTGCTGCGTGGACTTGCTTCCATTCAGCCACAAGAGCATTAGTGAGGTTGGGCACTGATGTTGGGCGATTAGGCCTGGCTCGCAGTCGGTGTTCTAATTCATCCCAAAGGAGTTCGATGGGTTTGAGGTCAGGGCTCTGTGCAGGCCAGTCAAGTTCTTCCACACCGATCTCGACAAACCATTTCTGTATGGATCTTGCTTTGTGCATGGGGGCATTGTTATGCTGAAACAGAAAAGGGCCCCCAAACCGTTGCCACAAAGCTGGAAACACAGGATTGTCTAGAGTGTCATTGTACGCTGTAGCGTTAAGCTTCCCTTCACTGGAACTTAGGGGCCTAGCCCGAACCATGAAAAAAGGCCAAGACCATTTTTCCTCTTCCACCAAATTTTACAGTTGGCACTATGCATTGGGGCAGATAGCATTCTCCTGGCATCTGCCAAACCATCAGTCGGACTGCCAAATGGTAAAGCGTGATTCCTCACTCCAGAGAACGCGTTTCCACTGCTCCAGAGTCCAACGAAGGCGAACTTTACACCACTCCAGCCGACACTTGGCATTGCACATGGTGATCTTATGCTTGTGTGTGGCTGCTTGGCCATGGAAATCCATTTCATAAAGCCTCCGACAAACAGTTATTTTGCTGACGTTGCTTCCAGAGGCAGTTTGGAACTCAGTATGGACTGTTGCAACCAAGGACAAACGATTTTTACGCGCTACGCGCTTCAGCACTTGGCGGTCCCGTTCTGTGAGCTTGTGTGGCCTACCACTTCGTGGCTGAGCCTTTGTTGCTCCTAGACGTTTGCACTTCACAATAACAGCACTTACAGTTGACCGGGGCAGCTCTAGCAGGGCAGAAATTTGACGAACTGACTTGTTTGAAAGGTGGCATCCTATGACGGTGCCATGTTGAAAGTCACTGAGCTCATCAGCGAGGCAATTCTACTGCCAATGTTTATCTATGAAGATAGAGAAAGGCTGTGTGCTCAATTTTTACACCTATCAGCAACGGGTGTGGCTGAAATACCCGAATACACTAACTTGAAGGGGTGTACACATACTTTGTGGACACCTCTTCCACATACTTTGTGGACACACAGCTGCTCCCGAGTGGCGCAGCGGTCTAAGGCAGCGCATCTCAGTGTTAGATGTATCACTACAGACCCTGGTTCGCTTCCAGGTTTGACAACTGGCCGTGATCGGGAGTCCCATAGGTGGGCGTCCGGTGTTTTGCCCGGGTTATGGTTTGGCCGAGGTAGGCTGTCATTGTAAATACACATTTGTTCTTAACTGACTTTCCTAGTTAAATAAAGGTTAAATAAATAAATGTCTTGGTGTCAACCTGCATGGTTTGTCAGCACCGGCAGCAGCACAGTGACACGAAGCAGACAAGCTGGAAGAGTTATGCCATACGACCTCTGACGTATAGTTATCTACATTTGCATTGCCGAGTCAGAAAAGCAAGGCCTTCATAGGTCATTGACCAGTCATAAAGAAAAAAAGTTACCCCCCTCCGGGCCCCCCACCTAGCCTAACTCTGAGTGGAAAGACTCAGCGGCCTTCATTTTAAGAGCATTCATCTGCAAGGCTGGCATTGACAGCCACTCCTCTGTAATTATCATTAGCGGCTTGAAGAGAGGATGCCTGGACCTCAGGCTAATGGTAGCTAACGAGGAGAAACCCTGAAGGGCTCAAGCCAATCATAGATGGATAGGTAGCCAGGTAGCCACAAATTAAACTCTCGATTGGCCCAATTTGGGGGGGTTGTATGGAGCGCATGAAGGCAATGCATAGCATATGTTTTCATAAATCTGTCATCTTGACATCAAGTTTGTGTGTACGTGCATGTGTGCGTGGAGGCGTAATCTTGATATAACATTATGTGTAATCTTAGTATCAAAAGGATCTAGTTTTTCAATTAGTGTGTAAACCAGATAAATTAGCAAGGGCTCTATTCAATCCATATCGAGGAAGTTCAGTGTTACATCGTGTCTGAAATGTAAAAACAATATTCACGCATTATCAGCAACTGCATTCACGGTAAACGCTGCATATGTTGGCTCAATCTGAAATAACCACATTTCAGTCGCTCGATCTATAACGCTTCAGCGATACAGATTAAATAGAGCAATAAATGGAGATAATAATACCATGGTAACGGTCACACCTACTGGTAAAATTCTATAATTAAAGAGTTTCGTTCCAAAACGCTACATCCACCAATTTTTCCTTTAAACAATATAAGCTAATTTACCAACATTTCTGAAAATGGATATAAAAAGTTTTGGAATGAAACTCTTCAATTAAAAAGACTGCTTTGTTAAATTGTAAAAGAAAAAAAAGAAAACTCATTTCACTTTGAATGGAGTAATTATTTCTGTTTTATTTAACTATTCAAGTCAGTTAAGAACAAATTCTTATTTCACAATGACAGCTACCCTCCCCTAACAACACTGGGCCAATTGTGCGCCGCCCTATGGGACTCCAGATCACAACCGGTTGTGATACAGCCCAGGATCTAACCAGGGTCTGCAGTGACATCTCTAGCACTGAGATGCAGTGCCTTAGACTGCTGCGCCACTCAGTCCCAGACAAACCTCATAATGCAGACTGCTAATGAAACAATGAGTCGCCTCTTGGTGGCTTTCGAGTTCTTCTTCAGCACCGTGAAAGGGAACCACTTTTGACTCACAGCCATCCTGCCTGCGTGTGAAAATAAGTTTTTAATGAATTGTATTACCATCCAGCAGCGTGCCGATCCCCTCTCTTTACATTCAGCCCACAGCCAGAGAGAGAGCAGAGAGAGAGAAAAGCCTGCTTTAAAGTCAAATGAGGTGGGAAGCCTTGCCAGCCCTGGCCCTGGCCCAAGTCCTTCCTGTTGTGTCTTTGGCAGATACCAGGCATGTCAACACATTGAGACACAAGGGGATTTAACTCTCAGCAGATGCACTAAGAAGACAATGGTGTATGTGCAAGAGAGAGAGACTACAGGGGAGAAAAGAAAGAGAACGTGGTTGAGAGTGGGTGACAGGGAGACACAGTGAGAAGGAGAGAGAGGACGAGATATGGACTGGAGTAGAGAGAGGGGGAGAGGGAGAGAGCGAAAGAGAGGTGGGTGGGTGAAAGGGAAATAGTTAGATTCAGGGAGAGGAGTAAGAGAGTAGAAGTAATAATTTCTCTCTCTCTCTCTCTCTCTCTCTCTCTCTCTCTCTCTCTCTCTCTCTCTATATATATATATATGAGAGAGAGAAAATAATTATTACTTCTACTCTGTCTATATATATATATATATATATATATATATATATATATATATATATATATATATATATATAGAAAAGAACAGAGAGAGTGGGATAAAGAGAGATCATTTAGTTGTTAGACACATTAGAAGTAGAGCGTTGGATGTGAAACAGAAGGGTGAGAAGCTGGGCGATGAGATGAAGCAGAGCGACGAGCGGTGGGCAGGGGCTGGGGGGTTGAAACGGTGGTTAGGGGATTATTCTATTGATTGATGACCCTTTCTAATCCCTGGTGTTGGGCCATGGCATAAGAATGTGGTGCTCCAGGATGACTAAATACATCTGTTTCTCTAACTGACTGTAACCCATTGGGCCCACTGCTGCCCGTGGTGGGCTGCGTGTATATGGGTAGGAGGGGTCTGGTTGAAGGAAAATAAATGATGGATGAGGAACCCACATGAAATAATAATACAGTTAGAATGTTGTTGCTATACTGTACTATCCCTTGACCATGTGTAGTGCTTACTATAGCATTTTGTAATATAGTATAGAATACTATACTAGACTAGGGTTGGGCAATTTATTGAATATATGTGATTAATTCAAATCAAATCAAAGTTTATTTGTCACGTGTGTTGAATACAACAGGTGTAGACCTTACAGTGAAATGCTTACTTACAGGCTCTAACCAATAGTGCAAGAAAGGTATTAACATTTGTTAACTAATAGTGCAAAAAATATATTTGGTGAACAATAGGTAAAGAAATAAAACAGCAGTAAAAAGACAGGCTATATACAGTAGCGAGGCTATAATAATAGCAGCGAGGCTACATACAGACACCGGTTAGTCTGGCTGATTGAGGTAGTATGTACATGTAGATATGGTTAAAGTGACTATGCATATATGATGAACAGAGAGTAGCAGTAGCATAAAAGAGGGGGTGGCGGGACACAATGTAGCCCGGTTGGCCACTGTGCGGGAGCACTGGTTGGTCGGCCCAATTCAGGTAGTATGTACATGAGTGTATAGTTAAAGTGACTATGCATATATGATAAACAGAGAGTAGCAGCAGCGCAAAAAGAAGGGTTGGGGGGGCACACAATGCAAATAGTCCGGGTAGCCATTTGATTACCTGTTCAGGAGTCTTATGGCTTGGGGGTAAAAACTGTTGAGAAGCCTTTTTGTCTTAGACTTGGCACTCCGGTACCGCTTGACATGCGGTAGTAGAGAGAACAGTCTATGACTGGGGTGGCTGGGGGCTTTGAACATTTTTAGGGCCTTCCTCTGACACCACCTGGTGTAGAATTAGAATGTATGTTTTAGTGTGAAATTCCAAATACCTGTATCGCAAGAATTGTTAATTTATTTTTTCATGACCGTCCACTTGTTCTCATGTCGTCGTTTTGGTCTCCTCTCCTTTGCTCCTTCTGTGCTGTGCACCTTCCAAGAGGCCAGGGAAGCATGCTTTCTGCTGTGCTCATAGGGCACTTTCGGTACTGCAATTTACCTAAAGTTGAGCCCAAAAGGCAGTGGTGTAAAGTACTTAAGCAAAGATACTTTTAAGTACTACTAAAGTCGTTTTTTGGGGTATCTGTACTTTACTTTACTATTTATATTTTTGACAACTTTTACTTTTACTCCACTACATTCCTAAAGAAAATAATGTACTTTTTATTCCTTACATTTTCCCTGACACACAAAAGTACTTGTTACATTTATAATGCTCAAGCATGACAGAATTATGGCACCTATCAATATAACGCTTTGTCATCCCTACTGCCTCTGATCTGGCGGACTCAAGAAACACAAATACTGTGTTTGCAAATTATGTGAGTGTTGGAATGTGCCCCTTTCTGTCTGTAATTTAAAATAATATGAAAATAGTGCTGTCTGGTTTGCTTAATATAAGGAATTTGATGTAGAGTGTTTACTTTTACTTTGTACTTTTACTCAAGTATGACAATTGAGTACTTTTTCCACCACTGCCAAAAGGACAATTCCCATAGACAGCCCCATAGAGAAGTCCAATTTAAAAAATTTAAAAAAGACAGTTTAGTCTGACAACAATCTGTTTCAATTCGCTATTTGCATTTGAGGTTTGGTCAAACAGAATTGATCATATGGACACCTAAACACATTGAGACATTATTTTACTTTATACCATGGCATTGTTGAATACTCGTTTCTGATTGGCTTGAAGGGCATTCTTGGGCATCCATTATAACGCACAGTATATCAGCACGGTAGAATTCAATGACTATAGTTCATTCTTACATGTTTTATGTTTGAGCTGCATTTGTAAACATAATTTGAATTGAAAACATTATTGGCATTGTTGAATTTGATTTGCATAATAGACCAAATCATAATGTTTTTAATCAAAGCCATTCTGGTAGTTCCGGGTTGCGAACATCATGAAATCTGGACTCGAGAACGCATAGGACACCATATGCAGACCACCGCCGGACTAGCTAGATTACCTAATGAATAATTACTATACACCAGTTTTCTATAAAATAATCAAAACTACTCTCTTGTTATCAAGCCTCCATTTTTCTAGGTTGTCAGCGAGATAGCTAGTTTTCTTCGTTCATGGAGGAAATGCCAACTAGCTGCAAAGCTATTTTCTTTTTATTTAACCAAGCAAGTCAGTTAAAAACACATTCTTATTTACAATGACGGCCTACCCCGGCCAAACCCTCCCCTAACCCAGACGACGCTGGGCCAATTGTGCGCCGCCCTATGGGACTCCCGATCACAGCTGGTTGTGATACAGCCCGCGATCGAACCAGGGTCTGTAGTGACACCTCTAGTACTGAGATACTGTGCCACCCTGGGAGCTTACATTGCCTTGGTTGCATCTGACCTGTATGATAGCCAAAGCCATGTATTTGTATGTATTTTTATTGAAATGCATAGCCAGCCAGCTAGCTCTAATTGCAATGTTGGATAGATTGTTAATCGATTCCATTTATTTAGCGACAATTATCCAATCTCACAGTGTATTAATTTATCCAATCTTTACCCACCGGCACTTTGCAGCATGCATGCAGGGGCGAAAATCTGATATCAACTTTGGAGGGGACAATTACATGAAATTTTCTCAAGAGCAATTCCTGAGGGGGACACCAAAAGTAGTGCTGTAACACATAGCCTACGTTTAATATGGTAAATGTATATTGAGGAACCAAAGAAATAAGGTGTTTGCCGTACTCCTAACTACCGGTACCCAAAACTACACAACTAATCACAACAGCAATACCATTGCTTTTAACAAATCTTAGTTCAGTCACCAGTTTAAGTTGAGAGTGGGGGTATCCATGGCATTTTCCAATTATGTTCCTATTTTACAAGTAAAAAAAATTGAGAACCTTTCATAATGTTGCCAAACAAAGACTCAACAAACTTACCTGAGACTCCCTGTCTCTGCCAGTCTGTCCCTGCATATCTGACCCCAACTCTGCTGTCTGTGTGCCATCTGTTGCCTGCTCTGCCTAATGACATCATTGTGAAACATTTCCATTAGAATTTCATTTCTTTCTTATGAACATTTTATCAACTAGTCTTTGAGATATTAGGCTACTAGGGTTCTTACTTTGCGTTTTGGTGTACTGAAAAATACTCTGATAGTCTTTTTTCTGCCATTTTTCAGCCATTTTTCTACCTGGTTGGCTACACACACACAGTATGTAGGTTATTTACAGTAAGAGATGGGCTTCTATCATCTTATCTTCTATCATTCTATATGGGCTTCGATCTAAAAGGTAGCTAGCAAATGTGAAACGGATTGCAGTGACAAGAGTTGACAGCTGTATGAGTTCACCATTTACACAACATATGCTGCAACCTTTTGTAATTTTAATCGTTTGTTTCATATTGGCTGGCTTCTAACAATAGCTGAATTTGCAAAGCTAGCGAGCACCAATTCAGTGGTGTTTGCTATAATCTTTGCTACCCGGGTTAAATAAAGGTGAAATAAAATATATAAATAAAAGTTCCCTTGCGACAATTTAGCTTTTGCAACGAGACCATTAAATATATTTAAAACAACGGTAGAAGAGAGTGTAGTTCTGTTCAGTTTATCGCTAACCTTATCACAGGGACTTTGAAGCACTAACTTACATGCATGCTGATCTTGGAATAAATTGACGATAGCAAAAGATTCCATCTTTGACGAGGCCACATAAATGGAATAGGTACTAGCTAGCTTAATAGTTAATATTTGCGCGCTAGCTCTGCATATTCAGCTAGTGTGTGTGCGCGATTGACTGGATTAACCTCACGTCAGTTACGTGCATTGAGTGCCTTTCAGACAGTAGATACGACCTCTACGTTACCTCACAAGCTAAGGAACTGGCAGTGGATCTAACCATTGTGAGGCAAAGGGTGGGGGGGTCGCAATCTTTTGAAACTTAAAAACGAGCTATTAAGTGTCTATAATCAGCACAATTGCTTTCATTGCGTATTATTAATATTATTTAAATTACATAGTTATGTTTCAGTGATATATTGGGGGGGACAAATCATATGTTTCCCAGGATGGGGGGGTCGTGTCCCCCCCGTTCCCCCCGGGATTTCCGCCCCTGCATGCATGTATTCAAAAATAGTAGCTAGCTAATGTTAGCTAGCCCATCTGTAGCCCCCAACTACCTAGCTAACTAGCTAGTTCGCTAGCTAAGTTCCAGTTATTGTTCAGTTATTTTTCAGCTATGTTGTTTGAACACCGAATGACAACAAGCTGCCTGACATTGGGTGCGGTAGCTAGCTAGCTAGATATCCATGCCTTGCCGTTGCATTGGCTATCTTGCCAGCATAGATGGATGCATGCAGATGTCAGTCATGTAACGTTAGCAAGAAAAGACAACCCTTGTTTTCAATTAATAAGATGGCTTGGTAGCTACCTCAGCACAGAAATATTTCCTTACCCGATGCCGATGATGGTTCCATAGTCTGCCATACGTGAGTTACTGAGCTGGGGCTACGAGGTTATCAGAAAGTGTACTAGCTAGTTTAGCAAGCTACCTGTCTGGCATAAGCCTAGCCTACATGTCGACATGTAATCATTGCAATTTGAGAGTTGTCTTCCTCTGCCAGCCATCTAGCTACTAGGTTTGGACTAGGTGCCTGCTTGTTTGTTTGCAATGAGTTAATGGTATACATAGAAAATAACAACCTCTGTTTAAAAGATGATATTATTGCTTGACTGGGATATCCTTCATCTATTTATTTTACTAGGCAAGTCAGTTGAGAACAAAATCCTATTTTCAATGACAGCGAGTTAACTGCCTCGTTCAGTAGCAGAACGACAGATTTTTACCTCGTCAGCTCAGGGATTTGATCTTGCAACCTTTTGGTTACTAGTCCAAAACTCGAACCACTAGGCTACATGCCGCCCCAACTATGAGTGAGTAATTAGGCACGGGCTATCAAACCGTTTAAGACATGGCACACTAACCTCACATAGCCAGCTATTGGAAGTAGTGGCTCACTACCATCATCTGCTGGAAAATTTTGAGATTACACCATAAAATAGCACTGCGACATTGACAATGGTTCATGTTATTGGAAAGTCGATTTTGCCAGCTCCTTACCGTACTGTCAACTACATTATGTGATTACTGATTTTTAAATACAGAGCACAACCACGCAGAGAACCATGCCCAGAACGCAACTTTCTCCACCCGGAACTAAATTTGCTCGCTAATGTTGCATCATGTGGATCTCTCCTATAGCAAGCTTGGTGGTTTGGTTAGCTAAACTAGCAAGTCTGTTTGTTTGGTTACCAAGGCAACTACTCTAGCTTTCTAGTAAACTTTCTAGCTACTTCAGTGGATGTTGAAGAAATTTCAGAGGTTTTGGAACACTTATTGAACAATGATACGGCAAATGTGTTCGATGTTAGCCATGCTATAAAAGGCATAATCAACTTGGGGTTCTATGCGTTCTCTGGAAAATAATGCAACTCAGTGGAAGGTGAGTTCCACTCTGCTAGCACATCGTGTAATACACCTTCCATATCGTTCGTTATTTTCAATAGAACGCATAGCCCATCATTGATTATCCCTTAATGTACATAATAGAGGATACTTAGCCCTTCGAACAATGCCTATTTTATGTCTCAACTCTCAAAATGTACAGAGAGCAGGCCCTACTAAAATGGGAGTGTCAATTAACATTGTTTCTGGAAAATTAATGCTCAGTTTCTGTCACACCAGAAATTGTGGTTTAGCCACAGACTTTTATGTGCTAGGTGTCTAGTTTGTGTTTTATACATGTGCAATGAGCAAAAAAATACTAATTTATATAAGGAATTGGCAACTCGTTCTCATTCTGAGAAATAAGCATCGTCCTACCCAGGTAGGCCACTTGATTTCAAAATCTTAACAAAGTGGAAAGGCTGGCATGCTGTTCAACTGTTCTACCTTGTTAGCTAGCAAATAAATTCCAAGTTGGCTAAACTTGAAATGAAAAGGATAGCTGGCTATTCACTAGCATGTGGACTTGTGCTTGAGAGATTGTTTATGAGATTCGTTCCAACGTTTCTTGTTTGACATTTTACTGCATTGTTAGTAGCTAGTAACATTTCAATGCACCTGCTATAACATCTTCTAAACTGTATACGCAACCAATACATTTTGATTTGATGAGACCTGTGTTAATTTTCGATTATTAGTGGGGATGTGTGTTGTGCACGGTTCTGGTTGCAAAAAAAGCAGGTTAAAACTATTTTGATAAAATCATTAAATTTGTAGTGGTTCTTATGGTTGTGGAAGGCTTGTATTTAGCCTAGGTATAATTTCAGCCCTAAATTCATTTGAATATTACTGACTGTTTGAAATTCAGTGTATTGAGCTTTAATTGTGCAACAAAGCTTAGATAAAACATTTTACAGAATCTATATAAGTTTGGACACACCAACACACACACCTAACGCTTCGAACACACCGACTGCGTCATTGCGTTTCGATACACCAGAAGTACATTCATTTCCAATGTAACGCTGCGTTTGCCTTGCAGCATTGCGTTGCAGAGGCAGTTGCGAACGTATGCATCAAATTGTATGCGTAGACTTGACAGAAAGTAGCAAAATGTGAATGTTGAATTTTTGTTGCACACATATCCAGTAAAAAAAAACTGGGATTACATAATAAAAACAGGTTGACTGGAGAATTTCTTTACATTTTTTTATTCATTTATTTGCCAAGTATATTATTTATTCGATGACATCCACAAATTAATTGTGAGAGCCTATAATATAATTTCCCTCCAAAATGCAGCTTTGGAGCAAAATGCATAATAGTCAAGATAGCAGAGTCGGCTCTTTCAACAATGAGACCAACGTTGAGGAAGGTGGTCTTGATCGCGCTGTTGGGCCGGGATCAGCCCCGCCGAAAGCGCAGGTCTGTATGGGTCCAGAGATGGTTAAAGTCCCGAAAGCAGGCAGAGGAGTTCCACCGTCTCATTCAAGAGCTTCGACTGCTTGGAGAGGAATTCCGAAGTTACTTTCGTCTGGACCGAAGCCAGTTCGATCACCTGCTTCAGATGGTTGGAGCCAGGATCATCCGGATGGATACCAACTACCGGGAGTCCATCAGCCCAGTTGAACGCCTGGTGATTTGTCTACGGTAAGCTACATTCTAGTACATTTTTAAAGCCTTTGATACCATAATTGATTTATATTTGATACATTGTTTTTATGTGCAACCTAGCTAGCTAAAGGGCTCTCTAGTTAATAGTCCCTATTTGACATCAGATGTACTTTTACAGAATGTTCATTAGGACTATAACTTTTCCCAAAGTTGGTTTAGAATCCTTTTTTAATTATGCAATGTTACCAAATGGAAAGAACATTGGGGTGCCTTCTGCTCTGATGAAGGTAGGCTAGTCTTCTCCAGGACCCATTGTTGTGGGTCACGTTAACTAGCCACATCTGGCACATGCCCACTACTAAACTGACCTGGCAATCCTACTATCGTGGACACTTGTCTCCAAGCAGGATTTTTTGTGTTTATGTCCCTGTAGCTGTCAGCAGTTGTGTCAAAAAGACACGGTTTTGAGGATACTGCGAAAATGATTCTCTCCTCCATGTGTCCAACCGCATGCGACCATCTGCAAAAGATACCTGCATCAGTATAGTTGCCTAGCTGCGCAAAATGTTACGTAGCAGTGATGCAATGACGCAGTCGGTGTGTTCGAAGTGTAAGGGTTTTTCTTTACTACTTTCTATATTGTAGAATAATAGTGAAGACATCAAAACTATGAAATAACACATGTAAATGTAATTGTCTGCATCACTTCCAATCCCCCATATATATTTTTGTAAAAAATAAAAATATATATATATAGTACCAGTCAAAAGTTTGGACACACCTACTCACTTCAGGGTTTTCCCTATATGTTTACTATTTTCTACATTGTAGAATAATAGTAAAGCCCAAACTATTAAATAAGACATATGGACTCATACAGTAACCAAAAAAGTGTTAAATACATCAAAATACATTTTACATTTTAGTTCTTCAAAGTAGCCACCCTTTGCCTTGATGACAGCTTGGCACACTCTTGGCTAGCTGTCATCAAGGCAAAGGGTGGCAACTTTTTTTCGTTACTACATAATTCCATATGTGTTATTTCATAGTTTTGATGTCTTCCCTATTATTCTACAATGTAGGAAATAGTCAAAAAAAAGAAAAACCCTTGAATGAGTGGCTGTGTCCAAACTTCTGACTGCTACTGTATATATATTGTGAATCAAACAATTGGGATATGATTTTTAGGACATATTGCCGAGCCCTATACTATAAACTGTGGAATGCCTTGTTCATGTAGTGCTTATGCTAGGCTACCTGCCGACCCCTACATGTCAAGTATTGACCATATATTGTGTTCCCTACAGGTTATAGAAAAGAGCAGAATCTCTGAACAATTCGTTCAGACTCCAGTCCTACCTGCCTACAGGTTATGGAGAATTTGCTCTTTTAGTTTCTGTCCAGTAGGTTTCCATTTCTATGTCAAAGATAATAAAACAAAAACACTACAGCAAGTAATACAGTATACTACAGTCATGTCCGCAAAAACACTACAATAAATACTACAGTGAATACTAGTATATGGATATAGTAATACAAATCAAAATCAAATCAAACTTTCTTTGTCACATGCGCCGAATACAACAAGTGTAGACCTTACCGAGAAATGCTTTCTTACAAGCCCTTAACCAACAGTGCAGTTCAAGAAGAGTTAAGAAAATATTTAGCAAATAAACAAAATATAAAAAGAATCCAAAATTACACAATAACATAACAATAACGAGGCTATATACAGGGGTACAGGCAGGGACGAAAATCTGATATCAACTTTGGAGGGGACAATTACATGAAATTTTCTCAAGAGCAATTCCTGAGGGGGACACCAAAAGTAGTGCTGTAACACATAGCCTACATTGTAATATGGTAAATGTATATTGAGGAACCAAAGAAATAAGGTGTTTGCCGTACTCCTAACTACCGGTACCCAAAACTACACAACTAATCACAACAGCAATACCATTGCCTTTAACAAATCTTAGTTCAGTCACCAGTTTAAGTTGAGAGTGGGGGTATCCATGGCATTTTCCAATTATGTTCCTATTTTACAAGTAAAAAAAATTGAGAACCTTTCATAATGTTGCCAAACAAAGACTCAACAAACTTACCTGAGACTCCCTGTCTCTGCCAGTCTGTCCCTGCATATCTGTCCCCAACTCTGCTGTCTGTGTGCCATCTGTTGCCTGCTCTGCCTAATGACATCATTGTGAAACATTTCCATTAGAATTTCATTTCTTTCTTATGAACATTTTATCAACTAGTCTTTGAGATATTAGGCTATTAGGGTTCTTACTTTGCGTTTTGGTGTATTGAAAAATACTCTGATGTCCGTCTTTTATTTTTCTGCCATTTTCCTACCTGGCTGGCTGGCTACACACACACACACAGTGTGTAGGTTATTTACAGTAGGAGATGGGCTTCTATCATCTTATCTTCTATCATTCTATTTGGGCTTCGATCTAAAAGGTAGCTAGCAAATGTGAAACGGATTAAAATGACAAGAGTTGACAGCTGTATGAGTTCACCATTTACACAACATATGCTGCAACCTTTTGTAATTTTAATAGTTTGTTTCATATTGGCTGGCTTCCAACAATAGCTGAATTTGCAAAGCAAGCGAGCACCAATTCCGTTTCAGTGGTGTTTGCTATAATCTTTGCTACCCGGGTTAAATAAAATAAATAAATAAAAGTTCCCTTGTGACAATTTAGCTTTTGCAACGAGACCATTAAATATATTTAAGACAATGGTAGAAGAGAGTGTAGTTCTGTTCAGTTTGGACTCCAGTTTATCGCTAACCTTATCACAGGGACTTTGAAGCACTAACTTACATCATCTGCATGCTGATCTTGGAATAAATTGACGATAGCAAAGATTCCATCTTTGACGAGGCCACATAAATGGAATAGGTACTAGCTAGCTTAATAGTTAATATTTGCGCGCTAGCTCTGCATAGTGCCTTTCAGACAGTCATACGACCCCTCTGTTACCTTGCCAAACTTGAACTGGCAGTGGATCAAACCATTGTGAGGCAAAGGGTGGGGAGGTACCGAGTCAGTGTGTGGGGTGGTACAGGTTAGAGGTAATTTGTACATGTAGGTAGGGGTGAAGTGACATTGCATAGATAATAAACAGTGAGTAGCAGCAGTGTACAAAACAAATGGGGGGGTGTCAATGTAATAGTCTGGTGGCCATTTGATTAATTGTTTAGCAGTCATATGGCTTGGGGATAGAAGATGTTAAGGAGACTTTTGGTCCTAGACTTGGCGCTCTGGTACTGGTGCGGTAGCAGAGAAAACAGTCTATGACTTGGGTGACCTGGAGTCTTTGACAATTTTATGGGCTTTCCTCTGACACCGCCTATTATATAGGTCCTGGATTGCAGGAAGCTTTGCCCCAGTGATGAACTGAGCCATACACACTACACTCTGTAGTGCCTTACGGTCAGATGCCGAGTAGTTGCCATACCAGGCACTGATGCAACCGGTCAGGATGCTCTCGATGGTGCAGCTGTAGAGATTTTTGAGGATCTGGGGACCCATGCCAAATATTTTCAGTCCCCTGAGGAGGAAAAGGTTTTGTTGTGCCCTCTTCACGACTGTCTTGATATGTTTGGGCCATGATAGTTCTTTGGTGATTTGGACACCAAGGAACTTGAAACTCTCGACCCGCTCCACTACAGCCCCGTTGATGTTAATGGGGGACTGTTCGGCCCGCCTTTTCCTGTAGTCCACGATCAGCTCCTTTGTCTTACTCACATTGAGGGAGAGGTTGTTGTCCTGGCACCACACTGCCAGTTCTCTAACCTCCTCCCTATAGGCTGTCTAATTGTTGTCAGTGATCAGGCCTACCACTGTTTTGTCATCAGCAAATTAAATGATGGTGTTGAAGTCGTGTTTGGCCATGCAGTCGTGGGTGAACAGGGAGTACAGGAGGGAACTAAGTACACACTCCTGAGGGGCACCAGTGTTGAGGATCTAGTTGCAGAGGGATGTGTTTAGTCCCAGGGTCCTTAGCTTAGTGATGAGCTTCGTGGGCACAATGGTGTTGAACACTGAGCTGTAGTCAATGAACAGCATTCTCACGTAGGTGTTTTATTTGTCCAGGTGGGAAAGGGCAGTGTGGAGTGCGATTGAGATTGCGTCATCTGTGGATCCGTTGGGGTGGTATGCGAATAGGAGTGGGTTTAGGGTATCTGGGAGGATGCTGTTGATGTAAGCCATGACCAGCCTTTCAAAGCACTGCATGACTACCGATGTGAGTGCTATTGGGCGGTAATCATGTAGGCAGGTTACCTTCGCTTCCTTGGGCACAGGGACTATGGTGGTCCTGTTGAAATGTAAGTATTTCAGACTCAGTCAGGGAGAGGTTGAAAATGTCAGTGAAGACATTTGCCAGTTAGTCCACGCATGCATTGAGTACACGTCCTGGTAATCCATCTGGCCCAGTGGTTTTGTGAATGTTGACCTGTTTAAAGGCCTTGCTCACATCGGCTACCGAGAGAGTTATCACACAGTCATCCAGAACAGCTGGTACTCTTGTGCATGCTTCAGTGTTGCTTGCCTCAAAGCAAGCATAAAAGGTATTTAGCTTGTCTGGTAGGCTCGCATCACTGGGCAGCTCGAATCTGTCTTTCCCTTTGTAGTCCGTAATAGTTTTCAAGTCCTGACACATCTGACGAGCGTCAGAGACGGTGTAGTACGATTCAATCTTAATCCTGTATTGACGCTTTGCTTGTTTGATGATTCGTCTGAGGGCATAGCAGGATTTCTTATAGGCGTCCGGATTAGTGTCCCGCTCCCTGAAAGCGGCAGCTCTAGCCTTTAGCTCGATGTGGATGTTGCCTGTAATCCATGGTTTCTGGTTGGGATATGTACGTATGGTCACTGTGGGAACGATGTCATTGATGTATTTATGGATGAAGTCGATGACTGAGGTGGTATATTCCTCAATGCCATTGGATGAATCCCGGAACATATTCCGGTCTGTGCTAGCAAAACAGACCAGTAGTGTACTATCCATGTCATCTGACCACTTCCGTATTGAGTGAGTCACTGGTACTTCCTGCTTTAGTTTTTGCTTGTAAGCAGGAATCAGGAGGATAGAATTATGATCAGATTTGCCAAATGGAGGGCGGGGGAGAGCTTTGTATGCATCTCTGTGTGTGGAGTAAAGGTGGTCTAGTGTTTTTTCCTCTGGTTGCACGTGACATGCTGGTAAAAATGTGGTAAAACTGATTTAAGTTTGCCTGCATTAACCTGTTATGGATAGAGGGCAGTATTTTCACGGCCAGATAAAAAACGTGCCCAATTTAATCTGATTATTACTCCTGCCCAGAAACTACAATATGCATATAATTATTAGCTTTGGATAGAAAACACTCCAAAGTTTCTAAAACTGTTAGAATGGTGTCTGTGAGTATAACAGAACACATTTGGCAGGCCAAAACCTGAGAAGATTCCATGCAGGAAGTGCCCTGTCTGACAATTTCTTGGCCTTCTTGATTATCTCTATCCATTACAGGGGATCTCTGCTGTTACGTGACACTTCCTACGGCTCCCATGGGCTCTCAGAAGGCGGCAAAAAGCTGAATCGTGGCTTTGCAGGCTCTGGCTGAAAAAAAGTAGCGCGTTTGGATAGTGGCTGGTCACAGTACTGTGAGACTCAGGCTCGTGCACGAGTGGACTCCATGTTTTATCTTTGAACGAAAACCACCGCTCCCGGTCGGAATATTATCGCTTTTTTACGAGAAAAAATGGCATAAAAATTGATTTTAAACAGCGGTTGACATGCTTCGAAGTACGGTAATGGAATATTTAGAATTTTTTTGTCACGAAATGCGTCATGCGCATGACCCTTATTTACACTTCGGATAGTGTCTTGAACGCATGAACAAAACGCCGCTATTTGGATATAACAATGGATTATTTTGAACCAAACCAACATTTGTTATTGAAGTAGCAGTCCAAGGAGTGCATTCTGACGAAGAACACCAAAGGTAATCAAACTTTTCTAATAGTAAATCTGACTTTGGTGAAGGCTAAACTTGCTGGGTGTCTAAATAGCTAGCCCGTGATGCCGGGCTATGTACTCAGAATATTGCAAAATGTGCTTTCACCGAAAAGCTATTTTAAAATCGGACACCTCGATTGCACAAAGGAGTTCTGTATCTATAATTCTTAAAATAATTGTTATGTTTTTTGTGAACGTTTATCGTGAGTAATTTAGTAAATTCACCGGAAGTGTTCGGTGGGAATGCTAGTTCTGAACGTCACATGCTAATATAAAAAGCTGGTTTTTGATATAAATATGAACTTGATTGAAGAAAACATGCATGTATTGTATAACATAATGTCCTAGGGTTGTCATCTGATGAAGATCATCAAAGGTTAGTGCTGCATTTAGCTGTGGTTTTGTTTTTTGTGACATTATATGCTAGCTTGAAAAATGGGTGTCTGATTATTTCTGGCTGGGTACTCTGCTGACATAATCTAATGTTTTGCTTTCGCTGTAAAGCCTTTTTGAAATCGGACAGTGTGGTTAGATAAAGGAGAGTCTTGTCTTTAAAATGCTGTAAAATAGTCATATGTTTGAAAAACTGAAGTTTTAGGATTTTTGAGGAATTTGTAATTCGCGCCACGCCTATCATTGGATATTGGAGCAGGTGTTCCGCTAGCGGAACGTCTAGATGTAAGAGGTTAAAGTCCCCGGCCACTAGGAACACCGCTTCTGGGTGAGCATTTTCTTGTTTGCTTATGGCCTTATAGAGTTGGTTAAGTGCGGTCTTAGTGCCAGGATCGGTCTGTGGTGGTAAATAGATGGCTACGAATAATATAGATGAGAACTCTCTTGGTAGATAGTGTGGTCTACAGCTTATCATAAGGTACTCTACCTCAGACGAGCAATATCTCGAGACTTCTTTAATATTAGACATCTCGTACCAGCTGATATTGACAAAAAGACACACACCTCCACCCCTCGTCTTACCAGACGTAGCTTCTCTGTTCTGCCGGTGCATTGAAAATCCTTCCAGCTCTATATTATCCCTGTCGTCGTTCAGCCACGACTCTGTGAAACATAAGATATTACAGTTCTTAATGTCCCGTTGGTAGGATAATCGTAATCGTAGGTCATCAATTTTATTTTCAAATGATTGCATGTTAGCAAGTAGAATTGATGGCAGTGGGAGTTTACTCGCTCGCCTACGGATTCTCAAAAGGTAGCCTGATCTGCATCCTCTTTTCCTCTGTCTTTTCTTCACGCAAATGACGAGGATCTGAGCCTGTTCCCGGGAGAGCAGTATATCTTTCTTGTCAGACTCGTTAAAGGAAAAAGCTTCTTCCAGTTCATGGTATGTAATCCCAGTTCTGATCTCCAGAAGTTATTTTCGGTCATAAGAGACAGTAGCAGCAACATTATGTTCAAAATAAGTTTAAAAAACTACGTTACAAACAATGCAAAAAAACTAACAGAATAGCACAATTGGTTACGGGCATGTAAAATGTCAGCCATGCTCTTCGGCGTCATCTTAGCAAGACAAATACTACAGGGTGTGTGTGTGTGTGTGTGTGTGTGTGTGTGTGTGTGTGTGTGTGTGGTGTGTGTGTGTGTGTGTGTGTGTGTGTGTGTGTGTGTGTGTGTGTGTGTGTGTGTGTGTGTGTGTGTGTGTGTGTGTGTGTGTAGAGGGGCAGGACCAATCTTCAGCATTGGATGGCAGGCTCCAAGCAGCGTGAGAATCTTCTGACCTGCTTTGTTGTGGAAATGAAATTGAAATGGGGGGGACAGTCTGTTACACTGTCGCAGGGGGCTGCTGCATTGTCCCTGTCCCTTGGGAGCTTGGGTGAGGAGAGTTGGTGTGGGGGCCTGAGGGGTATAGAGAAGGTTAGTACTGCTCTGTCTACATTCACAGTGTTCAGTGCAGAGAATAGTATTGGATGCGAGAATTTGTAAAAAAAATATAATAATAATCATTGCAGGATTGAAAGGGCGGAGTATTAGAAGACGTTAGAATAAATAGAAAGTGAGTTGTTGATAGAGAAGACAAGAAGACTGGAGTAGTATGTTAACTGAATGACACATTCAGCATCAATATGACATTTCTTTGCTGAAGGAAATGCATGTGGTACAGAGTACCACATACTGATGATGAAAGCATTACAAAAATATGTAAAAGCACAATTCCAAACTCTGCAAAACTCCAAACTCTGCTAAACTAGAGAACTAGAAAAGACACATAACACATAAAACACGAACAGCAAGTGTTGATCACATGGTGTGGGAGCAGACTGAGCAAGTGTGGGAACCCAATTGCAGGTGAAGCATCCTTCTGTGAGAGACAGATGAAGAAAATGCAAGAAAAGGAGGGAAGGGAAGAAAATATCTATATAAATCAGAACTATTGTGTCTTTAATTACTTTGCAGATGCACAAAATTAGCTGTTCAATCAAGCTCAGGGAAGAATTCCCATTTCAATGGGCGAGACATGAATTCTACAAGATTTGAACAAGGACACATGAAAGTGAAATGAATTGCCTCGTAATTTTCTAACTGAAGGTATTTCAATATTTATTATGAATATACTGTTTCATATTCAAGGATATTTTCATTGCTAAGATTAGACAACACAATAACAATTTAAACTGACTTAAAAGGATAGTTCGGGACTTTGGCAATGAAGCCCTTTATCTATAGTATACTTCCCCAGCATCAGATGAACTTGTGGATACCATTTTTATTTCTCTATGTCCAGGATGAAGGAAGTCAGAGGTAGTTTTGCGAGCCAATGCTAACTAGCTCAGCGCAAAGACTTGAAGTCTTCAGGATCTGCATGCATGCAAAATCCCAAACTATCCCTTTAACAATTCAAACTGATATAAACATAGAATAAAAGACTACTACTATTTCAAATGGAAAAAGTTGATGGAATCGACAGTATCAAAGTTTGAATGGAAGAGGAACTCGGAAATTATATGGACATTAACTCTCCCACTCTGCCCATGAGGTCAAAGATGCCGAATCTCCCTGACTGTTTCTCTGTGCTTCCCTGTGAGATTGTTTGGCACAGAATGTCAGCTTTTGAGCATTCACACGCCGGCCTGGGTTTTGGGCTCTGAAGACTCAGCTCCTTG
Source organism: Salmo salar (assembly GCF_965601325.2). NCBI lineage: Eukaryota > Metazoa > Chordata > Actinopteri > Salmoniformes > Salmonidae > Salmo > Salmo salar. The sequence continues at coordinate 122,634,071 of NC_138299.1, forward strand.
TTCTCCCCTTTCGTGACCTTCACCCCTGGAGTGAAAAAAAAGGGGGGGGGTGGATTGTGGGATAGGTGCTGGTGCAGAAAAGCAGCTGTGAGAGGTCAGGGGTCATCGCCCCCAAGGACTGCAGCGTTGCCGTGGCTCCCAGCTTTGTGCTGCCGACTCAATGCGCCGCCGGACCATGAAATTCAGAGGGAGTGCAGATGTGAGAGAGGAGTAGAGAGGGGGATAGAGATAGCTGCTAGTGAGAGGAATAGAAGGGGGATAGATGGAGTGGAGTGGTTAGAAAGGGGTATAGAGAAAGGTGATGTGGGACTATTGGGAGCAGAGAGGGGGTGGAGCAGGCTAGTATATTCTATACTGCATGTGTTCCCATCTAGAGTGAGCATGAATTGATGACCCATTTAATAAGCTAGAGCATTGATGTTAATCAAACACACAGAATAATCTTGTATAATTAATGCAGTGTATTATTCCCGTAATCTCGTAGTGCTGAAGAAATCTACTGTTGCTTGGAAACGTTTGATCATTTCTAAAAGTACAACCAACAGACAGCATTACCACAAAACCCCAGGCACTAGAGAAGTGTAGACAAAGAAAAGCATGATAAAAGAGCATAGAAGAAAGAGAGAAGTAAAAAAAAAAAAAAAAAACGGAACATCAAAAACTCTTTGTCTTTTACATCAAACGCCCTCTAAACGTTTGTTGCTTTGCATCATAAAAACTCAACTATAACACCCATCATTCAACGAATCCCCCCACCGTACACACTCTATAGCTAACACACTTAGTCGCAATCCACAAACAATCTTGCCACTTTTCTCACGGTCTTCTCAGATCATGGTCCACTTTGTACCTAGTGATGGGTCAAGCTGTCCTAAAACTATAGTCCTCCTGGCACGTTAGGGCTAGAGAAAGCCATTGTGGGCCTTTGTGTGGACAGAGCCAGTGGGACTGGCAGGGAGAATAGGCTGGGGAGGAGGCGATTAATGGGGGTTGGTAGAGGAGTAGAGGGTATTTAAAAAATGAGATGCCAAATCATTGGAAGAAACCTCCTAAATGAATAGAAAACTCAGGCCACAAGTCGGTTGCTAGGGAGGAGGAGCAAATGTCACCTAATGCCCATGCATACACAAACACCACAAACACCAATTGTCCCCAACTGAGCCCTGTAGCATAGCTAGGGCCAGAGGGGCAGTGAAGAGGCTGCTGGGAAACAGACGTGCTCTGGGGCGAGTTTCTGATCATAACAAACAAAGAGGGGGTCCCAGGACCTAGCATTGGAGAACCCGCTGCGGTGAATACATCATTGTATGGAGCTCCTCAGTGTGACAAGGTCCTAAGAGGACACAGCTAAATTGTGGTTTTTCAGTATTCAGCATGCCCCATTGGGAGAGAATGCTTGTTGTAGGGGTTGTTGTTTTTAGAGATTTATGTAAAGTCATTTTTTTCCCAGGACAGCCCATGCTATTGTGGAAGGGCCCTGCGGGCAATTAAGCAACTAGATAATTAACTTAATTGAAAATGAGTGGTGAATGGCGGCCTTCTTGTTGCTCTGTTCTGCTCTTGTGCAGGCTCCCTACTCTTGTGGAAGAAGAAAAAGTGGAAAGAGAAGCGGAGACAGAGAAGAGAAAAAAGACAAGGGCACTCTAGAAGCATTCGCCTCTCAAGCTTGTTTTCAGAACAGGAGTCCTTTCAGGGAACCCTTTTTCCTTTTCTAATACTGTTTTCATGTGATAGTCATCTGAATTAAATACAAGTTGTCAGCTCACTTACTTTGCAGGTTATATTATATTTCAAGGGGTTACTCGGTTGGGAAAGAACCAAATATCTATAAATGTGGTTTGAGAAAAAGTTAAAACCAATAACCTCCCTTCAATTTTAACTGTCATTCAACATTATACGGAAAGAACAAGGTTTTTGTTATGCTGTTAGCCAAACAATGTGTTAGATTAAACACAATTTTGACATGGTGAAAAATACAGATACTGTACTTGCTATTGCACAATTCAGATACTGTGCTTCAGAGAGACAGAGTATATTTCATTCGCACATCACGTCAGTGCGAACCATTAAACGTTACACACATTACTGCCAGTCACGCGTTACACCAGATATGTCCGCCATGGGAGCAATCGTAGCCTACCGTTTCCCAACCTCAGACATCAAATATTTGAGCTCACTCTTGTCAGTCAGCAGCTCTGGTGTTGATAGTTCCAGCCTGAAATATGAAATGCTGCTTTGCCAGATGGGAAAGGTCCATAGTTAAGCTAACTCACAGACCTTGTAGCTGAAGCCCACTCACATTTCATTGGACCTGGGCTAAATGTCAGGAAAGCAAAAGAGACATAACCTTGTTATCATCCAACAACTCATACATACGGTATCGCTACAGCATAACATATGCCAGAATATATTCTGCTGTACAAGTACCAGAAATACAAAATATATTATTTGCTGTACCACAGACAAAAGCGGGTTCATGTCTCATCTAATTGCAAATGGAATCCCCTTTTTTAAAACCCTTTCTTGTAGAATAGTGTAATACTATCAATGTCCAGTGTTAACATTGATTATCTCTCCTTTTTGGGCAATCTCACACATACAGGCAGCAGCTGTCCACTCCACTCCGGAGGTATGTGAGGAGGGGGAGCAGAGGTTGGCGCTCTACAGTTACAGGCAGTTACACACAGACCGCACATAGAGGAACTTGGTGCAACACGACACAAATAAAAGCAGATCTCCTTAGGCAACTGTGGGAAGGGAAGGTCTGAGTCGAACCCAGAGCACGCGGGCTCGTACCATAACGTGATTAGGATGAGGGCTGTCAACTTGGCTGGAGGCATGTTGAGTGTCAGAACAAAACCATGCTTTGCTGCAGCTCCCGCTGTGAAAGAGACAGATTTATTCCTCTCTACAACAGGCTTCATTCAGTAGGCCAATGCGTCCCCAGCCACCTTCCACAGTAATCACTCAGGGAATTCTCTGTTTAGATGTTACACTCTTTTCTGCTGTCCTTGTATTAATCCCATTTTCTTCATTCCTGTTGTCTGTTTTATACATCTCAAGCCTGTTTCTGTCATGGCAAGCATTGTTCTGTCATGGGTGTCCTCATCTTCTGTACAAATAGCATAATACTATTTTAGAATGTTTGGTCAGTCTTTTTTGTAGATATCCTCAAAAAACTATTATTCTGTGTGTCTGATTAAAATAAATGATTATGCTATAAGTAGTTGTAACAGGACATCTTTATGTTCATTTGGAATCACCTCAAACAGCTTTTTGTGACTTGACTTTGATATGTTCAACCCTCCCTAGTCTACACAAACATAGAGGTTAACCCACTCCCAGCGATGTTGTTGTAGAGCTAACTGACAGTGGTTGGAGCCGTTTGCCCCGAGGCATCACCCGTTACGGCTGGGCTAACCACAACATCTTGTACAGTGGATATCAATTTCAGCGAATGGAAGTGGGCATAGAGGGGAACCCGTTATCAGCACCACAAGCCTTCACACTCTGTAACCCCTCTACTCTAACATTCCACCACATCTAGATGACACAATTCAGAAAATCAACATAAGTTCTCCATTCATGACAGGTTAATGGTAATATATAATCAGACAAAATAGAGTGTGCGTGCGTGTGTGTGTGTACTCATGGGAGAAAGGGTATCTTTGTGCCTTTAACCTTTATGTATTTGCATGTGTGTTTGTGTAAAACGCTACTCCTACCAGTATGTCGACTCTCATCATGTGTCCACGAAGCTAGATCATACTGTATGTCGTCAATCATACAAACTGAGAAAATTGTGAAAAGGACATGTAAACAAACAAAAACAAAAAAAAGTTATTGTGTTTTCTGTAAGAAAGCCATGTTTGTCTGCTTGTCTGTGTGTGTGTCTGGGCAGCCATGGGGGTGAAGCGTAGCAACCAGACCAGAGCTCCAGCCCTTAGACCGCACCACCACCCGGTCCAGCCCCCAGTCTACCACCCAGCCATTATGTCACCAGGTGCTTGCGGCTGGGGACCTGCTGACAGGAGGCACGTGTGACTGTACAGGCCACCATCCCCTATATGCCCCCAAACCACTCGGACTTACATACTATCCCACAGCCAGGCGCTCCATCATTTTACTAGCCTATTAATCTCAAGTGCTGAGCTCATTTAAAAGGGTTAAAGAACCCCCCCCCTTCCCTTCCACACCACCCTACTTTAAAGTCCCTGCTCTGCAACTGGTGTTGAGTTACGAGGTGCCCCCCTACCCCTCCGCTTTGGGACAGTAATGACAACATTAACAGTAAAAGGCCTGTGTTGACTTTTCACTGTACGGCCCCCTTCAGAGCCCTAGGAGGCAGGACCAGTGAAGGCTATGAGGGAATATGTTGACCTTGGCCTCAGCTAGAGGTGCCTGCACACGCAGGCCTCCAGGATAGAAACAGAGAGGCCCAAAGTCAAATATGTTCCCAACCCCACCTGGAGAGGGGTTATACACAGTGTTTAAAAGGATAGCTATTGAGAATGTCTGGCACATGTCGAGAGCCCGCGTTTACTAACCCCACACGTTCTATCCAGTATTTTTTTACTTTGGATGTAATGTTGACATTCCAAACATTTGGAACAAGGCGGCCGGGGACTTTCAAAGAAAATACATATTGGAGGATATATTTTAAACCAAATATGAAGTCACCTCGGCGGAAGCCAGAGAAAATAATAATAACTTTCATAATATAGTATGTCCAGGTGCACTCTCATTAGTTTCGTATAGAATAACAATTAAATCCCCTCAGTGTATAACTTTTCAACCATGTCCTCTCTCATGTACTCAGGCCTCGACTGGCTTGACCGACTTGAAGATAAAACACGTCTTCAAGACAGTCAAATGTTCCATTTGGTATATGAGTTATGATTGTGCTTTCTCTAAACTTCCCAAATGTAATATTTAAAGGAATTCAGTATTATTCAGTTATTCAGTGTTATTCGGTTTCATTGTTCACATTTGTTAAACCCACTTTCTAGTAAGGTGCTGTTTGGAGAAGGAGAGGCATGAAAGATTAGCATGACAAAAATGCTGGATTAGCCTAACCAGCCTAACTACATACATGATTCATGCTTAGCACACAGGAAAGGGGGTTGGGAATTCTCATAGGCAACAATGCACTGTATATTAATGCAATTTAGGGTGAATATGATGAATGTTCACTACTCTACCATTCTGACAGCCATGATTGACTTGTTAGTGTTCTTACACTAACTGCCTACGGTTACACTGACTAAACACATACGTGGTCTGTAGCCTGTGTACACAGATAGGCTTTATCAGAGCACAGACATCATCCAAAGGTAAAGAGCAGCATCTCTTTAGGGCAGGGTTTCTTAAACTATGGGTCGGGACCCAAAGTGGGCCCTGGGCATGTTAAAGGTGGGTCGTGAGTTATGAGAATAAATCTACAATCACACACTATGTCTTCTTAATTTGGGTCAACGGAGGATGATTTTGGCTCACTGAGACGGTCAATTTCTCTTTTGGGTATTGAGCTGAAAAAGTTTAAGAGGGGACACCGTTGAACACTCCCAAATGCTATTTTAGATGTGCACTTTTCCTGAGATGAGGCATTTCCTCCGGTAGTACTAGCAGATTCATAACTGCCACTGCTGCAATACAGTCACTTTGAAACCACTGGGGACTGCACTGCTAGCAAGTTGTATCTTATTCTGTTGTCTGTTATTTATTTGACTTACGGTCATTGCTATTTCCCAAATAGTCAGACCCAAATGATGCTGGATTACTCTTGCATCTGTTCGTGAATGTATAACAGCCAAATAGAATACTGAGAGATCAAGTAACCTTTATCAACATCATAACAAAATCCTCAGTGGTGTTAAACGGCAAAGTGAAATCTCTCTGATTTGCACCATGTGGGCTGTCTGCAATTTGACTCTGAAGTCACAGTGTCCAACTCCCGAAAGCACATCACATGGCCATCTGACAAACTTGGCCTGTCACTTTGGGGCCTTAACAGGAAAGGGAACGTGCTATCAACAGCTGAGGGCGATGAAAGAACAGACTGGCACAGACAGACAGACAGGTCCCCATTAGAATAACAGCAACAGCTGCTCAGGAGAACGAGACTGGTCTCCTTTAGCACCAAACAACACCTCACTGATTCTCACACCCAGGGAACCCAGACTCTGTGTGCACGCTCCAGACAGCACCAGTCATCAATAATGGCGCGAGCACAGAGTGCCTTAACTGAAGTACACCAGTTGTGGAAAGCAACTGCTTGGAGGTTTGAGCCAGGGTCCCTGTGCAGATGGACATTTGCTGGTTTAGGGGCATGATTAAAAAGACAATTTTGCCGATATTGTGGCTGATGTCTTGTGTTTCCCTTGTGTTGCTGTTTACGGAGCGTGTGTTTCCATTGCTAACTTTGATGTTACAGATTTGTCCGCCAAAAATGCCTGCATAGTGAACAGTTTGTCTCAATAATGCAGACAGATATGTGGGAAAGCAATTGCTTATTTAAAATGTTTGTTTTTATTAAATCAAATCTGCAATTCCACCACCACAACAAGCACATTGTAAACCAACCAGAGTCATCTCGGTCCTCCATGGTCAGCAGTGTTGTGTCACAGCAAGCAGCAGTTTGCAGAATACGGCAGGGAGACCCCACAAACTGTCCAGCCAGGCTGGAAATGTTTCCTGGAAACGGGAAAGGGTCTGGCGGGAAAGAGACGAGAGAGGATGAGGGGGTGGCACTTTGGTGTCTATACACTTCTGTGAAAGCAGTATGTAGGGGGTGTGTGTGTGTGTGTGTGTGTGTGTGTGTGTGTGTGTGTGTGTGTGTGTGTGTGTGTGTGTGTGTGTGTGTGTGTGTGCAGCCAGCTCCTCGGCTCTTGTCCAAACACATTCCACAGCGCCTTGTCACGCTTTTACTGGAAATAGAGGAAGCTAGGGCTACTGTGATGGGAGGGGCTGTCATTATTCCTGATGGGGGGGGGGGGGGGGGGGGGGTTGGAAAACACTTTAGGAAGTGGAGTGGATGAAGGGGGGCTGAAAGTAAAGAATCTGGGGAACTGTGAAAGAAGGCCTGGAGAATAGGAGAGAAAATGGAGAGCGAGATGGAAGAAGGGTAGTGTTGTGTAGCAAAAGCCAGAGGAGCTTTGTAAGGGCTTCACATCATCGAAGGTCAGTGTACTTACTGTATGTTAGCAGGTGAGTTTTTTGTCATGAATCTTGTTTTGGATGCAGCTCTGCAGAGTGGTCACTAGCTGGCACAGCCACAAACCTAACCTTAACCACACTGCTAACCATAACGTCTAACCCTAACCATAAGTTAAGACCAAAAAACAAATGTTCGCTTTCATGAATTTTTATAATATACAGCAGCCAATTGTGACTTTGCAGCTTGCCTATCGAAGGGAAAATCACTCAGTTCTGCCTCCAGGACAAGACTCATGACAATAAACGTCATCCTGCTGAATGTTTGTGGTGTGAAAAGTGTGACAGGGTTCTATGATTGAGTGGACAGTTGAATAAATCTGTTGATCCAGTTCTAAATGTTAATGTGTAAAAAAATAAAATAAAATAATGTACTAAAAGGGATAGACAGACCTCATTTATGCACATCAGTAAAACATATGATATAACATAATATTCAATAATATTAATATTATTACATAACATTTCAAATTGACAACATACCACAAAGCAAAGGACTTACAAACAGTTGTATGATGGCTCGGTGCAAGGGTTCACGCATGCCATTGGCACATGATTGTTACCCCATTTGCTGATCATCAAAGTTCAGTGCCTTTGTCATTTTTAACACACCACTAAAACACTGATATGAGGAGGACCCCCATCTGAAACCTCAAAATAAAATATTTGCATGTTTAGTAACTGTTTTATACTTTAAGTTACAATAATGACTGCAATGTACTAGTTACATTTACATATTTGGAGGGGAGGGACTTCCCTTACCAATAAGGGTCTGTCAAAAATTCTAGCCTATTGACTGCCAGGAAATATTTGTAGGAGAGTTTGTTTTGCAGTGTAGGGATAACACTAATTATTTCACAATTTACCTTCTATGCATTGCCGTTAAATCCCACATAGGCCCATGCTTACATACAGTGCATAGAGTGAGATAGCTTTCTGTGATCCCTACTGGGACCACCATACAACACTGGGTGACAACAATAGGCACTACCTATGCAAACAGAGCCATTCACATCCATTCAAGTCCACCTGAATATGGAAATGCCCTAATTGACACACAATCCATGAGAAAGGCCAGGTACAGAATGCTCAGGAAGGGTTTGCTAAGCTAAATCGTCAGTGTGGCCCATCTATTGCCTAAAAATGTGCAAATGCGTGGTGTCATGCAAACCCCTACTCCCTTACCAATATCTCCATATTGTTTTCCTAGGATGGACTTGCCATTCTGAGTCTCATACACTTACTACATCCAAGCATTTAATGGAGGCTTCCATCTAAAGGGATGCTTGGCGAACATAGGATGATATTGATAAGTGGTTATCAATACCAGTAGAGGGAGTAATATAACTTGTGTTGCAGAAATACTCCCCAAACTCTCAAAGTTTATCACTGGTTTGTTTGGGTCTTCTCAAAGTCAACATGTTGGGACATATACTAGTCCATATTGTCTAAACTTAAAATGTAACATCCACACATGCAGTAGACAGGGGTTGTCTCTCTGATTAAAGGAATTAAGTTCTTATTCGTACACTAACAAGAGATTTAACGTACCACCTGATGCTCCCTCTGACCTAATCTCAATGTTGCCATTGGTTTCCCTTTCAAATGTACCATGTATCATACCAACCCTAGTGCATCCAGAAACCAAACATGTGTGTATGCACACAGAAGAGAATAGGGACCCAGACAGGGAAGTTAATGCCAGGGAAGTTCCTGTCTGTCTATGTGTTCTGGCCATCCCTGACACATGTTAAATAGGGAACCTCCAACAATGTCAGGGTGTTTTACAATGTTGCCGCTCTGTTGACATTGTTGTTTGTATGAGCTAATCCTTCACCTGTGTGTGAGTGTACGACTGTTTGCTGTGAAACTGTGCCCCTGCGTTAAATGAGGGGCTTGTTTGTCCCTGAGCGGATGTCTGTGGGAACCTCACGTTATCCTGTCCCCCAGAACAACACAGACAGGGACACATCTCTGAGGACTTTACACACAGGAAAGAGCCCCCATCCTACAGATATATGTGCCACAACAAAGGTCCTCTAGTGATGGCCGCTCAATGAGGGCAGGCCCGGGTCGTTTGGGGGGGGCGAAGGCTGTGGGGGCGGGGTTTGGAGCTCCAACAGAGACTCTGGGGCTGTCAAGGGGGGGACTGGAAGCTCCAGTGAAAGGGGGGAAGAAAAAGGAGGAGAGGGAGAAGGAAGGAGAAGGGCAGCTGGATAGTTTGTGCATTACTAATAAATGACACTGTGGATGGAATCTCAGACACAAGCAGCAAAAGGCTTCCCTATGTAACAACAAGAAAGCTAGTTAGTAATGCTAGTGAAATTATGGCTTGGAATAATCATATAATTACTTTTTAACCATTTCTTCATTATCATCATATACAATGATGTTATTTAAACATGTTCTAAATTTACAGAATCATGTCAAAACATCAAGATTATATTATGTGTAATGAGAAGTAGCATGTCAAGACAACACATGCCAAGATGTGTCTCCCTGTCATAAAAACATTTTATTTATAGTTTCAACAGTTTCTCTTTTGCAATGTGACCGTTCTCTGTCGCCCACCACTGCTAAAATTTGAAAACCAATTCACAGAATCAGTTAACCGTATTGCCTGCATATAAACTGCCCATCAGGCTTTGCCCACTTGTTTTCATCTCCTGTGGGTTGTGGGTCCTGTTCAGGTCCAAAACCTCACTGCTACCGTATACCTCTCCCAGCCCTGATAGCCAGGCAGTGGGTTATGTAACAGCCACCGCACAACGGAATCCGTTTCTAAGTCATTCCTTCCTGCAAGAAAAACAATACATCTACCAGTCATGATTATGGGCAGATAAGGGCTGAGACCAAACAGTTACAGCAACTGACCACAAACGCTGTAGGGCAACCACTGAGCATCACAGTTATTTAACCGTGCCCACACTGTAATTCTCATGAAACACTCACCGTGGTCATAAATGTCATAAATAATTACTGGAGAAAACACAACATTTTACTGACAAAATGTTGCTGCGGCTTTGCATTAGAGTATGTCTATTGTATAGCAGCTTGGAGACGCATCATGGGCTGCTTTACTAAGACAAAAAAGGTCCTAGGAGTCAGACACAATAAAGAAGCTGAGACGTACCCATTGAGGGTCAAAGGCAAATGTGAGACATTTGTGTGATGCTTACTTTAACAGCTATTGCACCCCCTCTTCTGTGATGGCTCTGCCATTGTGACCTGATTGTCTAATCGTTAACAAGGCCCTTTCCCTCCATCCACCACTATAGATCCATGCACAGGAATCTGTAACAGAGGCCTGCTGGTTTGGCTCACATACAGCAGGGCCAATCAGAGGGAGAAGGTCCAAGACGGCATCTGCATAATCCCATTGTTGCCCAGTGAGCACCATCGCTCAAGCATAATTGGGGGAACCATACCAGTCCTCCAGGAGGACATTGATTGTGCCTTGATAATTGTCACTTTTCAGAGTTGGGCCATCCTTGTCTCTTTTCTCTCTGTCTGGGAAGCTATAGATGCCCTCCATCTTTCCCTCCACTTCCACAGCCTCACAAAAACAACACGAGATAAAATCAACTGTGTCAGGAGAGTGGTAGAGTGCATAATGTCTAGTAGACAGATACCAACATGAGATAAAGCTATAAAATAGCATTTAAAATGAGCTTATAGTTCTATGAATCAGACTCCCTCATGACAGTATAGCAGTATCTACCTGGCAGTATAGTGAGTTTTTTCTCACTGTTGTCGCTAAAGACAATTGACACTGTTGTTCATTGTGTAGATAGACTTTAATCTGGTTTACTGACACGGTGACTCGACAAACAGCAACCCTGGTTTCAGTTGCTTGTCTTTTCATGCCCTAATTAAACAACCCTCCTCCTTATCTACTTCAAAACGACAAGTGTCATCATGGGATAGCAGACTTTTTGCTGGGCCCTATCTCCGTTCTTACAGAATGGTATGAAGTGTTGACTCTACTGTTGACGATAAGGCGTCATAGTGGTTTAAAGGGACAGTGCTTTCTGTTGACTGAAAGGTTCTACGTAAATGTTTACAGAGTGTTTTAGATGTTTTTACTCAGGCACTATACATAATGATGTAGGTTTTAGGGTTGTTTTCAGTCCGCATCTTCAAATGTTAGGTAGGGAGGGAGGGAGAGAGAGAGTCAGAACGAGGCCTACGTTCATACAATGACAGATCAGGAGACATACAAATGTAGGATCTTCATTTGAGGCAGTTTTCTAGAGCAGGAAAATAATCCTGCAGCAACAGGAAATGTGTATTATTATGTGGATTCGAATTAATGGAAATTTTTGTAGGGTTTGATACATTTTTTCGAAAGGAAACATCAAGTCTGAAATTTCAAAATGTCCCTTTAAACCTCAAAGACACAACAATTTGTAAATGGGATTCCTGCATTGCAGGAAAGTTCTCCTGCAAAAGGGTGATCAAATTAAGGTCGTACATCTGTAGTGACCTAAACACCAAATTAATTAAGTTGCTGTTCAAAGTGTTGGAGTTTGTAAGCTTTTCCCATCCTTTGTAAGAATTTGCCCTTGGATTTGCCTTCACTATCTTTTAAACGTTTGAGTATGCTCTCCCACCTACTGTGAACATAATAAACCCTGTCTAGTTGGACTTTTCTCCAAGGTCTCTGGTAGAATGTGTTCTGTTCTGTGCATAAGGTTTACAAAAAGAGGACATAAGCCTGTAGTCAGTCACCAGGGTTTGGATAGTTAGGGAGCGTATTGCATTTCATACAACCACCTGTTGTCTGCCAGACAGGTGAATGTGTGTGTGTCATCTGCCCTCTATTTTCCTGTAAACATTCAAAACAAGACTCCCATCACTTTACCTCCAAAAATCCCAACAGTTGAACTGCTTCCTCTTCCTCACCCCACCCCACCCCTCCCCAATATACTCAAACAATACAGTTTGACAGCAGGGCCTTTGGGTTAAGGGTGGGGCACTTGTTGTGGTTTGTGCTTGTGTTATGGCAACCATTTACAACTGAATGCCTGAAATAACATCATGGGTGAAGGCATTGTAGATTTCCTCTCTCCTGCAGACATGGTTTCATATTGAAATCTGGGCCTTTGACATGCCAAGCAAGACACAAAATACATCCCCATATTATATTAGACCATAATGACCCACAGTTCAATGTGTGAAAGAGATGAAAGTGTGCTTACCATTGCATGCTGCAGCAGTCACATCCAATAAAAACAAACAAATAATTATATTGATGCTTCACTTTCCCATGACTTACAGCCACATCAGAGTGGCATATAATGAATTCATGAATAGCATATATCAATTTATTTATACAAACATAACTAACCCCACTAACAGACCGCTAGTACAAATCTGTGGCTTTTTGGAATTAGGTTTAAACTATGAGTTATAGGCTATAGGAGACGTATATGTTCAACTACGACATGTTTGTTTCATGTTTCCGTATTAGAATATCAAAGTGAATGGGGGGGGAAGAGAAGCCTACTACTACAACTCAAGAGGAGTCCCCTCCACGCAAGACACGCCCTGTCACCAAAATGTGGGTGGAGCTAGGCCTCCTCAACTATTTATTGGGATTCCAACAGATGGCTGAGAAACTTCAGAAGCGCTTGATTAGAGCGTCTTCCTGCACCAACACAGAACACATTCTACTGTGAAGTGGGATAACCTGACTGAGGCATAAAGCACAATGCCATCCGACTTCCTAACGCCGTTTTTGGAACTGGAGGATGAGTTCTGCAAGGTAAGAACAAGTTTAAAAAAAAAAGTGTATTAATACATTAGGCTATATAGGATACGTCTGAAAGTTATACTGTGGATTTCAAATGGTAAATAATCCATGACTAAATTGTATCATTTTAACTTGGATTTATATGTGCATTTTTTTTATCAGTTTTGCCTAAAAAGAAAAGGCTTCAAACTTTATCATTAACGTGCGTAACGGTATCCATCTGTCATTCATTCCTTGCCAAACCAAGCGCATTATAGTCAACTTTCGGGCTATTGTGTTTGCTTGCAGTTTACAGTTTATTTGGTTCATCATATATTTACATTTTATTATCTTGTACATGGCTTGAATCCCCGGTCTTGGAATGTGACTTCATTCCTCTCTTGTGTGATAGAATTTCCGTGGTCTGAACATGCCAGATGGCGCACCAGCCACCACGCAGATGCAGCGCATCGTGGGATTTCAGCGCAGACACTCACTATGCCCAGTCACCCTGCCCAACTCAAAGTTCAACAGCAGCATTGTGGACCCAATCGGCGAGCCAGCCTGCTGGGCTCTTACTAACACTGCTAACCAGCAGTGGAGCCTGAAACATCAGCAACAGTTGCCCCGCTCCTCTCTCAACAACATCCCATTCCGTGTAGACCGTTCGATCAGCATGATAGAGGGCCATGTTGGCAGCTTCGGGTCCAGCGAGCAGCAGCTCCCCACCACCCCTCCTCTGATGCCCCCACCCGGCCTAAGTATCAGCACCTGCTCCCTGTCATCTCCAAAGTCCCTCGCCCCCTCCCCTCCCATCTCCACCCGGTACAAAACCGAAATGTGCCGCACTTACGAGGAGAGTGGCACCTGCAAATACGGAGCCAAGTGTCAGTTTGCCCACGGCATGGATGAGCAGCGTGGCTTGAGCAGGCACCCAAAGTACAAAACCGAACCATGCCGCACGTTCCACACCATTGGCTTTTGCCCCTATGGCGCGCGATGCCACTTCATCCATAACGCGGACGAGCAGCTCGGGCCCGATGGAGGAACGCCACCTCAGCGACTAAAGATAAGAGAACGCCCACAGCTGCTGCGTCACAGCATCAGTTTCGCTGGTTTCTCCTCTCCCCAAGCACTGACCGGATTCCATCCCGTTCCAGAGCCCATGCTGTTCTCTAGGGCTTCCTCGGTATCATCCCCGCCCTCCACAGGTAGTCCAGAACTGCTGTCCCCATTGTTTCCAGAACCTGCTACACTGAAGCACAACTATCCGTTCTCGTCTGACTGCGGAAACGACCAGATTAATAACAACCCTCACTTTTATACTATCACTGACTCTAAGTGCCAAACTGTCTGTGCGCAAAAGTCAGCCGCACAGAACTCTCACCGCAATGCCTTCTCATTCACCGGACTGCCTGCCATGCAGCGGTGTGCTTCACCTGACTCTCTCTCCGACCAGGAAGGCTATACCAGCTCCAGTAGCCTGAGTGGTTGTGAGTCCCCTGGACTTGAGGGCAGACGTCTCCCCATCTTTAGCCGCCTCTCTGTCTCAGATGACTGACCTTTAACCGTATATTACTGTCTCATCCTAGCAGTAGTTCTGCCCAATGTTTTAAAGCTATAGCCGACATATTTAAAACAATATATCATAACGTCCATGTATACTGTTGTATACCCGTTTTAGCTACTATGGGTGGCTCAACTTGCTTTACAGTATCCGTGATGTCTTTGTTGAGAGAGTTCTGTTGAGGAATTTCTGTACCCATTTCAAAAAAAAAAAGAAAAAAAAGCATGCAGGTAATGATCATTTTGAGCTCGGTATAAGGACAAAACTATTGTCTACACGTGTGCGTTTTACAACTTCAATGGTTCTTCTTATAGCCTTGCCCTTTTAGTGTGTAACCAAAGCTGAACATAGTACCTTGTCTTGTAGGCAGAGTAAATGTTGAAACGTATCCTAAAATGTAGCTAGGCCTACTGTAAACAAAATGTAGCCTTTAGTAAAGGCAACTAATTGACAGTATTATCAAGTAGTCTAACCATAGGGCTTTTTGGAGATTTATTTATTTTGTATGTTTTGCAGAGTTTGTTTACGATTGTGTTATACATTTGTATATGATGCAGAAGAACATGCTTTACTCTTCGCTTTGTTTGAGCTATCACGTAGCTTTAGAACTTTGAATTGCTTGAGTGTAGACTCTGCCAGGACCATGTCCACCAGCATCTCCTTATGCCAGTGAAAGCAATACTTGTGTTACAAGTTACCTTGTTCAATCAGTAAATACACGTATTGCTCTCACCGGTCATAATAAGTCATATGTTCTTACCCAACAAGTGCATTACAGCATTTAGTTTGGGTTCAACGTTTCAACATTCAAGTTCAAGTTCCTGATGCATTCATCCAGTTTTGCTTACTCAGCGAGACATGATTCTCATACACATGTGACTGTTTATATCATATTGTAAACATGATTTGTGGGGTTTCATGAGCTAATAACATAGGCAAGCAATGTTGCCACAGTGACAATGTATGAGTAATATGCGTTATGTCAACATGTTGGTCTCTTGCACACTAACTGTTATTAGACAAAGTGGCATGAATTACTATGTGTATTTCATCTTACAAGGAACTTGTCTTTTGTGAGCCAAGAGTGTTTTTTTTTGTAGCTCATTTGCAGCAAGAAAGGACTGTGATTGTCTTTACTTTTAGCCTTAACTGTGATGGAAAACAAACAAGACTTTGCATTTGTTAAATTAAAACTTATTTATTTTGTTTTTCAAAGCAAAAATGATACTTTCGGGTTTTGTTGGTTTCTATATAATTTAAGTGTATTGTTTACATTCTATGGGATATGAATCCCTGTCTCTATCTTAATATATTTTTACCTGTTTGGTTCAAAATAAAACTCTGTTGGAAATCACTGTCTCACTGACTTGTTTCACTTAGAGGCACACTGCACTGCACTGTTATGCAATAAAGTGATATTATTACTCATCTGAGAAAAAGTGACAATAACATACGAAAACTCGTTTTATAATTATGTACGCTTTCTAAGAGGGGAAAATAGTAGGATTAAATGTTTGTAATGGAGATTGAACAAGAATGGCTCTCTGCACAAAATGAGAACATGATACAAAAATTATATTTTATTTGGACACTCACAAAGACAGAAGGGAACAGAAGTTGGGTTTTATGTGTGTATTGTTTGGCTTTGTTTTGGCATTCTGGTGTTAGTAGACAGAACATCCCACTGCTGAATAATCCCAGACAATAGCGATTGGCCATTCTATTGAGAAATTGGGGTGGAGGGGGTTACTGCAAGACATGAAAAGGCATGGGGCTTTTGTGAGACTGCTCTCTCTTTCTTACTAACATCTGTATGCTAATGCTAGCCCATGGAAATGGACTGAAGCAGGGGAGGGAGATTTGCAAGTCCATTGAGGAGTCATAGGTCCAGGGAGCAGATTTATTGGGGACTACGAGAAGGGGGAGGGGGTTGGAGGCTTTCAGTTGAATTGTTTACCACGAGGAGGAGGTGTAGCAGAGATGGGTGTGTGCATTTGTCTGAGAGTTATAAGCAAAGATAATTTAGGCAATACTTGAGACATTGAAGAGAGTATCTGAAAAAACACTGCAAAATGTCCCACCTGTAATCCATAAGAGGATTCTAATGCACTGTCTTCAACAATACACCTTGTGATAATATACATTATAAATATATGGACCTAGACCTATACATACATGTATTCACATTATTTGATAGCCCTTTGACCTACTTGCATATGGATCACTATGGAAGTGATGTAGTTACCAATAGTTCTGGTAGTATATGACATAATCAAAGTGATGTTGTTTAGCATATAGGAGGCTAATGTTGAAGTGCAATTTGCTCATTCCACAACCCCCTGGTTTATTGCAGAGGTGCTGCCCTCTAGTGGCGAAGATAATTAAGCGTTTACATTCATAAATTAGTAAGATTTCCACTGTATGCAATGTTTAGGGATTCCTTATTGATGATTTAAACTTACATTGATACGTTTATTCAAGTCATAATTGCAATATATTAAGGGTCTCTATTGATCTATTTCACCATCACCCTAACAAGGCACTCCAAAAAGTGTGATCCTTACCACATACGCAACATAGCCTTTGTCACCTTATATTTGCTAAATTATTTGTGAAACGGGGGCTGGAGAGGAGGCAGAGAGGGGGCATAATATTGTCCTGGCGGCATATCAATTCAAAACAGACTGACTGCACAGAGGTGTCTGGGGTGAAGGTTTTCCGTTGGGGACTAGTGTGTATGTGTATGGGGGGAGGTATCTGAGTTCCATCAGCCAGGACTAGATATTGGGCACATCCATCCTTGTGCAAAGGGGCACACCGCTCCAACGGTTGCAACTGTATGCGCAAGCACATGGCAAGTCAGATTTTTTCAGTGTAACAATATACCCATAGCACCTACAGTACAATAAAACATTTCAAAATTCATATCTCTCTAAGAAACGTTGAAACAATCCAAACATGACAATTTGATTCACACAGTAAGATACATTTGGTGGATTTCATCTGTCTTCCCACAACCAATATGTCCACGCTCTCAACTTGTTCGTGCTCTCAACTTGTCCATGCTTTGTCATCATCAACAGGGCAGCAGGTAGCCTACTGGTTAGAGCGTTGGGCCAATAACCGAAAGGTTGCTAGATCTAATCCCCGAGCTGATAATGTAAAAATCTGTCGTTCTGAACAAAGCAGTTATCCCACTGTTCCTAGGCCGTCGTTGTAAATAAGAATTTGTTCTTAACTGACTTGCCTAGTTAAATAAAGGTTACATTTTTCCACTACGCTAATAGCTCTGACCCAATGAGAATGTGGGGGGGTGCACTAATGATATTTCAGGTGGGGCCAATGCCACCCCTGCCACCCCTATGACAACACCCCTGGAGCTAAAAGCCTATTATTCAAGCATGTCATTACAATAACAAAGAGAAGGACAACAAAACATATTTCGTTCAACCGTGAGAGCTCAAGGAAGGGATGAAGCAACAATAGGGAGAGAAGAAGTGATAGGCACGACGTGTGGGAAAGCACTATGAAAGGTAATGTGTCAGACTACTAATTATAAAAAGAATAATTTAAAAT
This sequence comes from Salmo salar, assembly GCF_965601325.2. NCBI lineage: Eukaryota > Metazoa > Chordata > Actinopteri > Salmoniformes > Salmonidae > Salmo > Salmo salar. Next base: position 122,652,160 of record NC_138299.1, read on the forward strand.
GTCATTCAAATTGACTAGCCTATAATCGTAACTTTGTAGGCTGCATGTCCTGCACAGATCAATGAACCAGCAGCATCACGTTCTCTTCCATCTTCATTGATTAAAAGGGGTGCTTAATTCCAGTATACATAATAAAGTATAATATAATAGTGCACAGTAACACATTCCACACTCAAAGAAGAAGATTACTAGAAAGTGTTCATTTATTTACCCAAGAGAGCATACATCCATGGGCTTTTCTGTTTTTCTGTCGCGCTTCATGTATGGTATAGCTTATCATATGTATTGGATAACGACACAATAATTTGGGCTTTTTAAAGCTTGGGATCATAAAATGTCTTTGATGTAAGGCTTATCGGGCTCAAGTAGCATCAGGCTTGAATTTTCAGCCCGATCATAGCTCAAAAAAAGGACATATTTAAGAGTACATATAACAGTACACGAGCTGCATTTTTGTTTGTTTGAGGTTTTTTTCTATTAGCATTTACTCGGATATATCCATAATAATGATGTTGACACGCGATTTCACCTGGCTCAGAAAAAGTCAAAAGTGAAACAAATCTTCTGAGGTCGGCCAGGCAGACAGCGAGGCTTATATTAACTCCCACTGTACCAAACTAAATTCTATACTAGAAGCAAGGGGAAATAATGTGCGAGTTGAAATTGTGTGTGTTGCAGTGATTTACTGTTTATTGAACTGTTAGCAGGTATAGTGTGCCTGTGACGACCAATGCAGCACGGCTTGGAACGCTGCTCATCCAATCAGCATCCAGGATCTAAACAACCAATTTTAAAATACTAGTTGCGACAGGGAGACACATGCAGAACATAAGCATACAGCACCGAACACACAGCACCAAAGGAAGTCACAACATCAGCTGCTACAGAACCACCCAGTGTCACAGATACATTATCAGTGTGCCTGTCTGGCATCAAACTTTAACCATAACATGTCAAAGGTAGGAACATCACTACTTAGTTACAACAGATGATTTTTCACTAACAAGTATAAATTAAAATGGTAAATGTGGTACTCTGTTATTGGGACTGCTGTAGACATTACACCTCAGGACAACAACAACAACAACAAGCTGGCACTTAACAAACTGTACGAGGCTATATAGAAGCAGGAAACCATGCACCCGGAGGCTGCTTGTCTTGTTGCCGGCGATTTCAATTCTGCGTCACTAAGACACGGGATTCCCAACTTCTATTAACACATCTCCTTCGCCACTGGGGGCGATAGAGTCATAGACCACTATTAATGAACCCACAAGCAAGCATACAAGACCCTCCCTCGTCCCACCTTCGGATAATCAGATAATGTCTCTATACTCCTGCTTACTGTATACAAACAGAAGCTCAAACAGGAAGTGCCCATGATGCGCTCTGTAGAGAAATAGTCCTTCTAATCAGAGGCTATGTTGCAGGACTGCTTTGCTAGCACAGGACTCTGCCAATATCATCGACGAGCTAACCACCTCCATCTCGGGCAATGAAGGTTCGCTGCTTCCCAATCAAAATCCCTGGATTAACACTGAGGTATGTAATAAACTAAATGACAAAGCTACTGCACACAGGACTAACGCAGCCATCCCGAGGCTATGGCTGAGGACACAAATGCGTATTTGAAGTCCCGCTATGACCTCCTCAGAGTCATCAAACCGGCAAAATAAAAATATAGGAACAAGTTGGAATCCTATTACACCGGCTCCAACGCTTGTCGCATGTGGCAGGGGCTACAGTCCATTATGGATTACAAAGGTAGGCCTAGGCATAATCTATCCAACGATGCCTCTCTATAAGATGAGATCAATGCATTTTATGCACGTTTCGACAAAAACAACACAGAACCGTGCACGAGGGCCCCCGCCATCTCAGAGGACTCTCAGAGGCCGACGTCAACACTCGCAAGGCCATGGGCCAGACGATATTCCATGGAGGGGTCTCAGAGAATGCGTAGAACAGGTGGCAGGCATATTCACAGTCATTTTCAACCTCTCCTTGTCTCAGTCTACACCATAGTTTTCTCCAAGCTCGTCACCAAGCTCGGGATCCTGGGACTGAACACCTCCCTCTGCAACTGGATCCTGGACTTCCTGACTGGCCGACCCCAGGTGGTGAGACTAGACAACAACACCTTTACCACGCTGTCCCTAAAAAAGGGGGCCCCCCAGCACAGTGTTCTTAGCCCCCTCCTGTACTCCCTGTTGACTCACGACTCAAGTGTACTGACAACACAACGGTGGTAGGCCTGATCACCAACGGCGATGAGAAAGCTTACAGGCAGGATGTCAGAAAACTGGTAGTGTGGTGCCATGACAACAACCTCTCCCTCAACGTCAGCAACACCAAGGAGCTGATCATGGAGTACAGGAAAGATGGGGATGGGGATGGGGGGGGGGTCAAGAGCTTCATGTTCCTCTATGTCCACATCAATGAGTGCTTAACATGGTCCTCTCACACCCAAACAGTTGTGAAGATGGCACAGCAATGCCTCTTCTCCCTTAAGAGGCTGAAACGATTTGGCATGGCCCCTCAGATCCTAAGGAACTTTTACAGCTGCAGCATTAAGAGCATCCTGACTGGTTGTTTCACCGTCTGGTATGGTAACTGCACCGCCCACAACTGGAAGGCTCTAAAGATGATAGTGCAGATGGCCAAGCGCATCACTGGGGGCGAGCTCCCAGCCATTACGTACATGCCAGGCGGTGTCCGAGACATGGACTGTTCTCCGTTCTCCCGTCCGGCAGTAGGAACCGGTACATCTTTACCCACTAAGACACAACCTACGCTGCTACTAAAAGTATTATTGATTAGATGTATTACTCCATTACACTGCTGTCCATTGATTATTGATTGCCATTACCATTTGTATTTATCTATTTATCCTGCTACTGGTCACTATTACTCCTGTTTACATGTATATATTACCATTAGTACTTTCCCATAAGTATTATATCAGGAAACGTCTATACCCCATTACAACAGGAAAGTATACTGCTACTGTCGCGGTAAATGGGAGCGTTACAGGTTATTTTCCCATTACATACAGTGCATTGGGAAACTATTCAGAACCCTTCCATTTTTCCACATTTTGTTACGTTACAGCCTTGTTCTAAAATGGATTCAATTGTATTTTCTCCATAATGACAAGGCAAAAACAGTCACATTTACATAAGTATTCAGACCCTTTACTCAGTACTTTGTTGAAGCACCTTTGGCAGCGATTACAGCCTTGAGTCTTCTTGGGTATGAGCTTGGCACACCTGTAATTGGGTGCAGATCCTCTCAAGATCTGTCAGGTTGGATGGGGAGCGACGCTACACAGCTATTTTCAGGTCTCTCCAGAGATGTTCGATGGGGTTCAAGTCAGGCCTCTGGATGGGCCAGTCAATGACATTCAGAGACTTGTCCCGAAGCCACTTCTGCATTGTCTTGGCTATGTGCTTAGCGTCATTGCCCTGTTGGAAGGTGAACCTTTGCCCCCAGTCTGAGGTCCTGGGCGCTCTGGAGCAGGTTTTCATCAAGGATCTTTCTGTACTTTGCTCTGTTCATCTGTCCCTCGATCCTGACTAGTCTCCCAGTCCCTCCCATCGAAAAACATCCCAACAGCATGATGCTGCCACAACCATGATTCACCGTCGGGATGGTGCCAGGTTTCCTTCAGATGTGACGCTTGGCATTCAGGCCAAAGATTTCAATCTTGGTTTCATCAGACCAGAGAATCTTGTTTCTTATGGTCTGAGAGTCCTTTAGGTGTCTTTTGGCAAACTCCAAGCAGGCTGTCATGTGCCTTTTACTAAGGAGTGGCTTGCATCTGGCCACTCTACCATAAAGGCCTGATTGGTGAAGTGCTGCAGAGATGGTTGTCCTTCTGGAAGGTTCTCCCATCTCCACAGAGAAACTCTGGAGCTCTGTCAGAGTGACCATCTGGTTCTTCGTCACCTCCCTTACCAAGGCCCTTCTCCCCCAATGGCTCAGTTTGGCCAGGCGGCCAGCTCTAGGAAGTGTCTTTGTGGTTCCAAACTTCTTCCATGTAAGAATGATGGAGACCACTGTGTTCTTGGGGACCTTCAATGATGCAGAAATGTTTTGGTACCCCCCAAAGTCTGTGCCTCCACACAATCCTCTCTCTGAGCTCTACGGACAATTCCTTTGACCTCATGGCTTGGTTTTTGCTCTGGCATGCACTGTTAACCTCTATGGGCTAGGTGGGACGCTAGCGTGCCACCCGTGGTGCACTCCATCAACAGCAGGTGCATTTCAAGAGCGGCAAATTTGAATCCAAATAAATGTCAAAATTCAAATTTTTCAAAAATACAACTATTTTACACCATTTGAAAGATAAACATCTCCTTAATCTAACCACGTTTTACGATTTCAAAAAGGTTTTACGGCGAAAGCATAAATTTAGAGTATGTTAGGACAGTACATTTACAAGAGTTGTGTGTAATGTTTTGTCAAGTCAAAGACAGGGTCACCAAAACCATAAAACCAGCTAAAATGATGCACTAACCTTTTACAATCTCCATCAGATGACACTCCTAGGACATTATGTTAGACAATGCATGCATTTTTAGTTCTATCAAGTTCATATTTATATCCAAAAACAGCGTTTTACTATGGCATTGATGTTGAGGAAATCGTTTCCCTCCAATAACCGGCAGTCAAGTCAGCGTCAGAAATTAAATAATTAAAATTAGAAAACATTGGTAAAATATTATATTGTCATTTAAAGAATTATAGATTTACATCTCTTGAACGCAATCAACTTGCCAGATTTAAAAATAACCTTACTGGGAAATCACACTTTGCAATAATCTGAGCACTGCGCCCAGAAAAATACGCGTTGCGATACAGACTAGACGTCATGTTGGGGAGATCTAAAATCGAAAATACTATGTAAATAATCCATTACCTTTGATTCTCTTCATCAGATGTCACTTCCAGGTATCACAGGTCCATAACGAATGTAGTTTTGTTCAAAAAAGCTCATCATTTATGTCCAAAAATCTCCGTCTTGTTAGCACATGATCTAAGCCAGCCGGACTTCTCGTCATGAACGAGGGGAAAAAATATATTTACGTTCGTTCAAACATGTCAAACGTTGTATAGCATAAATCATTAGGGCCTTTTTTAACCAGAACATGAATAATATTCAAGGTGGACGAATGCATACTCTTTTATAACGTATTGGAACGAGGGTACCCAACATGAACTCGCGCGCCAGGTGTCTAATGGGACATCATCGTTCCATGGCTCTTGTTCGGTCAGATCTCCCTCCAGAAGACTCAAAACACCTTGTAAAGGCTGGTGACATCTAGTGGAAGCAATAGGAAGTGCCAAAATATTCCTCAGCCCCTGTGTTTTTCAATGGGATAGGTTTAAAGTCAATACAACACATCAGGTATCCACTTCCTGTCAGAAAATGTCTCAGGGTTTTGCCTGCCAAATGAGTTCTGTTATACTCACAGACACCATTCAAACAGTTTTAGAAACTTTAGAGTGTTTTCTATCCATATATAATAAGTATATGCATATTCTAGTTACTGGGTAGGATTAGTAACCAGATTAAATCGGGTACATTTTTTTTATCCAGACGTGCAAATGCTGCCCCCTAGCCCTAACAGGTTAACTGTGGGACCTTATATAGATAGACAGGTGTATGCCTTTCCAAATCATGTCCAATCAATTGAATTTACTACAGGTGGACACCAGTCAAGTTGTAGAAACATCTCAAGGATGATGAATGGAAACAGAATGCACATGAGCACAATTACGAGTCTCATAGCAAAGGGTCTGAATACTTATGTAAATACGTTTTTTTTAAATGTATTTTTAATACATTTGCAAACATTTCTAAAAACCTGTTTTCACTTCGTCAATATGGAGTATTGTGTGTAGATTGATGAGGATTTTTTATTTATTTAATTCATTTTAGAATACGGCTGTAATGTAAAAAGATGTGGAAAAAGTGAAGGGATCTGAATACTTTCCGAATGCACTGTATCTGTATCATGCAAATATATGTTTTAATGGCTTAGTGGTGCTATAAAAGACATGGCTCAAATAAAGACAAATATCATTTTTACAGAATTAAAGGATGTTGTTACAACAAGGAAATGGAAGTACTATCATCTGATCAGCAGGTACTCTATAATGTTACAGGATTTTGACTGCCTTGACATCAGTGTTAATTTCATCAACAATAACTATGACAAAAAATATTCACCAACAACCAATTTTTTTGTGATGAAAACGAATGATGACACCAAGACGAGATGCTTTGAAAAAAATGATAACCTCACCAAATTAGTTTTTATTTTAGTTGAACAAAATGTGATGAGACGAGAATTCCACGTGAGACTAATGGACATTCTATTTGACATGAAGCTCCTTTTCATCTGTTTAGTCCAATATATATATATATATATATATATATGTACTTTAGTGCGAAATTGCAAATCAATCCCAGAACAATAGCAAAGGACATTGTGAAGATTCTGGAGGAAACAGGTACAAAAGTATCGATATTCACAGTAAAACGAGTCCTATATCGACAAAACCTGAAAGGCCGCTCAGCAAGGAAGAAGCCACAGTCTACGGTTTGCAATTGCACATGGGAACAAAGATTGTACTTTTTGGAGAAATGTCCTCTGGTCTGATGAAATAAAAATAGAACTGTTTGGCCATAATGACCATCGTTATGTTTGGAGGAAAAAGGGGGATGCTTGCAAGCGGAAGAACACCATCCCAACCGTGAAGCACGGGGGTGGCAGCATCATGTTGTGGGGGTGCTCTGCTGCAGGAGGGACTGGTGCACTTCACAAAATAGATCGCATCATGAGGAAAGAAAATGATGTGGATATATTGAAGCAACGTCTCAAGACATCAGTCAGGAAGTTAAAGCTTGGTCACAAATGGGTCTTCCAAATGGACAATGACACCAAGCATACTTCCAAAGTTGTGGCAAATTGGCTTAAGGACAACAAAGTCAAGGTATTGGAGTGACCATCACAAAGCCGTGACCTCAATCCCATAGAAAATGTGTGGGCAGAACTGAAAAAGCGTGTGCAAGCAAGGAGACCTTTAAACCTGATTCAGTTACACCAGCTCTGTCAGGAGGAATGGGCCAAAATTCACCCAACTTATTGTGGGAAGCTTGTGGAAGGCTACCCGAAAAGTTTGACCCAAGTTAAACAATGTAAAGGCAATGCTACCAAATACTAATTGAGTATATGTAAACTTCTGACCCACTGGGAATGTGATGAAAGAAATAAAAGCTGAAATAAATCATTCTCTACTATTGTTCTGACATTTCACATTCTTAAAATAAAGTGGTGATCCTAACTGACCTAAGACAGGGAATTTGTACTAGGATGAAATGTCAGGAATTGTGAAAAATTGAGTTTAATTAAATGTATTTGGCTAAGGTGTATGTAAACTTCCGACTTCAACTGTAGGTACGGATACCCCCAATGGACATCCTACTACATCTTCCTCTCTCCAATGAACAAGAATTCAACATGCGTAACCACTGAAGCATAACTGAAATGCAATTTGGAAACCAGTATTATTCTCTAACATTCTACTTAAATTAAATTGGCATTGAATTGCACAGTCTGAACATTAACTTAGGTACAGTCTCTTTTTGCTGGGTATGGTCCCCAACAGTATGTATTCTCTTCAAGTAACATAGTCTTTCAGCCACTCTGGTGGCTTCACATCCCTTTTTGGGTGAGCTTGTGGCTCTGTGAGCCTTCTCTCTCCTCCCATTCTTTTTGTGCATTGTCTGTGGCCTCAGTCTGTGTGGCTGATCTGAAAGAGCTCTGAGGTGTGTTTTGTTCCTCCGTACCTACTCTGAGCCTGTGTCCACCACATAGGAGCGTGAGGCATCCACTTTCCTCAGCACTATTGCTGGTGTCTTTGAGTTTGTAATCCACACACGTTGACCTTCTGCCAGCTCTGGTCTCTCCGTAGCACGGTGTCTCCGATTAAAGTCTCCAGTTTGCGTTTCTTTCAGCCGTTTGTCCCTCTCAGAGAAGGCCTTCCTGTTAGGCCATCGGGTTTAAGCTGAGCCGGCGAGACAGGCAATGGGGAGCGCAGCCTTCTGCCCATCAGGAGCTTGGCAGGCGACGGCCCATGATACAGTGGTGTAACTCTGTAAGCTAACAGAGCCCTGTATGGATCCTTGTTTTTTTTCAACAGTCCCTTGACTGTTTTCACAGCTCTCTCTGCCTTACCATTACTCTGTACTGTACTCTGTACTGGTCACATGTGTGAAGTCATATTCTGTGGCAAAAGCAGAAAAGGAGCTCGCGGAGAACTGGGGAGCGTTATCTGTAACCAGGACCTTAGCAACCCCTTGCCTGGAAAAATGTACTTTAATCCGTTGATAACACCAGCTGATGTGGTTATGAGTGTTTTGCTATTTCAATGTATCTTGAATAGTAATCTACCACTAGCAGATAAGAGTCATTTTTCCAAAATAACTTATCTGCCCCTACCTTTTGCCATGGACATTTTGGCAGCTCCTTTGCCATCATTGACTCCGGATGAGAAGGTTGATATTATGTACACACCTTACACTGGGCCACCAGCTTGGCAATCTGAGAACTCAGACCAAGCCACCACACTGACTGTTGAGCCCTCAGTCTGCATTTGGTTATCCGCATGTGTCCATCATGCACTCTGTCTAGCATTTCTGGTTGTAGAGTCTCTGGGATAACTATCTGCTGTCCTTTCATGAGAAGGTCTCCATTACAGTGGAAGTCACTTTGGTGCATCCAATAGGGCTTCAGCAGCTGAGGCAGTTCCTCCTGCCTGGGCCATCCCTTTTTGCACTGCTGCGCTATCTGTCGGCAGATGGGGTCTCGTTGTTGCTCCTCTGCAATCTGCTGCAGTTTGGTCTGAGATGCAGGTAGGCTGTCCCTTATTGCATTAATGGACACCTGTACCTCACCCTCTAGACATTGCTCCTCCTCTGATAATGGACATTTAATTGGGGGATGGGCATATCTGTGATGACGCTGATCTTCTCCGCTGCACTGATTTTGTGTCCCAAGAACAAGACCTCTGACTGAGGAAAAGTGCATTTTTCATTGAGTGTCAGGCCAGTCTCCTGGAGTCTGGTCAGAACTGCTGTGAGCCTTACATCATGTTCTGCTATGTCCCATCCGAACACAAGCACGTCGTCCGCGTGGACTATGACGCCACTCAGCCCGTCCAACAGCTGGGACATGCGTCTTTGGAAATGCTCAGTACCAGAAGCGATTCCAAATGGCAAAACGTTAAAACAGTACCAGCCAAGCAGTGTTATAAACGTTGTGAGCGCCCTACTCTCTGGTGACAGCGGTATCTGCCAGAAACCTGAGCGGGCATCCAGCTTTCTGAAGACTTATGAGCCATCCAACTGAGCCAGTGACTCCTCCACTGATGGTAAGATGTGTATCTCTCTGCAGAGTACCCCATTCAAGTTAGTCATGTCCACACAGATCTTTATGTCCCCATTGGCTTTTGGGACAACCACCATACCTGCACACCAATCAGTGGGACTCTCTATTTTAGACACCACCCCAATTTCTTCCATCCTCCCCAACTCTTCCTTTACTCTGGCCAATAAAAGGATAGGCACATGGCAGGTGGTGGTAAGGTCATAGGGGACAGCATCCTCTGTCATGTGGATTTTGTAGTCACCTTCTATCCTTCCTAGGCCAGAAAACACTTTAGGGAATTTATTTTTGAAAACCTCACCCGGGTCCTCCAGTTCGCTCACTCTCTCAATGCTTCAATTGCTGGCAGCCCCAGCAACAGTCTGGCCAGAGAGTCAATGACGAAGACAGGCTGGATGGAACTTTTTTCTTTACTCTCCAGTTTAATCACCAACTGCCCTACCACTGGAAATATCTTATTACTGGGTCGATACAGTTTTTGTTTGTAGAGAGCAAAGGGCCATCTCTACTATAGCTATACAGCCTATTTGGGATTGCTGTCACTGCTGCCCCAGTGTCTAGTTTAAAGAGTTTAATATCTGAGTGCCAGCCAGCATTGTTTTCCTTTACTTCTCCCAGAAAGATGCTGTCCTGCTGTGCGTCCTCTGAGACCTCATGCATTTGCTGTAATCGACAGACAGCTGAAAAGTGTCCTCTCCTTGACATTTCCTGCATTCCGCATCCTTTGCCGGCCAATCTTTCCAAATGTGGAAAGGGAATTTCCCACATTTGCGACAAACACTTGAACTAGCTACTGGTGCTGTCTGTGATTGTTTGCTCCATGTCTGTCTCTGTTACTCATTTATTTCCTCACTCTCTTCGCTCTGCAAGGAGCTGCTGCTGCCTTTTTACTGTCTCACTCTGCCTAACCTGGTTTACAGCTTTGGAAAAGGTAAGCTGGGAATCCAACTGTAACTTTTCAGAAAGTGATATATTTCTTAACCCTACTACAATCAGATAAAACTGTCGGTGGTTTCACCCTGCTCCTGTTTGCGCACATTAAACCTAGCTCTCTCAAGTATAATGTTGTGTCTCCCTACAAAACAGTCTTTAACGGCACTGTAGTTAAGTTTCTCTTCCTCGGTCAACGGTGAAGCATTTAATATATCCTCAGCTTCATCACCCATAGAGTAGATCAGTGTATTAATAACTTGAAATGCCTCATTTTTCACATTTAAGCCTGATGCTACTCTGTACCTTACAAAGAACCTGATCCAGGGGACTAATGCAAAATCCCTCAGCACTAGCCACTGGCCTGTCCATGTTTACGCGAAAGCCAGTTGAAGTTTCTTCCTCTTGCAACATGTTGCTTAGCAGTAACTTAGTCCTTGCTCGTTAGCTAGCACAATAATGATCTGCGCTGTTTTATCTCCAACACTGTGCCCTGCCTGCTTTGAAACAGACTGAATGTGTGATTTACTTGGTACGTCCTTCACGTTTATGTGATTATTGAAACCACTTCTGACTCCATGTAGTATTCTCTAAAATAAGGAGGCAAGACAACGAGGTTCTAGCTTCAGCATGTTTACAAACCTAGTCTGCGCATGTCATATATAGATATGGATACCCCCAAGGGACATCCTACTACAGCTAAATACTGTACCGTGTTATAACCTGTCATAATATGGTGATAACACTATCCTGACCCATATATTTACACCTGTTGTGACATACTGTTTATTGCAGTATGTTATGACTGGTTAGGACACGTACATAAGACTGTCAAAACCCACAGTTATTCAAATATGTTTTTTCCCTGCCAAGAAGTTTCCTTTTGTTTGAAAATCTGTTTCTTAAGTCCTTTGTTGTTGTTGTTACAATTAATTCTTTACGGTCATGTTTTTTTTTCTCACCCTGTGTTAAATAACTTGCAGAAATACACTTTATGACACTGTCATGAAGCATTATGACCATCGTGTGTCAATTTACTTGGACTAAGAAAATGCACTTTATGACTCTGTCGAGAAGCATTATGATAAGCATCCTATGTCACTTTACATGGACTAAGAAAATACACTTCATGACACTGTCAAGAAGCATTATGAGAGTCATAATCATATAAGCCAGCAGTGGTGGAAAAGGTAGTCAATTTTCATACTTGAGTATAAGTATAGATAAAAACACCAATAAAAAAATGGCTCAAGTAAAATTAAAAGTCACCCAGCAAAATACTACTTTAATAAAAGTCTAAAAAATATCTGGTTTTACATGTACATAAGTACAGTGGTGGAAAAAGTACAATATTTTCATACTTTAGTAAAAGTACAATGTAAATGCTATACATCAAATTCCTCATATTAAGCAAACCAGACGACACAATTTATATACTGTTTTTAAATATTTTTTTTATGAACAGACATGGGAACATTCCAACACTCATCATTTACAAAGCCAGTATTTGTGTTTATTGAGTCTGCCAGATCAGAGGCAGTACATATGACAACACGTTATAATCATAGGTGTGTGAATTGGACCATAACTCTGTCCTGCCTGAGCATTCAAAATGTAACAAGTTCTTTTTGGTGTCAGGGAAGATATATGGGAGTAAAAAGTACATATTTTCTTTAGGAATGTAGTGATGTTAAAGTTGTCAAAAATATAAATAGTAAAGTAAAGATACCCCAAAAAACGGTAGTACCCTAAAGTACTTTTACCTCAGTACTTTACACCACTGTAAGCCACATAGGCCTATCACGTACATGCCCTTATGTCAATCATCAGTCAAAAAGAGAGTGTCCTGTCCTGCTCCTGAAATCTGCTCCTGTATTCATCCCAGTCATCAGCGAGAAAGCATTCGGGTAGGTGCATGTCTGACATCAATGTGTGCGCAATTAATTTAATATGGTCAATTTCAGAAAATGTTTTATAACGTAAACAAACTGTTGACCAGTAGTCTATGGTTTAATTGGATGTTTGCTTTGTGTGCTAGGTTTTGGGGTTTTGGCACTCTTATGTAGGTGTCATAACCAGACATAAATTAACACAATATACCTCACAACAGGTCTAAGTATATGTGTCATGACAGTGTTACGACCATATTATGACAGGTTATGACAAGTTATGTCACCTGAAATGACATATTATGATATGGTTATGACTGTGTCATAATGTGTTATGATGCTGGGTGTCAAGTAAAGTGTTACCAAATTCCTTTCTCTCAAAAAGGTAGGGGTCAACATTATTGGCACTTTCAAAACCTTTCAATACCTCACATCGCGAGGATGATAGCACTGAGCCTTTATTCTAACAAAAAATGATGAGTGGGAGAACACATTGAGAGGGATCTTAGACCATTCCTACATACAGAATCCTTCCAGATCCTTGCTATCCTTCCAGTGGAAGCTAAAGACAACCATAGCATCAAAGATCCACCACCATATTTTTTTTACAGACCAGTATCCCTTCTTTCTTTTCTCTCCAAAACTCTTGAACGTGCCGTCCTTGGCCAGCTCTCCTGCTATTTCTCTCAGAATGACCTTCTTGATCCTAATCAGTCAGGTTTCAAGACTGGGCATTCAACTGAGACTGCTCTTCTCTGTGTCACGGAGGCTCTCCGCACTGCTAAAGCTAACTCTCTCTCCTCTGCTCTCATCCTTCTAGACCTATCTGCTGCCTTTGATACTGTGAACCATCAGATCCTCCTCTCCACCCTCTCCGAGTTGGGCATCTCCGGCGCGGCCCACGCTTGGATTGCGTCCTACCTGACAGGTCGCTCCTACCAGGTGGCGTGGCGAGAATCTGTCTCCGCACCATGCGCTCTCACCACTGGTGTCCCCCAGGGCTCTGTTCTAGGCCCTCTCCTATTCTCGCTATACACCAAGTCACTTGGCTCTGTCATATCCTCACATGGTCTCTCCTATCATTGCTATGCAGACGACACACAATTAATCTTCTCCTTTCCCCCTTCTGATAACCAGGCGGCGAATCGCATCTCTGCATGTCTGTCAGACATATCAGTGTGGATGACGGATCACCACCTCAAGCTGAACCTCGGCAAGACGGAGCTGCTCTTCCTCCCGGGGAAGGACTGCCCGTTCCATGATCTCACCATCACGGTTGACAACTCCCTTGTGTCCTCCTCCCAGAGTGCTAAGAACCTTGGCGTGATCCTGGACAACACCCTGTCGTTCTCCACTAACATCAAGGCGGTGACCCGATCCTGTAGGTTCATGCTCTACAACATTCGCAGAGTACGACCCTGCCTCACACAGGAAGCGGCGCAGGTCCTAATCCAGGCACTTGTCATCTCCCGTCTGGATTACTGCAACTCGCTGTTGGCTGGGCTCCCTGCCTGTGCCATTAAACCCCTACAACTCATCCAGAACGCCGCAGCCCATCTGGTGTTCAACCTTCCCAAGTTCTCTCACGTCACCCCGCTCCTCCGCTCTCTCCACTGGCTTCCAGTTGAAGCTCGCATCCGCTACAAGACCATGGTGATTGCCTACGGAGCTGTGAAGGGAACGGCACCTCCATACCTTCAGGCTCTGATCAGGCCCTACACCCAAACAAGGGCACTGCGTTCATCCACCTCTGGCCTGCTGGCCCCCCTACCTCTGAGGAAGCACAGTTCCCGCTCAGCCCAGTCAAAACTGTTCGCTGCTCTGACACCCCAATGGTGGAACAAGCTCCCTCACGACGTCAGGACAGCGGAGTCAATCACCAACCTTCCGGAGACACCTGAAACCCCATCTCTTTAAGGAATACCTAGGATAGGATAAAGTAATCCTTCTAACCCCCCCCCCCCCCTTAAAAGATTTAGATGCACTATTGTAAAGTGGTTGTTCCACTGGATATTATAAGGTGAATGCACCAATTTGTAAGTCGCTCTGGATAAGAGCGTCTGCTAAATGACTTAAATGTAAATGTAAATATTTTATAGTAGGCATGAGGTTCTTTTCTGCTCATGCATTCTCATTGACACCAAACCCACCATCATGTCATCTAAAAAAATTGTAAACAACTGGAGTTTGCTAAACAGCATTGGCACTTGGATTGGAACTGGTGCTTTGGTCAGATGACATGAAAATAGAGCTCCTTGGCCACGCACACCAGTGGTGGGTTTGGCATCAACATAACAAAGCATGAGCAGAGAAGAACCCCATACCTACTGTAAAATATGGTGGTGGATCTATGATGTTATGGGGCTATTTTACTTCCACTGGTTCTGTGGCCTTTGTTAAAGATCCACTGAACACGGCAATTGGCACGTGTGTTTTTCTGTTGCTAATGGAGGTGTGTTTCCTGACCGATTTCACGTTTGGTTAATGATGTTTGTCCCCCATGAGACACTATAGACGAGGAACCATATTTCACTTCCTCAAAATCTCCAGAATTAATCTAAGATAACTCAAGAAATCTGTAAATAATTTTTACGTTTTTGCCAAGGATGTTTTAGTTGTGCAATTTTACATTTAACTAGGGTGTTTGGTGCAGCATTTCTCAAGTTAAAAAGAAGAGTGACTTGTTGTTTTATGCTGTTGGGCAGGTCTGGACATTGGTGGTTCCATTCTTCTTCCATTTAAGAATGATGGAGGCCACTGTGTTCCCTTCCCCAGATCTGTGCCTCGACACAATCCTGTCTCGGAGCTCTACGGACAATTCCTTTGACCTCATGGCTTGGTTTTTGTCCTGACATGCACTGTCAACTGTGGGCCCTTATATAGACAGGTCTGTGCCTTTTCAAATCATGTCTAATCAATTGAATTTACCACAGGTGGACTCCAATCAAGTTGTAGAAACATCAATGGATGATCAATGGAAACAGGATGCACCTGAGCTCAATTTCGAGTCTCATAGCAAAGGGTCTGAGTACTTTTGTAAATAAGGTATTTATTTTTATTTTTATATATATTTTTTGCAGAAATGTCTAAAAACCTGTTTTCACTTTGTCATTATGGGCTATTGTGTGTAGATTGATGAGGACATTTTTATTTATTTAATACATTTAAGAATAAGACTGTAACATAACAACAAGTGGAAAAAAAGGAAGGGGTCTGAATATTTTACAAATGCACTTTAACATGCATTTGACCATTATCGCCAGCCGAAAATAGAGCCCACAGTGTCAATTCAGCTTGAATAACAAATTGCCTTGCATGTTTCCACTTTCCAGACTAAAACTCAATGATGACTGATATATGATAGGATTCACCCATTTCACTTAATCCCAGCACAGATGAACTCACTAATCCAGGATTTAATTAATCAAGGGAGTGTCTGAACAGTGAAAATAAAAAAGATTATCAACTTTTATCAGTGAGAATGGAGCATTGATAACAGAATCGGATGATATGCGTTAATTGGAGAGGAGTTGGATGTGTGTGAGGCAGAAATGGAGGAGTGGGCCTGGTACAACACTACAACACTAGCTCTTCCTTACAGGGGTCAAACATGGACCTTGGCCAAAGATTGATAGGTCAGCAAATATTTAATACTACTTGCATGCTTTGCTGAAACTGTGCACTAAATAACCAAATAAGCTTTCGATTGCAGTTATGTACTATATAAAAAAAGGATTGTATTTCATTTTTTATAAACAATACAAACCATACACATACAAACAACATCATACAAACATCAACTACATCACACATGCCCAGACCCACTAGCTCAAACCCCATCTCCAGCCCCTGCATCACTCTCCGCCTCATGGCCTCAAACTGCACCATTTTGTTTCACTCCATCACCCAAGCACCTAACTTTTTTGACCTTTCCATTGCGTTAATGTCTGAGGATTGGTTGAGTGTGTAAAGCTGTCATCAAGGCAAAGGGTGGCTACTTTGAAGAATGTAAAATATAAAATATATTTTGATTTATTTTACACTTTTTTGGTTACTACATGATTCCATATGTTTTCTTTCATAGTGTTGATGTATTCACTATTATTCTACAATGTATAAAATTGTAAAAATAAAGAAAAACCTTTGAATGAGTAGGTGTGTCCAAACTTTTGAATGGGACTGTATATATACATATTTGTTGTTTGTAGTCACTTATTAAGCATCCTTGTCTAAATATTTGATATTTTTTGTGGTCCACTTAAACAATTCCTGTAGATCATGGGTTATTATTTGTATTTTTCCTTTTGTCATTATTTCATTTTTTTTCTACGTTAATTGCATATCCTGAGATTTTAGAGTATTCTGAAAATATAAGTGCATTGAGATTTCAATTATGGTCAGCTATATCAGGAGACAATCTGTAAATAAGTTAGGTTTATGTTTATGTTTACCAATACCTGTTATGGTTGGGTCCTGTCTAATTATTTCTGCAAGCGGTTCAACTGCTAGTGCAAACACCTAGGGCAGAGCGAAGGAGGAGGTTTTAATAGTAACTATGTGGGCCATACCATGATACAGTATGTGCCAATGCATTCATTCACAATTGTAGTAAAGTGTGTGTTGCTTCTCAAGGCAGGCACATGAACAGATCTTTCCCTTTTGCCCTCCTATGATAAAAGTGCCCCTTTGATTGGTTGCATTTTTTAAAAACAAATGACTTTTACTTGTATTTTTAGTCTTCTTTCTCTCTTGTAACTTTAAGAGCAACAAATTGTCTATAAAACAAGTTCATTTTTCATGAACTCATTCATCTTGAAAAAAGTCCACTCCTCCGCCCTTTTGCCGGGTTCTAACAAAGAAGTACTTTGAACATCTGCGGTTGAAAGCTACCTGGAATTTAAGAAAGCACAGTGAAATGTTTATTTTTATTTCACCTTTATTTAATCAGGAAGACTAGTTGAGAACAAGTTCTCATTTACAACTGCGACCTGGAAATCATTGCGACGCTTCTGACGTCATTGATCACGTGACAATGTTACTTTGAAACGAGCATCGGTACATTGTATCGTATCAGTAGTGCTTTGAAAACAGCATCGGAGCTCTGGTATCAATCGTCCCATCACTACAAGAGCGGGAAGTGTTTTTCTTACGAGACTACCATGGCCCCTCTCTGTGGCTATTCGCAGTAGTTTGTCTAAATGTTCAGGTGATTTGTTACCTGGTAATTGGTTAACACCACAAAGCTTTTTTTCACAGTAGCAAAACTTAAAGGTCAATTATTTATATTAGGAGATATTGTATCATTGACAAAGACCAAAAACTAAATTCCCTTACATTGATGTCAGTTTTCCATGTTGATTCAACTTTATCACAATTATTTTGGCGATTGAAATTATGTGGAAACAACGTTGATTCAACCAGTTTTTGCCCAGTGAGATTTGACCAAACAGGTTTGGTGCCTTTTATTTGACTGCCCCGAATGATTTAACAGAGGAGTGTTGAATTCAATACTTGAATAGATAATTATACCTAGCCTTTTTAAAGTAGAATTAAGCCAATACAAAATTGAATATTCGTCTCGTTGTTAGAACTGCCCTTTTCTTCCTTTTAACATCAGTACCGTATATATATATATATATATATTTGAACGTAGGCTGATACGGAATAGTAGCCTACATGATAAATTGTTTTTATCCTTTGAATTCGTTTTGACCACAAGCTAATTAGTTTTGACCACAAGCGGCCCAGCGGGTTTTTAAATAACTATTGAGATCAGTTATGGCCCAGTTATTGCCTAGCCTAGGGCAATATGTAGCCCAATAATGGACTAAAGGAGCCTAACTTTACTCCTTATAGTCCAAGGACCTTACAAGTTATGTTTAGAGGCGAATACTCCCATCTAAACGTGAATCGATTCTCAATTGCGGTACTGTTCTAGAAACATAAAGCCCTCTTACTTTCATATGACATCAAAATATTTTACAAATTCAACACATTGTTTCCACGTTATTTCAACCCAAAAAATAAATGTGATTGAGTTGAATCATCATGGAAAACTGACGTCAATGTAAGGGAATTTAGTCTTTTTTTCACCCAACTTTTAACATAAATCAAAATGTTGGTTGATTTCACATTGAATTCACGTTAGTTGACTACTCAACCAATGTAAATCAAAATGTTGTATACTTAGTGTATATCAGTAGTTGAACTGACACATGTGCCCAGTGGGATGGTCCCGACTACAGTATTTTTCAGTGATAACACGTTTTTGGTGTCTGTCTTCCGGAGACACAGAAAGGTAGCTAATTAGCACAGGTTCGCCTCTGTCTTCCATCTGTTTTCCGTATACAAGCGCTGTAACATGCCTTGTGGGAAACCTAACCCTTATGATAGTGTTGTGCCATAATAAAACTTGCACCTTCTTTTTCTCTAACAGAGCAATGCTGGAAATTACATCCACCTCCACAGCACAGCTTACCTCAGTGGCCCATGACTTACAATGAAACTAAGTAGACCTGGCACTGTGAAATTCTATGTAATTTTGTGTTCCTTTAGCTCCCTGTGAAACAGCTGGTGTACTTAGAGACACAAAATGGAATTTAGAAATTGACCACAAGGCTGCCGATGCGAAAGATAAAAATAGAAATACAACTGCTGGAATATCAGTTAAAGGTGGGTGAGGTGCCCACAGGTGGAGGATTTTACTTGTTTGAACAACATTTAAAAAAAGTAATTACTGTACTGCATTTGTATTTGCAGGAAATAAAGAAGACTTCATAAAAAGAAAGGCATGTTGTCTTTATTTGACACTGGGGAGGTGACGGGTCAATCAGAAATGATGGTATATTGTGTCTGACTGCTCTTCCTTCTCGTGCATCAGCGGGGTGGTCAGGATCGTTATCAGGATCGTTCACTGTTTGAGTAGAACATTGTTCTCCTCTAATTGTGGCAATGTTGTGGAGAATCACATATGCCACAATAATGTCACATGCCCTGAGCCTAAGAAGGCACTGGAACCAGGCCTTGAGGATCCCAATGGTCATCTCTACCCTGGCTCGTGTCCTGCAGTGAGCCAAGTTATAACATTGCTGCGAGCCGGGCTCAGGAGCAGGGTAAGGGGTCAGCAAATAGGGCTGGCAGGGGTACCCTCTGTCACCGAGCAGGTGACCATCGAACTCTCCTATGATAATACGGATACAGTTTACATTTTCAGTTGCAAAAGGAGCAAATTAATATACATCCTATTATAATCAATATAACTCACCACGGGCAAGTCTAGCACTGTGTAAACTCTCCAAAAATGTGGCAGCCATGTACAGACCCAGGCCACTTTGCTTCCACGTTGCTGATGTGGTAATATATTATGATCTTCACAGTGCAGAACAGTAACTAGCTGTATTGTGAAGTATCTTTCATTTGGAATGCTAAAGGCTACTACACTGCTCAAAAAAATAAAGGGAACACTTAAACAACACAATGTAACTCCAAGTCAATCACACTTCTGTGAAATTAAACTGTCCACTTAGGAAGCAACACTGATTGACAATAAATTTCACATGCTGTTGTGCAAATGGAATAGACAACAGGTGGAAATTATAGGCAATTAGCAAGACACCCCCAATAAAGGAGTGGTTCTGCAGGTGGTGACCACAGACCACTTCTCAGTTCCTATGCTTCCTGGCTGATGTTTTGGTCACTTTTGAATGCTGGTGGTGCTTTCACTCTAGTGGTAGCATGAGACGGAGTCTACAACCCACACAAGTGGCTCAGGGAAGTGCAGCTCATCCAGGATGGCACACTCAATGCGAGCTGTGGCAAGAAGGTTTGCTGTGTCTGTCAGCGTAGTGTCCAGAGCATGGAGGCGCTACCAGGAGACAGGCCAGTACATCAGGAGACGTGGAGGAGGCCGTAGGAGGGCAACAACCTAGCAGCAGGACCGCTACCTCCGCCTTTGTGCAAGGAGGAGCAGGAGGAGCACTGCCAGAGCCCTGCAAAATGACCTCCAGCAGGCCACAAATGTGCATGTGTCTGCTCAAACGGTCAGAAACAGACTCCATGAGGGTGGTATGAGGGCCCGACGTCCACAGGTGGGGGTTGTGCTTACAGCCCAACACCGTGCAGGACGTTTGGCATTTGCCAGAGAACACCAAGATTGGCAAATTCGCCACTGGCACCCTGTGCTCTTCACAGATGAAAGCAGGTTCACACTGAGCACATGTGACAGACGTGACAGAGTCTGGAGACGCCGTGGAGAACGTTCTGCTGCCTGCAACATCCTCCAACATGACCGGTTTGGCGGTGGGTCAGTCATGGTGTGGGGTGGCATTTCTTTGGGGGGCCGCACAGCCTTCCATGTGCTCGCCAGAGGTAGCCTGACTGCCATTAGGTACCGAGATGAGATCCTCAGACCCCTTGTGAGACCATATGCTGGTGCGGTTGGCCCTGGGTTCCTCCTAATGCAAGACAATGCTAGACCTCATGTGGCTGGAGTGTGTCAGCAGTTCCTGCAAGAGGAAGGCATTGATGCTATGGACTGGCCCGCCCGTTCCCCAGACCTGAATCCAATTGAGCACATCTGGGACATCATGTCTCGCTCCATCCACCAACGCCACGTTGCACCACAGACTGTCCAGGAGTTGGCGGATGCTTTAGTCCAGGTCTGGGAGGAGATCCCTCAGGAGACCATCCGCCACCTCATCAGGAGCATGCCCAGGCGTTGTAGGGAGGTCATACAGGCACGTGGAGGCCACACACACTACTGAGCCTCATTTTGACTTGTTTTAAGGACATTACATCAAAGTTGGATCAGCCTGTAGTGTGGTTTTCCACTTTAATTTTGAGTGTGACTCCAAATCCAGACCTCCATGGGTTGATAAATTGGATTTCCATTGATTATTTTTGTGTGATTTTGTTGTCAGCACA
This sequence comes from Salmo salar, assembly GCF_965601325.2. NCBI lineage: Eukaryota > Metazoa > Chordata > Actinopteri > Salmoniformes > Salmonidae > Salmo > Salmo salar. The sequence goes on from NC_138299.1 coordinate 122,673,356, forward strand.
TTCAACTATGTAAAGAAAAAAGTATTTAATAAGATTATTTCATTCATTCAGATCTAGGATGCGTTATTTTAGTGTTCCCTTTATTTTTTGAGCAGTGTATTTTGGCCTACTGTCACAAATATTGAAGCTGTGTTGAAGAGACCAAACTGCATGCGGAATGTGGATACTCATCTTTTAATATAATTAAGTAAAGTATACACAGAAAACAATAAACACTCACGACATGCTACTTACGAACAAAACAAATAGCAGTGTTAACTCAACAACCCCAAGTGACAAACATACTCCTAATTATATGACTCCCAATCAGGAAAAACGATCACCAGCTGTCCCTGATCGGGAGCCACACAGACCCACATAGAAATACAACACCCAGAACACACATCCACAGACATACTCTGCCACGTCCTGACCAAAACGACACAACAACACCCTCTGCTGGTCAGGACGTGACACCTGCAGTACCTGCTGTGGAAAGACTTCCTATTTACATAATCTCCTTCATTTACTGAAGGAGCTATTATAGGAATATGAGTGCCATCTATGCAGCCAATCACACCTGGAAACCCATACTAAATAATTGCTTAGACTGATACCTTCAACTCCGTGGAATTCTTCTTTGAGTCTTGTGGGTCTGTGACTTCGGAACACCACAAGTGTACAGTAAACGTTTCAGTACAAGAGTCACGTTTCTGACAGCCCAACAGACGGTTGACTTGGAAATAAACTCAGCAAAAAAAGAAACGTCCCTTTTTCAGGACCCTGTCTTTCAAAAATAATTTGTAAAAATCCAAATAACTTCACAGATCTTCATTGTAAAGGGTTTAAACAGTTTCCCAACAATTAATGAACATGCACCTGTGGAATGGTCATTAAGACACTAAAGGCTTACAGACGGTAGGCAATTAAGGTCACAGTTATAAAAACTTAGGACACTAAAGAGGCCTTTCTACTGATTCTGGAAAAACACCAAAAGAAAGATGTCCAGGGTCTCTGCTCATCTGCGTGAACGTGCCTTGGGCATGCTGCAAGGAAGCATGAAGACTGCAGATGTGGCCAGGTCAATAAATTGTAATGTCCGTACTGTGAGATGCCTAAGACAGCGCTACAGGATGGACAGCTGATGGTCCTCGCAGTGGCAGACCACGTGTAATAACACCTGCACAGGATCGGTACAGGATGGCAACAACAACAGCCTGAGTTACACCAGGAATGCACAATCCCTCCATCAGTGCTCAGACTGTCCGCAATAGGCTGAGAGAGACTGGACTGAGGGCTTGTAGGCCTGTTGTAAGGCAGGTCCTCACCAGACATCACCGGCAACAACGTTGCCTACTATGGGCACAAACCCACCGTCGCTGGACCAGAAAGGACTGGCAAAAAGTGCTCTTCACTGACGAGTCGCAGTTTTGTCTCACTAGGGGTGATGGTCGGATTCACGTTTATCGTCGAAGGATTGAGCATTACACCGAGGCCTGTACTCTGGAGCGGGGATCGATTTGCAGGTGGAGGGTCCATCATGGTCTGGGGCGGTGTATCACAGGATCATCGAACTGAGCTTGTTGCCATTGCAAGCAATCTCAACGCTGTGCGTTACAGGGAAGACATCCTCCTCCCTCATGTGGTACCCTATCCTACAGGCTCATCCTGACATGACCCTCCAGCATGACAATGCCACCAGCCATACTGCTCGTTCTGTGCGTGATTTCCTGCAAGACAGGAATACCAGTGTTCTGCCATGGCCAGCGAAGAGCCCGGATCTCAATTCCATTGAGCACGTCTGGGACCTGTTGGATCGTAGGGTGAGGGCTGGGGCCATTCCCCCCAGAAATTTCCTGGAAGTTGCAGGTGCCTTGGTGGAAGAGTGGGGTAACATCTTACAGCAAGAACTGGCAAATCTGGTGCAGTCCATGAGGAGGAGATGCACTGCAGTACTTAATGCAGTTGGTGGCCACACCCGATACTGACTGTTACTTTTGATTTTGACCCCCCCCCCCCCCTTTGTTCAGGGACACATTATTCCATTTCTGTTAGTCACATGTCTGTGGAACTTGTTCAGTTTATGTCTCAGTTGTTGAATCTTGTTATGTTCCTACAAATATTTACACATGTTAAGTTTGCTGAAAATAGATGTTTCTTTTTTTGCTAAGTTTATGATCAGCGTCACCGATGTTATATAGAAAACTCCCGTTAGCAAAAAAACGAAGTGCGACACAAATAATTTGTTTCCCGATCTGAGAGCATGTCCACGATGTGTCATATGAAAGATTTGATGGCTGAGAATATTGTTGAGATGAATGATCGATTGTGCAGGAAAACTGAAACGCTCAAACAGATAATCAGAGAATGATAAAACATCCAAGCGGGGTGTGATCACCTTCTCCCGACGGAGATTTTTGCAGAGTATTTGTGCTTCAATTTCAACTGGCTCTTCAAGAAAAGGCCACGCCATGTCTGACACCTCATTCAGTCTGCAGGCTTCAGTTAAACAAGAGGAGAAACTCAGGGTTAGTTGAAGAAAACCTGACAGCGAGCAGGTTAGTTTCACAAAGTATGTTGCCATTGTAACTGACTCAGCGTTAAACTGAACTAGCTTCGTGAAACCGAAAACCCAGATTTTCCTTAAACTCTGAGTCAACTGACTCTGAGTTTTCACTAAACCGCTTTCTGAAACAGGGCCCTGCTCTTTCCATGACATAGATTGACCAGGTGAATCCAAGTGAAAGCCATGATCCCTTATTGATGTCACTTGTTGAGTTTAACACATTGAACTGTAGGTGGCAGCACTGCGCCTTACAATGGCTTAACCTGCTGGCTTCCTTTTGAAGAAGGCTTCAGGAGGAAAGACACGTTCTCGGTTGAACTGTGTAAGGAGGCGACTAGAAACCAATTAGAACGATTGTTTAACCACAAGTGAGTTGTTTGATATCGTTGAATCTTGTTTCGCTATTGCAGAAATATGGTAAGAGGTTAATGGGAAATGGCGGCTAGTAGTGCGGATGAAATGGAGGAAATTGAGAAAAAGTTGGTGAAGCAACAGCTGTGCTCGAATGCGAACAATATGGGTGTCAGTTCTGATGTTATGGAGTGGAAGGATGAGGGTCAAGGACCAGAATGGTCGGTAGTGGAAAGACATAGGAAGAAGAGATCATGATACAGGAAGCAGTGGATCATCTAGTAAAGAAAGCATAAAGAGGGCCAATGTTGGAAGCAAGAGTAGTGATGTGTTGGAGTGGAAAGTGGTGATAGTGTTTGATGAGACCACAGGTTCTCACTTACACCGTATCCGTCTAACTAATGCTGTAGAGAGAGGTAGGTGAAGTGAAATTAGCTTGGTTATTTGGAATTGGTAGATTGTTAATATTGTGTGGTAGCCAGGCGCAGCAAGAGAAGATTCTGAAAATTGAAAAACTTAATGGAAAGAAGATTAAAAGCCATGTCCCTGGTGCTTATGCTAGATTGAGGGGAGTCATCACTGGGGTCCCAATATCTATGTCCACAGATGATATTAAAGAAAATGTGAAGGGAGGCAGAGTGATTGAGGCCAAAAGGTTCATCAGTAGGAAAAAGGGTCAAACAAGTGAAAGCTTATCAGTGATGCTGAGGTTTGAGAAAGTCTTGCCGGGAAAAGTACAGACAGGATTCCTTAGTTTCAATGTTAGAGAATTTGTCCCATATGCACTGCGGTGTTTTAAATGCCAAAGAATGGGACATGTAGCTGCTCAATGTAAAAAAAATATATATATGTGTGGATGTGCACATGATTACAGTGAATGTGGAAGCAATGTAAAGGTTAAGTGCTGTAATTGTGGGGGAGAACAATGTGCAGCATTTGGTGGATGCCAGGTACAGAGAGAGGCTAGAGAGGCTCAGAGATATAGGATCAGTCATGATGTATCATATGCAGAGGCCGTAAAACAGATTAGTGGAACTACAGTGCGGACTGATGGAGCTTACATGGATGTACCTGTAGTAAGTGGTACCTGTAGTAAGTCGGGGCTGGAGATTCTGATGGTTCTGGCATGGTTTCGAGGCCTGTTCAGATATCTTGTGCTCATGAATGTGCCGTGTCAAAGGACACTTTGATAATGAATAAAGTTGACTTCATTGCTTTTATTGGTAAGGTTACCAATATGACTCAAGTTGTGGAAAGCAGAAATTCCAGGTTGAAGGATGTTGTGGAGATGGCAAAAGAGATATATTATTGTTGAAATGGTTGTTGACATGCTGAACAGTCCTAAGGGTGTTTCAGCATGATATAGATCAAGTTTAATGGGGTTGGGGAGGGGGTTTGGGAGGTGGTAGAAGTTAGGGATTTATTTGGTTTTGGATGTTATTTTCATGGTAGTACAGAATTGGACAGATCCTGGCTAATCGTACATTCCAGCACAGTAGGTGGCGGCATGCACTTAAAGGATTGTTTGCAGACCGCCATGATTTCATATTAGAAGAAGAAGATGTCACTTGTTAAATTCACTTCAGTCAGTCTGGATGAAGGGAGACCAGGACCAGAAGGATTTTTAAGCCTTGAGACAATTGAGACATGGATTGTGTATGTGTGCCATTCAGAGGGTGAATGGGCAAGACTAAAGATTTAAGTGCCGTTGAACGGGGTATGGAAGTTTTTTTATTTAACCTTTATTTAACCAGGCAAGTCAGTTAAGAACAAATTCTTATTTACAATGACGGCCTAGGAACAGTGCGTTAACTGCCTTGTTCAGGGGCAGAACGACAGATTTTTACCTTGTCAGCTCGGGGATTTGATCTAGCAACACTGCTGGGTTTTTCATGCTCAACAGTCTCCCATGTGTATCAAGAATGGTCTAACACCCAAAGGACATCCAGCCAACATGACACAACTGTGGGAAGCACTGAAGTCAACATGGGCCAGCATCCCTGTGGGATGCTTTCGACACCTTGTAGAGTCCATGCCCTGACAAATTGAGGCTGTTCTGAGGGAAAAAGGGGGGGTGCAACTCAATATTAGGAAGGTGTTCCTAATGTTTGGTATACTCAGTGTAAATGTTGCACTGAGACATTGGATATTGCAATCTCTTTGTGGCTGCTTACACAAGAATAGACAATCCTGAATAATCAGTGTTCATGTACTTGTGCGTTTCATGAACATAATTTCATGCGTTTCATGAACATAATTTTGACACTACATTTTCTTCATAAATGTCAAATCCATTGGTGTATCATAAAATGTTATGTTATTATGTGTCCGAGTTCTTACACCTGGTTCTTAATTTCAGGGAGGGGGTTCAAGAGGAGCTGTGGCAATAAGTCTTTCACTAAACAAGATAATGCCGAGGCTCCTGAGCCTTATAGTCAGCATACTGTTCCTCAGACTCCTCAACTGTAGCAACTTATTTAACCAACTTTGGGTCCTCTTCAAATCAACTGTCAACCAGGCCTGGAAGATTGACAACCACAGCCCCCCACCAACCTTTGGCAGTGTGTAGCTCAACAGTGAAGAAAGCCCCCCCTAATGGCCATTGGCAGCACACATGCATTTATGGTATCAGCATACTTTGAGCACCGAAGTGGCCAACCAGAGATTTGAATAATCGCCATTGTACTCCGCAGTGAGAAGGCAGTCATTCAGTGCCTCTTCTGCTGCGATGGACAAAAATACAAATCATCAACTGTTTACAGCATCCACTATACATTTTACCACGGCACAGCTGACATCATGTGCCCAGTCCCTCATAGATATTTAGTCCCCAACCACATAGCTCTTTACATTGACTTGCCAGATGAGGAGCCTCCTTTCATACGAGTCTTGAACCTGAGGGCCAGGAACGAGTCTTTCCCCTACGAGTTCACTGTCTGCATCTCCACCATTTTTTACTTTGACAATGTCCTTCCGATGGTGCAGACCCTGGAGATGTTTCGACTGTTTGGTGTACGGCTATCTACAGGAACAGCTGCAGCAGAACTGCTCAGAGAGTCCTGGACCACTATGTGGAGAGAGACTTCATAGAGGTCATTGACTGGCCTCTGACCTAATACCTCAATGGGTCCAAGGGGTGGCAACAGTCCCATTCCCCGGGAGACCTGCACAATTATGGACAGATCCCTGCACTGAATGACTGCATCTATAGCTACATGTACCAGAGCCGCTATGTGGCCTTACAGGACAATGACAAGCTCATCCTGCCGCTCAGCACGGACAGCTAGGGTGAACTCCTGCCATAGCTTGAGATGGCATATGACCCAGATGTGGGTTTTCTGTTTGAAAGCAATTTGTTCCCCTCCACAGTAAAACAGAGTGACCAATCCACTTGGACAGACTGGCAAGGGGTCCCAGGGGTCAATATACTGGAGCATGTACAGTAGGGAGAACAAGTATTTGATACAATCCAGAAAATCACATTGTATGATTTTTAAGTCATTAATTTGCATTTTATCCTCTATGGGACCGGCGGGACGAATTCGTCCCACCTACGTAACAGCCAGTTGAATCCTGTGGCGCGATTTTCAAAACCTTTGAAATGCTATTACTTCAATTTCTCAAACATATGACTATTTTACAGCTATTTAAAGACAAGACTCTCGTGAATCTAACCACACTGTCCGATTTCAAAAAGGCTTTACAACGAAAGCAAAACATTAGATTATGTCAGCAGAGTACCAAGCCAGAAATAATCAGACACCCATTTTTCAAGCCAGCATATAATGTCACCAAAACCCAGAAGACAGCTAAATGCAGCACTCACCTTTGATGATCTTCATCAGATGACAACCCTAGGACATTATGTTATACAATACATGCATGTTTTGTTCAATCAAGTTCATATTTATATCAAAAAACAGCTTTTTACATTAGCATGTGACGTTCAGAACTAGCAAACTTCCGGCGAATTCACTAACAATTTACTAAATTACTCACGATAAACGTTCACAAAAAGCATAACAATTATTTTAAGAATTATAGATACAGAACTCCTCTATGCACTCGATATGTCCGATTTTAAAATAGCTTTTTGGTGAAAGCACATTTTGCAATATTCTAAGTACATAGCCCAGCCATCACGGGCTAGCTATTTAGACACCCGGGCAAGTTTAGCACTCACCAATATCAGATTTACTATTACAAAAGTTTGATTACCTTTTGTTGTCTTCGTCAGAATGCACTCCCAGGACTGCTACTTCAATAACAAATGTTGGTTTGGTCCAAAATAATCCATCGTTATATCCGAATAGCGGCGTTTTGTTTGTGCGTCCCAGACACTATCCGAAATGGTAAATCAGGGTCGTGCGCATGGGTCGCGCGCATTCGTGACAAAAAAAATCTAAATATTCCATTACCGTACTTCGAAGCATGTCAACCGCTGTTTAAAATCCATTTTTATGCCATTTTTCTCGTAAAAAAGCGATAATATTCCGACCGGGAATGTCCATTTAGCTAAACAGAGGAAAGAAAACAAAGCTTTCGGTCGACGCGGGCACGAGCCTGAGTCTCACAGTACTGTAACCAGCCACTACCCAAACGCGCTACTTTGTTTCAGCCAGAGCCTGCAAAGCCACGATTCAGCATTTTGCCGCCTTCTGAGAACCTATGGCAGCCGTAGGAAGGTGTTCTTGGGGTTGTACTCATCCTTCTTCTTCCTCCAAACATGGCGAGTGGAGTTTAGACCAAAAAGCTCTATTTTTGTATCATCAGACCACATGACCTTCTCCCATTCCTCCTCTGGATCATCCAGATGGTCATTGGCAAACTTCAGACGGGCCTGGACATACGCTGGCTTGAGCAGGGGGACCTTGTGTGCGCTGCAAGATTTTAATCCATGACGGCGTAGTGTGTTACTAATGGTTTTCTTTGAGACTGTGGTCTCAGCTCTCTTCAGGTCATTGACCAGGTCCTGCCGTGTAGTTCTGGGTTGATCCCTCACCTTCCTCATGATCATTGATGCCCCACAAGGTGAGATCTTGCATGGAGCACCAGACCGAGGGTGATTGACCGTCATCTTGAACTTGTTCCATTTTCTAATAATTGCGCCAACAGTTGTTGCCTTCTCACCAAGCTGCTTGCCTATTGTCCTGTAGCCCATCCCAGCCTTGTGCAGGTCTACAATTTTATCCCTGATGTCCTTACACAGCTCTCTGGTCTTGGCCATTGTGGAGAGGTTGGAGTCTGTTTGATTGAGTGTGTGGACAGGTGTCTTTTTATACAGGTAACGAGTTCAAACAGGTGCAGTTAATACAGGTAATAAGTGGAGAACAGGAGGGCTTCTTAAAGAAAAACTAACAGGTCTGTAAGAGGCGGAATTCTTACTGATGTGTAGGTGATCAAATACTTATGTCATGCAATAAAATGCAAATTAATTACTTAAAAATCATACAATGTGATTTTCTGGATTTTTGTTTTAGATTCCGTCTCTCACAGTTGAAGTGTACCTATGATAAAAATGACAGACCTCTACATGCTTTGTAAGTAGGAAAACCTGCAAAATCGGCAGGTTTTGTACTGTACATCGAAGAGCCCAACAACCCCAGTGAGTCCAACAACTTTAAGATCAATGTGAACCCTTGAGCCGTGTTTAGTATCACTGTACACACTCTTCTGCACTCAAAGATGAGCAGTGTTTGTGTAGACCGCAGCGCTGCCCGGATTTACCATATCAGAAAGCCCGTAAAAACAGACCTGTCACAGGAGCAGCACATACTAGACCAACGCCTCTTGCAATATGTTGACAGTTTGGTACCTGCTGTATCTAAAGTGCTGAAAAAAAATATTGCAGAATTGGCTTGAGAGTATTGCTGCTAATATAGCTGGGGTAGCATAATACACCGCTGATAGAGCGGGAGGTCTTTGAGAGGCTATGTGAGGTGTTCTCTCTTACTGTAACACGAGGGACATCATTGCATGTTGCTTAGCATCATCATCCACTGGTGTTTTGTACAAATGACTGACAGACTGTGGACAGTTTGTCATGTCACCTGTGGCATTTGTTTTTACAAACCTTTTCCTTGGGAATTAAAGAAACTAAAGGTGTGAACTGGGAAGGAAATTGTGAGAGTTGAGTGCAGGGGGCTTGGGCTGGCTGGTCCGGCTGAAATTTAATATAGAGGATGTCTTAATAAACACAATCAAAAGTCTTTGTATTTTTTGAACAGTTGTTCAGTTGTTAGGATAGGATTGGATCCAATTGTGCCTATTGCCTATTGGATTGGATTGTGTAAAAATGCAGGAAATTAGCTATAGATGCCGCAAAAATCTCTGGGGGATGACCCACAGGCCACCCGCCAACCCTGTTTGTAAGTTTTTAAGTGATAGAAAACTCAACCGTTTATATTTTCCAGTGATGAAGACATGGATGTGGCATGGTATGGTGGGGTATGCAACAGGGGTCAACTTTGAACACTTTTATCTCTTGAATGACTTGGTATTCAGGTCCAAAAAGTCACTTTCTGAGCACTTCTACAAATGGGCAAATACGTCTGGAAGTTTTCATTCAAGTGAAAAGGGTTGCCGTCAAAAGTGATTGAATTCAAATGGATTTAACAAAATAGCTAAATCCTAAAGTAGCATAATCATTTGAATATAATACAATGTTAAAATATACAATATATACAAAACAATAATACTACAATGACAATGTTTGGGGATGCAGATTTAGAAAAGACATTGGCTCAAATTGAGTCAGGCCCAGCTCCAGGATGGCATGCCTGAGGGAGATTTTAAATCCATGGGGGTGCACAACTAGTATTACTTTAGAGCCCTAATAAAACAAGGTAGATTGGTCCTACTGCTGTTGAAATGTACAAAAATGTATATGAAATGTAGCCGTACACATCAAAAACTGTTATATTATAGAATAACACAAGAGAGATATGGGCCACTACGACATACATGTGTATCCGAAATGCAGTCGAAGCTCCCACACACTGAAAATTTTTTTTTTTTGGTGGCTAGGTTTTGTCCCCCAAAAATATATACAGTACCAGTCAAACGTTTGGACACACCTACTCATTCCAGGGTTATTCTTTATTTTAACTATTTTCTACATTGTAGAATAATAGTGAAGATATCAAAACTATGAAATAACACATATGGAATCTTGTAGTAACTAAAAAAGTGTTAAACAAATCAAATATGTTTAAGATGTGAGATTCTTCAAAGAAGCCACCTTTTGCCTTGATGACAGCTTTGCACACTCTTGGCATTCTCTCAACCAGCTTCACTTGGAATACTTTTCCAACAGTGCTTCTACACCTGCATTGCTTGCTGTTTGGGGTTTTAGGCTGGGATGTAAGAAGGGCTTTATAAATACATCTGATTGATTGATTGAACAGTCTTGAAGGAGTTCCCACATATCCTGAGCACTGTTGGCTGATTTTCCTTCACTCCGTGGTCCAACTCATCCCAAACCATCTCAATTGGGTTGAGGTCGGGTGATTGTGGTGGCCAAGTCATCTGATGCAGCACTCCATCACTCTCCTTCTTGGTCAAATAGCCCTTACACAGCCTGGAGGTGTGTTGGGTCATTGTCCTGTTGAAAAGCAAATGATAGTCCCACTAAGTGCAAACCAGAAGGGATGGTGTATCGCTGCAGAATGCTGTGGTAGCCATGCTGGTTAAGTGTGCCTTAAATACTAAATAAATCACAGACAGTGTCACCAGCAAAGCACCAGCAAAGTATCCCCATACCATCACACCTCCTCCTCCATGCTTCTCGGTGGGAACCACACATGCAGAAATCATCCATTCACCTACTTTGCCTCTCACAAAGACACAGCTGTTGGAACCAAAAATCGCAAATGTGGACTCTGTGGTGGAAATTCTAACCAAGTGAGTGAGACTTTGTCATTTCTTCAAACAATCATCTTTATTTAATAAGAATTGCAATAATGAAGCTGGTCAACCCCACACTCTTGAGCGTGAGGCAGAGAGCTCAACAATACAGAAAAAACATAGGCCCTATATAGCAGACCTAAAAATGCTTAGTCATGGCTGGTACCACCCCTCCCCAGAAGATCGGGGCATCATGAGCTACCCCGTGTTCCTCTAGAGAGCTAGAGGGGAAGCACAGTATTGGTAGTTATGAAAATCTCTTACTATTGTTAAGCATATAATTGGTAACTCTCAATATTCAACAAGGCAGGTAAATACGTCATTTTTCCCGTACATTCCCCTCTTAGGAGACTCAGTCTCCTATAAAATGATCGTTAAACTGTATACAATGTTATACATAAGCACTTAAATATTATAACACTTTTATAAAGATAAAAACCTTCCAGATGCTATTACATCTTCCATAGTAACAGACCTTCCTTTGGGTGTCTACATTGTTCATAAATCAAGAAGCATAAAGGCAATAATTCATTGGATTGGTTCCCGCATGTATCTGGTCGTTTTGCGCATGCTCATCCTCCCAAGAAACTGAGCACTGTCTCCTCTAAAACATATTCTGGGCGTTCTGCCAATTGGTTTGAGAAGGAGAAGGTCATGATACCCAGTCACCTCAATGAACCAAGGATGCATACAGTTTATACGATTCAATGCTATCTCTTCACAGACATCGACAAGCAAATATTTAATACATAAAGCAGTGCATGTAAGCAATAATTCATAATGTCAGCCAATTGTGTGATAATCTAAGCAGAACGTCAACTTCAAGCCAAATATGTAACATTGTAGGAGAGGGCTTTCTTACACTAGTATATTATCTTTGTAAATGGCTCCTGTTGTGCCATTGAGTTTTTACCTTCTACACATACCACATACAGTTCTAACTTGCCAATGTCTGCTGATGATTAGGTATAACAAAGATAGCCAAGTGAATATTTTCTCAGCAAAGCATTTGCTCCCAGAGTGTGGCTGCTTAGGAGAGAACACCTGGCAATCACAGAGTCTGGGCGTTCAGCCAATATTCCACTCCCACTGAGCCGACTTTGTGAGAGCAAACATCTGTCTACAACAGGCACATTTCTAAATATGCAACAGGTCAAACATCCCTGTCTTCAGCAGTAAAGGGTGGCTCAGCTAATCCTTCACATCCTGCATTCTGGCCCTGGTCATGGCAACCGTTAACATTACATTTGGCCTTGCATTTGTTACCAGTTTTAAACACATAATACAGCAAAACGTCAACATGATGGATGAGCAGCAAAATCAATACAATGACTAAAAACAAATGGTCAGACACAGTTGCATGATCCACCCTCCAAACCTTGTATTATCTGGCCTAGCAAACGACGGTGGGCCTGTGTGGTTCTGTAATACAGAGAATGTCATGGGGTCAGGGTTACATGGTATCTCCACTAAGAATGGTAATCCCATTTGCATAGTCATATTTACCATTATGGGAACTCCCACAAGCGGTTAATCTGCTCCTACCTTAACTTAATTGTATCCCATAAGGTCATTCTAGGAATAGTAAAATTGATTAGTGACAGGTGTCCCTCAACCAGGGGCAGTGCACTCTCTCTGTCCTTGTCATGGTCCGAATCAAACATAGGACTATTGCTAAATTATAAACTTTTTAGTGTCTATCCTGGACCCTCAGAAATTATTTAAAGACATTTCAAACATTTTGTAATTTACATGTGTGCAACCAAAACTCTGGCAATAGAAACTTCAGAAAATGCTATTTGTGTGCCCTTTAAGGTGTATCATTTCTAACCTGTGAATAATCCACTAAAACCAAAATAAAAAAGTCCCCACACAATAAATCAAACACGGTATTAACACCATTAACAAATATTCATAACAAACATTTAGTTCGATTTCACTTTGCTAAATCGTAATCAGTCCAAACCATTTAAAATTTGAATTCTTACTTTCTAATTAACTTTCCAATTAACTTCACCTTCCCATGGTGCAAAACATTCTTAAGGGAATCATTTAAACAATTAAAAAGTTATACAGAAGTACACTCTTCATCTGTACAAAGAGGACAATCATCATGTTGATGTATCGATATCCGTCTTCTTAAACAATGGGGTTATTGTTTGCTGGACTCCCGTCCTGAGCCTGCCGTTGGCTCGTGCTGGAGCTGCTATAAATAAAGTCCTATCGTGGGACTATGCTGGTGTTCTTCAGTTGCACTGTGGCCACTTCTCTCAAGGCCCATACAACAGCTGCAATGACAATACTGGCCACGAAAGCAACGACATGATGCATTGGGTCCTCCCAGGGCCACTGGGGTCGCCTATCATCTGGGTTGTGGGGCACCCTCCTGCAGTGGCAGGCGTGAACCCACAACCGTCAGGAGCACCTGGAATGGGCCATTCTAGCGCTGTTGGTGCCAAGTCTTTCTGCAGAGGTCCTTGATGACCACCCAATCTCCTGGCTACAATTTATGGAGCTGTCCTCCCTTTGTTTCAGGCAAAGCCGCTTTTATCCTGGGGAAAATAGACTTTAGAACATTGTTAAGTTCAGCACAATAGGTTACCATTTGGTCTTCACAGCCCATCAGGGTCAATCTGTTCTGTGGAAAAGGGGTTTACACATTTTACACAAAATTGCTCCTCAAATACAATTTCTACAACTCCCCCCTTTGACACATGGTCTTGACCTTCTTTCGACAATCTCACTTCCCCAGGCCCTGCACCTGATTGCAGATCAGAAACATCCTGTAGGGAAAAACATGTTTTTAACAGAGACAGCAAGTGCAACAAAATAGCCTCCAAGTTTTCAACCAATTTAGAATGTGAAATTGTCTTACCAGATGAGGTGAGGAACCCACATTCCTTCCAGAGTGTGCCAAAGGCATGCACAACCCCAAATGCATACCTGCTGTCAGCATAAATCATAACAGTTTTCTTCCTAGCCTAAGCTGACAGATGGGGTGGTAGTTTAGCACTTTCTAAGGTAGTGGCAGCCATAGTTACTGCATAAGCCACTAATGGTTCGCCTTGAGGTTCGCCTTGAGCCACTAATGGTTCGCCTTGAGGTTCGCCTTGAGCCACTAATGGTTCGCCTTTTGAGCGCAACCATCAACAAATAGTTCCAAATCAGCATTCATTAAAGGTATGTCAGATAAATCAGAGTGTGGCTTACCGACCTGGTCAACTAGGACAGCACAATCATTGGGCTCACCATCATCGTCAGTTGGTAAAGAGTGGCAGCGTTAAGGATGGTACATGAGACATTGTTAACAGCACATTCTGGTAATGGAGCAGCCTTGCTGGGGTGAAGTGAGCAGTTCGTGTCTGTGAAATGAGAGCATGAACAGCATGATGGACATGAACAGTTAGTTGGCACATTTTCACCAAAAACAGGGTTAAAAGATTTGGAGTGATCAGGCAATCCTAAACAAGGTGAAGAGGTTAGCAACTGTTGCAATTTGTCAACTGCCTGCAAACCCTCAGGAGTCCACCTTATCTTGTCATTCTTCGCCATCTAGTGGCCATGGGTGAGATCAGTGTTAAACATTCATTCACAATCATTCTGGTATTGTGTCCGTCCACACCGTAATTCATGGTGTACCCCTCTTTATTTGTTCCGTTTTTTAACGGTATCTACATTTCTTAACAGCAGTCAACTCTTAGATCAATCAGTTAACTAATTCCAGGCCTATTTTAAATTCAATTCCAAAGATCAGTCAACTCAATTCTCACTACTTAAATTCAGTTCCCGAGAGTTCAGGTATTCTTACTACACATATCAACGTACATCAAGAACACCTTTTCAAATTGTGTACACAGACCTTCTCTACACACGGCTCAAAGCATTAACTTTTAAAACGTTGACCTCTAAAGTCTTCACTGATAGTGCTGTGAAAGCAAAGGTTAGCGGTTACAATACTGTTACAACTAGCAGGCGGACAGAAAATGGTGTTGTTGGAAATCAGTCATAACTCCTTCAGTCAGTAGCTTAGTTATAATTTTGTAAAACTACAGTATACAACAATTGTAGACCTTATTAAATTTAGGAAGGTCTAAATGAGTCTACTGAGTTACAACAGTACTCGTATTGATTCCTATACCAAATGAATTCGCCTTAAACAAATTTCATATAGGTCGACGCTAATTTTCTAATCGTCTTCAAACCTATAATTTCAAGACAATTTAAAAAAAAGTATAACTTTCCATCAATCTTATATAAAACAGCAGGAAATGCTTTTCAAGCAGTACATCGCCCTTACAAAACAGTCATCAAAATAAATCACATCTGAAGCAACCTTAAAACCCACTAACAGCAGTAAATGTGTTTAAAGCAGTACATTTCCCTTACAAAAACAATCATCAAATGAAATCACATCTAAAGCAACCTTAAACAATTATAACAACTAAGTTGTTAATGCTAATTTTCTACATACCTTTGCCATATACTTTTTGGTCAGGAACTTGGGGAAGGATTGTCACAAAACCCACACATTTCCTAAATTTCACTTAGTCAAGCCAATTCAGTCTGTCATCTTGTAATTGTAAATGGAGGTCCACACGCAAGCCTAGTTAATGAGATATCCGTCTTCAGCTTTAAGCCTCATGTCCTTGTCTCGTTAATTATCCAAAGTCCATCTTTCTCTCTGCAACTTCCACTGCCAGCCCAGTGCAGTTTCTTCTTTTCCATGTATTAGGCTAACCAGCCCTCTTCCTCGCTCATCATGCAACAGTATAGCCCAAATAATTATATTTTCTCGCTTTGTGCGTTCCACTCCCAGAGTGGTCTTGCTGTCTCTGCCTGTCCGGTTCCCCTCTCTCCACTGGGATTCTCTGCCTCAAACCCTGTTACAGGGGCAGGGTCACTGGCTTACTGGTGCTCTTCCATGCCGTCCCTAGGAGGGGTGCATCAATTGAGTGGGTTGAGTCACTGACGTGATCTTCCTGTCCTGGTTGATGACCCCCCTTGGGTTTGTGCCATGGGGGAGATCTTCGAGGGCTATACTCGGCCTTGTCTCAAGATGGTAAGTTGGTTGTTGAAGATATCCCTCTAGTGGTGTGGGGGCTGTGCTTTAGCAAAATGGGTGGGGTTATATCCTGCTTGTTTGGCCCTGTCCGGGGGTATTGTCGGACGGGGCCACAGTGTCTCCCGACACCTCCTGTCTCAGCCTCCAGTATTTATGCTGCAATAGTTTATGTGTCGGGGTGCTAATGTCAGTCTGTTATATCTGGAGTATTTCTCCTGTCTTATCCGGTGTCCTGTGTGAATTTAAGTATTCTCTCTCTCTCTCTCTCTCTCTCTCTCTCTCTCTCTCTCTCTCTCTCTCTCTCTCTCTCTCTCTCTCTCTCTCTCTCTCTCTCTCTCTCTCTCTCTCTCTCTCTCTCTCTCTCTCGTTCTTTCGGAGGACCTGAGCCCTAGGACCATGCCTCAGGACAACCTGGCCTGATGACTCCTTGCTGTCCCCAGTCCACCTGGTTGTGCTGCTGCTCCAGTTTCAACTGTTCTGCCTGCGGCTATGGAACCCTGACCTGTTCACCGGATGTGCTACCTGTCCCAGACCTGATGTTTTCAACTCTCTAGAGACAGCAGGAGCGGTAGAGATACTCTGAATGATCGGCTATGAAAAGCCAACTGACATTTACTCCTGAGGTGCTGACCTGTTGCACCCTCTACAACCACTGTGATTATTATTATTTGACCCTGCTGGTCATCTATGAACATTTGAACGTCTTGGCTATGTTCTGTTATAATCTCCACCTGGCACAGCCAGAAGAGGACTGGCCACTCCTCATAGCCTGGTTCCTCTCTAGGTTTCTTCCTAGGTTCTGGCCTTTTCTAGGGAGTTTTTCATAGCCAGCATGCTTCTACACCTGCATTGCTTGCTGTTTGGGATTTTAGGCTGGGTTTCTGTACAGCACTTTGTGACATCAGCTGATGTAAGAAGGGCTTTATAAATACATTTGATTGATAGTTTTAGAATTCTTTAAGTCGCAATTTATGTCAGTCCTTCATACTTTTAGAATCTCCTTCAACCAATTTCCACGCCTCATCAGTGTCATTATTTTTCATTCGTCCAGTAGTCTTCAGGCTTCGTGTTCTAAGAGTTCAGTTATCCTTCACCTTTTCTTACAGACATTATTTTAGTATTTCTTTTCAACCGAAAACATTGGCGTCTTTTCTTGTCTATCTTACTACGACGTTCTCCCATTCTTACTCAAGTTCCTTTACAATCATTCAATTTCTTAAATTATTTTTATTTTAACAATGTTGTTCAAATCTATTTTAATGTCTTACTTAAATCCTATCTACCTTCTTCTATGAAACAAAAACACTTCACTTAATCACCAGCCTATGGCATTTATTTACTTAGTTGCCCTCCTATTTTCACCTAATCTGTCACGGTTCTCTCTTCAATACACACACACTCAGGAAACAAAACAAACACATAAAACAAACAGTATTTGTTAAGGAACGTCTTCCTTTCTTAAATGTCCAAATACAGGTGCACCTTACTATCTTATACCATATCATTTTATACCACGCAGGACTTCATAGCTCTTATGGCAGTGCCACGCAGGACTCCGTCTTTTTAATTATATGGCAGTACCACGCAGGACTCCAAATAACTATTTACACTTTTGTATAATGCACTCTCTTTTATTTCTATAGCGCTCTCTGTCCACACGAAGACTTTGAATTCCCTCAGAATTCTTTGCTTTATAAAGTCAAACTAGTTCACACAGATCCTGGTTTCATCCAATCCACAGATTCGGATGCTAGTGACACAAATATTTGTCAATGGCAGTTCCCTCAGAACCCCATTATAAACTTGCTTTTTCAAGTTTAACAAGCACAGACATTACCAGATGGCAGTTCCCTCGGAGCTCCATTTTTCTCCAATCCACAAATTCGGATGCCGGTAACACAAATATTTGTCAACGGCAGTTCGCTGAGAACTCCATTATAAACATGTCTTTTCAAGTCTAACAAACACAGAATATCACCAAATGTCAGTTCCCTCGGAACCCCATTATAAACATGTCTTTTCAAGTCTAACAAAACACAGACATCACCAAATGGCAGTTCCCTCAGAACCCCATTATAAACATGTCTTTTCAAGTCTAACAAACACAGACATCATCAAATGTCAGTTCCCTCAGAACCCCATTTTCCTTTAAAAACATATATATGTATAATTGTTTGCAAGAAATGTCAGTCCCCCCACCCCACCCCACCCCCTCACACACACACACACACACACACACACACACACACACACACACACACACACACACACACACACACACACACACACACACACACACACACACACACACACACACACACACACACAGACCAGCTGCAGGGAGCTAGAGGGGAACCATCCATTTACAGAAGCACAGTATTGGTAGTTATAAAAATCTATTACTATTGTTAAGCATATAATTGGTACCTATCAATATTCAACGAGGCAGGTAAATACGTAATTTTCCCTGTACAGCTCATCAGACCAAAGGACAGATTTCCACCGGTCTAATGTCCATTGCTAGTGTTTCTTGGCCCAAGTATGTCTCCGCTTATTATTGGTGTCCTTTAATAGTGGTTTCTTTGCAGCAATTCGACCATGAAGGTCTGATTCAAGCAGTCTCTTCTGAACAGTTGATATTGAGATGTGTCTGCTACTTGAACTTTGTGAAGAATTTATTTGGGCTGCAATTTCTGAGGCTGGTAACTGTAGTGAACTTGTCCTCTGCAACAGAGGTAACTCTGGGTCTTCCTTCCCTGTGGCGGTCCATTTTCATCATAGCACTTGATTGTTTTTGCGACTGCACTTGAGGAAACTTTCAAAGTTCTTGACATTTTCCGCATTGACTGACCTTCAGGTCTTAAAGTCATGATGGACTGTCATTTCTCTTTGCTTATTTGAGCTGTTCTTGCCATAATATGGACTTGGTGTTTTACCAAATAAGGCTATCTTCTGTATACCACCCCTACCTTGTCACAACACACCTGATTGGCTCAAACACATTAGGAAGCAAAGAAATTCCACAAATTAACTTTTAACAAGGCACACCTGTTAATTGAAATGCATTTCAGGTTAATACCTCATGAAGTTGGTTGAGAGATTGCCAAGAGTGTGCAAAGCTGTCATCAAGGCAAAGGGTGGCTATGTTGAAGAATCTCAAATATAACATTTATTTTGATTTGTTTAACACTTCTTTGGTTACTACATGATTTCATGTGTTATTTCATAGTTTTGATGTCTTCACTATTATTCTACAATGTAGAAAATAGTAAAAGTAAAGAAAACCCCTTGAATGAGAAGGTGTGTCCAACATTTTGACTGGTAGGGTATATTTATTTTAAAAAAACACTCAAAATTCAATAGAATCTTCACCATGTGACCTAGACACCCCAAACCAAATTTGGAATGTTCACATGGTAGGGTCATACATTACACACCCTTTGGTATTCAGGAAAAGTGGATGCAATTCAATGTTTGACTTTGAATTTCAATAGTTCCTTGGCCTAATTGAGTAGCCAGATGGCAGTAGTAATGAAGCTATCCCTGCTTCAGTTGGTCATTCATTTAGGTGTATGTACTGTTGTATATCAGAACAGAGGGCAGGCTCAGAAAGAAGCCACACAGGTTGTGAATGTAACAGGTGGCAGGTGTATGTGACAATATGACAGGTGTAATACAGTGGATTGGGGGTTTGTATCATTTGATCTGCACAACATGCCTACCACTTTGAAGATGCAAAATATGTTTTATTGTGAAACAAACAAGAAATAAGACAGAAAACTTGAGCGTGCATAACTATTTACCCCCCCCCCCCCCCCCCCCCAAAGAAAAGTCAATAATTTGTAGAGACACATTTTGCAGCAATTACAGCTGCAAGTCTCTTGGGGTATGTCTCCATAAGCTTGGCACATCTAGCCACTGGGATTTTTGCCCATTCTTCAAGGCAAAACTGCTCCAGCTCCTTCAAGTTGGATGGGTTCCGCTGGTGTACAGCAATCTTTAAGTCATACCACAGATTCTCAATTGGATTGAGGTCTGGGCTTTGACTAGACCATTCCAAGACATTTAAATGTTTCCCTTTAAACCACTCAAGTGTTGCTTTAGCAGTACGCTTAGGGTCATTGTCCTGCTGGAAGGTGAACCTCCATCCCAGTCTCAAATCTCTAGAAAACTGAAACAGGTTTCCCTCAAGAATTTCCCTGTATTAAGCGTCATCCATCATTCCTTCAATTCTGACCAGTTTCCCAGTCCCTGCCGATGAAAAACATCCCCACAGCATGATGCTGCCACTACCATGCTTCATTGTGGGGATGGTGTTCTCGGGCTGATGAGACGTGTTGGGTTTGCTCCAGACATTGCCTTTTCCTTGATGGCCAAAATGCTCAATTTTAGTCTCATCTGACCAGAGTACCCTCTTCCATACGTTTGGGTAGTCTCCCACATGCCTTTTGGCGAACACCAAACGTGTTTCCTTATTTTTCTTTAAGCAATGGCTTTTTTCTGCCCACTCTTCCGTAAAACCCAGGTCTGTGGAGTGTACGGCTTAAATTGGTTCTATGGACAGATACTCCAATCTCCGCTGTGGAGCTTTGCAACTCCTTCAGGGTTATCTTTGGTCTCTTTGTTGCCTTTCTGGTTAATGCCCTCCTTGCCTGGTTCGTGAGTTTTGGTGGGCGGCCCTCTCATGGCAGGTTTGTTGTGGTGCCATATTCTTTCCATTTTTGAATAATGGATTTAATGGTGCTCCGTGGGATGTTCAAAGTTTCGGATATTTTTTTATAACCCTACCCTGATCTGTACTTCTCCACAACTTGGTCCCTGACCTGTTTGGAGAGCTCCTTGGTCTTCATGGTGTCACTTGCTTGGTGGCCCTCCTTGCTTAGTGGTGTTGCTTACTCTGGGGCCTTTCAGAACAGGTGTATATATAGATCATGTGACAGATCATGTGACATTTAGATTGCACACAGGTGGACTTTATATAACTAATTATGTGACTTATGAAGGTAATTGGTTGCACCAGGTCTTATTTATGGGCTTCATAGTAAAGGGAGTGAATACATATGCACGCGCCACTGTTCCGTTGCATTTTTTTTCTCACCCATCTACACAGAATACCTACAATTTTTTGTTGTTGATATTTTTGCTATTTTATTGAAAATGAAATACAGAAATATCTCATTTACATACGTTTTCACACCTCCGAGTCAATACTTTGTAGAAGCAGCGATTAAAGCTGTGAATCTTTCTGGGTAAGTATAGATTGTGCAACATTTGCCCATTATTATTTTTGTAATTCTTCAAACTCTTTCAAATTGGTTGTTGATCATTGCTAGACATCCATTTTCATGTCTTGCCATAGTTTATGTAGACTGGGCTCCCGAATGGTGCAGCGGTCAAAGGCACTGCAACTCAGTGCAAGAGGTGTCGATACAATCCCTGGTTTGAATCCAGGCTGTATCACACCTGGCCATGATTTGGAGTCCCATAGGGACGGGGTAGTCCGTCATTGTAAATAAGAATTTGTTCTTAACTGACTTGCCCAGTTAAATAAAAATAAATAATAAACATTTTTCAAGTAGATTTAAGTCAAAATTGTAACTAGACCATTCAGGAACATTCACGGTTGTCTTGGTAAGCAACTCTAGTGTAGATTTGGCCTTATGTTTTAGATTATTGTTTTAGGTGAATTCATCCCCCAGTGTCTGGTGGAAAGCAGACTAAAGAAGGTTTTCCTCTAGGATTTTTCCTATGCTTAACTCCATTCCGTTTCTTTTTTATCGTGAAAAAATCCCCAGTCCTTAACGATTACAAGCATACCCATAACATGATGCAGCAACCACTATGCTTGAAAATATGGAGAGTGGTACTCAGTAATGTGTCGTATTGGATTTGCCCCAAGCATAACACTTTTTATTCAGGACAAAAAGTAAATTGTTTTGACACATTCTTTGCAGTATTACTTTAGGATGCATGTTTAGTAATATTTTTATTCTGTACAGGCTTTCTTCTTTTCACTCTGTTATTTAGGTTAGTATTGTGGAATAAGTACAATATTGTTGATCCATCCTCAGTTTTCTCCTATCACAGCAATTAAACTCTGCAACTGTTTTAAAGTCGCCATTGGCCTCATGGTGAAATCTCTGAGTGGTTTCCTTCCTCTCCGGCAACTGGGTTAGGAAGGACTCCTGTATCTTTGTTGTGACTGGGTGTATTGATACACCATCAAAAGTGTTATTAATAACTTGCTCAAAGGGATATTCAATGTCTTTTTTTATCCATCTAGGCATTGGAAAACCTCCCTTGTCTTTGTGATTGAATCTCTGTATGAAATTCCCTGCTCGACTGAGGGACCTTACAGATAATTGTTTGTGTGGGGTACAGAGATGAAGTAGTCCTTCAAAAATCATGTTAAACATGGTTATTGCACAGTGTGTCCACGCAACTTATTGTGAATTATTAAGCAAATCTTTACTCCTGAACTTATTTAGGCTTGCCACAACAAAGGGGTTGAAAACTTATTGAATCAAGACATTTAATTTTTTATTTTATTTTATTAATTAGCACAAAAAATAAATAAATATATATATATATATATATATATATCTCAGTGCCATCAGAAAGTATTCACAGCTCTTGACTTTT
Source organism: Salmo salar (assembly GCF_965601325.2). Lineage (NCBI taxonomy): Eukaryota > Metazoa > Chordata > Actinopteri > Salmoniformes > Salmonidae > Salmo > Salmo salar. The sequence continues at coordinate 122,695,861 of NC_138299.1, forward strand.
TCCAGATTTTGTTGTGTTACAGCCTGAACTTAAAATGGATAAAATTTAGTTTTTTCTTTAACTGACCTACACACAATATCACATAATGTCAAAGTGGAATATATATATATATATATATATACTGCTCAAAAAAATAAAGGGAACACTTAAACAACAGATCCTAGATCTGAATGAAAGAAATAATCTTATTAAATACTTTTTTCTTTACATAGTTGAATGTGCTGACAACAAAATCACACAAAAATAATCAATGGAAATCCAATTTATCAACCCATGGAGGTCTGGATTTGGAGTCACACTCAAAATTAAAGTGGAAAACCACACTACAGGCTGATCCAACTTTGATGTAATGTCCTTAAAACAAGTCAAAATGAGGCTCAGTAGTGTGTGTGGCCTCCACGTGCCTGTATGACCTCCCTACAACGCCTGGGCATGCTCCTGATGAGGTGGCAGATGGTCTCCTGAGGGATCTCCTCCCAGACCTGGACTAAAGCATCCGCCAACTCCTGGACAGTCTGTGGTGCAACGTGACGTTGGTGGATGGAGCGAGACATGATGTCCCAGATGTGCTCAATTGGATTCAGGTCTGGGGAACGGGCGGGCCAGTCCATAGCATCAATGCCTTCCTCTTGCAGGAACTGCTGACACACTCCAGCCACATGAGGTCTAGCATTGTCTTGCATTAGGAGGAACCCAGGGCCAACCGCGCCAGCATATGGTCTCACAAGGGGTCTGAGGATCTCATCTCAGTACCTAATGGCAGTCAGGCTACCTCTGGCGAGCACATGGAGGGCTGTGCGGCCCCCCAAAGAAATGCCACCCCACACCATGACTGACCCACCGCCAAACCGGTCATGCTGGAGGATGTTGCAGGCAGCAGAACGTTCTCCACGGCGTCTCCAGACTCTGTCACGTCTGTCACGTGCTCAGTGTGAATCTGCTTTCATCTGTGAAGAGCACAGGGCGCCAGTGGCGAATTTGCCAATCTTGGTGTTCTCTGGCAAATGCCAAACGTCCTGCACGGTGTTGGGCTGTAAGCACAACCCCCACCTGTGGACGTCGGGCCAACATACCACCCTCATGGAGTCTGTTTCTGACCGTTTGAGCAGACACATGCACATTCGTGGCCTGCTGGAGGTCATTTTGCAGGTCTCTGGCAGTGCTTCTCCTGCTCCTCCTTGCACAAAGGCGGAGGTAGCGGTCCTGCTGCTGGGTTGTTGCCCTCCTACGGCCTCCTACACATCTCCTGATGTACTGGCCTGTCTCCTGGTAGCGCCTCCATGCTCTGGACACTACGCTGACAGACACAGCAAACCTTCTTGCCACAGCTCGCATTGATGTGCCATCCTGGATGAGCTGCACTACCTGAGCCACTTGTGTGGGTTGTAGACTCCGTCTCATGCTACCACTAGAGTGAAAGCACCGCCAGCATTCAAAAGTGACCAAAACATCAGCCAGGAAGCATAGGAACTGAGAAGTTGTCTGTGGTCACCACCTGCAGAACCACTCCTTTATTGGGGGTGTCTTGCTAATTGCCTATAATTTCCACCTGTTGTCTATTCCATTTGCACAACAGCATATGAAATGTATTGTTAATCGGTGTTGCTTCCTAAGTGGACAGTTTGATTTCACAGAAGTGTGATTGACTTGGAGTTACATTGTGTTGTTTAAGTGTTCCCTTTATTTTTTGAGCAGTGTATTATATATATATATAATAATGGCCTACACACAATATCACATAATGCCAAAGTGGAATTATTATTATATATATATATATATATAATATATAATAATTCCACTTTGACATTATGTGATATTGTGTGTAGGCCAGTTAAAGAAAAAACTAAATTTAATCCATTTTAAATTCAGGCTGTAACACAACAAAATCTGGAAAAAGTAAAGAGCTGTGAATACTTTCTGATGGCACTGATATCTCCAGGAGTGATAAGTACAATTGTTGTCTTAATCAGTTGTTGTCTAGTTCTGCCTTTTTGCTACTACTTCAATGACCTGAAAGCAAGTCAGTTAAGAACAAATTCTTATTTACAATGACAGCCTACACCGGCCAAACCCAGGCCAATTGTGAGCAGCCCTATGGGACTCCCAATCATGGCCGATTGTGATACAGCCTGGATTCGAGGGTGTCTGTAGTGACACCTCTATCACTGAGATGCAGTGCCTAGGACCGCTGCACCACTCGGGAGCCCAATGTAGCAAGAGGGCAATATTTTATTAATGTAGTAGTTTTCAACCTATATGATCTAGTACACAATTAAAGTATAATAAAATATATATATTTATATATATATTTATATATATATATATATATATATATATATATATTGTGAAAAGTAAAAAAAAAACTTGGGGGGGGTGGTCTTTTCATACTTTATAATATGTCCATATGTAGTTAATGAGTAGGTGTGTCCAAACTTTTGACTGGAACTACACACATAGATATATAAGGAATAATGGACAGTTGAAATGAGGCTGCTAAGTTACATGGTTGAAGAGCTAATGATATTTTAAAGTTTCATATATTTATATTAATCGTGTAACTGCTTTATGGGAAAACCAAAGGGTGTGCAATGTGTGTCCGTAACCTTTGAACAAAAAAAGTTGGTTTATGGTGCCTAGGTCATGTGATCAAAGATGTATTAAAATTCTAAGTACAAAATGTAACTAATGAAGTAAGATAAAAGAACATTAAACCGTTTCTCAGAAAACCAAAGGGTGTGTGATCTGTGTCCCTACCCTGTGAATAGGCTGCATCACATCCGGCCGTGATTGGGAGTCCCATAGGGCTGCGCACAATTGGCCAGCATCGTCGGGTTTGGCCGGAGTAGGCCGTCATTGTAAAATAAGAATTTGTTCTTAACTGGCTTGCCTTGTTAAATAAAGGTTAATTTAAAAATAATAATAATAATGTTTCAAAGTTGGTTTGAGGTGTCTAGGTCACATGGTCAAGGAGCTATTTAATTTTAAGTGATTTTAAATATATGTTCAACTTGCCTCTCTGTGTCAGGAATAATGGACCTTTGAAATGAGGTTGCTAAGTCACATTTTAAATTTGAATATTGTGATTATGCAGTTTGTTGATGATCCCTAACTAGTCACGTTGACTGTGCATCAGGCTGCCTTTAAGTTACCATGTAATTGTGAAACGGGTTGGAATCGGAAAAATAAGAACTGTGCAATGTTGTACACTTTTACCGCCATAAAGAGCCTAATTTGAGGTATGTAGCACAAATCGTTCGTGAGCTATTGAAGTTTGAAGGTCTGAATGTCTGTCGAATCTCAAACTACCATGGTTCATTACTGTACCTTATCATTTGGTTAGCTAGGAACACATGTGAATCACTTTGCTAGCTAGTTAGCTATGCTGAACTTGAACGACTGTTGTTGGCATGTCTTATTTGTCCATGAAATGTATTTGGCATCAATCAAATTGGCGAGCAGGCAAGTTCCCATTCAGATGTCATTATCTATCAGTGCAATTTTGACGGCCAACTACAAGCTGTTCCCCCGTTTGATTTTAGCTTATCTTGCTCTAGCTCAGTGGTTCCCAAATGTTTTATAGTCCCGTACCCCCTCAAACATTCAACCTCCAGCTGCGTACCCCCTCTAGCACCAGGGTCAGCGCACTCTCAAATGTTGTTCTTTTGCCATCATTGTAAGCCTGCCACACACACTACCTATAAGATAGACTTATTAAACATAAGAATGAGTGTGAGTTTGTCACAACCCAGCTCGTGGGAAGTGACAAAGAGCTCATATACGACCAGGGCACAAATAATAATAACCAATGATGTTGCTCTTAATTTAGCCATCTTACATATAAAACTTTATTTGTTAATTGAAAATGATGAATGACCATAGGTTAATGAGAAGGGTGTGCTTGAAAGGATGCACATAACTCTGCAATGTTGGGTTGTATTGGAGAGAGTCTGTCTTAAATCATTTTCCACACACACAGTCTGTGCCTGTATTTAGTGTTCATGCTAGTGAGGGCAGAGAGTCCACTCTCACATAGGTACATGGTTGCAAATGGCATCAGTGTCTTAACAGTGGATTTGCCAAGGCAGGATACTCTGTGCGCAGCCCAATCCAGAAATCTGTCAGTGGCTTCTGATTCAATTCAATTTTCACAGAACCGCTTGTTACAATTTCTATGAGGCTCTCTTGTTAAGATATTGGTCAGTGGACTGGAGGCAGGGCATGACAGGGATAACGAATCCAGTTGTTTGTGTCATCCTTTTTGGGAAAGTACCTGAGTAATTGCGCACCCAACTCACTCGGGTGCTTTGCTATATCACATTTTACATTGTCCTTGAGCTTCAGTTCATTTGCACACACAAAAATCATACAATGATGGAATGACCTGTGTGTTGTTCTTGTTAAAGAGAAGAGCTCCAACTTCTTAATCATAGCCTCAATTTTGTCCCTCACATTGAATATAGTTGCAGAGGGTCCCTATAGTGCTAGATTCAGATCATTCAGGTAGGCCAGTCGTGTGAGAAACTTGTCATCATGCAAGCGATCAGACAAGTGAAAATGATGGTCAGTAAAGAAAACGTGTCAGTACTTTGCCCCTTGATAACCATCGCATTTCTGTATGTTGTAAAAGCGTTATGGTCGCTGCCCATATCATTGCATAGTGCAGAAAATACACAAGTTCAGGGGCTTTGCTTTAACAAAGTTAACAATTTTCACTGTAGTGTCCAAAACGTTTTTCAAGCTGTCAAGCATTCCTTAGGCAGCAAGAGCCTCTCGGTGGATGCTGCAGTGTACCCAAGTGGCGTCGGGAGCAACTGCTTGCACGCGTGTTACCACTCCACTATGTCTCCGTGTCATGACCTTTGCCCCATCAGTGTAGATACCAAAACACCTTGACTGCCAAAGTCCATTTGATGTCACAAAGCTGTCCAGTACTTGAAAATACCCTCTCCTGTTGTCCTGGTTTCCAGTGGTTGTGCCAGGCCCGCCACGTCTGTTGACTCATCCAACTGTAACGCATAGAATTCATTGGCTTGTATGCAAAGCAGTAATTGTTTCAAACATCTCCTGCCATGTCACTGATGCGTTGTTTAACAGTGTTGTTTGAAGGCATTGTCTGTATAGTTTTTGGGGCCTTTCCCCCCAGCATTGTCCCAGCCATATCCGCGGCAGCAGGAAGAATTAAGTCCTCCACAATAGTATGGGGCTTGCCTGTCCTAGCCACTCGGAAGCTCACCATATAAGACGTTTCTAGCCCCTTCATATTAATGGTATCTGTTGCTTTTATACATGTCTTACTACTCGAAAGTCGTCGTCAATTCTCGCTCAAAAACTCCTGTGGCTTATTTTTCAAATTGGCATGTTTTGTTTCTAAATGTCTGCGCAAGAGTGAAGGTTTCATAGAGTTGTGAGACACTTTTGCACATATAACACACTGTGGCTGAGGAAAGGCAATACTCCCAAAATAAGTGAACCCCAAATCAATGTAGTTCTTATCATATTTACGCCTCTTCGATGGTCCAACGTCCCTGTCTGTTGTAAGGTCTTTTCCCAGGTAAGGGGGCAGTAGCTCTTCAGCTGCATCAGATTCACAACTGTCAGTGTCCATGCTAGCTGTGCTAACAAATGTAGAATTACTGATGTTAGCATTGGATGTGCTCGTGGAAGCAGAACAACTTGTGTCGTCGCCAGATGCGGGTGTAGTACTGCTGGTAGTAGCAGTATTACCAGTAGAGCTGGTATGTGTCTCTATGGACGCGGGCCTTACTTTTTTTAACCATTTATTCCTTTTGCTCAAAAAATTGATGAGCAGCTGCTACGTTTTGGCTTCATACAGACATTAGTGGAATTCAAATCAAATTTTATTAGTCACATGTGCCAAATACAACAGTACAGTGAAATGCTTACTGACGAGCCCCTAACCAACAATGCAGTTTTAAAAAATACGGATAAGAATAAGAAATAAAAGTAACAAGTAATTAAAAAGCAGCAGTAAAATAACAATAGCGAGACTATATACAGGGGGGTACCAGTAAAGGATCAATGTGCGGTGGCACAGGTTAGTTGAGGTAATATGTACATGTAGATAGTCATTAAAGTGATAATGCATAGATGATAACAACATAGAGTAGCAGCGGCGTAAAGGGGGGGGGGGGGCAATGCAAATAGTCTGGGTAGCCATTTGATTAGGTGTTCAGGAGTCTTATGGCTTGGGGCTAGAAGCTGTTTAGAAGCCTCTTGGACCTAGACTTGCCATGCGGTAGCAGAGAGAACAGTCTATGACTAGGGTGGCTGGAGTCTGACAAATTTTAGACTTCTTCTGACACCGCCTGGTATAGAGGTCCTGGATGGCAGGGAGCTTGGCCCCAGTGATGTACTGGGCCGTTCGCACGACCCTCTGTAGTGCCTTGCGGTCGGAGGCCGAGCAGTTGCCATACCAGGCAGTGATGCAACCAGTCAGGATGCTCTCGAAGGTGCAGCTGTAGAACCTTTTGAGGATCTGAGGACACATGCCAAATCTTTTCAGTCTCCTGAGGGGGAATAGGTTTTGTCGTGCCCTCTTCACGACTGTCTTAGGTGTGCTTAGACCATGTTAGTTTGTTGGTGATGTGGACACCAAGGAACTTGAAGCTCTCAACCTGCTCCACTGCAGCCCCTTCGATGAGAATGGGGGTGTGCTCGGTCCTCTTTCCAGTAGTCCACAATCATCTCCTTTTTCTTGATCACATTGAGGGAGAGGTTGTTGTCCTGGCACCACACGGCCAGGTCTCTGACCTCCTCCCTATAGGCTGTCTCGTCGTTGTCGGTGATCAGGCCTACGACTGTTGTGTCATTGGCAAACTTAATGATGGTGTTGGAGTCATGCCTGGCCGTGCAGTCATGAGTGAACGGGGAGTACAGGAGGGGACTGAACACGCACCCCTGAGGGGACGTGTTGAGGATCGGCATGGCGGATGTGTTGTTACCTACCCTTACCACCTGGGGACAGCCTGTCAGGAAGTCCAGGGCCCAGTTGCAGAGGGAGGTGTTTAGTCCCAGGGTCCTTAGCTTATTGATGAGCTTTGAGGGCACAATGGTGTTGAACGCTGAGCTGTAGTCAATGAATATCATTCTCACGTAGGTGTTCCTTTTGTCCAGGTGGGAAAGGGCAGTGTGGAGTGCAATAGAGATTGCATCATCTGTGGATCTGTTGTGGTGGTATGCAAATTGGAGTTGGTCTAGGGTTTCTGGGATAATGGTGTTGTGAGCCATGACCAGCCTTTCAAAACACTTCATGGCTACAGATGTGAGTGCTACGGGTCGGTAGTCATTTAGGCAGGTTACCTTAGTGTTCTTGGGCACAGGCACTATGGTGGTCTGCTTAAAACATGTTGGTATTACAGACTCGGACAGGGAGAGGGTGAAAATGTCAGTGAAGACAGTTGCCAGTTGGTCAGCGCATGCTCGCAGTACACGTCCTAGTAATCCGTCTGGTCCTGCGGCCTTGTGAACGAATGTTGACCTGTTTAAAGGTCTTACTCACATCAGCTGCGGAGACCGTGATCACGCAGTCTTCCGGAACAGCTGGTGCTCTCATGCATGTATCAGTGCCATTTGCCTCGAAGCGAGCATAGAAGTAGTTCAGCTCGTCCGGTAGGCTCATGTCACTGGGCAGCTCTCAGCTGCGCTTCCCTTTGTAGTCTGTAATGGTTTGCAAGTCCTGCCACATCTGACGAGCATCAGAGCCGGGTGTACAATTCGATCTTAGTCCTGTATTGACACTTTGCCTGTTTGATGGTTCATCGGAGGGCATAGTGGGATTTCTTAGAAGCTTGCGGGATAGAGTCCCGCTCCTTGAAAGCGGCAGCTCTAGCCTTTAGCTCAGTGCGGATGTTGCCAGTAATCCATGGCTTCTGGTTGGGGTATGTACGTACGGTCACTGTGGGGACGACGTCATCGATGCACTTATTGATGAAGCCAAAAACTGATGTGGTGTTCTCCTCAATGCCATCGGAGGAATCCCGGAACAGATTCCAGTCTTTGCTAGTAAAACAGTCCTGTAGTTTAGCATCTGCTTCTTCTGACCACTTTTTTTATTGATCTAGTCACTGGTGCGTCCTGCTTTAATTTGTGCTTGTAAGCAGGAATCAGGAGGATAGAATTATGGTCAGATTTGCCAAATGGAGGGCGAGGGACAGCTTTGTATGCATCTCTGTGTTATGGAGTAAAGGTGGTCCAGAGGTTTTTTTTTTCTCTCCTTCTAGTTGCACATTTAACATGCTGATAGAAATTTGGTAAAACAGATATGTTTCCCTGCATTAAAGTCCCCGGCTACTAGGAGCGCCGCTTCTGGGTGAGTGTTTTCTTGTTTGCTTATGGCGGAATACAGCTCATTCAATGCGTTCTTAGTGCCAGCCTCTGACTGTGGTGATATGTAAATAGCTACGAAAAATACAGATGAAAACTCTCTAGGTAGATAGTGTGGTCTACAGCTTATCATGAGATACTCTACCTCAGGCGAGCAATAGGTCGAGACTTTCTTAGATATCGTGCACCAGCTGTTATTTACAGAAATACATAGCCCGCCGCTTGTCTTACCAGACGCCACTGTTCTATCCTGCCGGTACAGCGTATTACCAGCCAGCTGAATGTTGATAGTGTCGTCGTTCAGACACAACTCTGAAGCATAAGATATTATAGTTTTGAATGTCCCGTTGGTAGTTTAGTCTTGCGTGTAGGTCATCGATTTTATTCTCCAAAGATTGCACGTTTTCTAGCAGAATGGAAGGAAGTGGGGGTTTATTTGATTGCCTATGAATTCTCAGAAGGCAGCCTGCCCTTTGGCCCCTTTTTCTCCGCTGCCTCTTCAGGCAAATCACGGGGATCTGGGCCTGTTCCCGAGAAAGCAGTATATTGTTCGCGTCAGACTCGTTATAGAAAAAAAAGGATTCTGCTAGTCCGTGGTGAGTAATCTTAGTCCTGATGTCCAGAAGTTATTTTCGGTCATAAGACTGTATGTACATAATAAACAAAAAAGAAGTTACAAAAAATACAAATAAACAAACAAAAAACACAATCGGTTGGGGACACATAAAACATCTGCCTTCTTCTCCGGCGCCATTTTCCCACGAGAGAGTAACGGTTAATGTGATTGGATGTTAATTATTTGACTAGGCTACCTGTATTTGACATTGTGTTGTTATTTTGCTGAACACTAGATGGTTTAATTTTATTTTTGGCACTTAAAACTCACCTAAATGTATAGCCCGGTTGGAAAATGTGAAGTATTATTGTTGTATTATTTATTTATTTATTTGCCCCAGTTTGGGATTACCTGCTCTAGCTAGTTTAGTTGTTGATGATAACTGAGGTAGACAGCCTTCCTGTTCATGTTTTTTTTTATCAATATGACTGTAAAGTTCCCAAATGTAGGAGAACTCCAGTGATATTTGCATATTTGCTGAAATCCATTCAGGTGTATTTTATGGCTTTTGGCAAATGCTTTCTAATGATCTAAAGTCCCTCTGTTGATATACTGCCTGCAAAAACACAGTCCAGTTCAAAGTCAAGGATGGAAGACCCATGTAGAAAATGTCTTATTTGGATATAATTTAGGCCTCTAATTGTCCATGGTACATGGGTCTGTGTAAAGTATGGCCCTAGACAAGACTGAGATGTCTTATTTCCTGCAGTGTCTATTAGTTGTCCAATTGCACAGACATTTTCCCACTCATAGATTTTTCACAAATGCCTTACTCAGGGTTTCCCAAACTCTGTGCACATTTTAGTGTTTTGCCCTAGCACTAGATGGCTGATTCAACTAATCATCAAGCTTTGGTAATTTGAATCAGCTGTGTAGTGTTAGGCCAAAAATCTAAACGTGCAGCTCTTGGGGTACTGAGGTCCTAGTTTGTTAACCTCTCTAGGGTCGGCGGGACGAAATCGTCCCACCTACGTAACAGTCAGTGGAATCCTGTGGCGCGTTATTCAAATACCTTAGAAATGCTATTACTTCAATTTCTCAAACATATGACTATTTTACACCATTTTAAAGACAAGCCTCTCGTTAATCTAACCACACTGTCCGATTTCAAAAAGGCTTTACAACGAAAGCAAAACATTAGATTATGTCAGCAGAGTACCCAGCCAGAAATAATCAGACACCCATTTTTCAAGCTAGCATATAATGTCACATAAACCCAAACCACAGCTAAATGCAGCACTAACCTTTGATGATCTTCATCAGATGACAACCCAAGGACATTATGTTATACAATACATGCATGTTTTGTTCAATCAAGTTAATATTGATATCAAAAAACAGCTTTTTACATTAGCATGTGACGTTCAGAACTAGCATAGCCCCGCAAACTTCCGGTGAATTTACTAAATTACTCACGCTAAACGTTCACAAAAAACATAACAATTATTTTAAGAATTATAGATACAGAACTCCTCTATGCACTCGCTATGTCCGATTTTAAAATAGCTTTTCGGTGAAAGCACATTTTGCAATATTCTAAGTAGATAGCCCGGCATCACAGGGCTAGCTATTTAGACACCCACCAACTTTAGCCCAGACCAAAGTCAGATTTACTATAAGAAAAATGTTATTACCTTTCCTGTTCTTCGTCAGAATGCACTCCCAGGACTTCTACTTCAATAACAAATGTTGGTTTGATTCCAAATAATCCATAGATATGTTCAAATATCCTCTTTTGTTCGTGCGTTCAAGACACTATCCGAATGGTAAAGAAGGGTGACGCGCACGACGCATTTCGTGACAAAAAAAAATGTCTACATTTTTCAAAATATTCCATTACCGTACTTCAAAGTATGTCAACCGCTGTTTAAAATCAATTTTTATGCAATTTTTCTCGTAAAAAAGCGATAATATTCCGACCGGGAAAGCGTATTTAGGTTCAAAGAGAGAGAAAATAAAAACATGGGGTCGACTTGTGCACGCGCCTCCGTCCCATTGTCCTCTGATAGAGCACTTACCAAAAGCGCTAATGTTTTTCAGCCAGTGGCTGGAATTACATCATTCAGCTTTTTCCCGCCTTCTGAGAGCCTATAGGAGCCGTAGGAAGTGTCACGTTACAGCAAAGATCCTCAGTTTTCAATAAACAGAGCCAAGAAGAACAAGAACTTGTCAGACAGGTCACTTCCTGTAAGGAATCTTCTCAGGTTTTTGCCTGCCATATGAGTTCTGTTATACTCACAGACACCATTCAAACAGTTTTAGAAACTTTATGGTGTTTTCTATCCAAAGCCAATAATTATATGCATATTCTAGTTTCTGGGCAGTAGTAATAACCAGATTAAATCGGGTACGTTTTTTATCCGGACGTGCAAATACTACCCCCAACAGGTTAAACGCTGCTCTATGTTATTCCTAAACATTCCTATGAAAGTATAAAAATGTGAATCACCATATGTAAGTGCTCACTTGTTAGAAAAAAAGGTGTCATTCTTCCTGGGTGTGTGTACAGATTTGAATAAGATGTTATGTTGTTAAAATGCTGTCAGTTCCAATTTAAATGAAAAAACAACTAATATATAAACTCAGCAAAAAAAGAAACATCCTCACTGTCAACTGCGTTTATTTTCAACAAACTTAACATGTGTAAATATTTGTATGAACATAACAAGATTCAACAACTGAGACATAAACTGAACAAGTTCCACAGACATGTGACTAACAGAAATTGAATAATGTGTCCCTAAACAAAGGGGGTTGGTGGGGGGGATCAAAATCAAAAGTAACAGTCAGTATCTGGTGTGGCCACCAGCTGCATTAAGTGCTGCAGTGCATCTCCTCATGGACTGCACCAGATTAGCCAGTTCTTGCTGTGAGATGTTACCCCACTCTTCCACCAAGGCACCTGCAAGTTCCCGGACATTTCTGGGGGGAATAGCCCTAGCCCTCACCCTCCGATATAACAGGTCTCAAACGTGCTCAATGGGATTGAGATCCGGGCTCTTCACTGGCCATGGCAGAACACTGACATTCCTGTCTTGCAGGAAATCACGCACAGAACGAGCAGTATGGCTGGTGGCTTTGTCATGCTGGAGGGTCATGTCAGGATGAGCCTGCCGGAAGGGTACCACATGCGGGAGGAGGATGTCTTCCCTGTAATGCATATCGTTGAGATTGCCTGCAATGACAACGAGCTCAGTCCGATGATGCTGTGACACACCGCCCCAGACCATGACGGACCCTCCACCTCCAAATCGATCCCACTCCAGAGTACAGGCCTCGGTGTAACGCTCATTCCTTCGATGATAAATGCGAATCCGACTATCATTCCTGGTGAGACAAAACCGCGACTCGTCAGTGAAGAGCACTTTTTGCCAGTCCTGTCTGGTCCAGCGATGGTGGGTTTGTGCCCATAGGCAACGTTGTTGCCGGTGATGTCTGGTGAGGACCTGCCTTACAACAGGCCTACAAGCCCTCAGTCCAGCCTCTCTCAGCCTATTGCGGACAGTCTGAGCACTGATGGAGGGATTGTGTGTTCCTGGTGTAACTCGGCAGTTGTTGTTGCCATGTTTGGATCTACCGATCCTGTGCAGGTGTTGTTACACGTGGTTTGCCACTGCAAGGATGACCAGCTGTCCGTCCCGTCTCCCTGTAGCTCTGTCTTGGGCGTCTCAGTACAGACATGGCAATTTATTGACCTGGCCACATCTGCAGTCCTCATGCCTCCTTGCAGCATGCCCAAGGCACGTTCACACATATGAACAGGGACCCTGGGCATCTTTCTTTTGGTGTTTTTCAGAGTCCATAGACAGGCCTCTTTAGTGTCCTAAGTTTTCATAAATGTGACCTTAAGCTGTTAGTGTCTTAATGACCATTCCACAGGTGCATGTTCATTAATTATTTGTGGGTCATTGAACAAGCATGGGAAACAGTGTTTAAACCCTTTACAATGAAGATCTGTGAAGTTAATTCGTAAAAATCCAAATATGGTTGAATTACAGGGTCCTGAAAAAGGATGTTTCTTTTTTTGCTGAGTTATATATAATTAATTTCAACGTCAACAATTGATGTACCAATCTCAGATTGCGTCGTTAAATATGTTGTTGTTTGCACACTGATTTCTGACCCTTGACATCAAAATATTTGTGTTTATTGTACAGGAAAACTGAAAGATGGTATTGCTATTTGTGTTCTGCAGCTTTCTTCAGAGAGACCCTCATCAGCCCCTCATAACCATGACAAAGAAGAATTTGATGAAGATATTTCTTGGTTTGACTCTGTTCACCATGGGATATATGATTTTTATTACTCAGGAATGGTCTGTAGAGCAATTGTTTTGGAGGAAAGACTGGGCAATGGACACCTGCTTTACAAATTTGAGCACTGACCCCTTCATACCAATCCAAGGGTCCAAAACATTTGTGCTGAATGCTTTCTTTGAGCACAGGACCTATAACATGAGCCTTCGTCTCATCTCCATCGTGTGGCGACCAGAAAAGACCATCCATCACTGCTTACTATGCTGCCAAGACCGTCTGTTCACCTCTTTGGCCAAGCGGACTATCCACCATTCCCACTTCTGGTTCCCTTACGGCACGGGGGACTTCCTGTGTGACATCCCGGAGGACTGTGAGCCCACACACGCTGGCTTGGTGTCTGAGGACTTTGATCCTGAGCACGTCACCTTTGTCCCAATCTTGAACAGGGTACCAAGGGAGTCCAGCTTTCCTGCCAACTTCACTGTGTGCCTCTCTACCATGTTCGGGGGGTACAACAATGTGCTGCAGTTTGTGCAGGCCATGGAGATGTATAGCCTGCTGGGGGCCCAGAGGGTGGTGGTCTATAAGACCAACTGCAGCCGTGACATGGAGGAGGTACTGCATTACTATGAAGACGAAGTTGGTCTGGTGGAAGTAGTTCCCTGGCCAATTGACACCCACATCAAGGTGTCCTCCAGCTGGCTTGCCACCAAATCACCCGGTGACCTGCACTACTATGGCCAGATCCCTGCTCTCAACGACTGTCTGTACAGGAACATGTACCAGACCAAGTATCTCCTCCTCCATGACCCTGATGAGATCATCCTCCCCGTGGACAACAGCACCTGGGTGGAGCTCCTGAGCACTCTGGAGATCAAATACGGCAACGAGGCCAACTTCTACTTTGAAAACAATGTTTTCCCAATCGAGGAGACTGACGAAAGCAGCAGATTCAACTTGTCAGAGTGGGCCACCATCCCTGGCGTTAACTTCCTTCTGCATGTCCTGCGAGAACCCATTCTCAAATCCCACTACAAAACGGGGAAGCTGATCATCAACCCCAGGACTGTGTTTGAGATCTCAGTGCATGGCGTGAAGAGGCAGAACAGCCGGACAGTAGAGGTGTCTTCCCATCTCGGCAGGCTATATCATATCCGCCGGCGGAAGAACGCCATGCTGAAGAGCAGAGACTTAGTCAGGGATGAGGGACTGTTGAGGTTCGCCCCACAAATGATCAGAAAGGTAGCACACTCCCTCAGGAAAATGAACCTGCCCTCCCAGAAACTGTAAACGCTCTAGTCTAGTGTCTCTACATTTAATCATTGTTTCTCTTCAGTTCTTCATTTAGGTGTTTAAAGCTGATTCATTGCATGATATTTGATTGCTAAATAGCCCAAACCTCACTGTGCAACGTGACTGTCAGCAATTAGACTTTTCTTAAGATATCCCATTCACCATAGACGAATGTACCGTCATTGGGTGTGCCTCTTATCAGGAAAGAAATATAATGCTGTTGTGAGAAAAGGAAAATTGTCTAATCTAGTCATGAATCTGCACAATAGAGATTTACAGACGCCACATTTGTCAGAGGTGCTGAATTATTGGATGTTGTTGAATGGAAAATGTTCAGACACCTGCTGTGACTTACCTTACTCAACATTTTTGATGCGATGTTTAGTCTAACTTTATGATAACTCGTATGTACTGCAAAAAATGAAATCCTAGGAAGTAAATAAATCTTGCATCAAGGCAATAAATCAAATCCCCCCCCAATAAGATACTGTAAGTCATTTTACCAAGCACTGTATGTTAGATTATTCAGCTTGTTTTAAGAAAATTGGTCTTGAGTTGTCTAGATATTAGATCTAATTCTAGGCATTTTATGTGAAACTAGCACAACTAGGCAATCAACAAGTTATCATGTAATGCCATCAATTTTGATGATATTAAATCAGGATTGTTTCTCTTGTTTTTTAAGAACCACACCCAAGGATATCCCTCACTTTTGCTTACAGATATTACATATTCTTCACCTCTGACATTGGTCCCAACTCCCGCTCATTGGGGGAAAAAATAGGGTAGTGTGACCCGTCTAGCATTCTGACAACATTCAAACATTTGATTATGTTTTATCAAAGACTTTCATACATTTCTGAAATTCAGCTTTGAGGACCGTCATACACATACAGTGCATTTGGAAAGTATTCAGACCCCTTCACTTTTTCCACATTTTATGTTACAGCCTTATTCTAAAATTGATTCAATCGTTTTTTTTTTTGTCCTGTTGGAAGGCAAACCTGCGCCCCAGTCTGGGGTCCTGAGCAGGTTTTCATGAAGGATCTCTTTGTACTTTGCTCAGTTAATCTTTCCCCCAATCCTGACTAGTCTCCCAGTCCCTGTCGCTCAAAATTATGCTGCCAACATCATGCTTCACGTTGGGATGGTGCCAGGTTTCCTCCAGACGTGATGCTTGGCATTTAGGCCAAAAAGTTCAATCTTGGTTTCATCAGACCAGAGAATCTTGTTTCTCGTGGTATGAGGGTCCTTCAGGTGGCTTTGGGCAAAATCCAAACAGGCTGTCATGTGCATTTTACTGAGGAGTGGCTTCCCTCTGGCCATTTTACCATAAAGCACTGATTGGTGGAGTGCTGCAGAGATGGTTGTCCTTCTGGAAGGTTCTCTCATGTCCACAGAGGAACTCTGGAGTTCTGTCAAAGTGACCATCAGTTTCTTGGTGACCTCCCTGACCAAGTCCCTTCTCCCCCAATTGCTCAGTTTGGCCGGCGGGCAGCACTAGGAAGAGTCTTGGTAGTTCCAAACTTCTTCCATTTAAAATGACGGAGGCCACTGTGGTCTTGGGGACCTTCAATGCTGCTTAAATCTTTCGGAGTGCTACAGACAATTCCTTCGACCTCATGGCTTGGTTTTTGTTCTGACATGCACTGTCAACTGTGGGACCTTATAAGATAGGTGTGGGCCTTTCCAAATCATTTACCACAGGTGGACTCCAATCAAGTTGTGGGAACATCTCAAGGATGATCAATGGAAACAGGATGCACCTGAGCTCAATTTCGAGTCTCATGACAAAGGGTCTGAATACCTATGTAGTACTTAATTTGTAAAAACATATATATTCTAAAAACCTGTTTTCACTTTGTCATTATAGGATATTGTATGTAAAAAAAATATATATAATTTTATCCATTTTAGAAAGTCTATAACGTAACAAAATTTAGAAAAAGTGAAGGGGTCTGAATACTTAACGAATGCACTGTATTTTGACCATTGGAACCAATCATTTAATCTGAGATGGAACATGAATCAAATAATGTTGCTTTGATGTAATATTGTTTTCAGGGAAAAGCTTTTTCACATACTTCAAATACTGCTCAATAAGACATTTCAAATCTGATACAGTTTGAGTAATAACAGGATAATATTAACCATCTCAATCAATGTCAAAGTACATTCACATTGTCTACATTTGTTAAACCCCACCCCCTCTTTAAATCCCCACAGCTCATGTTGGGCTAAAGTGTCTCAGTAGAGAGAAACCAATGCACCATATATTTCTCTCTCCCCATTGGAAGTTTGAATTTGAACTCCATTGTACAATAGAACCAAGTCCTCTTGATGACTTTCAATATCTCATCAACCCCACACTGAGAAAGGTCATGTGATGTTGCATAGCAACAAGTTGGATAGCAGACAGCTTGGATCTGTATTTATGGTTGATATTTCCCAACATAATAAACCATGAGTCATTTGTTCTTTGAGGCATGGGAGCCTAAAGGATTACACAGCTACATTTTGTCTGTGTATATAACATCTGTAAAGCAGTGAGTTTCATGAAAACAATGGATGTGATCTTATAAGGTCCCCATCTACAATGCCATATAAGAGTCCATACGTGCATTTCTGAGGTCCGTCTTCAATCTTGGCTAGTATTTTCGGGTGACACTAGCTGTGCCAACCTTTTCACTAAAGGTATGTAATGAAAGGATATGTCTTTGATGGTAAGGCCACTACCTTTCACCATGCATTCCTTTTGCCCAGTCTTAGCTTCTCCTTTGATATCAGGGATCTCTTACTGGGTCCAGGACATTTCGTAAGGAGTAAAGCCATATGGCAAGTTGCTCATCAGGATCATGAGGTAGGATTTCAATTTACACCAGCTAGTACACTTAATATTGGTGTAAATGTTTGCAGCTCTTAATTTTATACTTTTTAAATTGCGAACAAAGTATAAATGGGCATTTATTGCCTAGAAAGCAATGTCTATCTGATGCATGTGTTTACAGGAACAAGACTCAGATCAGCTAAATAAAGAGTCCTCGTGCACAAGGTAGGCACCTCCAGACCCTGTGACCCCAGCACTCTCCGGTCCAGTAATCCCAGGACCTACAGAACTAATGGCAGTGACCCCAGTAGTCCCTGATCCAGTAACCCAAATACCTTCACCAGAGCAAATGGCAGTAACCCCAGTGCCTCCAAGCCCAGGTTCTGTTTTGCATCCAGGCTCAGTGATCACGAAAGGAGTCCCTCCAAAATCATAAAGTTACCCAGGCCAGAATGTCATCTACACAGACAGCGAGTTAGAACAAGCCAGAATATATCACTTTAAAAAGCAGCTCGTTGGGCCAAAGCAAGATTACACACTCTCAAAAGAACTTCGCTGTCGGCTACTCCATAACACGATGACCAACATGATATCCATAATGCGAGCCACAATGGAGGACTTAAAGTATCCATTGAAGCGTGAAGTAAATTCAATGGCCAAACGACTGGTAGAATATTACCCTGTGCTGCGGGACAATTCGGTGCATTGTAAATATGAATGGGTGAGTGATCATCTTGTTCACTTCCTTTTAGTCTAACCATTGTGGCTTTTGCTATTTAGTAATTAACAGCAGTAATCTCTGCATTGTTGTCATGTGCATTTAAAGGGATACTTAGGAATTTTGGCAATGAGGCCCTTTATCTACTTCCCCGAGTTAGATTAACTATTGGATACTATTATATTATCCACAAGTTCATTTGACTCTGGGGATGTAGATAAAGGGCCTCATTGCCAAAATCCCAAAGTATCCCTTTAAAGGGAGACATTACATATGTGTCCTAACAGGAAACTGTCTCCAGACTATTGATGAAGAGATTACAGAATGTGCGGACCCCTCAAAAGACCAAGGGCAGAAAGCCCAAGGATGCTACACTTGGAAAGAAGATCAAGGGCCATACACCTGAATGGGAGAAGAGAAGTTTGGAGTTTGGATCTGGATCGACAGCATCCGTGATGCATTAACTGATGACTATCACTGCAGTTCCAGTGGCTCCACGGTGTTTCTTGACAAGTCCCAATTTAGATCCAGCACACCAGAGAGTGAAGAGCAGGATGATGGTAATGAAGCATGTAAGTAGGCATTATACTCTGTTTACAAACAACACATTTAAATCTTGTCAACTCAAACATTAACTTAAGCTGTCACTGTTTTGGCTAATGCCCTTATCGGGCTGTTGCACTGTCCACTAGTTTAAAAATAGTTCAAACTCGCATTTTCTGGCGGAAGGCTAAGTCTGATTGCTGTGCTCTGAGCACCAGGGTTTAGGGCTGATTTCCAAACTAGTCCCTAGACCCTACCACTTCAATTCAATCAAATGTATGTATAAAGCCCTTTTTACATCAGCCGATGTCACAAAGTGCTATACAGAAACCCAGCCTAAAACCCCAAACAGCAAGCAATGCGGATGTAGAAGCACGGTGGCAAGGAAAAACTGTCTAGGAAGGTAGGAACCTAGGAAGAAACCTAGAGAGGAACCAGGCTCTGAGGAGTGGCCAGTCCTCTTCTGGCTGTGCCGGGTGGAGATGGTACATGGCCATTAAGGCCAGATAATTCTTCAAGATGTTCAGTGCATAGATGACCAGCATGGTCATTGAGAGGTCGGGACAGCAGGTGCCGTAGAGAGAGAGAGTCAAAAACAGCAGGTCCGGGACAAGGTAGCATGTCCAGTGAACAGTTCAGGGTTCCATAGCCGCTGGCAGAGCAGTTGAAACTGGAGCAGCAGCATACTCAGGTGGACTGGGGACGGCCAGGTAGTCCTGATGACTGAGAATTAGAGGGAGCGTACTTAAAATCACACAGGACACCAGATAAGATGGGAGAATTACACCAGATTAAACAGTCTGACCCTAGCCCCCCGGCACATAGACTATTGCAGCATAGATTCTGGAGGCTGAGACTCGGGGGGGGGGGGGGGGGGGGCACTGTTGCCCCGTCCGACGATACCCCCGGACAGGGCCAACCAGGCAGGATATAACCCCACACACTTTGCCAAAGCACAGCCCCCACACCACTAGAGGGATATCAACAGACCACCAATTTACTACCCTGAGACAAGGCTGAGTATAGCCCGCGAAGATCTCCTCCACCGCACAAGCCGGAAAACCGGACAGGAAGATCAAGTCTGTGACTCAACCCACTCAAGTGACGCACCCCCCTAGGGACGGCATGGAAGAGCACTAGTAAGCCAGTGACTCAGCCCCTGTAATAGGGTCAGAGGCAGAGAATCCCAGTGGAGAGAGGGGAGCCAGCCAGGCAGAGACCGCAAGGGTGGTTCGTCGTGCCAGTGCTTTGCCGTTCAACTTTGCACCCCTGGGCAATACTATACTCAATCATAGGACCTTACTGAAGAGATGAGTCTTCAGTAAAGGCTTAAAGGTCGAGACCGAGGGACAATAAGGAGGCTTGCATCTTGTGACAGTAGCATATGTGTAGGTATGTCCAGCAGGACCAAATCGGAGAGATAGTTAGGAGCAAGCCCATGTAATGCTTTGTAGGTTAGCAGTGAAACCTGAAAATCAACCCTAGCCTTAACAAGAAGCCGGTGTAGAGAGGCTAGCACTGGAGTAATATGATCAATTTCTAGTCAAGATTCTAGCAGCAGTGTTTGGCACTAAATGAAGTTTATTTAGTGCTTTATCCGGGTAGCCGGAGAGTAGAGCATTGCGGTAATCTAATCTAGAAGTGACAAAAGCATGGATAGTTTTTCTGTATCATTTTAGGACAAAAAGTTTAAGATTTTTGCAATGTTACAAAGATGGAAAAAAAGCTGTCCTTGAAATGTTTTTGATATGTTCGTCAGAAGAGAGATCAGGGTCCAGAGTAACGCCGAGGTACTTCACAGTTTTATTTGAGATGATTGTACAACCATCAAGATTAATTGTAAGATCCAACAGCATACCTCTTTGTTTCTTGAGAACTAGAGTAGAACTAGCATCTCTGTTTTGTCAGAGTTTAAAAGTAAAACCATTTGCTGCCATCCACTTCCTTATGTCTGAAACACAGGCTTCCAGGGTAGGCAATTTTGCGGCTTCACCATGTTTCATCGAATTGTACAGCTGTGTGTCATTTGCATAGCAATGAAAGTTGACATTGTGTTTCTGAATGACATCACCAAGAGGTAGAATATATAGTGAAAACAATAGTGATCCTAAAACGGAACGTTGAGGAACGCCGAAACTTACAAATGATTTGTCAGAGGACAAATCATCCACAGAGACAAAATTATATCTTTCCGACAGATAAGATCTAAACCAGGCAAGAACTTGTCCGGGTAGACCAATTAGGGTTTCCAATCTCTCCAAAATAATGTGGTCTAGTAGCACGAGGACAGATGCAGAGTCTTGGTCTGACACCATTAAAAGATAATTTACCACCTTCAGTACAGTCTCAGTGCTATGATGGGGTTTAAAATCAGACTGAAGCGTTTCATATACGTGATTTTTCTTCAGGAAGGCAGTGCGTTGCTGCACAAAAGCTTTTTCTAAAATTTGAGAGGAACGAGAGATTCGATATAGGCCAATTTCGTTTTTTGCGTCAAGGTTTGGCTTTCTCAAGAGGTTTTACTACTGTCATTTTTAGTGATTTTTAGTACACATCCGGTGGATAGGGAGCCATTTATTATGTTCAACGTAGGATGGCCAAGTAAAGGAAGTAGTGTCCAGTATGCAGCTTGACAGTTTAGAGGCATGACTATTTTCATGAATATGTCAAGAGATACAGGATTTAAAAACTTGAGTGACTCCATTGATCCTAGGTTCTGGCAGTTCTGTGCAGACTCAGGACAACTGAGTTTTGGGGAAATACGCAGATTCAAAGATTTGTCCGTAATTTGCTTTCTAATGATCATGATCTTTTCATCAAAGAAGTTCATGAATTCATCACTGCTGAAGTGAAAGCCATCCTCACTTAGAAATGCTGCTTTCTAGTTAGCTTTGCAACAGTATCAAAAATGTATTTTGGATTGTTCTTATTCTCCTCTGTTAGGTCAGAAAAATAGGATGATCGAGCAGCAATGAGGGCTGTTCGATAATGCACGGTACTGTCTTTCCAAGGTAGTCGGAAGACTTCCAGTTTGGTGGAGCGCTGTATCTGTTCCAATTTTCTGGAAGCTTGCTCCAGGGCTCTGGTATTTTCTGTGTACCAGGGACCAAATTTCTTGTGACAACTGTTTTTGTGTTGTCCAAGAATTTATAGCACGACTTTTGATGATCCTTGGTTGGGGTTTTAGCAGATTATTTGTTGCGATTGCAAACGTAATAAGATGGTGGTTTGATAGTCTAGGATTGAGGAAAAACATTTAAATCCACAATATTTATTCCACGGGACAAAACTAGATCAAGGGTATGACAGTGGCAATGAGTTGGTCCGGAGACATGTTGGACAAATGATGGCTCCGAAAGCCTTTTGGAGTGGGTCTGTGGACTTTTCTATGGGAATATTAAGTCATAAAACATTTCAATATTATCTGCCATGACTACAAGGTCCGATAAGAATTCAAGGAACTCGGTGAAGAACACTGTATATGGCCCAGGAGGCCTGTAAACAGTAGCTATAAAAGTGATTGAGTTGGCAGCATAGATTTCATGACTAGAAGCTAAAAAGACAAAAACGCAGTCATTTATTTAAAAAAATTAAGAAATATAATTTGCTGTCGGAAATGTTAGCAACACCTCCGCCTTTGTGGGATGCGCAGGGATATGGTCATTAGTGTAACCAGGAGGAGAGGCCTCATTTAACACAGTAAATTCATCAGGCGTGAGCCATGTTTCAGTCAGGCCAATCACATCAAGATTATGGTCAGTGATTAGTTAATTGACTATGACTGCCTTGGGAAGTGAGGGATCTAACATTAAGTAACACTATTTTGAGATGTGAGATCACAACCTCTTTCAATAATGGCAGGAATGGAGGTCTTTATTCCAATGAGATTGCTAAGGCGAACGCCGCCATGTCTAGATCGAGGCACAGACACGGTCTCAATGGGGATAGCTGAGCTGACTATACTGGCTGTGCTAGTGTCAGACTCCACTAAGCTGGCAGGCTGGCTAACAGCCTGCTGCCTGGCCTGCACCCTATTTCATTGTGGAGCTAAGGGAGTTAGAGCCCTATCTATGTTCGTAGATAAGATGAGAGCACCCCTCCAGCTAGGATGGAGTCCGTCACTCCTCAGCAGGCCAGGCTTGGTCCTGTTTGTGGGTGAGTCCCAGAAAGGGGGCCAATTATCTCCAAATTCTGTCTTTTGGGAGGGGCAGAAAACCGTTTTCAACCAGCAATTGAGTTGTGAGACTCGGCTTTTGAGCTCTTTACTCCCCCTAACTGGCAGGGGCCAGAGATAATTACTCGATGCCGACACATTGTTCTATTTGATTTACACACTGAAGCTATGTTGCGCTTGGTTACCTCTGACTGTTACATTCTAACATCGTTGGTGCCGACATGGATAACAATATCCCTATACTCTCTACACTTGCCAGTTTTAACCTTAGCGAGCACCATCTTCAGATTAGCCTTTACGTCGGTAGCCCTGCACCCTGGTAAACAGTGTATGATCACTGGATGATTCTTTTTAAGTCTAATACTGTGGGTAATGGAGTTGCCAGTGACTAGGGTTTTCAATTTGTCAGAGCTAATGGTGGAAGGATTTGGCGGCTCAGACCCCGTAATGGGTGGAGGAGAGATGTGAGAAGGCTCAGCCTCTAACTCTGACTCGTTGTTTAATGGGGAGAACCGGTTGAAAGTTTCTGTCGGCTGAATGAGCGACACCAGTTGAGCATTCCGACAGCATTTCCTTCCAGAAGCCATGAGAAAATTGTCCGGCTGCAGGGATTGTGTGAGGGGATTTATACTACAGATGCTGTTTCATCCTTTCCTACACTTAAATTACCCTTGCCTAATGATTGTGTCTGAAGGTTACGGTGCACGGTTATTGTCACCATAAGGCGATAGTTCTCCTGTATATTATGAATACAGCGACTGCAATTAGATGTCATAATGTTAATGTTACTACTTAGCTTCGGCTGGTGGAGGTCCTGTAGAACCATGTTCAGATAAAGCATCCAGCATCCATATAAAACGGTTATTAAACATTTTGAAAGTAAAAACCTTAAAGTTGACATGGAGCAAAGTAACGTTAGCGTTTATAAGCATATTGGTTGACTGTCATTCATATTCCATTCACCCAGTTAAATGTAACAACGATAGGTTTAGGCTACTACATGATACTAGCATTTTCCCTATACCCATCATAAGGTTGCTTCAACCAAGCCTATGAATGAAATTTTACAACGTAGGTGCACACAGGTCGAGAGACAAATTTGATGTCATAGACAGTGACACATGGACAGATAGTGACATTCAATACCGCCTTGCACACTCTTGCCTGCCTCTAGCTGATATAGGGTGTAATCATTAGTCCAACAGTTGCAAACGAGAGTTTCTATTGGACAAATTCAGGTATGTTTATCCCCGTTTTGTTCCGTTTGCTTCTTTTTTAAGAAACATTTTTCAACAGAATGGGCGGATTGAATACACCACTGATCATACGTAAACACAGTTCAGTTTCATAGCAGCCACATTGTAGTCCTTCTCACATCTACATTATGCGCTCTCCTACTTTCTCCAATTCCCTTCGCTTCTGGACTTCAATGCACAACACATCAGCTGTATGTGATAAGGTGAAAAATAACTTTCCAAACTACAAACAGCCTACATCATTGTCACCATATTAGCAAAAGTAACATCATAGTCAGGATAGCTAATAGAACTAACGCGTTAGTAAATCCGCTAAATCATATGGTAACGTTAGTGTCCATCAGTAAGCAGTTACACCAGCGGGCACCGGTGGCAATACATTTGTAAAACCAAAAGCTCACCTTTTACTTGGAAGAGTTCCAGTGTTGTGTTGGATAGTCTTAGCTAACATAGCATCTCTCTGTTTGAGCAGGGTCTTTCAGTAGGCTAAACTAGCTAGCTGCATTTTCTAGCTAAGTAGGTGAAACTGAAAGCAAAAAGAAATGACACTCTTTCTCTCTTGCTTTTCCTTCATTTAGGAAGAAATGTATTTGTTAAACTGTTCAACTATTTTCTTTCTCTCTTTGAGTCAACTACTCACCACCTTGTATACACTGCAGTGCTAGCTAGCTGTACCTTATGCTTTCAGTACTAGATTAATTCTCTGATCCTTTGATTGGGTGGACAACATGTCAGTTCATGCTGCAAGAGCTCTGATATGTTGGAGGACGTCCTCCAGAAGTTGTCATAATTACAGTTTTTTTATATTATTTTTTTATTAGAATTTTTTTACCTTTATTTAACCAGGAAGGGCTCATTGAGATTTAAAATCTCTTTTTCAAGAGCGTCCTGGCCAAGATAGGCACCGCCAAGTCATTACAAAAATTACAGACAAACAACATGAAAAACTACAAGTAATCTAGTAAAAACCATAGAATTCACAAGAGTATAACAAAATCAAAAACAGCAAATTAAAAACATTGACATGTCAGGGAATCAGTCTCAAGATCATTCATCAGTGATTTAAAAATACCAATCGGGATAAGTTCTTCCAGTTTAAAAGTATTTTGTAAGGCGTTCCAAGACGATGGCGCAGAGTACATAAAAGCCCTTTTACCTAATTCAGTTCGGACATTTGGAACAGTTAGCAGGATAAAGTCCAGCGAACGAAGAGAGTACCCACCACATTTCTGAACAATAAAAATGCCCAAATAAAAAGGTAGTAAACCCAAAATAGCTTTGTAAATAAAATTATACCAGTGACTGGGCCTATGAGTGACTAGGGAAGGCCAGCCAACCCTGGTATACAAAGTGCAGTGGTGTGTAAGGGTTTTGCAGTTTAAAATAAATCTCAAAGTGCCATGGTAAAGGGTGTCAATTGATCTCAAACACTGAGCGGAAGCATTCATATATAAAATATCCCCATAGTCTAGTGAAGGCATAAATGTAGCTGATACTAGCCTCCTTCTGGCTTCAAAAGAAAAACAAGCCTTATTCCTAAAATAAAATCCAAATTTCACTTTCAATTTTTTTGTAAGTTGTTGAATATGCATTTTAAAAGAGAGGCCATCATCAATCAAAATTCCAAGATATTTATGAGGTTACAACCTCAATCTCCTTGCCCTGACAGGTAGTAATAGGTGAAAGGTTCAGAGGTCTATTTCTTGCTTTAGAAAACACCATTAGTTTAGTTTTGTCAGTATTGAGGATAAGCTTCAATTGACACAAGGTATGTTGAACAGTATAAAAAGCAGTTTGCAAGTTCTGGAAAGCTTTTGTAAGAGATGAGGCACAACAGTAAATAACAGTATCATCAGCATAAAAATGAAGTTGCGCATTTTGGACATTTTTGTGTAAATTATTTATAGAAATAGTGAATAAGAGAGAACCGAGCCTTGGGGCAACCCATTAAAGACAGACAATTTATCAGACCTAAGCCCATCAAATTGAGTGCACTGAGTTCTATCAGACAGATAGTTAACAAACCATGCAACTGCATGCTCTGAAAGACCTACACTGGGCAATCTCTGCCTTAGTATAGCATGATCAACTGTATCAAAAGCCTTAGAGAGATCAATAAAAAGTGAGACACAATGCTGTTTTTTGTCAAGAGCTTCAGTGATATCATTTAAAACCTTCATGGCTGCTGTAATTGTGCTATGCTTCTTCCTGAAACCCGATTGGTACATTGCTAAAATAGAGTTAGCAAATAAAAACTGTGTAAGTCTATGGAAGGGGGTGAGAACCGTGAGCCTCCTAGGTTTTGTATTGAAGTCACTTGTTGAGTGGCATCTCTCAGGGAACTGTGGGGGGATCTTGGAGGGTTGGTGGCCCGGCGATTGGGAGCTTGGTTCGGGTCTCTGTTTTGACCTGGTGGGAGACCTGTCGACTTGCCCTTGGTCAGGACGTTGACCCTGGTTGCTTCTGTTGGTCACTCTGGATGGGAGTCTGTTAGATGACTGATTGTAATGTAAATGTTGTGGCTTCACTGCAAGTAGATTTTATGTTTGAATATTCTTTTTGAAGAATACAACAAACAAAAAAATCCTAAGTATTTCAAAAACTAAAAGCATTGTATTTGGGACAGATCATTCACTAAACCTCAACTAAGTCTTGTAATGAATAATGTGGAAATTGAGCAAGTTGAGGAGACTAAACTGCATGGAGTAACCCTGGATTGTAAACTTATGGTCAAAACATATTGATTCAACAGTAGCTAAGACGGGGAGAGGTCAGTCCATAATAAAGTGCTGCTCTGCCTCCTTGACGACAATATCAACAAGGCATGTCCTACAGGCCTTAGTTTTGTAGCACCTGGACTACTGCCCAGTCATATGGTCAGCTGCCACAAAGAAGGACTTGAGAAAATTACAACTGGCCCAGAACAGGGTGGCACGGCTGGCCCTTAAATGTACATTAATAATATGCATGTCAATCTCTCATGGCTCAAAGTAGAGCAGAGATTGACTTCATCACTACTTATTTTTGTAAGAAGTGTTGACATGTTAAATGCACCAAGCTGTTTAAACTACTAGCACACAGCTCGGACACCTATGCATACCCCACAAGACATGCCAGCAGAGGTCTCTTCACAGTTCCAAGTCCAGAACAGACTGCACGCCAGCAGTAAAATCAGATTTAAAAAAAAACACTGAATAAAATATACTGCTCTTACCAGATGGAAAAGACTGCTCCCTGACTTTTGTGGGCCATGCCCTGGGAAAGTCTTGTGTTCAGGGACACCGTGTTAAGAAAGGCTGCACTCAACATGTGTTCCTCCTGCAGTGATGATTGTCAACCACAACACTTTTCCGTTCATCAGCCGTTACAGTGGGGGGGGAAAGTATTTGATCCCCTGCTGATTTTGTATGTTTGCCCACTGGCAAAGAAATTTTCAGTCTATAATTTTAATGGTAGGTTTATTTGAACAGTGAGAGACAGAATAACAACAAAAATATCCAGAAAAACGCATGTCAAAAATGTTATAAATTGATTAGCATTTTAATGAGGGAAATAAGTATTTGACCCCCTCTCAATCAGAAAGATTTCTGGCTCCCAGGTGTCTTTTATACAGGTAACGAGCTGAGATTAGGAGCACACTCTTAAAGGGAGTGCTCCTAACCGCAGCTTGTTACCTGTAAAAAAGACACCTGTCCACAGAAGCAATCAATCAATCAGATTCCAAACTCTCCACCATGGCCAAGACCAAAGAGCTCTCCAAGGATGTCAGGGACAAGATTGTAGACCTACACAAGGCTGGAATGGGCTACAAGACCATCGCCAAGCAGCTTGGTGAGAAGGTGACAACATTTGGTGCGATTATTCGCAAATGGAAGAAACACAAAAGAACTGTCAATATCCCTCAGCCTGGGGCTCCATGCAAGATCTCACCTCGGGAGTTGCAATGAGCATGAGAACGGTGAGGAATCAGCCCAGAACTACACAGGAGGATCTTGTCAATGATCTCAAGGCAGCTGGGACCATAGTCACCAAGAAAACAATTGGTAACACACTACGCCGTGAAGGACTGAAATCCTGCAGCGCACGCAAGGTCCCCCTGCTCAAGAATACATATACAGGCCCATATGAAGTCTGCCAATGAACATCTGAATGACTCAGAGGACAACTGGTGAAAGTGTTGTGGTCAGATGAGACCAAAATGGAGCTCTTTGACATCAACTCAACTCGCTGTGTTTGGAGGAGGAGGAATGCTGCCTATGACCTCAAGAACACCATCTCCACCGTCAAACATGGAGGTGGAAACATTATGCTTTGGGGGTGTTTTTCTGCTAAGGGGACAGGACAACTTCACCGCATCAAAGGGACGATGGACGGGGCCATGTACCGTCAAATCTTGGGTGAGAACCTCCTTCCCTCAGCCAGGGCATTGAAAATGGGTCGTGGATGGGTATTCCAGTATGACAATGACCCAAAACACACGGCCAAGGCAACAAAGGAGTGGCTCTTGAAGAAGCACATTAAGGTCCTGGAGTGGCCTAGCCAGTCTCCAGACCTTAATCCCATAGAAAATCTGTGGAGGGAGCTGATGGTTCGAGTTGCCAAATGTCAGCCTCGAAACCTTAAAGACTTGGAGACGATCTGCAAAGAGGAGTGGGACAAAATCCCTCCTGAGATGTGTGCAACACACTACGTAATGCAAGTGTTATTTTTCCTCTAAGCCTGACAGAGGTCCAGGATCATGGGGAACCTGGTGTTGAAGGACAGAAAGTCCACTTAAAAAGCTGTTGCTATAGCTGAACTCTTCAACTTCACTCTTGTTTTGAGGATTCTTCTGGGCTACCCGGCTCAGGACAGGGAGAGGCCACTACTTATACAGGTGAGTGTACAACAGAGTCTTTTGTGTTGTGATGATATGTGTGTATTTTCATGACAATGTTGATTGTGTGTGTGACTGCGTGTGTGTCCAGGTGCTGCGGTTGCTGTGCCAGGCCTGAGCCAACCCCCTCTGGAGCAGCAGCTCTATGTGAGCCGGGCTCTGCTGCTGTGTGTGACTGAGTGATGCAGAGCTACAGTAGCTACGCTCAGGTAACACCCCTAATACTACGGCACAGTATTGTCACACGATCAGAGATGTTCATACTACTTTCTGACCTGTCCGCCGCTTGAGTTATATTCATTTTTACTAGGAAAATTACGATAAACATTTTGTTATGGGAAGTGTCCATGTAGTCCCACCTTGTTGAAGTCTGTTTTCTTCTGTTTTGTGACTAATGATCACAACTCTAATGTCTTTTCCCCTGTCAGAGTTACTGCAGTTCATGCTGGGAGGGATACAGAGCCACCTGGATAGCAGGGTAGTGCATGTGAGGGGCATGGTGGTTGGGGAGTGTCTCCGCTCCTACATGGACATCAACAGAGCTAAGCTCAAATTCGAGGTATACTACAGTATGGCACCTTTTGGGTGCATCTCAATAGTTTGAAGTGGCTTATATTCTGTTCTCTGCTCATACTGCTCTGAATGAACTGGACGGGTGAAAACAAATACCATAATGCTTTCAGCTATCTGCTGTTCAGATCAGTGCAAATGAAAGAAAGGAAATAGAGGAAGCCACTGTAGACTATTGAAGTGCACCCCTACAATAGGCGTTGCCTGCCTTATTATGATTAATGTGTAGGACACAGGGAAGGGTGTGTGTTCAGTGTTTCTTTCCCTCAGGATGAGGAGACCAAGGAGCTGCTCTGACTGATGACTCCACTTTCTGATGAAGAAACGGAGCCGCTTGATGACAGATTGGCTCGTCCTCAAGGTCAAAGGGCAGACTATACCATCCCAGGCTGCTTCAGTGGCCCAGAAATCAGGAGCTGACCCAGACTCTTGTTATACACTACATTTATTAACATAATGTTGTCTGTGAGACTGAAGTTGTATATTTAATTCAAATCATTACAACTTAATGAATCTTCCCACGGGCAGTTAAGAAGGCATGGTATAGAGCTCGCCAACTTGTAGTCCTAAAAAACATAAATGCTTCAAAATTCACAAAAAGTTAGATTAACTGATGAAGATTATCTCATAGAGCGAAACACATAAGATCTCCTAAGCCTGTGTTGACCACAGACCTTATTTTCGGTGTTTATCCAAAAACCCTCCAAAAACGCCATTCATTTCCCTATAGCCTTGTCCAACGAACCATGGTAGAGTTAGTGCCTACAAAAAGATGCCATTTCTATTTCTCTCTACAGTAATGTTGTAATAACTAGGCTCTATGTCCCTGTCCTGTGTTTGTATGAACCAATGATGTTATTTCCTTACGTGTTTTCCGATCCTTTCACCACAATGGCACTCAGCCAGGCAGGTACAGAATTGATTGATTAAGCGTCGCCAAACATCACATCGATAGCTAAAATGCCGGGCAAATGTAGATTTATTCCTGCCTGGCAGGATATTGATGTTAATGAATGGGTTTTGCCAGACAACCAGGGATGTAGTGGAGGGTAAACGCCGTTTACGCACATTTTTACTTGTGAAATAGCGTTTACTCACCATTTTTGATTTAGTTAATTATTGTTTACCCACTTATTATTACTGTAATGACCCGGCTGGGTCATAAAGGGAAAAGAGACGGACTCTAGGTGTGCAGGTCAGAACACAGGTTTATTCCTAAACTGGGCTATTGTTCAGGCCACAGCCCACGCCGCTAAATGCCGAACGTACACAATTATACCTTGTCGAGTTAAGGGTCACTCCCATAGGAACAGATCAAGGCCCCGAACAGAAAAGAAAGAAAGATGAGACAGTAATCCCTATTTATGCATTTCCAAATCCCGCGGGATTACCCATCATACCCCCCCAACCTTTCCCTCTGTCCTGACATATTTAACCCCTGCTAGTAGCCATGAGAACCATAACACAAACACAGAACACAATACCGGGTCGTTACATTACGTTACCAGCATTGATCAACGCTCAGGATTTTTGATCATAGTTCTAATTGCGCCTACCTCTGCGAACGAGTGGAATCATGAGTGATTCATGTATGTTCGTTATGTTCGTCTGCTCCCCGGATTTGCCTTGAAGGCAGCTCATTCATTGCCTACTCTGTCCAAGAGAAAATTCCGCCCACGACATAGGCGGAGAGGTGAAAGGAACTAACTCAACCCAGACAGTGGCAAGTGTCAGACGCCGCTGACAGCGGGGATTTTTTTAACATCCCTCGACTCCTGCGGTGTCAACAGACATCCCCAAAACGAAATAAAACCCCTGACTCTCAGAGAATGAGTGTGCAACTGGTAAATAGTCGCTGACATTTCAGTCAGATGTCGAGCTAGCTCGGTAGTGCTAGGACTCTGGCTATTAGCCAAGTAGCTAGCTATAACTAGCTGACTAGAAGGATGCAAACGTCGAACGGAGCCTGACCTCAGCAGGAGCAGTTGACTGAAATTAAGATAGCTATAATCAAAAGATGTGCTACAATAATTTCTCATAACAAAATACATTTTATTTACAGAGAGTAGTGAGACAGACAGCGATAAGTCAGGCTGCTATGGAGGCAAAGGAAGATCCAAAGAGGAAGCATTGAAGCAAACAGGGAGAGAGGACAGTATTACAGTTGTACCCAAACTTGGGGTCCCCTAAATTTTAAATAGGGTCACCTGAGAGAGTCCTTAATATTATTAAACACAATAACTTGTATCTCTTCAAATGGGTATAGAATGCAACATTTTAGAGTCAACTAAAGGAAGGGCATTTTACACTGTCCGAATTCACTTTCATGTCGTTGTGTTGGGACAGCTTCTGGGACCCAAATGTTGAATTATAAAGACAATTTAAATATTATTATCATGTACACTGAACAAAAATATAAATGCAACAATTTCAAAGATTATACTGAGTTAATTCATATGAGAAAATCAGTCAACATCATCAGTACTGACTTACCACTCTTTTGTACTAAATAAGTAGTGAAACGTATTATTGAGTAGAACTTGTAAGGTAGTGATGAATAGTATGTATTTTTTTTCATGTGGTTGATATACTGCAATCTGGTGGTGACTAAACATTTGCATAATAGGAACTATTACAAATTGATGATCCTTGAAAATAAATATTAGTGCTTGAAAGTCCTTGAATTTGACTTGCCACTGTCTGTACGAACCCTGTGAGCGTGAAAAATCCAGCAGCATTGCAGTTCTTGACACAAACCGGTGTGCCTGGCACCTACTACCATACCCCGTTCAAAGGAATTTTAATCTTTTGCCTTGGCCATTCACCCTCTGAATGGCACACATACACAATCCATGTCTCAAGGATTTAACATCAATAAGGGATCATAGCGTTCACCTGGATTTACCTGTCAGTCTGTCATGGTGTCCGCAACGTTTTGTACACTTAGTGTACATACCATGCACAATTTTGACAAGGTGGATGATACATACTGAATTTATACTGTTTTTCATACTAAGATGTTGCTTTTTCACATATTTGTTCATTGGTTTTGCAAGAGTTGGTTGATGGGTCGGTTCATTGGTTTTCAAATATGTTGATTAAGAACAGGATGCAATGTCCACCCCAAAATATAAGCTTGTTTTACTCCATTGTTTGTAAACAACATAATTGTACAAATAAATTGTTGGTTACATGAAATGTAAATAAGAAATATCTAAATGAAAACCCCTATGTTAATATGTATTGGCAATAATTCACTTAATGGCGAGGCATAGAATAATACATGTATCTTTTCTCACACTGGATATTTGAAATATGAGCAGGTGATTTGAATCATGCTTCTTCAGTAGTGGAATAAAAACAATTAGCACTTGAATGTTCTTAATCAATACTGTGCAATTACTGAATTGATGTATGATTATTAATACAATTGTTCATAGACCAATTTGATACTGTGTCCATTTGTATGAAACTACATTGAAATTACTTTGTTTTCAAGTCATTGAAACGACCAGAAAAAAGTATTTTCAACTTTGAACAAAAACCGAAAGTAGGATATTAGGAAGATGTTCTTAATGTTTTGTACACTCAATGTATACTGTCCAGAATGTATCCTTGCCAAAGTGTCCCCATGGCATACTACATACAGTGCCTTCGGGAAAGTATTCAGACCCCTTGACTTTTTCCACATTTTGTTACGTTACAGCCTTATTCTGAAATTAAATTGTTTTTTTCCCCCCTCAAACTACACACGGTACCCCATAATGACAAAGCAAAAACAGGTTTAGAATTTTTTGCAAATGTTTTACAAATAAAAAAAGAAATCACATTTACATAAGGATTCAGACCCTTTACTCAGTACTTTGTTGAAGGACCTTTGGCAGCG
Source organism: Salmo salar (assembly GCF_965601325.2). Taxonomy (NCBI): domain Eukaryota; kingdom Metazoa; phylum Chordata; class Actinopteri; order Salmoniformes; family Salmonidae; genus Salmo; species Salmo salar. Next base: position 122,729,219 of record NC_138299.1, read on the forward strand.
ATTACAGCATCAAATCTTGGTTATGACGTTACAAGCACCTCCTACGTTGTCTTGGCTGTGTGCTTAGGGTTGTTGTCCCGTTGGAAGGTGAACCTACACCCCAGTCGGAGGTCCTGTGCGCTCTGGAGCAGGTCTTCAAGGATCTCGCTGTACTTTGCACCGTTCATCTTTACCTCGATCTTGACTAGTCTCCCAGTTCACGCCACTGAAAAACATCCCCACAACATGATGCTGCCACCACCATGCTTCACGGTAGGGATGGTTTTGGCCAGGTGATGAGCGGTGCCTGGTTTCCTCCAGATGTGATGCTTGGCATTGAGGCCAAAGAGTTCAATCTTGGTTTCATCAGACTAGAGTGTCTTGTTTCTCATGGTCTGAGAGTCCTTTAGGTGTCTTTTGGCAAACTCTGAGCGGGCTGTAGTGCCTTTTACTGAGGAGTGGCTTCCGTCTGGCCACTCTACCATAAAGGCTTGATAGGTGGAGTGCTGCATAGATGGTTGTCCTTCTAGAAGGTTCTCCCATCTCCACAGAGGAACTCTGGAGTGCAGTCAGAGTGACCATCTGGTTATTGGTCACCTCCCAGACCAAGGCCCTTCTCCCCTAATTGCTCAGTTTAGCAGGGAGGCCAGCTCTAGAAGAGTCTTGGTGGTTCTAAACTTCCATTTAAGAATGATCAAGGCCACTGTGTTCTTGGGGGACCTACAATGCTGCATAATTTTTTTGGTACCCTTCCCCAGATCTGTGCCTCATCACAATCCTGTCTCGGAGCTCTACGGACAATTCCTTCGACCTCGGCTTGATTTTTGCTCTGACATGCACTGTCAACTGTGGGACCTTATATTAGACAGGTCATGCCTTTCCAAATCATGTCCAATCAATTGAATTTCTCAGGTGCACTCCAATCAAGTTTATAAAAACATCCAAGGATGATCAATGGAAACAGGATGCATCTGAGCTCAATTTCGAGTCTCCTAGCAAAGCGTCTGAATCCTTATGTAAATAAGGTATTGCAAACATTTCTGAACCTATTTTCGCTTTATTATTATGGTGTAATGTGTAGATTTGTTTTTAAATGCATGTTAGAATAAGGCTAACAAAATGTGGAAAAAGTGAAGGGGTCTGAATTTGAACATATGAATCTGGAAATACATTGTCTTGCAATACTTGGCACCACTTGTCTATTTTCTTTGAGAACTCAAAGGAAATAACTTCAAACCAGATGTCTTTCTTCTATATTGTCGCTACCCAAATCAGACTATAGACAGCCATCTTCATGAGTGACATAACTGATCTCATTTTACACATTGAATTGAGTTGAATTGTAAACATAAACATAATACCAAATAATAGTTTTATACGGAGGTCACCTGAAATATGTAGATTGGTCTTTCTCAGAACATTGTCAGAAACCCATGTTGTAGTGTAAGTAGATTTTATTGGTTTCTCGCATTCAAAGACTAAATTGTAAATAAATATTCAATCATAGATTATTAACAAATAGTAAAATCCTAAAGTAGCACAGTTTAAATATAACACAATGTTAAAAGATACAATATATACAAAACAATAATACAACTACAATCTTTGGGTCGCAGCAGAAAAGCTCAGTGCATGACAAGTACTGTATATGGCAAAGTATAATGTGTAGGCCAAATGTTCCACCTGTACATTTAAATCTAGCCAGAATGAAAGGTTAGCGGGTAGTGAAGTCCATTCCAGTTGCTATTGGCCTATCAGATATGAAAATAATACATTGGTATTACAATCCAATCTTTTTTTGATTTTATTATTTATAAGTCACAGTTTTCTGTAAGCATGAACAAGGCCACTGTCCAATATATCGATTGCAGCTTTTATCCAAGCATTTTCATAATTTGACCACGTCTCGCTATAGGTTGTCATATTCAAGTTCCGTTAGCGATTTATCGCTGATCAATTATTTGGAGGAAACTAAACCACGGTTGTCCTCCCAGCCTGTCGCTTTTTTAATTTGTTGCTTTTTAGGCCTATATAGGAGTTATTTACAATACAAGATTACAATAATATAAAGACAACATCCATGCGTAAAGAACAACCCTGTCCAAATCTGTTTGGATAATGCTTTGCGCCATTCTGAGATGCACTTTGTAGCCTACTTTAACTAACTTGTTTCGGTTTTTACTGTGGGCATTAGCGCCTACGTGTCATTTCTATTTATACTGTTCAATATATTTTGTACACATATCCAGATACTCAGCTCGTTTGTGTGGTGACTTTTTTAGGGATGGGAGAGATTCTCAGAATATTTATTTGTACGGCCGTGGACAGGTCAAGGTTAATCGGGACAGTAGGCTATTATGGCCAGTCTTAAATCATTGGATAAAAAAGTAGGCTGTAATGAGTATAAAACAAAACGTGCTGTTTCCTTTCAATTTATACAGCTTGTTTCATAACGGGAGGTCCAAGACAGGTTGAATTAATTTGTATACAGGGAGGGACCATGGATAAGACACATTTTATTACCATGTGTAACGCAACAAATCTCAATCCGATCAAGATCTGATGACAACCACATGTTAATCCAAGGTGTAAACCACAACTTCTGTTATCTGATTGTGCCATGTGACAGTGGGGACAGAGCAGGAGTGTTGGATCAAGATTGACAGGAATATCTGACAAATACATCTGTGAATGTCAAGGTAAGCAGGCTTTATCATACACACTGGCTTTCCTTATTGATTATCATATCATCCTAACTTGGGGCAGAGAGGGAAAGGGCTAAGGTGTTAATCTTACAGATACAACGTAGCCTTAGTCCATTAAAGCTTATTTCATGTTGGAAAAAAATTGTATCAATAGAAAACAAAGCTTGAGTGTATGTTAGTGATACTGGACGAGAAATATTCAGCTTCATAACAGTTAAATTAAAAAAAGCCATAGCAAATTTGTACTCCAGTTTCAGTTTATTTATCAAGTTGTAGAGAGCATAAGAGGATCCATGTTATTCCGCCTCTGTATATCAAATATTCATAAAAGCAACTGAGGCGTGGCAAAGCAACACCATTTTAGCGTGATATTTCTAGTAATTAGGTCTACATTTCAAATGGAAGCTAGTAATTGAACATCTAAACCATTAAATATTTTTCCCCTTTTCCAGTTTGAAACCTGAAAATCAATTACAGTGTCATATGCTCATGTATTTTTGTCAAGCTTGTTTAAAAAAGCATCAGCTGTAATTTAAGATCACTTAAAGACTTTGTTACATGATAGAAAGCCTTTGATTGGGCTTCAGTTCGTGGCATCAAGACACCAGACATGTACAAAAAGCCTTTTTTGTATTTACAAACACACATCCACAAATCTGTTTACATACATCATCCTATGATTAAGGACATTAGGAGCGCTTTTTTTTGTGCTCACTGGACGGCGCAGGCAAATTATGCTAAAGCCTTTTAGTCAACGTAACTATGTAATGCAAGAACACAATTAGCCACATGAAATTACTTCCCTGCGTAGTTGTGACACATTACACATTTTGGGCTGCAAATTCTGCAATGCAATTCTGCAGGACAGCCATTTTACGTAGCTAATTTCGTTCCCTACTTACGTAGGCTATGATTTTGCCTTAACTGTGCTTCCATCCTTGGCTCAGTCTAAGCTTTTGCGAGTGAGGACCCAAGCTAGATTGCTAATATTCAACCATATGTTCACAAATACTTAGAAAACATAACTAACTAATTACAGTGTACAAAACATGGCAAGCCAGTCAATTATCCTTCTTAGACAATTACATACAAAAAAAACAATACAAAAGACAGGTCAACACTACTGTTACACTTGTACTGTGAGACTTGGCAATGCTAATTCTACAATGCCATTTGTGTGTGGTTTTATTTATCCGTGTATGTGTCCCGCACCTCTGCAGCGAATGGTGGGGAGAGGTGATGGTCAGTGAACAGTCTTGTCTTTCCATAGAGAGGTAGTGTCTTGTCAGATGAAACACTCCTGGTCAGCTCGTGGTCTTACCTGACCAGGTGGTAGGTCAACCAGTACATGAATATGGGCTGGGCGGCTGCGATGGACATGGTCAGGTACATCCTCAGCTGGTTCCTGGCCCCGTGAACCAACACGCCTTGGGCTGCTGCCTCAGACAGGAGCTTTAGTCTCAACGTGCGGATCTGAAGAGAGGACCAAGACAGAGGGAGCCAAAATCAAGCTTGTGAACCTACGTACAGTAGTCAAGGCGCTAGCAGGGGACATTGGGTGGAGTAAATCCGATTCTATAGCCTGCTCTTCCTGCTACTCACCATGAAGACAAAGATGGATATACAGCACCACAGCAGCGTTAGGTAATATCCCGTTCGACCAAATAGTAACCCTGCCACAACCCCTACAATCATCCTGCACACACAAGGGAATCTTTCACAATTCATCCGAGTAGTTGATGTGTCATCATGTCTTTACAACTTAAAAAATATATATAATTAAGACAACTTCCATGTTGAAAGACAGGGAAATCCAGAACCATAAATCGCAAGGTCATACTAATCATGTCAGAGAGAGCGAGAGAGACCAGCCGTACCCCACATATTTGTATCCAGAGAAGGCCACAAGATCGATGGTGGTGAGGTCTGTGTTGACTGTGACCAGGTAGAGACTGAGGAGGACAACCAGCACCTCCATGATGAGCCACACCAGGGCTGAGCTGGCCTGCATGCCCAGGATCTCAGGGGTAAACCTAGAGAGAGGGGAGATGAGGGTTTAGAGTTTAGGTTTAGATTTTAGAGATACAAGTTTCAGGATACTCTTTATACAGAAAACTGAAGGTGCAAAGTGGACCAGTTTACCTGTTCTGTGTTCCGAGCGCTAACCCAGCCACCAGGATGTATGTGATAAAACCCATTGCTGCAAAATAATATAAAGCAATGTTAAAACAATAATAGGCTAGTTGCAGGTTTTATTTGTTTGGTTCAGTCAGGGTGGTAGAGCTGACCAAATCTCCTTTACCTGGAATGTACAAGTCAGGAGCGTTGATATCAAAGCGTGGAGCCACTGGGGTGTCCTGTTGGTAGCTCACTTCCCAGTTCTAATAAAAAAAATATACACCTTCTTTAGTCACCCAATCAATGAGAGTCATCCTAGGGCATAAGTTCAGTATCAGCTTGGTAGCTCTGAGTCTGGACATGGACACAAGCAATACCAACAGATGGTGACCATAGTAACACAGGGTGACAGGGCATCAGTACCTGGTGCATGTAGGGGAAGACTAGCAGGCCGAGTTTCTTGCCCACGTAAACTGTGTCCACAGCAAAGTAATATTTCAGCTTAGAGATGGGGAGGAAACGATCCAGCTATAGATTAAATGGAGCAAAACCAAGACAATTTAGGCACACTTAATGACACTCATGTTGCTACTTACTAACTGGTACCACAACTATGTACCATCACTACCATGAGTCTTACATTTTTGTCCACCAAGTCTTTGCCCTGGCTGGCCAGGCTGCTCCCATAAGCCATGGCCAAGTTGGACATTGGGTCTGAGAGGAGGGTCCGGCCGGGGTGGCCCATCGTCCCAACACCCTGGCCCTGGAACCCAGTGGGCTGCACCCCCGGCGCTGCACTGGTGTCATCAAACAGCTGGCTGGGGTCTGTCCCGTCCATTGACGTGTTCCTCATTTCGGGATCTGTCACACAAGAGGCGGATGAAAGCACATTCTGGTCAGTGGAGTGGGGAATACAGACTGCAAGTACTGTGCAACACAAGCATGCATTGTTAATACTTGTGATGTTATGTGAAGTTGTGAGGTGACGAACTGCAAACTTACAATGCATTTGAAGGACAACCAAAATGTAGCTGCAAAAGGAGGAGCTATGCCGTGCACATTGACACAATTCAACAAATAACCTAGCCTAAGCAGACAGTGCCTCTAACAGGGTCTCTTCACTCCATGTGTAAGATAAACCCTGTTCTCAGTCATCAATTCTGGGTGTGTTTTATCCCGAGTGCAGAATGGTCACATCACGCACTAAGCAGATGGACACCCTTACGTCACCCCAGCCGCTTTCCTATCAAATTATGCTTTGTCCTTTCACAGACATCCATTGGCCTGCACTGTAGACTAATCTTTTTACTAATACTTAACAACGAGATCAATTGAGATTAGGAACCTCTTTCTCAAAGAGAGAGAGATCTGGCTAGAAGTCAGCCAGGACAAGTAGGCTCTATTTCAAAATGAAACAATGAAACTTCAAACATACACACTTAAAGATCTCCACTTGTGGTCTACTGTGGAGCTGGGACGATAAACCAAAGATTATCGATACCAAGCAAACCAAGGATTTTACAGATATCAATAACTTTAAAGTAGAGGAATGTGAAGATTGAAATTAAATAACTCTGCTAATATGGGCTATTGCTAACTGGACAAATGGTACAATATTACAAGTAGCAGTAGTTAAGCGTCATATAACAAAAGTAACTGGTGCACACTGTTTTAAAGTTATTCAATTTCTCATTATTGTGACAATTGAGTCAATTTATCATGATATAGATTTTTGTCCATATCATCCAGCTCTAGTCTGTGTCGAAAAAGCCTACAGGCCTAAATAATGAAATGCAATGTTTGTTATTCATTAGAAGCACATCTCTGAATCTCTATTTCTGACCTATTTAAATGGGTAGGCCTAATGTTTCATATCCTTCACCAAATCAGTAAGTTTACCATGGTACTCTTAGCCGTTCTCATGACTACAATTCCATTCCATTACAGTGGTGCCAAGCCACGTCCCATTTTGCCTTGTGAGTGAAATGGCCCGTAGCTCCGACACTTCCTAAATGCTCTGTCTAATTGCAAATACGGCTCACTTGCGTTATGGTTTTGGAAACATTTGGAACTGAACCTCCATACATGTGAGAAATCACTTTTCTAATACAAAAGATACACTTACTGTACACAGTTTAGAAAAGTTGCACCTGGCTGTATTTTGAGAAATATGCGATCCAGCTGGAAACTATGAAATAACATGTGGAATCATGCAGTAACCAAACGTGTTCAAATATATTTTACATTTTTGATTCTTCAAAGTAGCCAACCTTTGCCTTGATGACAGCTTTGCACACTTGGCATTCTCTCAACCAGCTTCATGAGGAATGCTTTTCCAACAGTCTTGAAGGAGTTCCCACATACGCTGAGCACTTGTTGGCTGCTTTTCCTTCACTCTGCTGTCCAAGTCATCCCAAACCATCTCAATTGAGTTGAGGTCGGGTGATTGTGGAGGCCAGGTCATCTGATGCAGCACTCCCATCACTCTCCCTCTTGGTCAAATAGCCCTTACACAGCCTGGAGGTGTGTTGGGTCATTGTCCTGTTGAAAAACAAAAGATAGTCCCTCTAAAGGCAAACCAGCTGAGATGGCGTGTCGCTGCAGAATGCTGTGGTAGCCATGCTGGTTAAGTGTGCCTTGAATAAAAAAATGAATAATCACCGACAGTGTCACCAGCAAAGCACCCCCACACCATCACACCACCTCCTCCATGGTTCACGGTGGGAACCACACATGCGGAGATCATTCGTTCACCTACTCTGCGTCTCACAAAGACACGGCGGTTGGAACCAAAAATCTCAAATTTGGACTCATCAGACCCAAGGACAGATTTCCACCAGTCTAATGTCCATTGTTTGTGTTTCTTGGCCCAAGCAAGTCTCTACTACTTATTGGTGTCCTTTAGTAGTGGTTTCTTTGTAGCAATTCAACCATGAAGGCCTGATTCACACAGTCTCCTCTGAACAGTTGATGTTGAGATGTGTCTGTTACTTGAACTCTGAAGCATTTATTTGGGCTGCACTTTCTGGAGGTGCAGTTAACTCTAATGAACTTATCCTCTGCAGCAGAGGTAACTCTGGGTCTTCCTTTCCTGTGGAGGTCCACATGAGAGCCAGTTTCATCATAGCACTTGATTGTTTTTGCGACTGCACAAAGTTCTTGAAATGTTCCGTATTGACTGACCTTCATGTCTTAAAGTAATGATGGACTGTCGTTTCTCTTTGCTTATTTGAGCTGTTCTTGTCATAATATGGACTTGGTCTTTTACCATCGGAAATAAACCCCCACTTCCTTCCATTCTGCTAGCAAACATGGAATCTTTGGAAAATAAAATTGATGACCTATGCAGAAAATTAAACTACCAAACCGGACATTCAAAACTGCAATATCTTACGCTTCACGGAGTCGTGGCTGAACGACAACATTATCAACATACAGCTGGCTGGTTATATGCTGTATCGGCAGGATAGAACAGCGGTGTATGGTAAGACAAGGGGCGGCGGACTATGTATTTTTGTAAATAACAGCTGGTGCACGATATCTAAGGAAGTCTCAAGGTTTTGCCTGCCTGAGGTAGAGTATCTCATGATACGTTGTAGACCACACTATCTACCTTGAGAGTTTTCATCTGTATTTTTCGTAGCTGCCTACATACCACCACAGACTGAGGCTGGCACTAAGACCGCACTGAATAAGCTGTATTCTGCCATAAGCAAACAGGAAAACGCTCACCCAGAGGCGGCGCTGTGCAGTATACCGTATTTGACTATATACCGGTATTTATGCACGGACCGGTTTGCGTTTTTACTTTACCTTCTATAACGGTATTTGATTTGTTTGTTTGGTTTGTTAAATGTGATACGCTGTGTGTAACGTCCATTTTTTATAGTTTACTCCGCTACTTGAGTCATCCCTCTCCATGCCGCTTTCCACACAGACCTAGTCCCACCCTGTCACTCAAGGAGCGCATTTGTTCTTGCTTGACCACGGGTCACTTTCATTCAGTCTGCATGGTCAATGCAGCACATGCAACAATGTTGATGACAACGATGTTGTTTCCACTTTGATCTTAATAGAAATCCACAAGCGTTCTATAATTACAACATTAGTTTGTGTTTCTTAAATCTGCAAACAGCTAGTTTGTATTTTCTTAGCAAGTTAAGCTAAATTGTGTTAGCCACTATTGCTAATTGCTAGCTAACTAGCTAATAAAAGCACTGAGTCAGAGCAAATGTAGCTAGCTAATACAGCCTGATACTAGTACTGGTGGAGGCTAAAATCGGCATGTTGTTTTGTGCAACAGTATCTTCTAAAGCAAAGAGAAATAGGCGAAGCATGAATAAAGATTTAATGTAGCCAAAGATTATAGGGTCCCCTAGAAAACACTGAACATCACTGTGGTTCCTACCCTGTCACAATAACTCATCCATGGGATTTTCATTCGTTGTCATGTCAAACAACACTGTATTCAAAGTGCCCACTATTATTTATATTCTAACTATAGAATTATAAGAAACATTATATTTCCATGATTCCAAAAGTTCACCCACATGTTTTGATCTAAATCACAATGGCAATATTGACCTAGTATTTATGCCCATATCATGGCAGTGTGGAAATGATCTCAAATGAGTGCAGGAAATCCAAAAATGTATGGAAATGCAGGAAATTATTTTAGGTTGAAGTTGAACAGTATAAAACAAATCTGAATGGAGAAAGACACATTGAAATAATTTAGAATATATGTGTTGCCACCCTAGGGTCACGCACTACTCATGAAGCAAACTTACAACTTTAATTAATCAAACATAAAATACCGTCAAAAATTGGAAAAATACAATATATGATATTTTGGCCATATCGCCCAGCCCTAGCTCCTAGTAGCCGGGGACTTTAGCCTCTATGGGCTAGGTGGGACGCTTGCCAGCCTGTGGCGCGATTTTCAAAACCTTAAAAATCCTATTACTTCAATTTCTCAAACATATGACTATTTTACAGCCATTTAAAGACAAGACTCTCGTTAATCTAACCACACTGTCCGATTTCAAAAAGGCTTTACAACGAAAGCAAAACATTAGATTATGTCAGCAGAGTACCAAGCCAGAAATAATCAGACACCCATTTTTCAAGCCAGAATATAATGTCACCAAAACCCAGAAGACAGCTAAATGCAGCACTCACCTTTGATGATCTTCATCAGATGACAACCCTAGGACATTATGTTATACAATACATGCATGTTTTGTTCAATCAAGTTCATATTTATATCAAAAAACAGCTTTTTACATTAGCATGTGACGTTCAGAACTAGCAAACTTCCGGGGAATTCGCTAACATTTTACTAAATTACTCACGATAAACGTTCACAAAAAGCATAACAATTATTTTAAGAATTATAGATACAGACCTCCTCTATGCACTCGATATGTCCGATTTTAAAATAGCTTTTTGGTGAAAGCACATTTTGCAATATTCTAAGTACATAGCCCAGGCTTCACGGGCTCGCTATTTAGACACCCGGCAAGTTTAGCACTCACCATAATCATATTTACTATTATAAAAGTTTGATTACCTTTTGTTGTCTTCGTCAGAATGCACACCCAGGACTGCTACTTCAATAACAAATGTTGGTTTGGTCCAAAATAATCCATCGTTATATCCGAATAGCGGCGTTTTGTTCGTGCGTTCCAGACACTATCCGAAATAGTAAAGAAGTGTCACGCGCATGGCGCAATTCGTGACAATAAAATTCTAAATATTCCATTACCGTACTTCGAAGCATGTCAACCGCTGTTTAAAATCAATTTTTACGACACTTTTCTCGTAGAAAAGCGATAATATTCCGACAGGGAATCTCCTTTTCGGCAAACAGAGGAAAAAATCCCAAAGGCGGGGGCGGTCGGGGTCACGCGCATAAGCCCGTGTCCCTTGATCGGCCACTTGAGAAAGGCAATAATGTGTTTCAGCCTGGGGCTGGAATGACGACATTCTGTTTTTTCCCGGGCTCTGAGCGCCTATGGACGACGTGGGAAGTGTCACGTTAGAGCAGAGATCCTTAGTAAATGATAGAGATGGAAAAGAAGTTCAAGAAATGGTCAGACAGGCCACTTCCTGTAAAGGAATCTCTCAGGTTTTGACCTGCCATTTGAGTTCTGTTATACTCACAGACACCATTCAAACAGTTTTAGAAAATGTAGGGTGTTTTCTATCCATATGTAATAAGTATATGCATATTCTAGTTACTGGGTAGGAGTGGTAACCAGATTAAATCGGGTATGTTTTTTATCCAGCCGTGTCAATACTGCCCCCTAGCCCTAACAGGTTAATGCAGGGAAACTTAAATCCGTCTTAACACATTTCTATCAGCATGTTAAATGTACAACCAGAGGAAAAAATACAACAAAAAAAGAAAAAAAAAACTCTGGACCACCTTTACTCCACACACGGAGACGCATACAAAAGCTCTCCCTCGTCCTCCATTTGGCAAATCTGACCATAATTCTATCCTTCTGATTCCTGCTTACAAGCAAAAACTAACGCAGGAAGTACCAGTGACTCAATCAATAAAAAAGTGGTCAGATGAAGCAGATGCTAAGCTACAGGAATGTTTTCCTAGCACAGACTGGAATACAGTGGCTTGCAAAAGTATTCACCCCCTTGGCATTTTTCCTATTTTGTTGCCTTACAACCTGGAATTAAAATAGATTTTTTGGGGGTTTGCATAATTTGATTTACACAACATGCCTACCACTTTGAAGATGCAAAATATTTTTTCTTGAGCGTGCATAACTATTCTACCCCCCCCCAAAGTCAATACTTTTTAGAGAGACACCTTTTGCAGCAACTACAGATGCAAGTCTCTTGGGGTAAGTCTCTATAAGCTTGGCACATCTAGCCACTGGGATTCTTGCCCATTCTTCAAGGCAAAACTGCTCCAGCTCCTTCAAGTTGGATGGGGTTCCGCAAGTGTACAGCTATCTTTAAGTCATACCACAGATTCACAATTGGATTGAGGTCTGGGCTTTGACTAGGCCATTCCAAGACATTTAAATGTTTCCCTTTAAACCACTCAAGGGATGCTTTAGCAGTAAGCTTAGGGTCATTGTCCTTCTGGAAGGTGAACTTCCGTCCCAGTCTCAAATCTCTGGAAGACTGAAACAGGTTTCCCTCAAGAATATCCCTGTATTTAGCGCCATCCATCATTCCTTCAATTCTTACCAGTTTCCCAGTTCCTGCCGTTGAAAAACAGACCCACAGCATGTTGCTGCCACCATGCTTCACTGTGGGGATGGTGTTCTTGGGGTGATGAGAGGTGTTGGGTTTGCGCCAGACATTGCGTTTTCCTTGATGGCCAAAAAGCTCAATTTTAGTCTCATCTGACCAGAGTACATTCTTCCATATGTTTGGGGAGTCTCCCACATGCCTTTTGGCGAACACCAAACGTGTTTGCTTATTCTTTTCTTTAAGCAATGGCTTTTTTTCTGGCCACTCTTCCGTAAAGCCCAGCTCTGTGGCATGTACGGCTTAAAGTGGTCCCATGGACAGATACTCCAATCTCCGCTGTGGAGCTTTGCAGCACCTTCAGAGTTATCTTTGGTCTCTGTTGTTGCTCTGATTAATGCCCTCATTGCCTAGTCTGTGAGTTTTGGTGGGCGGCCCTCTCTTGGCAGGTTTGTTGTGGTGCCACATTCTTTCAATTTTTTAATAATGGATTTAATGGTGCTCCCCCATGGGACGTTCAATTTTTTCATATTTTTTTAATAATCCACATTGGTCTGTACTTCACAACTTGGTCCCTGACATGTTTTGAGAGGTCCTTGGAATTCATGGTGCCGCTTGCTTGGTGGTGTCCCCCTTGCTTAGTGGTGTTGCAGACTCTGGGGCCTTTCAGAACAGATGCATATATTCACTCAGATCATGTGACAGATCATGTGACATTTAGATTGCACACAGGTGGACTTTATTTAACTAATTATGTGACTTCTGAAGGTAATTTGTTGCACCAGATCTTATTTAGGGGCTTCATAGCAAAGAGGGTGAATCCATATGCACGCACCACTTTTCCGTTTTTGAAATTTTTTGAAACAAGTTATTTTTTGATTTCACTTCACCAATTTTGACTATTTTGTGTATGTCCATTACATGAAATCCAAATAAAAAGAAATTAAAATTACAGGTTGTAATGCAAAAGGAAAAACACCAAGGGGGATGAATACTTTTGCAAGGCACTGTATGTTCCGGGATTCCTCCAATGGCATTGAGGAGTACACCACATCAGTCATTGGCTTCTTCAATAAACGCATCGATGATGTCATCCCCACAGGTACCGTACGTACATACCCCAACCAGAAGCCATGGATTACAGGCAACATCCGCACTGAGCTAAAGGCTAGAGCTGCCACTTTCAGGGAGCGGTACTCTAACCCGGAAGCTTATAAGAAATCCCGCTATGCCCTCCGACGAACCATCAAACAGGCAAAGCATCAATACAGGACTAAGATCAAATCGTACTACACCGGCTCTGAAGCTCATCGGATGTGGCAGGGCTTGCAAACCATTACAGACTACAAAGGGAAGCACAGCCGAGAGATGCCCAGTGACACGAGCCTACCAGACGAGCTAAACTACTTCTATGCTCGCTTCAAGGCAAATAACACTGAAACATGCATGAGAGCACCAGCTGTTCTGGAAGATTGTGTGATCACGCTCTCCGCAGCCGATGTGAGTAAGACCTTTAAACAGGTCAACATTCACAAGGCCGTAGGGCCAGACGGATTACCAGGACGTGTACTGCGAGTATGTGCTGACCAACTGACATTTTCAACCTCTCCGAGTCTGTAATACCAACATGTTAAGCAGACCACCATAGTCCCTGTGCCCAAGAACACTAAGGTAACCTGCCTAAATGAATACTGACCCATAGCACTCACGTCTGTAGCCAAGAAAGTCATGAAAAGGGCAAAACAAAACCTATTCCCCCTCAGGAGACTGAAAAGATTTGGCATGGGTCCTCAGATCCTCAAAAGGTTCTACAGCTGCACCATCAAGAGCATCCTGACTGGTTGCATCACTGCCTGGTATGGCAACTGCTCAGCCCCCGACCGCAAGGCACTACAGAGGGTTGTGTGTACGGCCCAGTACATCACTGGGGCCAAGCTCCCTGCCATCCAGGACCTCTATACCAGGCAGTGTCAGAGGAAGGCCCTAAAAGGAAGCCCCCCCCCTTCTAGAACACTGCTGCTACTCTCTGTTATTATCTATGCATAGTCACTTTAATAACTCTACCTACATGTGCATATTACCTCAAATAACCGGTACCCCCGCACATTGACTCTGTACCGGAACTTCCCTGTGGCTCAGTTGGTAGAGCATGGTGTTTGCAACGCCAGCATGGTGTGTGCAACGCCAGGGTTGTGGGTTCGATTCCCACGGGGGTCCAGTTAAAAAAAAATGCATGAAATTAAATTAAATGAAATGTATGCATTCACTACTGTAAGTCGCTCTGGATAAGAGCGTCTGCTAAATGACTCAAATGTAATGTAAATGTACACCCCTGTATATAGTCTCGCTATTGTTATTTTACTGCTGCTCTTTAATTACTTGTTACTTTTATTTTATTTTTTAACTGCATTGTTGGTTAGGGGCTTGTAAGTAAGCATTTCACTGTAAGGACGGTCTACACCGGTTGTATTTGGTGCATGTGACGACAAACATTTGACTTGAATGTCCCCGAGTGGCCTAGTTACAGTTTTGGCAAGACTTGAAAATGTCTGTTTAACAGCAATCAACTTGACAGAGCTTGAAGAATATAACAAATAATAATGGGCAAATATTGTACAATCCAGGTGTGCAAAGCTCCTAGAGACTTACCCCAAAAGACTCACAGCTGTAATCACCACCAAAGGTGCTTCTTTGAAACATGCATTAATTTTGTCATTATGGGGTATTGTGTGTAGATGGGTGGAAAAAAAATATTGAATCCATTTTGAATTCAGGATGTAACACAACAAACTATGGAACAAGCAAGGGGTCCTAAATTACGTAAATGTAATGTATGAATACTACTCTGTATTGGGAACAAGTTCTGATTGGACACTGGGCGGAGACCAACAAGAAGCTAACGATAGCTAACAAAACAAGAGGCACAGTCCCATGTCCCAATTTAGAAGCAATGTAATACCGGTAATATGTGAAGGCTTGAAATCGTAACTCTTAAGAGCGAATAGCGCGACCTTCTAACCTACACCTGAATAATGTAACCGGAAACTGATCAGACATGTTTCAGATTCTCTGTCTACATGGAATATGACAACGTCACCAGATAGCTTATCTAATGAAGTGGCTAACAGCCAGCTAGCGAGCTAGCTAACTCAGTCTTGTGCAACATGGCGTTAGCTAGTCATATTAGTAAGAAATTAGCTGTCATGATTGATAACACACCGCATATGACAAAAAAAAGCAAGTAAGCGAGCTACATTTGCCAGGTAGTTAGTTTAGCTTTGGCTTGAAGAGCAGCCATCGAGTGGGTTAGCTTGTTAGCTAGCTATTACTAATAGTATTAGCATGCCGGTTAGCTACATTTCTAGGCCAAAAAGTTCAGACATCTTACCAATAGTTTGATCAACGTACGTTAACTTACGCTGTCTAAACACACTTTGGGTTGCTGTGTAATCCATGTCCATGAATTATTACAGGTAGTTTCGGATATCGTCTATAAAAACGCTGATATGAAACCATTCAATATGCTTCCTACAAAATGTGTACACAGCCACACCCATGTGTCAACTGGCCAATGATAGAATCGTAAAAGAAAAGACGAAGTTGTTCCAGGAAAAATATGGACCAATCGAAATAATCCACTATAATTTATTTATTTCTGCAGGGGCAGCAAGGTCATAATAATCGGTCATTAATTACAGTACATAACAGTATTTTTACTTAAGTACTTTACACCACTGATTTTCACCTATATTTTTGACACGCTGCATCTCTTGCACGGTAATGTGTACCTATATTGCACCCTTAGTACGGATATTTAGATTCCATCAGGTTCTGATATAGAGTGGGAAAGTTAATCGATTTCTCATGACGAATGGTGTTCTAGTCTCTTGCCGCGTTCATCTGCCATCCGAGTTATCAGAAGCTCCTAGTTCCCAGTGAGACATTTCACTTGAACGACCCCCCAAATAGGAATTGCAAGCAGTGGTTAAAAAAGTACCTAATTGTCATACTTGAGTAAAAGTTAAAGATACCTAAAATAGAAAATGACTCAAGTAGAAGTTAAAGTCACCCAGTAAAATACTACATGAGTAAAAGTATATTTTTTAAATATACAAAGTAAATGTAATTGCTAAAATATACTTAAATTAGGTAACGTTATTCATAACAATAAAATATATATTTTACCTAAACCCTCCCTGAATGCTTGAAAAAAAAGTGACCCTCCCCTATACTCAAAATACTTTTAAAAACATGTGCATAGGAGAGAACGTCTACCATTTACCATCACTTATTGGACAGACCAGAGCCTTAGATATGCAGTTTTAGAAACGTATTTGTCCTGTAAGCATTACATGGCCATTTTGATAGCGCACAGTGCTGCGGGCCAAACGGTTGTAGGTTTGCAGACTACCATGGACAAGAGTAGGGGTGGAAAGATCTCCTGTATAGTAAAATAGAAAATAGCCTTTTATAAACATTTCATGCAATTCTACTTTGTTATATAATAGCGGAAACTTTTTTTAATATGACACGTTACCGAAATTACAAGATAAGTATGGACAGAGAGATTAGGCATCTGTTCATTTTATCATATTTCTCCAACGCCAAATCAGTGTGTCTTGTTTGCAACGAAACTGTCCCTGTTTGCAAATAATAAAATCTGAGCATGGTGCTGTACTTTCAAAAGTTAGGCCTACCTTTCCACCGCAAACAGAGTAGGCCCCCCAACGCAGAAAAAATATAAGCTTTAATTGCGGTCTACTCTTCTTCCGTGGCTTAACCCAATGAGAGGTCACAAGTAAACCCAGCTGTCTTGGTTTAAACAGTTTACTCAATTGAAAGTGACAGAATGTGATTATTTCCCAAGCAAAGTAAATGTATTGTCTACTCGGCTATGGAAGGTTGTAGCTCAGCCTCTGAATATCCAAGAAACGAAACAATGATATCCCCAAATGCATCGGATTCATGTCTTTCATGGGTATTTTACAGCTTGTTCCTATATATAAAGCATCGCGGGCCAAAGCGATGTTAAATATCACTTTATTTAATCTCATCCTTTTTATTTTCTTAAAATCTTAAACTAGTAAAATCTTGTTAGTAAAATCTAATTAAAATGAAGCCGGATTAAATTAATTATGCCTACTTTCAGCACCATGAGCTTTCCATTTCCGACTGATTGTGCCGTGGCTTCTGCTTCAAGTTTCAGCACCACAATGTAAATTACTCAAATATGGCTTATTGTGAGGTCAATAACTCTGATAAATAGGCTGACATGGGCAAGAAACATATTGCTTTTTATAAAATCAATTATAGTAGTAGCAAGCTATCAAAGTTGACCTCAGGTCCTCCTTCTCATCTTCCTGCTCTCTTTCTCAAACTGAACAGAACATAGGCTATAGGCTAGGCCATAGGCCTAAACATTTTTTTAAAGCCTTTGACTCTCCTGAACTGCCACTATATGCATACACAGGACAGCCATTGGTTAGGCAAAACACAACAACTTTTTGATCAACAAGAGCAGAGCAGGCGGGGGCTCAGTGTTGGAATATCCATTGCAGTGTGTAATGCAGCCTAGTTTTATTTACACAATCCCAGCAGCCATCTTAGAAATATAACTTTGCTCTGTGCTTTTCCAAGCATGCATTTCGTAGCATATAGTTTATGGGCTATGGATAATTTGGTTGAGACCACACTAGCCTATAGGCGCACTTGATATTGTCCACCCAGCAGAGAATCAGAGATGAGGGTCGGCATTGGGCACACATCGATATATAGCCTAATAAGCAACTAATTCTAAAACACAGAGAAATAGAAAAAGTAATCAATTGCAAATTACATGACCCTCCCCTGGACTAGAAAAAAACGATATCCTAAACCCTCCCGTTGACTGAAGTTGAGAAAGCATGACCCTCCCCCATTTTCCTCCAGGGACCATTATGTAAACTTTTACTTAACTACATTCCTAAAGAAAATACTGTACGTTTTACTCCATACATTTTCCTGACACCCAAAAGTACTCTTTACATTTTGAATGCTTAGCAGGACAGAACAATTGTCAAATTCAAGCACTTATCAAGAGAACCTCCATGGTCATCCCTACTGCTTCTGATCTTGCAGTGTGCCCCTGGCTATTGTTAAATAAAAACAAGAAAATGGTGCTTTCATGTCGGACTTAGACTTCCCAGTTTCCCATTTACCTTGACCACATGAAACTAATGCTGCGTTCACATGCTAGTCGG
The DNA here is from genome assembly GCF_965601325.2 of Salmo salar. Lineage (NCBI taxonomy): Eukaryota > Metazoa > Chordata > Actinopteri > Salmoniformes > Salmonidae > Salmo > Salmo salar. The sequence goes on from NC_138299.1 coordinate 122,747,481, forward strand.
GAACTAGAAATCTTGGATATGTTGACATGCTAACTGGTTAAACGCGGCACATGTATAACTACAACCCATTAGCAAGTCGGACATTTCTGAGTTTCCTAGTTCCTGACTAGCATGTGAACGCAGCATTAGTCCTCTGAATAACAGTTACGTTTTATCTGGTTGTCCATGGGTGATGCAATATGCTTGCTTGAGTAGAAATGAGGAGCAAGAATTAAATTGAAATCTCAGTTTATTTGTCTTAATGGCCTTAAAAACAATTTACATACTGTATATAATCAGTCAAATTTTACAATAATAAAGCACACAATGTCCAGCATTTTCCTCACTTATATCATTATTATTATTATTATTTTGACTGACATCACTTCTTCACATGTAGAATTTTTTTTATGAAAAAGAAAACACATATAATTATATATATAGATGTGATTATCAATTCATACAATGTAAAAAATATAATTTCAACAAAATATATGCCATTTCTTCCAGCAGAGGGCAGTATTGTAAAGTGATACACTTTTTTTCTGGAAGGGAGGCAAGGGAAAGAAAGGGATTCTGCCTCTGAAGTACAGTATCAGAAAGTCTAGTCTACAATCAACAATTGTTGTTAATCATCTTGAATTCGCACTGTGTGTGAGTATGTGAGAGGGAGTAGAGGGGTCAGATGTGTCTGACCACAGTTTGTGCCCTGAAGTACAGTACATAGAGGAAGATTCTGTTCATGCACAGGAGAGTAGCAATGATCCCCCAGTCAGACGTCTTTTGGCTCATTATTTATCCTCGTCGTGGTGGTAGCCACACACCACCCCCACATCCTCATCGTGTACACAGTTGTGCTTGCCCACCTTTGCCCGTTTGCAGTCCAGTAACGTCCTCTCTGTGCCTTCACACTCCACATCATCTAGCAGGATACTGCCACTGCCGCCCCCCAACTCCGCCCGTTTAGCCACACGCAGGGCTACAGGGAAGCCTAGTTGCTGGCACACCACCGTAGCCGCTTTACTACTAAACAAGTCATCACACACTGTACCCCACTCCCCCCGTATGTAAATCTCCACCCGCCCACGGTCCGATAGCTGCTCTGCACTGATGAGCCTCACGGACCCAGCCCGGTGCTTCCGGCGCCGCTGCTTCCCAGGTTTGGAGCCCCGGTCCTTCTTGTTGACCCGGTTCCTTGTGGAATGGTCTATCTTGTCACTCTGGCCTTTCAGGAGCTTGTCCTGGGCCTTTGAGAGGGTGAAGTTGGGCCTCTGAGTGATGGGCTTTGTTGAAGCTGTACAGTACATGGGCCTTGGTGTGGTCTGGGGCCGGTTGGTCGTAACCCCTAGTGGTGGGGGTCTGACCGTGTCGTGTGGTTGTGGTCGGGTCAAGGGTCGTGCTGTTGGTGGAGAGGGTCTTCTGGCTCCAGTTGTCAACAGTGGTCGGGACTTCGGGGTAACAGTGGGCCTGGTGTAGGACAACGACGTTCTCTGCCGGGAAAGAGTGGTGGCATGACCTGGCCTGGCCGTCATTACCTGCCTCCATGAGGTGGTCAGGGCAGGTGTAGCGGTACCAGTAGGCCTCTGCTGTATTGAGGTGGGGTTGGAAGGTGTTGCTGCAGTTTTAACAGTAGCCCGCGTCGTTAGAGGTTTAATAGTAGCCCTAATCGTTGAAGGTTTCACTGTAGCCCGCGTCGTTAGAGGTTTAATAGTAGCCCTCATCGTTGAAGGTTTCACTGTAGCCCGCGTTGTTAGAGGTTTAATAGTAGCCCTCATCGTTGAAGGTTTCACTGTAGCCCGCGTCGTTGCAGGTTTAGCGGTAGCCTTCAGGGTTGTAGTTGGCGGTCTGTAGGTAGGTCTCGTCGTCGTAGAGCGCATGGTGGTCGGAGGAGTACGGAGCGTGGTAGTAGCTGTTGTTCTAGCCGTAGTAGTGGGCACAGCGGTGGTCATCGGCTTCTTGTCAATGACAAACTCTGTAGAAAGGAAGTCAAGCGAGAGAAACAGTCCTTTAGAGCACGCCAACTGACCGAGATGTGTTGCGCTATGACTCATGATAGCCTGCAAACACAGAGCAGCGCGTGTTTGTGGTGTCACTTACCCTCCGTCGGGTGGAAGTGAATCAGCTTGCCCTTAATCTTGACAAGAGTGGGCTTGAAGCTGCACTTGCCTGGAGGTGCTCTCCTAGATGGTGAGAGAAATCCATCAAACAATCCATTTGTTCCAATGCTGCTCATGACAACTCTATCTCCTACTAATACAGTATTGTGTGATTGTAATCATACGTTATCATAACCACATGAAAAAACAATTCTATCATAGATAAGCACATTATATTCAGTAAATTGCATTTCAGGGTAAAGGATTTAGCAGATATTCCTTTAGCGTGACAGAGCGATTACATTTGTGATTACATAGTTAAAGTAAGAGATGTACTAAACAAACACAGTAGGATTGAAGACCACATACATAATTGGATGGACAATAGACATTAGTATATCTGGCAAAGGTATGTCTGTTTTGGGAATCTGCCATTAATTCGAGATGAATTCCTAGAGCCCCCTGGCTGTTGGGACATTGGGGCCCTAGTTTAATACCTGGATGGATCCACTATCTTATAGATCACCCCCGCTCTGGCAGACGCACTGGGAGCTCCCGTTGCCAGGAAGTACAGCTCCCCTAGAAACAATAGGGAAAATAGGATCTAAGACCCAGCACAAAGATATGCAACACTTTCAAAGTGAAATGAAGACAGACCGTTTCTTTTGAACCCCTTCCCACTATAATCAGCTTTGAAGTCAGGAATTCTGAACAAGATTGCTTTTTGAAACTTATCTGAAGTTAAAGAGCATGCACTAAGTGGTGCACCACTGGGTTTGAACTGGGTGTTTTATTTCTTTATTGCTGTTCAAAAGCAGCAGACGCTCATCATGAAATAACTCAGAGAAGCAATTTTTCATGGTTGCCTTGGGTGAGTGAATTCACAAGCAGCATGCATCCCCTAATGGCCTTTTCAAGTACGGATCAGTACGAACAAAACACAAAGAGACACAAAAACATGCAAAGCTAGTTGTCAAGGTTACCTGCCTCATCTTCGGCAAATGAGATTATGTATTTGTAATAGCTGTTGATGAGTTTGGGGAATCGGCACGTCTGGCCTTTTCCCATACAGATCTCCTTGTACTCCCACTTCCTAGTGCTTTGGTTCTCCTTCAGTGACATTAGGCGCCTAGGCAGACAAGGAGTCACTCAGATTCTGCATGTGTCAAGTGAGTTTTAGGGCAAAAAAACTATTGTAATGCTATTGTTTTTATGCATTTGAAACATTTGGATCTTTCAATGTTAACATTTGTCTATCAACTCCTTTTCGAGGCATGACAATCAATGGAACATTTTAAGCATATTATTAATCAGTATAACATTGGATAAATGTAGGTTATGTTGTATAAACACACACCCACTCATAAAATCCCCGAATATGTAGAGGCCATTGAGATTAGGCATCTGGCAACCGCGGTATATGTAGCCTCCAGTGACAGACTTCCCCAGTTTGTGGGGGTAAGCGAAAATAGGCAGGATGTCATCTGAGGAGAAAAAATGTAATACAACAATACATCTCGCTTTGGAAACATGCTGCAAGAATTTTACACTGCTTAAGGGATTTAATAAATATCTGAACCCTTTTCACCAAATAATGAACTGATGCTTGATAGAGAATCAGCCTGCCACTTCTACCAAGCCAGTAGGAGGAATAGCCTACTCACCAAGAGAGGAGTTGCGACACAGCCTGTTGTCATAGCAGGAGAAGCCCTCCTTGGCTCTCCAGCCATAGTTGCCACCCTTGATGATGAGGTCCACCTCTTCAAACTTGTTCTGCCCCACGTCCCCGCAGAACAGTCGGCCACGGCCCTGCCCGGTGATGGGGTCGCCCCGGTCGATGGAGCAGCGCCACATGTTACGCACCCCGTAGGCATAGATCTCAGGCAGCGAGCCCTTCTCCCCCAGGAAAGGATTGTCCGACGGGATACTGTAGGGGTCCATGTCATCGTTGTTGTCCACATCGAGACGCAGCACCTTGCCCAACAGAGTGGACCTACACACATGGGGTGGAATTTATTCATAGGAAAATGTACGAGCGTTTTAGTGTGTGCTTCTGTCATTGTTTTGTGTGCTTTTGTCGTTGTTTTTCATTTGTGTTTGTGTATCCAACCTGGTCTCAGACCATTTTGTAAATCTGAGACACTCCAGTATGATACAGTGGCTTGCGAAAGTATTCACCCCCCTTGTCATTTTTCCTATTTTGTTTCCTTACAACCTGGAATTAAAATATATTTTTAGGGGGGTTTGTATCATTTGATTTACACAACATTCCGCTGTTGTACAGCAATCTTTAAGTCAAACCACGGATTCTCAATTGGATTGAGGTCTGGGCTTTGACTAGGCCATTGCAAGACATTTAAATGTTTCCCCTCAAACCACTCGAGTGTCGCTTTAGAAGTATGCTTAGGGTCATTGTCCCACTGGAAGATGAACCTCCGTCCCAGTCTCAAATCTCTTGAAGACTGAAACAGGTTTCCCTCAAGAATTTCCGTGTAATTAGTGCCATCCATCAGTCCTTCAATTCTGACCAGTTTCCCAGTCCCTGCCGATGAAAAACATCCCCACAGCATGATGCTGCCACCACCATGCTTCACTGTGGGGATGGTAATCTTGGGGTGATGAGAGGTGTTGGGTTTGCGCCAGACATAGTGTTTTTCTTGATGGCCAAAAAGCTACATTTTAGTCTCATCTGACCAGAGTACCTTCTTCCATGTGTTTGGGGAGTCTCCCACATGCCTTTTGGCGAACACCAAACGTTTTGCTTATTTTTGTCTTTAAGCAATGGCTTTTGTCTAGCCACTCTTTCGTAAAGCCCAGCTCTGTGGATTGTACGGCTTAAAGTGGTCTTATGGACAGACACTCCAATCTCCGCTGTGGAGCTTTGCAGCTTCTTCAGGGTTATCTTTGGTCTCTTTGTTGCCTCTCTGATTAATGCCCTCCTTGCCTGATCCATGAGTTTTAGTGGGCGGCCCTCTCTTGGCAGGTTTGTTGTGGTGCCATATTCTTTCCATTTTTTAATAATGGATTTAATGGTGCTCTGTGGGATGTTCAAAGTTTCAAATATTTTTTTATAACCCAACCCTGATCTGTACTTCTCCACAACTTTGTCCCTGACGTGTTTGGAGAGCTCCTTGGTCTTTATGGTGCCGCTCGCGTTGGTGCCCCTTTCTTAGTGGTGTTGCAGACTCTGGGGCCTTTCAGAACAGGTGTATACATAATGAGATCATGTGACAGATCATGTGACACTTAGATTGCACACAGGTGGACTTTATTTAACTAATTATGTGACTTATGAAGGTAATTGGTTGCACCAGGTCTTATTTAGGGGCTTCATAGTAAAGGGGGTGAATACATATGCACGCACCACTTTTCCGTTTAAAATTTAGATTTTATTTTTGAAACAAGTTATTTTTTTAATTTCACTTCACCAATTTGGACTATTTTGTGTATGTCCATTACATGAAATCCAAATAAAAATCAATTTAAATTACAGGTTGTAATGCAACAAAATAGGAAAAATGCCAAGGGGGTGAATACTTTTTCAAGGCACTGTATGTTACATTTCATATGGTATGTATTAATTTGTTCATCACTCATTTCATATGGTATGTTACGAATTACAATTTGCATTATATGTTATGAATTTGCTAAATGTACATTATGTTGTGAATTTGCAAAATGTACAATATGTTACGAATTTGCAAAATGTATGATATATTATGAATTCTAGCTAGGTGGCTAACATTAGCTAGCTGGCTAACATTAGCTAGGCTAGGGTTTAGGGTTAAGTTTAGGAGTTGGGTTAAAGGGTTAAGGCTAGGGTTAGGGTTAGCTAAAAGTGTTAGGGTTAGGGGAAGGGTTAGCTAACATGCTAAGTAGTTGCAAAGTAGAAAGAAAAGTAGTAAGTATTTGAAAAGTTGCTAATTAGCTAAAATGCTGAAGTTATCCGTGATGAGATTCAAATTCATCACGGACAAGGGTTAGGGTTAGTGTTAGGGGAAGGGTTAGCTAAAAGGGTTAAGGTTGGGGTTAGGGAAAGGGTTAGCTAACATGCTAAGTAGTTGCAAAGTAGCTGAAAAAGTAGTAAGTAGTTGAATTGTTGCTAATTAGCAAAAATGCTGAAGTTGTCCATGATGAGATTTAAACTCACAACCTTTGGGTTGCTAGACTTTCGCATCATACATACGGCCATACTTCTTGCTTTAAGTAACCATCTGTCTTATGTAACCATACGAAATGTAACATATCATGCTAATTTGAGTGTCCCAGATTTCTGTTTACTATGTTACGTCTAGTCTACGAGACCAGGCTAGTGTATCACAATAGTCATCAAAGACATTTATGTTTAATGATGAGTGAGTACGTTATAGATGCACATGACCCTAAAGCATTTTTTGGGGAATGATATTTATGCCTCCGTGACTTTCTCACTCTTATTCACAATTCATTCATGATTATCCGTAATCATGGAAACATCCACATTAATGTAGAAGTGTTCAGAAAATATTCTATTCTTATTTACAATAATTATTTCTGTATTATTTACCATTCATTTCTATTGACCACAACATCATCTGAAACACAACCAAAACTAACTGCAAATGCATCCAACAAGGTTGTAGAGTAGACAACTTTGATGTAGTCATTGTGTGCTAGGAAAATGGGACCTAATATTAAACTTTTTACTATATTTAATACACTATAAGTGAATGTATCCAAATACTTATGACTAAATACATAAAGTGCATAAAGTGCTTGCATTTCTAAATGATAAAACAGATATGTATGAAAATACCCTCAAATAAAAGGTGACATTCTGTACTGTCACCTCATATAAAACATTTAATCTCAAATCCAAAATTCTGGCGTTTAGAGCCAAATGAATCTTTTTAACTTCATTGTCCAAATAAATACGTAGTGGAATTTCTCTCTCTCTCCAATTCACTTTCAATTCAAGGGGCTTTATTGGCATGGGAAACATATGTTGACATTGCCAAAGCAAGTGAAGTAGATAATAAACAATTAAAATGAACAGTAAACATTACACTCACAGAAGTTCCAAAAGAATCAAGACATTACAAATGTCATATTATGTATATATAGTGTCTCTCTCTCTCTCTCTCTCTCTCTCTCTCTCTCTCTCTCTCTCTCTCTCTCTCTCTCTCTCTCTCTCTCTCATATATACACATACTATTATGCAGCCCACAGCGTCGCGTCTTGTGTAAATATTAGCCTTGGCAGGTTCCACAACCCTCATATCCCTGGCCTCCCATTCATTGGCTGTCAAGAAACCCTCTGCTCATCTTTCTTCTCCTGCGATGAACTGAAAGGGATGTTTCCACCCAATGGAACTCAATAGAATGCCTTTACCGTAAGTACCACCCCCGGGGTAAAGCTGTGATGTAAAGATCCCTATTTCCGCATGCATGAATTCTACTATACACTAGAGCTCCCCAACGATAAACTAGACATAACCCTCTTCTGAGAATAACGCATAGCAAGGTTTGATTTAGAGCACCTGCTCTTACTTTACGTCTTGCTGCTGTTGAAGATATGAGGATGAGCTCATTGTTATGGCTGGAATCAATCATGCATTTTCCATATTTTTTATGATTTGTTTGATACTGTTCCATTTATTCCATTCCAGCCATTACAATGAGCCCATCCTCCTATAGCTCCTCCCACCAGCCTCCTCTGCACCACATTTACATCGTAATATTCTGAACAGAGTAGCAGATATTTTACCTCCACTCAGGTCCCTTTTAAAGCTCAACTACACAAGACTGTAGTGATTATCACATGGTACGAAAAGGCCAGACATTGTCCGACAACATCCCCCATAAGTATTACTTTTGGCCTGGCACTGCAGGTCCAGACTCTGGCCACTGACCAATACGCTGTGGGGGTGGCACTCACTTAAAACCTGACTGGCAATGTTATGCCCTGTCCTTGCCCATGGTTCAAAATAAAAATGCATTCTAAGACACAGACTGTCCAAAGCTCAGTGATGTTTTTTTCATAATATCACTGTGTGTACAATTCTGCCATTGTGTTATAACTATAGAGGCTTTGAGTCATTTCTGAATGGCCCTGTGACACTCTGTAGATTCTGGGCACTGCCAACTCCTGCCCCTGCCAGGAGAAAGCTAAACCTACAGTGCCAAGGCTAATATTGTGAACAACTGTACCGTCTCTGTCTGCATAAATGTACACATAGCGTTGAACTGAATGTTTTTCATGTCAAATGCTCGGGGGTTGAGGTCATACATGGCGATTCTCTCCCAATGTTGCCAAAGCGTTGGCACCACTGACAAGTACGGTCATAAAATCGCACTTTCATGAATAGTTGCTGAGTGGCATTGCTGAAGGTCCTATATAAATATAAGTGGAAAACGTTGAGCTTAAATCCATAAATGTGTCACTCCCTCAATGTCTAGAGAAATTTCTAGTCAAAGTTTATAGTAAAAGATTCTTCTACCCTCTGGAGTCAATGAATCTTCTGTAATATTAAACTTGTGACAACTCACACATAAAGTTAATCTATGACGTGTATTAGTCAACCATAAATATAATAATTACTAGACATTTACCATGGCAACAGGATTTTCCATTCTTTAAAAAACTTCTTTGGGCTAGGCCCCTTTTTTCTCAATTTCCGCCTGAATGACGTGTCCAAAGTAAACTTCCTGTTGCTCAGGCCCTGAAGCCAGGATATGCATATAATTGGTATGATTGGAAAGAAAACACTTTGAAGTTTGTAGAAATGTTGAAATAATGTAGGAGAATATAACACAATAGATATGGTAGGAGATGGAAAGTATAGGGGCATACTGAATTCTAGCTCCCATTATGCAATTCATATTGCTTCCACAGGGTGTCAGCAGTCTATGTTCAAGGTTTCATGCTTTTAACTTCCAAAACGAATAAGAAATATCAGTTTTAGTACAGGGACACAATCTTGGAAATTCGTGTTTGGGCACGCCATGAAGACAAGACGCACCTGCTAAAATTGGTTTCCTATTGAACATACTTTTTTCCGTAAGAAATATTATAGTTTGATTACATTTTAGGGAATCTGAGGAGTAAATAGAAATGCATTTTCACTTTTTGAAACAAAGTTCAGTGGTAGATTTTCGGATTCCTTTCTCTGCAGGTTGAACGAGTGGATTACTCAAATCGATGGCGCCAATTAAAATGACTTTTTGGGATATAAAGAAGGATTTTATCTAACAAAACGACACTACATGTTATAGCTGGGACCCTTTGGATGACAAGTCAGAGGAAGATTTTCAAAAAGTAAGTGAATATTTAATCACTATTTGTGAATTTATGAAACCTGTGCCGGTTGAAAAATATTTTGATGTGGGGCGCCATCCTCAAACAATCGCATGGCATGCTTTCGCTGTAATAGCGACTGTAAATCGGACAGTGCAGTTAGATTAACAAGACTTCAAGCTTTCAACCTATATACGACACTTGTATATACCTAAATGTTTAATATCCATCATTTTTATGATTATTTATTTGAATTGCGCGCCCTCCAGTTTCATCGGAAGTTTTCCCGCTAGCGGGACCCCTAGCCCTAATTATAGAACCATGTATCACTATACTGTCATATGAGAAGGTCACATAGTGTGAGAGTTGAGTACTACAGTTTACAAACACACAAAAATACTAATTGTGCCCTATGGTCCCTTTACTGTAGCTTAGATCTCTCATGGCATAAAAAAAAGATGTCACGCTATAGGTTGAATGTTTTGAACCCTTATTTTTCCTGTAATTTTTGGTCTGTAGATAAGTATAGTTTAAAGAGCCAGCACATCAGATTAAGTGTTTCCGTCCTCTCCTAGCTCTACTAGCTCAACACTACTGTTTAGGTGTCCTTAGTTGAATGATAACTATATCGTCAACACTTTAAAAATGTATGTCTCTGAAGCGAACATATCATTCTGACCTTCAAAAAACATCAACATGGGGTGAAGGCTAGAAATACACTAAATTATTATATGTCACCCCCTAATTTGTTTCCCCTGAATGTTTTTGAAATGTATAGAGCGCAGTGACTCACTTATTCTGGGAGTTCCCAAACTTGCCAAAGGGGTCCCCTGCTCTTCCGCCATCGCCGATGAAGATATAGAGGTAGCCATCGTGCCCGAAGAGAAGTTGGCCCCCGTTGTGGTTCGAGGCAGGTTCCACCACTTCCAAAATAGTTCTACAAAGAAAACCACTCATGACTAAACATTACTAAATTAGAAATCTGATAGGATGAGTGTAGTTGCAGATCTCTATTTCAAATCTGCTGGTTCGTACAGATTTGTTTCAAAATGTCAAATGCATTCATGTGAATGGAGCCGATGACACCACAGGTTCTGATTCAGTCCATGTCATTTGGTGATACTTCTCTTACCTCTCTGAGGAGTGGTCTAGTTGGTTCATATCATCAGCGGACAGTGTAAACTCACTAATGCGGATCCTCTCCTCCTTCTTCACAGACACAGAGTAGTAGACATAGGCCTTCCGCACCACCGTGAAGTGCGGGTGGAGGGCCATGCAGAGGAAGCCTCTCTCATCCCCCGCCCAGGGCGAGGTGAGCACTGCCTTGGTCAGGTTGAGGAAGGGCCGGTCAATACGGGAGCCGTTGGCCAGGTATGCCCACACATAGCCCAGCTGCTCAGCCACAAAGAAGCGGTGGGTCCCGTCATCGGCATGGACCATTGCCACCGGGTTCCTCAGGCCGTTGGCCACCTCCTGCAGACACAGCTGCAGACAGCCCTCGGGGTCCGCCCGAACATCTCCCAGGTTGGCATTGAGCTTGTCGTCGGAGAGCACGTTGGGGTAGCAGTACTCCCTGTCTTTGAGTTCCAGGAAGTTACAAAACTTATTGCGGTCCTCCTCTATGCCCGCCGTGGCGTTGTTGTCGGTGAGCAGGCTAATGGTGTAGCGGCACTGGTGCCAGAACTCAGAGCAGTAGTCTCCGCACAGGCCTGGCAGCTCCCTCATGGGCGTGTTGGCATCCTCAGCATCATACAGGTGGGCAGAGTAGGGAGAGCACTCCTGTAAGGATAAGGAAACCTTGTTTGAAAAGGTTTGGGGCTCGGACGACACACGCCTATGAGCAAAACTTCATGATCAGTAGACCTACATTATCGGCTGATAATGAGCTACCACTTAAGCTGTAGGCTATAGCCACTTGATTTGTGTAATGTCGTATATAATCTTCAAAAGTATAGTCCACAGGTTAATACTATGCCATGTCTGTTCATGATACTGTGCAGCTATTTTCACGATGTACTCTCCCTAAGCTTGAAAACATTTGTAATTCAGCATGTCATCTTCTCATCCCAGTACTAACCAGATCAGCTAGTAATAACTATTCTAGAAATAAATAAGGCCTGTTTAAATGCATCTTGGAACGTCCAATCCCTTATTAAGTCAAAGACACAAAATTACACTCATTTTGACACTGGTAAACCGTTGGGACAATTATGCAAAACATATAAACCACTGTAATGACTGGTACTGAAAAAGACAATTCTGTTTCAAAGACTCTGATTAATGATATAGAATATATACGATTCCAAGTCTAAGGCAAAGTGAGCATAATGTGTTCTGGAGTTCTGAGTATTTTTTTTACTTCTTTATATTTAAATCTGGGATATGCTCTCTCAAAGGTACCATCAAACCACTGCTCAAAAACTCAACATCAAAGCTTTTAACATCAACAGCACTGGCCAACTCTGGGCTGAAATCCTTTGCTGACCATAAATTGTTAGGTGGATTATGCAGTCACATGATTGTTAGGCAGTGATGTAAACAAAAATTGGGCAATCTGGAGGTGGTATGTGTTATGCACAGCCACACTATGTGTCTGAGTTGGGGGTACAGTAAAAACTAGTAGGTAAGAGCTGACAAATGTGGGCATATAGCCACTAAAAAGAACATAAAAGCATGCATGACATGCCTTGATTATATACAAAATGTAAGATATATCACATCATAGCACCTTGGGGTAAATGTTTATTTTTTACTTACATCATTTCTGTTAGATCTTAAAATATCTAGATTTGGCTCTTGAGGGGTTCACTTGTTTCTGCAGATCTTAAATAGTTTCCCAGATGTCTCCCAGCAGGGTGCCACCCCTTTCAAGTCTTTACAAACAAACCCAGCCATGCTGAGTCCCATTTCCTTTGTACATGTAATGGAACTATCCAGAGAAATTGTATCAAAAGAGCCCAGTGTTCAGTGAAGCTAAGTAAAGCAGGATTGATATCATGCCATGCTTATTTGGTTAAATTGCATCCCAAGGTGAAAAAGGGAATCTCTGAGTCTGAATGTAAGATGCTATTGAACTACACCAAACATACAGTGGCTTGCGAATTTATTCACCCCCCCTTGGCATTTTTCCTATTTTGTTGCCTTACGACCTGGAATTAAAATAGATTTTTTTGGGGGGGTTGTATGATTTGATTTACACAACATGCCTACCACTTTGAAGATGCAAAATCTTTTTTATTGTGAAAAACAAAAAAAAAAAGAAAACTTGAGCGTGCATAACTATTCACCACCCCAAAAGTCAATACTTTGTAGAGCCACCTTTTGCAGCAACTACAGCTGCAAGTCTCTTGGGGTATGTCTCTATAAGCTTGGCACATCTAGCCACTGGGATTTTTGCCATTCTTCAAGGCAAAACTGCTCCAGCTCCTTCAAGTTGGATGGGTTCCGCTGGTATACAGTAATCTTTAAGTCATACCACAGATTCTCAATTTGAGTGAGGTCTGGGCTTTATTGCCCCTCTGATTAATGCCCTCCTTGCTTGGTCCGTAAGTTTTGGTGGGCGGCCCTCTCATGGCAGGTTTGTTGTGGTACCATATTCTTTCCATTTTTTAATAATGGATTTAATGGTGCTCCGTGGGATATTCAAAGCTTCAGATATTTTTTATAACCCAACTCTCATCTGTACTTCTCCACAACTTTGTCCCTGGCCTGTTTGGCGAGCTCCTTGGTCTTCATGGTGTCGCTTGCTTGGTGGTGTTGCAGACTCTGGGGCCTTTCAGAACAGGTGTGTATATATACTGAGATCATGTGACACCTAGATAGCACACAGGTGGAGTTTATTTAATTGTGACTTCTGAAGGTAATTGGTTGCACCAGATCTTATTTAGGGGCTTCATAGCAAAGGGGGTGAATACATATGCACCACCACTTTTCCGTTTAAAATTTTTTTCATTTCTTTTTTAAACAAATCATTTTTTAAATTTCACTTCACCAATTTGGACTATTTTGTGTATGTCCATTACATAAAATCCAAATAAAAATCAATTTAAATTACAGGTTATAATGCAACAAAATAGGAAAAACGCCAAAAACGAATATTTTGCAAGGCACTGTAGACACAAACCTCTAGGTGGCAATTACCCTTCTATGACCGTCTGTAATAAACATACCAGCGCTACCCTTAACCATATAATTTATTGTGTAATTCAGCCCAAAATCAACAGGGCCAAGTTTTTCAAAAATGTTAAATGCATATAGAAAAATTCAATGCATATAAAATACAATGAGCAGAACGGGAGTCCACATTCAAGTCAATGATTTGACAGTTCTAGCCATTCTATTTCTATACATGTAATCCTAAACCAGATAGGTAACTTTTGAAAAACTGCACCCTGGTCATTGTTCTTTGCCCTGTTTCATCTCATTTTATCAAATGGGTGTTGACTCCTCTGGCCTCTACTGTAGGCAGCCCTGATAATGCAGTCACTTAGCCAACTATAACGTTCTGTTTAAATCCTTTGGAAATACTGTAATTTAGGCTGGCGTTGGATGAGATAGGGAGCTCCGACAACAGCAATCCGTCAAACTTAAATCCATGTGCCTTTTGTTCACAGAAATGGCAACCAGATGTGGTGTTAGAATTTGTACAGTGTAGCGTGGAAACAACCCTAGACTAGCACACCCACAAACACTGTGATTGTAAACAAGGTTAACTACACAGTGCAAGGTGAGCTGGTAGGGTTAAAGCTGTGTGTGTTGGTTTCCTTTCCTCCATAAGTCACCAAAGTCAACATAAATACACTCAAAGAACACTCTAAAAAGGCCCTCCTTCCAAAAGGGGTGGGCGGTAATGAGAGAGTGCACATGTACCACATCGTATAGGACAAACCTTCAGAGTTCCACATTGCCATGATCAATGTAAATGTGAGACTTATCAGCTTCCAACGTTGGGAGGGAGGTATTGGATAGGCTATATTGAGTTAAATGGTTGACATCAATGATACTAATGGTTTTTATCCCAATAGTCAGCCTTAATCCCACCACAAGTAGAAGTTGTAGTTCCTTCAACTACTTCGGCTGGATTCAACTCCTCACCTCCATCTCCCTCCCTGCCCTCCCTCCCTCCAGTGAAAATATGATACTCTATATCCTGTTCAGTGGCCAGACAGGAAATCAATGTTTCGCTGGTGGTCAGTGGACCTCTTGACAGATCACAAGCAGCCCCCTGTATCTATGATAACTGTTCTGACAAAGGGCATCATTGAGCAGAGTTTACCCTGGCTAAGTGGCCGTAGGCATTGGGTCTCCAGCCACTGACCACACTGCCTGTATCTCAGCATGGCTGATAGGAGAGCTGAGCCGAGCACAACAGCTCACTTCCACCAACGGAGGCTGCTGCGGGGAGGACGACTCATAATAATGGCTGGAACGGAGTAAATGGAATGGCATCAAGCACATGGAAACCATGTATTTGATACCATTCCACTAATTCCAGCCATTCCCACCATCCCGTCCTCCCCAGCTAAGGTGCCACCAACCTCCTGTGACTTCCACTGGATCCAAAACCAAACAAAGCTGAGGACACATTCACATGGGCTGCGATTCTCATCATTGGAGAGGAGAACCAAGCCATCCATTTACAGTAGTGATGTTGTGGTACTGTGGTTCACGACCCAAAATCCACCATTGTTAACAGTGCTGTCGTATCTCATGCTCGAACAGTCAAGTCAAGGTCTTCCATAATACCTCCAACTATAATTTGTTCCAATCTACAGCACGCACATTTGGAAAGGCCTGGGGTATGTCATTATCATGATGTCCACGTACATTTCAGCAGTGCAGGGGTGTACAAATCTGAATGAAATATAGTTTCATGAAATGTGATAGCTTAATCTGTATACATTTTTTTATGTCCTGTGATGAATTAGAATTTTATAACAAGTGAAAAGGTTTTAAAGCCATGCAAGAAGATAATCCATTCTACAAATATCCTGCAATTTTGTGGACTGTTTAAGATAAGGAGTCATTAGCTAACATCTGACTACTAACAGACTTCAATTTACCTGACAGAGGATGGTGCGTATGTATTTCGCACAGGTCACGTAACCCGAGTAGTCAAAGTAGTCCATGATCTTGTAGAAGTTCTGGGAGATCTTGTCATCTTTTTCCAGGTCACAGCAACCAAACTTGGCGTACTCCTTACAGAAGACCAGAGGCTCCCGTGGCTGGAAGGGGGGCTTGTAATCCAAGCACTGGGGGTGTGTGTTCCCATGTCGGGGTGCAAGTAGGACCAGTAGGACCAACAGCCACTGGGACAGCAGCTCAACTCCCTTTACACTTACCCCGCTCATAGCAATGGTAGTTCACCCTGCCACCTGTAGGGCTAAGTAATGGAGTGATGCAGAATTCCAAGTGTATAGTGGTGATTCTGTCCCTTCCCCCTGGTGCTTGACTGTTGGAGAGCCTTCCTATGTTTGCTCTGGACATGTGCTCTTTTGTGGGACAAAAAACGAACGGTGGTGGAGAGCAACAGGCCCTTTCATTCAGCAGTCAGCCCCAGCCAGCCACGCTGCTTCCACTCTCCACTCAGATCCTATTCCCATCCCTCCCTCTGCTCCCTCCCTCTGCTCCCTCCTCCCCTTACTCTCCCTCGCTCTCTGTCTGTCCTCCACAGACACATGGCATTCTTTCCCATTGCAGCCTGTCTATATCACCCTGCTGCAGCTCTCCTCCCCCTCGACATACTCCGCCTTTTCTCTACTTCCCACACACCTCTCTACCCTGCCTCACTGAGGGGAATAGACTAGGGGTGAGTGTGGTTGAATGACTCAGGACCTTGTGCTGAAAGAGGAGAGCAATGGATCCTCCACACACCACAAACAATGGCATAGCCTATACGAAACAGTATATATACGATGGAGTACACATGGATAACGCTGTTTGATATAGGCTTCTGCCGTTATTCAACAGGCATTTGTGAACCACTTGGTGATATGAAATGTCTCTAAAACCAATAGAGATCAACTGAAAATCCACCCTAAAGTGAATTGAGGCGAACGATAAGAGGCATGACAGCCTTTGAATTGACTTGCTACAGTTCCTAAGTGTTGTGTCCTAGACCTACAGGGTATACAAATACCACTGTCGTATGTCTTTCATTTCGACTCAACCACCTCCCTCCCATGTACTTGGCTTCAGATGTGACACATTGCAGAGCACACTCTGGTAACAACTTAGGAACTGTTTATATTTCCTCTTTCAATTACACATTTTGAAAATATGGATATTTAACCATATGCATCCCAAGAAATAAATACAGCCCCATATTATTAGAGGAAAGTCTGGATAACAAGCTCATTAATCAAATATTGGTTATTCAAATCGCTATCATTTTTAATTCCTTCTAGGATGTTTTCAGATCTTGCATTGTTGTCCGTGTTTAGTGCTTTATTGAGGTGAAACGGCTGTGAGCCAGAGTAAGTGAGTTCATCTGCTTTCTGGTAATTAGTTAAATACTACAGTATGCTATTTTTAGAGAAAGAGAAAAAGTAATGTCTCATCCTTATTCGTTTCAAAATGATTCAAGGTCTGTCAAATTGGTTGTTTGATCATTGCTAGACAAGCATTTTCAGGTCTTGCCATATATTTTCAAGCAGATTTAAGTCAAAACTGTAACTCTTCCACTCAGGAACAGGCACAGTCTTCTTGGTACACAACTCCAGTGTAGATTTGGCCTCGTGTTTTAGGTTATTGTCCTGCTGAAAGGTGTCTGGTGGAAAGCAGACTGAACCAGGTTTTCCTCTAGGATTTTGCCTGAGCTTAGCTCCATTCTGTTTCTTTTTTATCCTGAAAAACTCCCCAGTTCTTAACAATTACAAGCTTACCCATAACATGATGCAGCCACCACTATTAATAAAAATATGGAGAGTGGTACTCAGTAATGTGTCTTATTGGATTTGCCCCTGTCATGACGTTGGCCTGTGGGTAAGGTTTATGACCCCCCCATAAATACCTTTCTCCCTTCCCCTCTCTTTCTGACCCTACTGAAGGACTTGAATAGCCTGTGTTAAATATAGAGAGTCTGGGAACATCAAACAAATGGGGAAAAGGAACCATATTTTGGTAATAAAACCAGTTGGAAATATGCTTGGGAACGTAATGAGTATGGATGTCAGTTCGGTTGTCATCTGAGACATTATGACTGATGACAGGACGACATAAACTGTACCTGAGAAAGTATACACCCTCTAGTTATCAGAGTAACATGGAATTGTTATGCAATTGAAATGTTTGATATTGAAATTGTTTGTTAGGAGATTAAATGTAATTTTAGCTTCCAAATGAGAGAATTGGGTTTTCATAAGGAAAATGCCCTGCTTGATCAGTGGCCCACCCCTGTGAAGAGACAGGGGTTATAAACGATGAAACACATCCTTCCCCCTCTCCACTATATAAGCCTTTGACGAAAAGATAACCGTTGTTCCAGTACGTGAGGTATGCAGCCTCTACGTTAGAAGGACACACGTCAAGTACAGAACTAAGCCAACCTCGGCGTGAGCTTTGGTGGCGAATGGTATGAACTTTGAGCTTATTCACTACAGAAGTGATACTTCCTAGCTGTTGAGTTAGCAGCGGCCGCTGTAGACGTGGGCTAGGAAAGGACGGACGACGGATCCAGTCTAACAGACGGATGAAGATACCACCACGTATCCAATTTACCACCAGAGACATTCTTCCGAGGACAGGAAGATCTGTTGGCCAACCCGGCCAGCATCTACGACCAATCTACCGAAGCGCAGCTCAGAGTAAATATTTATTGCATTTTCCTTTTCCAAATGGGCGGTAATTTAGAATGCATAAGATAATGTATTTACGATAGCATAGCTGCTGTTTGTTTGTTCCTAAGTCTTCCCGCTCTTTCATTCAAGCCCAACCCCCTTTCCTTTGTGTAACCAGCCGTCACATCTGTTCCGTCCACCGGGACGTTTTCTGTATGACATCATTTGTATTCTGTGTATTTGTAATTCTGTGTGATTAGTTTAGGTATTTAGTAAATAAATAATTAAACCCAATTTTGTATTGCTGATTCAACTTGTTAGCCAGGGTTCGTGAAGATAGCCAAGAATTTACAACTTTCATTATGAGACTGAAAATAAGATAAGGGTTAATATTGACTGCTATCGATGTAAAATATTACTAAGTATTTTAAGAGTTTATTCGGAAGATAACGGCTCTATAAACGTTCTTCCGTGGTGCCCCGACTTTCTAGTTAATTACATTTACATGATTAGCTTAATCAGGTAATATTAATTACAGAGAGAATTTTATAGGTTAGCATGTCATATCACTTAATCCGGCATAGCCAAAGACACGACACCCCAAACATAACACTTTGTATTTAGGGCAAAAAGTCAATTGCTTTGCCACATTTTTTGCAGTATTACTTTAGTGCTTTGTTGCATACAGGATGCATGTTTTGGAATATTTTTACTCTGTATAAGCTTCCTCCGTTTCACTCTGTCAATCAGGTTAGTATTGTGCAGTGGTGTAAAAAGTAGCCAATTGCCATACTTGAGTAAAAGTAAAGATACCTTAATATAAAATGACTCAAGTAAAAGTGAAAGTCACCCAGTAAAATGCTACTTGAGTAAAAGTCTAAAAGTATTATATACTTAAGTATCAAATGTAAAAGTATAAATCATTTCAAAGTCCTCATAGTAAGCAAACCAGGCGGCATCATTTTCTTGTTTTTTTTTAATTTATGGATCGCCATGGGCATGCTCCAACACTCAGACATAATTTACAAACAAAGCATGTGTTAAAAAAATAAAAATAAAATGTGTTTAGTGAGTTCGCGAGATAATTGGTTGTAGGGATGACCAGGGATGTTCTTTTGATAAGTGTGTGAATTAGACCATTTTATTGTCCAACTATGCATTCAAAATGTAATGAGCACTTTTGAGTGTCAGGGAAAATATATGGAGTAAATAGTACATCTGTAACGATGTACGCAGAGAGCCAGGAAGTAAGTTCAGGGAGTGAATACATTTAATAAATAAATGAACAAAACAAGAAACACACTTAAGTACTAGTAAGTAGTACTTTCAATTATTTTTACTCAAGTACTTTAAACCACTGGTATTGTGGAATAACTACAATGTTGTTGATCCATCCTCAGTTTTCTCTTATCACAAACATTAAACTCTGTAACTGTTTTGAAGTCACCATTGGCCTTATGGTGTAATCTATGAGCGGTTTCCTTCCTCTCAAGCGAATCAGTTTGGAAGAACGCCTGTATCTTTGTAGGGACTGGGTGTATTGATCCACCATCCAAAGTGTAATTAATAACTCCACCATGCTCAAAGGGATATTCAATATCTATATATATTTTTTACAGATAATTGTATGTGTGGGTAGGATGAGGTAATCCTTCAAAAACCATGTAAAACCCTATAATTGCACACAGAGTCCATGCAATTTATTATGTGACTCGTTAAGCAAATTTGTACTCCTGAATTTATTTAGGCATGACATAACAAAGGGGTTTAATGCATATTGACTCAAGACATTTCAGCTTTTCATTTTTTATTAATTTATTTAAAAAAAATGAAAAACATAATTCCAATTTGACATTATGGGGTATTGTGTGTTGGCCAGTGGCAAAAATATATATACAGTATATCACTAAAGTGAGTACACCCCTCACATTTTTGTAAATATTTGAGTATATCTTTTCATGTGACAACACTGAAGAAATGACACTTTGCTACAACGTAAAGTAGTGAGTGTACTCCTTGTATAACAGAGTAAATTTGCTGTCCCCTCAAAATAACAACACACAGCCATTAATGTCTAAACCGCTGGCAACAAAAGTGAGTACTCCCCTAAGTGAAAATATCCAAATTGGGCCCAAGTGTCAATATTTTGTGTGGCCACCATCATTTTCCAGCACTGCCTTAACCCTCTTGGGTTAACGTAAAAACAAACAAAAAAGGTTGCCACTGGAGTCCTCTTCCACTCCTCTTCCACCTTGCACTCCTCCACCTTCCGTTTGAGGATGCCCCACAGATGCTCAATAGGGTTTAGGTCTGGAGACATGCTTGGCCAGTCCATCACCTTTACCCTCAGCTTCTTTAGCAAGGCAGTGGTCATCTTGGAGGTGTGTTTGGGGTCGTTATCATGTTGGAATACTGCCCTGCGGCCCAGTCTCTGAAGGGAGGGGATCATGCTCTGCTTCAGTATGTCACAGTACATGTTGGCATTCATGGTTCCCTCAATGAACTGTAGCTCCCCAGTGCCGGCAGCACTCATGCAGCCCCAGACCCTGACACTCCCACCACCATGCTTGACTGTAGGCAAGACACACTTGTTTTTGTACTCCTCACCTGGTTGCCGCCACACACGCTTGACACCATCTGAACCAAATAAGTTTATCTTGGTCTCATCAGACCACAGGACATGGTTCCAGTAATCCATGTCCTTAGTCTGCTTGTCTTCAGCAAACTGTTTGCGGGCTTTCTTGTGCATCATCTTTAGAAGAGGCTTCCTTCTGGGACGACAGCCATGCAGACCAATTTGATGCAGTGTGCGGCGTATGGTCTGAGCACTGACAGGCTGACCCCCCACCCCTTCAACCTCTGCAGCAATGCTGGCAGCACTCATACGTCTATTTCCCAAAGACAACCCCTGGATATGACGCTGAGTATGTGCACTCAACTTCTTTGGTCGACCATGGCGAGGCCTGTTCTGAGTGGAACCTGTCCTGTTAAACCACTGTATAGTCTTGGCCACCGTGCTGCAGCTCAGTTTCAGGGTCTTGGCAATCTTCTTATAGCCCAGGCCATTTTTATGTAGAGCAACAATTATTTTTTTCAGATCCTCAGAGAGTTCTTTGCCCCCTAAGTGCCATGTTGAACTTCCAGTGACCAGTCAGTATGAGGGAGTGTGAGAGCGATGACACCAAATTTAACACACCTGCTCCCCATTCACACCTGAGACCTTGTAACACTAACGAGTCACATGACACCGGGGAGGGAAAATGGCTAATTGGGCCCAATTTGGACATTTTCACTTAGGGGTGTACTCACTTTTGTTGCCAGCGGTTTAGACATTAATGGCTGTGTGTTGAGTTATTTTGAGGGGACAGCAGATTTACACTGTTATACAAGCTGTACACTCACTACTTTACATTCTTCAGTGTTGTCACATGAAAAGATATACTCAAATATTTACAAAAATGTGAAGGGTGTACTCACTTTTGTGATATACTGTATTTATTTGATTTTAAATTCAGGCTGTAACACAACAAAATTCAAACGGTGTAAATACTTTATGAAGGCACTGTACATAGTCATTGAACACTGGTAGCTTTAAGTGCTCAGCATATGTGGGAACTCCTTCAAGACTGTTGGAAAAGCATTCCAGGTGAAGCTGGTTGAGAGAATGCCAAGAGTGTGCAAAGCTGTCATCAAGGCAAAGGGTGGCTACTTCGAACAATCTCAAATATAAAATATATTTTGATTTGTTTAACACTTTTTTGTTACTACATGATTCCATGTGTTATTTCAAAGTTTTGATGTCTTCACTATTATTCTACAATGTATAAAATAGTAAATGTGTAGGTGTGAGTGGTGTGTCCAAACTTTTAACTGGTACTGTATATACACACAAAAGTATGTAGACACCCCTTCAAATTAGTGGATTCGGCTATTTCAGCCATACCCGTTGCTGACAGGTGTATAAAATCGAGCATACAGACATGCAATCTCCATAGACAAACATTGGCAGTAGAATGGCCATACTGAAGAGCTTAGTGGCCTTCAACATGGCACCGTCATAGGATTCCACCTTTCCAACAGGTCAGTTCATCAAATTTCTTCCCTGCTAGAGCTGCCCTGATAAACTGTAAGTGCTGTTATTGTGAAGTGGAAATGTCTAGGAGCAACAATGGCTCAGCCACGAAGTGGTAGGTCACGCAAGCTCACAGAACTGGACTGCTGAGTGCTGAAGCAGGTAGTGTGTAAAAGTTGTCTGTCTCTGGTTGCAACACTCACCACTGAGTTCCAAACTGCCTCTGGAAGCAAGGTCAGCATGAGAACTGTTCGTCGGGAGCTTCATGAAATGTGTTTCCATGGCCAAGCAGCCACACACAAGCCTAAGATCACCATGTGCAATGCCAAGCATCGGCTGGTGTGGTGTAAAGCTCGCCGCCATTGGAATCTGGAGCAGTGGAAACGTGTTCTCTGGAGTGTTTTATCACGTTTCACCACCTGGCAGTCTGACGGACGAAGTCCGACGGACGAATCTAAGTTTGCGGATGCCAGGACAACGTAACTTGCCCCAATGCATAGTGCCAACTATAAAGTTTGGTAGAGGAGGAATAATGGAAGCACGTCCCGCAGTAATGTTCCAACATCTAGTGGAAAGCCTTCCCAGAAGAGTGGAGGCTGTTATAGCAACAAAGGGGGGTGTAAAAAAGGCAGGGACAATTGGGAACTCTGAAAAAAACAAGGTTGAATCATGATGACGTCAGTGATCAGAGCTCTAGAAAGAGGCCCGAGTTCCCGACTTGCAATTCCGAGTTGGATGACCGTTCAAAACGTATTTTCCCAGTCGGAACTCGTTTTTTTCAGAGTTCCCAGATGTCTTGAACTCACTAAGGTCCGACATTTCCCAGTTCTGAGTTTCCAGTTGTTTTGAGCGAGGCAGAAGTCATGCTGGATTGACAGCATGGCCAATGTTGACTGTTTTTCCTTTTAAGCTTGGAAAAGAGACCCTTAAACCCAGACTTGGACCACACACCCACTGCACTGAAAAGCAGCCTAGTAATTGCTTTGCGATGCTTGCAGTTAGCCACTGATTCCTTCCAAACCACTAATTGTTGAATTTGCCATTTCCAACTTGTGTAATGTTTATGTTCAATGGCCGATAAGCACGGATTCGTTTTATCTATCATTTAACTTAATTATTTCTCATCATATGAAAAGGATTGAAAAGGATTTGCCAGTAGATTGTTGACTTGATTCATGATAACTGGTAGCTTGCTAGCTAAGATTTTGGAAGTATGATGTTGACATGATCATTCCAATCAAATCTACTGTAGTTATAATGTGATCATTTTATCTGTGGGGCTTGAATTTGCTTGAATTTGTTTAGCTCTACACATAGATTTTACGGTGATGTAGTGTCCCCATGAGTGACAGAATACTGAGCCAATCACGGCGCAAGTAGAGAATTTTACCAACCCCTACACTACATATTTTCCGCTGGCTGCCCCACAACCACAGAAAGCACTGAGCTAGGCTGAAACACCGCCATTTTGGAGCTGCCTTACTCAAGAAAACAAAAAAGAGACCAAGTTTGTATGCGGCTTTATTAACTCAATGTTCATTGTTTGCAAACTGATATGTGACACGTATTAATGGCAAAATAACAGGTAAACAATTATTATTATAATGTTTTATTTTTTTGCTAAACAGGTGGGGCTCAAAACTGCCCTGAAGCGTACAAAACATTAAGAACACCTGCTCTTTCCATGACATAGACTGACCAGCTGAATCCAGGTGAAAGCTATGATCCCTTATTGTCACTTATTAAATCCACTTCAATCAGTGTAGATGAAGGGGAGGAGACAGGTTAAAGAAGGATTTTTTGGGCCGGTAATCTATTGGAAAATAATAAACATATAAAAAAATGTAAAACAATGAGAATTTTTAATCCTCGAGACAATTGGGACATGGATGGTATATGTGTGCCATTCAGAGGGTGAATGGGCAAGACAAAAGATGTAAGTGCCTTTGAATGGGATATGGTAGAAGGTGCCAGGTGCACCAGTTTGTGTTAAGAATTGCAACACTGCTGGATTTTTCATACCCAACAGTTTCCAGTGTGTATCAAGAATAGTCCACAACCCAAAGGACATCCAGACAACTTGACACAATTGTGGGAAGCATTGGAGTCAACATGGGCCAGCATCCCTGTGGAACACTTTCAACACATTCTAGAGTCCATGCACTGACGAATTGAGACTGATCTGAGGCCAAAAGGGTGTGCATTTCAATATTAGGAAGGTGTTCCTAATGTTTTCTACCCTCAGTCTATATCTTGCTATCGCCCTCTTCCTCTCCTTGCCTGCCTGCCTCAGAGTATCATCTCAGGGTTGAGTATCCATTAACTCCGGAGACAACGCTGGAGCAGTGCATTTCATGCTCTGACGCTTCCCTCCATCTCCAACCTAAGAGCCAGACCGTGTGAGTGAAGGAGGGAGAGGGTGCATTCGGCTCGCACAGGAAAGTCATGAGTGTCTGGGGTCGTTCAGGGGTAACCAGTATACTGCGCTGCTCTTTCAGAATGAAACACAGCCAAATCCACCCTTTAGTTTAGCATCACTAAGAATTATTTCTTATGAAGTTACATTTTGGTTTGATTAACAGTGACTGCATGATTGTTACGCAATTCCAAAACTTGATAAAAGTGGTGATAAAAAGGTATGAGACGACTGACTGTATTAACCTTTAGAGTTCATTTTTGTGTCGATCAATCATACTACATTACCCCCCCTTCCTTCCAGAGACTGTGTCCCCACGCTTCTCTATACCAAGTCCTTCACGTGAACACGCCTCTGCGATGGCCTCCCAGGCACCATCCCGACTTCTGACATCAATGTAGCGAATTCGGGAGTAGCTCCGACAGGGACTCGAACCCGGCTCCAGCGACTGAACATTTTAGCTACATATGGTTTTACTGTGTCTGTGTAGACTATAGCAATCCAAATACTCTGACCTGAATTACAAGGTATCTTTCAGTGGTAAAATCAATAAAAGGACAGATATTTCATTGTGGACCAGTGGAGACTGTATTGAGGATTGAGGATGGCACTCTACAGTACATTGCTGTGACATCATGGGGATGGCAGCAAATGAACATGTTTTGTTAAGCTTTAGAATTCCCAGTGGGCTAACAGAGAGGGGTATTCCCAATGTGTGCGTATTCTCTCCCCAAAGACACATCATGGCGTGACTACATATATCATATCATGGATTGCCAGGAGCCAAAACATCCCAAACAGTACAAAACACACACCCAGTGTCTCTTAAGTATACACATCAATTGCTTACCATACTATAAAACTATCCAAGCATGCATTTCAAATCTAATATACACTCTGTACATTCTTACCACCTATCGAGATATTGTTGCCAAATTAATATTAGCCTTTATCCTGATGATTTACTGGTTTTCCAGTGTACTAACAGGATCAGGCCGACACCAATACTTTTACATTAATATTCCTAATTCCTATGTAAATCCATTTCCTGACATATTATGTAACATATCAGCCAAGCAAAGTTAGTTCCCACAATCCAAGGTTGTTCCAGCTCTAAAACTTCAGTTGGATTAGTGCTTTAACCTCGTGATTTACCCCAGTTGCTCTCATAGAAAAAATATTTGACAAATGCACAAATGGCCATGAAAAAGCCCAGGATTTAATTTTCAGTCAAATTGCTACTGACACTAATTGATTGCCGTTTTAATTGTATATATGAGAAATCGAAAAAGCCACATTAATTTCATATTGCATTATAACACTCCATATCTCCAGAAGGCCACTTGAGTGTGGATGTGCCAGAATGAATAAGCTGATTTCAGTTTTGAACTGGAGTTGCCATTTCAGAGCTAATTCTGAAAGAGCAAGAGAAAGTCCCCTCGTTAAATTCTGATGAGTAAACCATTCCAATGAGTTTGGGGAAAAACATTTGTTCAAAGGGTGAAATTAGTCCACTGTGGATTCAACCCCATATGAGCATGACATTGACAGATTTGTGATAGCATAATATTATTCATTCACATTCAAATGAAGAATAATAACCTGACAGGACAGCCCATCATTTTCATTCTTAGCAATTTAATTGAATCATAAAGGATGGTAAATCATGAGGTTAACAGACAATATAGATTTTTTATTATGCAGGTAAAAACACGTTTACTTCTAAGCTTTTTCTGTTCGCTTGCAAGAGTGTGTAAAAATAAAAAATAAATACATCAACACTTTTAGCAGCAATGTTTCTGCACTGACTGAATTACTAAAACATTGGGGAAAAAGTACACGATCGATAAAAAGTTTACAAGAAAATATTCCTTAAACGAATAAACATTAGTTCTACATATTTGTTCATGTACAAAGTAAATAATCATTTAGCAATATTCCATAAAATAAGATCATGAATTTTACATTATTTATCCCTTACTGGAACGCAGCTTGCAGAGTAGTCAACTAACAAAATGTTGGAATGGAAGTAATCCAACACATGCAAACAAGCTAGGTAAGTAAGCTTATACTAAATGAAAATATCACAATAGAAACTGAAAACACAAGAAAATGATCATTGTTGAACTGTCATGTGGTCTCGCACCAGCTGCATTTAAGTGTTTCCCATATTAAGATGTATTTCCAATGAGCATGCACACATGGCTTGGATGTTGGGACTAATGAGGAGCATATGAACAACAGAGCTGGTCTAATTTACTGACGTGTACACAACCATTATCCTTATAAGGTACACGTATTGAATCCTGGCTCCTGTAATGCAAGCCACAATGTGTGTGTGTGTGTGTTTTGGTTAATCTAGCATGGGAACAAAATAATAACGAGCCTCAAATATCAGGTTCAAAATAAAACTGGTTTCAATAACTTTCATAGTGCTTATACTGTACACTGCAATCATGATTACACACACTGAAATGAAAAGAAATCCCAAAATGTTTCATTTCCTTTTTTAAACAAGGAATGTAGGTCATATATTTATGGAAAGTCAAGACAATAAGTATCTCCCCCCCCCCCCCCCCCCCCCTAGAAATGTCATTTAAAACACATTGCAGTAATGTGACTCTGTGCAGTATTTTGTATGAAGTAATTGTTATAGAATGCTTTTGTGAATGAACATTGAGAATGAATTTAACTAACACGGTGACTGTATTTAGCCAATAGCCTTTTGATAATCAGTATTTCATAGCGGTAACCCTGACACCTACAGGGAGGTATCAGAACGTACAACCCTGCAACTGGATGCACAGAAAAGTAGAATCCAAGTGTTCAGAGTCAACAAAGTCGATGTATATCCATTCATTCATTGCAATGAATGTGTGAATCGCTGTCAGAAATCCATTTCAAAACAAGACGTACAGGACTCCAGAAGGATGTTGCTCTTTTCCTAGAGTGGTTTCACTTTCTATGTTCTTTGAGTGTTATGAGTCACAGCACATTCCAAATAAAGTCAACTACAAGTAACCTTGGATAAGATATGATATTATGTGTTGAAGTCATGAATACGATGTCTGTTACCTCTCAAGTCCCACCTCTTCCATAATATCCCTCCTAGCCCCCATGTAGTCTTTATGTGTTCCCTGTAGGTCCTTTTATTAAAGTCACAGTCCCTAGTCACCCATACTGTCTCTGCTGTACTGAGGATACAGGAAGTCTGCTTTAATGAGCCTATATGTTCCTGGGGGCAGAGGAAGGATGGACAATTCCTGGGAGTCTGCAGAGACAAACACAAACAAGCCACGGGTTAAGGGAGCCGCTGTAAATCAGGAGGGAAGGGAGTGCATATGATGTCCGGCAGCATTAAAGTCAAGAAGCATTCTCATATCTCCGACTAACCAAACATGCAGCGTAGCCTCGTAATGCAACACTCCGCCGAGAGCTGGGATGCTTAGGACCCAGAGCGATAGAACACCACAAAAGTGAGGTGATCTATGGAGGGTGTTACCATAGCAACAACATATAGAGACACCCACGGAAGTCTGACTATATTTTTATTACCCCGCTAGGTCATTTGTCAATTCATACATGGGTATATCACAATATGTGAAATGTTGCATTCATAAGCTATTAAATATTTACAAAGACTATCATGCTTATGAATTATAGAACTTCCAAGTTAGTGTGGGGCAGCATATTTATGTAACATAGTCTAGTGTGTGAATAACTATGACATTAGGCAATACAGTGCTTATTAATTCAAGCTAAATTATAACTAGTGTAATTGGAGAGAATATTAGCCTCAGGGCTCTATTCAATCCCTATAGAGGAAGTTCAGCGTTGCAGTGTGATTGAAATTTAAAGGCAATGTTAGTGGAGACTGCATTCTTGGTAAAGGCTGCATACGTCGGCTCATATGGAAATTACCTTTACATTTCTATTGCGCAATCTGTACCGCTTCAGAGATAAAGATTGAATAGAGCCCAAAATTGAAGCGTAAGTAATTTAGCCCAGGAAGACTAGCTCCACTTTTAATGGCCCCTATACATTTTTTTAATTTGCTAATTATAACCATGGTGAGAAAAATGGTGTAAAACATTTAAAATGTATTGAAAGATACGAACAAATACAAACCCTGAGAGCACATAATGACATCATAGCATTGTCATCACAACCATGTTACGGAAAGGCACATTTACATTGTGTGTGTGTTCGCTTATATACCCAGCTGCTCCTTGCTCCTACAATTCTCCTCTCGTAGGAGTGACTCGTCCATTTCCCCAGCAACGGCCGGACTATTTCTTGCTGCCTGGGAAGGAAGAGGCATGTGGGCATGAGGTGCCCTGCCTCGAGTCAGAGGTCAGTGCCAACGCAGACACCACGGTCTAGTGCTCTGCATGGATGGATGGATGGATGGATGGAGGGATGGGGGATGGGGTGGAAGGAGAGAGAACAGAGGGGAAAGGAGAAGGAGGATGGAACGTGCAGTGCTCTATGGGGTGTAATTAAGCAGTCCCCTCTGGGCCTATGGAGGGAGGAAGTCAAACGTGGTGAAATACATCTGTTGGTGGAGGGAGCGCCCTATGGCCACGTCTCCCCCATTTAACAGCTGTAACTGGCGGGGTCTACAAGAGTTTTGTCATAGTAGTATTTCTGTATGAATGGGACATTTATCATAATGCAGTAGAGGATACATGACAAGTCTACACAGGCTCTCAGTTAACACCTTATTGAGAGGTACTATTAATCCATTAGAACGAATAAGGAGATGACATGCTTAACGGAATGTTTAAACTCAAGATCTACAGTAGACTTAGTACGAATGAAGTAATGTTGACTTGTAGAAATAAAGAAACAGTACATAAAAACAAATATGATTATGAATGAAGCATCCCTCCAGGTTCCCCAATACTAAAACAAATAACTGTTTCCTTTAACAGGCAGATGCATACTGTATAGCACAACAATTCACTTTTTACCTGGAGGCGGTAATTAACAACAAATCTTAAACAGTAAAGGGCAGTTTCCCGGACACGGGTTAAGCCTAGTCTTGGAATAAACATTAGGCTCAATAGAGAATCTCCATCTGAATGTTTTTTTTTTTGGAGTCCAGGATTAGCTTTATTCGTCCGTGTCCGGTGAACCGCGCCTAAGTGACGTTGCAAACTGGTTCATACGGTACCTGGGCTTGAGGCTGTGATGACGTCTTGTCGTGTGTAGGAGGACCATCATCCATGGTGGTCAAGGGGCGTCCACGGTCAATAAGCAGTTGATGGGTAGGAGTTGTGTAAGTCAGTTCAGGCACATAATTCGAGCCGTAGACAGTGGGCACCTGAGCCTTAACCAGTCCCATGTCAAAGCACACAGCCGACACAAGGGTAGAAGAAATTCATATTGTAGCTAACTGGGATTCCTCACCTAGTTCATATGAATGTTGCTTCAGAATAGTTACTGTATTAAAGCAACTACATATAGTGAGGATGTATAATACTAACTTGTTAGCGTCATCTTGAGTTATTGCCAGCAGATACTTATGACCCCATACTGTGCAATAAAAAAAACCGTTTTTTTTTAATTTGTTGTTGTTTATTGTAAGAGACAATGCATTACTGTTCCCACAGGTTTCTTCTGACTAAGCTCTCTAAGGAACCTGAAAAGGACTGCTCAGAGATGCCATGATGAATCTGTCTCTTGTTTTCATTAACTCTACTGTACAGTGAGATCAGGGCAATTAGCTGTGTGGAGTGATGTCTCAGCCAGACTTTTGATCCTAAATCTCTCCATCTTAAAACCTTTTATTCCACTTCGTTGGTTTCAATAAAAAAAAATTAAAAAGATTCCATTGTACTTCAAAAAAAGTCCTGTAATTCAAAGCGATGACATGGAAGTTGGCTGTTATAAATCAAATCCCATGCAGTCACTCCTCTCTCCCCCTCCTCTCCCTTTCAATCACAACGGGTGCTGATTAAATGAGGAAGTCACACTCTAAAAATGCACTTTGAAGCACTATCTTTGTTCAGTGCAGCCGAGTGCAGCAGGGATCAGATCTGCTCTGATCACCGCAGCGCAACGGGGAGGTCAGTGTTCGCTTTAGGAAAGAGAGAGAGGCATTACATCTCATTACAGCCCTGCCATTTGACAAGTCTGTGGCCCCACTCCCCTGGGTGCATGGGAGACAGCACAGCACAGAACTACTGGGGCTGCTGCCACTTACACACACTAGTCTACTGAGAGACAATCTGAGGTGAATGTGAGATTCTGCCTGCCTGGCACAACAACAACAAAAAACTAATGTTAACCGCAATGGGGTTTCTTATGACAGGAGCAAAATCCTTTAATTGCTAGCTCAACAGCTTGGGGCCTTCGTAGCGGCGGTCTGGTCATTTGGGATAGTCTGGTTATGGTGGGCGGCTCAATGATTTAGTGCGATGTAATTGGTGGCTCCGTAATTGCAGATAATGTCAGCAGGGGTGGTATAACAAAAGATTTGTGCTGACAACTTAATTCCCTCATTTGGCTTGTGGGTGATACTGTGTTTGTATACATCGGTCTCACTTATAAACATTATCCACAGCTATCCCACTGGGAACATTTCATTGAAATGACGTGGCAACAACTTTGATTCAACCAGTGTGTGCTCAGTGGGATGTCATCACTGCATAGTTAAACTGGCACAGGTCTACAGCCACTGCAGAGATGCAACAGGTGGGCACTGAACACTGCAGTTAAAATGGAAGAAAACTCCCCAGTTTATTGGGTTTTATAAAGTGCTTGGGGAGATTTCTATCACAGAGGCTGATGAGGACAGGACAGAGCAGTAATGGTGAATGGTAGTGCAGGGGTGCAGCAGTCACAGGAAAGAACACCGAGTACTGGGGGTACTGCCAAGTCTGCCCCGGGCCCCTCCGCTGTCCCCTCGGCGCCCCTACCAGCCACCATCTGTCACATATCTCTCTACTGGTCTCCGAGACAGTGGCCAACCACAACGAGAACTGCTGATTTGGTGTTTAATTATATCACCCTTATTTAACCAGGTTAGTCTCATTGAGATAAAAATCGAATTTTCAAGAGAGACCTGGACCAAGACAGCAGCATCAGCACATTCATTCCAGACAAACAGTCACATGACATCAACCAGACAAAGATATATGGTGTGGTGTTCTGTTCAGGTTCATAGGCAGAGGGGATCTCACAGCTGTACACTAATCCTTTAAACTGACCTCTGGTGATCAGGGAGGCTCACTCAGCTGCTTTAGATCATGTCCATTTCCATAACTCATTTACAAAATGTTCATTATACAAAGGCACAGCCCACATCAGCTCACTTCCCTGTTTATCATTAAAAAAAATAGTAACACAGAGACATAGGCTTTAGGTAAGATACAGTATGGTAACTCCAGAGGATTGTCTCTCTCTCATTCCTAGACTTATAAACGCATTCACAGTCCTACAGAACATCAGTTAAACCAATCCCTATATTTACACTATCATATTCCGTTGACCCTCAGAACAGGGCCTTGGCTTTAATATTATGGATGGACACATACAAGATGAAAATGAATACAGGGATAGGTTAAAGTGGAGGGGAAAAAGGTGGCAAGAGGGAGGTTCGGCTGTGTGCTTGTAACTAACGGGTCTTAGAAGGCACAGGCGCAAACCACTGCTACCACTACTATGTTGCCGATGGTTGCAATGACGGCTACCCAAAGCCAGATGGCGTCGCTGGAGTACTTGCCCTCCTCTTCCGCCTCAGTCGGCCGGGAGAAGTTGGCATTGAGGTTGGAGGTGGAGGTCTGGAGGGACGTGTTGCCATTGTACGGGGAATCCATGAAGGCCCCACTCACAGCCGGAAAATGCTGAGGGACAAAAGAAGGAGAGAGATGAGAAGATGACTTGGATCGAGGCCAGGATAATAGCATATCAGAGATAGACTATATGTACAGTAGCTCTGTAAACCCTTTGTCTAAAAACAGCATCTGGAGGGTAACAGGTATCATAAGGTTGATAAAATGGTCCACCACTCAGTTAATGAAGTACTGAACACTAAATGTGTTTTAAAAGGGTATATCAAGTGGAATCGATAGAGGGAGATGAGAATAGAAACACGTCGGAGAGACATGTGCATGTAGGTACTTGGGAACATCCCATGTACAACGTGAACTGTATGATGTGAACGGAAATACCCTCAGTGCTGTGAGGGCAGCCGGGGGAACAAGAACAATCCAGAGCATCTGGTTAGTCACTGTGGCGTTTCTACCCTGTGTCCTATTCTGACGATCACAGCTGCATGACCTATATTATACAACACAGTCAGGCACTGTCTCCCTCTCTCCTATGGGACTCACCAGTGTTTGTACAGAAGATGTCCTCAAATAACTTACCGAGTCAAACTATAATACTCACGATTAAAACCCATGAACAATTTAAAAGGTGCAGTTAACCACCTAAAGGATTTCATACATACATACACATACACATACAATATGATAAGAAAATGTATTTGCTGTGGCTTTTTTTTTGTGATTCTTGCAAATGTGCAGCCTTGAACTAGCTAAATGAGTCACCAGACGAGAGTGTCCCTGTTGTTATTTGGAGGAACGTTCGGAGGACACGGACAGGTTTGTTTTCTTCACCCCTCTTCACCTTGCCTGGCTTAAAACACACATCCATTTATCAGCTAAGTCTGAGTTGGCCCACCCAGCTCTTAACATATGGCTGGACCAGCCAGACGGGACAACTGCACGTAGTGATGGCTCAATCATTTAGCTGTTCCTTGTCCCCGCGCCTCATTGCCCCCACCGTCTCCACAGGGACAGGCTCGATCCATCAGGAGGGGACACTGTCATCATTCTCTTACTCCCATCTGCCACTGATAAGAAGAGAGAGGAACAAGGAGGAACCACCGGACTACCTCCACTACACCTCCTATCAGGAAGAGTGATCAGGGAGAACTTGGTGTGCACCAAAGTTTCAATTGAACAACAATTAAAGTTGTGTAGTGTTGTCACAAACTGTCAGAAACCGTATCAGGGAAGCTCATCTGCGTGCTCGTTGTCCTCACCAGGATCTTGACTTGACTGCAGTTTGGTGTCGTAACTGACTTATGTGCGCAAATGCTCACCTTCGATTGCCACTGGCACGCTAGTGAAGTGTGCTTTTTAAGGATGAATCAACTTCAACGTTGTGAACAGAGTGCCCCCCGATGGGGTTATGGTATGGGCAGGCATAAGCTATGGACAAAGTACACAATAGCATTTTATCGATGGCAATTTGAATGCACAGAGATACCGTGACGAGATCCTGAGGCCCATTGTCGTGCCATTCATCTGTCGCCAACACCTCAGCATGATAAAGCATTGCCCCATGTCGCAAGGATCTGTACACAATTCCTGGTAGCTCAAAATGTCCCAGTTCTTCCATGGCCTGCATACAGTGCCTTGCAAAAGTATTCATCCCCCTTGGAGTTTTTAGTATTTTGTTGCATTACAACCTGTAATTTAAATAGATTTTAATTTTTATTTTATGTAATGGACATACACAAAATAGTCCAAATTGGTGAAGTGAAATGAAAAAAATAACTTGTTTAAAAAAATTATAAATCATTAAAAACGGAAAAGTGGTGGTGCATATGTATTCACCCCCTTTGCTATGAAGCCCCTAAATAAGATCTGGTGCAACCAATTACCTTCAGAAGTCACATAATTAGATAAATAAAGTCCACCTGTGTGCAATCTAAGTGTCACATGATCTCAGTATATATACACCTGTTCTGAAAAGCCCGAGAGTCTGCAACACCACTAAGCAAGGGGCACCATGAAGACGAAGGAGCTCTCCAAACAAGTCAGGGACAAAGATGTGGAGAAGTACAGATCAGGGTTTGGTTATAAAAAAATATCCAAAACTTTGAACACCCCATGGAGCACCATTAAATCCATTATTAAAAAATTGAAAGAATATGGCACCACAACTAACCTGCCATGAGAGGGCCGCCCACCAAAACTCACGGACTAGGCAAGGAGGGCATTAATCAGAGAGGTAACAAAGAGACCAAAGATAACCCTGAAGGAGCTGCAAAGCTCCACAGCGGAGATTGGAGTATCTGTCCATAGGACCACTTTAAGCCGTACACTCCACAGAGCTGGGCTTAACGGAAGAGTGGCCAGAAAAAAGCCATTGCTTAAAGAAAGAAATAGGCAAACACGTTTGGTGTTCGCCAAAAGGCATGTGGGAGACTCCCCAAACATATGGAAGAAGGTACTCTGGTCAAATGAGACTAAAATTGAGCTTTTTGGCCATTAAGGAAAACGCTATGTCTGGAGCAAACCCAACACCTCTCATCACCCCGAGAATAACATCCCCACAGTAAAGCATGGTGGTTGCAGCATCATGCTGTGGGGATGTTTTTCATCTGCAGAGACTGGGAAACTGGTCAGAATTGAAAAAATGATGGATGATGCTAAATACACGGAAATTCTTGGGGGAAACCTGTTTCAGTCTAGAGACTCATACCCCAAGAGACTTGCAGCTGTAATTGCTGCAACAGGTGGCTCTTCAAAGTATTGACTTTTGGGGGGGGTGAATAGTTATGCACGCTCAAGTTTTCAATTTTTTTGTCTTATTTCTTGTTTGTTTCACAATAAAAAATATTTTGCATCTTAAAAGTGGTAGGCATGTTGTATAAATCAAATGATTACAAACCTCCCAAAAATACATTTTAATTCCAGGTTGTAAGGCAACAAAATAGGAAAAATGCCAAGGGGGTGAATACTTTCGCAAGCCACTGTACTCACTGGACATGTCACTCATTGAGTATGTTTGGGATGCTCTGAATCGACGTGTACAACAGCGTGTTCCAGTTCCCGCCAATATCCAGAAACTTCGCAGAGCCATTGAAACGGAGTCACCAGACGAGTGTCCCTGTTGTTATTTGGAGGAACGGGACAACGTTCCACAGGCCACAATCAACAGCCTGATCAACTCTATGCAAAGGATATGAGTCGTGCTGCATGAGGCAAATGTTGGTCACACCAGATATTGACTGGTTTTCAATATCTGGTAAATTTGCTTATAATTATGTTATGACATCACATGCCCAACCTACCTTCAAAAGTATTTGACAATCATCATTTATTCGAAAATCAGTTTCCATTATAATTTGTCGCAATAAATAGTTAGACAACAAATCCACCCCTGTGGAAAGGATAAAAATGTTGTCAATCTTTAGAAAATGTCTCCTATATCTGCCGTTTCCATTACACAGGTCGCAATGATTGCTTTTGTCAAATAAACCTGGGTTAATGGAAACCTGCCCAATGCCTCTCAATGGTGAGGATGTGTCTAAGGCACTGAGCTACTGTGAAAGACTGCAGAGACACAGGCCCAGTGAGGGAATGACACAAATTACTTTGATTGGCTCACAATGAGCTCTGTCTGTCCCTAGAGGCCAATGAGAAACCCATTGAAACAGACAGAAGGAAGGAGAAAATTAAGACTTGAGGTTCATCAATAGCGATCGCTGTTAGGAGTTGTAATTAATACTCTCTAACAAGGCAATGGGAAAAGAGCCAAGCATTCACTGGCAGGCTGGGGAGCCTAACTGACAAGCTTCTGTTTCCTGTCACAACACGAGAGGAGATCCCAGCTAAATAAAAATCATGTCTTTGAATGTGTCATTCCAGTTCTATTTCAGTGTGCTATTAAACCCTGGGAGGAACACACAGGTAAGGGCACCCCAGGGCCACCAGAGAGGTGTGGTGTCATGACAGGGACAATAAATATTGAAGTTAATAACATACAGGCCCCGCGGCTGTGTTGTTTTGCATGATTTTACTTAACTGACTTGCCTAGTTAAATAAAGGTTAAGAACAAATTCTTATTTAAAATGACAGCCTACCCCGGCCAAACCCTCCCCTAACCCAGATGATGCTGGGCCAATTGTGCGCCGCCCTATGGG
This sequence comes from Salmo salar, assembly GCF_965601325.2. NCBI lineage: Eukaryota > Metazoa > Chordata > Actinopteri > Salmoniformes > Salmonidae > Salmo > Salmo salar. The sequence goes on from NC_138299.1 coordinate 122,784,043, forward strand.
AATCCCGAACACGGCCGGTTGTGACACAGCCTGGGAACGAACCAGTGTCTGTAGTGATGCCTCTAGCACTGCAATGCAGTGTGATTACAGTTGATTACAGTTGATGGTATCAGGTGTGCTGAAGTTTGTGTCAAAAATGTGTTCCACTGAGGCAACTAAAGACGAACTGTCCACCAAAACATATATCACAGTCAACAAACATCTGGGTCCCAAATAAAGCTCTGGTGATACTCCACAGCATTCAGAAACCCATAAAGAGTAGGACACTAGATATACATAGCAACTCCTTTCAGCAGAGATAATAACCAGCTTAGGTTCCAGGGAGGCTTCTGAAGGTGTCATTCCATCCATACATGAGCTATATACTGTACATGAAGGTCCTAAAGACCTTACTCCTTAACTTGGTTTAAAAGCAACCAGAGGTGATGTTCCCTGTCGCGTTTGGATTGAAGAGTTGTCCGAGGACGTTGTCACTGAAGTGGAGGCAGGGTGAGAGTTCACCGTTCAATTCTTCTTTTAATGATCAGTAGGTCTGATAAAGTCACCCTCACCTCACCAATTATCAGTGCAGATAACGAAACCTAATTTAAGGCTCGGGTACAGCCCATGGTGTCAAAGCGAAAGTTCTAAACAAGGACCTTTCTCACAGTGGAAAATTATTTGTATTATGCAAGATAATATCCAAGGCAATATCCGATATGGATTGCTTGATATCCATAATCCAATATGGTGGTTGGATGGTTTAGGTGTCATCTTCTAAGAGAGAATAGAAAATATCAACTCACATGGTCACACAGAGGAGGCCTGTGTGAAGGATGACGGAACATATCTATGAAACATCCTGAACGTCATAGTGATCTCTTAGCACAGAGGTTCATCATCTGTCTCCACTCAAAGCTATGCTCCAGATACTCTTTCTTCCAATAGCGATGAAAGGGAAGAAGAAGAACTAAAATGCAATTTAGACTAGGAACAATCATTTCTAAGCAACCTTTAAAGGAGACGTTTGCTTTTTCACTACCACATTTCTATTTTTGTTGGGACTCGAGCAATACCTCTCCATTCAGTCTACAGGTAACTGCCAAAATAAAGGAAACAATTGAGTAAATGAGGGGTCCAGACACTTTTTGTTGTTGTTGCTTTCACTTGTATTTCAGGAACTTACCCTAACCAGCGATTCATTTCCTCATATACGGAGGCTCTGAAAAGACATAAACAAATGCTCCAAAAACACCCAAATACGTCATTTTAGAAATGGAAACACTCTCAGTATAGTGATGCAGATCTTTAGATGTTGTACACATGAAATTGTGTCATTACAAACCTTATCCGCAACGTTATATTCAATTCAGTCTACAGGTTACTGCCAAAATAAAGGAAACACTTGAGTAAATGAGGGATACAAAGTATATTAAAAGCAGGCGCATCCACACAGGAAGTTCCAGACATTTGTAGAATCGATGCCAAGGCACATTGAAGCTGTTCTGATAGCCCATGAACTCATGGTGGCCCAACGTAGCTCATGGTGGCCCAACGTATTATGACTCTTCATGTTGGTGTTTCCTTTATTTTGGCAGTTACCTGTAGCAGCAGGTTACTCTGAGAATGGACAGCTGGATAAAGGTAACGTCTTGCGTCGCACAAATGGATATAACATTGCGGAAAATGTTTGGAATGACACAATTTAATGTGAACAACATGTAAAGACCTGCATCACTATATTGAGAGCTTTTTTGAATGAGGTGTATTTGGGTGTTTTTGGAGCCTTTGTTCATGTTTTTTCAGAGCCCCCATAACCCACAACGAGGAAGAGAAAATGTATTGCTGGTTGTGGGTAAGTTTCTCAAAAACAAGTGAAATTGCAAAAAACTATTTTTGGACCCTTGTATAACATACCATTTACATAAACATTTTGAATTGGTTGTAAAAAAGCAAAGAAATCTCCATAAACCTCTTAAAATGTATTTTTTTATTAAAATGCCAAGATTTTTCTGAGAATAAAGGAAGGCCGTTTAAGAGATTTGAGTGCCTGTAGTTCCCCTTTTTGTTTTCGTAGTAAAGACTGAGGCAGAAATAACTAAATATCTATATATGGTTGTAGTTTAACTATCTATCCTCATTACCCCGCATTGTATCCCAACATCAATGAGTAAGACAGCTAGCAGTTGTGACCTGTTGGTCTTGTTTGTTTACATTTTGTATGCAAAGTCATGCCTCTAATTCCAAACATCTTAAAACATAGGGATGTCTCAGAATAATCCTGAGAACAACATTTAAAGATCAACACGCAATCCCTGGTCTAATGATTTATTTACCACGTCTCCACTCTCACGGGAGAGAAATGACTGACATAAATGGGACCGTTGTCAACCCAGCCAAAATGAAAGTGATGATTATATCAGCTTAAATGGTAATACCACCATGTAAAGTCATGAGAGTCAGGTCATTAGTCAACCAGCTCAGAAGGCTAAAAGCCTAGGTCATTTTGCCATGCACCACTAACTTTCCAATGCATTTCACAATTCACATGCACCAATCGTACTTTGTTTAGCATGTCCCAAACATGCTCTGCCCATGTGTCCGTGCTTCAATGTGCATTACAATCACTAGGCAGAGTGATTGAAAGCGCAAGAGCCGCTTCAAGTGAAACTGACTGCACGGTGAACCGCATATGCCACGCTGTCAGCCAAACAAGCAAAGTACAAAGTTGAGTTATGTTAGAGGATGCAGGGACAACGGAAGACACACAAAGTCGAGAGTCGACCCAGGGGAACGGGTGATGGGGACGACACGTAATATTTGAGGAGGGGGAGAGAGTGGGAAAAAGAAGAGAGAGGAGTGAGTACCTACTGTAGGCTGTTTCAGTAGACTTCTCTACCACTTGCTGTATCACCGGAGGGCTGCGCTGCGAGTGCTGATTCACCACAGAGAGGGGATTTAAAAGGAGAGCGCTGGACTCAGACGGCACTGAGCAGCGATTGGACCAGTGCATGGAGACTAAGTCATGGTTGTGTTGGTCTGGTCTGCATGAGGGAGGGGCAAGGGATGCAGAGGAACAGGGGTGAGTCTATCATTTAGCAGTGGGATTTCAGTAAACAGATTAAGGTCAATCTACAATGATGTGGTCGCTTAGAGCTAACTCTCTGGGAATCTAAAGCCCCAACAAACACAGTCCACCTGGTCCCAGTCCCAACCTTGGATCTGACATGTGTACAGCCACACTAAGTCACCATTTCCCCAGCAGCCCCCACCCCCTTTGCAAATAATATCATTATTACACTAATGTGTAAAGCCCTGCAAAGACAGTTGACACGATGGAATCCTGACATTGCTGTGGGCCTTGGCTCTGATGGACTAATAAGTTTAAACTCTCTGCTCCATTCAGGGAAGGGGAGAGAAGGTGGCTAATCAGGCAATGGAGCGGTAGTTGCATTATGATATTATTACTTGGTTAAGAGGAGATGGAGACACATGAAAAGAGCCGATCGTGAATCGGGGGACGAAGGGAGCTCATCTTAACCAAGGGTCATACTTATCAGAGATTGGGAGTATTATGCTACATGTATTTGAAATACGTATTTAAATAACTTGAGTATTTTGCAATTTTTCTTTCACTGGCTTGAACTACAGTTCAGTGTATTTTGTAACAATATACTCTAGAGAACTGTATTTCGTATTTTCTAAAAACTTTTCAACAGTCCTGATAAAAAAAATGATATATGGCCTATTTATAAAATAAGTTGAAATTGAAAAAATGGTGTTCACACCATTTACAACTGCAGAGGATATTTTACTTAAATAGTCTCTCTTTTTTTGTTGTTGCCTACTTTAAATATATTTTCTGTATTTTAAAAATGTATCGTTCTTTACGGTATTTTATAACATACATTTAGATTTATCTTTGCCCATCTCTAGTCATTCAAACGTGGTCTTATTTGGGGGTGGAGCTCATTAGAATAATAATACCCAACATGCTTTGCAAGTGGTCATTTTTACATTTAGGTAATTTAGCATCCAGAGCGATTTACATTCAGTGCATTCAACTAAAGTAGATAAACAACCACAGATCACAGTCATAGCCAGTCAAACATTTTTGTTACCATTACTGAGAATGTTTTTGAGGTTAAGGGGGGAAATTGCTAATATATTTTGAAAATAGTTACTGTACTTGCAAAAGTATTTTGTATTTTATTTTGATACATTAGGCTTTAGGGTACATTTTAATTGTATTTTGTAAATATTTTACTATTATTTAGTCAGCATTGTGTTTAAAAGAGGGAGAGAAGAAAAACAAGGAAAGATGAGAGAAAGGAAAATAAGGACTTTTACATGTAACCACCAGCCTGTTGCGCCTGCATTAACATGAATTATGGATGCCGTCACAAAGAAGCTAAAATATTCAAGGTACCAATTATGTAATGACATTCTACGCTGGGAAACAATGGACCAACTCTCTCACATGTTAACAGCATCATCACAGCTCCTTCTACCCGTCATACATTTATGACAGGGCGGGTGTTAAAAATACATCGACAAGCACAAAAACAAGCCCAATTTGTTACAGTACAGAGCCCTTTTACCGAGACCAGACATTTTACAGTGCAATTAGCCAGCTCTAAAGTGCTGTTATGTAGAAGAAATTGAAGGGGCTGTGGCTTGTCTCCCCTGCAGATGTTTCTCCCCTCTGTAACATCTGTCTGAGCGATAGGTAATCAGTTGCAGAACTTTACTGTTTGTCCCATTTTAGTAGTACACCTCAAAACAAAGTGGTGGACACATTTAAAAGGTAAGAGCATCAGCAAGAGAAAAGGCATCAGTCCACAATAGAGTCTTGGGCATATTTATTGTTAAAAAAATAAATGTGGAATATAAATATTGTATGTTTTCATGCAGCTTCAGCTAGAAACAGATGAGCCGTGGGGCGAAAAGTGTGGCGTTCTGTTGTCTAAACTGTCAATATGACAGAAAGTATACACAAAACAAATAGGGAAAAGCGCTGACCCAGTTTTCTACAGATAGATTACCCCAGATGACAAGTGTAAAGTACTATATGTAGTGATGAGTTTCCAACATTGACCTAAACAGATTTTGGGAGGATTATAATTGTCCATCTAAACATCCTTGAGGGTGAAAGGATGTCTTCATGAAGTGACAGAGACAACAATGGGCTTTTCTACAACACACCAGTCTATCCACCCACTTAAAGTCCAATCTCACTGATTTGGCATGTCTCGGTGTGTAGCCTACTCTTGAGGTGAGCCATATTGTCCACAATTTGTTTTCAGAACATTCACTGACAAAAACGTACAGGAAATAAAATGGACGTGTGTTATCTTTTATTGAAGAGCCCCTGACCAGGGAAATGCACTCGGAACATGACAAGTGGCTGGATTTGGCCTGGAGCGAGGGGAGAAAGGATGGGGTACACAGACTTGTTTTACCCCACTTCTAAAAATGTCAACTGCACACTCACACACACACACACACACACACACACACACACACACACACACACACACACACACACACACACACACACACACACACACACACACACACACACACACACAGTCAGTGGTGTAATGTACTTAAGTGAAATTACTTTAAAGTACTACTTACAGTTGAAGTCGGAAGTTTACATACACCTTAGCCAAATACATTTAAACTCAGTATTTCACAATTCATGACATTTAATCCTAGTAAAAATTCCCTGTTTTAGGTCAGTTAGGATCAACACTTTATTTTAAGAATGTGAAATGTTAGAATAATAGTAGAGAGAATGATTTATTTCAGCTTTTTTATCTCTCATCACATTCCCAGTGGGTCAGAAGTTTACATACACTCAATTAGTATTTGGTAGCATTGCCTTTAAATTGTTTAACTTGGGTCAAACGTTTCAGGTAGCCTTCCACAAGCTTACCACAATAAGTTAGGTGAATTTTGGCCCATTCCTCCTGACAGAGCTAGTGTAAGTGAGTTAGGTTTGTAGGCCTTCTTGCTTGCACACGCTTTTTCAGTTCTGCACACACATTTTCTATAGGATTGAGGTCAGTGCTTTGTGATGGTCACTCCAATAACTTGACTTTGTTGTCCTTAAGCCATTTTGCCACAACTTTGAAAGTATGCTTCGGGGTCATTGTCCATTTGGAAGACCCATTTGTGACCAAGCTTTAACTTCCTGACTGACGTCTTGAGATGTTGCTTCAATATATCCACATAATTTTATTTCCTCATGATGCCATCTATTTTGTGAAGTGCACCAGTCCCTCCTGCAGCAAAGCACCCCCACAACATGATGCTGACACCCACGTGCTTCATGATTGGGATGGTGTTCTTCGGCTTGCAAGCATCCCCCTTTTTCCTCCAAACATAACAATGGTCATTATGGCCAAACAGTTCTATTTTTGTTTCATCAGACCAGAGGACATTTCTCCAAAAAGCACAATCTTTGTCCCCATGTGCAGTTGCAAACCATAGTCTGGCTTTTTTATGGCGGTTTTGGAGCAGTGGCTTCTTCCTTGCTGAGCGGCCTTTCAGGTTATGTCGATATAGGACTCGTTTTACTGTGGATATAGATACTTTTGTACCGGTTTCCTCCAGCATCTTCACAAGGTCCTTTGCTGTCGTTCTGGGATTGATTTGCACTTTTCACACCAAAGTACATTCATCGCGAGGAGACAGAATGCATCTCCTTCCTGAGCGGTATGACGGCTGCGTGGTCCCATGGTGTTTATACTTGCGTACTATTTTTTGTACAGATGAACGTGGTACCTTCAGGCGTTTGGAAATTGCTCCCAAGGATGAACCAGACTTGTGGAGGTCTACAATTTATTTTCTTAGGTCTTGGCTGATTTCTTTTGATTTTCCCATGATGTCAAGCAAAGAGACACTGAGTTTGAAGGTAGGCCTTGAAATACATCCACATGTACACCTCCAATTGATTCAAATGATGTCAATTAGCCTATCAGAAGCTTCTAAAGCCATGACATCATTTTCTGGAACTTTCCAAGCTGTTTAAAGGCACAGTCAACTTAGTGTATGTACATTTCTGACCCACTGGAATTGTGATACAGCAAATTAGAAGTGAAATAATCTGTCTGTAAACAATTGTTGGAAAAATTACTTGTGTCATGCACAAAGTAGATGTCCTAACCGACCTTCCAAAATTATAGTTTGTTAACAAGAAATTTGTGGCGTGGTTGAAAAACGAGTTTTAATGACTCCAACCTAAGTGTATGTAAACTTCAGACTTCAACTGTAAGTATTTTGTTGAGGTATCTGTACTTTACTATTTATATTTTGGACAACTTTTACTTCACCACATTCCTAAAGAAAATAAATGTACTTTTTACTGCATACATTTTCCCTGACACTCAAAAGTACTCATTACATTTTCAATGCTTAACAGGACAGGAAAATGGTCCAATTCATCACTTATCAAATTAACACCTCTGCTCATCCATACTGCCTCTGATCTGGTGGACTCACTAAACACAAATGCTTTGTTTGTAAATTATGTCTGAGTGTTGCAGTGTCTCGCCGGCTATCCGTAAATAAATAAAGAACAAGAAAATTGTGTCGTCTGGTTTGCTTAATATTAGCAATTTGAAATTATTTATACTTTTACGTTTACTTTTGATACCTAAGTATATTTTTGCAATTACATTTACTTTTGATACTTAAGTATATTTAAAACCAAATACTTTTAGACTTTTTATTGGATTACCTTCACTTATACTTGAGTCATTTTCTATTAAGGTATCTTTACCTCCAACATACTTTTTCAACCACTGCTCTTACACACACACACACACACACACACACACACACACACACACACACACACACACATCTTTCTACTCACTCTATTCAGCTCAATTTGCTTACACCCTCCCCTGTTGAACTGACATACCAGCACTGTTAAGCTTTTCTACACATGCATGTTCATCACGCTTGAGAGAAGTGCTGAGTTGAGAGCATCGCATGAGACGTATTTGTATACATGTATACATTTCATTGGTGGGAGATGAGGCCGCTACGCAAGCATCGTTTTGAGTTTCATCTAGTCATTTTTTATGGAACACTACAGCACTAAAACCTAAGCCTCACATTAATATAATAAATGTTCTGAACATGTAGTCAGAGCAAAATACTAGATTTTACTGCATTTGGTTGTTGCAATGGTTGTTCCATGTGATGGTGGATAACCATGGTGATTCTCCTGTACTAAAGTAGCTCTCCTCAATTATTGGTGTGTATGTAAACCTATGGTCAGTATTAAGCACTGGGATAGAATGTCCATTCTGAGGGCATCAGATTCCCCTAATGCACCCTCATCTTTTCAACGCCTGAATAGCTCTTAAATCCTCCATCTCTCCTCTCATCCCAGTGAGCAGCACAAAGCATTGTGTCCATTACTTCACCACTGTCAGATTATCTGGTGTGTGTGTGGACGATGATCCCTTTTTTCGTGTGGGAATTAACTGTAGATTATTTTTGTTAACACGGGGGTTTGTCATCTCCTCAAAACAGGGCTCTGGGTTATATAAGTAACTTCATCTGCTCCTCTATGTTATCCCCTATTAATTGGACAGGTTTGCCATGCTATCGTCCCAGATGACATGAGAGAGCACATTTATTTGATTGCCATTGTTTGGATCCCAAAGTGACAGGATCCGTCAAACTCGGATGCGCCAGTGCCCCTGGAGGTAAGATGGTACAGGGCTCTTCTCACTGGGTGGCTTAGGGGAGGAAGGTACTTTGCATGTCTCCTTTGGTTCCTCTAGTGTAGGGATGGCAACTGGCGGCCTGCGGGCCATGCCCCCCTTTTGTTGGCCCGCGGATCAAAATCCCAAAAAAGGGAAAACAATATATACTGTACATCAACACCATTTTTCCAGAAACCCTAGACCCACTCCAATTTGCATACCGCCACAACAGATCCACAGATGATGCAATCTCTATTGCACTCCACACTGCCCTGACTACAGCTCATCATTCAACACCATGGTGCCCTCAAAGTTCATCAATAAGCTAAGGACCCTGGGACTAAACACCTCCCTCTGTAACTGGATCCTGGACTTCCTGACGGGACACCCACAGGTGGTTAGGGTAGGTAACAACATCTGTCACGCTGATCCTCAACACAGGGGCCCCTCAGGGGTGCGTGCTCAGTCCCCTCCTGTACTCCTTGTTCACTCATGACTGCACAGCCAGGCACGACTCCAACACCATCATTAAGTTTGCCGATGACACAACAGTGGCAGACCTGATCACTGACAACGACGAGACAGCCTATAGGAAGGAGGTCAGAGACCTGGCCATGTGGTGCCAAGACAACAACCTCTCTCTCAACGTGATCAAGACAAAGGAGATGATTGTGGACTACAGAAAAAGGAGGACTGAGCACGCCCCCATTCTCATCGATGGGGCTTTAGTGAGCTTTAGAGAGCTTCAAGTTCCTTGGTGTCCACATCACCAACAAACTAACATGGTCCAAGCACACTGCCTGGTATGGCAACTGCTCGGCCTCCGACCGCAAGGCACTACAGAGGGTAGTGCGTATGGCCCAGTACATCACTAGGGCCAAGCTTTGTGCCATCCAGGACCTCTAGACCAGGCGGTGCAAGAGGAAGGCCCTAAAAATTGTCAAAGTCTCCAGCCACCCTAGTCATAGACTGTTCTCTCTGCTACAACACAGCAAGCGGAGCACCAAGTCTAGGTCCAAGAGGCTTCTAAACAGCTTCTACCCCAAAGCCATAAGACTCCTGAACATCTAATCAAATGGCTACCAAGACTATTTGCATTGCCCCCCCCCCCCCCTCTTTTACGCCGCTGCTACTCTCTGTTATTATCTATGCAGTCATTTTAATAACTATACCAATATGTACATATTACCTCAATTACCTCTACTAAATGGTGCCCCCGCACATTGACTCTGTACCGGTACCCCCTGTATATAGTCTTGCTATTGTTATTTTACTGCTGCTCTTTAACTACTTGCCAACAACCTCCTTCCCTCAGTGAGAGCATTGAAGATGGGTCGTGGCTGGGTCTCCCAGCATGACAACGACCTGAAACACACAGCCAGGGCAACTAAGAAGTGGCTCCGTAAGAAGCATCTCAAGGTCCTGGAGTGGCCTAGCCAGTCTCCAGACCTGAACCCAATAGAAAATCTTTGGAGGGAGCTGAAAGTCCGTATTGCCCAGCGACAGCCCCAAAACCTGCAGGATCTGGAGAAGGTCTGTATGGAAGAGTGGGCCAAAATCCTTGCTGCAGTGTGTGCAAACCTGGTAAGAACTACAGGAAACGTATGATCTCTGTAATTGCAAACAAAGGTTTCTGTACCAAATATTAAGTTCTGCTTTTCTGATGTATCAAATACTTATGTCATGCAATAAAATGCAAATTAATTACTTAAAAATCATACAATGTGATTTTCTGGATTTTTGTTTTAGATTCCGTCTCTCACAGTTAAAGTGTACCTATGATAAAACATTACAGACCTCTACATGCTTTGTAAGTAGGAAAACCTGAAAAATCGGCAGTGTATCAAATACTTGTTCTCCCCACTGTATATATATAAAAATCGGCCAATTAATCGGTATCGGTCTTTTTTGGCCCTCCAATAATTGGTATCGGTATCGACGTTGAAAAATCATAATCGGTCGACCTCTAATCTAAACTTGTAGCAATCATGGTCGAATTACCGACTGGGGGAACCCATTTTTTTTGGTCACTCTTGGGGATTAGGGCCCCCAAAAGGGTAGGGCTGGCTCTGACAGCATGTGTGGGTATGGATGTGGGTACGCAGAACTAGCAAGCCACTACAGCCCCTCATGACGAGTTCAGATTTTTTGTGGCCCCCCACTCCCATCAAAGTTACCCAACCCTTCTCCAGCGAGTCAGTGGATAATACACAACTTTCAGACATTCTTTTTCGATTTAAGAAGTTATCTGACCATTTTATCCACTACAAATTCTCTGGAGACGTTAAACTCTCAGATAAAACAGTTCCCAAAAGGTAGAATATAAAAATTGTATTGGCTGATTTGTTAGATTGCCGTAAGCGGTTTACTTTTCATTATTATTCAAATTGGAAATGGCCTTGGTTCAGCTCCCAGAAAACAAAGACATTAACCAAATCGAGTTGAAAGTAGCAAAGCTCTCTTTTACTAAAGTTATTATAGGAACATCTGAGTCATTTTGCATGAGATTAGCTTGCGGAAGCATTTAAAGTGCAACCAATTACACTTTCTATGGAGACTCGGATGTGTCGTTGTCAAACTGGACCATGAAGAATAAATTATTATTTTTTAAAGTAGGATAATACCACAAGCGAACATTTCCACTGTTAATGTGGACACTAAACATTTCTATGATCTTGTAACCCACCCCCTGATGCATTTGTATTAGGTGTTATGACTAACTCAAGAGTCCCGGTTACATGGCCATTAGGATAACAGTAGTTTAGCCACTATGTATCCCAATCCTTCTCAGCTGCAATGTGACTAATTTTGTTCCATTATTAACGCTTCATCACCCTCTCCACCCCCAGTCCCCCACCCTCTCAATTATGCCCCCCATCCAAAAGTCCATGGAGCATAGAGGAATTACAGTCTGGACAGAGGATGTATATGGTAAAAAAAAAAACACACAAAAAAACAGGGATGTCTGGTCCAATGCTTGTAAGCCACAATAATTGACTCTCCATCTGCTGCGATGGCCAGAGGACTGAGAACTAACGACAGATGAAGCTGACCAGAAGTTCACATAAACCCGAGAGATAAGGGCACACTGAAACATACACATCCTCACTGTTGCTTTCTTATTTACTCAACCTCACTCACATATGCTCTGCACTCTCACGCACTTATTTTGTCACATGCATGTACATACACGCAAATGCAAGCATCTATGCACGCACGCACATTCTGAAGGGGATTGTTGGCCTGTGACAGTAAATCTCTTGAAAGAGGATGACCTAGTACATTTCAAGTGCAGTGGAGTCGCTGCACTTGACAGTCTCTGTCAGTTACCATCATCCTCCACCTTTATCTACTGTGTGCCTTGTTGTGCCACAGACATTATGGTGAAACTCTTTGGCTCAACTTTGTTCCTTCCTTCCTTCCATCACACTTTGGCATGATCTGTCAATACAAGCACAATTTGTCAACACAAAACAATGCCACTGTTCCTCGTGTGCACACGTGGAGAAAAACATGTTGAAAAAACTTGTTAAAAATTTCCTCACTTCCAGTTCAAGATTGAGGACTATATACTAAATCAGTTTGAAATTGTGTCTATAGACATTTAATAAGCATAGCACTCGATGGCTTTTACTGTCAAACATTGTGTTTCTACAGTATAACTATACCAGCTTGGCAATGGAGGAGATGCTCAGTACATGCAAGCCTGTGCCCTACTTCATTCTGGCACTTGATTAAAAAAAATGCTAAATAAAGAAGTTAATTAAACTATTACCAGCTGCTTATGCCCTTCCATCAAGTTCACTCAGCTGTAAAATAATCCAAATAATGGAGGAGATTGTTTGAGTTTATATGCCTTAACTTCTTTGGGGTAGGGGGCAGTATTTTCACGACCGGATGAAAAGCGTGCCCAGAGTAAACTGCCTGCTACTCAGGTCCAGAAGCTAGGATATGCATAGTATAGTATAGTATAGTATAGTAGATTTGGATAGAAAACACTCTGAAGTTTCTAAAACTGTTTGAATGATGTCTGTGAGTATAACAGAACTCATATGGCAGGCGAAAACCTGAGAAAAATCCAACCAGGAAGTGGGAAATCTGAGGTTGTAGTTTTTCAAGTGATTGCCTATCCAATATACACTGTCTGTGGGGTCATATTGCACTTCCTAAGGCTTCCACTAGATGTCAACAGTCTTTAGAACGTTGTTTCAGGATTCTACTGTGAATGGGGAGAGAATAAGAGCTATTTGAACCAGGTGTCTGGAAAAATGCCATGAGCTCAGTCACGCATGCGGCCATGAGAGCGAGCTGAGTTCCTTTTCATTTGTAAAGACAAAGGAATTGTCCGGTTGGAATATTATTGAAGATTTATGATTAAAACATCCTAAAGATTGATTCTATACATCGTTTGACATGTTTCTACGAACTGTAATAGAACTTTTTTGACTTTTCGTCTGAACTTAGTGCTCGCGCATTTTGCATTTGGAATAGTGAACTGAACGCGTGAACAAAAAGGAGGTATTTGGACATAAATATGGACTTTATCGAAACAAAACAAACATTTATTGTGGAACTGGGATTCCTGGGAGTGCATTCCAATGAAGATCATCAAAGGTAAGTGAATATTTACAATGCTATTTCTGACTTTTGTTGACTCCACAACATGGCGGGTATCTGTATGGCTTGTTTTGGTGACTGAGCGCTGTACTCAGATTATTGCAAGGTGTGCTTTCGCCGTAAAGCTTTTTTGAAATCTGACACAGCGGTTGCATTAAGGAGAAGATTATCTTTAATTCTATGCATAACACTTGTATATTTTATCAACGTTTATGATGAGTATTTCTGTAAATTGATGTGCTCATTCACCGGCAGTTTTGGAGGCAAAACATTTCTGAACATTACACGCCAATGTAAAATGGGGTTTTTGGATATAAATATGAACTTTATCGAGCAAAACATACATGTATTGTGTAACATTGAGTCCTGGGAGTGTCATCTGAAGAAGATCGTCAAAGGTTAGTGATTAATTTTAGCTGTATTTCTGGTTTTTGTGACGCCTCTCCTTGCTTGGAAAATGGCTGTGTGGTTTTTCTTGTCTAGGTGCTGTCCTAACATAATCTAATGGTATGCTTTCGCCGTAAAGCCTTTTTGAAATCGGACACTGTGGTTGGATTAACGATAAGTTTATCTTTAAAATGGTGTATTATACTTGTATGTTTGAGAAATTTTGATTATGAGATTTTTGTTGTTTTGAATTTGGCGCCCTGCTATTTCACTGGCTGTTGGCGAGCATCCTACAAACCCCAGAGAGGTTAACTTTAGAAAATTCTAAACTTTTACATAACGTTTATCAAAGCAAGAAATTATTTTAAAAGAAGAAGCAAAGTACTTTAAGCATATGTTCTCTTTTCAGCCTCCTCCATTTCCACTAACTATAGTTAACTATAAGGATTTTTTTCCTAATAATAGTGTAAAATTAACACCTATACTGAAAGACTTGTGTGAGGGCCAAATTGCAGGGGAGGAACTTCTTGATGCAATTAAAGCCTTTAGGCCAGGGGAAAATCCAGGGCTGGATGGCATACCAGTTGAGATATATGAAACCTTTTTTGATCTACTCAAAGATCCACTATTAGCATGTTTTAACCACTGCTATAAAATGGTAAACTATCAGGTACTCAGCAAGAAGGTTTGATTTCACTATTACTGAAACAGTACGGAGGTGGTAAGTATAAAGATACAGTCAAAAACACCTGGAGGCCACTTCAGTGTTGTAATGCAAACATCCTCGCAAAATGCATAGCATATCAAATTAAAAAAGTTGTTGTCGGATATTATTCATCCTGATCAGACAGGTTTTTTACATGGAAGATACATTGACGATAATATAAGACAAGTACTTGAAACAATAGATCACTCTAGGGAACCAGGTCTGGTATTCATAGCAGATTCTGAAGTACAACTAGAATTTATATATAAATACCTGGAGTATTTCAAGTTTTAGAGAATCTGATATACAATGGGTTAAAGTTACAGTGCATTCGGAAAGTATTCAGACCCCTTGACTTTTCCACATTTTGTTACGTTGCAGCCTTATTCTGAAATGGAATACATAATTCCGGACTTGAACCCAATCGAACATCTCTGGAGAGACCTGAAAATAGCTGTGCAGAGACACTCCCCATCCAACCTGACAGAGCTTGAGAGGATCTGCAGAGAATGGAAGAAACTCCCCAAATACAGGTGTGCCAAGCCTGTAGCGCCATACCCAAGAAGACTCGAGGCTGTAATCGCTGCCAAAGGTGCTTCAACAAAGTACTGAGTAAAGGGTCTGAATACATACTTATGTGAACGTGTTTTCATTTTTTTATATACATTTATAAAAATGTTTTTACTTTGTCATTATGGCGTATTATGTGTAGATTGATGATGAAAAAAAATATTTAATCAATTTTAGAATAAGGCTGTAATGTAACAAAATGTGGAAAAGGAGTATGAATACTTTCTGAATGCACTGTATAATAGTTAGTACTTATACATTATAAATCATGTTTTCAGTCATATCTAGATGTACATTACATCAAAACATCAAATACTTTATTTTTGCTGTAACTACCGTAAAATCAAAAAAGTGCCATGAATGTAAAAATGTGTGTAGAATGTACATGTACAAACTAAGGAAAAAGCTGTAAAAACAAAGTATGTTTTTAAATGACGTGCCTTTCTATCGGTTTAGGATGTTAGCATCTAACATGAAATGTGATTCAAAGAAAATAATTGAGAATGCAATAGGCCTAAGTATGAGCAGTGCAGTCAATGCTTTTTTAACGATATTTCCGCACTAGGAGGTTGAAATAACACTGAAATTGTTAAAATTATGATAATGCCCTTTTAGTGTAGGATATTTTATTACATTTTTTTTGCCTGGAATTTCAGACTGTTTAGGTGGGAGTGAAGTTTTTGACCCACAGCATGACATCCCAATCAGATCTGATTATTCTGACTAATGACCAGTCATCTTTTATTTGCTTATGTATCCTCCCACTTTGAAGGGGTTAGCGGGGTAGGCTGTAGAGTCTAGATGATCTGCAAATCAGGGCTGTTTATGTAAGTATTTAACATTTTTATCAACACGCCCACACAATAAGAATGAACATTTCAATGACAAAAGGGGCCTCAGGAAAATAAATGATAACTGGCAGCTTCATTAAATAGTACCCGCAAAACACCAGTCTCAACGTCAACAGTGAAGAGGCGACTCCGGGATGCTGGCCTTCTAGGCAGAGTTGCAAAGAAAAAGCCATATCTCAGACTGGCCAATAAAAAGAAAAGATTAAGATGGACAAAAGAATACAGACACTGGACAGAGGAACTCTGCCTCGAAGGCCAGCATCCCGGAATCGCCTCTTCACTGTTGACGTTGAGACTGGTGTTTTGCGGGTACTATTTAATGAAGCTGCCAGTTGAGGACTTGTGAGCCGTTTCCAGCTACAATAGTCAGTTACAACATTAACAATGTCTACACTGTATTTCTGATCAATTTGATGTTATTTTAATGGATAAAAAATGTGCCTTTCTTTCAAAAACAAGGACATTTCTAAGTGACCCCAAACTTTTGAACGGTAGTATATATATTTGTTTTTACAAAATATTGCAGAAATTTTCCAGACGCACAAAAAGCTTATTCCTCTCAAATTTTGCACAAATTTGTTTACATTCCTGTTAGTGAGCATTTCTCCTTTGTCAAGAAAATCCATCCACCTCACAGGTGTGGCATATCAAGAAGTTGATTACCTTGTGCTGGGGACAATAAAAGGCCACTCTAAAATGTGCAGTTTTGTCACAACACAAGGCCACAGATGTCTCAAGTTGAGGGAGTGTGCAACTGGCATGCTAACTGCAGGAATGTCCACCAGAGCGGTTGCCAGAGAATTTAATGTTCATTTCTCTACCATAAGCCACCTCCAACGTCATTTTAGAGAATTTGTCAGTACGTCCAACCAGCCTTAAAACTGCAGACCACTTGTAACCACACCAGCCCAGGACGTCCACATCCAGCTTCTTCACCTGTGGGATCGTCTGAGACCAGCCACCCGGACAGCTGATAAAACTGTGGGTTTGCACAACTGAAGAATTTCTGCACAAACTGTCAGAAACCGTCTCAGGGAAGCTCATCTGCCCGCTCGTCGTCCTCACCAGGGTCTTGACCTGACTGCAGTTCGACGTCGTAAGAGACTTCAGTGGGCAAATGCTCACCTTCGATGGCCACTGGTATGCTGGAGATGTGTGTTCTTCACGGATTAATCCAGGTTTTAACAGTACTGGGCAGACGACAAACAGCATGTATGGAGTTGTGTGGACGAGGGGTTTGCAGATAATGTTGTGAACAGAGTGCCCCATGCTGACGGTGGGGTTATGGTATGGGCAGGCATAAGCAATTTGAATGCACAGAGATACTGTGACGAGAACCTGAAGCCCATTGTCGTACCATTCATCCGCCATCATCACCTCATGTTTCAGCATGATAATGCACGGGCCCATGTCGCAAAGATCTATACACATTTCCAGGAAGCTGAAAATGTCCCAGTTCTTCCATGGCCAGTATACTCACCAGATACGTCACCTATTGATTGAGCATTTTTGGGATGCTCTGGATTGTCGTGTACAACAGCGTGTTCCAGTTCCCACCAATAACTTCACACAGCCATTGAAGAGGAGTGGGACAACATTCCACAATCAACAGCCTGATCAACTCTATGCAAAGGAGATGTGTCACGCTGCATAAGGTTCATACTGACTGGTTTTCTAATCCACGCCCCTACTTCTTTTTTCAAGGTATCTGTGACCAACAGATGTATGTCTGTATTCCCACTCATGTGAAATCCATAGATCAGGGCCTAATGAATTTATTTAAATTGACTGGTTTCCTTATATGAACTGTAATGCTGTAAAATATTTGAAATTGTTGCATGTTGTGTTTATGTTTGTTCCGTGTACATAACCTTTCAAAAAATGATGAAGTGGGTAATGTAAATTGTTGCAATAACCAGCAGGAGTCCAGGAAACCTCTCAATTTAAAAGGAATAATGCAATAGCACTGGGTATGTACACACATGGATGTCAGTGAAAGGTAAACTCAGTGACAAATCTGCATGATAATTAGGCTATAATTTCCATCTCATTATAAATGGATGACAATGATTATGCTTATTATTAGGCTGTTATTAGTAGTGGTGGAGGTTGAGGTAGGCTAGTAAAAGTACTAAGTTACCAGGTTTATACTCAACAACAAAAAAAGCACAATATTCCTAATGGAACAATTTGCCAGAGGTGATCATTTTCCGCAGTCATTAATTTACCAACAGCAAGAAATAGCCTAATCCCTTTCAGACCCTATGCTGCACCTGATAGCCTACCCGACACAACAGCGCGCACCATGTTGGTCACCTGTCTGCATCCAAATGCCATCCACCTGTGCTGAAGTAAGTGAGACACTGCAGGCTACTGTTGCGCCACACGTGCTATGACGTAGGCTACCTTGAAAAACAGTAGCATACTTTGAAAAACAGTAGTCTGTCCGAAATCTCATAATAAGTGTTCACTACATTACTTGATTAGCGTAATTGTAGCCTTAAAACCGTGATGTCGTTGAAGGTTTCTTACCTGCGCTGACATCAAGGATAACTCCATCATTGGGTTAATGGGGTTCGGAAATCGGCAGGCTGTTAGAAAATTCAATACACTAACAGTGTGTAAAATGTAAGATTGAGTACGAAAGCTTCGTATTCAGCGACGTCTCATCCGTGGTGCACACTACTACGCTTCGCTGGAACAGCACGATCTTGATTCGTCTAAACGCACTTAATGGAAAAGCCCACCCAGTGGATTCGTGCTGCAGGCATGCAAGGCAACCTTGCAGAATTATTGATGCAAGTTTGCCTTTGACAGTTAAACTCTTTGACACTTCTACTCACTACATCCCCTTCCTCTTTTCCCTCATATGTTTTGAGGGGAGGACATTCTATTGGAGATGGATACTTGAATTATGTATTTATGTTTGAGTTCATTGACACAAGATAGGCAAGCTCTGTTATTCCCCCTTGTAAACAGGATTAGACTGGCCATTGGCATTTCGTGCAAATGCCAGATGGGCTGCTCCATTTTTAGCCTAATAGGCCTGTCTTAACTTGTTTTGTTTTTTTTGCACAAAATGATCATTATCTGGCTAATAATCGGGTCCTCAAGGAACAAAATGGGCCAGTGTGGGGGCCTCAAGGGGGGAAAGAATTGGCCCATTTGTCAGAAATGCCAGAGATTCTTATTGCTCCCAGTCCGCCCCTGATTCTAACTCAGACAGAAAACATGTTGATGGCAGTGGTGTAAAGTACTTAAGTAAAAATACTTTAAAGTACTACTTAAGTAGTTTTCTTGGGTATCTGTACTTTACTTTTTATATTTTTGACAACTTTTACTTCACTACATTCCTAAAGAAAATAATGTACTTTTTACTCCATACATTTTCACTGACACCCAAAAGTACGTGTTACATGAAAAGTTTTAGAACACCTACTCATTCAAAGGATTTTTACATTGTAGAATAATAGTGAAAACATCAAAACTAACACATATGCAATCATGTAATAACCAAAAAAGTGTTAAACAAATCAAATATATTTTATAGTTGAGATTATTCAAAGAAGCCACCCTTTGCCTTGACGACAGCTTTGCACACTATTTACATTTTCTCAACCAGCTTCATGAGGTAGTCGCCTGTAATGCATTTCAATTAACAGGTGTGCCTTCTTAAAAGTTAATTTGTGGAATTTATTTCCTTCTCAATGCATTTGAGCCAATCTGTTGTGTTGTGACAAGAGGGGGGGGGGGTAATACCTAATATAGCCCTATTTGGTAAAAGACCAAGTCCATATTATGGCAAGAACAGCTCAAATAAGCAAAGGAAAATGACAGTCCATCATTACTTTAAGACATGAAGGTCAGTCAATACGGAAAATTTCAAGAACTTTGAAAGTTTCTTCAAGTGTAGTCCCAAAAACCATCAAGCACTATGATGAAACGCTCTCATGAGGACCACCACTGGAATGAAAGACCCAGAGTTACCTCTACTGCAGGATAAGTTAATTAGAGTTACCAGCCTCAGAAATTGCAGGCCAAATCAAATCAAATCAAATGTATTTATATAGCCTTTCTTACATCAGCTGATCTCTCAAAGTGCTGTACAGCTACCCAGCCTAAAACCCCAAACAGCAAGCAATGCAGGTGTAGGAAAAACTCCCTAGAAAGGCCAAAACCTAGGAAGAAACCTAGAGAGGAACCAGGCTATGAGGGGTGGCCAGTCCTCTTTTGGCTGTGCCGGGTGGAGATTATAACAGAATATGGCCAAGATGTTCAAATGTTCATAAATGACCAGCATGGTCAAATAATAATATTCACAGTTGTCGAGGGTGTAACAAGTCAGCACTTCAAGAGTAAATGTCAGTTGGCTTTTCATAGCCAATCATTGAGAGTATCTCTAAAATCAAATCAAATTTATTTTTATATAGCCCTTCGTACATCAGCTGATATTCTCAAAGTGCTGTACAGAAACCCAGCCTAAAACCCCAAACAGCAAGCAAAGCATGTGAAAGAAGCACGGTGGCTAGGAAAAACTCCCTATGAAAAACTCCCTAGAAAGGCCAAAAACCTAGGAAGAAACCTAGAGAGGAACCAGGCTATGAGGGGTGGCCAGTCCTCTTCTGGCTGTGCAGGGTGGATATTATAACAGAACATGGTCAAAATGTTAAAATGTTAAAATGTTCATAAATGACCAGCATGGTCAAATAATAATAATCATAGTAGTTGTCGAGGGTGCAACAAGCACGTCCGGTGAACAGGTCAGGGTTCCATAGCCGCAGGCAGAACAGTTGAAACTGGAGCAGCAGCACGGCCAGGTGGACTGGGGACAGCAAGGAGTCATCATACCAGGTAGTCCTGAGGCATGGTCCTAGGGCTCAGGTCCTCCGAGAGAAAGACAGAAAGAGAGAAAGAGAGAATTAGAGAGAGCATATTTAAATTCACACAGGACACCGGATAAGACAAGAGAAATACTCCAGATGTAACAGACTGACCCTAGCCCCCCGACACATAAACTACTGCAGCATAAATACTGGAGGCTGAGACAGGAGGGATCAGAAGACACTGTGGCCCCATCCGATGATACCCCCGGACAGGGCCAAACAGGCAGGATATAACCCCACCCACTTTGCCAAAGCACAGCCCCCACACCACTAGAGGGATGTCTCCAACCACCAACTTACCGTCCTAAGACAAGGCCGAGTATAGCCCACAACGATCTCCGCCATGGCACAACCCAAGGGGGGGGCGCCAACCCAGATAGGAAGACCACGTCAGTGACTCAACCCACTCAAGTGACGCACCCCTCCCATGGACGGCATGGAAGAACACCAGTAGGCCAGTGACTCAGCCCCTGTAAAAGGGTTAGAGGCAGAGAATCCCAGTGGAAAGAGGGGAACCGGCAAGGCAGAGACAGCAAGGGCGGTTCGTTGCTCCAGCCTTTCCGTTCACCTTCACACTCCTGGGCCAGACTATACTTAATCATAGGACCTACTGAAGAGATAAGTCTTCAGTAAAGACTTAAAGGTTGAGACTGAGTCTGCGTCTCTCACATTGGTAGGCAGACCATTCCATAAAAATGGAGCTCTATAGGAGAAAGCCCTACCTCCAGCCGTTTGCTTAGAAATTCTAGGGACAATTAGGAGGCCTGCGTCTTGTGACCGTAGCGTACGTGTAGGTATGTACGGCAGGACCAAATCGGAAAGATAGGTAGGAGCAAGCCCATGTAATGCTTTGTAGGTTAGCAGTAAAACCTTGAAATCAGCCCTTGCCTTAACAGGAAGCCAGTGTAGGGAGGCTAGCACTGGAGTAATATGATCAAATTTTTGGGTTCTAGTCAGGATTCTAGCAGCCGTATTTAGCACTAACTGAAGTTTATTTAGTGTCTGTATTCCCAGTCATGTGAAATCCATAGAATAGGATCTAATGAATGTATTTCAATTGACTGATTTCCTTATATGAATTATAAATCCGTAAAGTATTTGAAATTGTTGCATGTTGCGTTTATATTTTTCAGTATATATGCAATAGACATGTATTTTCATTCTTATTCTAAAGATAAAGATGAAACATTATGAAGTCAAAATGCAATATATGTGCAAACTTCGATTATTTCTCAATTATGCGTTTAGATACAAAAATGTCAGATATATGTCAACACTCCTACCTCCAAAGGACTATTCAATGCATTACATTTTGTGAAAATCATGGTATTATTTGGTCTGAGTTTCATGAGGAATCACACTCTACACTAAGGTAAGAGAAAGATGACCTCTTGAGTATACAAAACATTCCTCTTGGAGTTACTTTGATGAGAGGGTAAAGCTTTCCCCTGTTGATGAAATGATGACATCTAGAGAAATCCTCTGAAGATTCAGAAGCATATCACCCTTTCAAAACAGATTTAACATTTGGGTAGTCATTGTTCTTATTCAACTTTTCAATTTGGGAATGGAATTGTTTTAAAAAGAAGCCTTGGGTAACTTACAAAGCTTGTCGTAATAGCTACCCATTAACTTTCCTGAATTGAAATTATCACTGCATGAACCAACGCCTAAATATAGTAATATTTTTTGGTTTTGTTGTTTTCACCCCCTTTGCACTTGCCTCCACGTTAGATAATAATGATGGCCACCTTCCCTGAAGCCCAGATGCCCAGTGTACAGTTTTCAGTGGCTATTCAAAAGGAGTCTTTACTCATTCACCCCCCTTAGCTTTTCATTTCAAAAGAGAAATTGGTCATAAAAAGCCTCTCCGTTTCTGCCTAAAATATTTCTTACATGAATCCTATTATTGTCCACAGGGAAACTGGTGAATGCTTCAGTGATTTTCAAAAACAGATCTGTCCATCTAGCGCACAATGACATATTAGTAGAGTTTCTCTTCAGAAAGAGCTTACACCTCTAGCAATTTATTAGTCATGTCTGCCCTCAATAAGTTGTACCTTTAGATTTATGTTTGGATTTGGACAAGCATTGACTGACTTTGGATTATTAGAGGAGGACGCTGCATGTGGCACCTGACTGAATCTATGAACAGAACATTATTAAAAACTGCCAGGACACTCAAATGTTTTTATTGGCAGATAGATTGCCTCTCTCACTTCCAAATGAGATGCTTCTCCCACAAGAATACATGGTAATCAAAAACAAACAATAAGCTGGTCATCTCATATGTATACACTGTACGCTATACCATCTACTGCATCTTGCCATCTTGATGTAATGTATCACTAGCCACTTTAAACAATGCCGCTTTATATGTTTTCATACCCTACATTACTCATCTCATATGTATATACTGTACCCTATACCATCTACTGCATCTTGCCAATGCCGTTCGGCCATCACTCATTTATATATTTTTATGTACATATTCGTATTCATTCCTTTACACTTCTTTGTATAAGGTGGTAGTTGTTTTGAAATTGTTAGGTTATATTACTTGTTAGATATTACTGCATAGTCGGAACTAGAAGCACAAGCATTTCGCTACACTTGCATTAACACCTGCTAACCATGTGTATGTGACAAATACATTTGATTTGATTTGATGTGTGATGTGTACATTTGGCCCCTTTGGCATTGGTAGAAAGGTTTGGAAGGTAATGTAGCATGTTCTCAGAACTACTGTAACTTCAATGACCTGATTCCCGGTAGGCCTAGTATGGCTTGGTGACATGCCACGGTCTATCTCCTCGTTCCAGGTAAGGTTCATGATTAAGCGACAGAATCTCCACACTAGATCACGATGACTGAATGGATTTGGCCTAGTTAGTGGCGCAGGTTTTTGATGTCACTGTCATTTTTGTTCGTGCAGGTGATGCTCCACTGAGCAAATACCAGGAACGACACACATTGAAGTTACACTACCCTACGTATTTATTTGGACAGTGAAGATGAAACTTTTCATTTGTCTCTATACTCCAGTATTTTGGATTTGAGATCAAATGTTTCATCAGAGGGGACAGCACAGAATGTCCCCTTTCATTGGAGGGCATTGTTGTTCATATCTGATTTACCATTTAGAAACTAAAGCACTTTATGTAGCTAGGCCCCCCCCCCCCCCCCCATCTGACAGTGACATCAAAAACCTGCGCCACTAACTAGGCATAATCCATTCATTTAAATAGAGCCATGAACCCCTTATAAGACTCAAGCTCCTCCTCTCTCCCAGACGGCCGTAGCCCATTCCAATGCTCGCCCAGTCAGCAGAGAAATAACCGTGGCAACCTTAGACCTATCGTGGTGGGAGCTCCCATCTGATGTGCGAAATAGAGGGAGCACTGAAGGAGGAAGCCACGGCATTTGGATGGTGTCCCGTCATATTCTCCGGGCGGGATAGACGGGCGTCGCTGACCTGAGCGGGTTGCTGAATGGGCTGGTGTGCTGACTCGTTGGGTAGACTGGCTCTAGAATATCCTCCGCTGTTGAGACGTTGTAGACTGAGGAGAACATCTTGCATGGCAGTCCCCAGTTGAGCCAACTGATCATGGTGTTGATGAAGAAGGTCACCTTGTTCATTGATCATCTGGGAGATGTCCGGTTGTCCTGCTGCTTCCATATTTTGAGTTGGTATTCTGTAATGATGGAGCGGTGAGTCGGAAGCAGGTGCAACGTTTTAATAAAACAACAAAACCAAGACCACAGCACTAACATAAGGCAGTACGCCTGATACACAGAACAATACCAACTGATGAGTGAACATGGGAGAGTGACATATAAAGGGGAGGAAATTATGAAAGTAATGGAGTACATGTGTGCATAATGATGAATCCCAGGACCGGGGGTTAGTACTCTGGCAACGTTGTACGCCGGAGGGGAGGAGCAGGAGCAGACGTGACAATAATAAGATTTTGAACACTTCTATATTCATGTGGATGCTACCATTATTACAGATAATCCTAAAAGAATTGGGAATAATGATGAGTGAGAAAGTTAGAGGCACAAAGATCATACCCCCAAGACATGCTAACCTCTCATCATTCCCAATAACAGGGAAGGTTAGCATTTCTCAGTCATTTACAATTCATTCATGATTATCCATAATCATGGTAGCATCCACATTAACATATTCTATTCTTATTTAGAATATAAGTGACTCCAAAATGACAATATATTATTTACCATTCATTTCT
Source organism: Salmo salar (assembly GCF_965601325.2). Classification (NCBI taxonomy): domain Eukaryota; kingdom Metazoa; phylum Chordata; class Actinopteri; order Salmoniformes; family Salmonidae; genus Salmo; species Salmo salar. The sequence continues at coordinate 122,809,018 of NC_138299.1, forward strand.
ATTGGCCACAATGTAATCTGAAATACAACCAAAACAAACTGCAAATGCATCCAACAAGTTTGCAAAGTAGACAAGCTTGATCTAGTTATTGAGTGCTAGAAAAATGGGATCAAAAACTACAATTTTGACTACTTTAATGCACATTTAAGTGAATTTGTCCAGATACTTATGACTTCTTCAAATTGGGGGACTAGATACATCAAGTGCTTTCATTTCTAAATGGTAAAACAGATATGTATTTGATTTATTTATTTATTTTATTTAACCTTTATTTAACTAGGGAAATGAACTAGTCGTATGAAAACACCCCCCAAAAATTGGACATTCTGTACTGTCTCCTCATATGTAACATTTGATCAAAAGTATAGAGCCAAAATAAAAGTATTCGCTTCAATTTCCTGTAACACACGTAACACACTGTGCTGCTGCTTCTAGTCTTGACATCCAATTGAAATACAGTATTTTGCCAATGTTTAGATACTTGAGATGGAGTCTGTCAGAGTGTGTCAGCCACAGCTTTAGACCTCTTCTCTTGCCATCATCTGTATCTCCCTTTCTGTCTAAGATGAATGGGATTCGGGTCAAACTCATTAAAACCTGAATCGATATCTGTCCTTAAGCTCTGTGCCAAGGGCACTGTATCCCTAAAGTAGGAGTGAGCGTCACAGGGCAAATTAGGATGGACTTCCCCTTTGGCAAACAGTAGTATTCCGTATATACTGTTTGTTGAGTTTTCATTAGTACATATTCCCTATTTAGTCAAACACATTGTTACACCCACCAATACGAATGAACTACTACTATTAGTACTACTGTAGTACTATAGATAATGTGTATCAGTGCTGCTCCTTATGTACTATTACAGTACTACACATATTATTATACCAATAGTATATGACAACAAATCACAACTCTTCTCTCTACTGTATGTCATGAATTACTAGACTCCAAGGGGATGACCTCACTGCACTCTATCACAGTCACAGCATTCATAATGGTACTGTGTGGGATGCGTGGATGCCCGGCAGCTTATGCGTCATATGATTAAACACATACATTGGCAGGCAAACCGTAATAGGTACGAACCTGCCTCAATCACCACACACTCCCCTAGCCAACAGATGTTTAACCTTTAACTGCAGTGGGCTAAATCAGGGTCACACAAAAGTGTTTCTTGGTAGTCTTAAACAAATCTACTTTGAAACAAAAGTATACACCTCACACACATGCTTATGGGCTTTAAAAAAAAGAAGACACCTGTACCATGTCAGATAGAGTTCAAATGTATAAAATACTGATTTTGCATCCAAATATTAGACTTTACATACACATCTCAGAAGACTGAAACAAAACCGTTTGCCGTAGAAACACCAGCTTTTCGGCGGCTTTTTTGAAAGAATGTTTATTCATTCTGAAAAATATTAATAACATTCCACCCATGAGCTCATTAGGTAATTTGACTGCAGGAAAGCGCTACACCTTCGCACCCGAGTCTGGACTGGGACAAGTGCTTGAGGAGGTTCTTGAGGAGGACTTGGACAATTATTCAAACAATCATCTTTATTCAACATCGATTAATTATTGCAATAATGAGGCTGGTCAACCCCCCACCCTTGAGTGTAGGACCGAGTAACCTAACCTTTACACAAATGCAGAGTACTATATATAGCTGACACTAACAATGCTCAGTCATGGTTGGTTCAACCCCCCTTTATTTAGACCAAGGAGCATCATAAGCCACTCTGGGTTCATCCTGTTGTTATCTGCATGTTATCTGCATCCTGTAGGTCTTAACCCCCCCCTGACTTAGTTTCCCAGATGTAAGGAAGTCTTACTATAAGAATGTCTTACTATTAGTTACATATTAATTGTTAACCATTAATATCAAATAAACCAGGTAAATATGTACATTTTCTATCGCAGGGGACACTTGGGAAGGCCACATTTCTGTCTAAGTTCAAAATGCCATCTTTATATGGCACTGAACAGTGTTTTGCTCCAGCTTGTGCCATATTGTTGCATGGCTGGAGATCAAAGATGAAAAGAGTGTGTTGTACAGTACCATTAAATTGTCTTTAGTAGTTGCTCATGTTGCTCATGTACTGAAAAGGCATCAGCTGGAGCTTATAAACTCCTTTGGGAGGAATTTTGCACTAGAAAATCTACAAGGAGAGACTCATATAGTTAAATTGAGTCTTTGTAGTTAAATAAAAAATGTACTGAAAAATGTTGCAAACAATTGTTGCAGTCTTGTAAGCAATTCTAACATTGCCAAGCTGAGTACGACCGTCGGTTCATCGCATTTGCGCGCTCTCCGGCGCTCAGAGGAGCCCCCCAGCTGTGCAGTTATTGACAATTTTCCTACATCCTACTGTATCCACCCACATCCCAATTTCCCATTCCTTGCTGCTGGGGGATCAGAGTGCAGCATGGTTATGCACTTCTTGAGCAAGAGTTATTTTCATCTTGGCTCGCATGCCAGCTATATTCACAAACCACCCGTGGCGGTGTACTTTTGCGTACGTTTCTGAGAAAAGCATGATGCTCGCTGTAATTCGCCAGTCGTGCATCCTAGTGACATTATTTGTGTTTGGTTCGTGTTGCATTAGCACCAACGAACCAGTGGCAGAGGGGACACTCGGGTCTGGTTTCGGCCCCGTTCCATCATACTCATCAACCTTTCTCCCCTTTTCCCCTGAAACAGCTCCCACCACCACCTCAGCTCATGATAATGCTTACAGTAATGTAGCTATAGCATGTGACCGGGAGAGTGCACGGAGTCTTGTTCAATGGAATGAGAACACAATGGGGGCTGATGCTGACTAATGTATTGTGGATGCACTGAGTGGCTTGTTACGTCCACTTGCACATCTGTAGGATTACTGCAACCATCACAACAAGTACACTCAGCAGAGTCAAACCCCACTCATGATGAATAATAGCCTCTCCAAAATAGGTGGAGACTGGTTGGTTTTATGGTATATCCCTGTCATTGTACTGATGAACTTCACATCACTGCTGAGAACAACTCCGTGTGGATGGCTGCCTCTTTCAACCTCAATAGGTCCACCAACTTATGGTACTCAGCTTACTTGCTTTCTTCTTCAGTCCTTGCAGTGAATGCACAATCTTTAACAATTGTATTTATTATTTTCAGTGGCCCTCCGACTGATTCTGCACATTAACCCTCTACTGCAGTGGCCTAATACAAGGCATTCCTCGTTGATACCCAAACATTTCTGTAGAAAGCCAACGTAAGGGCATAAAGTGCTCCTTTTTGTTATGTGTTGCGCAGTTGGCGGTACGTGCACTTGATTCAGAAGCCGTGCGCATCGAGTAGGCAAAGTGTTCCCATTTTGAACAATTTTATTTGTCTGAAAAAAAAACCCCACGAGATATGTGGTTAAATCAAGTGTGCCTACTGCGCTGACCAATCGGATAGCTCAAATCACGACCTTGGCCACACAAAAGTTTAATAGTAGCATACGTGAGATTTCATAGCTTTTATAACCATGACCAGAGATAGATTGACAAAGGATACAGCAAAGAGATGCTTTTTTATGAGTGAGTTCATGTCTAAGTTTTTGTTCAGCACTGTCAACACTATTCCAAAACCCACTTCTCCCTACAGCCACTAGCGCTGCAGCTGCAATGAATGAGTAACCAAGTGTACTACACAAACCTCATTCCTACAGAACTGTTTTTATTAGGTTAATGTTACATTGTTTAAGTCATGTTTAAAACAAATTCTGAGCGGTAGATCTCAGCTTGCTTTTTGACTGCGAAAGTGATCTTGACTAAGAAACAGTTGGTGACCACTGCTCTAATTTGTTCACTCAACATTAAGTATTCTATCGTTCACTTTGCCACGTTCATTTATCACATTGAGACCCATTAATGCTACAGTGCACGTGCTATGGCGTGTTTGTCCCTCTCACGTAGGTAAAGCCATTGTTGGAGAGACGGATAGGACACTGTTACTAGGTCCGTTAGGGCAGTTTTCTCCTCTCTTAATGGATTTGACATGCAAATTCCTAATTTTGTTCTAGTAATGGGCAAAGAGCTTCAAGTAGAGCTTGTTACGGATTCTGCTGACGGGAGGGATTTTCAGTTCATATGGGGTAATGAAGCAAAATAATCTTCTGAAACTTGCCCTAGGTCTTGAAAACAAAGATTATGCAGTGCAATTGTGCATTTCTCCTCATGTAGTACAAAAACGTAAATAAAAACATCGCCAAGGTACTGTATTTCAAAAGTGGAAACACATTACATACAGTATCTATTATTCTCAAATTCCTCTTGTGTTGTTAATCCATCAGGTTCAGGTCGAATTCATAATGAAATGGGAAAATATGAATTTCCTTTGCATGTGACTTCAAATTGAAGTAAGACTTTTAAGGTCACCTTTTTTGGGGGGATACCTCTAAGCCATTTCAAAATTAAAACATCTCATAATAGCGAAAAAAGTGAAAGAGCTCAAGTGTAATGCTCACAGCACCATAGGACTAGCTGCTGTTCTTCTCTCAAAATAAAACACTATTTGGTTGTTAACAGGGTGACAAGAAAAGGTAACCTCCTTCCCATTTCTCTTTCCACTTCAAGACGATAACTGTGCTATGCAGAATGTGTAGTTTTGAAAGGCAGTTATGTCACAGCCCTCAGTTAAAGTACACCCACTGGCAAAGTGGTGTTTATTGTCAACAGAAACATAACAAAACACAATGTATGTTTTAGCTGGATTTTACATTATACATAGACATTAAACAGAACAAAACTATACAGTGCCCCTAACTTCCGGACTAGCACTTTTTGGAGCAGGGTTGAAGCAGGGTCAGGTTTTCAGCAGTAGTTGTGAAAGCAGCAGCATGATGTCTTCTCTCTGAGCCAGAGTGGCAGTTTAGCTTAAAAAAAGAACTCCCTCTTTCTGGCACAGAGCGTGAATGTACCCTATTACTGAGGATGTTGCTGGTTCTGTGAAAACGGTTGCTGTTCATGAATTATACACTGAGTGTACAACACATTGGGAACGTGCTCTTTCCATGACAGACTGACCAACTGAAAAGGTATGATCCCTTATTTATGTAACTTGTTAAATCCACTTCAGTCAGTGTAGATGAAAGGGAATAGACAGGTTAAAGAAGGATGTTTAAGTCTTCGAGACCATTAAGACATGGGCTGCAGTTCAAACTCAATGTAGACAGCCCTCGGACTTAAAACCTCAGCCCTAAAATTACATTTTACATCATCACATCAGAGTGTACCTTAAATGTCCCTTACCCAAGCTAGGGAGTGTGATGATCAGAGAGGCAACAAACCATGGTGGAAATCTTGAAGTTGAGTTTAGAAACACTCAACCTAAAGCTATTAATGTAACTAGCAAGCTAACGTAGATAGCAAGCACTCCTGTCAGGTAGCTAGCTAAAGTTACCCATAGCTGGCTAGCTAATTTTATAGTTTGGTCATTTATTCCAATACATTTCAGAATTCCCAAAAATATGTTTATGAAGCTAGCTATGTTTTATAGGCACCACACTATGAGACTAAGCCAATTTGCTAATACTGAAATCAATGTAATCTCTAATTTTTTTTTCTCGCAAGCTAGCATTATAATTTTTGTCTTACATGCCGAAAATGCAGTTGTGTTGATTAAATTTGACACTTCTCAGCCACTGGAGTTTGCATTGAATTGTGGGTCATATCAACCCCACAAGTGATTCAAAATTCTTCACTCGCTCCCTCAAGCTAAATCGAGGGTGCAACGTTTGTGAATTGGACCTCCACTTACGATGGCAATCAAACTGCATCCGGTTTCGACGGTGATTCCCCAAAGGGAAAGTGGCTAGCACGAGGGCTAAGGGGGTAAAAATAACGTGTTTGAACTGCAGCTATGGATTGTGTATGTGTGCCATTCAGAGGGTGAATGGGCAAGACAAAAGTTAAGTGCCTTTGAACAAGGTATGTAGTAGATGCAACGTGCACCGGTTTGAGTGTGTCAAGAACTGCAATGCTGCTGGGCTTTTCACACTTAACAGTTTCCTGTGTGTCTCAAGAATGGTCCAAAGGACACCAGCAAACTTGACACAACAGTGGGAAGTATTGGCGTCAACATGGGCCAGCATCCCTTTGGAATGCTTTAGACACCTTGTAGAGTCCATGGCCCAAATAATTGAGGCTGTTCTGAGGGCAAAAGGGTGTGCCACTCAATATTAGGAAGGTGTTCCTAATGTTTTGTACTCTTAGTACATGTTGAGTCTTCTCTATCACAGCTTCATAGCAGCAGAACATAGTCCTCCTGAGGGACTCTATTCCCTATATGTTGCTGTTGTGCCCTCAGATCAAGTTCAACTCTTTGTGAGAAATGTATGTTTTTCAAAGCAGAACCGTAGGGACCTTAGGGAATAATTTGTGTTAGCTTAGAGGTGATGCTTCCACATCACTGGGTTCATCTGCACTCAAATGTCATGCAACTGCCATGACTGTTACCGATCGCCAGATATCCTGCAGAAAATCAATGTGAACTCCTCACAAAGCGATGGTCTGTTAGTATTTTTTTTTACAGTTTTTTAAATTCACCATGCTTAAAGGCCCAAAGCAGCCATTTTTATTTCAATATCAAAACCCTTTCTGGGTAACAATTCAGTACTTTACTGTGATGTTTCCATTAAAAACAATGGTCAAAAATAACTTATAAGCAAAAAATACTTTCAAGCAAGAATTTTGTTAGGACTGTGTGGGAGTGGCCTGATAGAGGGGCCTAATTGGAGGGGCTTAATGGGAGGGATATGTAACCTGAAAACTAGCATTGGTAGAGAAATTTGGAATTATTTGTTTCAAGTTTTAATGTCACATGCACAAGTACTTTGAAATGTCTTTCTTGCAAACTCAAAACCTAACAATGCAATAATCAATAACGATGTATTACTAGAAAAAAAACACAAGAAATAAGAATAAGAAATGTGAAATACACAATAAAGTAAGTAAGTGAGCATACTAAATACCCTCCTTTGTTATTGGTCTATTAACTTATATTGCCTGGGGATGTCACCAGGTAAGCCAAAACTCCACCCATGCAAAAACCTGCTGATTAGAAGGTCCTATGTAAATTATATTTTCAACCCGCAAATATATCACATTTTTCCACACTTTTACAGTGTTAGTTTCATCAGCTGTTGTACAATGTGATACAAAACACAGGAAATACAGAAAATTGACTGCACTGAGCCTTTAAATTATAAAAATAAAAATAAACTGTACAATTGGCACTTAACATTGACTTTGCTTTTCTTACTGTTGTCTAAAACACAAAGTTACCTTGTCATCTTAAAACACTTTGGGCCTGAGTCAAATGGACCAGCAGTTTGACTGCAGGGATATTACTACCTTCAAAGTTCTCAGCAGGTAGTCCGTTATTTAAGCTTTTATTCTTTAGAAATGCACCTAGTGCACCATTGAGACTGTAGAAAATAAAGGGGACTATAAGTTAATGCAGGGCAGAAGCAGAAAGACCAAAATAGTACTTCTGACCTGAGTCATTGACCACTGGGTGTCTAGACCCATGACAGTCAGGTGAAATTATTTTCAACCTCTGGTGCATCTCATTTTGTGTGTCCTTAGATTGACTCATTTCCCATGGACATTTCTAATTTCTCATGCACCCTCAAGTAACCTGACCTCACAAATATGTCAGCAATGGGGGTAAGGATGGACATGACGGCTCCTGAACACACTTGGCCAGGTTAACACGTTAAAATGCATCTCTGGTTGGACATCGACCCGCCCCAAATGGCATGAATCATTGAACAAAGCTGGTTGAATGCTATCCCTAAACATCCAAAACATCCATGCCACAAATCTGTGCACTTGCTCAGTGGGCCCCAGTACCTTCACAAACAAACACACCCTAATAAGTCAGCAATGGGGGTAAGGATAGACATGACTGCTCCTGTGAATGCCACCGTTCTGCACATTAAAACTGATTCATACTCAGTTCCACATCATCAGAGAGGCTAAATTAACCTATCATGCTGTGCTTTCGACATGCCCACCAGGAGGCTCCTAGATGAGAGGATATCCCTCTCTCTGCTCTAGGATATCATTTATTTATCCCTAACAACATACTGGAGAGAAGGGCACATACAGTTGAAGTTGGAAGTTTACATACACTTATGTTGGAGTCATTAAAACTTGTTTTTCAACCACTCCACAAATGTCTGGTAAACAAACTATAGTTTTGGCAAGTTGGTTAGGACATCTACTTTGTGCATGACACAAGTAATTTTTCCAACAATAGTTTACAGATTATTTCACTTATAATTCACTGTATCACAAATCCAGTGGGTCAGAAGTTTACATACACTAAGTTGACTGTGCCTTTAAACAGCTTGGAAAATTCCAGAAAATAATGTCATGGCTTTAGAAGCTTATGATAGGCTAATTGACATAATTTGAGTCAATTGGAGGTGTACCTGTGGATCTATTTCAAGGCCTACCTTCAAACTCAGTGCCTCTTTGCTTGACATCATGGGAAAATCAAAATAAATTGCAGACCTCCACAAGTCTGGTTCATCCTTGGGAGCAATTTCCAAACGCCTGAAGGTACCACGTTCATCTGTACAAACAATAGTACGCAAGTATAAACACCATGGGACCACGAAGCCGTGATACCGCTCAGGAAGGAGATGCGTTCTGTCTCCTAGAGATGAATGTACTTTGGTGCAAAAAGTGCAAATCAATCCCAGAACAACAACAAAGGACCTTGTGAAGATGCTGGAGGAAACCGGTACAAAAGTATCTATATCCACAGTAAAACAAGTCCTATATCGACATAACCTGAAAGGCCACTCAGCAAGGAAGAAGCCACTGCTCCAAAACCGCCATAAAAAAGCCAGACTACGGTTTTCAACTGCACATGGGGACAAAGATTGTACTTTTTGGAGAAATGTCCTCTGATCTGATGAAACAAAAATAGAACTGTTTGGCCATAATGACCATCGTTATGTTTGGAGGAAAAGGGGAGACCAGGGAGGGAGACACTATCCCAAATGTGAAGCACGGGGGTGGCAGCATCATGTTGTGGGGGTGCTTTGCTGCAAGAGGGACTGGTGCACTTCACAAAATAATGGCATCATGTGAACAGAAAATGAAGTGGATATATTGAAGCAACATCTCAAGACATCAATCAGGAAGTTAAAGCTTGTTCACAAATGGGTCTTCCAAATCGACAATGACCTCAAGCATACTTCCAAAGTTGTGGCAAAATGGCTTTAGGACAACAAAGTCAAGGTATTAGAGTGGCCATCACAAAGCCCTGACCTCAATCCTATAGATCATTTGTGGGCAGAACTGAAAAAGCGTGTGCAAGCAAGGAGGCCTACAAACCTGACTCAGTTACACCAACTCTGTCAGGAGGAATTCGTCAAAATTCACCCAACTTATTGTGAGAAGCTTGTGGAAGGCTACTCAAAACATTTGACCCAAGTTAAATAATTTAAAGGCAAATAATAATTGAGTGTATATAAACTTCTGACCCACTGGGAATGTGATGAGAGAAATAAAAGCTGAAATAAATAATTCTCTACTATTATTCTGGCATTTTACATTCTTAAAATAAAGTAGTGATCCTAACTGAACTAAGACAGGGAATTTTTACTTGGATGAAATGTCAGCAATTGTGAAAAACAGTTTAAATGTATTTGGCTAAGGTGTATATAAACTTCCGACTTCGACTGTATGCCTAAGGTGCAGTGATTTCACTGTAGTGCAAAAAAGGCTACACACACACACACACACACACACACACACACACACACACACACACACACACACACACAGTAAAACATACACAAACACAGAGTCACGCACTCATACAGTATACACACAGACAAAAAGGGTCTCTAATGGTAAGCTGCACACAGTATCTTTCACAGATGAGCTGCTGCGCTCTCTCTTGTCTACGGTACAGCTCCAAACTCTGTCACTAACATTCACATCATACCAACATGCACAAAGCACTGACCCCAGGTCAATCCTATACAATGAAGAAGTTCAAAGGTACCAGGGTGGTGTGGTGGCAAATTTCTGCATTACCAAATGAGTAGAGTTACAAACACACCAGTCCGAGTTAACTACATCTTTAATACTTAAGATACTTTTGCAAAAGCATATTTGACCTTCAATAATGCACTCTCTCGAATGAACCAGGAAGGTTTTAACACAATGGCTACTGAGATATTTTATACCCAAGAACCACCCCTTCAACGTACATTGACGAACCACAAATCTTAGGAACAGTTCACAAAGGTTAAGTTTTGTATGAAAAGATATCTATAAAGCACAGCAGACAGCAACTGCTATCTCAACAGTGTTCATTATATAGACCGGTGTCTGGTCTCCCTAGAACCGTCCCTCCCTGGTACGATATTGAACAGAACCATTCGCTCATGTCCTCAGGAATGCTTTTTAGGCGTTCTTATCAAAATACATCATAAATATCCTCTGTCAGTGCTATCTCATAGTGGCCCATCCTCAGTAAGACACATCTTGTTCCCACTCCTGGACAAGCTCACTGAGGGGAGTGACCTGCGCACAGACATTGTGGAAACAAATAATTGGTTCCCCATTAATCACGCCATCCCTTCACATGGTTTAAGAATAGGTAAAGACATTCACATATGAAGACAATATTTCATCTGTCCTCCTCTCTTGCTGATATTCTGCATAGCAACAGAGACATGTAAAAAACAAGTCTGACCTTTCCCCTCTCTGGGCCCCAAGTGACTGAGCCCCAGCTAAGGGAAACGTGCAACTAAAAGACACCAGAGTCCAAAAGACACTTTCTAATGACAAGTATCTCACATAAGCATATTATACTAATAAAACATCTTAATTATCTATGTTACCCAACTAATTCTGATTCATCCACCACAGTGGTTAGACAGAATAGACACCCTATTACATGACAGAGTGTTTGATGAAGATGTTGAAGCAGGGTGGTTTAGGGTCGAACGTTTGACAAGCAGGATCTTAAGGCGTTAATCACGCAAACACATCTCTATGACCTTCTGTTCTCTATCCATGGAATTAGTCCACTGCGCCACCAGGATGGAGCTAGCATGCCATGTTTTTTGACAGATACAAAGCTGTTAATTTTTGTCTATTCAAACAAACCCCATTTCAAATGGAAAAAAGCACTTATAAAGTCAGGTGTGGCCAATTAGTGGGCGCGGCCAACAGACCTGAACGCACTTAAAGAGCCACTGAACACTTCCTCAAAATCCCCGGAATGAATCCAAGGTAACTCAAGAAATCTGTAATTAATTTGTACATTTTTGCAGAGGTAGTTTTAGTTACGCAATACTACATCGAACTAAGGTGTTTGCTGCAGTATTTCTCAAGTAAAAAAAATGTGTGAGGTGTTATCCTATCTAAACAGTCGGAGCTGCTGAGCAGCTCTGTCACACTCTTTATGCTATTGGATAGAATGCAATCACCGCAGGTGTTCATTCCATATTACTGAGCTAATGGACATCAAAGCCCAACCTTAATTGACCTGTTACCTGTTTACCATGGATGTTCCAAACTCCATTTTAGATGACTGACTTTATGACCAAAATTATTATTTAAATGATGTAGTCAATTTTGACACTAGAATAATTGTTTCTGATTCATATCGATGCCACATAGGCCTTTTCCAAAGGAATTTGTTGCTTTTCAAAGGCAGTCGCTCTTTAACAAGACAGGATAGAGAGAGTTTTGTTGATGCCGATAACAGAATGTATATATGTTTTTAATAACATTCTTAGAACGTTCTCTGAATGTTACTAAAGTTGTGTTTTTTATGGAAAGTGTTCTTAACGTTATCAAAACAATTTGAGACACATATAGTACACATGTTATGCTGAAGTACTGAATTTGGACAATGATTCATGTCAGAAGTACCAGCTTGGTCTCTCTGCTCCTGCCCTGCATTAACTTACAGTAAAATGAAGAAGTCCAAAGGTACCAGGGTGGTTAGACAGAATAGACACCCTATTACATGACAGAGTGGTTGATGAAGATGAAGCAGGGTGGTTTAGGGTCAAACGTTTGACAAGCAGGATCTATGATGGTTGAGGGAGAATGTGAAATTATAACCTCACGCGTAGGCTTGGTTAGACTGCAAGGCAGAGAGAATGGAGGACGCAAAGAGGAGGAAATCAAGTCACATTGTGCTGTTTCTTACCTGACTGGATACCCAGAGGAAGGAGGTTTCTCTCTTATCCCATTTTGTCTTTTAAAATCACCTGTCAGAGATGAATTAGAGGCTACAGTATATGCTGAAACAGTAATTTCTAGTGGCGTTACTGTGAATGTCAAACGAGAGGCTATGCAGGTGTCAAATTAAAGTCAGTGTTCATAACGCTCACTCCAGTGTCACATGAAAATAAATGAATCTGAGAATGAGACTGATTCATCCAGATCCATTCATGTAACATTTACCAAAGAGAAGTAACACTGCTCACAATAAAATGCAATGAATCAAGCTTGATTCCATAGTAAATCTCTTCACATATCTGCACAGGAAAAAAACATGTTATGGCTCAGCTCTGTGCCCTCGGTCGTTGGAGTCGGGCAACTGTACAGACCACCCCGGATGGATGGAGGGGAGGGAGGGAAGGCCTGGGCTGCCATGAGCCTGGGGGTCTCAGTGGAGCAGAGCGTCATCATGTAGCTCCTGTCCCCTGAGCAGCCGCTTGGCTCGATCTGTTCCTGCTGGGGCCGCCTCACCACGACCGGCGCCTGCACGACGCTGTTCCAAAACAGAGATCAAGCCATCTCTGTCACCCTGATCTGTGCCCTCTGGGTCCTGGCAGGGCCGGCACCCTTGGGGGGGAGGGGTCTGTGGAGTGGATGTGGGGTGGATGGGTGCCGGTGGGGACTGCAGTGCTTTCTGGGGCCTGGGTCGCGCTGACATCCATCTTTCACAGAGAAAGTGGCTGTGTGACATGACAGCATGATGGAGTTAAAAAGGCAGAGAATACGGAGGCCGTGAAGGAACTGGGATTGACAAGGACCCTGGCCTCTCAAAAGGTCAGACTTCACCAACCAGTAATACGATGACTCTCATGTAATGAGAGCCAAATATCCATGACAGCAATGTTTAAAATACTTGTTTTAACAACTTCCAGTGGTCTAAAACGTATTTTCGCTCAGTGAGAATAACCTCCTACATAAATAAAGATGAGGCATGCGTTTACAGGTGACCTCATTTGACCTGCCCAAAACGCTCCATCATCTCATTGCCTTCCATAACTAATTGATGCAGGGGTGGACGTAATCTACAGCTGTGGGAGGTTTGCAGTGCATCACAAACGCTGCTATCAGAAACCGAAGGTGAAAACAGAACAGGACCTTTCTAAGAATCACTAGAACTCTCTCTCTCTCTCACTTTTAGCATACTCAGAATCCATTTTTCTATTAACCTCCTCAGGATGAGCCCCCATTGGCGGGATCAGGTCAACACGTCTCAGGGATCGTCGCCTCACTGATAAGCAACACGAGGAAGAGCCATCCAACTGACTTACCTGTCAGATAAAATGAGTAGTAGCCAACAGTCTAACCAGATTCTCTCTCCCACACACATACATTTTTTCCATGCAGTTATTATAACAAACCATCACCTCAGATTTAATGACCAACAGAGGAAGGCTTCTATCTATATTTTGGAAGGGTGGATGTTGATTTCGGGATGCTGTCATAAAGGAAAAGGGTCAATTTTTTTTTTTTTTATCTGTTAGTTGACTTCATTGAATCATAGCCCGTCATAGGCTATCAACAGTGACAATGGTTGACTGCTATTTAAGTAATAGTTCGACTGTCAAATCCATGTGTTAGTGTGTGTGGCCAGCGACTTTTATAGAGTGACCGCCTGAATTATCTGTGCCAGATTTGAGTTCTAAAAGGGACTCTGCGAACCCAAGCGTGTGTGACAAAATCGACGGTACAACACCAAAGATATTGATCCATTTCAAATGATCAACCTTATTTCATAGTGAGGACTATAAACCTTTATACTAACATCACTGATCTGAGGTAAAAAGGATGTGTGATTCCCCCCAATTCGATGTGTTTAAATGTGAGCTTGTGTAATGTAGTAACACAGTCCACATCAAGGAATGTAGCCTATATACAAATTAAATATGGCAAAAATAATTCCATATTTTAATTTAGGATGATAGTAAATGGAGTAAACTTTTACAAAAGTCACATTTCACTAATTTGACCATTTAGAGAGTTACAAAATTTAACCGGATGCTCTAGAAAGAATTCCCATAGTGACTACGCAGCAGCCCATGTATTCACCCTCCCTACTGCTATGGAATGAAAGTCCTGCTTCAGTACTACTCCAGATTGAACCACAGTCAGAGGATGGGTAGCCTACATTACAGTCACATTGTTGTCCTGCTGTTCTCGTTTGTTGCTCATATGGTAAGCACGTATTTGTTACATGAGAAATATAAGGAAAGCTATTACTGCCACCAGTACAGGCATTGTGAAAAACACAATGCTTGTCGTCAATGAATTGCGTGGTATCCATTAGCAGTTTGATGTGCGTGAGTGATGTAGTGATGTCCCATTCCCTAGGCCTTATGTATCTCTCCCTACCACTAGTTGATGTCCCATTCCCTAGGCCTTATGTATCTCTCCCTACCACTAGTTGATGTCCCATTCCCTAGGCCTTATGTATCTCTCCCTACCACTAGTTGATGTCCCATTCCCTAGGCCTTATGTATCTCTCCCTACCACTAGTTGATGTCCCATTCCCTAGGCCTTATGTATCTCTCCCTACCACTAGTCGATGTCCCATTCCCTAGGCCTTATGTATCTCTCCCTACCACTAGTTGATGTCCCATTCCCTAGGCCTTATGTATCTCTCCCTACCACTAGTTGATGTCCCATTCCCTAGGCCTTATGTATCTCTCCCTACCACTAGTTGATGTCCCATTCCCTAGGCCTTATGTATCTCTCCCTACCACTAGTTGATGTCCCATTCCCTAGGCCTTATGTATCTCTCCCTACCACTAGTCGATGTCCCATTCCCTAGGCCTTATGTATCTCTCCCTACCACTAGTTGATGTCCCATTCCCTAGGCCTTATGTATCTCTCCCTACCACTAGTTGATGTCCCATTCCCTAGGCCTTATGTATCTCTCCCTACCACTAGTTGATGTCCCATTCCCTAGGCCTTATGTATCTCTCCCTACCACTAGTTGCTCCGTTTTCGGTGCCACTCCCCCGTCAAGGGACACTCGTGAACGAGTGGGAGGGTATTGGGATTGAATCAAAGTGCTCAGCAGGTAGACCCTTATAAAAGCACCTAGGGGACCCATAGAGACTTTAGAAATAAAGGGTGTACTGTAAGTTAATGCAGGGCAGGAGCAGAGAGACCAAACTAGTACTTCTGACCTGAGTCATTGACCACTGGGTGTCTAGACCCATCACAGTCAGGTGAATTTATCTTCAACCTCTTGTGCATCCAATTTAGTGTGTCCTTAGACTGAGTCTTTCATTCCCAATGGTGCTCATGCACCCTCAAGTAACCTGACCTCACAAATATGTCAGCAATTGGGGTAAGGATGGACATGACGGCTCCTGAACACACTTGGCCAGGCTAACAATGTTAAAATGCATCTCTGGTTGGACATCGACCCGCCCCAAA
Source organism: Salmo salar (assembly GCF_965601325.2). Lineage (NCBI taxonomy): Eukaryota > Metazoa > Chordata > Actinopteri > Salmoniformes > Salmonidae > Salmo > Salmo salar. Next base: position 122,824,714 of record NC_138299.1, read on the forward strand.
TGGCATGAATCATTGAACCAAGGCTGGTTGAATGCAATCCCTAAACATGAATGCCACAGATCTGTGTACTCGCTCAGTGTGCACCAGTACACCCCCCCCCCCCCCCCCACCACCACCACCACCAAAAACACACAACTTGCTCCCCCCCATCCCTAATAACACATATTCCCAAGGTGCAGCAAGTCCTCTGTAGTGTGTGAGAGGCCACTGAGAATCACACACACAACAGCCCTCTGCTAATGGTGAGCTGCATGAAACAACTCTCACAGATGAGCTGCTTCCCTTTACCCTCTCTCCTCTCTGTACACTGGCTCCGGTACAGCTCCAAATGTCACTACCATTCACATCATACCAACAAGCACAAAGCACTGATCCCAGAACAGGTCCTACAGAATGAAGAAATCCAAAGGTCCCAGGGTGGTTAGACAGAATAGACACCCTTTTACATGACAGAGTGGTTGATGAAGATGAAGCAGGGTGGTTTAGGGTCAAACGTTTGACAAGCAGGATCTATGATGGTTGAGGGAGAGTGTGAAACTATAACCTCATGCGTAGGCTTGGTTAGACTGCAAGGCAGAGAGAATGGAGGAGACAAAGAAGAGGAAATCAGGTCACATTGTGCTGTTTCTTACCTGACTGGATACCCAGAGGAAGGAGGTTTCTCTCTTATCACATTTTGTCTTTTAAAATCATCTGTCAGAGATGAATTAGAGGCTACAGTATATGCTGAAACAGTAATTTCTAGTGGCGTTACTGTGAATGTCAAACGAGAGGCTATGCAGGTGGGAAATTAAAGTCATTGTTCATAACGCTCACTCCAGTGTCACATGAAAATAAATGAATCTGAGAATGAGACTGATTCATCCAGATCCATTCATGTAACCTTTACCAAAGAGAACACTGCTCACTATAAAATGCAATGAATCAAGCTTGATTCCATAGTATATCTCTTCACAAATCTGCACAGGAAAAAAAACATGTTATGGCTCAGCTCTGTGCCCCCGGTCGTTGTACAGACCACCCCGGATGGATGGAGGGGAGGGAAGGCCGGGCAGCCATGGGCCTGGGGGTCTCAGTGGAGCAGAACGTCATCAGGTAGCTTCAGTCCCCTGAGCAGCAGCTCGGCTCCATCTGTTCCTGCTAGGGCCGCCTCACCCCGCCCGCCCGCACATCACTGTTCCAAACGGAGATCCAGCAAGGCCAAAGAGAGCCCAAAATCCACGACAGCAATGTTTAAAATACTTGTTTTAACCACTTCGTCTTGAAAACTGTATTTTATCTTAGTGAGAATAGCCTCCTACATACATAAAGATTAGGCATGCGTGACCTCATTCGACCTACCCAAAACACCCATCATATCTCATTGCATTACATAACTAATTGATGCGGGGTGGATGTAATCGACAGCTGTGGGAGTTTGCAGTTCATCACAAACGCTACTATCTGGCACAGAAGGTAAAAACAGAACCTTTCCAAGAACCCCTAGAACTCTCTCTACTAGGAATCCATTTGTCCATTGACCTCATTCACTTCTTTTTCAGTGCTCTCCTGTGCCTGCCTCCTGCCTTCGCTGTGATGTAACCACTTAAATGTTGGTGTAGTGAATCAGGATGAACCCGATTGGTGGGATTAGGTCAACACATCTCAGGGACCAATCCACCTCCTCACTGATAAGCAATGCGAGGACAAGCCATCCAACCGATTTACCAGTCAGCTAAACTGATTAGTAGCCAACCCTAAATCTACCAGATTATCTCGCACACACTTTTCCATACAGTTTTTATCACAAACCTCCAACTTTGATATTTTGACCAGCAGAGGGCAAGCATGCACTGTGTGTCTTTATCAAAGCCAATTTGTCATTTCATGTAATGTATTCTCCATTACTAACACTAGAGGGTGCAATGGCCCAATTTAACTCCCACGTGTGTATTGACTAAAGTATAACCATGCAATACTGTAATAGTCATATACACTACGGTTCAAAAGTTAGGGGTCACTTAGAAATGTCCTTGTTTTTGAAAGGAAAGCACATTTTTTTGTCCATTAAAATAACATCAGATTGATCAGAAATACAGTGTAAATATTGTTAATGTTGTAACTGACATTTGTAGCTAGAAACGGCTTACAAGTCCTCAACTGGCAGCTTCATTAAATAGTACCAGCAAAACACCAGTCTCAACGTCAACAGTGAAGAGGCGACTCCGGGATGCTGGCCTTTGAGGCAGAGTTCCTCTGTACAGTGTCTGTATTCCTTTGTCCATCTTAATCTTTTTATTTTTATTGGCCAGTCTGAGATATGGCTTTTTCTGTGCAACTCTGCCTAGAAGACCAGCATCCTGGAGTCACCTCTTCACTGTTGACGTTGAGACTGGTGTTTTGCGGGTACTATTTAATGAAGCTGCCAGTTCAAGACTCGTGAGGTGTCTGTATCTCAATCTAGACACTCTAATGTACTTGTCCTCTTGCTCAGTTGTGCACCGGGGCCTCCCAGTCCTCTTTCGATTCTGGTTAGAGCCAGTTTGCGCTGTTCTGTGAAGGGATAAGTACACAGCGTTGTACAAGCTCTTCAGTTTCTTGACAATTTCTCACATGGAATAGCCTTCATTTCTCAGAACAAGAATAGACTGATGAGTTTCAGAAGAAAGTGCTTTGTTTCTGGCCATTTTGAGCCTGTAATCGAACCCATAAATGCTGATGCTCCAGATACTCAACTGTCTAAAGAAGGACAGTTTTATTGCTTATTTAATCAGCACAATTGTTTTCAGCTGTGCAAACATAATTGCAAAAGGGTTTTCTAATGATCAATTAGCCTTTTAAAATGATACATTTGGATTAGCTAACACAACGTGCCATTGAAACACAGGAGTGATGGTTGCTGATAATGGGCCTCTGTACACCTATGTAGATATTCCATTAAAAATCAGATGTTTCCAGCTACAATAGTCATTTACAACATTAACAATGTATACACTGTATTTCTGATCAATTTGATGTTATTTTAATGGACAAAAAATGTGCTTTTCTTTCAAAAACAAGGACATTTCTAAGTGACCCCAAACTATTGAATAGTAGTGTGTGTATATATATATATACGCATGCTTCAACATGCAAGGCACTTAACTCCTAAACTGATCCTGTTCTCCAACCTTTGTGTGTGTGTGTGTGTCTCTCTCTCTCTCTCTCTCTCTCTCTCTCTCGCCCTCTCTCTCTCTCTCTCTCTCTCTCTCTCTCTCTCAGCAGGGTTGGAACAAAGGAAGACATTTTTGTGTCTGTGACAACTGACAATAAAGTATATCGTATCAACACACACAAGTTTCCCAAAAAGACTTCCAAAAATAGACTTGTGTATGAATGCTTCCATGTCTGCACACATGCATGTGTCGCTCGGGTTGGGGTGGTTACGTTGTTATGCCTGGTCTACAAGTCACCCAGACAGCTATATTTTAGATCAATGCCATTGTAAACAGTCCGTCACATTATCACAGGCCTCTTCTTCTCCTTCATCTTCTGGGTCAGACAATCCATCCTCTCAAACTGAAAATAGTTCTTAAACCCAGACTTTCATCATATAATAGTGAAAACTATTGCGGTTCTTGAGGCTTGATTACATCTTCAATGCCTATTTAGATGGAGAGATCAGTGAGCTGGCCAAAATGAAAGAAGGAATGAATGAAAGGAGCTGTGTGATCACGTCATTGAGCAGCCCATTGAAGTGCTGCATACACAATGACCCCAGCTTCTTTCTCAAGGCCATCAGACTGTTAAACAGCCATCACTAACACAGAGAGGCTGCTCCCTACATACAGACTTGAAATCATTGGCCACTTTAATAAATGGATCACAAGTCACTTTAATAATGCCACTTTAAAAATGTTTACATATCTTGTATCACTCATCTCATATGTATATACTGTATTTTATACCATATATTGCATCTTGTCTATGCCGCTCTGTCATTGCTCATCCATATATTTATATGTACACTACCGTTAAAAAGTTTGGGGTCACTTAGAAATGTCCTTGTTTTTGAAAGAAAAGCACATTTTTTGTTGATTAAAATAACATTAAATTGATCAGAAATACAGTGTAGACATTGTTAATGTAAATTACTGTTGTAGCTGGAAACGGCAGATGTTTTATGGAATATCTACATAGGTGTACAGAGGCCCATTATCAGCAACCATCACTTTGGTGGCAGGTAGCCTTGTGGTTAGAGCGTTGGCCAGTAACCGAAAGGTTGCTAGATCGAATCCCTTAGCTGCCAAGGTAAAAATCTGTCGTTCTTCCCCTGAACAAGGCAGCTAACCCACTGTTCCTAGGCTGTCATTGTAAATAAGAATTTGTTCTCAACTGATATGCTTAGTTAAATAAATAAAAAAATCACTGTTGTGTTAGGTAATCCAAGTTTATCATTTTAAAAGGCTAATTGATCATTAGAAAACCCTTTTGCAATTATCTTAGCACAGCTGAAAACTATTGTGCTTATTAAAGAAGCAATAAAAATTGCCTTATTTAGACTAGTCAAAATGGCCAGAAACAAAGCACTTTCTTCTGAAACTCATCAGTCTATTCTTGTTCTGAGAAATTAAGGCTATTCCATGCGAGAAATTGCCAAGAAACTGAAGATCTGGTACAACGCTGTATACTCTTCCCTTCACAGAACAGCCCAAACTGGCTCTAACCAGAATAGAAAGAGTAGTGGGAGGCCCCGGTGCACAACTAAGCACAGTATTTCTGATCAATTTGATGTTATTTTAATGGACAAAAAATTGCTTTTCTTTCAAAAACAAGGACATTTGTAAGTGACCCCAAACTTTTGAACGGTAGTGTATATGTTCTTATTCCATTCCTTTACTTAGATTTGTATGTATTAGGTAGATGTTGTGGAATTGTTAGATTACATGTTAGATATTGCTGCACTAGAACCACTAGCATTTTGCTACACTCGCAATAACATCTGCTTACCATGTGTGTGATCAATAACATTTGATTTGAATGTGACTGAAGGTTATGACCTCCACGGCTATTCCCTCCCCTGACGTGCTAACCCTCCATCAGTGAAACACCTCCACAGTTTTTCCATGACGTTACAGTTACTCCTCTTCGTTATGTAAACTGGCACAAGTCATATAAGCTTTTTCTTGGCACGCAATGAACTACAGATCTAAAGGGTTAATGATATCAAAGTTATGTTTCATTATTTTTGCTGCAGCATCTAAAACATACTTTTTGCCTCTAGTCAAATTCAATCTCTGGCAGATTCCGGGTTCTGTGAAATGACAGGGAATCAACACATATACATGATATGTCTTGCCCACCTGCTCCTCTCATAGGGTATCTGAGACATCCATCATGATGGCAATAGAACACAGACCAAACCTTACCTCCCTGTGTCTAGGGTTTGCTTTCACCACCATAGCCAGTCACAACTAAGCTGACAAGTGTATACAGATAGGCAATCAGGGTGGCTTTAGCCTCATGGTAAAGTGCACAAAGGGCATTCTATAGGCCAGTAAGCTGTGACAGGTCCACATAGCAACTGGACCACAAACAATTGGAACATGATGGTGTCAGGGAGAAGGGGCGCTCCCATTTACTTTTCCTCCATTCTCTGATTGTTAACAGGCTCCTTTGGGATTTACTGATGTGACAGACAGACAGACAGACAGACAGACAGACAGACAGACAGACAGACAGACAGACAGACAGACAGACAGACAGACAGACAGACAGACAGACAGACAGACAGACAGACAGACAGACAGACACTTTTCAGTGGTACTTAATTTTTCTGAAAAACATCTTTGTTTGTGGACTCCAGCTTTGAGCCAGAGATCATTTGTACGCACGAGAAATAACTATAGATAAGAGTTAGGGACAACAAAATAATAGAGGCACAACAAAGGGAACTCGAATAAACACTTGCTGAAGATGGTAGACGGAACAGAAAGGAAAAACAGATCACATAAGATAAAATCGGCCAGCTCTTGAGTGGAAATACAATAGTTCTAGGGGTGGGGGTACAGGGTGCCTTCAATCATTTTTCAACTCGAACTAGCTAGCTAACATTAGCTAGCTAGCCAACTCATTTAAACTCAGACAATGATAGCTAACTAACCCAGATTTGCAAGTTAGGTAGCTAGCTAGCTAGCTAGCTAGCTGGGATTCAGGGGCTTTGTTTTCTAACCCCAAACAACATACCAGTTCTCATAAGTTTATCATGTATTTCCTAGGGCAAAAACAATTGAAGGATGGTACTTGTCTACTACACATATAGCTATGGCAGCAAATAGCAAAACGTGTCCGCAATATACAGCAGGCTGCATAATAACGGTGTCAGAGTCACCGGCTTGAATCTATTAGTTACAGTCCCTTTATTACCATATATAATTACTTCCAAACTAGAGAAAGTTATTTCTCTTGCTATTATGTTTGAGTAATTATATTTTATTTAATTCACAGCCTATGTGCAAAACCTGGTTTATTTGTTGTTCAGCAGCATCGTGGGAACCACCCTACCGTATCAGGAGCTGTTACAGAAGGCGGAGGCAGTGGCCAGACACCAGCCCCGCTTCAGAGTAAAGGAGGACACTTTGACAAGATCAGATGTTACCAACTTGATTAAAGGCAAAAATACTACCATTTTTCTATCCTGGAATTCACCTAACCATCATAGATAATGATGTAATCAGTTCTATGTGTGTTTGTATGCATGTGTCTGTTTTAAGGAGGTGCCCCCTTCCACAGTCCCTTGTAAATTAGGTGTGTATTGTATGTACTGATGTGTGTATGTGTGCGACTGGTGGATTCTGCTGGGTGAGAATGTGATATAGGGAAATGGAAATGTAAGACAAGTTGCTGACGTGGAAACCATTAAGTTGAAACTGTAGCAGAAGGAAACTCCACACGATTCAAGGCATGAATGTTGCATCTTACCTAAGGAAACCAATAGCGGGTGTTAATGTAACAAAAATGCCTAGAAGTTCAAGAGATTACATGTTACCCCAGGAAACCTATTGTGGGTGGTAACTGTAATAAAGTCTATATTTTACCCCAGGATACCCATTGTGGGCGGTAACTGTAATAAAGTCTATATTTCACCCCAGGAAACCCATTGCGGGTGGTAACTGTAATAAAGTCTGTTTTACTCCCGGATACCCATTGTGGGCGGTAACTGTAGATGACAAGGTAGATTTATTCACGTCAGGGGAATTTAGTGAAACAAGGTAGCTTTATTTACGTCAGGGGAATTTAGTGAAACAAGGTAGATTTATTCACGTCAGGGGAATTTAGTGAAACAAGGTAGCTTTATTTACGTCAGGGGAATTTAGTGAAACAAGGTAGATTTATTTACGTCAGGGGAATTTAGTGAAACAAGGTAGCTTTATTCACATCAGGTGAATTTAGTGAAACCAGGTAGCTTCATTCACATCAGGGGAATTTAGTGAAACCAGGTAGCTTCATTCACATCAGGGGAATTTAGTGAAACAAGGTAGATTTATTCACGTCAGGTGTGTTTAACGAGCAAGGTTGCTGCATTCAAATCAGGGGAACATAGCAGGGGTGAAACTTAGGTTCAACTCCATATGATATGTGGCTCTGTTCACGCCAGGGGAACTGAGCAGGAGTTAACAACTTCGGTGAAAGTCCACATGATTTCATGTGTTGCACTTGCATTTAGTAGAGTCTATGAATCACATAATTATGCATAGTATTGGCGTCAAACAGAAGAATCAAGGACACGGATGGTTCCTGATGGTGTGAGATTATCTCTGGTGCTTACAGAACTGGTGCTGTGAGATTAGGATATCAGGATTCAAGGTTGCAATGAGATTAGGATATCAGGATTCAAGGTTGCAATGAGATTAGGATATCAGGATTCAAGGTTGCTATGCGATTAGGATACCAGGACTTGCTTAGACAAAGCCATTGTAACAGTACAGCAAAGAATGCAATATACGGGAAGATTAATGGCTGCAGTATTGCCTTTATAATGAGTACATGATGCATGGAATTCTAAGGCATGAATGTATGAACGTGTGTCTTCTTATTTTAAAATGTGTACTTCTGGCTTTGTGCTGTATTTGTCTATTAATGTTATGTATTTTGCTTTGTGTGGTGCTTTAGCTAATGAGAATCCTAATAAAACTCAAAATCATGACCAATATCTGTGATGAGAGGGGCCTGGAGCTGATCTACGCTGCCATGCCCATCAGGCGCTGGTAAACACCTCAGAAAGGACTAAAGGTGATTAGTAATAAGACAGCACAAGTGTTTAGTAATATCAGAATCCCATTTATTCGCCAAATACATTTGCATGTACAGGAATTTGACTCTGAAATTGTGCTGCCACAATAAAACAATGTAAAGATTGACAAATAGAATATACAGACAAAATAATACCACCCTTTCAATACATGTGTCACTCATTAACACTACCTTTTTTGTACAGATGGAGGACAGGAGTGGGGCTTTGGTCATGGACTCCTCTGACTGAAAGACAGGTTGATACTAATATCTGAATTGGGAGAGACATTGCACTCAGCATTGAAATGATACAAGACATATATTACTTTAATCGTCTTTCGTACATTTTTTTTAATCAAAGGTGCTATCAATAGGGGGCAGGACCCTGTGTATTCTTCAAGCATGTCAGGGAACTCCTGTTTTATACGGGAAACCATACAGGAAGGAATGACGAGTGACATGTTTGGCAAGGTAGCCCCAGCATGCACCAGACAAATTGCTGATGGGGACAGTATCTGTATCAGCTGTGAATGACAATCGAAGATGAAACACGTGTAATATTTGCACATTGCTATATTAGCAGAACACTGCTTCTACAGTATAGTGTAAAGGATGGTTTATTCTACATGGAACTGTGGCACGTAGAACTGTTACACGTACAACTTATCAAAACACTTTCTGAATATCTACATACAGTAAGTTCAGCAATTTCACTCTTCTCTAGCAGAGCTAGCTTAGCTTACCTCGCTGTACTCACTACTGCCCTTGTTTCTTGTGATTGAGTGGCAAAGACACACCCACATCAAACCACACCCCCAAGACTCTTGCTACTGACCTCCTGGAGGAAGCTTTGAATTGGTCAGTGGCCTACAGAGTGGCATGAGAAGAGTGCCATCCTCCTACATCTAAGGATGGAGTGTAATGCTCTCCAGCCCTTCTGCACCTGTCCATAACTTGTAATACACTAGAGACGTGAAGACATAACCTCACCCAGAGAGCTGTGCATGTCACTAGCTATGTTTCCAATCATTTGTCCAGTAATTTTTTGTCAACATTTAGAAAGTTCTACACAACTGGATTAGCTGAGCATCTTGAGATGGCAAGTCAGTCAGGAGGGGGGAAAATCCAGCTTTGAAACATTGTGCTCTCCATAGCAGAGCTAGCTTAGCTTACCTCGCTGTACTCACTACTGCCCTTGTTTGTTGTGATTGAGTGGCAAAGACACACCCACATCAAACCACACCCCCAAGACAACTGTTGTTTGGCTTCAGTCATGGCCTCTAGCATTTCTTAATAAGCAAGCAAAAAAAACAAGGCCAAATCAGGAAGTTTAGACCCCACTTTAAATGGGCTGCTTTAGCTACCTAGCATTAAGACAAAAAAAACAAGTAGGCATTAGAAAAGTAATCCACGCTTTGGTAAGGTTATTGGAAGTCAAAAAAGGAAACTTCTGTTAAGCAATACAGCAATTCAACTTTTTTGAGAAAGTTCTCACTTGAATGGAGTGAGAACTAAGCTTTAAAAACTATAAACAGTTTCCTAGTTACCAAACATGTCTGTCATGCAGCAGAGAGGAAGATAGAGGTGAAGTGAGAGTTTACTCCGCTCAAAATCAGTTCACAAATATAAGTCCACAAAGTGAGGAATTTTTATATGGAGATCAATGAGTGTTGAATTTGGTCCAAAAAAAATAGAATTGCCAATTTTCAACCTGAGCCTTATTTGATCGAATATAAGTTTTTTTAATGGTAAGGTTGTTACGAATGCATTGGCATACAGTGCATTCGGAAAGTATTCAGATCCCTTGACTTTTTCCACATTTTGTTGTTACAGCCTTACTCTAAAATTGATTATTTTGTTGTTTTTTCCTTCATCAATCTACACACAATACCCCATAATGCCAAACCAAAAACAGTGGAGGGTTTGGCCAGGGTAGGCTGTCATTGAAAATAAGCATTTGTTCTTAACTGACTTGCCTAGTTAAACCACCTAGACCTGGCCACCCAGCCAAACTTAGCAATCGGGGGAGAAGGGCCTTGGTCAGGGAGGTGACCATGAACCCTATGGGGACTCTGACAGAGCTCCAGAGTTCCTCTGTGGAGACGGGAAAACCTTCCAGAAGGACAACCATCTCTGCAGCACTCCACCAATCAGGCCTTTACGGTAGAGTGGCCAGATGGAAGCCACTGCACAGAAAAAGGCACATGACAGTCTACTTGGAGTTTGCAAAAAGCCACCTAAGACTCTTCGACCATGAGAATCAACATTCTTTGGTCTGATGAAACCAAGATTGAACTCTTTGGCCAGAATGCCAAGCGTCACATCTGGAGGAAATCTTGCACCATCCCTACGGTGAAGCATGGCTGTGGCAGCATCATGCTGTGAGGATGTTTTTCAGCGGCAGGGACTGGGAGACTAGTCAGGATCGAGGATAAGATGTACGGAGCAATGTACAGAGTGATTCTTGATGAAAACCTGTTACAGTGCTCAGGGCCTCAGACTTGGGCGAAGGGTTTAACCATTTGCAAAAATTTCTAAAAACCTGTTTTTGCTTTGTCTTTATGGGATATTGTGTGTAGATTGATGAGGGGGAAAAAACAATTTCATCCATTTTAGAATGAGGATTAAAGGCAAGGGGTCAGAATACTTTCCAAATACACTGTGTGTATGGTATACTTGTCCTGTTGATTATGCTGCGAACATGGCCTTTGCTTTGGACTTAATAACATTTTGCGAAGTGGTACCATTTTCCATTTTTATTTGAATACTCAATATAATATAAACAATACATGAAATATAGCACAATTTTGCAAACATTTCCAAACACTAATATAAAGAGTTAGACAACTGCAGAGAAATGCAGGACTGTAATGCCCCATTCTCCTCTTTTAAACATTGACATGATTTATAACTCTGGCAAAAGTTGAGTTTCAATTTTTTGTATAGAACTAGCAATATTTCAGTTTTTCAATGTTTCATAACTTGAAAATAATTAAGAGGGGTGAAAAATGTTAATCTTCAGACACATCTGAATCCTCCACAAAAGATTCCCTTTAGTTCCAAAATGCAGGTCCCTCATACATCATGAATAAAGTTGGATTGTCATAGTTAAAGTTTAGGAAACAAGAATAAAACCCATTGTATAGACGAAATATCTAATTCAATGAAACATACACTGTGGAACAATATCAGGTGCTGCATCACACCAATGTGAAATAAAACAAAAGCTAATTTGGATTTTAATAAAAAGATGCATTTTCATAGTGTACAAACTAAGTGATTTTTTTTACCCTAATACTGTACACAAACTGGTAAAATGACTGGTGCTGAAAAAGTCTGAGCACACACAGGGCATTGAGGACACTCTGTAAAAACTCACATTCTGAGGTTACATTTTACCCACAAGTCCCTGAATTTAAGTACTTCTGTCAGTTCAGTTTAAGTGATGGAGTGATGAGTGGGATAAGGAAGCCATTCTGGCTCTGGCTCTGTTCTGGGTTGAGGAGGTGCCACTGTCCACAGGGACAGCAGATGGTCTTGAGTCTGCTCCAGGCTCTTCCCTCCCATTGGTCCCTGGTCACTTCTCGTCTTGTCCAAAGCAAAAGCTCTATAATGGCAGAAAGCCCTGCACTGCAGCTAACTAGAAAGGATGGTCAACTCCATGATTTTCCTAGCGGTGTGTTGCACTATAAAAATATACTTGTTTGTTTAAACATTGTTATTCAATGGTTAGCTGTGTGTTAAGTGTTTCAGGAATGTTTAGCATGCTTACAGTCAATATTTTTTTATGCTATAGGACACAGTACAGCTGTGTGTTGTACTGTATCATTTAGTATACATCGCCATGCACTACAGTCTAGACCAGTGTTTCCCAACTCCGGTCCTTGAGTACCACCCGACAGTACATATTTTTGTTGTGGCCCTGGCCATGTACACCTGATTCTACTTGTCAAATAATCAAGGCCCTGGCAAGTTGAATCATGCGTTTTGTCCGGGGCTACAACACAAATGTGTGCCGTTGGGGGTAGCCTACTCGAGGACCGGAGTTGGGAAACACTGGTCTAGACAACAATCAGCCCAAACACGCCACAGTTTTGGGTGATTTAGGTAAGTATATCTGGCAATAGAGAGTCCATTCTGTCCATCCCCATTACTATTCACTCCGATTCACTTCACTGTGGACGGCATAGTGAACAGGAATCATGTCATTATACAAATATAAGTGATTGTGTTAAAAAAAAAAGCATCAGGAAGCATTTCCATTACAGCTACCAAAGTGTCTCTTCAATGACATCAGTAAGGCAAGTGTTTTTTCAAGGTGAGGGTCTGTGTTCTGTTCAAGTAATGAACTCTTCTGGAAGCACTGGAGATTGACTTGATGTAGTTTTGCAGCAAGGTTGGCAATTGGGGCAAAAAAAACACGTGCTGTACTAGTGTATGAGTGAAACTCATGGAGGTGAACAGGTAATGTACGTGCTACACATCACAGCAGTATCTCAAAGCCACATCTGACACCCTACCGGTTAAATACTCAGACATCAATTATAAATGGAAACCCAATATTTTGCTTTAACTGGTGCAGTGACAAGCCATATTCAGCTTTTCAGTTGAAAATGGCATGTTGTCTACAGTGGGATTGGGGGGGGGGGGGGGGGGGTCAGTTTCTGTGAATGTGCATTACATTCCAATATTAAAATCTAATTAATTGCAAAGTCATACATGAATGTGGGGAAATATAATGATCATCAATTGATAATAATGATACAAATTAGTTTTGACTCTTATCAGTCTCTTTTGTTATTGTAGTTAACACTTATAAATCACAAGATAGAATGTGTGGAAACAGGAGTTTTCAAACAGGTGTATGAAACAAGAGCTCCAAGGATATTCTCTTGGTATCACATCTTCTCAGGTTTGAGCTTGTTAGTAGAAAATAGTATATTGAGGATGAAATTAATATTGAGGCCTGCTCTTCGTACAGTGCAGTGATATTGGGGTCTCAGTGAACAGCCTCTCTTTTTCACTATGTGAGGGTGAATGTCATATCCTTCAGCATTGGAATGTGGTCCAGGTGACAATGCCATTTTGACCAGGATAAAATCCTCCATCACTTCCTCAACGGGCAGGGTCTTCGTACTTGTTGACAAATGTTAACACTAGCGAACAATAAAGTGTGAATTCAGAACAAAAAGGCCAACAAAAAAGAATAGTTAGATAAATGTGTCGAATGAATAATCAAACAGGGTGAATTTATCTGTACAAAACAATAGCCTTGTCAACGAAGAAATGGTGGAGGTCTCCCATGTTTCTGATATCAAAATGGCCATGTACATGAATAAACCTGCTCTTCCTCACCCTCCTGGGCCTAAAGATGGAAAGGATGGCGATATGGTCAGGCACTGCTTAGATTTTTGGGGGGGCAAAGCTCGATAACACTGGTGGTCTTGACGGGCTTGGTCCTACTCCTTCTTGGTCCACCTCCATTTTCTCCCTGTCGCTGCATGCGTTCCCCTCTCTCTTGGTGACGTGTCAGCCTGGACCGTGGTCCAGTACTGGTTGGATCGTAGCGGTGGTAGTGGTCAGATGGTGGTGTATATGTAGACGAAGATGACCACCAGCAGGTTGAGCACGGTCCCGATGATCCCGAGCACGGCCAGGATGCGCTCCTCTCGGTCGTCCCCAGGGTCCTCGGCGTGGGCGTGGCAGACATGCCGGCCGTGGGGGACCATGTTTACCATCAGTAAGCCCCACCCCCACAGGGTGCTATGCCTACAGATGGGAGGAGAGAGATGAGTGGGATACTGCCATTTACCTGTTGTAAGTCATGTTTATGCTGTACCTTATATAGAGGCCTCCAATTCTGATGTTAAAAGACAGACAGACACACAGACATGTACAGTTGTTGACTACGTTTCATTTTAGACAAGCTGGCATTTCATATTATTCAAGGGATGAAAGATTTAACAAAGAACAAAATCAAGCATTACTTTTTTCTTATGATGACCCATATTTGGGTAACCCTTTCTATGGTTCCAGCATAACAGTGAAGTTGAGCTGGGCAGCCCAGGATCCCTGCTCCTGTCCATTTCCATGCAACAGCCCCATGTGTTCATTCAACATGATGCCCATGTCAAACTGAATGTTTTATCGTCCAATTCCAGCTTCATTATGGGACGACAGTACTGTGCTACTTTGTCATCGAGGGACCATTCAAGAGGACTGAAGTAGAGAGGACAGATTGTCGTGGGTGTCTATGGAGGTCTCTTACTGATACAGCATACAATGTGGGCTCCCGAGTGGCGCAGCGGGGCTCCCGAGTGGCGCAGCAGTCTAAGGCACTGAATCTCAGTGCTAGAGGCGTTACTACAGACCCTGGTTCGATTACAGGCTGTATCACAACCGGTCATGACTGGGAGTCCCAAAGGGGGGCGCACAATTGTCCCAGAGTCATCCTGGTTAGGGTTGGGTCGAGGTAGGCCGTCATTGTAAATAAGAATTTGTTCTTAACTGACTTGCTTAGTTAAATAAAGGTTAAATAATAAAAATAAAAACAAGAAGGGAGTCCAGGTCAGTTTGTGACAAAACAGAAACAAATTCTCTCCTGTACTGCAAATGTTGGCTTCTCGCTGCACAATACAGGGCCGAACAGAATAAACAATAGAGGAGCCAACAGATGTTGTAGCAGCATTGGGGGCCCCAGTGAGGCCTGAGAGACAGTAATGTCTCCCTCCCTCTGCTCTGATGTGACTTAGCCATTCAGCGGTGAAACACGATTATTTCCAACCCAATTAGGGGGAAATACATGTGGCATCTCCTCGCTCCAGGCCCCAGCCAGGGAGTCACTCACTCACACATGGCCCCGGTGAGTCCTCTCCACGCTGGCCTCTCAGAGGGGGGGGAAAAAAAAGACTGTGCCCTGCCGAATGACGAGAGAGAGAATTAATAAATTAGAGAGAATGTGAGGAGGGAGAGAGAAGGAGAGAAAGGGGAGAAGGAGAGAAAGACAGGGATGAAAAAACGAGAGAGTATGATGAAAAGAGATACTAGATGTGGCGGTCTCAAGCAGCGTTCTTAATAGATGCCACACTACCTCATGATGCAACGGAAACAAACAGGCTACAATGGTTTTAAAGGGTCTCCAGTGGAACATTAACATTTAATGATGCTTTTCCTGCCTACATCCAGATTTTGATTCTCAGTTCTGCACTCCACTTTGACTTTTCCAGCTTTATTGGATCTCATCATAACCTAATTTC
This sequence comes from Salmo salar, assembly GCF_965601325.2. NCBI lineage: Eukaryota > Metazoa > Chordata > Actinopteri > Salmoniformes > Salmonidae > Salmo > Salmo salar. The sequence continues at coordinate 122,840,220 of NC_138299.1, forward strand.
AATTTACGTGCAAAAAAAATAAAAGGGGCCTCTCCCAAAGCCCCATGTGTAACAGTGAGTCACTGGGTGTTGATAGTGGACAGAGATCTGATGTGATGGGTGGGGATGAGTCTCGGTATGTGTTCCCTAGCCCAGCTCCAGTGTCACTGAGAAAACCCATAGCAATATGATGCCTATTTACCTGCAGTCAAGGCATTACCAACCCAACAGATATTATCTTCTACAAGCATCAACCAGTATTGAAAATCATTTTGTGTAGATGGTATCAAAATACTTTCTTTAGGTATATTGGTCCTCATACAGGTTGCCGGTATACAGGTTCTTCATTTACCCACCACAGCGCATGGATTACACTAACCTATTCTATAAGAACCACATTGAGGTAGATGATAGGAAATTGATGCTCTAGGGGCGAACCCCTCAATGGCCAGACACAGGGATTGACATGGCAGTCAGCCTATCAGGCGCATATCCACAATCATCATCAGTAAAAGAGCATGTATAACCCAGTTATTTTGAGTCCGTAGCAATGCTCGATCTTAGCCAGTCTGTACACAATACAGGCCGGTTCAGGAAGCAAGTATTAGCGATGGTTCATAGGATTGCTGAGATTACAAGACTTCACGCTGCAACATTAATATCATAAAGGGATCGGAGCGAGACGCCATCCATGATTAATGCACGTACATTTGCTCCTTAAAGAGCGCTAGCACAGCGGAGTTAGAGACAGAGAGAACACTACTGGAGTTACTTCAATGGAGGAGCCTGGATGGACCTCCATCTGCAGTCCTCATTAGAGTCAACAGAAAACTATTACAGTTAAACAGCGTTCAAATGAGAACAAAATAGCAGCGTGTGCAGCTCAGTTCAGACACTTTCTCTGCAAGAGTCTAATGGAAACCTCTTGATCATTTATAGTTCCAAAACCTCTTTAAAGACGACCCCCCCTCCAAATTCTCCAAGCTCAGACTCCTCCATTTCTTTATGCTTTTCTGAAGACAGTCTACTAATGGACTGTGCATCTGAGCACTTTACATCAAGTGTAATGGGAAAGGTTGAGATATAAAGACAAATGTAATTGTGTGTACTCATCTACAGTACCAAGTACCTCGCCCCCCTCCCATTTTTGCACTGGCAGGTAGAGTTGTACAGTATCGCCCTCTGTACACTGGGCTCGATAGGGAGCTAGCCATCTTTAAGATCATAAACAACTGCTGCTGGCTTCCAGCCAAACACTTTAAGCACTAAAGAGAGATTAGAGATAGGTGTTGATGAAGTTTTGGCGACATCAGACCGTTCACCTTGGGGAACCATGCAAGCACGCACACGTACACGGCAGGGAGAGAACTCCGGGTCACCGCTGCTGAGAGAGAGAGAAGAGGTCGATAACGGAATGTTCCCAGTTTCACTCAACACTAATCGCCAGTTAAATCATTAATGCTAATCACTGTCACATAGTAGAGATCCATTCTTTAATAGTTTGTTACTACTATTGTAGTGTTACTGGCAAACAGGAGGAGAGAAGTGGTACTGCACACATGATCTAGAAAAACAGTAAAACAATGCTTTGTGCAGCTTCAAGTTCTAGCTCCTGGTACCACAACGTTATATATGTAGGAGTCAGTATCCACCCAGAGGTGTAAATATGAAGGAATAATGAAAGATAGAGCAGTGTAAAAAAAAAAAAAAGAGACGTATATTTAGGAGATGTCTTCAAACTGTGGTGTTTGTCTTGGAGTGACCATATTTAGGTCTTGTATTAACCTGGTCTATGCCTTCTGACATCCATAGATGCTGGAACTTGCTGCCCCATAACAGGATTAAAATAGCTCTCTCTGTCTCGCTCTCTCCAATAGAGGGATGCACACACACACACACACACACACACACACACACACACATACACACACACACACACACACACAGCTCGTGTGGAGCCAAGTCCTTCAGAAATGGGGCAAAAATAAACCAGAAGCACAACGTACTGCCGTTGGATCAGAGTTGTGTTGTCAGGGAAATGCTGCTGGCATGGAGGTATGGTTGGTGAGCATAAGCGTGAGTAATGAGATGCCTCTCTGTTGTTCTTTCGATTGGTGTGTCACTCACTGGCAACTATCTAGGCTGAGTCTCACTTGAAATGGATGAACACTCCCAAACCGCCTCCTACCATCATGTCTGCCATTACAGCCCGGATACCTGACTAATTCTGTATTCAACGCTGTTGTTGCTATGTTGTTTAGACGACAACATTGTCTTGGCACCAACATATTGTCTTCTGACATTTTTGCAATATTCAAAAGCAGATGTTCGTTTATGAATCGCTAAATATAGAAAAGTAGCCAAAATTAGATGGCTGTAAACGCTTCTCTTGTGGGACGAAACACAAAACTTTGTCAAAGAAAATCATTGTTCGATACAGCATGGTTACAGCCTTGAACACAGAGATAAAAACCGTAGAGATATGCCTAACCTCAGATTTTCTCCCCGATCCATCTTTCATAGGTCTGTCACACATTGTCTCTGGTCTTAAAATAATCATGAGATTTGCATGTTGCACAATGCATATTTTACAGAAGAACAACAACATATCATGGGCTCATCCTTCTGGCCTGAAATGCTGACCGACCACACAGTAACTTAGAAACTCAATTTTAACTCAGCCCTGACACTTTAACTGAAGAATGCCGATGAGAATAGGTATTGTTTCAATAAATGCATATCAATACGTACTGTATATCTCTAACTAATGCTCATGGAATGAGTTAGGACAATTCCAGGGGGGTGGAAAACAGGAAGCAAAACTCATATTTATAAAATGCAAATACAATTGAAAGAGCTGCAATTCAATATATTTCCTTATTGAACGCAAGAGTATTGGATTCTCAATTTAGATAACACTGTTATGCCACCCCATATGGAACGACAGATACTGTGGCCATAATGTAATTGTTCTAGGAAGAATGGGAAGAGTCTGGATGTCTCAGGCAAGTGAAAAAAGTACATGTACCTCAAAGACATAGTGTTGACCTTTCCCCAAAACTAACACTATATTAGAACCCTTACTAAAACAGCACAGACACACTCACATACACACAACAAGATGAGTCACAGAGAGTGATGGCAGAGGAACCAGACCCTTATGACGGCCCAGACATCCACAGGCCTCGTTATAAGCTCCGATGGACAGGCAGCGTGGGAGGAAAGAGTGGAGCCCGGGGCCAACGGATGACTGTCAGATCGCTTCCCATTCTTTCGCGCATCTTTCGCTTTTTCCCGCTCGGATTAGTGACTAACTGTCCTTCCGACCAGAGCATGTGGACTGACACTGAATTAAATTCCTCGCTTCCCCTTTTTCCGGTGTTATTCCCACTCCCATTCCCATTAGCTTCACCAGTGACCTCTTCTGGGATCTGTCCTTGATGTTCAAGAGGTGGCAGGTTAATTGTGCCCTTTCCCATTTCCCTCCCTTCCTCTGCAAATTAAATTGACATTTACTGGTAACACCTAGTGGCTGGAGGGGGGGGGGGGGCGCGCAATGCATCCTCTATCTCCACCTCTCCTCCAACCAATAAAACTGAGAGATGGTGGCTTAACTGACTTCATCTAATCAAATACAAGGTGATTGTTAGTAATTGAGTGGTGTTTCAGAGAGCGATTGGAGGACAATATGTGAAAATCACGGGGATATGTAGAGGCTCTTGAAGGAGAAAACAGACCAGAGACTGCTTCCCTGTGGCATCCAGATATATTCTGATTGATCAATCCCTCCTCCCCTGGCTTTTCTGTGAATGAATCTGACTCGTGGGAATGCCCTGTGTAGCCACACATGTTTGGGATGAAAGCCCGTGTTGATAGTGATATATGGACATGCTTCTGAAGAACACTCTCTCTGACATAGGGACATACACCCAGGGGGCCAATTCACACCTGTCAGCCATGCAAAAACGTTCAAATTGATGAGGGAATGCAGTACTGACACCAAACAGTTACATGGGAATTTTCAAAGTGGGAAAGTTACAGACCCCCTATTTTGTACATGAATATGTCAAACAAATGTGCAACATCACATTACGATCATAATTCTTTATTTGATATTTTTCAAATGTTTCAAAAGCAAGGATATGGTTTAACAAAACAAAAAAAATTATGTCAAAAAGGAGTGTATATGAGCATTATCCTACAGGATACGTGTGCTTACAAAACTATAGTACATTCTCTGCTTTAAGCGGAGGGCTTTTCAGCATGAAGCCATCTGACCGTATGACCTATTGAAAACACTGACAGGACTCGCTATTGCAGATGCTGGAAATAACATAGTGGACATTCTAGTTTTTGCCCTAGCACTACACAGCTGAATCAAATAATGAAACCTTGATGATGAGTTGGTTATTTGAATCAGCTGTGTAGTCCTAGGGCAAAAACCAAAACGTGCACCAACGGGCGGCCCCAGGACCGAGTTTGGGAAACCCTGCTTTAGAGCAGGGATGGGCAACTCTAGTCCTCGGGGGCCTGACTGATGTCACACTTTTGCCCCAGCCCCAGCTAACACACCTGACTGCAATAATCACCTAATCATGATCTTCAGTTTAGAACACAATTTGTTTAAATCAGCTGCTAGGGATGGGGAAAAAGTGGGACACCACTCCGCCCCGAAGACCGGAGTTGCCCATCCATGCTTTAGAGTAAACAACAGCCTGACCTCTGATCCAGCTCACCTTCTAAACAAACACCTGTGGGAAAATATAACACAATGAAGGTGAAAGGAAGTAACCGCCACAATAATGGAGTCCCATGGGAGCAACATAGTACTCTTCAACAACATGTTCAGTGACTGTTTCTCTGTTCAATAAATATTAAGAAGTTGTAGCGGATAACATCTTGCTCTCTTTTTCCTCTCATACAGTAGCACGACACAATGACACTCGTCATGCACAGACAGGCAGACGCACACATGCACACGCACACACATCTCTGACTGTAATGTACAGTACATCAACTAATGAGTTGCATACTCACCACACATTGCACCAGGGGGGTAGCCAATATGCCCCTTCTTTTTTGCTGTTCCAGTACCCTCTCCATGTCTCCACCTTCTTGCAAAGCTCCTTCTCCACCCCCTCCCTTTCCCCCGGCACACTTCTTTCTTCCTGGTCCAGGTCTCTCGCTGTTGGTAAATAGTTCAAAATGTCCTTCTGCAACACAGATTTGTTTGCAGTTAGTCTGTGTTTCACTGAAGCAGTCCCTCTGAAACTCTGATGCTTTGAAGTATTGCTTTGGCTTCTCAAGTAGAATAAAGTCCTTAACTTAGCTTTGTGTATGGTTCGACTGTTTTTAGTTCAATCTCCAAAACCTCCAGAAGGAAGAGTCCCACCTGGTCTGATCTGAGCCTTTTCTCAGGTGTCAAGAACCTCTTTCCTTTGTTTTGTTTCCACTGTGTCGGTAATGGAACATTGATGTATGCTTTTCCAACATGTCTGTCGCTATCAATATTTGATAGGAACTCTTGCTGTTAGAGCTTGATTCCCACAGTCTTTGTCGTGAGGCTGTGGACGTTTTCCCTCCTCTTCATATAGTCGAAGTCCCATCTTCTGTCCCAGAGGTCTGTCTGCTCAGTGTCAGTTTTGCATCAAAGTCTTCACAAAACATAATCTGATCCTTTGCACTTGTTGTGGACCTTTAGAGAGTCTTCCCAACCCCAAAATGATGTATTATTAAATTCTATCTTTCTATTTCTCCAAATAAGATCTGCTGCTGGTTGGAGCTGTATTCAAGTAGGAGGGGTTTTCCATAGTGACAAGAAGGGCTGGGAATGTAGCCATAACACAAATCAGGCCAATGAGAATGGGACTGGATGAGAGGCGGAGTGTGAGATAAATAAAAAGAGAGACTCCCTGAAGGAGCTGCTGAACTGACAGCAAAAGAGATAGTGAAGGAGCAGGTGAAGGAGGAGATGGAGGAGGGGGGAGGAGGTTGCAGAAAAACATATGTGGGGGTGGGATGGAGGGAGACAGGTGGGTCAGGTTCCGTGTCTAGCTGTCCTCTGTCACACCCATGGATTTCCTCTGAGGACACAAAGTTGTGAGTAACAGCCACAGAATCCCAGATAGGTCTTATATCGCTCTCTCTCTCTGAGGCTGTCAAACTTACTCCATATGCTCATCCATCCATCATTTTCCCTCTCTTACACTCCCTCTCTTCTTCGGTCCTTCTCTTGACTTTCCTCGGTGTCAGCTAGTTGGCTGTTAGATACCCTGCTTCTCCTCTCACAGGGGCGGATGATGGTTTAAAGCCTGGTGGTTAACCTGTGGTGGAATCCCTTTTTTATTGCTTGTCCACGTTTTCATGATCCTCTGAAGGAGGATACACAACTTTTCTGTCCATCACTTTCAGGTTTACACCTTTTCACAATTCCACCGTCTCTCTGTTTCTCTCACTCCACATGCGTCTCTGTGTATCGCTGAGCAGTTCTCTTCCCCCTCCCTCTCTCTCCACTTCGAAGCTCCTAGAACAGCTACTAACTAGCAGCATCCAAAATCCATTCATAATCCTGCTTTATAAATTACCCATGTTCCTTGTTATGCACACACTAACACACAAAAAGATACCAGCACACACACTGGGGAGACATAAATAATGGAGTGTTAGGTTACAGTAGTATATAGTATGGTTATATATCAAATAAAACAAATGACACTAAATATCTGACTCAAAACAACAATTTCAGCACTACTCACACAAGGCCCTTACCACAGAACTAGTCTACGGCTCAAGCAGCAGAATCAGTGCTGGCGTAATAACAGGTCCCATTTCTGGTATAGCACCAGTATGATCTGCTGTATTCTCTACAGTCCTCCAGTAGCACCGGTGCCAATGTGCCTGGGACTGTGGCCCACTGGCCTCCAGCTCCATAACCACTACCCAAAGCCACCATCTGGGCACTGGCACTGACAGCCAGCACACAGGCTGACAGATGGGGAAACATGCTCGCTGGAACCAAGGAGAAGGCATTTACACTTCTGCCTGTCTCTGTTTATGTTTGGGTAGATTTGTGGAGTTGGTGCCATTAGGTTGTTGAAATACAATGAACGAAACAGAACTTATACTGCAAAGTTACCTTACATTCTTTGCTACATGATCTATATAGGTACAGCAAGTACACACACAGGCACACATACACACACAGAAAAGTGAAAACATACATTATTGCATTATCAGAGATTTAAATGACATGAATGAATGCTTTGTTGCAAGGTGTGACGAATGAAAATCTTTTCCTGTAGCTTAAGCTTTACTGCCGAAAAACTTTTCAATCAACACCGTAGGTGGTGAAACTTCATTTATTTTATTTTTTAAATGTTCTCCGCCAACTGGAGCAAAGCCACCAAATAATTAACTGGAACCATGGTGATGGCGAGTAGGAGAATAACCCTTCCTGTAGGCTGAATGGGCACATTATCTTTCGATTAGCAGAACACAGGGGATAGACGACACTCACTGTGACATAGAAGGGCTAGTGTAATTGGAAAGTGTGTTGGCACTGGAAAGAAACTAAGGGAGTGGGAGGTGGTTGGGGAGGGGGGGCAGTCAGAAGGGAGGCAGTCAGTCCTTTTATAATTATTTCCTCCTTTATTTAGGGGAAACTCCTCCATCTTTTTTTTACCTTGAGAAAATACTGATAAGAACACTCACAGATGTGACAGATGTGCACACACACTCTACTCACCTCTTTCTCCCATTGCTGGATATCCTTGGGTCTGACTTAACCCATAATCAAGCAGCAGGTAGTTGCTAAGCATCTGCCTCTGTGCAGACCCCTGCTGCATCACAGCCAGCCTGCTGAAGACAATTCAGATGAGTAAAAAGTAAGAGAAAGGAACGAGGGAGGACTGGTGAGGGATGGGCTGTTATTAAGCATTCAGCGTGTTATACTTTAGATGTTTAGGAACAGACTCCGGAGAAGTTACATAATATATGCAGGCTGTCATGGCTGTAATGTCAAGTAATGTCATATTGACGCGCACCCTACGTATGTAGGCTATTATGATGGAACATTCAAATGAAGAGTTAATAAGATCGTTGTGTTGTCCCAGGTGTACTCTTGTTCGCATATCCCTCAAAAAACCACTTGACAACAAGAATCATTCTCCTAAAGCAACACAGTCTGAGTCATGCACTCTGGTGCCTCTGAAGGTAGAGAGACAGGCAGCAGCACCCCTCTCCATGAGTGACTCTGTGGGGATGTGACGGAAGAGGAAGTACAGCTAATAAAATGTTGACGCTGTAGGGTCCTCTCTTTACAAGCATTCTACAGTGAGCTTAGAGAACCTGCAGAGGGTGGAAATCGGGAGACAAACACCCCAAACAACATTAGGGAGCTACAGTATATCAGGTCATTCCACGAATAGAGTACATTTTTGGTAGTGTAACTTGGTACTCATTCAAGGGTTTTTCTGTATTTTTACTATTTTCTACATTGTAGAATAATGGTGAAGACATCAAAACTATGAAATGACACATGGAATCATGTAGTAACCAAAAAAAGTGTTCAATCAAAATATGTTTCTTCAAATAGCCACCCTTTGCCTTGATGACAGCTTTGCACCCTCTTGGCATTCTCACAACCAGCTTCATGAGGTAGTCACCTGAAATGCATTTCAATTAACAGGGGTGCCTTCTTAAAAGTTAATTTGTGGAATTTCTTTCCTTCTTAATGCGTTTGAGCCAAAATCAGCCATAATTCCCCTTGTGACTGGGGGAATGGAAGCTCTTTGTGTGCAACAGGGAGGGGCAATTGAGTGCAAGCTTCACCAAAAAAACATTGTAAAAATGATTGTAAAAAATAAAAATAGTGAACAGGGTTGACATGTTATGCCTGACACGCTCTGTTTTCAACCACAAAACACCAGAGAATGGACAAAAAGAGTAGGACCAGCTCATCTGCTTTTACGCTATGATTTGACTATTATAGGTTTAATGTTCCTTCTGAAAAAGGAATAGATTCAACATAGTAAAACAAGAGTTCAGTTCACGTAACAGGGTTGACCTTAAAACGAGGGACAGTAAATTAATCACTAATCACATGAAATAAATAATAATCTTCAGAAATGACTTTGTCAAAGCAAAAACATGACTACCCACTGTGCACACACTTTGTTGAATAAATGTTGTCTCCATGTCATTCCAATGAAATTATATTGAACCAACGTAGAATAGACGTTGAATTGACGTCTGTGCCCAATGGGTAAGGTTTTACAATGATGGTGAAAACTTGAAACGTTGGCGTTAAGTGGGCTAAAATCTTCCTTGATGTTGGAAAAACATGACGAGGAATATGTAAAAATGCTGATTTTTGCCACTTTAACAATTCTTTATTCATATAAAACATGTGACATTGAATTTCTACTTGAATTTCTACTTAAAATATCTAAGGGAGGCAAAAATGTACTCTATTCTGTGGAACAAACGATGTGTCATATTAATGTTAGAGGGGTAACAAGACCTCAAAGTAGCACAACTTCCACATAATTCCGCAGTAGAGAAGTGCAAATTCCCAAGAGGCAGTTTTGTTCAATTTTGACCACTTCTATTCTAAGCTGTGCACGTAGATCAAGTTCCAGCATAAATTAAATCAATAAACTAATATTTATGATAAGCCATAGAGTAGAAAAAAAAACTTCCTGGGGTTTGTGTAGCTCGAGGCTACCACCCACATCCCAACACACACCGTGACCTGTACACAAACCATGTGCTGTATGCAAACAGACACACACAAATGCACGCCGCATACACAATCTCAAACTCACTCATGCACAATTACCATCTGCATCATTAGCCCTATCAAGCCTGTTGCACATTGGACATCTCCTCGAGCAAAATTCTGCTCAGTTCTCCCAGTTTGCGACAATAAAAATCCCTGTTTCAACAAGAAGAGGAAGGAGGGATATGCTAAACTAATTAAAGCACTCACGTGGAACAGAAGACCGAGACCATGGGAATAAAGAATAAAGCGTCTGTGCATACCAATAGTGGAGTGGGTGTGTGTACACCGTAGAGACTCATGGATCTCCATGCTACATACATTTGCTCACAGTTCAACTCACTTCATCTTCACCATAGTTCATACAGCTAGCTGGATCTGGAGTCAGAGATCGCATTGGTCCGAGACGGCCAATAAAAATTATCGTTGTTGCAGGGGCCTTTCTTAGTCATGGGGGAAGTGAAACGTAATGTGAATGTAATTGACTTAATGGTATCATTACACAAAGAAAATGTCAACGTGCCACTGCAATGCTAATACTGATGCCTATCCTATCATATGGCCCATTAGCCTCCATCTTATCAATCAGATCAAAGGCCTGCTTTGCTCCATTGATTGTTAGCCATTTAAGGATGGAGCCTGCAGCGATATAAGCTATATACAGTAGGATATCACAGGGTAATTCACTATTTCCACCACTGTCTTCATTACTACATTTCCACGGCCCCAGGGAATGCGACGTCTTACAGGCAGAGTACTGGGCAGGCCGGGGAAGCTTCCAGGCGTGAAACAGCCAGCGACGAAGATAACCAAGCTAGCTTTGATTGCTCAGGTTAATATCGAGAGATGGGGGGAGGGGGTGTTTGGGTGACTATGATTATAGTTGGAGTCTAAGCTAATCAGAGTTACGTTAGAGGTTTGATAATAACATCTTTCTCATTTCCCTGGCCAGTGGTTACAGCTCTCCGGTTCCCCTAGCTAACCCTAATCAACCTCCAGGGGAGCTATTCACACCATGCATGGGATTGTGGAAACCATGAGATTAGAGGTTCTTCCTCTCTAAATTCCAAATTGTGTCCAATGTCAGTCACATGTCACATCAAAAGGGAACTGGGATGTCTCTAGGCTTATATTTAGGTTTTTAAAGCTACAAAAACTTGATATCCATAGTGTGCCAGGCTGAGGCCCTCCCTATCTACACTGAGTGTACAAAACATTAGGAACACCTTACTAATATTGACACCCTTTTGCCCTCAGAACAGTCTCAATTTATCGGGGCACGGACTACAAGGTGTCAAAAGCGTTCAAATCAAATCACATTTATTTATATAGCCCTTCGTACATCAGCTGATATCTCAAAGTGCTGTACAGAAACCCAGCCTAAAACCCCAAACAGCAAGCAAAGCATGTGAAAGAAGCACGGTGGCTAGGAAAAACTCCCTAGGAAAAACTCCCTAGAAAGGCCAAAAACCTAGGAAGAAACCTTCCACAGGGATGCTGGCCCATGTTGACGCCAATGCTTCCCACAGTTGTGTCAAGTTGGCCGGATGTCCTTTGGGTGTTAGACCATTCTTAGTACACATGGGAAACTGTTGAGCTTGAAAAACCCAGCAGCGTTGCAGTTCTTGACACACTGAAACCAGTGCGCCTGGCACCTACTACCATACCCCGTTCAATGGCACTTAAATATTTTGTCTTGCCCATTCACCCTCTGGATGGCACACATACACAATCCATGTCTCAGTTGTCTCAAGGCTTTAAAATCCTTCTTTAACCTGTCTCCTCCCCTTCATCTACACTGATTGAAGTGGATTTAACATGTAACATCAATAAGGGATCGGAGTTTTCACCTGGATTCACCTGGTCAGTCTGTCATGGAAAGAGTTCCTAATGTTTTGTACACTCAGTGTATTTGGACACACTCAGTGTCTAAGCATCTGAACAAGACCTAGAAGGAAACTATGAGAGGCCATGTGATTGTGGGCTTGGTTGAGACGGTATCTACCCGCTCCCCAACGCGGATCTCCCCATGCTGTATAGTTTCATGGGTATTTATCTTATATTAAATTATCTCCCTGCAATAGTTATTTATCATTGTCATTTCTCTGAAGCATAGGCATTCATTTACAGCCTAATTTCACATTAAATGAAAAATCCACTCAAAAAGTCTTTATATTTTTATATTTATATTTTATATTTATATTTATATTTATTTATATATATTTATATTTATATTTTAGGCCACTGTTGATACAGTCACAAAATGTTTTACATGTCAGCAGTCAAGTTTTCAAGATATAGGATTTTCAAGAAGCAAAAAGTGTCACTTGCCACATCATCATAACGATACGTTTTGCGTCACAATGATACGTTTTGCGTTATATGATGTATTTTGCTTCATTGTGCAAAATGCAATATGTCGACTGTGCCAAAAACATACAATAGGCTAAAACAAAAACAGTTGACTCATTCACTTTACACAAGTATTTCAGATTACGGTCTCACTTGTCATTACTGGTGAAACAGCTTCTTTATCAAGCATGAACAATTATACAATCACAAAGAATACAATCAGAAACTTGTCCTTTGCCTCAATTAGTTTGTATAGCTGTACCATTGCTGCCATCTAGTGGCTTTTTGAATATCCTTCACCTCCGCACATTTGCAAATTGTTCTCCAATTTCAAATTCCTTAGCACCAAATCAATGGTGTACATGCTAGAGCTTCAGAGTTTTTCAATAGATTATGGATATAGCCTGTCTGTCTCAGTCTGAGCAAAGCTTGAACTGTTATAATCATGAACTTTCATCGTTTACCTAAAACAACATTTGGTCTGCAAATAAATGTTTCCTTATCTTCTCATTAACGCTTCCTTTTCCACTCCTTATTTATTTCAGGTAACAGAGCCAGTGAATATGCAGTACTGCCTATAGCCCTCCCCAGCTGCACAGGTGTTGGGTCCAGGAGGGACATGGATGCATCCTTGGAATCATTGGGACAATGCTCCACCTTTTGGTGGTGGTGTTTGTGTATGTTTACACTCCAGTGCACCAAGCATCATGGCAGAAAGAACTGCTGCCCTTAATTGATTACTTATCCACACGCAAAGTACACGCACAGGTAGAGGATAGCTCGCTTCAATAGCTTATCACCGACACATATCAACCTACATATTATGCAGGGGTTAAGCAATATAATATTTGTGAACAATGCAAGGCATGATAGTCTGTCTACATGATGCAAATCATGAAGGTCCACTGAGAAAGAAAACATATGATGGGGTGGCAGGTAGCATAGTGGTTAAGAGCATTGGACCAGAAACCAAAAGGTTGCAGGTTTGAATCCCTGACCTGACTAGGTGAAAGATCTGTTGATGTGCCCTTGAGCAAAGCAGTTAATGATTACATACCGTTTTACATGTATATACTGTATTCTAGTCAAGGCTCATCCTATGTATGCCTAACTACTGATGTACACACAGTTTCTATTCATATAATGTCTATACACACTATCATATACATATTTATTTATATTCCGGACTCTGACATTGCTTGTCCTGATATTTTTTAATTCCTTTCTTTTTATTTTTGGGATTAGTGTGTATTGTTTTGTATTGTTAGTTATTACTGCACTTTTGGAGGTAGAAACACGAGCATTTCGCTGCACCTACGATAACATCCGCAAAATATGTGTATGTGACCAATAACATTTTATTTTATTTAATAGTAAATTCTCCTGTAAATCGCTCTGGATACGAGAGTCTGCTAAATGACAAAAATGAATAAATCAATTGCTTATTGAATCTTATTGTAATTATTTGAGTGTGCTGTTGCAAATTGCATTATTGTCAAACGTCCTGCCTCGAGGATGCTGGTAGCCTAGATACAGGCAGACTCTTCTGTAGGCTGTAGTGGTCACCCCTCTATTTCCGTTTCTATGCACGGGTCCTACACATATCTGATTGGCTGTGCTGTTCTTATAGTTTAGAACTCCTATCCAATTGGCTTGAAGTTTTTAAACCGAACTTTAAACCAGTTTATTTTCTATTTGAAAAGGAGATCATCTAGCCTATTAATTGCATTTGCAAAAACATGCAAAACTAAGACATATGTGCTCTAATTTTATATGATTTTGTTTTGGCTCAATTATTGCATAAAATGTGTTATATTTTTTAGTATCAACATTTTATTTTTGTTTTAAACATTTCCTGGCAATTCCGTTACTCTTGGATTATTTATAGGGTCGATGTGTAACGCAGACGAGACCTCTAAAGATGTCAAGCAGGAGATGTGCTCACTTATTCCTTCTTGGGGTGGCATTAATTTTATTTCTTACATTTTCGAAATCATCTGGGACACTAGTGAGGAATTCAGCCCATAAAGGAGTACACGAGACGCAGCGGAGAATTGCGGGCGGGTACCACCATACGACCGTTAATTATCAGGTTTATCACACTCAGTGGAGGATGCCAACGACTTCAAAACCCACATTAAAACAGAAACAGTTCCATTTTAATGGAAAGAAACACTGGAAATACGCAACTAATGTGACACTACAGTTAAACGGGTGAGTAGCCTAGTGATAAATGTGCGATTTAAAAATGGTACTACAGCCTACAACTCCGGACCCGACAGTCAAAAAACAGGTGTTTTACAATAGCTACATAACGTAGCCTATAGTATACATAATCAGTCCATGTTTCAGTGTCCTTTGTCATTTGACTGCTTCATGAACATTTTGATTAAGACAGTAAATATTTGGGAGTTTATTATTTTGTCTAATATCTTGTCAATTATTTCCCTATGGAAAATCATACTACAGAACAGAATGCTTTGAAGTAAAAAAAAAAATCCTGATGAGTACCCTACTTAAAGCTATCTGTTTAAATTATCCATCAAAGTGGTAGACCACAATCCAATGTCAATGTTTTTACATCCCAAAAATGTACACAGGTATGTATGCTTGCACTAGTCCCTCATGGAATGTGTGAAATTCTTCTATTTGACATAAGAGTTATCAATGTATACGGTGACTTAACTGCACCTTTGTATCAAGTGCATGACAACAAGTGATAAATGGACCCAAAGTCAAATCACACCCGACTGGGAAATGGCACTTCATGCACAACAAACAGTTAATGGAGTTTGCCACTTTCTGAATTTTGGCCAGGTTAGAGACTCAACACATTTATCATCCGGTGAAGTATTCCCCTGACCTGCAGAGGAAATGTTGATAATTAAAGCTAGGGGAGGAATTTTGATTATCCCATTGCATTGGCACATTACAGTACTTCTGGTCATGTGCATAGAACCGTGTACAAGCTCTCTAAGCAATGAATAGGATGAATCATTACTTCCCTTTTTCCAGACCGCCTAATTTGGATTATTTGAATGCCTCAACTCATGTTTTCATTCAGTGAAAAAACATTTCACTAATTGAGGTAAATTAGTTGTGTGTACTAGTATCACCAACAGGCCATTTCTCTTTGTGGGCCACGACAGTCCCACTCTGCTCTATTTAGCCCCAATGCACAGAAGGAGCCTCAATGAATGCCCAAAATAAACACTGTCGTCGTTCCGCTCAGGGGGCTCTGGGGTGAGGGTGCAGGCTGGGCCCGAGGGGGTAAATGGGAGAACTTTCACAGTCACTGGAGGGTGGACGAGGGGAGTTTGCGTTCAGGTTAGTCACGCTAGACGGCCACAGAGTGGCGGTTCAGCAGTTCAACCCAGGCTTAGGGGATTGAACGGAGCGACAGACCTTCCCCAGAAACTGGCATCGCTTCAAAGCCTCTTTGATGAGGATCTTTAGCAGCCCACGTCATTTAAAAGAGGGTCAAATATATTATTGATCTGCTCTAAGGGGGTGAAGTGGAGGGAAGTGGGAAGAAATTCCTGAACTCTGCTAGAACAAGAGCATGAATTGACTTGGCGGAGCTGCAGCGAGCCCATAGTGTGTGACTGTAACTAAGGCTCTCTTTGTGTGAGCCTTTTTTATTCACAGCCACAGAGCTCCTCTGAAACATCGCAGTATTACGAGGTGCTAGTACGGTACGGCAGGCTATAGTCACTAACACATTACATGCCGCAATACAGAGGCTTCGACTCTCTCGTGTTCCAGAACATTAGTCCCGCTCCAGAGCAGAGAGACCCTAGAACTAAGGAGTCAGCATTCAGTCTGAGCCTTTTAGAATAACTCCTCGAAGATGAGAGGATAGAAAGCCCAAGTCTAAGAGTCAGGCACCTCAGAATCGGTGCTTAGTCACCGGACGAAAACGGTCAAGATAGAAAGATGGATGGCCTGTGGCAGTGGACGGGAGCAGTGTGAGTATGCAGGCTCTTAATGGGGGGTGGCTCCTCCACCCAGACGACAGGTCCCACTTAGTTCTGTAAGCACAGGGCCTGGGGATTCTTCTACTGTGTTAGAGCAGTGTCAGCACCGTGTTAAGAGCCGACTAGAGACAAAACAGGCAGTCGTTTTCCGTAATCACCACTGCTGACAACTCCCTATTTGTCTCAGTGGTTTCTGTATTCAGCTTGTCAGGACGAGGCACAGACCACACTGAATGAACGACCCTCACCCCATCGCCAGCTGACCCCTTCGTCATGTGACCCACGCCCTATCTGTTAAATGAGGCCATGTGCAAAAGTTGACACATCCACTAGCTGGTATCTACATTTTTAGTCATTTAGCAGACACTCTTATCCAGAGCGACTTACCGTAATGAGTGCACACATTTACATACTGGTCCCCCGTGGGAATCGAACCCACAACCCTGGCATTGCAAGCGAACTGTCAGTCAGAGATGCTATGCCTATCACAGTCCTGTTTAGGTGTTTGGGTTTGGTTAGGAAGTTGGCACATATTTTGTTGAGATCGGATGTTGCTGGTCAATTAAAAAAAATCCTTCATGATGGTGTCCAAACTGAAAGAGCAGCAATTTAGTGGTGATGTTGGAGTAATTCCGGTGCAACAACGGTCTGGTAAAGTCTGTTTTGGCAGTGAAATCTGCTGAATTAGCCTCCAACTTGGCCTGGGGTTAAATGTTATTCCCAGTCTCCCAGACAGGCTCACCTTCCTTTGGGTCAGTTCACTGCTGGGTTTGAATAGGGGCCCTACCTCTGCTCCTTTGCAGACCCCCACTCAGTCCCTGTTGGAAGAGGCTCCTGGCCCACTATATGCAAACACACAATAAAGCCAGGAAACTGTAACTAATTAGCAAATCCCACAAAAGCGGTTTAAGGGGAGCTCGGTGGCGCGGGTCACGCTGAGCTGTCACTTTGAAGTGGGAGTCGTCACCCTTGCTTGTGTTGGTGTGCTAATTGCCTCTTCTCCCAGAAGCCCCCTGGATAAACAGGCGGGTGCCCCAGAAACGAGACGCTGCGGAGGACCCTTAATCCAGTTTTGTTTACCCAATCTGTGAAGGAGAGTGGCCAAGCGGCTGGCCCAGAGACAGACATATGGCCAGACCAGTGTGGGAACACAATATCTGTCATCCATTGTGCACGGGATGGACAGAGGCCCTTCTCACCCAGGGCAACCACACCATGGCCCCTCATTCATATTCATAGCTCCTGTTTTAAACACCCTGAATCTGTTACGTCCAAAGGCAAGTGTAAAGACAAGGAGGTATTCATTGTTTCACACTGAAGCAACAGTACATTTCTGGAGGCCCAAGTAGTTTTTTATGAATATACAGGGAGTTGTGAAAATAGGGCTGTGTTTAGATCCTTTTGTGATCAAATGAAGTGATTTATTTTGTATTCATGACCTTGAACTGTTATAAAGCAGTAGTGTCTGTGATTTGAGTGTGTGGGGTTCCTGTCTTTAAGCATAATCTTAATTTATGACAGCGTAACCTATGTACTGTGATAACTGCTGCCAAGGGCAGACTTGCCATTGGCATTTCAGCAAATGCCAGATGGGCTGATCCATTTTTAGCCGAGTAGGCCTGTCTAACTTGGATTTCTCGTGCAAAGTTATCGTTATCTGGCTAATAATGGTGGCTCCAAGGAACAACATGGGCTATTGTGGTGCCCTTGAGGGGAAAAAAGGGCCCGTGTGGGGGCCTTAAGGGAAAAATTGTCCAGTGTTAGAAATGCCAGGGCAATTTTTGGTCCCAGTCCACCCCTGACTGCTGCAGGGATCTCATCCTGCTCAGATTCCTGTAGACTCAGCTATCTTTAACATGCTGTATGTCTGTCTCCCATGCTCTCTGCAGGCCTAATGTATGTGGAAACAGGTGCTGCCACGGATGGACCCTTTCACCCAAGACTCAGAAATGCACCAAACGTAAGTTTTTCATCTTTACTGACCTTTCTCCAAGCATAGCAGGACTGTCAGCCCTTCCATTATGTGTAATGTTGTCCCACATTGTTGTGGAAATATGATATAAAGATCTTGTCATACCGTATCATAGACTTGGCTATTCATGATATTCCATTTTATTTAGAATTTTTTACTTAGTTTATTTAGTAAATATTTTCTTAACTCTATTTCTTAAACTGCATTGTTGGTCAAAGGCTTCTAAGTAAGCATTTCACGGTATATTCAGCGCATGTGACAAATAACATTTTATGCATGAATCAGTTCTTTTCTTGCAAGAATCCGCCTTATACAGTAGAGATGGCTGTCCTTATACCACCATGACAGCCAGTGGTGTCATGCCCATAGGGGGCACAGGGGCACGTGCCCCTGCAGATTTTTCCTGTTAAAAATAATATATAAAAACTCTGTAATATTACTAGCCACCTAGCAATTTTATGAAGCTGGCTTTAGCAAGCCAAGATTGGAATCCTATCTCCCAACCTCACAACTAGCTACCAAGAAGCCATTTCAGGCTGTCAATCAAGTTAGAGTAGCTAGCTTGTCTATCACCATCTTAGCTTGCATGCCTGCTGGCAAGGTTGGTAGACATTAGAAAAGCAAGCAATAACTAAATATACTGACTACCATTCATTATTTTACCCAGATTTTATCAGAGAAGAAGAGAAGCATATTTTTTGTTTCTTAAAAAAAGAGAAAAAAAGAAGAAAAAAAAGACATATTTCAGGCCTAGCCCCCCTCCGAACCACCCCCCAGCCATCCTCATGTACTTTGTGCCCCCTTAGATTTTTGGCCTTTATGACAGTCCCGATCATGGTACTTGTGAATGGTCTATTCCCAGTACTGTATATAAACGGCAAGCTGTTAATAGTTGGTTTAATAAGGAGCGAGAGAGCATCAATCATGCTCTATAGGACAATGGAATGTTCTCTCCACCCAGCTGGAAGTTGTAATCACATCCATCCAACATCAGCAGAACCCAGTCCAACCTGTGTTTTCTCCCATTTCACTCAGTCAGACATCTGGAGCATGAATGATTTCATTGTATCATCATTTTCTGATTATGGTGGGGGTGTGGATGGCAAATATGAATTCCGGTCAAGACCTACACAGTTTACAGATATATCTTAATTTGACTGTTTTAAACCTCAAATACACTACAATTTTCATTTCCCACTGGAAAATTATCTGCAACAACAGATAGATCAAATTAAAATAGGACACCTGTAGGCTTGCAGGGTGTAGCAAAAAGTGTCCGGTTATCGATGTGTTTCAATAGGTTATAAAAGTGAATATGTCATGTGTTGATAGTGTTGAGCACCTCTGGTCTTAGAGAGCCTGTCTTATGCTGCATCAACACAGGCAGCCCAATTCTGATATTTGACCAATCAGATCAGCTCTGAAAAAGATCTGATGTGATTGGTCAAAAGACCAATTAGTGGGGAAAAAAATAACAGAATTGGGCTGCCTGTGTAAACACAGCCATAGTGGTCTGTGATGGTGGCCAAACCTGGATTTGACCCTGGACCAGCAAGCCTTTAGCTAAACCCCTGACAGGCCTGGGCCCATATTCTTCAAGTGTCTCAGAGTAGGAGTGCTGATCTAGGATGTAGATACCCCCTTGTCCATATAATCATATTAATTATGATCTAAAAGCCAGAACTGATTCTAGATCAGCAATGTAACTGAGACGCTTTATGAATACAGGCCCTGCTTTGTCTACACACCATGCTGTACACGGAGAAGAGGTCAGGACCTTTGAAGAAAGGAAGAGCTCCTATTCATGTCCGTCTCCAACACATCTCTGTGGTGTTATCATTATAATTCACACCTCCATAAGCCTTGTTTATATGGATTTGAACATCTTTACTTGATCCAACCACTTGACCCAGAGGATTTAAAGGGCCAGTGTCATGTCAAAACAACCTGGCTCAGCATTTCTGCATAGCACAGCTCTGCACTCTGTCAGGAAGCCCAAACTCACTTTGAATCTCACACATTCATTCATGCACGCACACACACAGGCGCAAGCACACACACAAATATACACCCATACTTCCTTTCCCCCTCTAAGGTTTAGTACAAGATAATAGCCACACTGAGAAGAAAACTCTGAATCTAGGCCTAAATCTGCTTCCACTTCAATCAGATCAAGCGTTAACCGGTGATAGCCGACACCCACATAGCTGATGTTTTGGCATTGTCGGAGGTGGAACTGCATTGGAGCTGTCAAATCAGTGAGCAGCTGCTCTTGTGATCATTGTCATGAAACAACACCTGTCTCACTCGCGTTAGAAGTTCAGGACGAGAAAATGTAGGCCTAGGCTATATAGAAATATTACTCTCGAATTGAAAATCATGAAACTAAATAATGAGGGTTTCTATCATCCTAATGGAGGTGTAGATACACCTCACATTCCAGTGTTCCATCTTTTAAACAAGACTGCATGGGATTTCTCTTAATGCGACTCAGTGCAGCCAATAGCAATATCCACATTAGGTATAATGCCAGGAGCCGCTTGTGCGTTTGACAGCCCTTGCGCAGTTCCACCTCCGGCACCGCCAAAACAACCGCTATGCGGATGTCGGCTAAAGCCGGTCTGATTGAATAGAGCCCTTAGTTAAATTCAGTCCACTGTGCACTTTGAGTCTCACTTCTGTTTGAGCACATTGTGCCAGCCTTCATGCGAAAAAAATCCATGGAGAAAAAGTGTTTCCGTGCACAACTCCTGAAACAATGTCAGTAAGCGGTGCCCATCGCTGTTGATATTCATAGAGGCAGCCAGGAGATTTGTGGTAAGCTGCTGGGTTTGGGATACGCTGTTGTTGTCTGTGGCCAATGGGCCATTACTGGAGCACTCCAGGGGGTTCGGCCCGGGCACAATGACGCCCAGCCAGGGATGATGGGAGAAATCAAGAGCTAGGGGCCAGGGGTGGGGGCCTGGAGGAGCACGGAGCCCATAAACTTTGCATTGTGTATGCATGAATGCCCCCTCCCTGTATCCAGGACCATGGCTCTCTCCCTCCTCTCCCCTTTTCATTCCTTAGTTTATTTCAGGGGAGTGAATTCTTGACAGTTTCACCATTGGCTGTTTTCCTTGTTAAGTTACAATGCACATTAAGCTGTTTGTCCTACTGAGTTTTTATTGAGATTGTGCTGGTCAAACCAGTTATCCTCTTACGCTTCAGTTTCTGCTCAGGTCTCTTAGCCCTCTCAAGCACAGTCCACTGTTCTTGTTTAATTAACATTCTCCTCCTCTCTCTCCCCTCACTTGAAGCAAGGTGCCTTCCACGCTGCCACAACGGAGCCGTGTGCAGGCAGCTCAACACATGTGAATGCAGAACGGGCTTCTACGGGGCCCGCTGTGAGTTTGCAAGCGTGACCTACGGCCTCGTAGGCCTTCCCTGGGCCTTACTGCGCCCCACCAGCCCCATGGTCAGCACCACCACCACCTCAGCACCAACCATCACCCTCCCACCATCCACCGTCATCCCCACCACCACCACCCCAGTGCCTGCTGAGACCACAGCTGCATGGAGGACAGAGGGGACACCAGCCAGCACCACCAACCCAGAGACCAAGAAATATTACACTGTGCGCTGGCAACCTCTTACGTGAGTTTCTGACTTCTCTTTACTGTGCACTGCCTTGATTTACCGCATCACCAGCTTATGCCATTTAGTCCCTTCTCAACTCCTTCATTTCCTCCTCCTCTCAGTTTGCTGGCTTTGAAGTGCCAGTCTCCAGTCAGAGGCCTGGGTTAGCCCAGCATGTGGGCCACAGGTGCAGAGTGTCTGTGGCGCTTAGTTTGGTCCACCTGATGCAGTGCAGGTGTTAGAATCAGGGCACCTTTCCAAATGGCACCTTTCCAAATGATTGAGAGGGTTGGCTCAGTGCCAGCCCAGGGGTTTATATAGAGTACAGTTAAGCAATAAGGCACGAGGGGGTGTGGTATATGGCCAATATACCACGGATAAGGGCTGTTCTTATGCACGACACATCGGAGTGCCTGGATACAGCATTAGCCGTCGTATATTGGCCATATACCACAAACAACCCTGAGGTGCCTTATTGCTATTATAAACTGGTTACTAAAGTAATTAGAGCAGTAAAAATACATGTTTTGTCATAGCCATGGTATACGGTCTCATATACCACGGCTGTTAGCCAATCAGCATTCAGGGCTGGAACCACACAGTTTATAATATGAAAAAGAAGTTGACAAAAATATGAAGACTTATCATTTTGTGCTGTAGACCAGATCGTATTTTATTCATCATCAATATTTAATTTGGCAGCTAATTGAACCTTTAGTAAACAAATAAAAAGCCCACACTTAATCCAGTGGTGACAATATTTTGTAGCCTCAACTGATAGAGGCAACCCTTAAGTTTGCAGAAGGTAAAAGCAGCCTTCTATTACAATTAACAGGTGGAGTTACCCATGATAGTCAGCAGGTGGAACTGTTATCCAAATAAAATCTACTGTTAATCATAGTGGAACTAATACTGTACTGCAAATGGAGCGAGCAGCGGTGTGTGTGTGTGTGTGTGTGTGTGTGTGTGTGTGTGTGTGTGTGTGTGTGTGTGGTAAAGAGATGTGGTTTCTACAAGTGGTCCTAGTATTTCATTTTCAAAATCGTTAATTATGCAGACAAAGGTCAAAATGATTAATGGAAAGAGACCAAACAGCCCTTGAAGGCATGCAGGAGGATTGCCTGTGAAAGAAATACATCTTTATGCTCTGAAATGAAAAATAAAGCTTTTAGTCTCCATAAGTCTTTTGCCAAAATTAGAAAGTCATTGGTGGATGACTGCTGTTGGAAACTTTAATGTTCATCATTCATATAATAGTTCAGGGGTTCTTCAACTTTTTCAGCCTAGGACCCAAATGAAAAAAATCTGTTTTCCTGGAACCCATGCTCGTGAAAACATGCCACCTTTTTTTGTGGCCCCCCTCTCGCCAGCATTTTGCAATGGGACATAGAGACAATATTGCAGTTTTAAAGCAAGTTCCGTGAAATACTACAGATTTTTCCATGGGGCAGAAAGAAATCTTTGCAGATTTAAAGCTAATTTCCTGCAATTCAAATTGTACATGTTAATATGATGAGTGAAAGTGACTAACAAAATCTATGGCTAGACTAACTTAACATTCTAAACATTGTTAGCTGACAGTGGTAATTGGAGTGACTGTCAGTGACTGACACAACCAAACGTCTGAAATTACACCTTGTATATTCTACTATTCTAACTCTAAAAAGTCATTTACTCTGACATGTCACGACCCACTTTGGGTTTATGTGCCTCGTCAGAGTCGTCTTGTAGCATTGTTGAAGTTGGTTAAAAAGACATCAATTTCCATGTTATTTCATGTATACAATACTGCAATTTTAGTTATTTCATGTGTACAACATATTGCCTTGTGTAGTGATTCAATTACTGCACTGAGACCAGTCACTTAAAAAGTCAGGTTTTTATATATTTGAGGAGCATTGTCTAGCTGTGTACAGGCTACAGTACCAGTCAAAAGTTGACACACCTACTCATTCCAGGGTTTCTCTTAATTTTTACTATTTTCTACATTGTAGAATAATAGTGAAGACATCAAAACTATGAAATAACACATATGGAATCATGTAGTGTTTAACAAATCAAAATATATGTTATATTTGAGATTCTTCAAAAGGAGCCACCCTTTGCCTTGATGACAGCTTTGCACACTCTTGGCATTCTCTCAACCAGCTGTTTTCCAACAGTCTTGAAGGAGTTCCCATGAATGCAGAGCATTTGTTGGCTGCTTTTCCTTCACTCTGTGGTCCAATTCATCCCAAACCAATCTCAATTTGGTTGAGGTCAGGGGATTGTGGAGGCCAGGTCACCTGATGCAGCACTCCATCACTCTCCTTCTTGGTCAAATAGCCCTTACACAACCTGGAGGTGTGTTTTGGGTCATTGTCCTGTTGAAA
This sequence comes from Salmo salar, assembly GCF_965601325.2. Lineage (NCBI taxonomy): Eukaryota > Metazoa > Chordata > Actinopteri > Salmoniformes > Salmonidae > Salmo > Salmo salar. The sequence goes on from NC_138299.1 coordinate 122,864,268, forward strand.
ATAAATGATTGTCCCACTAAGCGCAAACCAGATCGCTTCCGTCTGTGTGGCGAATCGCTGCAGAATTCTGTGGTAGCAATGCTGGTTTAGTGTGCCTTGAATTATAAATAAATCACTGACAGTGTCACCAGAAAAGCACCATCACACCACCTCCTCCATGCTTCACAGTGGGAACCACACATGCGGAGATCATCCGTTCACCTAATCTGCATCTTTCAAAGACACAGCGATTGTAACCAAAAATCTCAAATTTGGACTCAGACTAAGGACAGATTTCCACCAGTCTAATGTCCATTGATCGTGTTTCTTGGCCCAAGCAAGTCTCTTCTTATTATTGGTGTCCTTTAGTAGTGGTTTCTTTGCAGAAATTCAACCATGAAGGCCTGATTCACGCAGTCTCCTCTGAACAGTTGATGTTGAGATGTGTCTGTTACTTGAACTCTGTGAAGCATTTATTTGGGCTGCAATCTGAGGTGCAGTTAACTCTAATGAACGTATCTTCTGCAGCAGAGGTAACTCTGGGTCTTCCTTTCCTGTGGTGGTCCTCATGAGAGCCAGTTTCATCATAGCGCTTGATGGTTTTTGCGACTGCACTTGAAGAAACTTTCAAAGTTCTTGAAATGTTCCCGCATTGACTGACCTTCATGTCCTAAAGCAATGATGGACTGTCGTTTCTCTTTGCTTATTTGAGCTGTTCTTGCCATAATATGGACTTGGTCTTTTACCACCCCTACCTTATCACAACACAACTGATTGCCTCAAATGCATTAAGAAGGAAAGAAATTCCACAAATTAACTTTTAACAAGGCACACTTGTTAATTGAAATGCATTCCAGGTGACTACCTCATGAAGCTGGTTGAGAGAATGCCAAGAGCGTGCAAAGTTGGCATCAAGTCAAAGGGTGGCTACTTTGAAGAATCTCAAATATAAAAAACATTTTGATTTGTTTCCAACTTTTTTGCTTACTACATGATTCCATATGTTATTTCATAGTTTTAATGTATTCACTATCATTATACAAAGTAGAAAATAGTAAAAAATAAACTAAAATCACTTGAATAAGTAGGTGTGTCCAAACTTTTGACTGGTACGGTATGTCTCCAATTTGGACTAATGAGGAAAACAGAGTTTCCCTTTACAACCCCCAGCATCCACTGCTACTCATTCACAAAAGCAGCAAAAACACTGTCTGCAAAATAGATATCCACTGGAGGCCTGAGGCCTCCAGCTCTGTGGGAATGTGGACCGAATCACCATAATCGTTTCTGATGATGTGTATAGTGAAATTGTATTGTTTCAGTGGCGACCTCGACATAGTTTTTTTTTTATACCAAGGCTGTTGACATTTACAACATAACAAATGTCTTCTTGACTACTACTTGATTTCGTGTCTTGTATTGTCGTGGCAAACCAACTTGCTGTTCCAGCCAAAGGTAGAGCATCACCACCCTATGTCACATGCATCACTACAAACAAAGCAATCTTTCAAAAGATCTAAGGGAGCTTTGTTTGATTTGAGCCTTGTGTTTGTGTCTGTGTACAATGAAATCATGTCTTCTTCAGATTAAAAAACACACAGTGGAGAAGTTAAACCCAGGAGTGATTTAATGCATCTTCTTGGAAAGGACGGAGCGTCTTCTCTCGTCTTTGGCTCTGCTTCTCGTCTCATTCCTGAGTTCACATTTCACTGACCCAGCTTCCTCATCCATGTAAACAGATTGATCTCTGCAGGCCTCAACACCTGCAGTATGTTGGATTTAAACTAATCACACCTCTAGGGGTGTGTCCCAAATGGCACCCTATTCCACATGTAGTGCACTACTTTTGACGGCCCCTGGTAAAAACAGCAGTACACTACATAGGAAATAGGGTGACATTAGGGACACAACCCACGTGGGGCGTTAGTCCACTGCTTTGACTCAAACCATGGAATGGGAGCATGTTTGTGTTTACTGTGAACCAAAGCCAAAGCTGTCTGATGTACAGTATGTATGCATTAATATGGCCATTCTAAAGGATGACATGCAATCTGCTAGACTATGCTGCTGTAGGTCAGATTGATGGAATAGGTACAACCACTGACCATCCATCTCTGCTCTGTTCTCTGTCCAGTCTAAGTCAAGTTAAATGCCTCAGACCACCAGGCCCGCTCCCTGCTCCCTGTCATCACACACACGTCTAGGTTTAGTCTGGTTCCGAGACAGTTAGACATACGCTCTATTTGTTCTTAGTGTATGACCCCAGTGCCTCTTCATAGTTTGATTTCTCCTTATCTCTATTCTCTTGGCTTTTAATCATTCTGCCCAGCAACAACACCCAGGGATCAGGATATTAGATAGAATTTTAGCGACGTGTCCAAATAGTTTCATCATGTTTTTAGGTAAAACTAATTCCCTGTCCAAAGCTTTTAAACCTCTTACGGTGGCGCGTTGCTCCAACTTGGTTTCAAGTTACTCTGAGTTGATTTAGGCAACGTTTTTGTAACACGCTTAAAGGGGTCCTACTCCAACTATTCTCATTGTTTTGTGTTCAACGATGCTAATGCTAAACTGTAACTAAGTATATATCTTGGGCCACTGATTCACTAGATCCATGGTACTCAACAGGTATCCATAAGAAGGTAAATGCAGTATGTAATGTCGGTAAATACTCATAACATGCCCATGCAGTTCTGTACTAGTGTCTCAGCCACAGGTAGACTCTGTAAGATCACTCTATCTGCAGGCACAGTGCACTCAGAATTCCACAGAATGACATAGGCATCTGAAACGAGGCAGAACCGCTGTCTGTCTGAAAAAACAGTGCTGTAATCTGGGAACGGCATCGCGCGGACTGAAGTCTGCCCACACAGAGTGGGCCCTGACACCACGGAGCGTTTTCAACTAGGCAGAACGGAGCTGTGTGTGTGAAAGCAGTGCGGTAATCTAGGAGTGCCATCTCGCAGTGTTGACCTGGTTGCAGTGCACTGACTTCAGCCGGAGAAGGAAGAGGGTCGATCCTAGATAAACAGCATACACACAATAGACTATTGAAATGCCAGCACATTGCAGCAGGCACAGTAGGCTGACGTCCACCTCATGGACTAGTGACACACTAAACGTCAACATGCTTTTCACCCCGTTGTTGATCTATGTGTTGAGAGATTATACTTTTTAGTTTTTTTATCTTTCAACATAATTGAACCACATCCTGTCTAGATGTAAAGCTCATTCCTAGAGGTTTTCCACAGTGGTGTGTTGCTAAGTAAACAGTGATCGCATTCAAACATAGCGATTTTGGCAGATGTCCTTATTAAGGACTATGGGAGTATCATATACAGTACTATATTGGTATGGTGGAGCCTGTAACAGACAGAGAGGTCTGTCACCCCAATGCTGATTTCTCAAGCTTGAATGAACTGGCCTCCCATTTGTTTGATTTTGCAGTCACCACACTCCTCACTGTAATGAAGAACACTGGCTTTATCCCTACTCCCACTATGCACCTCCACTGAATCTGTTTGATGTTGGATGTTTGTTTCAAGTTCTGTTTCCCCCCCACACAAGTTATTGTCAGTCAAGTGCAGGTCAGGACTACATGTTCAGCTGGGGAATATCAAAATGATGCTATCACCAAAACATATCCAACTTCAAGGTTCAAGTGTCTCTAAACTACTGAGAGATTCATACATGGCTAACCAAACCAGCTCCGTGCTTGCGCCATCGTGCGCATGTTGATTTTGTTTATCTCTACCAGATGCATTCATGACACGCAGTTTTAAATACCAAAACCAACTCTCAACCAACTATATTCATTTGAGCACAGGTCAAAAAACACATGAAACATTCATGGACATTTAGCTAGCTTGCTGTTGCTAGCTAATTTGTCTTGGGAGATAAACATTGGGTTGTTATTTTACCTGAAATGCATATGGTCCTTTGTAGAATTCGAACCCATTTTTAGTCACACAAAATCATGTGTTCTCAACTCCGACAATTCATCTACAGATAAAAGGGGAAACATAGTTAGTTTTCAGGTAGTTTTCTTTGATTCATCTTTCCTCATTTATTCTTCTTGTGTGAATTTGATATGGTTTTTGGTAACCAACTTTAAGGTGCATTACCGCCACCCACTGGACTGGAGTGTGGACCTGGTTCATCTCACAATCACCCACGTGCAGTTTGGATGAAATGGTTGAATAACATGTATGTGTAAACTATTTCTTAGATGTTTTTCAATACATTTTAATATTTGTAGCTACTTTTTAAGTAAATACCTGCAGTCAACTTGTGCAATATGTTAGGAGATGAAGCAGATCGCATTCTTCATTTCACCTGTCACATTATTGAGGCTTACTGTAGTTCCCCAGATCAGTTGAGATAGCTGTGTATTTGGTTTAACTGGCTAGTTAGCTAAGTAAGTTGCTAAATTAGTAAGGAGACAGGGGATGATATAGTGTTAGCTTTCTGCCGTGTTTGAGAAGTCAAAGCTCTTTGTAGGAGTTATCTGTACAGCTGCCACTGCTATATTGATTTCCTTTAGTTTTTTTTCTCTCCTTCTTGGCCCCTCAGTCTGCTCCTCCCCCCATTCTCTGAGCAGAGCAGGCCGGTAGACCATTGTCCTAGTGACTCCAGACTCCACACAGACACAGCTTGTACACATGCTGCTCCAGAGCCAGTGTTGTTCCTTCAAACAAGCATGCGTCAAAACTTTGTTCATTTGCACAATGTCTCTCTTTCATATTTATAAATGTCCAAATTTAACAAAAAAAGATTTGGTAGCTACTACCCATATATGTATAACTTTATGAGCTGGATTTCCTGTCTTTGCAATTCGTTTATTTTCGTTTGCACTCGTAAGCATATGTAGCTAGCAGCCTCTATGGAAATTCGCTATTACTTGTGCTAATTTTGTTAGCATTCTGGCAACAGACACATTTTGTGCTTTTAGTGCCCCCTTGTGTACTAAACCGCAAATACCGTAAATCCCGGGATGTGAGAAGGACGGTATGACGATATAAAAATCTAGATACAGCCCAACACTAGTAGAGAGTGAGCCAAATATATCATTTTTTGTAATGACAAATTTGATAAAGTGCCTCTCTCAAATAACAACCGCCCACGATTGCCCTACTTTTACACAGGCTTTCCATTACCTAAAACTATCTTTCAAACATCCATCTCCTGCTTTTGTGCAGTAAAACACTATTTAAGGTGAATGTTTAAGGTGAATGTTTTTAGGTTTTTGTTATAGTCTACAGTACGTCAGACACATTGCTCTCCTGGCTCACTTGAGACTCACTCATCCAGTGTGAAAAATATGAAGTCTGAGCAGACTTTTGGGGTGTGTTAGAAAAACAACTGCAGAGAAATACAAATATAAACATCTAGGTTGCTGGCTTACAAGGCATACTAAAATGGTATTACTGTATGATTGAGTAGAAATAAAGTGGGTGAGGTTGTGTGTGTGTGTGTACTCTATTGAGAGTGCCACAGGTACACTCAAATGCACTGTAAATACATGCTAGAAGGTTTACTTGGGCAATATCACAAAAGTCCTCCAGACCCTGCTAACAAAATTGGCTAAGTTCCTGCCCCTTTTTTTCCCATGTTTTATCCATTTGCCATGGAAACCGTGAATTGCAAAACAACCCTGGGCCATGAAGACCTTAGGGCTTGAGAAAGACATGGAGTCTGGCTGATAAGTCCCCGGCCTAGTCAGTGTGTCTGCCCCAACAAGCTGATAAACTGATAACTGTGTATAAAAAAAAATGGATGAACATGTCATGGGATTTCTTTCATTTCTTGGCAGATGCTTTAAGAGAGTTGATGCTGATCAAATAAGTCTCTAATTGAATTAACTAGCTATAGTTGCTTGCATAATACACTACAATAGTGTATCTGATGTACCCCCATGTAAACAATACAGTGAGTAAATCTTTAGGCCAGGGAGTTTATCTAGCTGCCAATCTTGTGTTCTAAATTGCTGTCAGTAGTAACAGACGCACGGCAATTAGTTATACTATAGACACTCTTAGTTACCGTACTTGTTGACATTCTGTCTGTTGTCTCTCCTGCCCAGTCTGAAGGAGGCCCAGTCTGTTGACTGTCTGTAGTTGCCTCTGTCCAAACTGAAGGAGGCGCAGTCTGTTGACTGTGTGTTGTGTCTCCTGTTCAGTCTGCAGGAGGCCCAGTTACTGCTACTAAAGAAGGCATTGGCCCGTGGGGGCCGAGGCGACAAGATGACCACCATCCTGATGAAACACATCGAGACAGAGCGCAAGAAGCTCCAATCAGCCTCACCGTCAGACCTACAGGACACCCGGACCACCAGTGTCAAGAGCTTCCACACCCAGAAGGGCCAGTACACTGTCCATGTGAGCCCATCTGCGGGTGAGTACAGGCAGGCTTTTCACTTAGACACCCAGCCTCTCTTACTTTGACCACACTATGTGCTGAAAACGTAGGTTGTGTTAGGTTCCTGCTTGTTGTGATTAACATGGTGTTGATATTGAATGCTTTGCTCCCAATGGACTGGTGGTGACAAAGTAATGCGTTTAGAATGGATATCGTGTGGGTACATCCATGAACATTGCATGGAATTTGCCACAAAAACTTTCCACATCAAAAATAAAACACCCTGACTTTATTTGAATGATTTAGCCCATGTGCTAGTTGTTTACACTTTAGGAATAAGATAAGGTTATCGGTCAGACCGGTACGTACCCTCAAAACCCATTGTGACCAATTCCTGACATTGTTTTTCTTGGCCAACTGGCATAGGTACAGTAATGGCCCAGATGATGGACAATATTTAACTAATGGGAACCCCCAAATCTCCTGCCAATATGACCTCATGGCATGTGGGAACCAATCCAATCGAAAGGGTTAAACTGGTATATTTTTTATGAGGGTGGACATAATCTCCCACAATGAGATTCCAGTCCCTTTAGCTCAGATTTGAACTCCCTAGTAGTGGAATCTAATAGGAGAAAATGACCTGTTTGCAACTGGCATTAGTTGGCCTGCCATAATATGAAGAACCATGTTTTAGTTTATATACTGCATGTTCTCTGGTGTGGTATTCATTTTTAGCTGCGACACATAGCTCTAACAACTTTACACTACTGATTTGTAGGGTAGTGTAATGGTTAGGCCTATCACTCAGCACTATTGAAGACATGATCTCATAGCAAAATAGCACATTAGTTGCACTTACCCAACACCACAAGCAAGAGCACTATATTTCTCTCAGCAACCTGGTTTGCCTAACAGTGTAAGGCCCATTCTAAGTATTGTACAGCTGTATCTACATACCACTGCTGTGCCCCTCTCTTTTAATATCCAAATGGTGAAAGTCACTCGAACAGAGCATGTTATCTCGCATGGAAAGAGAGAGTATGACTCTATAATGCTTGATTTTCCCCTCAAAACCCAATTTAAATATCTGCTATAAAGCTTTAATCCAAGTTTCCAAATCAGAGGAGTAAGGGTCAGGTTATTTATTTTTTCAGATTTCTTTCCCAGAAGTGAGAAAGTGCTCAACATTTTCAAGGCAACCTGTCAACATTCCACAAGGGTTGAGGGTCCTAGTTTTTTGTGTCCCCTGACCTCTTTAAGTACGCAAGCACTTGGATGTTTTTTTTTTCCTGCAAATGTTTGTGTAAGAGGTCCTTCTCTAAATTCCTCCATCAGTTGAATCATCCAGAGAGGGCTCAGAGAGGGCTTCTCCTCTTTTGAGTGGCAAGCAGGATCATTGTAGATGAACAGTTGATGTGTATGAATAAAGTCTTTGTTAACACAAGATAAATACTTAATTCCCCCTCCCTTTGCAATCCCCTATGGGCTAAGATTTGACAAGGCCATTGACCACTGAAGTGATCATTATACTGTCATTTACATTTTCGCACCTGTCAATCACACTTGGTAATCTCACTAGAGAAATGTTATTTTAAAACCAACAACCGTTGGCACACGCCGTTTAAGGGTCATTAACCAAAGTCTGCTATGTAATGTGGGGAGTTATTTCCAATCGTTCAATCTCTTCATAATGTTGATCTGCTGATTCGACTTGAACAAGGCTGGAGAAAAATCCTGCAAACATAAAGGCCATCATGCAGACCTATACACACTCAACCTCCATGAAGATCCCCCACACACACACACACACACACACACACACACACACACACACACACACACACACACACACACACACACACACACACACACACACACACACACACACACACACACACACACACACACACACACACACACACACTCACTCGGTCCTTTACAGAGCCACTAGACTGATTGATAGTATTTTGGTAGCTGTTGCTTCCATGTGTGGAGGGGCAATCTGTTGTACATGGAGCAGAGCTTCCTGTTTGTAATTGGAATAATACTCCTATCTGGGGAACATGTGGTTGGGTGTGTGTGAGGAGGACTGGTCTGGACAACTGGCAGAGGGATTGAGTGCACTGAGACAGAGACCCAGGCTGCACTAAATGTCCTGCACCTGCAGGACCTAAACATAAAGGACTTGCTTCCTCCAAGGTGAAACTTCACGTTCGGATTCATATGATTTACTGGCCAACTAACAGCAATTTACTATAGCTAATAATCCCCAATCTTGGAGCATTTTTATGGCACTATTTGAAAGGTTATAAGTGAATGTGAATTGGACTACAGTTTTTATATTGACTAATATCCATAATAAAGCACTTAAAAAGGAGGCAAAACAACCTGAACTGTGACCTCATTGACCCATACAAGAAAACATTGTGAACAACACCTGTCCTGGGCAGACACCAATACCTCATCCTCCCCCAGCAAGACAGGAACCCACAGTCCAGACCCAGACGGCTCGTCCCAGCGGTACCATGGTCATTTACTGTGTGTCCTAGCCTACGCCAAGGCCCTCCCCCCTCTCTCTCTTTCTGGCAGTGTATCCCAACTCCCAGCCTCCCAGTCCTGGCCCATAATGACTCACTTCTCTGGGCCGGGCCAGGTTGAGCTACAGGTGCGGGTCAGACCAGCGGTGCAGTGCCAAAGGGCTGTTACACAAACAGAGGGGGCAGGGAGACTGCCTCCTCAGGGGGTTCAGACACTCCATATAAGGGATGACCACTGAGCAAAGTACCAGTGTACCTGTAGTTCCTTTCAAAACCCAGGAGGAGCTGTTACAGAACACAGTTCTCTCTAAGTTCTAGCTTGGTCCATTCCCATGACCTATATTAGGTCATTCTCCCTAATTTGTTGATGACCCATAAGCTTCAAGTGTGGTCTGGGGCCTTGATGAAGTTGGCTAGCGTGTGCCTCGCTCGCTGTCCTCCCATTCCTGTCTTCAAGGTTTTATACCGGTGAAACTGGAGATATTGCTGTAATGGGGCACCTGTGTTTGAGCCCAGTCCAACGCAGCTGTTTGTCTTCCAAACTGGACAAGGCATTTCTGCTCAGCTTTGCTTAGGGATTCATTATTAGTGAATATAAAGAACAAGTCATGTTTGTAAATCTAACGACCATACAGTTTTAGCTCATAACTTTACCATTACAATGAATCTCTTTGTAAATTGGTTTCTATATTTTCCATTCTTTACCATTCCTTTCCTAGCAAAATATTTGAGGTGTTTCCATCAACCTCCTTTTTCGAATCGGGTTGGGATGTTTCTGGGTTTTTTTAATCCATGAATGACCATAAAAGGATTATTTAACACTTGTCTCCTATAGTTTTCTCATGTGTTGTCTTAGTTTAGTGAAAGTGATGGAATTTCACCCTAGTGGGCCTACAGGTCCATGTGCTTACAGCGGTAAGACTGATGTGAGCCAGTGCAACGTGGATGCAGCCTGTTTCTTTCCCCTGTTGCTCAGGAATGAGCTGGCTCGGTAAGGCAACAGGTTTATTGCACATTGTGTATGTCACGGAAGAGCCTGTGGGGCTTGTGAAATGACATCTCTAAGAATGCGTAGTGAAAGGAAAATAACTCCCCCCCCCCCCTTCCCCACTCCCTTATGAGCAGAACGAGAGAGAGAACGATGACTTCACCACCACAGTTTACAACACCAGCGAGGACCTGAAACTCAAACCTTGCATCACCCACCCAACTCCCTCCTTGTGGTCTCTTCCTCAGATGACAGAACGGTCCATGTTATGAAACTGGAAGGGGGAGTGGGGAGTACAAGGAAAAGGGGGGGAAACAAAACAGATTACGGTTACAGCATAACGGCAGGGTACAGCGAGAGGGTCAGGGGCCGCAGTGAAGAGTTCCCAGTACATGGGGATGGATTGGATCCCTTATAAACATTGTGTTTGGAGGCTCGCCCAGAGCATTCTCGCTATACTGCTTCCAATTAAGTGGACAGGCACTCTCTCTTAAGAAAGCTTTTTTTAAAATAGCACTCACACACACGGGTACTTCCCTCCTCAAAGTTCATAATTTCTTTGGTTGGTGTGTTTAGGGAAAAAAGAAGGGAAGCGTTGGGTCTGTTTTTCTTTTTTTTTTCCTCTCTTCCTTCCCCTCCTCGTCCTGCGCCAGTTGCGAGAGTGAGAGAGAGAGAGAGATTGTGATTGAAAGAAGCGTAAGAGTAAGCGTGGAATTCCCTGGTCTTCCCCTCACATCTCTTCCTGCCGTGCGCGGCAACTCTTCTCGTGGATCTCTGTGGTGTCTCTTCTCCGTGGGATGCATCGTCAGTAAACGGACGGCACCATGCTCCAGCTCAGACCCAGACTCAGGCTCCTACCGCTGCTCTACCTCTGCTTCGTCTTCTTCCCCCTTCCAGCCAGCAACCAGACCGCCGGCCACCGAGGAGGAACGGCAGCACGGGCAGGAAGGAGAGGAGCTGAGCGCATCAAGGTGCTCTTCACCCCGACCATCTGCAAGGTGCGCTGCACCCAGGGACGCTGCACCAACTTCTGCGAGCAGGGCAATGTGACCACCCTCTACAACAGTGAACAGGGGGGCCGGGCTGCGCTGGGACCGGGCTTCAGAGTCTGTAAGTTATCTCACTTCTTATCTCTGTTTACCATCTCTCTCTGTAAGCATGTAGTATACTCTATTCTCTCCTAGCCATAAGTAGCCAGAGGACTCAACCCGGGCTTCCATTTGCCCCACTGAGACCTCCCACTCTGGGGTCCAGACAGAATGACATTAGGGGTAAGCCACTGGGACTGATAAGCTAGAGGTGTGGTTGTAGCATCACTGTGATTTTAGGTCAGTGGTGGAGACAGGTTTGGGAGAATGGTATGGGTTAGACCTTAAATGTGGACAGTTTGGTGAGATGAGAGAGTAGCCCCTTGGCTCCGCTGGCCTCCTTTTACAGGTATTCACACCGTCTTGAGAGGCGACCATCCAGACATGTGCACATATTTACCCAGGCTCAGAGCAACTGCGTTGGGACCATGCTTACATGAGATCCACTTCAAATAGTGTGTGTGTGTGTGTGTGTGTGTGTGAGAAAGAGAGGGATAGACAAAAACAGAAAGATTGTCTCCCTTCCAGCACCTTGAGGAATGTATGACCAAACATCAAGGTTAATGTACTCTTTGATGGATCCATTCTACATGCCAGGGAATCTCTATCTCCTCTCAGACTGTGTGTGTTTGTGTGTGTGTGTAATGTGTGATCTTATGACAGTGAATCATTTGTTCTTTGTATGTTCTTTCTATCTGTTGCCATATTGATAGTGTTGCCATCTGTATGGGTGAGAGCCCGACAGAGAGCTATCCGCTATCCGGTCTCAGACCATCCATGAAACATTATTATGTGTTTTCCTTGAAGATAGTGGTCCATATTTCCATAGAAATGACACTGAACAAAAATATAAATGCAACATGCAACAATTTCAAAGATTTGACTGAGTTACAGTTCATATGGAAATCAGTCCATTTAAATTCAATAGCCCCTAATCTATAGGTTTCACATGATTGGGAATACAGATATGCATCTGTTGGTCACAGATACCTTAAAAAAAAAGCAGGGGTGTGGATCAGAAAACCAGTCAGTATCTGGTGTGACCACCATTTGCCTCATGCCGCGTGACACATCTCCTTTGCATAGAGTTGATCAGACTGTTGATGGTGGCCTGTGGAATGTTGTCCCACTCCTCTTCAATGGCTGTGCGAAGTAGCTGGATATTGGCGGCAACTGAAACACGCTGTCGTACATGTCGATCCAGAGCATCCCAAAAATGCTCAATGGGTGATATGCCTGGTGAGTATGCAGGCCATAGAAGAACTGGGACATTTCATTTTCAGCTTCCAGGAATTGTGTACAGATCCTTGTGACATGGGGCCGTGCATTGTCATGATGAATGGCACGACAATGGGCCTCAGGATCTTGTCACGGTATCTCTGTGCATTCAAAATTCCATCAGTAAAATGCAGTTGTGTTCGTTGTCCGTAGCTTATGCCTGCCCATAGCTGTACGGGTGGCTCGTCTCAGATGATCCCGCAGGTGAAGAAGCTGGATGAAGAGGTCCTGGGCTAGCGTGGCTACACTTGGTCTGAGGTTGGAACATACAGCCAAATTCTCTAAAACAACGTTGGAGGCGGCTTATGGTAGAGAAATAAATATTCAATTATCTGGCAACAGCTCTGGTGGAAATTCCTGCAGTCAGCATTCCAATTGCATTCTCTATCAACATTTGAGACATCTGTGGCCTTGTGTTGTGTTACAAAACTGCACAGTTTAGAGTGGTCTTTTATTGTCCCCAGCACAAGGTGCACCCATGTAATGATCATGCTGTTTAATCAGCTTCTTGATATGCCACACCTGTCAGGTGGATGGATTATCCTGGCAGAAGAAATGCTCACTAACAGGGATGTAAACCAATTTGTGCACCAAATTTGAGAGAAATAAGCATTTTCTTGTGTATGGAAAAATTCTGAGATCTTATTTCAGCTCATGATACATGGGACCAACACTTTACATGTTGTCTTTATATTTTAGTTCATTCCATGTCTGACTTTCCCTTCAAGTCATTTTGACGGAAGTTATTCAAGTGTGGCTCTAGCGACCCACATTGAGACTCTAGGCATGCTAGAGAAGACATGAGGAGAAAAGTTTGAAATGTAGACCAGCTGGATTCAGCTGATTCTCTGTTTGTTATTGCTTAGTGTCAAGAAGATGCACAAGCCAAGTCTCCTACAGTATATCACTGGTCTCAACATGCAGGTGCACAGAGGAGATATATCATGATGTCTTAAACCACATTTAGGGTTATATTCAATACAGGGTAGTAAATAGTGGTATTTTACCACCCTCCCCCTTCTCTCTCTCTCTATCTCTCTCTCTCTATCTCCATCTTTCTTTATCCGTCTCTCTCTCTCTCTCTCTCTCTCTCTCTATCTCTCTCTCTGTCCATCTTTCTTTATCCGTCTCTCTCTCTATCTCTCTCTCTGTCCGTCTTTCTTTATCCGTCTCTCTTTCTCTCTCTATCTCTCTCTCTGTCCGTCTTTCTTTATCCGTCTCTCTCTATCTCTCTCTCTGTCCGTCTTTCTTTATCCGTCTCTCTCTCTCTCTCTCTCTCTCTCTCTATCTCTCTCTCTGTCCGTCTTTCTTTATCTGTCTCTCTCTCTCTATCTCTCTCTCTGTCCGTCTTTCTTTATCCGTCTCTCTCTCTCTCTGTCCGTCTTTCTTTATCCGCTCTCTCTCTCTCTCTCTCTCTCTCTCTCTCTATCTCTCTCTCTGTCCGTCTTTCTTTATCCGTCTCTCTCTCTCTATCTCTCTCTCTGTCCGTCTTTCTTTATCCGTCTCTCTCTCTCTCTGTCCGTCTTTCTTTATCCGTCTCTCTCTCTCTCTCCGTCTTTCTTTATCCGTCTCTCTCTATCTCTCTCTGTCCGTCTTTCTTTATCCGTCTCTCTCTCTCTCTCTCTCTGTCCATCTTTCTTTATCCGTCTCTCTCTCTCTCTCTCTCTCTCTCTGTCCGTCTTTCTTTATCCGTCTCTCTCTCTCTCTCTCTCTCTGTCCGTCTTTCTTTATCCGTCTCTCTCTCTCTCTGTCCGTCTTTCTTTATCCGTCTCTCTCTCTCTCTCTCTCTCTGTCCGTCTTTCTTTATCTCTCTCTCTCTCTCTGTCCGTCTTTCTTTATCCGTCTCTCTCTCTCTCTCTCTCTCTCTCTGTCCATCTTTCTTTATCCGTCTCTCTCTCTCTCTCTCTGTCCATCTTTCTTTATCCGTCTCTCTCTCTCTCTCTCTCTCTCTGTCCGTCTTTCTTTATCCGTCTCTCTCTCTCTCTCTCTCTGTCCGTCTTTCTTTATCCGTCTCTCTCTCTCTCTCTCTCTGTCCGTCTTTCTTTATCCGTCTCTCGCTCTCTCTCTCTCTCTGTCCGTCTTTCTTTATCCGTCTCTCTCTCTCTCTCTCTCTCTCTGTCCGTCTTTCTTTATCCGTCTCTCTCTCTCTCTCTCTCTCTCTGTCCGTCTTTCTTTATCCGTCTCTCTCTCTCTCTCTCTGTCCGTCTTTCTTTATCCGTCTCTCTCTCTCTCTCTCTCTCCGTCTTTCTTTATCCGTCTCTCTCTCTCTCTCTCTCTCGCTCTGTCCGTCTTTCTTTATCCGTCTCTCTCTCTCTCTCTGTCCGTCTTTCTTTATCCGTCTCTCTCTCTCTCTGTCCGTCTTTCTTTAGCCGTCTCTCTCTATCTCTCTCTCTGTCCGTCTTTCTTTATCCGTCTCTCTCTCTCTCTGTCCGTCTTTCTTTATCCGTCTCTCTCTCTCTCTCTCCGTCTTTCTTTATCCGTCTCTCTCTCTCTCTCTCTCTCTGTCCGTCTTTCTTTATCCGTCTCTCTCTCTCTCTCTCTCTCTCTCTGTCCGTCTTTCTTTATCCGTCTCTCTCTCTCTCTCTCTCTTTCTCTCTGTCCGTCTTTCTTTATCCGTCTCTCTCTCTCTCTCTGTCCGTCTTTCTTTATCCGTCTCTCTCTCTCGCTCTCTCTCTCTGTCCGTCTTTCTTTATCCGTCTCTCTCTCTCTCTCTCTGTCCATCTTTCTTTATCCGTCTCTCTTTCTCTCTCTCTCTCTGTCCGTCTTTCTTTATCCGTCTCTCTCTCTCTCTGTCCGTCTTTCTTTATCCGTCTCTCTCTCTCTCTCTCTCTCTCTCTCTCTCTCTCTCTCTCTCTCTCTCTCTGTCCGTCTTTCTTTATCCGTCTCTCTCTCTCTCTGTCCGTCTTTCTTTATCCGTCTCTCTCTCTCTCTGTCCGTCTTTCTTTATCCATCTCTCTCTCTCTCTCTCTGTCCGTCTTTCTTTATCCGTCTCTCTCTCTCTCTCTGTCCGTCTTTCTTTATCCGTCTCTCTCTCTCTCTCTCTCTCTCTCTCTCTCTCTCTCTCTCTCTGTCCGTCTTTCTTTATCCGTCTCTCTCTCTCTCTCTGTCCGTCTTTCCTTATCCGTCTCTCTCTCTCTGTCCGTCTTTCTTTATCCATCTCTCTCTCTCTCTCTCTGTCCGTCTTTCTTTATCCGTCTCTCTCTCTCTGTCCGTCTTTCTTTATCCGTCTCTCTCTCTCTCTCTCTGTCCGTCTTTCTTTGTCCGTCTCTCTCTCTCTCTCTGTCCGTCTTTCTTTGTCCGTCTCTCTCTCTCTCTCTGTCCGTCTTTCTTTGTCCGTCTCTCTCTCTCTCTCTCTCTCTCCTCTCTCTCTCTCTCTCTCTCTCTCTCTCTCTCTCTCTCTCTCTCTCTCTCTCTCTCTCACGCCTGTTATTTCTTCACCCTTCCTCTTGATCTTGTTGCCCAGCTTGTTGTAATCTTGCGGTACTTGTTTCTGTAATGCAGTCATTCGGAGTGCGACTTCTTTACACACTCGCTGCCTCCTAGACTGAGACATTAATAAGGCAGACCGACACAAGACTCCAAATCCGTCCAGGGATTAAGTGGAGATTAGCTGCATTTGTTCAGTAATAAAACTAAACTTCAGGGACCAGACCACGCTGCCTCGTGTCTGGCTAATCAGAGAGATTGTGTGTTTTTGTCTGTGTTTTGATACACCGGGCCAGAATAATTGTACTTCCTCATAGTTTCTGAACAAGCCTTAGTTTTATGTTCTGAGCCAGAGTGCATTGACCCTAGACGAGGGCCTTTTTAGATGTTTGAGAGTTGAGATGAGAGGAGTTAGTTGCATCATGTTTGGAAATGATGGAAGGATGCGACTAGGGCCGTTGCATATGAAGCTAATCACAGCCACGTGTTTCCTGTACTACCATCATGTCCATAATTTATATCCAGGCTCCATAACAACCTCTCTGGTTTATAGGGGGTGGTAAATGAATGCACATAATGTGTTGCAATGTTTAAGATGACTGCCTTGAAGTTGAATGACCTAGATTATATAATGCGATACAACGCTACACCCTAATTATTGCCACTAAGAACCATCTGTTTAAATGTGTAACAAATGAAATTGTATTGGTGTAGACTTTACTGTGAAATGCTTACTTGATATTTATTGGAAAGGATCATCACCTTGCACTTTCCCCACCCTGTGAAGTTAATAATAATTTATTTAATCTGTAGCCTAATAAACTGTTAAAAAGTGTGCGCTTTTGTGTGTGTCTATGTGTGTGTGTCTATGTGTGTGTGTACGGTCAATATGCATGTGTGTGTGAGCTTATGTAGTGTGTGGGTAGAATCTAGTGAGTGTGCATAGTGCCAGCGCAAGAGAGTCAGTGCAAAAAATACAATAAATAATAAAGGGGGCAGTAACCAGGTTAACGTCCAACTTTTTTATGCTAGTAAAGTACATGTCCGATAAAAAAAAATGTCACGACAGGCCTGATGGAAACATAATTTTTTCGGTAAACTTTTCAAATGTCGACAAAACAAAATACGCTAGATGGGATCTTTTTGTGTAGGTAAAATGTATTATGCGAGAAATGTTTGTGGAAATGCTTTTATGTGCATATATTGATATAATAACCATCATATCGAAGTCAACTCGGGAGTCACGCGATGACATATTGTGTGGTCCTCCCACTATGTCGGGAAAGCATGCAGTTTGGTGAAAGTGCAAGGTGGTGATCCTTTCCAATAAATATCAAGGGTCTTATTCTGGTGACATGATAATAATGCTTGGCTGCCGTTTGACAAATAAAAATATTTCGCTCTTTGTTCATCATAATCTCACCATGTAGGTTATACGTGCGCTCTTGCCAACAGTGCCCAGATAGCGCTGTTGGCTAGCGCACACGTGCCAATTCCAGAGTGGGCACACTCGCTATATAACGCAACATTCTTTGTGAGAAAACCATCAGTAGACTTGAAAATGCGATGGAAACCCATTTAACTTGTATTTTTATTCAGTACATGGGAATTTAACCGCAAAATGTATTTTTATGTGGACTGCGTCATCACGTACAGCCTTTGATCTGCAAAAAGTACATTTGATGGTAGGCATTTGATTAACTGTTCAGCAGTCTTATGGCTTGTGGGTAGAAACTGTTCAGGAGCGTTTAGGTCCCAGACTTGGTGTGCCTGTACCGCTTGCCGTGCGGTAGCAGAGAGAACAGTCTATGACTTATTTGGCTGGAGTCTTTGACAATTTTTAGGGCCCTCCTATGACACCACCTGGTATAGAGGTCCTGGATGGCAGGGAGT
The DNA here is from genome assembly GCF_965601325.2 of Salmo salar. NCBI lineage: Eukaryota > Metazoa > Chordata > Actinopteri > Salmoniformes > Salmonidae > Salmo > Salmo salar. The sequence continues at coordinate 122,881,817 of NC_138299.1, forward strand.
TCGGCCCCGGTGATGTACTGGGCCGTACACACTACCCTCTGTAGCACCTTGTGGTCAGATGCCGAGCAGTTGCCATACCAAGCGGTGATGCAGCCAGTCAAGATGCTCTCAATGGTGCAGCTGTAGTTCTCTTTGAGGATCTGAGGGCCGATGCCAAACCTTTTCATCATCCTGAAGGGGAAGAGACATTGACGTGCCCTCTTCACGACTGTTTTGGTGTGTTTGGATCATGATAGGTCCTTCATGGACTTGAAGCTCTGGACCTGCTCTACTACAGCCATGTCGATGTGACTGGGGGAGCGTCCCCCCCCCCCCCCATTTGCTGTAGTCCACGATAAACTCCTTTGTCTTGCTGATGTTGAGGGAGAGGTTGTTGTCCTAGCATCACCCTGCCAGGCCCTTGACCTCCTCCCTATAGGCTGTCTCATCGTTGTTGGTGAACAGTCAGGCCTACCACCGTTGGGTTGTCGGCAAACTTAATTATGGTGTTGGGAGTCGTGTGTACTGTAGTCATGTTTCTCAATGTAGGCCTATGTCTACAGTCAATTTTGAACATTGCATTAATTCATAATAACCCAGACTTGGTAAGCTTTAAAAATCTGCTAAGCCAGTTGTTTGTTTTCCTACGACCTGAGTAATGCCCGATACAGTACCTTGTATAAACAGGCTCAGGGAAAGTCCCCTCCCCTTTCGTCCGCTTAGCATACGTCTGATTTATAGGCTTGTTCCTAGACCCAGTCATTCAGATGATGTCAGCTCGAAGTCAGACTTATGTTCAAACAAGCCCCCCCCCCCCCCCCCCCCCCCCCCCCCCAATGCACACAGACCATGTTACTGGCCAGTCACATGTCAGGTGGGGTAGCATGGAACAGACAGACCAGTAACAATGGCTCATTATCCCCTAGCACCATGCATGTTACATTAGACACTACACAGTGCTCAACTGTGTACTAGTGTAAAATATACTTGTTTTGTCTTGCCATACTTACAGTATACAGTGCATTCGGAAGGTATTCAGACCCCTTGACTTTTTCATCATTTTGTTACGTTACAGACTTATTCTAAAATGGATTAAATCCTTTTTTTCCCTCATCAATCTACACACAATACCCCATCATTACAAAGCAAAAACCCGTTTTTATAAATGTTTGCAAATGTATAAAAAGAAACCAACTGAAACATCACATTTACATCAGTATTCAGACCCTTTACTCAGTATTTTGCTGAAGCACCTTTGGCAGCGATTACAGCCTTGAGTCTTCTTGGGTATGACGCTACAAGCTTGGCACACCTGTATTTGGGGAGTTTCTCCATTCTTCTCTGCAGATCCTCTCAAGCAATGTCAAGTTGGATGGGGAGCGTTGCTGCACAGCTATTTTCAGGTCTCCAGAGATGTTTGTTTGGGTTCAAGTCTGGGCTCTGTCTGGGCCACTGATGGACATTCAGAGACTTGTCCCGATGCCACTCCTGTGTTGTCTTGGCTGTGTACTTAGGGTCGTTGTCCTGTTCGAAGGTGAACCTTCGCCCCAGTCTGAGGTCCTGAGTGCTCTGGAGCAGGTTTTCATCAAGGATCTCTCTGTACTTTGCTCCGTTCATCTTTCCCTCGATCCTGACTGGTCTCCCAGTCCCTGTTGCTGAAAAACATCCCCACAGCTTGATGCTGCCACCACCATGCTTCACAGTAGGGATGGTGCCAGGTTTCCTCCAGACATGACACTTGGCCAAAGAGTTCAATCTTGGTAACATCAGACCAGAGAATCTTGTTTCTCATGGTCTGAGAGTCCTTGGCAAATTCCAAGCGGGCTGTCATGCATTTTACTGATGAGTGGCTTCCGTCTGGCCACTCTACCATAAAGGCCTGATTGGTGGAGTGCTACAGAGATGGTTGTGCTTCTGGAAGGTTCTCCCATCTCCTCAGAGGAACTCTGGAGCTCTTTCAGAGTGATCATCAGGTTTTTGGTCATCTCCCTGACCAAGGCCCTTCTCCCCCGATTGCTCAGTTTGGCCGGTCGGCCAGCTCTAGGAAGAGTCTTAGTGGTTCCAAACTTCTTCCATTTAAGAATGATGGAGGCCACTGTGTTCTTGGGGACCTTCAATGCTGAAATGTTTTGGTACCCTTTGCCAGATCTGCGGCTAATGCTGTCTCGGAGCTCTACAGACAATTCCTTCGACGTCATGGCTTGGTTTTTGCTCTGACATGCACTGTCAACTGTGGGACCTTATAGAGACAGGTGTGTGCCTTTCCAAATCATGTCCAATCAATTGAATTTACCACAGGTGGACTCCAATCAAGTTGTAGAAGCATCTCAAGTGTCACGGCTGTTATAAGGAGCGGACCAAGATGCAGCGTTTGTGTTCCACATATTTATTATAACCGTGAAACTGAATGCAATACATAAATAAACGTAATATATCAAAACAACAAACCGTGACGCAGAGAGGACAACACACTACTCAAAAGATAATCACCCACAAGGACATGTGGGACAAACATCAACTTAAATATGGCCTCCAATTAGAGACAACGACAACCAGCTGCCTCTAATTGAAGGTCATGCCAAACAACGACCAACATAGAAATACAAAAACTAGAACTGAACATAGACATAAAAAAACAGATAAACACCCCCTGTCACTCCCTGACCACTATACCATAGATAATAACAACTTACTATGGTCAGGACGTGACATAAAGGATGATCAATGGAAACAGGATGCACCTGAGCAAAATTTCGCGACTCATAGCAAAGGGTCTGAATACTTATGTAAATAAAGTATTTCTGTTCTTCTAAAAAACTGTTTTTGCTTTGTCATTATGGGGTATTGTGTGTAGATTGATGATGGAAAAAAAGTCATTTAATCAATTTTACAATAAGACTGTAATGTAACAAAATGTTGGAAAAGTCAAGGGGTCTGAATACTTTCCGAATGCACTGTAGTGTCACTCTCTGGTCCTATTTTCTACGACCCAGTCGATGCCCTCTAGCATGGACTTGTGAAAAATGTCTGTCAGGCAGATGTGGTCAACAGAGCCCAAAATATCTCTGTAAATATCTCAGTGCATATTTGACCGTTCAAAGAGAGACCTAACTTTCCAACTATTCAAAGCGAGGTGCTATGGCAAAGTTGATCTGGGATGGTTTGGATAACTGCCGTTATGATTAGTTTTATTGTGGCAGTTGAACCTCATGATCTCATGCTGATTGCTAGTGTAACAGTGTTGCTTTCGTCTCTCTCCTCGATCCTACCTGGGCTCGAACCAGGGACCCTCTGCACACATGAACAACTGCCTCCCATGAAGCAGCATTACCCATCGCTCCACAAAAGCCGCAAAATCAGCTACTTCAAGGTCTCAGAGCGAGTGACTTCACCGATTGAAACATTATTAGCGCGCACCCCGCTAGCTAGCTAGCCATTTCACACCGGTTACACTCACCCCCCTTTTGACCTCCTCCTTTTCCGCAGCAACCAGTGATCCGGGTCAACAGCATCAATGTAACAGTGTTGCTTCCGTCCCTCTCCTCGCCCCTACCTGGGCTCACACCATGGACCCTCTGCACACATCAACACCCTCGAAGCATCGTTACCTATCGCTCCACAAAAGCCGTGGCCCTTGCAAAGCAAGGGGAACAACTACTTCAAGGTCTCAGAGCAAGTGACGTCACCGATTGAAACGCTATTAGCGCGCACCCCGCTAACTAGCTAGCCATTTCACACCATTTTACACTAGCTGCACTGAGGCAAACTAGATGAAACACTACAGTGAGTCTATTTGCAAGTAAGCATTTCATTGTACCGTGTACACTATGCTGTATCCTGTGCATATGATAAATCAGCTTTGATTTAATTTGATTCCAAATGCCAGCTGCTTTGTTTGAATCAAGTTGCATTGCTGGTATTAATTCTGCATTCACCTGATAATTACTCTTCAGCTTTCTGCTGTATTAATATCCTTCTCACCCATATTGAGGAGTATTCAGGGTTGTCTTGCTAAAGGTACAGGCCGGGGGGGCATGAGGACATCATGGGTTAAGCATCTCTGTGCAAGCTGTGGAAACTATGGCCAGCTGAACCTTCCTTCTCCTGCATTCCGAGGGAGCCCAAATGGCATGTGTCTTTAATTTGCCTCAAAACATCTCCCTGTACACACACACACACACACACACACACACACACACACACACACACACACACACACACACACACACACACACACACACACACACACACACACACACACACACACACACACACTCTACATGGTATGATGACCTGTTGTTCCACACTGGCCTGAGAGATGTACTCCATTACATGGATATGAGTGCAGTGAAAGACATGGGAACTTCTCTGAGAAGAGAGGGCTAAGGTTGTATGTCTCATGGAGGACCTGAGGAGAACTGGGCAGCTGCTCACTGCCTCTCAACAGCTCAGCTGACATCACTGTTTTTCATGGGAGGCACCTGCACCTGCACCCTTGCCACGCCCACTAACGATGAATCTGGTTTGCTTCCTCCCCGACGACTTCTCGAATGCGAACACATTCAAACCATTCTGATTGGTCCCAGAAACCGATGGGTTGGACCAGAGCTGGTCTACATGAATCAGCACAAACGACTTCTGGGATGGTAGGTTCAGACTCATGTATGGAGCGATTGATAGAGCAGCCAAATTAAATTCCGGATGAGTCATCAGGCAACTTTCTCTCACTCTGTCCGTCTTTCTGCCTCTCTCTTGTCCCATTCTGTCCCTCTCTCTGTCTGTCTTTCCTTTTGTCTGTTTCCCTCTCTTTTAGTCTTTTCCTTTCTCTCTCTCTGTCTCTCTCTCTCTTTCTCTCTCTCTACCTAATTTCCCCTCTCCCTGTGTCAACCCGTGTGGATGGATCCGTTGCATCTGGAGGGACACACACGTCCGACTTGGAGCAAACAATTAGGTCACCTTCTCAGTTTGCACACTGTACATGACCTCATCACCACGGCTACACCACAGCGGGGAATACACACACTGATACACTGCGTATGTTCCACACATGATTTCTCCACCGGAAACCTACTCCACACAGCAGAACGCTGCTGCTCTAGCCCCGGGGGCCGGACACAGGTTCTCTGCGATAGGAACCTAGAGAACTCCTAAGCCACTGTACTGTAAATTCCTCTTGTGAAAGGCTTTTCCCTGACAAAACCACCAACCTTTTCCCTGTTCCTCACCGTGGCCTCTGGAACAATGGGCAAGAGCATGCCAGAAACTGAGAAAAGAGACCTGTACGGTAGTTACCCCGACGCTGACACGCTCACTGGAGCCCAGAGGACTTCGTATTCAGACGGAAAATCAATTCTGTGCCCCCCCTAGGGAAAGGAAGAACACTAAAAATGATGGATCAGTGTGTACTTTGGACAGCCTTCAGCTGCCGTCGTCTTTCCAAGTTCCGGGAAGGCTCGGGGGAAAGGTGAAGGCCTATAATCAGTGTGACTGTCGGGACCTCGTACAGTCCAATAGTTGTGTTTTACAGTATCCTCTCCAAACCACTCTGATGAGAGGAAACAGGTTCAGCTGAAACCTCTTGATTGCAGGATCATTTGAGTGGTAAAATACCACAGAACACATACGCAAAGAGTGTTTAAGAGAGAGCAAGTTTATATTCTACCTAATTAAAATATGGATAGAAAGTCACACAAGTCTATTGGTACATCCATATTTTTATTTCTCTCTCTCTCTCTCTCTCTCTCTCTCTCTCTCTCTCTCTCTCTCTCTCTCTCTCTCTCTCTCTCTCTCTCTCTCTCTCTCTCTCTCTCTCTCTCTCTCTCTCGCTCTCTCTCTCTCATACTGCGTCATATATTGTTTACTCACTGTGCTGAGTTGATCATTCTGGCCCAGTGTATGATGGACAGACAGTTGGCCAGGGAGCTGCACAATGGACAGATTATAGATGCTGGAAAGATAATTCTATTCAGCTGACCACCAGGCATATCTCTCTCTCTCTCTCTGCCTAGCTGCAGTGCTGTTGTAAAGTAATTTCCATGGACTTGGGCATGGGCCAGGGCCAGGGCCAAGCTTTCCAATGTTATTATTATTATGAGCATTAATACAACACAGCCATGTGATATGGAAAGCATGTGCTGGTGGGCATAATAAGCAGAGGCATGGTTTTCGTCAGAGTGCTGCTTGTTGTCCATTCATTGTGGTAAAAAAAGGACACAATGTAAAGATTGTATTTGTGCGCTCTGTAAACAATCAGTGTTGTTTTGAATGGCATTGTTTACAGTGTGCCCAAACGGTCTATCAATTATCTCTGTCACAAGGACATGTGTTGGAGGTTTTCCCTTGTTGTCTTGGTTGGCTAGGTAGGCATAAAATTGTTTGACTCTGCCCTTGGTTTTGTAGTCGGATTGTATCTGAATCGCGAGTTTGTGTTGTTACATTTCAACCGCAACAGAGAGGAACTCTTGGCCTTAATGGTAACTGAACCATAGAAATCACTACAGGACTACAGGACATAAAACAAGAGGGTTATAGTTTCTTTAAGCTCCAGAGTTCTGTTTCAGTTGTTGATGTCTTGGACTCCGTGTTTCTCCCTCAATCTGGTCACAGTTAACAGAGCATTCTGTTTGTCGCTCTCTCTCTCTCTCCCTCCCTCCCTCCCTCCCTCCCACCCTCCCTCCTCTGTTTCTCCTCTAGTCCTGTGCCCCATGTTGTGTCAAAATGGAGGGGTCTGCATCCAGAAGGACCGCTGCCTCTGCCCGCCAACCTTCACCGGCAAGTTCTGCCACATCCCCGTGGCCACGCCCTCCACCAATGACATTGAGAAGCCTCCACGCATCCCCTCGGTGCTGGCCAGTCAGCAGCTGCTGACCCAGTCGGAGTACATTCTCCCCCTGCAGAGCCAGCAGCAGAGCCACAGTCAGCCCAGCGGTGGTAAGTGTGACAAGGCCGGCCTCATTTGTGGCAGCGGTGGGATCTGAATGGTGATGAATGAAACACAAGTTGCTCTTAAATTAATACATTAGACACAAATCTTTAAAGCAGAGTCCAATGTCTCTAGTGAAGGATCCTCTCCTTTACAGTAAGACTGGGATTCATATTCAAATAGAAGAAGGAAGAGCTCTTGAATGAGCACAACAGCTAATCCTCTGCATATTGAGGTGTGATTCTGACATGTTGATAAATTACATTTGACAATCATAGCTAACAGCATTTTTTCAAATTTTCAAATGAACCATCATTAATTGCCTAATAATGCATAAAAAAATTATGCTTACGTCTGACATTAGTCATCTGTGGTTTTGAATGCGCAAAAATGGTCAGCTAAGGTTCACACGTCTTTCCTGTAGATTAATTACATTCAAACTGCACCGTGTGTGCTGAGCTAAAGATGACAGTTATACATTACTGTTTTCCCTTGGCCAGGACTCAACACTTAAATTGTACCTCTCGGTGCCAATAGGTAATAAGCCTTGAAACACGGACAGCAATTCCTCTAGGTCTCTGAGACAATCACAAATTTCCCATTGTTTTAACATCATTACAATGCATATGAGAACACTCCGATTCGGCTACTTACGAATACTCTCACTGTCTTGCCAAATGTGAATTTTAGATGTTATGACAGCCAGATGTTTCTGACCAAATTTTATCAGTTGACATACACTCTCAGATGGTGGTGAAGTATATTTGTACAACATGAAGAAAAGCCAAACACTGACGTTTCCCTGCATGGTGGTATTGAGACCCTGGAAAATGCACGTCATCATATTCGCCAATCACAACTAACTACGCAGTTGGTGAAATCTGAAGCTTTAACAGTTACACTGCAGTTAGATGACACTTGTTTTAGGATACAATATGGTTGGTAATCTTCTGCTGCCTTTAAAGATTATTAGAATCATTAGAATCATTAGAATGCAACCCTGAGCGCATGTGTATTTGTCCATGCTCTATAAAGCCCAACGACATCAGTGTGGCTTGTGTTGGCTCCGGGGGGTAGGGTGGGGGTGGGGGTGGGGGGACTGTTGGGGGAGGGTGAAACACAACCAAAAGTTAATGACAGTGAAATCTAAACAATATGCTGAACTCATACTAACAAAAGAAATGTCGGGGTCAGTTATGTTGACGAGCTGCTTCCAAAAGTCCACGCTCTGTTCCAGGGCTGGGAGAGTGTTTGGGAGTGGAGATCTGAGGGCTTACGCAACCTCACTGAGGAGGCCTACGTTGATAGAGGGGTCTTAGACTTAGCTGGCCTGCCAATCGAGTACCACAGTATGAGTCATAATACCCATAAAGCCTAGCGGTCAAACAAGGAAATGGGTCCAATCATTTTTCCACCATTCTTTTTTCCCATAGGGGATTTTAGAAACACTTAAAATAAGGGCTCTGTTTTGTGTATGCTTACCCTGGCGTGACGTTTTGATAACAGTGTAAATCTCTCTAGGACAAGGTGACTTTTATCAATTTATTCGCCTGTATCTACTCCCCAAAAATGAAATGCTAATTAGCTGCTAATGTGACTATCATAAAGAACTACAAATGCCATGATTATCTGGACAAGACTGCCAAATCGAGGCAAAGGTAAGAATCTCTGGATTAACTATCTAATACTAGCTACATTTAGTAATGAATAAATTGGCAACATTTCTTTAAATTCACAATTCTGTGAACTGTCTTGTGCAAGTTTTAAATTGACACAATACCTGTCAGCTAGAGGATCAGGTTTGAAGGTAAGACCCAGGTGCAGACAGTGTCAAAGTAACAAAAGTTTATTAAATCGAACACGGGCAGGCAAAGTTACAAGACGGCAGGCAGGCTCAGGTCAGCAGAGGTCGGTAATCCAGAATAGTGGGGCAAAGGTACAGGATGGCAGACAGGGTCAGGGCAGGCAGAGGTCGGTGATCCAGAGCAGTGGGGCAAATGTACAGGACGGCAGGCTCAGGGTCAAGGCAGGCAGAAAAGGTCAAAACTAGAACATCCAGGAACTTTATACAAAGACAGGAGCAAGGGAGAAAACAGGAGACAAAGGGCTGTGAGACATGGGTTTAACTCTGGACACAAGAAAGGTAGGATGAATATGAAGGGTACGGGGAACAGAAGATGAACAGCAGAGGGGCTAATGATTTTGGAGATGGGAAACGGGCCGATAAACTGGGGGGAGAGTTTGTGGGATCCTAGGTGGACAGCCATACCTTCTGCCCGAGACGATTCCAGGGTCCGATACCTGGAGGTGGTCTTGAGGAGAGGTACGACGGCAGCGGCGGACAAACATCTGCTCAGGGAAGAGTGGGGGCTGATACCCCAGGGAACACTCAAAAGGAGATAGGCCCATGGCAGAGTAGGGAAGGGTGTTGTGGGTGTATTCGACTCACACAAGCTGTTGGCTCCAGGTGGTGGGGTTGGCGGAGACCGGGCAGCGCAGAGTAGTCTCTAGGTCCTGGTTGGCTCGCTCCGACTGGCCCTTGGACTGGGGGTGGAACCCGGAAGACAGGCTGGCCGACAACCTAATGAGGGTGCAGAATGCCTTCCAGAATTGGGAGGAGAACTGAGGACCCCGGTCGGAGACCATGTCTACTGGTAGTCCGTGGATCCGTAAGATGTACTGCACCATGAGCTGTGCCGTCTCTTTGTTCGAGGGTAGTTTGGGGAGAGGGATGAAGATGGTGGCTTTGGTAAACCGATCCACCACAGTCAGGATGACAGTGTTGCCATCAGATGAGGGAAGACCCGTGACAAAGTCCAGAAAGATGTGAGACCGGGCACGGTGAGGGACAGGCAGAGGTTGAAGGAGACCAGCCGGAGCTTGCCGAGGAGTCCTTGTTTTGTGCACAAACCGTGCAAGCGGCGACGAATGCGGACATGTTGGGGACCATGGTAGGCCACCATCAGACCATCGAATGCGGACATGTCGGGGACCATGGTAGGCCACCAAAAGCGCTGTTGCACAAAGGCCAGGGTCTGGTGGGAGCCTGGGTGGCAGGCAAGCCTGGATGAGTGGGCCCACTCCAGGACCACGGACCGGACGTTGTCAGGAACGAACATCCGGTTATCAAGCCCCCCCCCCCCCCCAGGGTTCGGCTGGGAACGCTGCGCCTCATGGACCTGCTTCCCTATTCCCAAGCTGAGTGCCGTCGCCAGGCACAAAGTGGGAAGGATGGTCTCAGGTTCCGGGGTCGTAGTCTTGGGGCTATAGCGGCAGGACAGTGCATCCGTCTTGACATTCTTGGATCCTGGCCGGTGCGAGAGGGAGAAGTTGAACTGTGTGAACAGCAGGGCCCATCTTGCTTGCCTGGAGTTGAGGCGCTTGGCAGTGCGGAGATACTCCAGGTTCTTAGCCAGTGCCTCCATTGCCATCTTCACTGTGAGAAACTCACGGTTCCCCACATCATAGTTCTTTTCAGTGTCGTTGAGGCGATGGGAGAAGAAGGCACAGGGATGTAGCTTGAGGTCCAGGGCAGAACACTGGGAAAGGATAGCCCCCACTCCGACATCCGAAGCGTCGGCCTCCACCACGAACTGACGGGATGGATCAGGATGAACCAAGATGGGAGCTGTGGTGAAGCGATGTTTGAGGTCCCGGAACGCCCGGTCAGCAGCTGGAGATCACGTGAACGGAACCTTGGGTGAGGTGAGTGCTGACAGGGGGGAAGCCAGGGTGCTGTAACCCCAGATAAAGCTGCGATAGAAGTTGGCAAACCCCAGGAAACGTTGCAGCTGCATCCTGGAAGTAGGCTGGTGCCAATCCACCACCGCTCTCACATTCCTAGGATCCATTTGTACACTCCCTGCAGTGATGATGTAACCCAGAAAAGGGATGGTGGAGCGATGGGACTTGCACTTCTCTGCTTTTACAAACAGCTGGTTCTCCAGGAGGCATTGGAGAACCTGTCGGCCGTGGAGCGGGAAAAGATGAGGATGTCACCGAGGTAGACAAAGACGAACCGGTTCAACATGTCACGGAGAACATAATTGACCAGAGCCTGGAACACAGCAGGGGCATTCGTAAGGCCAAATGGCATGAACAAATACTCGTAGTGACCGCTGGCCGTGTTGAAGGCGGTCTTCCATTTGTCCCCTTCCCCTATCCGCACCAGGTGGTAGGCGTTATGTAGATCCAGCTTGGAAAACACAGTGGCCCCTGGAGTGGTAGCGGTTCTTCACCGTTATGTCATTGAGACCCCGGTAGTCGATGAACGGGCAGGGTCTTGTCCTTCTTCTCCACAAAGAAGAACCCTGCGCCGGCGGGAGAAGAAGAAGGTCGAGATGAATCCTACAGCTAGGGAGTCCCCAATGTAGGTTTCCATCGCCTTGCTCTTCCGACAGAGAGTACAGTCATCCCCGGGGCGGAGTCGTGCTAGGGAGAAGGTCAATCCCACAGTCATAAGGTTGGTGCGGTGGAAACAAAGTGGCCCGGGCCTTGTTGAACACCTCCCGGAGGTCCTGGTACTCAGCGGGAATGGCGGAGAGGTCCATAGCGACTTCCGAGCCCCCAGGAAGACATCCCGGGGCAGGTTGTGCTGACTTCAGGCAATGGGCATGGCAGAACGGGCTCCAGGCCATGATGGCACCAGTAGACCAGTTAATGAGGGGATTGTGTCGCTGGAGCCAGGAAAATCCCAATAACACGGGAATCTGAGGAGACTTATTGAGCAGAAAGTGGATAGCCTCGCTGTGGTTCCCTGACACACGTAGGTTGATGGGAGTGGTGGTGTGGGTGACCCGGCCTATAGAGCGCCTGTCCAGCGCTCTAACATCCATGGGAATGGAGAGGGGCTGAGTGGGGATGCCCAGCTCGGAAGCCAGGATAGAGTCCAAAAAGCTCTCATCGGCCCCAGAGTCGATGAGGACCCGGAGCGATCTCGACTGGTTCCCCCACAGTAAGATGGCATGAAAAGGGGTGTGAATAAGGGAAGAAGAAAAGTTCCCCATATGTCCCACCAGAGTACTCGCTCTTGCCGGTGAGCCTGGTTTTAGTGGACAGGTGGACATAAAATGACCACGAGTCCTGCAATACAGGCAACTCTTGGTTTTGAGCCTGTATAGGCATCCAGCTGGAGACAACCCAGGTCTACCTTGTTGCATAGGCTCGGGAAGAGGTGGATCGGCAATCTTTGGCGACTCTCGGGGGAACTTGGGTAGCCTCGGGTTCTCTTGGCAAAGTTGGGGACTTCCGAGATGCCTCGTAGGCGAGGTGGAATCCTTGAATGGGCAAGTGCAAACGAATCTCCTCTCCTTACTTCGTTCCCGTAGTCGCCCATCAAGCCTGATGGTCAAGGTGATGAGGGAATCACAATCTGTCTGTAGTTCCCAGGCTGCAAGCTCGTCCTTCAATTCCTCCGATACTCTGTGCAGGAACATGTTGAACAGCGCTTCTGTGTTCCAGGCACTCTCCGCTGCCAATGTGCGGAAATCCATCGCATAATCTGCAACACCTCAGGATTCCTGCCAAAGCTGGATTAGCTTCCGGGCAGCCTCTCTGCCGGACAATGGGGCATCAAAAACCTTCTTGACCTCCACCACAAACTCCTCCAGACTGAAGCATATGGCCGGCTGTTTTTCCCATACTGCCGTAGCCCAGGCAAGAGCCCTCCCGGACATCAGCGTGATGAGGTTCGCTATCTTAGAGCGGTCCGAGGGGAAGGAGGAGTGCTGAGGCTCAATGATGAGTGCACACTGAGCGAGAAACGTCCGACAGGTGCCCGGCTCTCCATCTAATCGTTCTGGAGAAGGTAAGCAAGGTTGACGGGAAACTGGGATGACCGGTGAGGTGGCGCCGCTGACAACTGGGCTACTGAGGAGCTGTGAGATTACCATCATGGTAGGCTGCCTCCAAGACAGCCCGCGGAATTGCCCCAGCAATGATTTCAACGCTTGGTCATGGCGTTCGGCCAAGGTCTGGAGCCCTTTCACAAGGCCAAGAAGCAACTCCTCATGCCTACCAATGGTGTCTCCTTGGGAGGAGATGGCGTTGCGAAGCTGGTCCGAGTCTGCTGGGTCAGTCATGGCCAGTTCGTACTATCAGGTTTGAAGGTAAAACCCAGGTGCAGACAGTGTCGAAGTAACAAAAGTTTATTAAATCAAACACGGGCAGGCAAAGGTACAGGACAGCAGGCAGGCAGGCGCAGGGTCAGGTCAGGCAGAGGTCGGTAATCCAGAGTAGTGGGGCAAAGGTACAGGACGGCAGACAGGCTCATGGTCAGGGCAGGCAGAGGTCGGTAATCCAGAGTAGTGGGGCAAAGGTACAGGATGGCAGACAGGCTCATGGTCAGGGCAGGCAGAGGTCGGTAATCCAGAGTAGTGGGGCAAAGGTACAGGACGGCAGGCTCATGGTCAGGGCAGGCAGAAAGGTCAAAACCGGGAAAAAAAGAAAACCAGGAACTATAGACAACATTTACATTACATTTAAGTCATTTAGCAGACGCTCTTATCCAGAGCGACTTACAAGTTGGTGCATTCACCTTTTAATATCCAGTGGAACAACCACTTTACAATAGTGCATCTAAATCTTTTAAGGGGGGGGTTAGAAGGATTACTTTATCCTATCCCAGGTATTCCTTGAAGAGGTGGGGTTTCAGGTGTCTCCGGAAGGTGGTGATTGACTCCGCTGTCCTGGCGTCGTGAGGGAGCTTGTTCCACCATTGGGGTGCCAGAGCAGCGAACAGTTTTGACAAGACAGGAGCAAGGGGAAAACCGCTGGTAGGTTTGATGAACAAAACGAACTGGCAACAGACAAACAGAGAACACAGGTATAAATACACAGGGGGTAATGGGGAAGATGGGCGACACCTGGAGGGGGGGTGGAGACAATCACAAAGACAGGTGAAACAGATCAGGGTGTGACATATGCTGTGCAGGAGCTTGCAGGGATATGTAGTCTTGCATGATGTCTACTTTGATGCTAATTAGCAGTTTCGAATCTGAGAGTAAATAGAGATGAATATATTGATAAAAGTCACCTTGTCTGAGAGAGATTTACACAGTTATCAAAACGTCACACCAGGGTAAGCCTACACAAAAGACAGCCCTTATGTTTCTAAAATTCCCCATGGGAAAAATTAATGGTGGAAAAACGATTGGAACCATTTCCCTGTTTTACCGCTAGCTTTTATGGGTATTACGACACCTCCACTGTGGTGCTCTATTCTGTAGTGTTTATCATAAAACATCGTTGTCCATGCACACAGTGGCGGTTCTAGACCATTTCATCTGGGGGGGCTAAGCTGGGGCCAGTTGTACTGTTAGAGGGGCCAGTTACATTAGATGTTATTGTTGTCATATAGTTTTCTTCACTGCATTGCAGGCATTAGCAGGCAAAAGACCATGTTCATAATCATCATCGTTGCCACTGTCTAATAACGGATTTAAAAAAAAGAATGATAGCAAAAGTTAGTTATGTAAAAATCGACGAACGTGACAGGGGTCCAAAATTGTTGTTACAGGGGCACTGACCCCTGTTTTCTTCACTGCATTGCAGGCATTAGCAGGCAAAAGACCATGTTCATAATCATCATCATTGCCACTGTCTAATAACGGATGTAAAAAAAACAATGATAGCAAAAATTAGTTATGTAAAAATCGACGAACGTGACAGGGGTCCAAAATCGTTGTTACAGGGGCACTGACCCCTGTTTTCTTCACTGCATTGCAGGCATTAGCAGGCAAAAGACCATGTTCATAATCATCATCGTTGCCACTGTCTAATAACGGATGTAAAAAAAAACAATGATAGCAAAAATTAGTTATGTAAAAATCGACGAACGTGACAGGGGTCCAAAATTGTTGTTACAGGGGCACTGCCCCCCCACCCCAGAACCGCTAGTGCATGCACATCTCACAAATCCACTTGTATCAGCAATATACTGTTAGGGTTGAACTGGCTATATAGTCATCACTTAGTAACTTCTGATTTAGCTGTACTTTAATTAATGCAAACACGTGTGTGGTAAATGGGTTGTTCGTATATACGGTCTCGCTGTTTTACCTCGCAGGGCAAAACAGAGAAGAGAGCGTCACATTCTATTGTTCTCTCATTTATACCGAGAGATATTTCCCGCTCAATGCCGACCTGTCCGAGGGAGGAGGAGCGTGGTTTAAACTTGCTCCTCCTGTCGTCGGCGTGTAGGCTGATCCCAGCGTCGTGACGCACTTCCTGTTGCCGGTTCTAGTTCTTGTCTTCAACAGATGATTTACTCGTAGTTTATGTACTTAGCATAGCTTCCCCAGTATTATAAAGGTTATGCATATAAATAGCCAGTTCAACCCTAACAATACTGTACCTCTTTCTAGTGGCAAGTTTGCTACACTGATATTTTTTCTAGCGCAGCCAGGACTCTTACACTCTATTTCCTTGGCAACTTGTGATGCAATTTAGCATCACAACCGCAGTTTGACAACCATCAATTGTACCACCCCTAAGGGCTATTCAGCCTGTGGTGAACGTTTCCTCTCTTCGCTTGAGGAGGAGTGTATTTAGGAGGGCTGATGCCTGCTCTGTTTTCATCTCCTTGTGACTAAACGGCAAACTTTTCATGCGTGTACCTTGTGAGGTCACCTTTATTTTTTAGCGTGCAAAACAGGCGGACAAAGGACACCTCTGTTATGCTGACAGGACAAGCTGTGAGGACGAGGTCGGCCATTACTGTAATACTGGGCTGTATGTCACGGCCAGACAGTGTGAAATAGTGAATTGGCAATTTAAAACATCTTGTCACAACTCAAGTGGGGTGTAGACCATCAGCAAATAAATTCCAAATGATCTCAGAGTTAGTCTATGAACAGTTAAGGGAAATCCTACAGGGGTGAGACAATAGGATTGCTTGTTAACTACAGAGAGCAGACACCTGAGACATGTTTGGATCCAAAACACTGTCTCTGATATGGTTCAATTGTCTCCGCTTTTTATAATTGATGCAGCCGTGTTGTGGAGTTCAGCAAGTGAGCCTTGTAAAATCCATAGCACGATCATAGAACAAAAGACCCATTTGCACTCTCATTGTTTTGGGGCAAATGAAAAACACAATCCAAACTGCATCTGTAAATGAAACATTATGTTGGCTGCATATCTCCAGGGCCCTCGTGTAAACAGTTGCGTAAAGCCCTAAATAGTAAACCAGGTCCTATGGGTCTGATATTACGGATAGCTAAAAGGTGAAGAGTCCAAGGTCCCGGGTCTTGATTTTAATGAGCCTTGTTTTCGCCTTGGTATTTTTTCAACCTAGAACAAACTGTGCGCAACTGTTCCATTAGTACAAACAGATCTGGGACATTCAGTCACCCAGAGTTAACTGATTATCTCCTTGCTTTTTAGTCTGTAAATAAAGCCCAAGAAAAGGTTGAGATATGAGTCAGGGTCTGGCCTTCCGCTCAGTCTGGGCCTCTTGGCAGTGTAGTGGCATCACCGTGGGGGAAACGTTGTGCCAATGTTTCACTCCAGTCTTTAAACGATGAGAGGCTGCCATCATGACTCACAGTAATAGCATGTTTTAGGAGAACAACCACTCAATTATCAGACATACAGGGGGAGGATACCCCACACACACCCTCCTTTGATTCTTAAGATCTGCTATAGTAACAGGGCTTTATACTCGCTTCCTAACAAATGGAATGACGAAAGACCGCCATTCAATATTTAACTTTGAATTGAAACCACATCAAATACTTTGTATCACGCACCAAAGGCACCTCACATACATGGCAGCTCCCATTCATATCCACTTCCTTAGTTAGCCGTCAGCACAAAAATGCAAAGTCAACCATTCAGCTTTTGGTAAATGTGAACCACCAGGACAGAGTTCAAGTGAGAGGTCCGTCATAGGATGACCTCTGACCCCTGGAGGCACAACGGGTCAGGTCAGGGTCAGGCTCTGTGCAGAGACTGTATGGAGTCAGCAGTGTTTGCTAACGCTAACCCCGTCTAGCTAACCCCTAAACCCCATTCTCGTCTCTCCCTCCCCCCAGCGTCTGGCTCATCCATGGTCAAGGTGCGGGTGCAGCACCCCCCAGAGGCCAGCGTGAAGATCCACCAGGTGCTGAAGGTGGGGTATGGGCCAGGCACGGTTAGGGAGCAGTCGGAGACGGTCACCTGGTCAGCAGGCCTCTCGGGGGCCAGGACCAGTGTTCTGCCAGGGGAGAGGGCCGAAGCCCCACCACCCAAACCCAGAGTCCAGGCCCAGACCATCCATGGTGACTCCACCTACACAGAATCCTCCGGGTTCAAGTACTGCTTCAGGGAGGTCCGCAACGGCCAGGTGAGACTTCTCAAAATTACTTCTACTATTGATTCCTACAGATAACTGCCAAAATAAATGAAACACTTGAGTAAATGAGGGATACAAAATACAGGTGTGGAATTAACATCCCATCATGCTTAGGGTCATGTATAAAAATGCTGAGCAGGCCCAGTTGCCCATTATTTTGGCTACCATGGCTAGAAGGTACATTGAAGCTGTTCTGGTGCCACGTGATGGCCCAACACCCTATTAAGACACTATATGTTTGTGTTTCCTTTATTTTGGTTACCTGTATATATGTAATATGCATTAAATGATGTAGCTAAGTCTTAAGCAAGCCAATAGAAATAGGTGGCATCTCTCATTGTGGTTGTGCCAGTTTAAATCCAATGCTCTTCCTTCTCCTATACCCCTCAGTGCAGCTCACCTCTCCCAGGACTCAGGAGTCAGGACACCTGCTGCCGAGGGATTGGACTGGCCTGGGGCATCAACGAGTGTGTCCTCTGTCCCCCTAACAAAGGTAAAAGACCCCCCTCTGGTAGTCACCGGCCTGACTTCTACAGTGTGCCCTTTCCCAGTTCTCCTTTAAAGTGAAGCTTGGCCTTTCGTCCGTATCCCTCTTCTCTTTTATTTTTATTTTTTAATTTTTTAATGTAACCTTTATTTAACTAGGCAAGTACACTTGTTCTCTCCTTTCAGTCTTTCTATCACAAAATGGGTTAATCCTTTTTATCCCCCCCACCTTCTGTCCAATTTGTGTACCTACCCCTCCTCTCCTCTCAAAACCAATCATTATATACCAAAACAAACGGCGAGGTCACTGCTGATTAGTAATCTCGGGTGCAACAATCAACAAATAGTAACACTTGTTGTACACTATGATCATATGCACTTTGTTTTTTGTTTATGTATACATGTGTAGATTAAGTAATGTATTATAGATGACAGCTATGCCATGTTTGACTATGATTGTTTTTAGTGTCTCAAAACTCAATTTGAGTGGTCCATAATACATTTTTTGTATTATTGTGTGACACTTAAATAAAAAATTTAAACGGTATGTCCCATGCTACAGTATAGTGGCTACCCTACCAGCTTGTTCTTGTTCATCTCCTCTTCACTACCTTATTGACATTGACTATGGTTTTTCGAATGACAGGAGTGCTTCAGATTGGAGTGGAATTCCTTTTAGAAACCTTAAACCAGATGGCCTTGCTCTGTTGTCTGAAATTAAATAACAACTTACATAATACAGTATCAAATTATTAACTAGTTATAAACAGTACATAAAGTTGTTGACATGTTTTACTCCAGACCTGACTAACCTGAATTACATGTACTTTTCCCTTGGCCATATATGTCATTAAATTGGCTTTGCCCTCTCGCCTCCTAGACCATATCAACATCATGTCAAAATGATGACTCGTTTTAGATAGCAATGCCCAGAAATCAACATGGTCTTGTTTGTATCTGTTCCTGTTAACTAACAGGGAATTCATACTATTCCACATTATTATTGCTGTTATCAGTAATGGACATATTATGTAATAGAATGACTCCACGCTTAGCCAGAGCCTGTAAGAAATACAGAACATTATGTCACCTGATCTGTAGGGTCATTGATAAATACAAACACATGGAAGTAAATCACCAAACAAGGCTGTTTTTCTTTCTGTACAACAACCTGGAAGATATGCATGGTTTTCCTCATTTTGATTTAGACTACGATGAAAACCTCCTCAATTGCAATTTCTCCCTCCTTGTAAACAATTCTCCAAACATTACCATAAATAAATTGTTAATACCGAACAATAGAGGCTTTGTCCAAAACTCTGGCCTGGGATCACAGTCGTTTCAAACACTAAGTACTTTCTCCTTTCCATTTCCTTTGAGGAATGTCCTTTGAATCTTTACTCTGCAACCTCAAGTTACTTCACAACTTCCCACTTGTCTCCCAAGACTGCTAAAGTCCTCCAAATAGAGCTTTGTTTGATGTGAGAGGAGAGACAGCTGGGAGGGAGATTGTTAGCAGACAGGTGACCAATATTGTGTGATTTAGGCTGCCAACAGACCAGCAAACAATTGGGAGTAACATAGCTAGCTAGCTCGCTGGGGATGGGGTTGTTAGCCAATGTTAGATGAGAGTGTGTTTTCCACTCTAGACTGACGGTGAGTCATCATGCTCGTATGGTAAAAAACAATTATTTGCTTTGCTTGATTTAGTTGACCCAGAGCGCTCCGGTGTTGTCCCATGGCTCCTGCACGCTTGGCTCTCTCTCTGTGGTGCTACACGCTGCTGGTCTTCCATGGTGGGATCAGGGACTGTACAGTACACACAGATTGATCACTAAAAGTATCTGAAATCTCATCCAGGCTCTGCAGGAGAAAGACAGTCTAGAAAAGATTGACATAGTGAATTTTGAGCCATCACTCTGGTTGTACTGTAGACACAGCTATTGGCACTACATGACTAGGTATCCCCTTTCCCTTTACAACATTAGGGCTCACACAGGGTCTCTGGAGTATTTGCTATTTAAACATCATTATGTGAATTGCCTTTTCAGGAAATGGAGTCGATGGGAGCTGTCCGGCTGGATTTGAGAGGATCAACGGCACCCAGTGTGTTGGTGAGTTCCATCAGTCCCTCTGAGTACACCTGACTATACCACTTACTGTAGAATGATGGTGGTCTTCTACAATCTTAGAAAAAATGGTTCCAAAAGGGTTCTTCGGCTGTCCCCATACCTTTTTGGTTCCAGGTGGAACTCTTTTGGGTTCCATGTAGAACCCTCTGTGGAAAGGGTTCTAAATGGAACTCAAAAGAGTTCTACGTAAAAACAAAAAGGTTATACCTCGAACCAAAAAGGGTTCGACAAAGGGTTTTCCTGTGGAGACAGCCGAAGAACCCGTTTAGGTTCTAGATAACACCTTTTGGAACAGGAGAACTGACAGGAAGAGATGTGTGTTGAAATTATATTTGACAGTATTTATTTTTAAACAAATATCAGGTGAAATAGGGGTAGAAAAGAGAAGCATTGCAATGGTCTATCTTCATAATATGACCTCTCTCATTTTCATTTGATGTTTTGAGTGTAACAATGTATGATATCACTTCATCGAGTCAGCAGCTGTCTCCTTAGCTTGTCACACTGTATTCCATATAGGCTCAGCTCAACCACACACATAGAAAAACTCTTTGAAGCAGCTCATTATTCAACCCAGTCTTGTCACTTGGCCTAGAGATCTACTGCCGAACGCTGAAGAGTCTGAGGTGATAAGCTCTGAAACCACGAGCCATGCCTTGATTATCTGCCACTATGGAATGGCTGCTTCATCTGTCTCTGTTGAGCCTAATAAGATATGAGAGGGAACGGAGAAAACAGAGCACAAGTCTCCGCTGATGGTAACATGCAAATGCTATCATGCTGGCTATGAATCACTCAGGCTCGTTCAAACACATGGGATAGCGCTCAGATGGGGACATACCAATGTGGTTGCACGCATTCAGGGTGAATCTGCTATTGATCTGAGAGGGGCACATACCCAAAGGCGGCCACAGTGACACCATGCCACTCATCTGTATGATGATATGCATGTAATTTTAGTTGACCCAACTCTTCATAAATTACATATTGCAAAAACATCAACTGTGATTCTTCAGAATAGCATTGAGGCTCCTGGTATTATATTGTACATGCACATTAGTTAGCAGCTGATATAAATGGAGAAAAAAAACCCACATTGATCTGTAAGTTAAATTCAAGAACTTAAAGGAGAATACTGTATTCACCTCACTGACATGCCTCAATGGATATATGTATTACTGTTATTTGGCAGGAGAAACTTTTTCACTCCTGCATCTATATAGAAAGATTTAACATAGTAACTCAAATGGATTAGGTTCTGACAGATGATAATACAAACCATATTTGGAACGCTGCCTTTAAATGTCTATTTGTAGCAAGAAGGTCTACAGTGAATTGGGGATGAGTTCAGTTCACTCCTACAACCCAACAGATGCAGCGTGTGTTAGGCCAGTTCGTTGTATAACCTGACTGCTGGAAAACCATTTCTCCAGGAAGAGCCAGATAGTATGAGAAGTAATGACTACACCAGGCCCTGTTGCATCACTCACTCAATCTCCCTAACTCCCTGAGAGTTACAGTACATCTCAAGTCGTAAGCTGCTACGATATTGATGAGGACAGGGTCGGATAAACACTGATATGTTTATGTTATGGTTTTCTTTTACACTCACATTAGATGTCGCCAGACTTTTTAGTTGAGTGTTTCCAAGATTATGAGTTCAGGTTGGGGCTAGTTCTTCCAAGGTCTCAGCTAAAACTACAGTTTATAAAATGTATTTGTTTCACATAAAATTAACTCTAGCCCTATTATCACCCCGGCCTTCAGGAAGAGGGTTCGTGACTGTTTCCTGTCTGTGGATCCTATTGGTGGATGGGGTTAGGGAATAGGGATGTGACCGTAGTGTTTCCCTTCCTAGATGTTAATGAGTGTTTGCAGCCAGGCTTCTGTGAGAACGGCAACTGTGTGAACACTCGGGGGAGCTACAGTTGTGTCTGCAGGCAAGGATACATACTGGACGCCTCTCACGGGATCTGTATCTGTAAGTAGCCTACAGGGCACCCTGCTCAAAGGAGAGGAAAAGAATGCTGCGCTGCTATGCCACGGTGTCTGGAATGAGCAGGAATAACGCATGGCCGAGGTGCTATGGAGCTGAACTGTACAAAACATTACACACAACCTCCCATACAAAAACATGTTGAGTAAAGAGATAGAGGGAAATTGAATGTGTTTAGGATGTGTTGGATATTAGCCAACATACTGTAGCAGTGTTTCCCCAAAGATTTCTTCCAGCAGCGGTGGCAATGGTGGGGGGGTGGGGGGTAGTGGGCTTGGCCAATGGCGCAAACCGACCCCAAACATTTTGTTTTACAGGTAATTTCCTGTAATTCTACATATTTTGCCATTTGTGAAGATTTTCTTTTTTTTTACAGTTTTATAACTAGTTTCTTGCAATTCTACATATTTTGTCATGGCTTATGCCGTGTTCTTATGCTATCTGAGTGACTCAAACATTAGAACAAAATCAATGGGATACAAAAAGCAAAATCAATCATTATATTTTTATTTATTTTTTGATTCTCTCTAACTGTCTAGTTTTTGTTTTGGTGATTCTTAGTTCTCAAAGGTGGTCTTATTTTCAAAAGATATAACTCCATTTTCTTTTCCTCATACTTTATATCAGGTTTTCGTCATTTAACTTTACACTGAAAACGTTTTACCTACCAAAAAATTTTTCTATCTTTTGGAGTGGCGGCAACAGTTTAGCAGCGGCGGCTGGGGAAACACTGTGTAGGACAGGTAAACTACCTCATGTAATAAAAAGGTCCATTATCTTTACTCATGCTGATCCCAAAAATGAGTTCAACTTTCACACACTTTTAGATTGAACATTATTCAGTAGTACTTTACATTACCTGTGCTGTATTATATCATACAATAAACATAACATTACACATCGATACGCACATCATAAACATCACATTACAGCGCCTGAAGTTCTGTGACACTCGGCCTGCTTATTCTAACCGGCATTTTACGATGGTCAGTGCTTCTGAAATGCTGGTTGGCCTGTGTGTTGCCTTTGGATCTGACGCAGTTTGCATCTGCTTGTCTGGGGCCACCCTCTCTATCCAGTCCGCCCCAGCTCTTGGCTCTAACTGTTGGAAGCTGTTTGTTTTGTGCATCGTTGACTCTGAGCGGTCATCTTTAAATAATGTGTTGCCAAAAAGTTCATGGGAATGCTTTCAGCTTTTCTGTTTTCTTGCTCTCTGAAGCGAGGGTTTAACAGCGATAAATTCTGACGTTTCTTGTTTTTTCTTACGTGTGGTACTTCTGCAACTCATTGTCTGTCTTCAGTTGAATATTTCTGTTTCATAACCCGACTAAAGCAACAGAATGCCTACCAGAAGTGACACAAATCGTGATACAAAAAGCAAAGACGAAGAGTACACCAGCATTATATTTCAAGATAATGTGTGAATCAACAATCAGCATGTGTTGGGCCTGCATGTTGGGTTTGGTGTCTTCTTTTGCTTGAGGCCTTTTGGGACATAAAGCTGTTTCAGTATGGCTATAATACCGCTATCTTCTCTCCACCATTCTCCCATTGGCATGTCCTCACCCTGTCCTCCTCTTGCAGCTCGTAAGGTGATCTCGGAGGATAAGGGCCAGTGCTATCGTATCCTAAACTCTGGCTCTGGCCGTGGTAGCTGCTCCGTGCCCATCCTCAGGAACATCACCAAGCAGATCTGCTGCTGCAGCCGTGTGGGCAAGGCCTGGGGCAAGAACTGTGAGAGGTGTCCCTACTTTGGATCAGGTGAGCATCCCTATTCTGATTCAAACCTCCACATCATACTGGTCCGGCATTAGATAATCATAATGCAGCTAGTGCCCAGTGTTAACATCTGCCTAAGTCACAGTATGTACACTGAACAAAAATATAAACGCAACATGTAAAGTGTTGGTCCCATGTTTCATGAGCTGAAATAAAAGATCCCAGAACATTTCCATACGCACAAAAAGCTTATTTCTTTGAAATGTTGTGCACAAATTCATTTAAATCCCTGTTAGTGAGCATTTCTCCTTTACCAAGATAATCCATCCACCTGACAGGTGTTACATATCAAGAAGCTTATTAAATAGCATGTGCATTACACAGGTGCACCTTGTGCTGGGGGAAACTGGCATGCTGACTGTAGGAATGTGCACCAGAGCTGTTGACAGAGAATTGAATGTTAATCTCTCTACCATAAGCCGCCTCCAACGTCATTGTAGAGAATTTGGCAGTACGTTCAACCGGCCTCACAACTGCGGACCGCGTGTATGGCGTTATGTGGGCGAGCGGTTTGCTTATGTCAAGGTTGTGAACAGAGTGCCCCATGGTGGCGGTGGAGGTATGTTTAGGTATAAGCTATGGACAACGAACACAATTTCATTTTGTCGATGGCAATTTGAATACACAGAGATACCGTGACAAGATCCTGATGCCCATTGTCGTGCAATCATCTGCCGCCATCACCTCATGTTTCAGCATGATAATGCACAGCTCCATGTCGCAAGGATGTATTCAGACCCTTTGCTATGAGACTCAAAATTGAGATCAGGTGTATCCTGTTTCCATTGATCATCCTTGAGCTGTTTCTACAACTTGATTGGAGTCCACCTGGGGTAAATTCAATTGATTGGACATGATTTGGAAAGGCACACACATGTCAGAGCAAAAAAACAAGCCATGAGGTTGAAGGAATTGTCTGTAGAGCCCTGAGACAGGATTGTGTCTAGGCGCAGCTCTGGGGAAGGGTACCAAAAAATGTCTGCAGCATTGAAGGTACCCAAGAACCCAGTGGCCTCCAAATGGAATAAGTTTGGAACCAACAAGACTCTTCCTAGAGCTGGCCTCTCAGCCAAACTGAGCAATCGGGGGAAAAGGGCCTTGGTCAGGGAGGTGACCAAGAACCCGATGCTCATTCTGATAGTACTCCAGAGTTCCTCTGTGGAGGAGATGTGAGAACCTACCAGAAGGGTATAATGACAAAGCAAAAACAGGTTTTTATCACATGTATATAAGTATTCAGACCCTTTACTCAGTACTTTCTTGAAGGACCTTTCGCAGCGATTACAGCCTCTAGTCTTCTTGGGTATGACGCTACAAGCTTGGCACACCTGTATTTGGGGAGCTTCTCCCATTCTTCTCTGCAGATCCTCTCAAGCTCTGTCAGGTTGGATGGGGAGCGTCACTGCACAGCAATTTTCAGGTCTCTCCAGAGATGTTCGAGTGGGTTCAAGTCCGAGCTCTGGCTGGGCCACTCAAGGACATTCAGACACTTGTCCCGAAGCCACTCCTGCGTTGTCATGTGTAGATTTATAAGTGGAAAAAACGATTTAATACATTTTACAATAACGCTGTAATGTAACAAAATGTGGAAAAAGTCAATGGGTCTGAATACTTCTGTTGTGCTGCCCCTGAACAAGGCAGTTAACCCACTGTTCCAAGGCCGTCATTGAAAATAAGAATTTGTTCTTAACTGACTTGCCTAGTTAAATAAAGGTAAAATAAAAAATAAAAATACTTTCCGAATGCACTATATATGGGTATGAAACACACTAACCAATTGAATCCTGCTTGTGGCGTTCTCTGTTTGCTCCTGACAGTTGCTTTCAAGGAGATCTGCCCAGCAGGGCCTGGCTACCACTACTCTGCCTCTGCCATCAAGTTCAACCAGAGGGTGGTGGAGCAGCACGGGACTGGAGGTCCCCCTGTCATATCCCAGAGCACCCCACAGACCAGGCCACAACAACCAGCCAGTAGTGGTGCACTGACTCCCCAAACTAGGCCCCAACAATCTTCAAACTCAGGCTTTTTCACTTCCCAAACTAGACCCCAACAGCCAGATGATAGAGCTCTCACACCTCAGACCAGACCCCAGCAGCCATCGAGTGGAGGCTCCCTGTCCCCCCAGGGCAGACCACACATCCCAGCCATCTCTGTTACAGCAGGACCCACCCGGGTGGTGACAGGTGAGTAGAGAATAACTCATAGCAACCTTAAGGAGATTCCTCACCGTACAGTGAAGAGTTTCATTCCAAAACGCGATATAACCATTTTCAGAACTGTTTGTAAAATTGACATTAATTAAAAACACATCTTATGTAGGGCTGTTATGGTGACCGTATTACCGCTACACCGGCAGTCACGAGTCATGACCGCAGTCAAATTCCCCCTTCCCCTGTTCCGAGACAGATGCATGATAGTGGTCCATTTAAAATCCAAAATAATTTCACACATATATTATTTAGTATATGTAAAGACAAGATTAAATCAAGAAAAGTTTGATGGGTGATAATATTAGCCTATCACTTGAATGATAAGTGATATATATATTGTGATATATTATCATTTGTAAATGATATACAATGATGCCCAGCTTGTGTGCGCGGTAAGGCAAGAAAACGTGCATGCCAAATCATGGTCACACCTCATGTAGCCTAGCCCATAGGCCTATATGTTTTGATAAGGTTTGTATCGCAACTAAAGTGGACAAATAACTACTTAAAATTAAGCACATTAATCCGCTTTACAACCGGGGTAGAGCCTAACTGGCATACATAAGCAGCGCGTGAGTTTCAAGTTTGGGGAAGATCATTTTCACCATAAAAATGCACCTTTATAATAAAGCGTTACATGCGTAATCGCTTTTGCGGTCACTTTTGAGAATGGTGTTTTCCCGCTAATTGATTGGATTTTTCAACATTGGAGCTTATAGCCTACTGTCCTGTGCGCATTGCTGCGCTTATAATGTAAAGAAATAGCCTAATTGTTTATCAACATTTTAAGCTAAAAGTTCTGATCTGTTGCATCAGCCTCATTGCTTTTAAAAGGTTTTTTGATGCGAGTTGTTGTATTCATTTGGGAATCTATCGCATCCCACAACTGCCCCAGACTATGTTTGGAATATTTATTTCTCGCAGAGAAGGACAAGTTGACCAATAAAATAGATCAACTTTTTTATTATGGGGGACAGTAGATTGACATAGGCTAGTGCTTTTGCTGTTCGTTAGGCCTGCTCATCTTGTTGGCTGACGAAGTAAATGTGGACAGTTCTTCAATATGTGCCTCGGAATTTGATAAGAAGGACGTGCGCAGTTGCGTCCCTGATGTGTCTGTCTTCACCTGTAGCCTACTTCAGAGCTGAGATAGATGCCTGTGAGAAGAACCCGATCACATTACTGGCATTGGCTAACAAGAGTTGAGATATCTGAGAGAACCATGTGAGTGAGAGGTGCTTCGGAAACACTCAGCCAGGAGAAAGGAATTATAATTACTATATTCAGCCCAAGGGCAAAATGGCCACTGGCCGCAAAAGGCATGGATTTTTTTTAGGGTGCATTACGGCCATCCTTGGGGGATGCCGCCGGGAAATACGAGGCATTATCAAGCGCTTGCCAAATTGTGAATGAGAGACTGATGTAGTGTGTGCAGCCTGTGCAAGAAACAAAGCAGAGCTCATGCCTTTCATGTGACATTTTTCAAATCATCATTATTTGCATCATCCAGCCTTAGAATGTATTAAAAATCAAAACATATAGCCCACGGTTTTATCACAACTAAAGTTGCATAAATAACTCTAAATTAAGCATATACTGTAGGAGTACCTGTTAACCACTGTTTGTTAACCACTCAACACAGAATAGCACATTTGCGCACTTCTTCAGAAATCGTTTGGAGAAAACATCCTTTCTATTTTATTCAGCTACAGTTGAAGTCGGAAGTTTACATACACCTTAGCCAAATATATTTAAACTCAGTTTTTCACTATTCCTGACATTTAATCCTAGTAAAAAATTCCCTGTCTTAGGTCAGTTAGGATCAACACTTTATTTTAAGAATATGAAATGTCAGAATAATAGTAGAGAGAATGATTTATTTCAGCTTTTACTTCTTTCATCACATTCCCAGTGGGTCAGAAGTTTACATACACTCAATTAGTATTTGGTAGCATTGCCTTTCAATTGTTTAACTTGGGTCAAACGTTTCGGATAGCCTTCCACAAGCTTCCCACAATAAGGTGGGTGAATTTTGGCCCATTCCTCCTGACAGAGCTGACAAGATTTCATGACCCCCACAGCCCTAGTCTTATGAAAGAGATCTATTATTTTTTTCATCTTACCATGACATGGGTTAGTGAAAATACATGATTCTGTTTGAAATATGTTCCAAGGTCATTTTCTTTTAGAGAGACAAATAATCATGTTTTGTGGCAAAACGCTATATATCCGCCCCAAACAGAACTCCAATAGAAAAAGTTTCCCGATTGGGTTTTATCCAGTTACATGTAATTAAGTATAGATACATAAATAAATACATATTAAAATAATCTATTTGTTTCAACTAAATTGTGCAAATATCATATAGCTGATGTATTGTATCCAGAGGGTAAACAGTGTACTATAGTGTATGCAGTGTTTTCTTTTTGGACATTTAAGCAACTTTTGTAACAATTTTATTGTGATTTTAAAGTTTTTTTTCATTCATTCGGATAAATCTAGGCAAGCTTTATGAGTTTGATTATATAAACTGTAGGGAAGGATTTAAGGAATAATAAGGACATGAAAGTCTGTCGCAATTCATTTGCAAGAATGGGTTGACAGTTGTTGTCGGGGTGACACAGCACGCTGTTTGCAGCCAGTAGCCTGTTTGCTGCCAGTTTACCTTTGCTGCATCTTGGCTCTCTCCTTTTCATGAGCTTGTTTAGAAAGTTCCTCTTTCAGCCAACGGGAACAGATATAACAGGCTACAAACTGTAGAAGGGATCCACAATCAAAAGGTCCGTGACGCTCGGTAGCAACTAGCCAGCGCGCGAACAGCTGAGTGACAGCTGTCTACCACCGCATCCAGCTGACTAAACCAGGGGTTAGCCAAAATGGATAAGATAAGGTTCTGATTACGTTCCCCAACTCTCTAAACACATGGCTCTGGATATAGCACGTTTTGGTATGAAACAAAACGGATATTGAGTTTTGCAACAAACAAAAAACACATTCTAAAGCACATCTAAAGTAAATGTTTTAAAAGTATGAGAACAGCCATAATTCATACACAGAAAAAATGTAAATGTGAAAAATGAGCACTTATCACGTTTTGGAATCAAACCCTTCACATGCTCTTGTTATTTCCACATAGCAACATCAACTATTGAGCCAGAATTGCAATGTTTAGTATTTTGATGTTTGTGTCCAGAAGGCTGTGAGAAAGACAATTCACATCAAGCTGCCTCTTCTCAACAAGCGAAAGCTCTAATGCATCTAGACATTCTCAGTAAATGTTTATGTCCTGTTTTGGTTTCTCCAGCTCTACCCCCCACTCAGACCCAACGGCCTCCAGTTGACCGACGGCCAGTATCTCCAGTGAGACCCGCCCAGCCCCTCCCATCTCCGGTCACGCCCCGCCCACCCATCCCCAGGCCAGGTACCGTAAACCGTATACCACAGCCACAAAGTGTTGCATCTTGATACAGTAATGTCTCCAAGATTAGGTCAAATTCTGATAAACGCTGGTTCAACTTTCTGGCTTCTCACACTGCCAACTCCATGTCATTTCCTATTAGAAATCTTAACTGTTGTACTCCACACCTGACTCAAGAACAAAGAAGCATATAGTTTGGAGTCTGTATTGTGGAGTGAGAAAAAGTTCAAAGTTCTCCATTGAAGTATGACAACTGGTCTTCCTGTGTCTGTTCTGCTCTCATTTGATGTGACAGCACTTGAAAGCATGAGTTCACATTTCAAATGGACCAGAATAATGAGTGCTTAAGAATCCCGGGTAGGTGGATTTGAATGCTCTGGTGGCGTTGATTTTTACTGGCGGTTTTATCCACCTTCAAATACATGTTTTATTTAACCTGTATTTAACTTAGACATCAGTTGTGTTTCTAGCTCTGGCCTTTTCTGTCTCCACTAGAGTTCTTAGTCAACCCTGTCCCTCACACACACACACACACATATGCACACGCACACACACACACATGAACACACACACCTCAACTTCAAAGCCTCAGTCGATAAAAGGCGTTTTACATTCTTTAAAGCACTTTTTTGCAATACAAAGAGAGATTCAAATAGGGAGTACCCTCTCACAGACCGAGCCAGGAACTCTGGCTCAAGATATAAGTAGTAACCAGATGGGTACAATGCTCTGTTTGTGCCGCAAAACTTTGCCTAATGTGAGCCAACTGTTCACCACCGGACTGTTCGTTTATCACGTTGTCAGGTTTGAATCTCAAGGCGGGGCCGTCAAAGAGCTTCTAACTTTTAGCTCGTGAGGGAGGTGTCAGGTTTGTGCTGTAACCTAGAATTGAACACTATTATGCCCACAGCCTTGAACCTGCCTCATAATAAATGAGTTCTGAGACTATAAATCCTAATAACGGTCCCTGAGAAATATGTGAGCCTCATAATAAGTGAGTTCTGAGACTATAAATCCTAATAATGGTCCCTGAGAAATATGTGAGCTGCACACTTAGAAGAAAGAAAAAGTGATCCTGAAAGGGTTGTCCCCATTTTAGAACCCTTTAAAGAACCCATTTTGGTTCCGGGTAGAACCCTTTTGAGTTCCATTTTAGAACCCTTTCCACAGAGTTCTACATGAAACCCAAAAGAGATCTACCTGGAACCAAAAAGGGTTCTCCTATGGTGACAGCCGAACAACCCTTTTGGAACTTTTTTCAAAGTGTGAAATGGGATGAGTGTATGCCAGAGCTTCCTTGTTCAGCACTCCAATGTAAGCAGAGATCAGGCACCCAGATGAGATTAGATCCTCCTCACACCATTCTCCGTGGCTGTGTTATCCCCTCTCATGTCCTCAGATGGCTGATATGGATGACATGACAACTAAGATCACACTTTGGAATCGTTTTTTGAAACGGTGACAGACAAGCTAACTAAATGTACATATCTGTCCACGTGTGCGTGCATGTGTGTGTACGTGCGTCTACGGCCATCTGATTGGGCGTCCAGTGCGGGGTGTGTGTGAGACCATGCCCCAGGTGTGTGGACAGGGCCGCTGTGTGGACCAGCCCGGAGGGAGACATACCTGCATCTGTAACGAGGGATACCAACACAATGCTCAGCAGACTCATTGTCAAGGTGAATGTTGTTTTGTTAGGGCACTGTTGCTAGTTAAACTACTTAACTACTATTAGGAAGCATCAAACACACATACACATTCACAGCCCAATGTTGGCTGTTCCTGATGCTATACTGGCCCTCAGCTGTATTTATAGTGTGCGGTCATTGAACATGTGATTGTCTTTATGGATGAGTCAGTTTCAGACTGGTTAGGTAACGCAAGCATCTCACTACAATCCCATACCCTGAGAGGCAGCTTGATTACTGTAGGCTTGGTCAGGCTCCTCTTGACCTCTTTAACCCCACTCATCCCCCTTTCCTTTCAGACATAGACGAGTGCAGGAAGTCTCCCCCGCCCTGCGGCAGCGGCCGCTGCCAAAACACAGAAGGGGGCTACAGGTGCAGCTGCCCCTCTGGATACCAGCCGGGACCCCAGGGCACCAGCTGTATAGGTACAACCCTCCCCCCACTGTACACACCACTCACACACACATAGTCGCTAGCCACAGCAGCTGTGCACAGGACGTTTATTCAGACAACAGCTACTCTGTCTCGTTGGGTATAGAGAAAGACCTTCTGGCATCCCTCTGGAATGCTCTGTGTTCTACTTGGAAGTCAAGGATTAGGAAATAGTGTCTGGTACTCTGGTCACTGTTCTTTGAGAATCCCTCATGTTGTTTTTTTCTCATCTGTGTCTCTAGATGTCAATGAGTGCATCCAGGCTCTCAGTCCCTGTTCTGTTGGGGAGTGTGAGAATACACCAGGCCGCTACAGATGTGTGTGTCCTGCTGGCTTCAGAGCCAACTATCAACAGACGCAGTGTCAAGGTAAGAGGGGACGCGTACTCAACATAGTATTCCAACATCAGCAGTCAATAAGTACTATTGACATGATTGTGATTATTATAAGGAATGTTATGTAGATTATGATAGCTGTGCAGTAGTCCCTGTGATCATTCTATAAGAAAATAGATAACTGTTAACTGTCAAGTCTTTGAGTAAAGGACAAACTTTTTTGTGGCACAGATATTGACGAGTGTCGTCAGGTTCCGAACCCCTGTAACAACGGTCGCTGTGAGAATAGCCCTGGTAGCTTCAAGTGTGTCTGCCGCACTGGGTACAAGCTAGAGGGCAACACGTGTAAAGGTAAGGAAGCTATCTCTGCATCTAGTCAACATTATTTCACTACCGAAGCGACTGTACTGTATATATTGCTATCTTCACTCACCAAAGATTGTGTGATATTTGTGAAATTATTCTATTAAACTTAATGTCTATCATTCTCCCTTTCCCCAGATGTGGATGAGTGTGAGGACCCCTTGAAGTGTCCTGGTCAGGCCTGTGTCAACTCTCCAGGATCATACAAGTGTGTGTCTTGCCCACCAGGGTTTGGGCTGCTGAACGAACAATGCCGAGGTAACACTCCTTGTCCGGAAGCAGTTGTATACAAAGCCAAATAATAACCTTTCTTCTGAAAATGGTGAGGTAATGACCAATGTTATAGGGAGTTTAAGTAGAATTCTCCACAGGCTGTTTGATAGAGGGCGCTAACGGTCTGTGTCGCCCCCCTGTTGTAGATGTTGACGAGTGCCGTCAGACCCCCAGCCTTTGCACCAATGGTCGTTGTGAGAACACTCCCGGGAGCTACAGGTGTGTTTGCCATACGGGATACAAACTACAAGGCAAGACCTGCACAGGTACGAGCGATGACTGTATTTACCTACATTCCCTCTTTTGAACCTGTCAGCGAAAATAACTTTCAATCTATGGAAAACAAATTCTGCCGGACTTTTAATGTTCTGGCTCTATTTCAGATGTGGATGAGTGTGAGGACCCTTTGAGGTGTCCTGGTCAGGCCTGTGTCAACTCTCAGGGTTCTTACAACTGTGTGTCTTGCAAGCCAGGCTTCAGCATGATTAATGGACAATGCTCAGGTAAAATGACATTGTCTCTGTGTGTTCTGAGGTATACCTGTGTGTCTGTGATTTTTTTTAAATCCATCCATCGATCCATTAATACATACATTTATATTTCAAATTGGCATCTACCTTTCAGCAATCTCTTGTATCTCCTCTCCATTCCTACAGATATAGATGAGTGTCGTCAATTCCCCGGCCCATGCACCAACGGTCACTGCGAGAACACCCAGGGTAGCTACAGCTGTGCGTGTCTCACTGGCTACAGACTACACGGTGATACCTGTACAGACGCGGATGAATGTGCAGACCCGTCCCAGTGCCCTGGACAGGAGTGTGTCAACTCCCAGGGCTCATACAAGTGTGTGTCCTGCAAGCCAGGCTTTGGGCTGGTGAACAGACGCTGCACAGGTAGGACACAACATGGTCTTTATCAACACCAGTACATTGGAGCGATGGCGGACAGTTCTTCTCCTTCTTTTCTTTGCAGATGTTGACGAGTGCCTCCACAGCCCCACTCCCTGCGCTAACGGTCGTTGTGAGAATACGGCTGGAAGCTACAAGTGTGCGTGCCGATCTGGCTTCAGGCTACAGGGCAACACCTGCACAGGTAAGACTGCGCCCCGAACGTACACATTACTTTTACACATTACACATTACCAGCCGATAAAGAGCAGTCAAACGCATGACTTTCTTTAGCACAGAATAGAGTAAAATACTACCAGGAATTGTCTTTATTTTGTCAACTTTATTATGGGATTGTAAAGAATAACCTCCGTTGGCTTCTCTAGATGTGGATGAGTGTGAGAACGCTCTGCAGTGTCCTGGTCAGAAGTGTATCAACTCTGAGGGCTCCTTCATATGTGTGGCCTGTAGCCCAGGCTTTGAGGCTGGAAACGGACAGTGTACAGGTGAACAACCTTCTCAACCACACACACACACACACACACAGAGACGCACACACATCCATTTCTATTCGATATTGATAATTGTATCAATACTGATATTGATACTTTCACACAGATGTTGATGAGTGTCGGCAGACCTCCAACCTATGTACCAACGGCCTCTGTGAAAACACTCTCGGTAGCTACCGGTGCGTTTGTCGCACCGGGTTCAAACTACAGGACAGCGTCTGTATTGGTAAGGCTGCATGTGTCTGACTTTTGCATGTCTTTACATGATGGTTCAAGGTTCCATATCACTGTTTGATGTGTAACCTCCACTTGCTTCATTTTAGACGTTGATGAATGTGAAGACCCCTCACAGTGTCCTGGGCAACGGTGTGTGAATTCTGAAGGCTCCTACAAGTGTATCGCCTGCAAAGCTGGCCACAGTATGCAAGATGGGTTATGCGCAGGTAAGACTAGCTGTCTATTAGGCAGTATATCAAGTAAATTCAAGGCATTCTGTCCATATAGTCGACATGTTTTTCCAAGGTGTTTTATTGCTCTCTCACTTGCCTGCCGCATTTGTTTCTGGGAAGGAATGCCATGGCTCTTTTACAGCCAAGGAGAGGAGGGGATTTATGAACAACTGCACATTTCTGACTAATGAGGAAACACATTTTTAAAGAGTTGAATTGAGTCAATGTTGCGGAATGTGACACGAGACCGAAATTAGCACCAAACTCTTTTTCACACGCCTTCCACTTGAGATTGTATTTCGTTCATAATGCTTTATGGAATCAGACAATCACATCGCTAACACTGTTAGTGTTATTGGTGAGGCAGCTTGACTAAGACTGTCACCATGCTAAAGTTTGCTGAAGAATCAAGCTGTTCCAATAGCTGTTTATATGAACTGCACCGAGCAGTGTGACCGGGCCATTTTTCATCATCTTACAGTCGGCGACGAGTGAGCGAAGGGGGTGGCCCTCTTGCCCCAGTTCCATACTGCAGTCAGAGCTCTCCTCTGCATTCCTCTCCTCTGCTCTCCTCACTTCACCTTTTCTGGCTTCTGTTACTTCTCTTACTCACTACCAAGCAGTTTTTTTCTGTGTGGTGCACAAATGATCAGCCCGAGTATCATTAAAGGACACTGACACCTGGGTGCATTGCCTCTACCTTCAAAAAACAGAGACCACATAAAAAATTCATATGAATGTACCGTTTCTTTCGCAGTTCACTGTCAGTCAGCACTTTACCCATGCTGTGATATAAGTTAGAAACCAATATACACAGGCAGTTAGAAAAGTCAAGGCTAGCTTTTTCAAGCAGAAATTTGCTTCCTGCAACACAAACTCAAAAAAGTTCTGGGACACTGTAAAGTCCTTGGAGAATAAGAGCACCTCCTCCCAGCTGCCCACTGCACTGAGGATAGGAAACTCTGTCACCACCAATAAATCCACTATAATTGAGAATTTTTATAAGCATTTTTCTACGGCTGGCCATGCTTTCCACCTGGCTACCCCTACCCCGGTCAACAGCACTGCACCCCCCCACAGCAACTCGCCCAAGCCTTCCCCATTTCTCCTTCTCCCAAATCCAGTCAGCTGATGTTCTGAAAGAGCTGCAAAATCTGGACCCCTACAAATCAGCCGGGCTAGACAATCTGGACCCTTTCTTTCTAAAATTATCTGCCGAAATTGTTGCAACCCCTATTACTAGCCTGTTCAACTTCTCTTTCGTGTCGTCTGAGATTCCCAAAGATTGGAAAGCAGCTGCGGTCATCCCCCTCTTCAAAGGGGGGGGGGACACTCTTGACCAAAACTGCTACAGACCTATATCTATCCTACCCTGCCTCTCTAAAGTCTTCGAAAGCCAAGTCAACAAACAGATTACCGACCATTTTGAATCCCACCGCACCTTCTCCGCTATGCAATCTGGTTTCAGAGCTGGTCATGGGTGCACCTCAGCCACGCTCAAGGTCCTAAACGACATCATAACCACCATCGATAAGAGACATTACTGTACAGCCATATTCATTGACCTGGCCAAGGCTTTCAACTCTGTCAATCACCACATCCTCATCGGCAGACTCAACAGCCTTGGTTTCTCAAATGATTGCCTCGCCTGGTTCACCAACTACTTCTCTGATAGAGTTCAGTGTGTCAAATCGGAGGGCCTGTTGTCTGGGCCTCTGGCAGTCACTATGGGGGTGCCACAGGGTTCAATTCTTTGGCCGACTCTTTTCTCTGTATACATCAATGATGTCGCTCTTGCTGCTGGTGAGTCTCTGATCCACCTCTACGCAGACGACACCATTCTGTATACTTCTGGCCCTTCTTTGGACACTGTGTTAACTACCCTCCAGACGAGCTTCAATGCCATACAACTCTCCTTCCGTGGCCTCCAACTGCTCTTAAATACAAGTAAAACTAAATACATGCTCTTCAACCGATCGCTGCCTGCACCTGCCCGCCCGTCCAGCATCACTACTCTGAACGGTTCTGACTTAGAATATGTGGACCACTACAAATACCTAGGTGTCAGGTTAGACTGTAAACTCTCCTTCCAGACTCACATCAAACATCTCCAATCCAAAGTTAAATCTACAATTGGCTTCCTATTTCGCAACAAAGCATCTTTCACTCATGCTGCCAAACATACCCTCGTAAAACTGACCATCCTACCGATCCTCGACTTCGGCGATGTCATTTACAAAATAGCCTCCAATACCCTACTCAATAAATTGGATGCAGTCTATCACAGTGCCATCCGTTTTGTCACCAAAGCCCCATATACTACCCACCACTGCGACCTGTATGCTCTCGTTGGCTGGCCCTCGCTTCATACTCGTCGCCAAACCCACTGGCTCCAGGTCATCTACAAGACCCTGCTAGGTAAAGTTCCCCCTTATCTCAGCTCGCTGGTCACCATAGTAGCACCCACCTGTAGCACGCGCTCCAGCAGGTATTTATCTCTGGTCACCCCCAAAGCCAATTCCTCCTTCGGCTGCCTCTCCTTCCAGTTCTCTGCTGCCAATGACTGGAACGAACTACAAAAATCTCTAAAACTGGAAACACTTATCTCCCTCACTAGCTTTAAGCACCAGCTGTCAGAGCAGCTCACAGATTACTGCACCTGTACATAGACCATCGATAATTTAGCCCAAACAACTACCCTCTTCCCCTACTGTATTTATTTATTTATTTATTTTGCTCCTTTGCACCCCATTATTTCTATTCTAATTTGCACTATCTTCCACTGCAAATCGACCATTCCAGTCTTTTACTTGCTATATTGTATTTACTTCGCCACCATGGCCTTTTTTGCCTTTACCTCCCTTATCTCACCTCATTTGCTCACGTTGTATATAGACTTATTTTTGTACTATATTATTGACTGTATGTTTGTTTTACTCCATGTGTAACTCTGTGTTGTTGTATGTGTCAAACTGCTTGCTTTATCTTGGCCAGGTCGCAATTGTAAATGAGAACTTGTTCTCAACTTGCCTACCTGGTTAAATAAAGGTGAAATAAAATAAATAAATAAAAATATCCAGAGCGCATGAAAATCACTTCGAGGTATTCAGCAGATGTCTGGCTGTTAGACTGGTGCTGATGTGAACCAACAGAGTTTTCAACAGATGTTTAGACTTCAAAGGGGATAGCGTGTAAATCAGAGACACCTTAGAAATGGATGTAACACTTGAGAATGGATGGATGTCTCGTTGGAGTGGTTTCACTGTCAAAAAGTTATATCCATAAGGGACCGAGCCCATTGGTGCTGTGTTGATTTAAGAGAAACACTTGGAAGCTGTTTAACCCATTTTAGCGGGAACAGAAAGACCCTATACATGAAGCAGAAGTGTGTGTGTGTGTGGTGTGTGTGTGTGTGTGTGTGTGTGTGTGTGTGTGTGTGTCTGTGCGACCAAGCTGCAGTACCGATGAGCATTCCCCTCTCCCTTCCTCAGATGTGGATGACTGCCAGAGCCCTGACACCTGTGGTGCAGCGAGACTGTGTGTGAACACGGACGGCTCCTACCGCTGTGACTGTCACCCAGGCTACAGAACCACTGGCCTTGGACGCCAATGTAGAGGTCAGTATCGATGACGGCGATAATGATGGTGACGAATGCCACAATGTTGGGGATTTCCTTTGATGACGTGTATATACATCACCGCGCGTTGGGTGTTCTTTTCTGTCATATTTTAACGTGGTTGTCTTGTCTTTTCAAAGACGTCAACGAGTGTCTAGAGGGGGAGTACTGCTTCCCCAAGGGAGAGTGTGTGAACACAGAGGGCTCCTACCGCTGTGTGTGCTCCCAGGGTTACACCACCAGCAGCGACGGCAGCTCCTGCCTAGGTGAGGCCTCACGACCATCTCACACACACACACACCTCATGCACACACCCAAGTCCGACTGGCCTTTCTGTAGGCTACTCTTAAACCTGCAGAATGGAGAAGTCTCTACTCATTACATATATTTGCTGTTTACTCTGTTTAAACTGCACAGCCCATTAACTTGGACAACTCTAATCCCTTATACAAATAATCCTTTATAGGCTACTTTACACAGATTATATTACTCATAGCCTCTCACACAGTGAGATTGCTTTGCTTGGCGGTAGGCACAGCGGGGTTGTCTGTGGTGATGTAATGGCGTGTTGTCATTGCGTGCCCAGATGTGGATGAGTGTGCCAGGTCAGGCCCGGGGGTGTGCCAGGATGGGCGCTGTGTCAACACAGAGGGCTCCTACCAGTGCCAGTGCCAAGTGGGATTCACCACCAACCCAGAGAAGACAGCCTGTCTGGGTAACTCAACACCTCAACTACTCTGCACTGTTCATCATTCACCGTAGACAGACCATTGAAAATGCATGTCCATTTTATGTAATACGCACAGCTTTCGGGACTGAGCTATGGGGATGCTGAAGTTTTTGTGTGTGTGTGTGTGTGTGTGTGTGTGTGTGTGTGTGTGTGTGTGTGTGTGTGTGTGTGTGTGTGTGTGTGTGTGTGTGTGTGTGTAATCCCCACTTTCTCTCTCCCAGATGTAGATGAGTGCTCAGAGGGAGCAGTGTGTTGGTCACAACGTTGTGAGAACACCATTGGCTCCTACCGCTGTATCACCTCCTGTGAGCCGGGCTACCGGGTCACCCGCACCGGAGAGTGCGTCGGTCAGTTCCATCTCTTCATCATCCTCATCGACTTCATCCTTTACTAAATCTAGTTCACACATAAGAATCGACTTTTTATTATTCTTGTATTTTTTAATCCACTTGATTTATTTTTCAATGATCTGATTCTATGGTACTGAGAAGTCCAGAGGAACTCAATCTTTCGAGATTGAATGCCGTTCTCATTATACTGTCATACAGTTTAGCCATGATAGTTTATGTAGGAATGTTTGGCATATTGGACACAGATGTGGGATCCAGGCTGAGGGCGGGGCATAAGGGTTTGCTGGTCATGGCAGCTGTGTTTGATTGATGTGTCAGGTTGGAGGCTTTCACCTCGCAGATGCTCAGTCACAAGAATGCCATTCGCCTTTCCTTGCCAAGATATGCATCTGTAACACGCAGACACACACAGACATTGTGAAAAAGAGCTAGGGATATATCTCACTGTATTGTCTTCACTGACTATTGCTTTATACCTTTAAATAATTTAATCAAGTTTATCCATCTACAGTGGGGGGAAAAAGTATTTGATCACCTGCTGATTTTGTACGTTTGCCCACTTACAAAGAAATGATCAGTCTATAATTTTAGTAGTAGGTTTATTTGAACAGTGAGAGACAGAATAACAACCAAAAAATCCAGAAAAACGCATGTCAAAAATGTTATAAAATGATTTGCATTTTTATGAGGGAAATAAGTATTTGACCCCTCTGCAAAACATGACTTAGTACTTGGTGGCAAAACCCTTGTTGGTAATCACAGAGGTCAGACGTTTCTTGTAGTTGGCCACCAGATTTGCACACATCTCAGGAGGGATTTTGTCCCACTCCTCTTTGCAGGTCTTCTCCACGTCATTAAGGTTTCGAGGCTGACGTTTGGCAACTCGAACCTTCAGCTCCCTCCACAGATTTTCTATGGGATTAAGGTCTGGAGACTGGCTAGGCCACTCCAGGACCTTAATGTGCTTCTTCTTGAGCCACTCCTTTGTTGCCTTGGCCGTGTGTTTTGGGTCATTGTCATGCTGGAATACCCATCCACGACCCATTTTCAATGCCCTGGCTGAGGGAAGGAGGTTCTCACCCAAGATTTGACGGTACATGGCCCCGTCCATCGTCCCTTTGATGCGGTGAAGTTGTCCTGTCCCCTTAGCAGAAAATCACCCCCAAAGCATAATGTTTCCACCTCCATGTTTGATGGTGGAGATGGTGTTCTTGGGGTCATAGGCAGCATTCCTCCTCCTCCAAACACGGCGAGTTGAGTTGATGTCAAAGAGCTCCATTTTGGTCTCATCTGACCACAACACTTTCACCAGTTGTCCTCTGAGTCATTCAGATGTTCATTGGCAAACTTCAGACGGGCATGTATATGTATTCTTGAGCAGGGGGACCTTGCGGGCGCTGCAGGATTTCAGTCCTTCACGGCGTAGTGTGTTACCAGTTGTTTTCTTGGTGACTATGGTCCCAGCTGCCTTGAGATCATTGACAAGATCCTCCCGTGTAGTTCTGGGCTGATTCCTCACCGTTCTCATGATCATTGCAACTCCACGAGGTGAGATCTTGCATGGAGCCCCAGGCCGAGGGATATTGACAGTTCTTTTGTGTGTCTTCCATTTGCGAATAATCGCACCAAATGTTGTCACCTTCTCACCAAGCTGCTTGGCGATGGTCTTGTAGCCCATTCCAGCCTTGTGTAGGTCTACAATCTTGTCCCTGACATCCTTGGAGAGCTCTTTGGTCTTGGCCATGGTGGAGAGTTTGGAATCTGATTGATTGATTGCTTCTGTGGACAGGTGTCTTTTTTACAGGTAACAAGCTGCGGTTAGGAGCACTCCCTTTAAGAGTGTGCTTCTAATCTCAGCTCGTTACCTGTATAAAAGACACATGGGAGCCAGAAATCTTTCTGATTGAGAGGGGGTCAAATACTTATTTCCCTCATTAAAATGCAAATCAATTTATATCATTTTTGACATGCGTTTTTCTGGATATTTTTGTAGTTATTCTGTCTCTCACTGTTCAAATAAACCTACCATTAAAATTATAGACTGATCCTTTCTTTGTCAGTGGGCAAACGTACAAAATCAGCAGGGGATCAAATACTTTTTTCCCCCACTGTAAATATAATGATGACAGTGATCATACTTGAGACCATGCTTCAGATTCATTTAGGAGACATCTCTCTCTCCACTTCTGTTTCTTCTTCTCTCACAGATATCAATGAGTGTGCCAATGAGACCGTATGCGGGGAGCATGCGTTCTGCCAGAACCTAATTGGAACATACCAGTGCATGTGTGACCAGGGCTACACAGCCACCAGCGATGGGAAGGGATGTGCGGGTATGTCTCAACACAGATGCACGAGTCTCTGATAAGTGTACAAACGCCACCATGCTGTACTGTCATTTGTCTTTGCTTGGTTTAGCCTACATCGTTATACCTTTTCGCCCCATATTTCTCTTTCTTTCGCTCTCGCGCTCACTCACTCTCTCACTCTCTTTCTCTCACTCTCTCGCTCACTCTCTTTCTCTCGCTCTTTCTTTCACTCTCTTGCATTCTCTCTCTTTCTCCATTTTGCTCTCCCTTTCGCTCTCTCTTTCTCTCTATTTCTCTCTCTCTTTCTCTCTATCTATCTCTCTATCTCTAGATGAAAACGAGTGTGAGACTATGCAGGGTGTGTGTGGCGCGGCGCGCTGTGAGAATGTGGATGGCTCCTTCATGTGTGAGTGTCCAGGACAGGGGGAAGAGTTTGATACGCGCTCAGGACAATGCCTCAGCACGCACCGACCAGGTACTGTACAGTGTCCAACACTATGTGCTTTTCGAGGATTATCTAGATAAGCTTGTTTTTCCCCGTACGAAAATAAACATTTCTATTCCCTGATGGGAATAACACTTTCCCTGCTTCAAATGTTCATTCCTACACTGTTTTATTGGCATTTAACATCAGTTTGTGCATGGTGAGTTTGGTGAGACCTCTTCAACAGGTGCCCATTCAAACAGCTTGGTGTTGCTGCCCCCTGCTGTTCATCAGGTAACACTATGTTGTCTTTGTGGTCAGCGGCGCAGCCATAACCACACACACCTCAACCCTCAAACGTCACGTCCACGTGTCTCACAGGTCTTCCCGTGTTCCCTGGCGGCTCCTCCTCGTCTTCGTCTTCCTCCACCACCGACCTCGGTCCCCAGCGTCGGCCCGATGCGTCCCAGCTGCCCCCTGCCCGGCCTGGCGAGTTGAGGGAGTGTTACTACAACACCGAGGAGCAGAGCTCGTGCAGCGTCCTGGCCCGCAACACCACTCAGCAGGAGTGCTGCTGCACCGTGGGCCAGGGCTGGGGCATGGGCTGCCAGTTCGACCCCTGTCCTCAACTAGGCACAGGTAGGGACCAGTGATCAACACTGATGTGAATAGTATGTATTTCGTATATAGTATAGTATAGTATTGTATATAGTATGACTATATTGAGTATGTATCTAGCACAGGAGGTTGGTGGCACCGAAAAGGAGAGAATGGGCTCGTGGTAATGGCTGGAGCGGAGTCGGTGGAATGGTATCAAATACATCAATCGCATTGTTCCCATGTGTTTGATGCCATTCCATTTGCTCCGTTTCGGCCATTATAATGAGCTGTTCTCCCGTCAGCAGCCTCCTGTGGTCTCCATGGGATATATGTATATGTATACGACTAAAGAGAGTATGTATGTCTATGGTAGACTCCTGGAGTCAGCTCCACCTGTCAACCCACTCGGAAAAAGTTATCCCTGATATCGTGAAGTGTTCCTCTCTGATGTGTCGTGTTGTTGTTTCCTGTGGTTGCTGTTCAGCCGAGCACCAGGCGTTGTGCCCCAGCGGACGTGGATATGTGACTGGGCCAAGAGTGTTTAGCTACAAAGGTAACGGCGGTCTCACATACACACGCGGCAGGTAGCCTAGCGGTTAGAGCGTTGGGCCTGTAACCGAAAAGTTGCTCGTTCAATATCCCTGAGCCGACTAAATGAGCAAAGCACTTAACCCTAATTGTTCCAGGGTTGCATTTTCATTTCACACTTGTACATGTGTGAAACAGGACAAATATAAGCACCCCTATTTGACCTCTTTTTGACACGCATGATTTGTAGTCATGCTTATTGCTGATACTGTACCGTACCTGTAATCCAGGCCTTCATCTCCTCTCACAGATGTGGATGAGTGTAAACTGTTCCACCCTGAGGTGTGTAAGAGCGGTGTATGTGTCAACAACATCCC
The DNA here is from genome assembly GCF_965601325.2 of Salmo salar. Taxonomy (NCBI): domain Eukaryota; kingdom Metazoa; phylum Chordata; class Actinopteri; order Salmoniformes; family Salmonidae; genus Salmo; species Salmo salar. The sequence goes on from NC_138299.1 coordinate 122,924,949, forward strand.
TGGCTATTCCTGCTACTGCACCAGTGGCTACTACTACGATAACGTGTTTCTGGAGTGCATCGGTTAGTGGCATACCTTCATCGGTGATATTGGGCCGTTTTGACCCAGTCTTCATAATTGTGGTTGAATTAGATGGATGTATATAATGGGTAGGTTCCTAAAATCTCATCTCTCTCTCTCTGTCTCTGTCCTCTCCTGGTAGATGTTGATGAGTGTGAGGCAGGGGAGGACAGCTGTCCAGGGGGAATCTGCGTCAACACATTAGGCTCACACTTCTGTACCTGCGTGCCTCCTCTTGTGTTGGACGACACTCAGCGCAGCTGTGTCAATTCCACTGGCCTCGCCGTGGGTAAGACTACATACACTGGGAGACGGGAGTGCCCAATAACTCACCTTATGAGTCCTCACTACTCATTTTTTACTTATTAGCTCAAACTGTGAGCTCTCTCTCTCACCGTCTGTTTTCAATCTCTCTCTCGCTCCTGCTTTCCCCATCTATCTTTCCCTCGTTTTTCCCACCTCCCTTTCTCCATCTTTCTTTGCCTCTCTTTCCATCTCACCCTTCCCCTCCTCATTCCTGTCCTCTCCCTCCTGTCTCCAGATGAGAAACTGTCCTTCTGCTGGCAGTATGTCACACCAGACCTGGTGTGTCAGAGCCCCCTGCTGGGCAGACAGGTCACCTTCACTGAGTGCTGCTGTCTGTATGGAGAGGGCTGGGGACTGCAGTGTGCTCTGTGTCCTGCCAGAGACTCAGGTACTACTAGACTGACCGCACACTCACTGATGAGCTACTACGGCCACGCTGATTGTGGATGAGTATTTGCATTGAACATTCCGCTGTGTTAGCATTTTGTCACGAGATACAAGCAAAATGTAGCTCTGTTGCGGAAGAGTGTTGTGTTTATGGTGTCATTTTTGGTCTACGCCTCTTTTCCTTCTCTGCCTCTTTCAGAGGACTATGAGGCTCGGTGTAACGTCATCCTGAGGCCCCCAGAGTTTCCTCCCTCCTTCCCTGACCGCTACGGTCCGGACCCAGGGCCAGGACCCGGCAGAGGAGGAGGAGGGGGGTATCGCGTGCCCTATGGACCGGACTCCTTCCCAGATCCCATCCGCCGCAGGCCTGAGTACCCCCGGCCTGACTATGACGACTACACACCACCAGGGGGCAGCAGGTCTGGCTTCAGAGGCAGAACGCCCAGCACATTCAGCGTCCCAGAGAGCCCATACAGACGGCCCTCAGGATACATGTAACACACTGCCCTATTCACCACACTCACTCATTAACATACATCATCACAAGACGCAACATATGTTCTCGACAAACATGTTGGATTTCTCCCTCCCAGTCCTGAGCGGTACTATGACGAGGACGACTACGGTCCGCCTGACGCGCCTCCAAGACTTCCCTTCCGGACCCTCCCAGACCCTCGTTCTGAGCTTGCCTTTGGGGCGCGGCCCCCTCTCCCAATCCCCGAGGGCCTCCCTCTGAGTCTGGCCCCCCTCCCGGACAGTGACCCCTACAGTGAGGAGGAGGAGGGGCTAGAACCCTGGCGTGTGGAACCCCCGTTCCCTGACAGACGGGGGCCAGTTGGTGGAGGCGGAGGCCCAAGGAGAGTCTATGAGAGTAAGCCCTCTCTTTCTGTGCATTACTGCATTACTGTCATTTTGTCAATGCTGCTGCATTACGCAAAATATTTCACGTTTATTTTAAGATGTAAACTTAGCCTAGGCCCTGTGAAAAAATGTGTTTGATTAGCTATCTGTTCTTACTTCTGACCATGTCCTCCTCTCCCCGCTCCAGGACGATATGAGCCGTATGCAGGCCTGAGCACAGAGGACTGTGGGATACTGCACGGCTGTGAGAACGGCAGGTGTATCCGTGTGGCGGAGGGATACACGTGTGACTGCTACGAGGGATACGAGCTGGACATGACCTCCATGGCCTGCATAGGTAGGTATCCCTCCTCACACAATCCACAAGACAAACCCTTCAACTAATCGCAGTTGTCTATATGCAAAACTCCCTGTCTTTCACTGGTCTTTCGAACCTTATGCCTTTCAATCTAGATACTGTATGCATCACATAGCAAGAGCCACTCTCTTATTCTCAGATTGACATTTATGTTACAGTAAAATCTGTAGATTTACCAGTGTAATGGAGAATCTAGAAATTTCCAGGGAAATGTATAGATTTACCGTTTTACACATCTACCGGAACATACAGTACCAGTCAACAGTTTGGACACACCTACTCATTCAAGGGTTTTTCTTTATTTTGGACTATTTTCTACATTGTAGAATAATAGTGAAGACATCAAAACTATGACATAACTGTAGTATGGAAACCAAAAAAGAGTTAGACAAATCAAAATGTATTTTATATTTGAGATTCTTCAAAGTAGCCACCCTTTTCCTTGATGACAGCTTTGCACACTCTTGGCATTCTCTCAACCAGCTTCATGAGGTAGTCACCTGGAATGCATTTCAATTAACAGGTATGCCTTGTTAAAAGTTATTTTGTGGAATTTCTTTCCTCAATACATTTGAGCCAATCAGTTGTGTTGTGACACTGGTTGGTATACAGAACATAACCCTATTTGGTAAAAGACCAAGTCGATATTATGGCAAGAACAGCGCAAATAAGCAAAGAGAAACGACAGTCCATCATTACTTTAAGACATGAAGGTCAGTCAAGAACTTTTAACGTTTCTTCAAGTTCTATCGCAAAAACCATCAAGCACTATGATGAAACTGGCTCTCGTCAGGACCGCCACAGGAAAGGAAGACCCAGAGTTACCTCTGCTGCAGAGGATAAGTTCATTAGAGTTAACCTCTTACATCTAGACGTTCCGCTAGCGGAACACCGCTCCAATATCCAATGATAGGGCGTGGCGCGAAATACAAACTCCTCGAAAATCCGAAAACTTCAATTTTTCAAACATATGACTATTTTACACAATTTTAAAGACAAGACTCTCCTTTATCTAACCACACTGTCCGATTTCAAAAAGGCTTTACAACAAAAGCAAAACATTAGATTATGTCAGGAGAGTACCCAGCCAGAAATAATCAGACATCCATTTTTCAAGCTAGCATATAATGTCACAAAAACCAAAACCATAGCTAAATGCAGCACTAACCTTTGATGATCTTCATCAGATGACACTCCTAGGACATTATGTTATACAATACATGCATGTTTTGTTCAATCAAGTTCATATTTATATCAAAAACCAGCTTTTTACATTAGCATGTGACGTTCAGAACTAGCATTCCCACCGAACACTTCCGGTGAATTTACTAAATTACTCACGATAAACGTTCACAAAAAATATAACAATTATTTTAAGAATTATAGATACAGAACTCCTTTATGCAATCGCGGTGTCCGATTTTAAAATAGCTTTTCGGTGAAAGCACATTTTGCAATATTCAGAGTAGATAGCCCGGCCATCACAGGCTAGCTATTTTGACACCCACCAAGTTTGGTACTCACCAAACTCAGATTTACTATAAGAAATAAGAAAAATTGGATTACCTTTGCTGTTCTTCGTCAGAATGCACTCCCAGGACTTCTACTTCAACAACAAATGTTGGTTTGGTTCCAAATAATCCATAGTTATATCCAAATAGCGGCGTTTTGTTCGTGCGTTCAAGACACTATCCGAAGGGTAACGAAGGGTGACGCGCCGGCGCATTTCGTGACAAAAAAATTCTAAATATTCCATTACCGTACTTCGAAGCATGTCAAACGCTGTTTAAAATCAATTTTTATGCGATTTTTCTCGTAAAATAGCGATAATATTCCGACCGGGAGTCGTTGTTTTCATTCAAAGACTGATAATGTAAAATGGCCCCTTCACGTGCACCCGTCTCATTGTTCTCAGATCGACCACTATCCAAATGAGCTACTGTTTTTCAGCCATGGACTGCAGAGTCATCATTCACCGTTCTGGCGCCTTCTGAGAGCCTATGGGAGCCTTAGAAAGTTTCACGTTACAGCAGAGATCCTCTGTTTTGGATAGAGATGACAAAGAAGGCCAAGAAATGGTCAGACAGGGTACTTCCTGTACAGAATCTTCTCAGGTTTTGGCCTGCCATTTGAGTTCTGTTATACTTACAGACACCATTCAAACAATTTTAGAAACTTTGGAGTGTTTTCTATCCAAAGCTACTAATTATATGCATATTCTAGTTTCTGGGCAGAAGTAATAACCAGATTAAATCGGGTACGTTTTTTATCCGGCCGTGAAAATACTGCCCCCATCCATAACAAGTTAACTGCACCTCAGATTGCAGTCCAATAAATGCTTCACAGAGTTCAAGTAACAGACCCATCTCAACATCAACTGTTCAGAGGAGACTGCGTGAATCAGGCCTTCATGGTTGAATTTCTGCAAAGGAACCACTACTAAAGGACACCAATAAGAAGAAGGGACTTGCTTGGGCCAAGAAACACGAGCAATGGACATTAGACCGGTGGAAATCTGTCCTTTGGTCTGATGAGTCCAAATTTGAGATTTTTGGTTCCAACAGCCGTGTCCCGGTGAGATGCAGAGTAGGTGAACGGATGATCTCTGCATGTGTGGTTCCCACCATGAAGCATGGAGGAGGTGTTGTGATGGTGTGGGGGTGCTTTGCTGGTGACACTGCCTGTGATTTATTTAGAATTCAAGGCACACTTAACCAGATTGGCTACCACAGCATTCTGCAGCGTTACACCATCCCATCTGGTTTACGCTTAGTGGGACTATCATTTGTTTTTCAACAGGACAATGACCCAAAACACACCTCCAGGTTGTGTAAGGGCTATTTGACCAAAGAGAGTGATGGAGTGCTGCATCAGATGACCTGGCCTCCACAATCACCCGACCTCAACCCAACTGAGATGGTTTGGGATGTTGGACCGCAGAGTGAAGGAAAAGCAGCCAACAAGTGCTCAGCATATGTGGGAACTCCAAGACTGTTGGAAAAGCATTCCTCATGAAACTGGTTGAGAGAATGCCAAGAGTGTGCAATGCTGTCATCAAGGCAAAGGGTGGCTACTTTGAAGAATCTCAAATATAAAATATACTTTGATTTGTTTTAACACTTGTTAGGTTACTACATAATTCAATATGTGTCATTTTATAGTTTTGATGTCTTCACTATTATTCTTTAACCTGTCTGGGAACCTGGGATGCTTGCGTCCCACCCTAGTCAACAGCCAGTGGAATCGCGTCGCGCGAAATATAAATACCTCATAAATGCTATAACTTCAATTTCTCAATCATATGACTATTTTACACCATTTTATAGATACACCTCTCCTGAATCGAACCACGTTGTCCGATTTCAAAAAGGCTTTACAGCAAAAGCAAAACATTAGATTATGTTAGGAGAGTACCCTGCCAAAAGAAATCACACTGCCATTTTCAAAGCAACTAGCATGCATCACAAATACCCAAAACACAGCTAAATACAGCACTAACCTTTGACAATCTTCATCAGATGACACTCTTAGAACATCATGTTACACAATACATGCATTTTTTGTTCGATAAAGTTCATATTTATATATAAAAACAGCATTTTACATCGGCACGTGACGTTCAGAAAATATTTTCCCTCAAATGCTTCCGGTGAATTAGCGCTACAATTTACAAAATTACTATTTGAAAACATTGTTAAAATGTAATATTGTCATTCAAAGAATTATAGATTAACATCTCGTGAATGCAACCGCATTGCCAGATTTAAAAATAACTTTACTGGGAAATCACACTTTGCAATAAACGAGGTGGTATGCTCAGAAAAATAGGCTAGGCAATACATGTTAGCGCCATCTTGGAACCATCTAAAATCAAATATACTATTGTAAATATTCCCTTACCTTTGATTATCTTCATCAGAAGGCACTTCCAGGAATCCCAGGTCCACAACAAATGTAGTTTTGTTCGAAAAAGTTAATAATTTATGTCCCAATAGCTCCTTCTTGTTAGCGCGTTCCGAAGGCTACTCATAATGTACTGAAGCGCGCGGGACTTGTCGTCACGAATGTGCAAAAAATATATATTTACGTTCGTTCAAACATGTCAAACGTTGTATAACATAAATCTTTAGGGCCTTTTTCAACCAGAGCTTCAATAATATTCAAGGCGGACGATTGCATTGTCTTACTAAACGTTTCGGAACAAAAGGGTACCCATGGGCACCCGCGTCATAGTAGTAATGGCCCTCCCTCTATGACCAACTTTCCAAGCCTCTCTTTCGGTCAGTTTCTACCATAGAAGACGCAAACCACTTTGTAAAGACTGTTGACATCTAGTGGAAGCCTTAGGAAGTGCTAAATGAATCCTAACTCACGGTGTGTTTCATAGGCAAAGTGTTGAAGGTGATTCCACAAATCAGATTTCCACTTCCTGCATGGAATCTTCTCAGGTTTTGGCCTGCCATATAGGTTCTGTTATACTCACAGACACCATTCAAACAGTTTTAGAACCTTTAGAGTGTTTTCTATCCAAATCTACTAATTATATGCATATTCTAGTTACTGGGCAGGAGTAGTAACCAGATTAAATCGGGTACGTTTTTTATCCGGCCGTGCAAATACTGCCCCCTATCCCCAACAGGTTTTAATGTAGAAAATAGTAAAAAATTAAGAAAACCCTTGAATGAGTAGGTGTGTCCAAACTTTTGACTGGTAGTGTATATACATTTGGACATGCACTGATTCACATGTATGTGTTTTCACTTGTTTCCTTGTTCTGCTTCTATGCCCAGACATCAATGAATGTGAGGATCCTGACAACGTGTGTGCGAGCGGCCGATGCATCAACACAGACGGCTCCTATCGTTGTGTGTGTCACCGAGGCTATGTCATGTCCCATCGGTCCAACCGCTGTGTGGCGGCATAACACAGCTACTACTTTGAACATTGTCTTCCCCCACTCAACAGTCCTATCTGCTACTAGGGAAGCATCAGGGGCTCACTAAAATACCTGTCCAAAAAAGCTGAGAGGGTTGTTCTCTGAAGAAAACGTCAATGTACTGACGTATCGTGTCTGAGAGAGATTTGAGTCCATAGAACTCTGATATTAATACAGTTTGAGTCTTATACAGCACGCACAACTCATTATACATACACATGAGCTCAACTACACACACACACACACACTTGAGACTGCTATTTTAAAGCAGGTAAATAAGTATTATGTCCCTTAGCCAACCTTTCTTTTGAAGTTGAAATGCATAGTGGTGAAAAAGAGGTTAACGTACATTGTCCAGAATCCTAACTATACGAACATGTATTTAAAGGTAGGATCCGGCCCATTGAGATTGCTCACTTTGAGCTCAGTCATGTTCAACACACCGTGTTCTGTGCCTAGACCTGAGGCAGACAGGAACCATTGAATTGGGCCAGTGTAGTCTCCAAGACAAAGATTTACATTTCAGTCATTTAGCAGACGCTCTTATCCAGAGCGACTTACAGTAGTGAATGCATACATTTCATACATTTTATTCTGTGCTGGCCCCCCGTGGGAATCGAACCCACAACCCTGGCATTGCAAACACCATGCTCTATCAACTGAGCTACAGGGAAGGCTAAGATGACACGCTACTGCTACAGACGAGCAGAGCCTTTGTCTAAGACGGAATCTCTGTCTGTGGATGTTTTGTTAACGAACGCTCTCTTCAGCTGGACTGTACAAAAAAAAACCCAGCAACATCACAACATCGCTGAACCAAATTTGTATTCCTCTAAAATGTCAGTGACTTGTATTCTCTCCATTTGTTGATTTTACAACCCCCCACTGATGTTTATGATTGCTTCTTGTATTAATTTATGCTGTTCAAAGTTAAATGACTCTTTATGTAATAATAACTTTTATTATTTTATAGAAATGTATATGCGGAAGAGGAAGCTACACATCACTGACATGTTTGTACATTTATTTCTTTAGACTTTTTTTTTTTACATGAGAATCGAATGTACCTTAAAACTGATATAAGATAGTTGACTTTGTATTCACAATTTGAAATGTTGTTTGTGTGATCAATACACAATCAGTGATAAAATACCATGTACATATTTACAATTGAGAAAAAACTTTTTTTTACCAAATGATATCTGTTTCAGTGAGTAGAACCATTTCTGTAAATGTTCCTTCCTGGTGTAGTTTACAAGCTGAAACAAACCCAAAAACATGTCCTCCTTTCAGCACCTAAAGATGTATAACACTATGCACTGTATTCGTGGACGACGTAGCCGTTGTGTACTTTTTAAACAATATTTTTTTGTTGTAATTTTTTGTATTTGTTTCTGGTTAATTGTTTTGTCAGTGATTTAAAAAAAAATCTTTATTGCTATGAAAACTATTTGAAAATATATTTGCACACTTTCCATTCCAAGTGACTTTTGGATCTCATTCTTTGTTACAGAATCACATGTATCGTATACACTTTTACTCTACAAGGTTGTTGTTATAAAGTAGTAACATATTGGAAGCTAGTTCAGTATATATTAGGAGTAAATCAGTGGTGTAGGTATTACACAGTATTTTGATTTAGCCTGACGGCTCAAACTAAATTCTTCCGCTGCACTGTCGTTCGCTACATACTTAGTGTTGACGAGGGGCACAAGGGGCGTTGTACAAAACAAAGTCATCAGCGATTGGATCATCTCTAACCAATCAGCGTATCAAAGCCAATCACGAATTTCCAAACCACTACATTACCCATGTGTGTTGTAGCTTTGGCTCAACCTATTGGTTTCTGGACCAATCAGATGTGTTTGCATTCGGATGTGTTTGCATTCGATGAAGGGTTGCATTTGGTACTCAGATCCAGACTCATGGCGGAGAAGAAACTAACGTCTGTGGGCGTGGTGTAGCGTTTGGCTGGAGAAAGGAGTGTGGGTAGCCAGGCAAATTTTGATTAGTATCATCACTGTCCCTATCTTACACTGTCATAACAGCAGTTTCCACCTCTCTCACACATGCTCTATGTGGCCAGGCCTCTAATCCATTTACCTGCTATTCTAACCCTAATTCCCAGTAGTGTTTATAAAGATCCCATGTCTAATCTCTTTTATAGGCCAATCCTTCACCACACACTACAAAGCTGATTAAAGAGGTTCACTTCATACTTAATTATCTCTTGCGGATTGCAAGGGCTAGCCAAATATCCACTTTTTCTGTTGGACTGTACACTCTCTGTTTTCGCTCCTCATGAACTATCCTGAATCTGGGCCAAATGACTGGAAGACCGGTGTTAACACTTACCACTTGCTGGCAAATACGATAAGTGGCAGCTTCAGAGTAATTGTAATGCCTCATTATTACTGTGTTCACCAATATCCAGCAACAACTACATTTGCTGTTCCTTTGATTATCCTTTGTTTATTACAAATATAGCCCACTTGAGTGGGTCTACAATTACATTACACCAAACATTAGGAACACCTTCCTAATATTGAGCTGCACCCCCAATTCAGCCTAAATTTGTTGGGGCATGGACTCTACAAGGTGTCGAAAGCATTCCACAGGGATACTGGCCCATGTTGATTGCAATGCCCACAGTTGTGTCAAGTTGGCTGGATGTCCTTTGGGAGATGGACCATTCTTGATACACAAGGGAAAACCCAACAGTGTAGCAGTTCTTGACACAAACCAGCATTTTTTTTGTCTTGCCCATTCACCCTCTAAACGGCACACATACACAATCCATGTCTCAATTGTCTCAAGGCTTAAAAGTAATTAATTAACCTGTCTCCTCCCCTTAATCTACACTAATTTGAAGTGGATTTAACAAGTGACATCAATAGGGGATCATAGCTTTCACCTGGATTCACCTGGTCAGTCTATGTCATGGAAAGAGCAAGTGTTCCTAATGTTTTGTATTCTCTGTGTATATCACTCAGCCTTTAAACACGTAGTGACTATGGAGCCTTTATTAAATTATCATTGTAGCGGTAAGAGTACCTTAACAGGCATTAGTATTATTATAGTTTTGTAAGTGGACTTTCAGCCTGTTACAATGTAATGATATGGGATCAGGACAAGGGACAAGATGGGCAACAGTAGGCTCCTGCTCCACTGGCTCCATCACAGAGAGGGAGAGATTTCAGTCCTGTCTGTACCATTGACCCGCACTGTAACAGAGCATGAAAACTGGACCCAGGCTGACCCACGCCTCAGTACACACCCAGGGAGCTATAGAATCACTTGATTTCACCCATTAGCCCTGATGGTGTTGTTTGTGTTAACAAGGTCAACTGAGGCTCTCTCTCTGTGCGTGTGTGAGTGTCTGTGTGAGTGTGTGTGCATTGAGTGTGTGTGTGTGTGGGGGGGGGGATATCTTGCTGATGTAGCCATTGTTGGATTAGGGTTGAGGAGGAATGAGAAGTGTCAGGTAGTGTCAGACTAGACAGTAATCCTATCTCCCTGTACTGGGGGCCTACCCGGGTCAGAACCGGGTCAGTGTGCTGCTGTGCTGTAATACATTTCACAGCAGGGGGATGACAAGGGCAGGGAATGTGTTTCAATAGAGAAGAGGCATCAGGGGTCCACTGTGGGAACCTTTCATCCCAAATCATTTTGAGATGGAGGAATACCATGTGTAAATGTATCAGGGAACTAGCCAAAAGCATATTTGTTTGGAATATCCACAATTTAGAAGAAGAAAAAAGGAATCATAATGTATTGGTTATACAGAACATTCGGGAAAGTATTCAGACCCCTGGACCTTTTCCACATCTTGTTTTACCTTACAGCCTTATTCTCAAATTAATTAAACAAAATGTTTTCCTCATCAATCAATCAACGCGTTCCAGCAGGTATATCTCACTTGTCACCCCCAAAGCCAATTCCTCCTTTGGCCGCCTCTCCTTCCAGTTCTCTGCTGCCAATGACTGGAACGAACTACAAAAATCTCTGAAACTGGAAACACTTATCTCCCTCACTAGCTTTAAGCACCAGCTGTCAGAGCAGCTCACAGATCACTGCACCTGTACACAGCCCATCTATAAATAGCCCAAACAACTACCCTCTTCCCCTACTGTATTTATTTATTTTGCTCCTTTGCACCCCAGTATTTCTACTTTGCACACTCATCTACTGTCAAATCTACCATTCCAGTGTTTTAATTGCTATATTGTATTTACTTCGCCACCATGGCCTATTTATTGCCTTTACCTCCCTTATCTCACCTCATTTGCTCACATTGTATATAGACTTATTTTTCTACTGTATTATTGACTGTATGTTTGATTTACTCCATGTGTAACTCTGTGTTGTTATATGTGTCTGTCACGTTCTGACCAGTAAAGGGGTTATTTGTTATTGTAGTTTGGTCAGGACGTGGCAGGGGGGTATTTGTTTTATGTGGTTCGGGGTTTGTTAGTATATGTGTTTATGTAGAGGGGTGTTTGGTTAGAGTATTCCTGGGTTTTTGGGTTATTTTCTATATTTTGTATTTCTATGCTCTGTCTATGTTGTGTATTTCTTTGTTGGCCTGGTATGGCTCTCAATCAGGAACAGCTGTACATCGTTGTTGCTGATTGAGAGTCATACTTTGGTAGCCTGTTTTCACCTGTCCCTTTGTGGGAAGTTGTTGTTGCATAGCTGTGTGTTAAGCCTGCAATCCTGTTCATTCAATCGTTTTCTTGTTTTGTTTGTTCAGTGCTAAAATAAAGTCACTATGAGCACTCAACCCGCTGCGCCTTGGTCCACTACGTACGACGACCGTTACAGAACTACCCACCACAAACGGACCAAGCAGCGGGGTAAGGAGCTGGAGAGGAATTATGTGGACTACAGGGAATCGTGGACATGGGAGGAGATTCTGGACGGGGCTGGACCATGGCACCAGGCTGGTGAATACTGTCGCCCACCGGAGGAGATAGAGGCAGCCAAGGCGGAGCGGCGCCGGTATGAAGCTTTATACGGGCCAATTGGGAAGCACGAGAGGCACCCCCAATAATTATTGGGGGGGGCACACGGGTAGTTTGGCTGGGCCAAGGGTGAGCCCTAAGCCAACTCCCCGTGCTTATTATGGGGAGCGTATGGAGTGCAGAGCGCCTGAGTATGCGGAAGTGCGCACGATCTCGCCCATGCGCACGCACAACAGTCCGGTGCGAGTGATACCAGCCCCTCGCAAGTGCCGTGCTAGTGTGGGCATCCAGCCTGGAAGGAGGATGCCTGCGCAGCACATCTGGCCACCAGTGCGCCTCCTAGGCCCAGGCTACCCTACGCCTGCTCTACGCACGGCAACCATCAGGCCTCTGCACAGTCCAGTTCGCCCTGTGCCAGCACTCCGCTCGTGCAGGGCTGCTATTACCATCCAGCCAGGACGGGTTGTGCAGGAGGTGCGCTCCAGACCTCCAGTGTTTACCCATAGCCCTGTGTACCCAGTTCCTGCTCCTCGTACTAGCCCTGAGGTGTGTGTCTCCACTCTGGCGTGTCCAAAGCCAGCACCACGCACCATGCCTCCAGTGAGTCAGCCCAGTCTAGTACATCCTGTTCCCGCTCCTCGCACTAGCCTTGGGGTGTGTGTCACCAGTCTGGTACCTCCACTACCAGCCCCACGCACCAGGCCTCCAGTGCGTCAGCCCAGTCCAGCTCGTCCTGCTCCTGCTCCTCGCACTAGCCCTGTGGTGCGTGTCCTTAGTCTGGCGCGTCCTAAGCCAGCTCCACGCATCAGGCCTTCAGTGCGCAGTCCCCGTCCAGAGCTTCCGGCAATAGTGCCTCGTCCAGAGCTTCCGGCAACAGTGCCCCATCCAGAGTGTCCGGAAACAGTGCCCCGTCCAGAGTGTCCGACGACAGTGCCCTGTCCAGAGTGTCCGGCGACAGTGCCCAGTCTAGAGATGGCCCACAGTCCGAAACCAAGAGAGACGGCCTACAGTCCGGAACCGAGTGAGACGGCCTACAGTCCGGAACCGAGTGAGTCGCCCTACAGTCCGGAACCGAGTGAGTCGCCCTACAGTCCGGAATCGGCGCAGCCAGAGTCGCCCTACAGTCCAGAGCTCCCAGAGTCGCCCTACAATCCGGAGCTCCCAGAATCGTCCGTCTGCCCGAGGTCTACAGCGAAGTGCTTCAGCCCAAGGTCTACAGCGACGTGCCTCAGCCAGAGGTATTCAGCGAAGGGTGGATAGGTTAGGTGGGGGGGACTAAGGACAGAGCCTGAGCCACCTCCACAGTAGGAGGATTGGGGAGGGGGGTGGTGTAGCACGGGAACCTTCGGTGACGGCAGCCACCCTCCCTTCCCTCCCTTTAGTTTGGGGGGTTTATTTTGTGTTTACTTTTTGTGTGAGGTGTATCCGGGGTCTGCACCTTTTTTGGGGGGGGGGGGGTACTGTCACGTTCTGACCACTAAAGGGGTTATTGTAGTTTGGTCAGGACGTGGCAGGGGGGTATTTGTTTTATGTGGTTCGGGGTTTGTTACCCCATAATGACAAAGTGTAAACAGGTTTTTAGACATTTTTGCAAATGTATTAAAAATAAAAAAACTGAAATACCCTTTGCTATGAGACTCGAAATTGAGCTCAGGTGCATCCTGTGTGTCACGGGATACTAGGAGTGGTGGTTGGAGTCAGGCGCAGAGAGCAGAGGGTCAGTACAACGTCTTTATTTACTCCGGCACAAACCGGTCACGCCAAAACAGAAGGGTGCGTAAAATAAATGACCAACCCAAAGCACAGGGCAAAAAGGTCTAGAGAGAGAAATAAGGCGTCAGCCAGCACGTCCAAAATAACACAACAGCGAAATAATCCCGCACAAACCTGGGCGGGCTAAACAGGCTTAAATAAACACAAATCAAGAAACATAACACGGGAACAGGTGCAAACAATAAGACCATACAAACCGAAAAGGAAAAAGGGATCAGCGGTGGCTAGTAGGCCGGCGACGACGACCGCCGAGTGCCGCCTGAACAGGCAGGGGAGCCACCTTCGGTGGGATTCGTGACACTATGTCCATTTATCATCCTTGACAACTTGATTGGAGTCCATCTGTGGTAAATTCAATTGATTGTACATGATTTGCAAAGGCACACACACCTGTCCCACAGTTCACAGTGCAGTTCAGAGAAAAAAACAAGCCATGAGGTCGAAGGAATTGTCCGTAGAGCTCCGAGACAGGGTTGTGTCGAAGCATAGATCTGGGGAAGGGTACCAAAAAAATTCTGCAGCATTAAATGTCCCCAAGAACACAGTGACCTCCATCATTCTTAAATGGAAGAAGTGTGGAACCACCAAGACTCTTCCTAGAGCTGGCCGCCTGGCCAAACTGAGCAATCAGGGGAGAAGGGCCTTGGTCAGGGAGGTGACCAAGAAGTTAATGGTCACTCTGACAGAGCTCCAGAGTTCCTCTGTGGAGATGGGAGAACCTTCCAGAAGGACAACCATCTCTGCAGCACTCCACCAATCAGGCCTTTATGGTAGAGTGGCCAGACAGAAGCCACCCCTCAGTAAAATGCACATGACAGCCCGCTTGGAGTTTGCCAAAAGGCACCTAAAGAACTCCCAGACCATGAGAAACAAGTTCCTCTGATCTGATGAAACCAAGATTGAACTCTTTGGCCTGAATGCCAAGCGTCACATCTGGAGGAAACCTGGCACCATCCCTACGGTGAAGCATGGTAGTGCCAGCATCATGCTGTGGAGATGTTTTTCAGCGTCAGGTACTGGGAGACTAGTCAGGATCGAGGGAAAGATGAACGGAGCAAAGTTCAGAGAGATCCTTGATGAAAACCTTCTCCAGAGCGCTCAGGACCTCAGACTGGGGCGAAGGTTTACCTTCCAACAGGACAACGATTCTAAGCACACAGCCAAGTGGCATGGGGACAAGTCTCTGAATGTCATTGAGTGGCCCAGCCAGAGCTCGGACTTAAACCCGATCTAACATCTCTGGAGAGACCTGAAAATAGCTGTGCAGCGACGCTCCCCATCCAACCTGACAGAGCTTGACAGGATCTGCAGAAAAGAATGGGAGAAACTCCCCAAATACAGGTGTGCCAAGCTTGTAGCATCATACCCAAGAAGACTCTAGGCTGTAATTGCTGCCAAAGGTGCTTCAACAAAGTACTGAGTAAAGTGTCTGAATACTTATGTAAATGTGATATTTCAGTTTTTATTTTTAATACATTTCCATACATTTCTAATAAACATTTTTTTGCTTTGTCATTATGGGGTATTGTGTGTAGATTGATGGGGGGAAAAACAATTTAATCCATTTTAGAACAAGGCTGTAACATAACAAAATGTGGAAAAAGTCAAGGGGTCTGAATACCTTCCAATTGCACTGTATAATATGCCAAATGGATTGATACATTTTTGTTGGATAATCTATTTTGAAACTTATTGGGATCCAGCTAATACCAGTAACTCAAGTGAAGCAGGTATCTAGAACAGCGTTTATACCTGTTTCTAACTTCCGTCTTTTGTCCTGATCTTGTCCGCATTCTGATTGTGCCGATATTTTTGGACAGGTGTAGACATCAAAAGATTGTGATCAGATCATCCTGCCCACCTCCGGAGGGAGTCAGACACGCCTTGTGTGTGGATATCTTACAAGTGTAGACAGATCTGGACAGAGAAACCATTTAAATCGTCATCATTCCGCCCTCTAAAATCATTGACAGGTGGCACCATTGAATGATTATATCAATATGTGTCTTACAAAAAATAAATACATATTATTTTTAAAGAATAGCTGTGAAATAATTTGTATAAAAGAAGGGACCAGGAAATGTGGTCACAATGCAAACACAGTAGATGGATAACCGACACATTTGAATACTGTGTGTGTAGACATATTTCTGGAAATGTGCGCACAATCAGAATGCAGACAAGATCAGGACAAAGGACCCATGTTAGCGCCAGGTATAAACTTGGCTAAGGTGTCTGGTGGCTGGATTTGGATGTTCTCGCTCCTCACAGGGTTTTCACACATCAGGGTTGTCCAAAAGTGCTGCTTCAGCACCCCTGCCAACACACTGGCATCGGACGGCTGCTAATCCTCACCCTCCAGCCACCCTAACCCTCCTACCTCATCCCCACCTCCCCTTTCACCAGATGTAAGCCCTGTACTGTACACATGTACCTGACCTACTGACCAGTTCCAAGTAAGAATTCCCTCTCTCTTTCCACTACCTCCCTCCCCTCCCTTTCTCTAGTCTAATTCTATCCCTTGGTTTTCCGGCCTGTTCTAATTCCCCCTGCCTGCCTCTCACTTTCTCTCCAGCTCACCTTACCTGACTTTCAAAGATTAACCATGAAAACACACTTCAAAGAGAAAGACCTATGTGAGACTAGACAATCTTAATTAAGATACTTCAGGAATAGTGATGCATTTTGGTTCAGGAATTAGAATACTACTGTCACCGATATGCAATTTATAGCTTTTAAAAGTGAGAAATTGTTATGAGGAACAGCAAATACCTGGAAGCAAAGAGGATGCCGTGCCCGTGAGTCTGTACTGAGTGCTTTCTCTGTTTACACCAAACAGTATAAGAGGGAAATCCTGGTTCCAACGATTACAGAGATGAGGGAGGGCGGAGTCTGGAGAAAAAAGAATAGTAAAATACATTTAATGACAACTGAGCAAAACCAACGGACATAGTGCATGGTGTTCCATCATAAGCAATAACGTTTCATGTTTTCACCTCGCTTTGATAACACTCTGTCAATAAGAGGTACCAGTGAAAATCCTCTTTAACAAATCCTGTTCATACTTTGACTCGTGTATCATGTATAAATGTTGCCTTCTGTGTGGTATGTAAACATGTAAATATGTATGTTGTACACTCAACACAATGGAAGTGAGAAGAGAATGAAACCATCAACAGACGTTTAGTGCTTGTCAGGATTAGTCCCCCAGGCCCCGCCCCTTTGCAATGACACAGGGCTTCAGCTAAATAAATCTGCAACTATAACTGTGGCCCTTGTCTCAGTGTCCTCACTCTGTCACTATTTCTCTCCATTTAGCTCCCAAACCAGAATACCACAATACTACTACTGCCTTGATAACTACATTTCTCATTTCGTCTCCTTTCTTCCTGGATATGGATCTAAAGGATTTTTGCCTGAGTGAAAATGTCCACTTCCTCAGCCAGCACAACCAGTAAGAATTCTTGAGATTTATGTTGTTGTTGTTTTTTTTACATTCATATTTGGTATGAAAGTAATGAACAATTGAATGTGATCATAGATACATTTTATTGGTCGTTAATCTGATGGCCACCAATTATGTGCTGTTGATGTGTGTTTACTTTTCATTTAAGCATGAGATAAGGATTCATTTAGTTGAGAAAAAAAAGTTATTATTAATTGTCTGTAGAATAAATGCAAAAGTTGGTTTCCTCCATGGGGAACATGAATAGAGTTGTTGGTCCTTGAGGTGGTCCATCCAATAGGCAGACTATATTGTGGTCTGCATGCCACACTGTTATCCTAGCAGTTCTATAAATAATAGGGTATTATTTCAGTGGGACTATATTGTTGTCATGATCATTTCAATTGTGCCATCAGCCTGTTGGACTCAAACACCGACGACGGTCCTTCACTAGATGATAGATGTATCAAGACGGATCCCCCCAGCCCTACCTTCGCCCTGGACCGAACCACAGCATTCAGTCCCAGCTCGGACAGCAGTGGATACAGTTTATTCTCACAGGGTCACTCGCTGGACCCGGAATCCCCGAGTTCGAGCAGCAGCGGCAGCGGTGTCAGCGCAGCACCGGACTCTAGCAGCGCATCTCAGTTTCGCTCAGATCGCAGTTTGGCGCTCTCCGCGCACGTTGACTCCATCCTCAAATGTGACTACTTATCGTCGCTGGGCTCTGGACCTAAAAGGCTGTGCCTAGTTTGTGGCGACTTTGCATCAGGATATCACTACGGAGTAGCGTCGTGTGAGGCATGCAAGGCTTTCTTCAAGAGGACAATTCAAGGTAAACAGAAGTGTATAGGTTTTTGCAAAAATCTGATAGAACATCAAATCAAGCCGTCTGGGATGGTGTGTGTTGCGTGCACTGTGTGCGAGCGTGCACGTGTGATACATTTACGACAGGGCAAAGTTCTGGGCTAGATCTTAATTAATAATATAATCAATGATCTATTAGAGGGGGAAGCGCAAATGAGGGTGATTGCAGCATACACAGATTTCCAATAGTTCTGTCAGCCGCAGACTCAGCTATGGGATTGATTTTCGTGTGAAGACTCAATGTGGTTCATATTGGTTGATGGCCCCAGAAATGCTTTATTGTCCCCCAAGCTGAAATCGGGAGGGGACTGTGGATCTATCTCGGTCCGTTCGTACGTTCGTTACACGCGATAGACCAATCTGCTATCTCAGACAGCACTGGGCCGATTTTGATGCGTCTTGCCTTAGAGATCCGTCATTGACAATGTTACACTGATTGGCTGCGAGAGCTATGGCCTAGTAGTTAACATAAGGGGGTCGACAACGACATGTTTATTGTTGCCTTGTTTCTAAATGGAGAAATTGCTTCAGTATATTATTTGGTTTTGATTTCTTAATATAATCCTGAATATTGTATTTTTGCAGTCTGAAACAAGAGAGGATTATTCTCTGCTACAAATGTTTTAAAAGAATTGACGCGTGATATTGATCCAGTGGCTTGATGCATTAACGACTGATTTTCAACATTATTTGACTATGCGCCTAATTTCAAGTATGCTTGAAGTTGAATGAAAATACTTATTTTATTCTCATTTATCAAAAGTGGCTTTTCATAATGCATTATTTTAGCAACAGTGCCCATCTCAAAGTATGAAACTGCAGCTTAATAAAAATGTGTTATTGCACCTATAACACCGCACAACACCTTTTAGTTTCTTGTGAATGGCACTCTGAAGAGGTGCCAATCTCCTGTTAAAAGCTTGGAGCTGTAACTTGGATGCCCTAATCTCAGAGCCTCTTGTCCAGGGGACAGGAGGTTTAGGGGTGAGCTCATTGATCGAGGGCCCTTGGCCCCTAGATCACCCCCAGATCCAGACCCGCTTGTCTGGGTATAGATGGGTGGGAGAAATGAATCAATACTCTATTAAATCCCCTTTTTGTCTTGTGTGAGCCCAAACATTGTAACACTTGTTGTGGTCATTAGGCTCAGTGTGAAAAAGCCAATCAATATCTGTATTTTGTCTGGGCTTCTATTGATTGCTGTGTGAAAGCTCAGGGTGCCAGCGAACACAGAGGCAAATTACTTCTGCCATAGTGCCACAGAATTACTTCTGTCATAGTGCCACAGACAGTGAAACTCAGTAAACCACCAGATGGCAAGGGTTAGCCATGGTGGCACACCCCCTAAAAACACACATTGTTTTACAGCATGGCAATTTGACCTTTAGGCTTTCTGAAAAGTTAAGCATCAAGAATGCACTTTGAGAAAGATACTGTAAAATACAGTGTCACCGTTTAGATTGCATTTTTGCGACATTGGCTTTTCTGACTGGTAACCTCAAGTATAGAGGGCGGGGTGTAAACAGAGCTGCGCTTTCTGTGTTTCCAGGTAACATTGAGTACAGCTGCCCTTTGATGAACGATTGTGAGATCACCAAGCGTCGTAGGAAGTCGTGCCAAGCGTGCCGCTTCCAGAAGTGCCTGCGTGCCGGCATGATGAAGGAAGGTGAGACTTGATGACCAACTCAACAACTCATCTCAGTGGAATCAATGGGCTCAATAAACAGACATGCTTAAGTGTACCAGCCTGCAGAACACATACAGCCTGACTTACAGTTTTTAATTACTCAACCTCTATTTTCAATCCCCATTAGCTGTTGCCAAGGCAGCTGCTACTCTTCCTAGGGTCCTGCAACATTAAAGCAGTTATATACAATTTTAAATATTACATGGCATTAGGCCACTACTATTCTACCACATACACTACCGTTCAAAAGTTTGGGGTCACTTAGAAATGTATTTTCATCTCTTTTTTTAAATTGATTCTACTGCTTACATCAGTTACCTGATGTGGAATAGAGTTCAATGGCGCCATGACTCTATGTAGTACTGTGCACCTCCCATAGTCTGTTCTTGACTTGGGGATTGGGGATCAATCAATGAGCAAAGAAGATGATCACTGATAATCATGTTTGTGTCACCACAGGTGTTCGCATGGACAGAGTAAGAGGAGGACGTCAGAAGTACAAGAGAAGGGGGGACTCTGGCCTCTCTCTTTATATGAAGGCCCCAGACACACACCCCGTCAAGGCCAACGGTGAGTACCCTCCAATAAGAGCCTCGTCAGTCACAAACGGGGAGTACACTAGAGTACATTACTAATATATCTGTTTGACCTCTTTCAGGAAACAAAGTGATCTCCCAGCTCCTCTTGACAGAGTCAGCCCCCCTGTGTGCCACGCCTGACAACTCAACCAATGATGACAACCTTAAAGCCCTGCTGACGCTTTGTGACCTCCTTAACAGGGAACTCTTGGTCATGATTGGCTGGGCAAAGCATATCCCAGGTACCCACTCCTGTTGCTCTTGTAGGTCATGTTAAATAAGCGTGACTCCCTGCTTAAAAAAAATAAAAATACTATGCCATTTTACACTGGTACAAAGGGACAAAGTTTACTTTTTATACTGTGAGAACTTATGGAGTATTACATTTCCATATTTGCCCTTCCAGGCTTCTCTGCCCTTTCATTGGTGGACCAGATGGCCCTGCTGCAGAGTGGTTGGATGGAGACGCTGGTCTTGTCAGTGGTGTCTCAGTCTCTGGGCTATGAGGAGGAGCTGGTGTTTGCTGGGAACCTGCATCTGGACCAGGCCCAGTGCAGAGCGGCTGGACTCTCTGACCTCTACACTGCCCTGAGACAGCTGACCACCAAGTACAGGCAGATTAACCTGAGCCGAGAGGAAGTGGTTACTCTCAAGGCTATGGCCCTCGCCAACTCAGGTACTAACTACATGGCCTGCACTGGATATCTGTTATCAGTAGTTAAGTGTTGTCAGCTGTTTATTTATTGTTTTATTTAACCTTTATTTAACTAGGCAAGTCAGTTAAAAACAAATTCTTATTTACAATGACGGCCTACCCCGGCCAAACCCTCCCCTAACCCGTACGATGCTGGGTCAATTGTGCGCAGCCCTATGGGACTCTTGATCATGGCCGGTTATGATACAACCCGGGATCGAACCCGGGTCTGTAGTGACGCCTCTAGCACTGCAGTGTCTTAGACCGCTGCGCCACTCAGGATCCTGTAACTGTGACAGAGCAAACTCAAGAGACCTAGCTGTACCCTTGTACAATCCCTCTTAGAAAGCATATTAAGAATGACAGAACTACCAGAAACATATACTACTATCTAATCTGCCTGGCTACTGCTTACAATAAATAATTGTGTTAAATTCAGCTTTACAATACACTGGCTTGGTACAAAATCTACTGCACCGTCTTCAGGCAGCCCTACATACAGCCACTCCTTCAGGACTGCTCTATTCAATCCGTATTGTGGAAGTTCAGCATTGCAGCGTGATTGAAATTTAAAGGCAATGTTACCGCGTTAGCGGAGACTGTAGTTACGTAAACGCTACAGATGTTGGCTCGATCGGAAATTACCTTTACTTGTCTATCTTGCAATCTGTAATGCTTTAGTAATACAGATTGATTCAAGCCCCTAAGTGTGATCCACAGTGCCTTTCCCTCAGGGTGTGTCCTTGAATACACTTTTGCTCCAGGGTCAGGTTCCCTAGCAGGGCAAGGCTGTTAAATGATGGTCAATACCTTGAAAAGCTACTAGCTGTCAGGGACTGACTGAGTGCCTAGACCCCTCATATTGGCAAACGTCCCTCACAGGTCTCGTATTTTAGTAATGGGATTCTCTCAGCATTACCCATGTCACTATCAGCCCTCCACTTTTTTTTTTAACTACCATTAATAATTTGATATAATGACTAACATGTTGTATTTAGTTTATTGGAGTCATAAATAAAGGGGTCATTATGTGAACGGTATTACCAATGCTATACTATATACTTGTGTGCTCCAATTTTTTTTGTTGATGAATCATTTTTCAATCACCTCTGTACAAACTGCCAGTCTTCAGACCACCATGACAGAGACTGGGGAGGTCTAGACGTCTGCCAAATCTGTTTTCCAACACCCACTTCTCTCACCCCTCCCTCCCCTCCCTTCCGGCTCCCGCTGTTATTCCCCAGGCCACAGCAAGTGGAAACTGATCAATATCCTAGCAGTGAGAAGGCTGCTTCTGCCCTCAGCCCTGATCAATAAATCCATCTGCCTCCCAGCGCCCTGCAAATGATCACAGGAATTCAGAAATCCATTAGGCGAGTCTGGCTGTGTTAGCCTGACACTCCGGGGCAGTCACACCGCCTGAGGTGGCTAGAAAGATCAGAGGAGGGAGCCTTTGTTTTTACATTTACAGTCCTTTCAGGAAAAATGAGGGTCGGCTGCATGCAACTTAACCTTGGCCCGTCCATTAGCCCTCAATGGCGAAACAAATGAGGTGGACAATGGGATCTGACACGCTGTCATGCCGAAACAAGGGGAGGTTTATCACACAATTCCACCCACACCCAAACACCCACAGGCCTCCCTTGACCTTGTCTCTCCCCACTCAGACGCAGAGAACCTGGAGTGTGTGGAGGCAGTGCAGCGGTTCCAGGATGGACTCCATGAGGCCCTGCAGGAGTACGAGAGCGCCCAGCACCCAGCAGAGCTTCACCGGGCAGGCAAACTGCTCATGACCCTGCCCCTGCTCCGGCAGACTGCCAACCGTGCCGTGGACACCTTCTGCCGGCTCCACCTGGAGGGCCACGTGCCCATGCACAAACTATTCCTGGAGATGCTGGACGCCAAAATATGACTGTTCTACACCTAACCTTCCATTGGCCCCTCACAAACCGTAACCAGGTGCCCCATTGTTGTGGGGTCAGAAGTTCAGGGTTTGGTGGGTCACAGTTTTATGACAAGTCACGGTGTCATGGAACGAGCCTGATAACTGCATACTGTAGAACAACATATACAAGTGATAGATCTTGTTTCTCATTAGGGCAAAAGCCAAGGGCTCTATTCAATCCGTATCGCGGAAGTTCAGTGTTACAGTGTGATTGAAATTCAAAGGCAATGTTCTTGCGTTAGCGGAGACTGCATTCACGGTAAATACTAGCCTATGTCGGCTCAATCGGAAATGACCTTTACATTGCTATCGCGCAATCTGGAACGCTTCAGTGATACAGTTTGAGTAGAGTTCCAAGTCTGGTAGATTCATATATTTTGGTACTTTTTCCAGAGGAGAGTATGTATATTGTTTTTTTTTGTATCGTGGGGATTTTCCAGCCATGATATTCAGTCTATATGAAAGGATGTCACTCATGTGAAAACATAATAGCACTTACTGATGATGCATTCTGTTAGCTAGATATCACATAGCCAATGGCCTCTGCAAGCTGTTAGCCAGGCTGAACCAAACTATTAGTACTGCTATCATTACAAACAGCACATTCTTTTGGACTTACCTGCCTTATAATGTACTAAGAAGTTGCGTTGCCATGACATTTGTATTTTATTTATTTATTTATTACACGATCGCTGTACAAAGACATGAACTGCTTTCCTACTAGTTTGTATGCGTTTGAATAAAATGCTTTTGGAATTAAATGCGTTTCGAGTGTGACAGACATTGGAGTGTGAACATTGTGTTTCATGTTGAACCACAAAGTAGGCTCTCTGTAATTAGTTAATAGTTTTATTCCATTTATGAAGATCAGATTAGAAAAGTACAGTCATAAAAGCGAGAAACTCGAGGGTACTGTATATGAAATGCACTCACAGCATCCTCGGCTAACATTCTGCTACTGACAAAGCAATCCCACTGTTGCCAAAATAATTATTATTAGTTCATGGACAGACAGATGTATTTTGTACAGACAAACACAGAACATTCAATGTTACATTTCCATTTAAGATATTTGTTACATAGATATATATACAGTATATATATATATACACTGTATATATATATATATATATATGTATATACAGTTGAAGTCAGAAGTTTACATACACCTTAGCCAAATACATTTAAACTCAGTGTTTCACAATTCCTGACATTTAATCCTAGTAAAAATCCCCTGTCTTTGGTCAGTTAGGATCACCACTTTATTTTAAGAATGTGAAATGTCAGAATAATAGTAGAGAATGATTTATTTCAGCATTTATTCATTTCATCACATTCCCAGTGGGTCAGAAGTTTACATACACTTAATTAGTATTTGGTAGCTTTGCTTTAAATTGTTTAACTTAAGTCAAACGTTTCAGGTAGCCTTCCACAAGCTTTCGACAATAAGTTGGGAGAATTTTGGCCCATTCCTCCTGACAGAGCTGGTGTAACTGTGTCAGCTTTGTAGGCCTCCTTGCTCGCACACGCTTTTTCAGGTCTGCCCACAAATTTTCTATGGGATTGAGGTCAGGGCTTTATGATGGCCACTCCAATACCTTGACTTTGTTGTCCTTAAGCCATTTTACCACAACTTTGGAAGTATGCTTGGGGTCATTGTCCATTTGGAAGACGCATTTGCAACCAAGCTTTAACTTCCTGACTGATGTCTTGAGATGTTGCTTCAATATATCCACATAATTTTCCTCCTCATGATGCTATCTAGTTTGTGAAGTGCACCAGTCCCTCCTTCAGAAAAGCACCCCCACAACATGATGCTGTCACCCCCGTGCTTCACGGTTGGGATGGTGTTCTTCGGCTTGCAAGCCTCCCCCTTTTTCCTCCAAACAGAATGATGGTCATTATGGCCAAACAGTTCTATTTTTGTTTCATCAGACCAGAGGACATTTCTCCAAAAAGTACGATCTTTGTCCCCATGTGCAGTTGCAACCGTAGTCTGGCTTTTTTATGCCGCTTTTGGAGCAGTGGCTTCTTCCTTGCTGAACAGCCTTTCAGGTTATTTCGATATAGGACTTGTTTCACTGTGGATTTAGATACCTTTGTACCTGTTTCCTCCAGCATCTTCTCAAGGTCCTTTGTTTTTGTTCTGGGAATGATTTGCACTTTTTGCACCAAAGTATGTTCATCTCTAGGAGACAGAAAACGTCTCCTTCCTGAGCGGTATGATGGCTGCGTGGTCCCATGGTGTTTATACTTGCGTGCTATTGCTCCCAAGGATGAACCAGACTTGTGGTCTACAATTTTTTTTCTGACGTCTTGGCTGATTTCCTTTGATATTCCCATGATGTCAAAGAGGCACTGAAGTTGAACGGAAGGCCCTGAAATGCATCCACAGGTACACCTCCAATTGACTGAAATGATGTCACTTAGCCTATCAGAAGCTTCTAAAGCCATGATATCATTTTCTGGAATTTTCCAAGCTGTTAAAGGCACAGTCAACTTAGTGTATGTAAACTTCTGACCCACTGGAATTGTGATACAGTGGATTATAAGTGAAATAATCTGTAAACAATTGTTGGAAAAATGACTTGTGTCATGCAAAGTAGATGTCCTAACCGACTTGCCAAAACTATAGTTTGTTAACAGGAAATTTGTGGAGTGGTTGAAAAATGAGTTATAATGACTCCAACCTAAGTGTATGTAATCTTCTGACTTCAACTGTATATATACACACACACACACACACACACACTACCAGTCAAAGGTTGACACACCTACACATTCCAGGGTTTTTCTTTATTTTTTACATTGTTGAATAATAGTGAAGACATCAAAACTGTGAAATAACACATATGGAATCACGTAGTAACCAAAAACGTGTTAATCAAATCAAAATATCTTTTATATTTGAGATTCTTCAAAGTAGCCACCCTTTGCCTTGATGACAGCTTTGCATACTCTTGGCATTCTCTCAAACAGCTTCATGAGGTAGTCACCTGGAATGCAGTTCAATTAACAGGTATGCCTTGTTAAAAGTTCATTTGTGGAACTTCTTTCCTTCTTAAAGTGTGTGTTGGGTCATTGTCCTGTTGAAAAACAAATGATAGTGGGACTAAGTGTCAACCAGATGGGATGGCGTCTCACTGTAGAATGCTGTACTAGCCATGCTAGTTAAGTGTCCCTTGAATTCTATATAAATCACAGACAGCGTCACCAGCAAAGTTCTTGAAATTTTCCCTATTGACTGACCTTCATGTCAAAGTAATGATGGACTGTCATTTCTCTTTGCTTATTTGACCTGTTCTTCACATAATATGGACTTGGTCTTTAACCAAATAGGGCTATCTTCTGTATACCACCCATACCTTGTAACAAAACGCATTAAGAAGGAAAGAAATTAATCAAATGAAGGTTTAACAAGGCACACCTATTAATTGAAATGCATTCCAGGTGAATACCTCATGAAGCTGGTTGAGAAAATGCCAAGCGTGATCAAAGCGGTCATCAAGCCAAAGGGTGGCTACTTTGAAAAATCTCACATATAAAATATATATTACTTTTTTGGTTACTACATGATTCCAGGTGTTATTTCATAGTTTTAATGTCTTCACTATTATTCTACAATGTAGAAAATAGTAAAAATAAAGAAAAACCCTTGAATGAGTTGGTGTGTCCAAACTTGACTGTTTATATATAAGTCAGAAAATGGCATTTAAAACAACATAGGATAATGGGTTAAAAGCCTACCTTTGGGTTTCTTACAATTCCACAAAACATTCAAGGTGGTGCCAGTTTAACCAATGACACAAACATACACATAAATGGAAGAGTTTGATTAATAGTATGACTTTCTGCTTCATTTATGTGACATGGAATTGCAGAAGAAAAACAAATGCTACCAAAGTGAAAGACAAAAAAAAGAGTGACAAGTATTAGACAAGACAGTAAACAGAGACAAATTTGAACACGCCTCTTCATCTGAGCTATTGGTGCAACAGAAAATACTGCCGAACTACGTTGTTGTCAGTGACATATCAATTAACCCAGTTAACATTGCAACAGAAACTAAACACTAAAACACACAAACATGTGAAAACAGGTTAATATTTACAAAATATAAAACATAAGTAATCAAATGGTTCAGAAAAAGCACAAAAGAGATAGACCTCTACCTACATTTGGTAGAATCCCTCCACAATCAAGTTGCTTGTCCTTGCAACAAAGTTTGGGTAAAATGGTCATAACCCATTAAGAAAAAGATAAAACACAGGTACGTGAGGCACTGGGTTGTGATCTGGAGGAAGACTCGAAAAAGAATGATCCAAAATGGCAGTAAGTTAGTCAGATGTAACTAAACATATGAATGATAAAATGTCTATCATTTATCTACAGATTGGCCATCGGATTCTTCTTCAACAATCATCACTACATTTGATACTGCGTGTGCAGTAGGCTTATTGATTCATTTAAGGTACAGAAAGCCAACCGTAGTGCAAAGCAGGAAGACTGAAATAGAAATCTGTAGAGGATATCAGAAACATTGAGGCCAGCCACCTGGACAGCTGATGAAACTGTGGTTTTGCACAACCAAATAATACAATTTCTGCAGAAACTAATCGGAAACTGTCTCAGGGAAGCTCATCTGCGTGCTCATCCTAACCAGGGTGAAACCGCTCTTCATGGATTAATCCCGGTTTCAACTGCACCGGTCAGATGGCAGACAGGGTGTATGGTGTTATGTAGGCGAGAGGCTTGCTGATGTCAACGTTGTGAACAGACTGCCCCATGGTGGCGGTGGGGTTACGG
This sequence comes from Salmo salar, assembly GCF_965601325.2. Classification (NCBI taxonomy): domain Eukaryota; kingdom Metazoa; phylum Chordata; class Actinopteri; order Salmoniformes; family Salmonidae; genus Salmo; species Salmo salar. The sequence continues at coordinate 122,952,616 of NC_138299.1, forward strand.
TATGGGCAGGTATAAGCTACGGACAACAAACAAAGTAGCATTTTATCGATGCCGATTTGAGTGCACAACAATGGAGGCTGGTGGGAGAAGCTATAGGAGGACAGACTCATTGGAATGGCTGGAATGGAAGCCATGGAACTGAGTCAAACATGTGGTTTTCCTATATTTGATTTGTTATATACAGTTCCATTTATTCCATTCCAGCCATTACAATGAGTCCACCAGCCTCCACGGATGCACAGAGATACCGTGATGAGATCCTGAGGCCCATTGTCGTGCCATTCATCCGCCGCCGTCACCTCATGTTTCAGTATGATAATACACAGCCCCATGTCGCAAGGACCTGTACATAAAATGTCCCAGTTCTTCCATTCTCAGACATGTCACTCATTGAGCATGTTTCGGATGCTCTGGATCGATTTTGTACAACAGCGTGTTCCAGTTCCTGCCAATATCCAGCGACTTCGCACAGCCATTGAAGCAGAGCGGGATAACATTCCACAGGCCACAATCAACAGCCTGATCAACTCTACGCGAAGGATATGTGTCGCGCTGCATAAGGCAAATGGTGGTCACACCAGATACTCACTGGTTTTCTGACCACACTACAAACGTTAAGGTATCTGTGACCAACAGATGCATATCTGTATTCCCAGCCATGTGAATTACATAGGCCCTAATCTAATGATTTTATCTCAATTGACTGATTTCCTTATATGAACTGTAACGCAGTAAAATCTTTGAAATGGTTGCATTTATATTTTTGTTCGGTGTAATTTAATGAAATGGACTGCTCTACCAAATGCAACCGAAAACCTCTATACATGGTTAGATTTACAACGTGTATCGTCAACACATTGACAGTTTGGATATGTTGTATATGAATCTTGCCTACGTCACAGCTGGCCCTTTTGAAAACAGAGGAATGACATTTGATATGTATCCCTGATGCTAAACAAGGAAATGTCCATAAATGTGACAATAGGTGCCGTCACTAAACCACACATGCTCAGAAACACCAAAAGCGTCCATTGTTAGTCCACTCACTCATACGTCACCGAGCCAGTCAGAAACTGGTCTCATTCATAGGGGGTTTAGGACTGGTGGGGGGCACAGGGGAGGAGCTCTCTGGAGTGGCTGCTGCAGCCTCAGGGGGCGGGACTTCTGTAGTAGGGGAGGTGTCAGCTCGACGAGGCGACACGGGGGTCTGGGAGCGGGTTGGACTGACGACTGTAGCAGGGGCAGGGCTGGGTGAGGTGGGCTGCGGCCGGCGCAGCGATGAAGATGGGGAGGCTGCAGGGGGGCTGGAGAAAGAAGCAGGTGTCCGTAGGCCCAGTCTAGCCTCCAACTCTGAGCATACGGCCAGGCTGCGCCGCGAGCCCCCCTCCGCCCCTCCTGCAGAATCCGAGACCTTGGCAAGCTCCTGACAACGCTCAACAAAACTACCCCTGCGCAGAGACCCCATGCCACCGTCCCGGTCTCTGTCCTGGGGGACGGTGCGGCCAGGCCGGGGGCTGCCACTGCTGCTGAGGGAGGCCTGGCTCAGACCCAGGTGGTGGGGCTGGATGCCCAACCCCGTCATGGAGAGAGCCATGTCCCGGGGCTTGGTGAGGGGCACCGGAGGGGCCTGGCGGGGCAGGCTACCAGAGAAGGGACCCGAGCTGCTCACACCTCCTCTGGTCCCACGCTCTCTGGAGCTCTCACTCAGCTGGGACTGCAAACTGCAGAGACAAGAAATAGAGAGAATATGATCAGGGCCTAAAATTTACTTTTTGTTCCACCAGCCACTGTGGCAGGTAGATTTTTTTTTAAATGTACCAGTGACTCAGATTTTTTTTACCAGCCCAAAAACATTTGCCATAATTACATGCTCTGGAATTTTTCTAAAACAAAAAATGTATTAGTAAGAAGTAATGTGGTATATTGCTTAATTACATTTTTTCTTTTAACCAAAATATCAGATGAGACAATGTTCAGCTGCCCCTTTATGGGCGGAAGGTTACTGTGGTAACGAGGATACTTGAGTCATGTCATGTGTCTGTAAGATTTGGGATGTGACTAGTAGTAGACATCGTCTACAGCGTCTCTTCACTATCAGTTGAAGCAGCAGATTCAAACAAAGATTGAAAAACAAGCGCGCTTGCGAACAAAACAATGTAAATAGCCAACGAGGACAAAGTCTCACTTTGCTGACTTGAGTAAATTAGACCAAGTTTTATGCCTGTGCCAGCGCCTCCAAAAAAGGTGCTTTAACATTGCGCAAAGCTGTTGCTGCGTGAGGTGGGATTTGTATTCCTTTGTGCAATTAGAAACAATATACTTTGAAGGCACCTACTTCAGCATTTTTCGCACATATTCTCATACTTTACTTTTGATTATATTTTTATACACAAATGCGAATGCAATGCTCACACCGTAGAGCCCTGCAAATTGACCACCCCCCAAACTAAAGCTACCCGCATTTTGTGGGTGTTAATTTTATGCCCTGAATATGTACACTTGCAAAAAGGATAGCATCAGTGTGTTAATATAAGCAGCTGTATGGGTCATGTAGCAGGTGCTTGATTACATGGGCAGTTGGGATTGGTGGATGGTGTACCTAGAGGTAGAGGCTCGGGGGGTGGAGGAGTGGGTGAAGGAGGCAGTGGGACTCATGTCAGGTGTACGGGTCAGAGCCAGGTCACACTGGTCTAACAGCTCCAGGAGCTCCTCTTCTGTAGGGCCACCCAGCGCTGAGGGACAACCAGACAGAGACAGTCAGAGACCCAACTCAACGTCCAGGACACATCACTTAAGAAAACCAGTCGACACAAAAAGCCACGTGTGTAGAGCGGAGGTTGTCTTACCCCTGATGTCCACTTTCCCTGCGATCTCCATGGCCGTGGTCAGGTCCCACATCTGGATGCTACCGTTGGCGTGGCCACCGAAGAGGTAGCGGCGGGGACGTGAGCCGATGCGGCTGGACCCCTCGCACTCGTGCACCATGAAGGAGGTGATGGAGGTGCCGTCCACAGAGCGCACCTCGCACACCCTCTTCCCGTTGGATGAGAGGCGCACGTAGAGTTTGTCTGTGTCAGGGACGACCCTCTGGATAAATACCTGCTGGTCATCTCGCTCACCATAGGGACCTGTTAGAGGGGAACACGTACCCTTACAGTACGTACCCTTACAGTCCTTTCCCATTGCATCTCTAAAATGTTAACAAACCAGTGTCCACTTTTGACCCCTGACCTCTGTCTGCTTACCTATCTCAGTGCCGGCAGCACAGCCCCCGTGGCCATCGATGTCCTCCAAAGAGAGGATCTTGAAGGAGGTGAGGGGGGTGGAGCCTGGCTGGGTGGAGATCATGCCCCTGAAGCGAGTCACCGTCCAGGTCCGCACGTGGTTGTTGTCTGCACACACTGACGACACAACAGGGCTAACCCAAAGACATCAGAAGATGGGGCCCATCATGCAGCACTAAACTTGGAGGACCAATGTTTCTCTGTCAGCAACATCAATGTTTAACGTATCGCTGTGTCAGCTGACATCCGAAAAGACAAAAATCAAATCAACCCCAATGAGAAATGTAGCTAAATTAATTCATTAGCATAATATCCAACAGCTTACAAGCGGAGACGGTAGAATACACAGCGAAGTAACGATCATCCCTAAAACGTGGAGGCTCCTGGCCAACCCTTCTCACCTGATATGAGATGCTTCTCAGAGAGCATGATCTTGGTGACGGGACTGCGGTGGACTGAGAAGGTCTGGAAGAGCTGGGGCCCAGAGCCCACGGTCTCCGGGTGCTGCACTATGACCCGCACCGTGCCCGAGCTGGTCCCGTAGGCGATCTCGATCCAGTTGCCGCTGTCGCCTGACGACACATTGGGGACTTTTATCCCATACACTATTTTAGCCACAACGCATGCTGTGTTATGTACCGTTGCATATCAAGAAATGGAAGTGGATAGTCAGCCGGTAGACCCAAAAAGGTTAAGGTTGAGGTATTAGGATCGAAATTGGTTCAAGTTCATGTTCATGTTAGGGACGTGAGGTTAGGGTAAAGGTCAAGATTAGTTTAAAGGTTAACGTTAGGTAAAGAGTTAGCGAAACGCCACCGGGAACCATTCAAAATCTGCCAGCTGCCTAGAAAATTACCATCGCTGACCATAAATGAAGTAACACGGCAAACAAGTTTTTCAGAAAATGATTGTTTTGCACCATGTATTTATTAAGTTTGTATTTCCAATAACCACGATTGACCAATTGATACCTTCTAATCCTTAAAAACGTGCAGAAAAAAGCAATTCATTTTAGTGAAGGTAAAAATCTAAACGGGCAGACATACTTGTTTTGGGCGTGAGGTAAACACTGAGAGCAGTGACGGCATCCTCCGTGGGGTCGCGGTACAACTCTGTCACTAGGAGGTCATTGTCCTTCATCCTCAATGGAAACTTCTGAACATCTGTTGACAAGAACACATCCATGAGAGGTCTATATTTTGCAAGTGTATTCATATACTGAATGATGTAATATAAAAACACCTTTCAATAGTTTTCCATTATTGCATCATAGGTAGAAAAGATGACTTCCCTTACCTATATAATATATGGACCCATTGTTACAGCCTAGAATGAGGAAGGAACCGGCAGTATCATAGCTATTAATGGGAACCACATCTTGATTCTGAGAAGGGAAAGACAAAAGGAAAACATGAAGTGGTGTACAACACATATAATATATGCCATTTAGCCAACACAACTTACAGTCCTGTGTGCATACATTTTACATATGGGTGACCCCGGGAATCGAACCCACAATCCTGGCATTGCAACTGAGCCACACAGGACCACATATATTATTAATACACATATGTTCTTTTGATGTGACATTCTTACAGAATGTACGGACACAACTTTACCTGCCAATGTTTGGTCACTGCATTCCATACTCCCACTTTCCCTGTGTGGCTGGTGGCAATAAGCTGGTTCCCCACAAAGAAGAGAGCCTCCACGGGGACATTCAGACTGAACACACCTGGAGGGAAGCAGGGACAATGGAGACCTATTAGCACAGCCTTTACAATAAGCACCCACAACTACCTATGAAGTGGTCTCTTAAAATACTAAACGACAAGTCAACAAATAAACATTTTCAGCGATAAAAATATCGTAGCCGTAATATATGTTTTAACACTGTGCGTTCATTCGTTTGCAGACTGACCTATCTCATTGCCGTTGCCGTCGGGACAGATAGTCCAGAGGATGATCTCTGTGCCCGAGGCCACGGCCACCATTTTGTCGTTGTCTCCCAGGGAGCCGCCCATCACCTTGGCGTTGAGCGCCACCCTGTCAATCACCCAGTCCAGACGGGGACTGGTGAACACCTGCTGCCAGCCGGTAGACTCTTTCACTCTGATGGAAGAGGACAGCACAGTTAACACCCCTCTATGGTCCTTACCAAAAGACTGATTCATATGACACTGTAATATCGTGCATGGAAGTCCTGTGTTCTTACCTGTAGCAAACAACAAACTGGGCATAAGCCACAGCGATCCAGTTGTGGTGGCCACAGATGATGCGGACCATGCCTGGGTCTGCAAGCTGAGCTGTGTAGGAAGGGAAAGATAAACAGGTGGGGGTGAAGGTGAACCCTCAGGTTGATAATATTCCCTTAACAAATAAAAATGGCTCCAGGTTAGAGCTTTTACTTTCAATACATTGCAACCAGACAATACATATTGATTGAAGCTAAATATAATAAATATATTGAAGCTAAATATAATGTAAAAATACTGTCCCGAAAGATTGTCAAGGTCTCAAGTCACACGAGCCACAGACGGTTCATTCTAACCCTAGCGGTCTCCTTACACAGACCTGCACCTTGAGAATATCTGCACCTTAGAGACTGTTTGCACCGACTCCCCACACATCCAACCCCTTACACATAAACACAGTCCAGCACGGGTCAGTTTTTTGGAGCCACACTCACCCCGCGCCAGCCATATCAATTCCGAGCCCCACCCAATATCCAACAACAGGACAGATTTTTATCTGCAACCCCACCCACATATAATTATTAAGAGAGCTGATCCGTGACCCGCCAAATAACATCAATTTAGTTCATTGTTTTTATGACTCCAGAGTAGTAGGCTACTAGGCCATTCCCCTTCCCTGCATGAATGAATTTGACTGCATCTCTATTCAACATTAGGATAAAAGGAAACCATGCCATGAATTAAGAACGATAGGCCTATCTTCTTAATTACACAATGCAACACATTGACAACCCAAATTGCTTTGAAAAAGAGCCTTCTAATTACCTAATGAAAGCCTATTGCCGACATAACAAAATACCCATATTAAATATTGTTTAGATAACCAAATAGTTTAATTGAAACTTAGATAAACAATTCCAAAAATCAAATTGGCTATAGGCTGCAAAAATAGCCTATTAAATGAATACAGGCTATTGGCTACTCAAACTTCTACCAGCCGCACAGGTTTAAACTGTATATAGCCTGCATACGGTCGAAATGAATGAAAGCCTGAATTAATTTAGCCTAATTCTGAATGTTAGGAGTAGATTCCTAGAGGAAGAAGTATTTTCTATCTACTAAATGTCTTGGTAAGTCATGGTATTTAAAAAACACTTTAAAGTACTTTTTTAGGAGAGTGGTCTGTGCGATTATTTGATTGACAGTTCTGGTCGCCTAGCGATGGACGTTAGTCCTGCTTCAAGAAGCGGCATTCCTTTACAGACCAGTAAAATGCCCATTCAGTGGCGCTTCGAAACTATCTCCATGTAAACATTCACAGTGCAGGGTGGAAAAAAGTATGCGAACCCTTGGATTCAATAACTGGTTGACCCTCCTTTGGCAGCAATAACCTCAACCAAACATTTTCTGTAGTTGCGGATCAGACCTGCACAACGGTCAGGAGGAATTTTGGACCATTTCTCTTTACAAAACTGTTTCAGCTCAGCAATATTCTTGGGATGTCTGGTGTGAACCGCTCTCGAGGTCATGCCACATCATCTCAAATCGGGTTTAGGTCAGGACTGACTGGGCCACTCCAGAAGGCTTATTTTCTTCTGTTGAAGCTATTCTGTTGTTGATTTACTTCTGTGTTTTGGGTCGTTGTCCTGTTACATCACCTAACTTCTATTGAGCTTCAATTGACAGACAGATAGCCTTACATTCTCCTGCAAAATGTCTTGATAAACTTGGGAATTCATTTTTCTGTTGATGATAGCAAGCTGTCCAGGCCCTGAAGCAGGAAAACAGCTCCAAACCGTGGTGTTCCCTCCACCATACTTTACAGTTGGGATGAGGTTGATGTTGGTGTGATGTGCCTTTTTTCCTCCACACGTAGTGTTGTGTGTTCCTTCCAAACAACTCAACTGTAGTTTCATCTGTCCACAGAATATTTAGCCAGTAGCTCCGTGGAACTTCCAGGTGTACTTTTACAAACTTCAGACCTTGCAGCAATGTTTTTTTTGGACATCAGTGGCTTCTTGTTCAGTGTTTTACATATCGTAGACTTGTCAACAGAGATGTTAGCATGTTCCAGAAATGTCTGTAAGTCTTTAACTGACACTAAAGGATTCTTCTTAAACCTCATTGAGCATTCTGTGCCTAGCTCTTGCAGTCATCTTTGCAGGATGACCACTCCGAGGGAAAGTAGCAACAGTGCTGAACTTTCTCAATTTATAGACATTTTGTCTTACTGTGGACTGATGAACATCAAGGCTTTTAGAGATCAAGTTGAAAAGGGTTACAAAAGTAAGTCAACAATTCTAAATCTTAGGTCTTCTGAGATCTCTTTGTTCGAGGCATGGCTCACATAAGGCAATGCTTCTTGTGAACAGCAAACTCAAATTTTGTGGGTGTTTTCTATAGGGCAGGGCAGCTCTAACCAACATCTCCAATCTCGTCTCATTGATTAGACTCCAGGTTAGCTGACTCCTGACTCCAATTAGCTTTTGGAGAAGTCATTAACCTAGGGGTTCACATACTTTTTCCAACCTACACTGAATGTTTAAATGATGTATTCAATACAGACAAGAAAAATACAATAATTTCTGTGTTATTAGTTTAAGCACACTATGTTTGTCTATTGTTGTGACTTTGATTAAGATCAGATCAAATTTGATGACCAATTTATGCAGAAATACAGGTAATTCCAAAGGGTTCACATACTTTTTCTTGCCACTGTATATGACTGCGGGAGATGAAACTTCATTGACCAGCCCTAGCTGTCATACATACATAATAGGAACATTATTCTGCACTGTAAATTGACGTGGAATTTTGTGATTTCAAAAAACAAAATCAACCCCCCCCCCCCCCCCCCCCCCCCCCCCCAAAAGGCATGTTGAAACATTTGTCACATCCCTAATGCATACTACCTCTTCAATTAGTTATTTTTTTACTTGACTCTTTCATTGTTATTACTGATGTTGATTGTACTGCACTATTGAAGAATACCACATAAGCATTTTGCTGCACCTTTTCAAATGACATTTTATTGGTCACATACACATATTTAAGCAGATAATATTGCAGGTGTAGCAAAATGCTTGTAAAATGTGTATGCGTATGTTAAATGTGTATGTGATTCTGAGGCCTTACCACCACTTATCCTCTCCTCAATTGTTGCTTTACCCAGTATGCCCGCGTTGCCCAGGTTGGGTGGCATGGTGTTGCTGCGTCTCACTGGAGCCCTCTCCATGGGCAAGGCACAGCCACCCATATACTGAGGCCCCGCCACACTGTGACGGTTTCTCCGCTTCGCCGGGTACACTGGTGAACAAGAGAAGACGATCAGGAAATACAAGTTAACACACACTTTGAATGTCCTTGAAGTGAAGTCAAATCTACCTGGAGGTGGCAGATAGCCATTGAAGAGCACGTTTCCACAGGAGGATCGGTCCAGTTCGTCACAAAGCTGCAGCTTGCGCACTGAGGAAGAGAAAAAAGTAACCAAGGTGCAGACACTAATACATACAAAGAAAGACAGCCTCTCATTCACAGCTGTATTTGACTAGCTACTTTCTTACCCAACGGAGTGATTCCATAGAACTCCGCTTCATGCATGAGTAGGTGCACATTTATAGACCTAAAAAGAAAGGTTAAGAAATCTAATTTGGAAGACAACCTGCCATCAAGGCTGAATAGATATATATTGTTTTACTGTTTAATTGTAAACAAAGGAATCAGCACCTGGGAAACAACTCTTTGGTACGCAGGAAGTTCAGTATGGGAGTAAAGAGAGATGGGTCCCGATCTATGAAGATCTGTGGAAGATTAAGGTCAGCAGCACATTACAAATATGTTATAAGTAGGCCTAAGTGGTTTCCAATATCAAATAGGCTTATATACACATAGCCTAAGTTTTTCCATCGATTTCAGACAACTTACCGCTCCAGTTTCATCCTTCAAAGTTGAGATCCTCCCACTTAGAAGACTGGCAGAGACAACACAACTCACTCGTTAGCATCACTAAGTAAGGTCTACAGCAAATGACCATATGCCATCACTATGGTCGGGTAATTAATGAGTCGGAGTGAGTCATTATGAAGACACTTGTGAATTTAATAAAGGCATTGGCCTAGGTCGCAAAATAAAAATAGTTACCTACCTTGAGAAAAAGGAGTCTGGGACCCATGTCAATGTCTGTCTGGAGGTGCTGAACCTGAAACAACATGATCACTCAAATGAGTGTACACACTGACTCAAGTTTGATCAAGTTCAAAACCATTGAAAAGCTAGCAAGCTAACATTACTTAGCTAGCTAGCACCTTCCGGCTGCACTGTGAAATCAGTAGTTGCTAACGTTACTGTCAGAGACATATAGTTTATATCTAACTAACAGTAGTTAGTTTGCTAACTTAAGACAATGTTACTAATGTTATTTGATTACTAAAAATAGCTGGTATCTAGTTAGCTAGCCAGCCAGCAACTTTTACATAGCTAGCAGCTGTTAGCTTATTCAAAGTAATGCCAGTCCTCACCTTTTTCCTCCAACGTTTAAATGGATAATCTCTCCGGTCCTTGCTATATTAGCCATATTGTAAGCTGTGTGAATGTTCATGCATTGCCCACAAAGTAAACGTTTGGATTAATCATCACAAAAAGTATTTAGACAACGTTAGCCACATAATTATTCCTGTTACAACTTCCTGAAACAGAGCCTTCTTCTTCTTCTTCTTCTTCTTCTTCTTCTTCTTCTGTGGTGTCTGACAGTCAACAACAACCAAATTTTCATCGTCGCGGCGCCACAAGGTGTTCTGGAGTGCGGAGTACAGGCGCGGTTTACCCAATTATTGTTTTTACTGTAAGCTACAAGCAACGTCTGACATAATACATATGATCTGGCAAGTAAACACACTAAATGACCAAAGGTATGTGGACACCTGCTCGTCGAACATCCCATTCCAAAATTATAGATTAATATGGAGTTGCTATAACAGCCTACACTCTCTGGGAAGGCTTTCCACTAGATGTTGTAACATTGCTGCAGGGACTTGCTTCCAGTCAGCCACAAGAGCATTAGTGAGGTCGGGCACTGATGTTGGGCGACTAGGCCTGGCTCCCAGTCGGCGTTCCAATTCATCCCAAATGAGTTCGATTGGTTTGAGGTCAGGGCTCTGTGCAGGCCAGTCAAGTTCTTCCACACCGATCTCGACAAACCATTTCTGTATGGATCTCGCTTTGTGCACGGGGGCATTGTCATGCTGAAACAGGAAAGGGCCTTCCCCAAACTGTTGCCACAAAAGTTTGAAGCACAGAATCATCTAGAATGTCATTGTATGCTGTGGCGTTAAGATTTCCCTTCACTGGAACTGAGGGGCCTTGCCAGAACCATGAAAAACAACCCCGGACCATTATTCCTCCTCCAGAAAACTTTACAGTTGGCACTATGCATTGGGGCAGGTAGCGTTCTCCTGGCATCCACCAAACCCAGATTTGTCCGTCGGACTGCCAGATGGTGGAGCGTAAAGCATCACTCCAGAGAACGTGTTTCCACTGCTCCAGAGTCCAATTGCAGAGAGCTTTACATCACTCCAGCCGACGCTTGGCATTGCAAATAGTGATCTTAGGCTTGTATGCAGCTGCACGGCCATAGAAACTTGTTTCCTGAAGCTCCCGACGAACAGTTCTTGTGCTGACGTTGCTTCCAGAGGCAGTTTGGAACTTGGTCGTGAGTGTTGCAACCGAGGACAGACAATTTTTACACGCTACACACTTCAGCATGCGGTGGTCCCGTTCTGTGAGCTTGTGTGGCCTACCACTTTGCGGCTAAGCCATTGTTGCTCCTAGATGTTTGCACTTCACAATAACAGCACTTACAGTTGGCAGGGGCAGCTCTAGCAGGGCAGCAATTTGACAACCTGACTTGTTGGAAAGGTGGTATCCTATGACGGTGCCACGTTGAAAGTCACTGAGCTCTTAGGTAAGGCCATTCTACTGCCAATGTTTGTCTATGGAGATTGCATGGCGGTGTGCTCATTTTATACACCTGTCAGCAACGGGTGTGGCTGAAATTGCTGAATCCACTAATTTGAAGGGGTGTCCACATATTTTTGTATATATAGTGTATCTACTCAGGGTGTAGATGACAGTGACATAACAGACAGAAAGTAGAAACAGAAAGTTGGGGCTCCAAGTTGCTAGGTACATTGTTCAGCATGTCTGTAAACCATTATCACAATTAATCAAAGCACTATTCATTCAATACATGTAAAACTGTGTGAACAGATAAGATGTTTGAAGGTCTGTAGTTGTTAACTTCAATAATGTTATGAGAACTTGCTGCTATTTTGTCCCTAACTGTAGTAGCAGGGATACATTCATGTATGGTTTTATGCATGAGCAGTGTTAATACTAAAACATGTTGTATCAAATACAGTAAATACTTTACATCTTTTTCTAATTATGCAAAGAAGAGTGAATGTAACTAGAATTAGTATTGGTCCAACATGGCCCTTTGGCCTGCAAATATTTGAAGAGCCAACTGACATGACATTGGCATTGAACTTCACATGCAATCAAAATGAACAACACAGTGTTTTTTTCAATATCACAATTTGTATTTATCAATTCAAAGAAACGACTGTACAGAGTCAATGATTTTAAGTTGGATCTGTTTTATACATTATTATTCATTCATTCACCTTTTCCATGTAAGCAAGTGTGTCACCCCATTATTGTACAGTGATTGGCGGAATGAGACTTCAAAACATGCAGAGCAGTATCATAATAGGGACTATGTAATTCATGCAACTTCTTTGTCCTGATATTGTGATGTTTTCTGTTGATGTTGTACCAATGAACCATTTTCACCATGAATATTTAAATGTATTGAACAACCCCGCCCCCCTCCCCCAAAAAATCTTCCTTTCACAGCAGAACAGAAAAAACGTAATTCTTTCTTTACAGAAAATACTTTAAGCAATTAACTTTTGTACAGGTCATCAAGCTGTTGAACTTTGTAATAACATCCATTCAGTAGTTCCCTAAAAACAGTGGTGCTCTAGGGTCAAAGGTGAGGAAATTAATGGTAGGTGTTGAGCATTGACTTGTCAACAAATAGCAGTGGAACATCTTGGATGAAAACGGCAATGTAATTATTATTCCCTGAAATTAAACGTATTCTAGAAAATATGGATTTGAGTTTATAATGGCGTTAGACTATTGATTGTAACGGTTGAGGTGTGAATGCTTTCATGAAGGAAGCACTCCAGGACTTAACGCACATCGCACACACCTGAAAAATCATGACTGCACGGCTAATATAGAGGCATTGTATCAACAATGGGATTCCTCTCACAAGTCTCCCTATGACAACTTAATGCTTGTGTATATCAACTGTAGGTTATAAAATTGTGCTTTCTAGGTATTGACAACATTCCGCTGGTTTGTAACTTGAAAGTCTAAAAACTGAAATGACCCTCTGTGAGACAGAAACCATAACATGGATCGGGCCTTGGCCATGACAACAGACTTGCTGGCCTACATTTGGGAAATGACTACTGGTCATTTATACAGATAGCTACTGAATGAAACCTAAGCATGACTAAATGGATGAAATAGGCATGTTTGGTTTTAGGATGTGATAGATTTGTGAAACTCGTACTTCATGCACTGTAGCTGGAATACCGGCTGTTTGTAATGTGTGACAAGCAAGACAAGCATGAAAAACGGCAATGTGAATTATCTCATATCATGGTTGAACATGATACTCTCATACTTTTCAGGCTTGTGTACTTAATGTTCATTCGTGAAGATAATTCAAACCTCATTCTCCAGTAAGCAAATAAACACATTTCCCTCTCGGACCCTTAAGCTCCACTGCTCCTCAATAGCACTGCGCAATGGGGGAATGTTTAAGTGCAAAGGATAAGTTGCATAAATTCTCTATTCGCATTCCTGTCAACCTCCCTAAGCCACCATAATACTTTGACTGCATACAATCTGTTTAGAGTGAGACTATGGCATACAAATATAGGATATCTGTGACATCTGTACACAGAGAGAGTACAATGGTAAGCAGCATTTCCAAACAAAGTTACCATTCAGAGACATCCAAATTAGTGTTAAATCAGAACTAACACAATTACGTACATCAATTTGAAACCAACTCGTTTTTATTGAGCATATTGTTTTTGGAATGAGGCATCCTCCATATGAGCAGCTGAGGAAAGATAAGTCTACTCAAAACAATAGATAGTAGTGAATGCACAGTGAAACTCCTGAATGCAAGAATTCAGCAAACTAGCACTTTATTGCTAGTATCCTCCAACTACACTATGATAATTTTACTGTATGCCACTCGGTAAAGTGTGTCATACGAATCTAAGAATTCACCATAGAATCTCACAGATGTCCACAGTGCCCTATCTGGCTTTGTCCTGTGTCATATATTGTACTGTATTTCACATTCCATGTGATAGTTATGTTCATTCAAAAATAAGTTCTGCTGATCCTTGCCTTGTTGTGTCCAACATGCATTATTGGTTGCATTGTTTTGGCATTCACGCCTATATAGATGCATAAAATGTGCTTAAAAAACAATGTAGAAAAAGCTACTCAGGAAAGATTTCATGATATTTGCACTGCGCTATCTCGTCGTCGTCGCTCCTCACTTCTGTACAAATCTCTGATGTAATGAACAGGCAAAGGATTTGTCCACTAGCTTCCATAATGTAAGACTTCCTGTTACCAGATATGGCTTTGCAGTGCTAAGACAAACAGATCATTTTATTGTATGATGCATGGAGAGGAACAAACGTGAACATCGTCGCTGATAGCTACATACTGTGAGAGGAACATATGATCGGACTGCTATGCAAAGCCTATCAACAAGAGATTTATCTCAAGCAAGACATGCATGTGTTTCATTCATCCAGAAGCTAGGAAGCTTTTGTTTACATCCATCTGACATCGACTTGCACTCCTGAGGCCTTGGAGTGACCAATCGGCACCGTGTCAATTCTGTGTGGCCCCTGATTCTTGCTGTGTCCTCATCAACTCCTGTGGTTAGTTGAGCTGTTAAGAAGCCTGGCCTGTGGAATGGCAGTGCCTGGAAGACTGAGGGAGAACTGAGGACGCAGATGTGAACAAAAAAACCTGAGCTATGAAAACCCTGGGAGTGGTGAGAAGCTGAACAGACACACACATCCGCACACACATGCTCAGACATACACACACAACTTAATTTCTCTTTTTTGACGGTCTATAAAAAGCATTGTGATATTTTCTGAATGGACAAAAATAATGTTGACTGGATATGTGGAGTGCGGTTACCACCATCTGGTGGTCTTTGAGAAGGAAGGAGGCTTGAGGTCTTGCTAGATGGCTTCCAGTCCTGTCCCTCTGATGCTGGGTGGCTATGGCTGCTGGGTCCCTGGGGGCCTCTCGGGGGCCCCAGATGAAGGCATAGATGAGTATGGCCGTGGGGGCCAGCCTCCGGGTAAAGGTTCCAGCTCATCCATCCAAAAGCCAGAACAAGCTCTGTGAAGGCTGATGTTCTCTGCCTCTTCTTTTTGTCCTCTGGCTCAATGTTGAATTGTACAAATTCAGTTTGGATGAGTTTGATGACATTACAGTTTTGTACTGAAGAAAATCCAAAAAGTGAGAAAAGCGAGCCCAGAAAAAAATGAAGGCAAAGTGAATGAGCAGAAATACAAAAAGGAAACAACATAAAATAATTGTTCTCCAAAAAGAGGCCAGTTGTGAATTTTTTTTAGGCATATTTCATTCTCTTTTGTTTGGGAGTATAAGATTGGATGTTCTAGACATACAATACATAAATAGACAGACAAGAGATACATACAGATACAGCTCATCTCTTACAAAAAAATAAACTTAAAACGTTATGAGCTACTTTTTCATACCACCAGTGATAACAACCCTCTTGTTACATGTGTCCATCTCTCACACTGCTGCCCTGACTAGGAGCATCTGCTTTCTGCAGTGCACCAATGCCACCACCAAAGGGCAGAGGTGGAACAAGCCGGGCAATAAGTGTTAGTGCCCAGGTCTGACACCCTCAGAGCAACAGAGATAAAGAGAGAGGGCAACGATGAGGGGCACACTGATATTCGTGCTTCAAATCCCTCATGTCAGTTCACCAGGGTGATTTTCCTGTCTTTTTCGACACTAAACAGAACTGAAGCAGGTAGATGAGGTGAAAAGGATGGGTCTTGACTGTGCGTCTTTTAAACCTCTCTCCCTTTCCCCCACCCAGAGCACAACATCAAACTCATTTCTTCTTGCTGGACTTTTCTGAACGCTTGGTGTCCGATTTGGTCTCACCCTTATCCGACCTCTCAGAGCGCTCGACCCTCTCCGGCCTTTCCCCCCGGTCTGACTTTTCTCCCCGCTCTGACTTGTTATCGGCCTTGCTGCCGTCGCGGCGCGTGCCCTCGTCCGTGGATGAGGTAGTAGGCTGGGGCTGACCCCATTTGGCAATCTCCACATGCTCTGCGATGCTCTTGTTGATGTTGGTGGTCCAGGCCTTTAGATCATCCTGTGACTCGGAGAGAGAAAGGGAGATGAGAGAGAGCATGGGACAGGACGAATGATAAAGAACGAGAAAGGGAAAGAGAGAGGGCGAGAGACAGAAAGAAAGTTATTTGGCACATGGACAAACATTGCAGAATCACATCGCTATTATACGACTGTATTTCCATGAAAGAGCAGTCAACTTTCGAACGCCTTTTACCTCATCCTTTGCATGGAACAGAAATTCACTTCCGTCTTTCGTTCTGAAACAGAAGAACAGAGAAGTTGAGGGTAACACACAAAATGGTAATCTATACAACATGTCCCCGATTGAAGGCAGAGTACTAACTTAAGTGTAAAGACGTTTTTCTTCTTCTTGTATCCAAGGGTGACGTCGCAGTGGCAGTGGCCGAGGTTGAGCATGGGCTCATTGTTGTAAGGTGTGGTGGTGTTCTTAGCGTCCTTATAGAAGCCTATCTCTCCTTTGTTCAGCACACAGTACAGGTTGACCCAGGATCTGCTGTAGTGGGGGGGAAACGGGGAGCGTTCAGCCAAAACCAACCACAGGCTTAATGCCACCTAACCTCACTCACCTGGGGGCGTTCAAGATGACTGGCCGCAGTGGGCCGAGGGAGAACACACTGCCGAACAAACAAATGAACCGCCGACCGTAGCGTGCATAGGTGCATTCACGTAGCTTACCTTTGTGGAGAGGTAGGAAGAACAGCCAGCAGCAAGGAGCAACAGGAGAGAGAAAAAAAACAGAGACTTTGGTTAAATGACAGTATTGGTATTCGTGAACTTTCATCTATCCTCTTAAGACGATTGAGTGTAACACATAAAAAGCTAGGCTTTACCTTGGCATGTACATAGCATTACATGTACATCAGAAACATTCATCCAATTGGTGAGTGAGCAGTGGGACTCATTTGTGGGATAAGTCTGTTGCGTTGCGTGTCAGCCATGGCCTCCAGGGGGCAGTGCAGCAGCGAGAGGCGGACGGTTCAGTCTCCGGGGCCAAAGACCCATGGTAGGCCACCAAGCATGGCCGACTGAACGAAACGTCTCTCGGGAGGAAGCGGAGTGATGTGTGGCCACTGCAGGGACCTGTGCGGGTAGCCTGGCTATGGCTGCATATCGTACTGGCTATGGGCCAGGCCAGAACCAGCACCAGGTTCGACCTAAGGCTCAGCAACAACATCCATCAACCAGACTGCTCTCCGTTAGGGCCAGTGTTGGTTAGACACCATGCATGTTGCAAGCAGTGGAATGGCTGGTGGCTATCTCTTGGTTGAACTCTCATTCTGATACACTTCTGATCAGAGGCTAAATAGAGAGCTGAAGTTTCAATAAAATGCTAGAAGAGCATATGTTAAAGCAAATAGCTATTTTCAAATAGGATGCTAGAACATATGTCAACTCAGAATTCTATTTTCAATAGGTTACAAGAACATATGTCAACTCAGGTCGTAAGCTCCAATAGGAATGTCTGAACATACAGTATGTCAGACCAGCGCTAAAGCTCCAATAGGATGCTGGAGTATATGTCGACCGAGACCTATGGCACCAATCAGATGCTGGAACATATGTTAATGTCAGTGACATGCACCAATTGAACATTTCGTAGGTAAAGTCAGTTGTTCTGTTAGCTTAGCATGCTCATAAGATCATGCCTGTTTGTAATATCGTCATACACCTCCGTTAGGAACCTGGATGCCCACCTGTTAGAGCTCTTCCTCATGGTCTCGATGTCCAGCTTGCGGAAGAGGAAGCCCTCGTGGTGGGCTGTGTGGCTGGGCGGCTGGGGGACTGAGGGGCTCACGCTCTGGGCCATCCCTGGCTCTGGCGCCGAGCGTGACCGCCGGGTGGTCGCCTCTCCTGCAGATGGGTCCTTGGGCCTGGGTCTCCGCCGGGGCTTGGGGCGGTCCCGTGCTCGCGGCCGGTCTGGACGTCCGGAAGACTTCTCTGGCACGCCGTTTGGCACTTTAGGAACCTCCCCTCGGGCCTGAGGAGAGAGAGGGCAGAGCTTAGACTGTAAATACAACGTGTAGCCGTTAAACACCCTCATTAATAGCATTTATGTATAGATAACTCTATCGGTGTAATAAAGGCGGCATAGCTGGTGAACGGAAGACTCACCGTTGCTGCCTCTCTCTCTTTTAGCTGCTCCACTATGTCAAACAAGGTCTGGCCGCCTGACCTTTTCTCCCTGTAATCAACCAAGATAAAAAGTGATACACCTTTCTGCAAACAGTGTCGTGGAAATTCTAGCCAAAAGGAGAGAGACTGTAGATTCTTCAAACAACTTTATTATAAGATTTGCAAATCTGGAGCAGTTAGCAATCCTCTCAACAGTGCAGAGTTAAGAGCCCAACGAACATAGTTGGCTCTCCGCTTTTATAGAAAGTACAACCTCTGTCTTCGTGGGAGTTTAGCAGGTGTGTGAGATCTTGGTGGGACATAGTTTACAAACACGTGATAATGCCAGTTTTGTTACTATCTAGCTGCTGCTGCTCAAGCTAGCTTTTGTTCTCTTCATATCTCCACACAGCTGTGCCCTTGAAAGATACCAAAAGAACAGGATGGACTCAAGCTGTGGTCACTCTCATATGGCCCTTTGTTTTCGGCCGCATGACCAAGTTACACAAAGACAAGAATGGAAGAACACTAACTTCTTCTTAAAAGAGAGAAATAGACAGTGTAAAAATACAGGTTTAAGACTTATTCAGCGCATATGCATAACAGAGTTTGTTATTTTCCCACCATAACAGCACTTAACGACTCCAAAGGCACAATGTAGTACTCACGTAGAACGTCTGTCTGACTGCTCCTTGGCTGTGTCGTGTTCACTGGACTCTTGTCTCTCCGTCCGGTGGCGGTCTTTCCTCCGGCCTTCGTGTCCGTGGCCCTCCTGCTCGCTGGACGTCTGCCTCTCCAGCTTCCTCTCTTTGCGCTCGGCCCGTTCCCGCCACACCTCCTGGGGCAGCTCATCCCGCCGCGCCTGGATCATCAGCACCTCACTAGAGTGCTGGCGCTCCAGCCTGGCTTCCCTGTGACTGTCCCTACTGTCCCTACTGTCTCTGTCCCTGTCTCTCTGCTGGGGCTCTGACCGGCTGCTCCCCGCCCGGTGGTCTCTGCTGCTGGGCTCGCTATTCAGCCTCTCCCTGCCCATCCCCTCCCTCCCCATCTCCTGGAGTACCACCTCGGCCATCACCGGCATCACCGGCGCTGGCTCCATTAACACAATATCTCTCTCCCTCTCTCTCTGCTCCCTCTCTCTCGCCTCCTTCTCCCTCACCTCCTTCTCTCTCACCTTCTCCAGCCTACAGGCCACCAGCATGGGCGTCACCATGTCGTCCATGTGTTTGATCTTAGGCTGCCGGAGGTACTGTGAGGCTTTCACCTCCACTGCCGCGGCTGCACCAGTCACCAAGCTTGCAGCTATCTCTTTGGCCTCGACCGCGGGGGTGACCAATCCTACTGCCAACCCTCTGGCTTCCGAGGCGGCAGTCCCCAACCCTGCTGCCACCCCTCGGACCTCCATGGCGGTTGTGGTCCCTAAATTTGTTGCTACCCCTCTGGCCTCCATGGCGGTTGTTCCCAGGCCGGCAACCACCCCCACTACACCTCCAGCCACTCCCCCCATCACGGGGATGGCCCAGGCCTCCAGGCTGCTGCGGTAGCCACTGGAGCCGTTCATGATGGGGGTGTAGTTGGCCACGGTGGATCCCAAGCGGCGGGCCACAGAGGAGGGCAAGGATTCCTGGGAGGGCCTTTCAGCTCTGTGCTCGGCCTGCTCGTAAATGATCCGTCTCATCAGGGGGGAGCCCTGGCTCCGGGCAGGGGACGTCTCCTGGGGGTCCAGGAACACCTTTCGACCCAGCAGGGGGGTGGGAGGGAGTTTACTCTGCTCTGCTTTCATCTTCTCCACCTGGAACCAAATCGAGGTTAACTAAACATCAGCACTTCATAATCGAATCTCCTCCACAACAAAATTAAGCATACCGTAAACATGAAGCCAATTGACAAGTCACTTCAAACAAGCTGTGATCTACAACCTCTTGTAAGCAACCAGAAGAAAGACAGCATCAGCTAAGGGGAGTGTTAGTTAGCTAGGGATAGTGACGGACCGTGGTGAGGCGTCGTAGTGAGCTGAAGCGCTCCTCCCAGGTGGCGGCAGCCTTGCGGAAGGCCTCGTGGCGGCGAATGAGCTGCTCCACCTCGTCCACACTGGCACCCAGCTCCTTGCTGTTGATGAAGGGCTCCTGGGCCGTGAGCCATGCCTCAGCCACCACCGCTTCCTGGGCAAACTGGTGCACCTCCAGCACTGAGGCAGAGGAGAAAGAAGAACTCAGTGTCTGAGAACAATTGGAATCACATCCCTCACACTGTTGCTCAGTTGTAGCTTACTGCGGTTCCAAATTATGGAATGGCTTGGGATAATATCAAACAGAGTCTTGAGGTGCCAGGTACTAAAATAAGTTACATTCAGGTAAAGTCAGGGGGGACTCACTGTGCTGCAGGACCTCCCAGTGTTTGTCCCATTTCTCCGACAGCTCGTACTGCTTGGCCACCACCTTATCCAGCTTCTCCTTGATCTAAAAATACATTTCCATTGAGTTTAATCTAAACTAGTGACTGTAAATGTAATCTAAACTACAGTACCATCCTCTATGTTCTATGGCAGAACCCTGTCAACAGTGCTGTTACCTCCTCAGCAGCAGGGTTGCGAGCGGCCAGCAGCGTCTTGCCCATCTCGATGCACTGCAGCACACTCTTATTGCGCGCCTCCACCTCGCTCTTCAAGCTCTGGTGGTAGTTCATCAGTACCTCCACTGAGGACACATCCCTGAAAGGACCAGAGAGTCCAGAGCCCGTTATATCGCTGTGGGGAATGCTGACAGTGAGGGAGAAGAGCACAGGGTTACACACCCCGGAAGACAAGGGCCAGATCAGCACCATATACACCACCAGGCAGCCATTTTGAAAATAACACTGTTTATTGCTATATTAAAACATGTTTACAGTGCATTGCTTGAAATGTGTTCATTGTAATTGTTGCTCTCTGTCATCTGTGCTCTCTCTGCAGCTCTCCATATTTGGCATTTCCGTAACGTAAATAAATTCCCTTATTTACTTATATTATGGTAATGCCACAAAATCAAAACAGGCCCCTGAACTTGCAGATCAATCACATCTGATAGATGGACAGGTGGATGAGACGGAGCAGTATGAGATACACCATACATACAAACTGTAAATATAGATAAGGCCATACACACTTAACTGAATGTTTAACGGATGCCCCCTTCATATTTAGAAAATACAATCTTCCAGGAAAGAGATATACAACTTCCTTTTGGATTATAGCTGAACTATGCGTCTTTCAGCCTATCCTAGGTCGCTAGGTGTTGAACTAACGTTGCTAGGCCTATAGTATTTTAACAAAAAAGGTCACTTTTTTCTCTTGCTCACCTCACTTTCATAAAAGGTATATGGCCTAAACCATAAAATACAATTGTAACCATGTCCACTCATATACCTTGGATTGTCCCCTGTGCCGATCTGAGAGATGATGCTGTCCATCCACATGATCTGGTCTCGCACCACCCCGAAGAACCGCAGCTTGTCTGTTGCCGTGGTGATCTGCACTCGGCACTCCTCACAGGACGTCAAGAGCTCCTTCCAGCAATGCATCACTTCCTGTTCCCGGCCGGCGATGGCCTCAGCCTTCTGCCCGGCGTAGATGGTCCGGAGCTGACCCGCACTCTCCTGGAGCTGCCTCACCTGGACACAGACAGACAGCGACGGGTGGTAGATTACATAGGAATAACTAAAAGTACTGTGGAAAAGTACTTACTGAACAAGTATGAGAGAAACTTCACGTGAAGTGTTACCACATTGACCTCTTGTTTTGTTCTGTCTTCCTTTTTAGTCTCATGTGCTAATAAAATAAAGTGATAGTGGGGGGGGGGGGGGGCCTCACCTGAGTGACGAGCAGCTGGATGTCGTGTTCGAAGCTGTGCATGAGCCTCTGCAGGGTGCTGGTGTTGGCAGTGCCACCCTGGCGTGCCCGCACCTCGGGCAGCCTCCGCTGCTTATCATCAATTTGGGCCAAGATCTGCAACACAAGGCGATAACAGACAATCAGAGACGCATCAAAACACGACACAGACCTATATCTCGTAGCACTTCTTATGGTAGAAACGCTACCTCGCGGCAGTCGGTGAAGAACTTGTGGAGCTGGTGCGAGGCGGCCAGCATCTGTGCCCGGGTCTCCATGAGCTCCAGGAGGTCGGCCCAGGCCTCGTTCACACCGTCCTTCCACTCGGCGATGGTGGAGGCCTCGGCGTGGCCGTAGTCGATCAGCTCATCCACCATCTGGTTAACCGCCGTCACACGCTCCTGACCCAGACTGCCCGTCTCTGACGCAAACTCTGTGAACTTCTCCTGCAGGATCTGAAGGGAGGAGAGAGGAGGAGAGAAATGAAGGGATGATCAGTATCTATTTAGCCAAGCTAAGCACTGTTGCTAAAGCAGTAATAGGCTACTTATCAAAACAAATTGTGTTGAAATACATACTACTTCCTTACTAAGCAATAATACACAGTACTGTATGCCCTTCTTTGAGCCATACATGTAGACATATTAACCCCCTTCCCAACAGGTTTTAGACAAACACTATATGCCATTTAACAGACGCTTTTATCCAAAGCGAAGTGCTACGAGATATAGGTCTGTGTCATGTTTTGATGCGTCTCTGATTGTCTGTTATCGCCTTGTGTTGCAGATCTTGGCCCAAATCAATGATAAGCAGCGGAGGCTGCCCGAGGTGCGGGCACGCCAGGGTGGCACAGGGTGGCATGATCAAATACATTTACGTATGGGTGGTCCCAGGAATCGAACCCACTATTCTGGCATCGTAAGCGCCATGCTCTGCCAACTGAGCTACAGAGGACCACCAGCCCTATCATATTGTTGAAGCCTTTGTCCATTCAGGCTCTGAGAGGGGTCCCACTGACCGTGACGTGTTCAAAGTCCTGTCCCAGTTCTGGCGAGCTGGCCACCACCTCCCTCTCAGCGATCCACTGCTCCAGTTCGTCCACCTCATGGTTGAGCTGGTAGAGCCAGTACTGCTGCTCCAGACGAGACTTCCTCTCCTCCACCAGGTCCTTCAGAGACACGTACAGCCGGTCCATCTGAGACTGACACTTACTGATCTGCTCACTGATACACATACACACACGCAGGCAGGTAGGCACGCAGACACACATATACATAAGCACACACACACACACACACCAGAGACAGGGTGAAATTGAGGGGGAATGTGTGGGAGCTGAGTGAAACACATTTTGACATGAAAAACCATGAGCTGGTTTTACAGGGTTGAGTTCGCAGGAGGAGTAAATGTGAGGAGAAGGCTTACAAAGCAAACTGAACAACATGAGACAAACATGGGCAACCCATAAAAACATCCATACCCTACTAGTGCAGAGACGCCGGCATCGGCTAACAGCTAAGTGCTAAGATGATAGAGCCGTTAGCGTTAGCTCTGACACCAGAGACAGAGTAGTATTACGGACCCAGTGCTGATCCTGCTGTCACCATGATTCACTCTGCTGCCATAACAGAGCAACAGGAGTCCATGACTGGCCAACTTTACTGGACTACCTTCTCTACAGGGATTATGTCGTTCAAGCCGTTTACTACCGGAATACTAACTCAGCACCTGGTAGACAAAGACTGTAGAGGCCCTTGATCCTCTTCAATCAAGTCACAAACTGAGATCCTTGGTTCTCATATAGGGGATTTCTTTTGAGCTTTTAAGGCAGTATATTAAATGGGTATTTCATGGCACACTCACTTTAGAGCTGCTATAACCAACTTTCGATCCCACGAAAGCCTTGGTAATAGTGTGGTGACAGGTTTGTGGGGCACCAACACTGACCTGTCTGGATGTCCCATCTCCAGTAGCTGTCTGCACTGCTGGGAGAGAAGGCCTATCGTCTCAGCGTAGTCCTCTATCGTCTGCTCCAGTACTAGGTGCTTCTTCAGTAGCTGCAGGGTGCTGGGCTCATCCTGAGGAAAAGGCCACAACACACTTACAGTCCATTCTCACAAACCTTGACATGCTAACGATTCAAGTGCGTGCAGTGTTCATCACAGGACGTTGGTGGCACCTTAA
Organism: Salmo salar; assembly: GCF_965601325.2. Classification (NCBI taxonomy): domain Eukaryota; kingdom Metazoa; phylum Chordata; class Actinopteri; order Salmoniformes; family Salmonidae; genus Salmo; species Salmo salar. Next base: position 122,976,795 of record NC_138299.1, read on the forward strand.
TTGGGGAGGAGGGGCTCGTGGTAACGGCTGGAGCGGAATCGGTGGAATGGTATCAAACACATGGTTTCCATGTCTTTGATGCCATTCCATTTGCAGTGTTCCGGCCATTATTATGAGCCGTCCTCCCCTCACCAGCCTCCACTTGTGTTCATATACAGTTGCTGATGTCTGGAGGGACACAATCACATTGCGTTACACCTATGCAGATACAACTTTTTCCTCTTCCAAAAAGCCAATCATCTCTTACTGTAAAATGGTAACTGGGCAGATTAAGTACATCAGCGCCTGGTGATTGGCTCCTAGCCTCCTACCTTGCCCTTTTCCTCGTTCATCATGTGCAGCTCCTGTTCGCTGAGCCAGGCCTCCACCTCGGCCGTGTCAAAGTAGTACTGCTGGGCCTGGTACATGGAATCCAGCACCAGCTGTCTTCTCTCTGTCTCGGCCCACAGCAGATTCCACAGCCCGCTGAGCTGCTCCAGGCCCGCCCGCACACAGTCAGCCTCGGGGCTGCGGATGGAGGCGATGACATTAGCTCGTTCCAGGACATCCTCCACCCTCGCCCGATGGCCCTGCAGCTCCCTCTGCAGAGTCTGGGGGGGGGGGGGGGGGGGGGGGGGGGGGGCAGAAAGACGATGTCCAGTTAGATCTGTTACAGTATGATAGACATGTACTGTAATGATGTGGTTAGCCTCAGCTAGCTGCCACTCACCTGGTTTTTCTTCATGAGGTGCTGCACAGCCTGTAGACTGGAGCCGTGCTCCTGAGACGCGGCGGCAGGCAGCCGCTCCTGCACCCACAGCTGCAAACACATCACAAGTGAAACTAGCAAAGGAGCACTTGGGAACACTGGTAACTTTTCGATGGTTATCACCAGCATGGTATTGCATCAGCTTAGTGTTACATACATCTTTTATCAAGATAACGTCTTTCACAAACAAAAAAGGGGGTTAGTCACCAACTTAAGCAACACTTTTACCCTTGCCGATGACACTTGTAAGTCACATGTCTCTAAGTGTGCGTGGTGTGTGTGGGTATAATCGGAGGAGGATCAGGACGGCCACTCACTATCTCGTCCTCCAGGTCCCGGCCCACTTGGTGAACCTCCTTGGAGGCCAGAAGGATGCGCCGGCGCTCCTTGAGCGGCTCGATGAGGCGGACGATGCGCGTCTCCACGGCGGCCTGGCGCTCGCCGACCGTGTCCATGACCTGGCCCTGCTGGGGGATGGAGGCCGCCGCCACCTGCAGCTCCCCCACCTCCGCATACCACTCCTCCATCTGACGCTCCATCGTCTGGAGAGAGGGAGCGGGGGAATGGACACGAGTGACAGATGAGATAAATTGGAAGCAAAGGGGGATGGAATCGAAGCGTTTGAGGAGGGGCGAGTGAAGGAAGGAGGGAAGACGGACGGTTAGGAACTAAAGAGGGGGAGGAAGTCCATGGGACAGCGAGAGGCCTGGTGAGTATGGAGAGGATACATTGGTCCCTGTATCAATCACCTCTCACCAAAATATCCTGGCAACATCCAACTCAGGAAAAAGCCATGGCTTTCCTAGGTGTACATGATAAGTTGCTCTATCTGTCAGTCTGCCATAACAATGTATGAGAAGTGTTTGGATGATAGCTGTTAGATCTACTGCAATTGACTACAAGGCAATTACTCCTCCAGAGTGGCCATATAGCTGTCAGGTAGTAATTCAGAGGGGGATGGTGATTCTCACTAAGGCAGTGACACTCATTTTAGGACAGAAACATCAGGTTAAGATCACCAGGGAGGTGGAGTAGTGTCACTGAGGCTAACTCATTTAAAAAGTGGGCCAGATGCAAAGAGCTGTTGTATGAGTGCCATGGTAAAGTGAATTAGAGTAGGGGGCAGAATGAGGCCGATCAATCCCTTACGAATTCACATGATGATTTGACTTTGGGAATTCTAAGGAATTGTGAGGAAAAGAGCCTTCGGGATGGCTGCCTCAGAACCTCCATCTGGTTTAATGAATCCCCTGACATTCTCAGAGACACATATCAGAGACTAGCACGAGAATAAGCACACTCTCTATTGGCTTATACACAAATGTTACCCCTAAGCATATGCATTGAATCACCACTTTAGAGAAATAAAATAAAACATGGGAATTGAACATTATTTCTAACTTTGACAGAAATGGTCCTTGAATTAATAGACAGGACAATTTCTTAGCCTCACACAGACAAAGACACGCACAGTCGAGTGGAGATTTTCATACATTTCCATATGAAGCGAAAGGTTAGAGTTTCAAGGATGAGACAGTGATTCTGCTCACACCATAGATCACAGAATGATCAGCAGGACAGGATGAGGTAGTGGATGGAAGGAAGCGGAAAGAAAGAAAAAAAGATCAAAACTGGAGTACGAAAGGGATAAAGAAAGAAATTAAGAGAGAAAGAAGGAAAGGACAGGTAGGTTAAAGAAAGGAAAGAAAGGACATTAAAAGAAAGAAAAGATAGGAAAGGAAAATAAATCAAAGGAAATTAAAGGAAATTAAAGGAAAGGAAGAAAGGAAAGGAAAGGAGAAGATCAGAGTACCCATGAGAGAAATGAACTGAAGTGAAAAGGTTACTGTACCCATGAATGGAGGTTGGGTGATGGAGCGTACTGTACACAAAGCACAATGGCAGGCTGAAAAGGAACTGTAAGCAGCCCTTAGCGGCAGCATGCTGTTGGAGAGGAGAATGAGAGATGTATGATGAAATGATAAGCTGTGGGATGGACCCAGTAGTGGTGACAGAACAGGGGTAGCGCATCCTGGACAGGAAAAAACATGAACCTCCTCCTACTGTATCGGTTGTTGGCTAGCATCAACTTTAGTGTTTTTATTATCATAAGCTACATTTTGTCTAAAAGTAATTGTCCAGTGAAAATCTCACTTTTAACAGTTCATACTCTGTTAACTCATACCCAGATAATGTTGTTGACTCATCCTATACTCATATTTGTGGCCAAAGAATAAAATAACATTTTTAAAATACATTAAAAAAAGAAACACTTGAAACTTGTATCTCAAAAAGACCGTTTATAAAATGCTTGCTATTTCCTGAGGAGGATGAGCTGGCCAATCAGTGGTCTACTAGCATGAATATTTTTTAGGACCGGTATACGCCCACACACTTCTGTTGTTGGGGTACACCCACACTATTCCAACACAGAAAAGCTGCTTTTTAACATACACAATTATTTAACTCATATTGTAATTAATTATAGGTCATATTTCAAAGAAGTCTGGTAACACTGGACAGTTACTTTAACCCAATATGTATTGTAGAGCCATGCTTTGGGTGGAATGGTCTGACTCTCCAATGACAGCCCATTGGAGTGCAGGCTAAGCTTACTGGTGACGCGTTGAGTGCCAATTGCTCTTGTTAAACAAAAGCCTATGGCAGCCTGGCTCATTTAAGGCACGTAAATGAAGAGAAAACAGCAAGGCATTCAGAGAAAATGGATGATAAAGGATTAGTAATTCACACAAAACAACCCTAGGTTTTTATATATAGAGATAGACTGCGATATTCAACAGCTTTAACCTAACTAAGATACCATAGCAACACCATACCCAACGATATTCCCAACTATTCTAAACTGATCACAAAAAAACAAAAACTGTAACAGTAGTTGGACCATATAACGAAGAGGAAGAGACCTGGAGCTTCTTGAGCTGCTTGTTGACGCTAGTCAGGTCCTGACCCTGGTCCACGTAGCCCAGTTGTCCCTCCAGCTGGTGCAGCCGATGGTCCAGGCTGGTGTAACTCTGCACCAGCAGGTCGGCCCGGTTGGCTTCAAACAGCTGGCGGGCCTTGGCCTGGGTGGTGCTCTCTAGTTCCTGCCAACACTCCCGGATCTCCCCCAGCTTCCTCCGCACCACCGGGCTCAGCTCGGGCTTCTCCTGGATCAACTGCTGGCCCTCCTGGAGGATGGAGAGGGAGGGTGGTGGGGGGTGGAGGGGGCAGGTGGAGGATAGGAAGAAGACGTTGAGAGAGAGAGAGATGTAGGATGGGGGGTTGAAGGTTAGGGTAAGGGAGAGGGAACATGAGGAGGGGAGCAGAGAGATAAAGGGAGAGGGTGATTAGACATTGATGAGTGGAAATTATGATAACATGAATAAAGTCATATTTATTTCACTTATGGAACATGGGGTCATAAACAATCTACTGCCCCAAATATTGGATTTTTTCCATTGAAATCATTCTGTAAATAGTTCATAGACAGCAACAATTTGTGATTACCACATTGGCAGTTTACCATATCGGAACATACATTTAAGCACTTTGGGACACCTGCTGATGTAAATTTGATTGATATGGAGTTGGCTATTCCCTATATCCTTAATCTGGCAGGTAAATAAAATGGATTCTAAGCAACCACATTAAATGACAAAGAAAATGTTCTATTTGTCTTCCATTGCTAGCTTGCATGAGCTGTGTTTCAGTGGTACACCTTTAAGAGTGCTACAGCCTGGGCTCCAGATCAGCTGCTTCTGACTCTGGCCTATCAGTGCACATCAAATTGGGTTAAAGGGCTGGCTCGGCCCTGGCAGCCCAGAAAACCACTTCAACTTTAGAGGTCAGGGCTCACAGATAAAATGCGCTTCTCTTATCATCATTTTACATCCTGATAGAATAATCTGCTACGGATCTCTCCTTTGTCTGTCTTCATCGGTTTGGTTTGGAGGATTTCAGGTTTGACTCATCTCTTGTTGATTTCATTCATTACACTCTCAGGTGTTTTCAGAATAGATACAGATTATTTACAGTAAGCCCAACGTAATCGCATAACAACCGCAACCCCAGAGACTCAGCCAGCAAATGAGAGGAGAGCACACTGAGTTGCTGCCTGCCGTGACACACCATCACAGACTCACAGAGGGGAGAGGCAAACAGACATACACTTGCTCCCTTTCTCTGCAGCACTCTGCCCCCCCACCCACACTCTCTCTCTTTCTCTTTCCAAACATATGTGCTTTATTCCTTCCTCTATCTTCCCATCCCTCCACCTCTTTCCAGCTCTGTCCTGTGCGCACGCAAGTGTTCCCGAGCACTGGGGGTTGTAAACTACGCAATCATATTCGCCGCCATGGAGACACATCAGCCAATGACGACCGAAGAGGAGATTTAACACTCTCTGTCACCGTTTCCCCAAGGCACCATAAAGAGTCTATAGGACCGGTCGAAAAAAACAAATCTATTTGCATTTTAAGCTCCTTTAATGTAATCCACTGATTGGAGATAAGTGTGCATTTCATGTGGAATGAAACGCTAGTTAGTTAATTCACCTTGTGCTCAGTTAAAAACATCAGCGTCTCATTCCTCTGAAACACATAACTGTTTCTGCTTACGGCTCAGAACAAGAAAGCATTGAAATATCTCTATTGCATATTCCAGTTGGGAGGACATTTGCTTTGCAACTGTGCTTAACGGCCACACCATCCGTGGAGCATCCTCTTCCCTCTGATCCCTCTCTGACGCCCTTCTCATGATCTGCCCACACAAAGGATGTCCTCATTTGGAGACCACACTACAGCTGCACTGTGAAGGGACACACTCCCAACAGTGCCAAAATAGCTCCGCATGCATATGTTGCTTTTTTGATCTCCAGATGAGTGAGGCAGCAACGGTACTCTACCCAACTCGTAGATGTTGGCAGTATAATGTTCAAAACAAGTTATTTGTAACCAAAGGACAGGGGAAAAGGAGAATTACCATAATGACCACCAAAATATCAGATGGCAACGAAAAAAAGAATCCTCACTACGAGATCACGTTCGCAATACCAATCTGTTATTGAATGATAATTACATAAAGTGTGGCCATTGCGTTTGGCTGGTTGTGTCCACGGAAGCTATTGTGTCAATATTACTCCATGTGTGAAGGCCTGGAGGCATAAATCTGCCTGGGAGGACCAGACACAGTCACGTGATTCGGCTGGGGGGTGCAATGGCCAGCAGGCACCAAGAGGATCCAACATGTATCAATGAGCGTTTTGAAGGAAACGTCAAGCTTTGTGAAGATTGTCCTACGTCCTTCGTCACTTGATCTAAAGCCATGCCTTGTAATGAAGCCAGACATTGTCTATGAAACTGATTCTGGGAAGCACATTTATTCATGGAATATTTATGTGTGGATAGTGATGTCCTTTTGATGGTTGATCACCTGGGGAAGTAAAGAAACATGTTAGAGATTGTGGTCGCTCGCCGACAATTGGTTGAGCGTGCAAACCTGTCGTTGTGCGTCGCCCAGGCCAGCATATAACTCTTTGGGCTCGATATTCGGGTGGCGTTAAGGGTGTCACTAGTGTCAAGCGCACGCTCTTTGGCAATATCGACTTGTAAAAGCCTGCGCTCTTCTATTTTCCAACCCTGGCGGCAGAGTTGGTCATTTACCTGTCTTATATCAGCTTGCTTGCGCTGAGGTGGGAGGGGTGGAAATATTTCAGGCGTGACCCTAAAAACGCACGCCAATGTGCCAATTTCAAGCAGCGCTCCTGGTGATACTTAAGACTCACCAAAAGCTGGTCTTAGCAGTACCGCAATTGGTTTTGACATCGATTTTGCCAGCGGAGGCGCACAGTAGCGTAATCAGTAGCCTATAACCAATGTATTATGAATATATAAAGAGCAGCAAAACAGTGCAAGCATCCTTCTGCCTAAGAGCCCTTAGGCCTACTGTACGTGTGCACATATTGACTTATGCTCACGGAACGAGAGATGCGATTCATGATGTCTTCACCGTCCATGGGTTTATGGTGAGAACGTACATGGCTCAAATGCAATGCAATTTTGTCTGCTATTTCTGGAGATGTGCAAAAATGATCTGTAAGATAGTTCCATGATGTTTATAAAACATGACATTTGCGAGCAATATAACGGTGTGTGGATATTCCACCTTTTCTCTTTATATTGGATCTTTATCCAGCTCCTGTCAAACGTTTGGGTGTCTGTAAAACCCTCCATAGTCTAAGTTGGCTTGTCTGTATTATACAACCGCGGGGAGAAATTATAGTGACTGTAACTATATTTAGTGATAGCCTGTTTAAAATAAGTTGTTTCATTTAATTAGAATTTGATTAGAATTATACACTGTCTTTTTAGGCCTAGTGAATTTAATCTTACTTACTGCCTACGTTTGGCATGTTCATGTCCAGACTGCAATTTACAGTAGGCCTAGCCCCTATATCAGTGCAAATGCTATAGCCTACTAAAAAACAAAAAATATGTTTTATGTGAGAAGTAGGCATTGGTCTGACGCCGAAAAATAAATGACATTCACATGAGCACCACGATGAGTATTTCACCCATGCTCTAACAAGGTTTTCCAGCACACAGCTTTGACCTACTACAGAAACTACAGTGCATTCAGAAAGTATTCATACCGTTTGACCTAGTACACATTTTGTTGTGTTACAGCCAGAATTGAAAACTGATTCATTTTAGTATTTTGGGGGGAATTTCTTTGCAAATGTATTGAAAATGAAATACAGAAATATCGAAATTACAGTGCATTCGGAAAGTATTCAGACCCCTTGACTTTTTCCACATTTTGTTACAGCCTTACTCAAAAATGTATTATAGTTTTTTTCTCTCATCAATCTACACACAATACCCCATAATGACAAACCAAATACAGGTTTTTAGACATTTTTGCAAATGTATAAAAAAAACAACAACTGAAATATCACATTTATATAAGTATTCAGACCCTTTACTCAGTACTTTGTTGAAGCACCATTGGCAGCAATTACAGCCTGAAGTCTTCTTGGGTATGACGCTACCAGCTTGGCACACCTGTATTTGGGGAGTTTATCCCATTCTTCTCTGCAGATCCTCTTAAGCTCTGTCAGGTTGGATAGGGAGCGTCGCTGCACAGCTATTTTGAGGTCTCACCAGAGATGTTTATCGGGTTCAAGTTTGGAATCTGTGTGGGCCACTGAAGGACATTCAGAGACTTGTCCCGAAACCATTCCTGCATCGTCTTGGCAGCGTGCTTAGGGTCATTGTCCTGTTGGAAGGTGAACCTTCGCCCCAGTCTGAGGTCTTGAGCGCTCCGGAGCAGGTTTTCATCAAGGATCTCTCTGTACTTTTCTCCATTCATCTTTCCCTCGATTCTGACTAGTCTCCCAGTCCCTGCCACTGAAAAACATCCCCACAGCATGATGCTGCCACCACCATGCTTCACCGTAGGTATGGTGCCAGGTTTCATCCAGACCTGACGCTTAGCATTCAGGCCAAAGAGTTCAATCTTGGTTTCATCAGACCAGAGAATCTTGTTTCTCATGGTCTGAGAGTCCTTTAGGTGCCTTTTGGCAAACTCCAAAAGGTCTGTAGTGTATTTTACTGAGGAGTGGCTTCAGTAAAAGGCTTGAATGGTGGAGTGCTGCAGAGAAGGTTGTCCTTCTGGATGGCTCTCCCATCTCCGCAGAGGAACTCTGGAGCTCTGTCAGCGTGACAATCGGGTTCTTGGTCACCTCCCTGACCAAGGCCCTTCTCCCCCAATTGCTCAGTTTGGCCGAGCGGCCAGCTCTAGGAAGAGTCTTGGTGGTTCCAAGCTTCTCCATTTAAGAATGATGGAAGCCACTGTGTTCTTAGGGACTTTCAATGCTGCAGAATGTTTTTAGTACCCCCCTCAACACAATCCTGTCTCAGAGCTCTACGGGCAATTCCTTCGACCTCATGGCTTGGTTTTTTTCTCTGACATGCACTGTCAACTGTGGGACCTTATATAGACAGGTGTGTGCCTTTCCAAATCATGTCCAATCAATTGAATTTACCACAAGTGGACTCCAATCAAGTTGTAGAAACATCGCAAGGATGATCAATGGAAACAAGATGCACCTGAGCTCAATTTCGAGTCTCATAGCAAAGGGTCTGAATACTTATGTAAATAAGGTATTTCTGTTTTTTATTTTTAATACATTGCAGAAAATTATCAAAAACATTTTTTGCTTTGACATTATGGGGTATTGTGTGTAGATTGATGAGGGGGAAATTTAAAAAAACAAAATTGCAGAAAAGGATATAACGTAACAGAATTTGGAAAAAGGGAAGGGGTCTGAATACTTCCCGAATGAACTGTACTGTACATACAGTAAGTATTCACACCCCTGAGTCAATACATATTAGAATCACCTTTGGCAACAATTACAGATGTGCGTCTTTGTGGGTAAGTCTTTGCACACCTAGATTTTGCAATATTTGCACATTATTCTTTTTAATACTCTTCAAGTTCTGTCAAGTTGGTTGTTAATCATTTCTAGACAGCAAGTCTTGTCTTAGATTTCTATTCCGATTTAAGTCAAAACTGTAACTATAGGTCACTCAATGTCATCTTGGTAAGCAACTCCAGTGTATATTTGGCCTTGGGTTTTAGGTTATTGTCCTGCTAAAAGGTGAATTTGTCTCACAGTGTCTGATGGAAAACAGACTGAACAAGGTTTTCCTCTAGGATTTTACCTGTGCTTAGCTATTCTATTCTGTTTATTTAAAAAATCTCCCTAGTCCTAGCCGATGACAAGAATACCAATAACACGATGCAGCCACCACCATACTTGAAAATATGAAGAGTGGTACTCAGTGATGGATTGTTTTGGATTTGTCTCAAACATAACACTTTGCATTCAGAACGTAAAGTTAATTCCTTTGCCACATTTTTGGCAGTTGTACTTTTTTTTATTGCAAACAGGATGCATGTTTTGGAATATTCCTTCCTCTTCGGCAACTGAGTTAGGAAGCAAGCCTGTATCTTTGTAGTGATTGGGTGTATTGATACACCATCCAAAGTATAATTAATAACTTCACCATGCTCAAAGAGATATTCCGGTGCCCCCGCACATTGACTCTGTACCGGTGTCCCCTGCATATAGCCTCATTACTGTTATTTTACTGCTGCTCTTTAACGATTTGTTATTTTATTTTTTACTTAACACTTATTTTTCTTAAAACTGCATTGTTCGTTAAAGGCTTGTAAGTAAGCACTTCACTGTTGTATTTGGCGCATGTGACAAATAACATTTGATTTGATTTGATGTGATATTCAATGCCTGCTTCTTTTTACCTAATCAATCCAATAGGTGCCTTCCTTTCCTAGGCAGTGGAAAAGCTCCCTTGTCTTTGTGGTTGAATCTCTTTTTGAAATGCATTGCTTCACTGAGGGACCTTACAGATAATTGTACAGTATGTGGGGGGTAAAGAGGTGAGGTAGTCATTTAAAAATCATGTTAACGTAACGGTCGTCGTATGGAGTAGACCAAGGCGCAGCGGGTTGAGTGCTCTTATTTACTTTTATTAGAACACTTAACAAAACAAGAAAACGAACGAACGACAAACAGTCTTGCAGGCTACACACAGCAATGCAAAAACAACTTCCCACAAACGACAGGTGGAAAAAGGGCTACCTAAGTATGACTCCTAATCAGCAACAACGAAGTACAGCTGTTCCTGATTGAGAGCCATACCAGGCCAACACAAAGAAATATACAACATAGAAAAACCATAGAAATACAAAACATAGAACAATACCCCAAAACCCCGACAACACAAAACAAACACACCCCTCCCACGCCCTGACCAAACTACAATGACAAATAACCCATTATACTGCTCAGGACGTGACAGTTAAACATGATTATTGCAAGCATAGAGTCCATGCAACTTATGAGACTTGTTAAGCGCATTTTTACTCCTGAACTTATTTAGACTTGTCATAAAAAAAAGGGTTGAACACTTATTGACCCAAGACATTTCAGCTTTTCATTTTTAATTAATGTTTAAAAATGTCTTAAAACATAATTCCACTTTGGCATTATGGGGTATTGTGTCTAGAGCCAGCGACACAAAATGTCCATTTAATCAATTTTAAATTCAGGCTGTAACACAACAAAATTTGGAAAAAGTCAAGGGGTGTGAATACTGTCTGAATACACTGTATGTTGGTCTATTGTACTTCCAACAATGTGTAGGCAGGTTGTTCCAACCTTCTCAAGCAGCCTAATTCATACTATTAGAGGAGGTGCTCCCACAATAATGTGATTGTTTTTGTTCATTCACTCAGTACCGTGTGAATGTTAATTTCTCTTGCTTGTAAAAAAAAAAAAAAACATCTATAACAGTTCCATTTAATCACATAGCTAACTAAGTTAGCAAGCATGGCGTTTTCTTTTGACTACGCACAGGTCGCGCAAGCAAGCAATGATCATCATGATTACCTGGATGCTTCATGTGCAACCCCTGCTACTTGTTACTTGTGGATGGCGACTTCAGGTTTTCGGTAACACATTGAAATGTAACTTGACACTGTGTTTATCAGCCAGTGCAAATGTGGATCATAATGACAAAAAGAAAATTGCATTGACATTAATGCATAAGGTAAGGGGATCGAATTTGCTCTGGGTCTTCAAACAACGACACGTCTGTTCTGACGTGCGCATGTACTATGAATTAGCAGCGTGGCAGATTTCCCAAAGTTCCCAAAGTCTGGTGTGTCTAACTGGCTACAATAGCAGCTAAGGACATTCGCTAGCTTATTTGTTGATGTCCGGGTCAGCAGTTTAAACATTTTGCTACACCCACAATAACATCTGCTAAATATGTGTATGTGAACATTTTATTTGATTTTATTTGGATTTCAGCCATATGAAAAATCTCCCATAGCACAATATACCTTGCTTGCTAACTATCTTCCTTTTGCTTCTCATCTAACCGGTGTTAGATAGCTAGCTACAGCTGCTAGCCTTATACCAGCTAGCTGCTACTGTTTCGCAGCAACCGAGTTGCACCCGGTTTTAGAACTCTGAGATTCAGCTGAAAAGATAGTCAGAAATGCTACAAAAAGGTAGCACATCATTGGTTTATATTGGGCAGAAATGTGCACGTGAGAGCGGTAAATTGTGAATTGAATCAAAACTGTTACACCTAAAAACGTATTCAGTCAAATGGATCTAAGTCTAATGGTCATCTTATGGACGATGTATTGGCGTACACATGATGGTTGGGAGATTTGAATTTAACCTTGAGATTCAAAAATGTTAGCGCAACTATAATGTTTTACAATGCATTTCCATATTGAAGCAATGCAATTAGAATAATGTAGACTGCAAACATGTTAAAAATATTTAGCAAATATGGGGCAGGGTATTTAACGGAATAGGCTATAACGGACTAATATTCAAATTGGAGTTGATGACAACGCTCTGATTGGCCAGTGAAGGGCCAAGCTTCGACAAACCCACAACTTGATTATTCATTAAAACCCAACCCTTTCGCGCCACCGCCAGCTACTGCGCCCATAATTCTGATTGTGAAAATGGCACAAATATTTCTGACACACCCCCGAACCTAATCCGCTACCGCCAGCGCTAAGATTTACCATTGCTTTAGGTTTGTCAAAATAGAGCCCTTTATGTTCACATATTTATCGATCATAAAGCAGAACTACAATGTGAGCATGTTTGACAAATTAAACGTTAAGGTTAATCTAAATGTAAATGATGACCTTGATTTTTCTTGTTGATTGAAGAGGGTTCTGTTCATTTCCTCTGAGAATTGATGGGCAAATGGGCGCGTTCCAGCGCATGGTTAAAGGTACGGTTAATGCAGTAGTAGCTTATTCCGGGGGGACGTACATGTTTATATCCCAGATTGTGTTTCTGCTCTAAAGCATGGAATAGTACCTGTATTGAAGTGTGTGCTAGGAAAATACTTACACGTTTGTTAACCGAACATGTTTGGTATTTCATGCCAACTGGTAATTGATCATGATATCAATTGGGTTGTTCTCATTAGTCAAATGCATTATGGGTAGTGTTATTTAAACCCTTTCATTTCCTTGTTAGAGAGAGAGAGAAAGGGTAAAGTCGGCATACTTCTGGGTTTGCAGGTATTATTGAAATCTGGGTTATTCATTTGTGCTCTATTTGATTTAGTTCATGTTCCATGTGTTGCAACATCCAGTTTATTATTTTTGTATGTGTTGTACAGTCGCTGGCTAAGTCTTGCAAATAAAAAGCCTAAATCTGGCAAGAAAAATCTGATCTGTATTACTGTCTCCTCACTGTTAAAATCCTACCACTTGTTCAACTTCACAAGCCTACATATTGTAGCACAGTATCCTGTATTAAGAAAAGCAAAAATGTAGCCAATATATTGTGAATTGGTGCTACAGCGTTACAGCAATGTTCCACTAACCGTTATGAGAACACTGTGATAGCTGTGTATTAGCAATGTCCTGACAGTGCTGGAACATGGAACTGTATGACATAATTGTCTGCCTCCCTCTACCTCACTGCTATGTGCTGTAGTCGAGGAGGCTCTGACTGTTCTCCCTCTCTGCCTGCTCTCTTCTCACTCTCCATCTCGGCTCACACGCCCCTTATATTGCAGCGCCGGCAAAAACACATGGGTCAAACTCTACTCCCAAAGGGGTTAAGAAAAGAGGGTGAGTGTGTGTGTAAGATGCTAGTTGTGGGACGCCAGGGACCTAAACAGATGGAGTTGCAATTATAAAATGCAGTGCTTATGTTGTTGTTATGGCATCACTAATGATGTAGTGTCAGGGTAGCTACTGGTAATGATGACTGCTTTCCATCATACATAATCCCGAACACACGCACGCATGCACGCATGCTCAATGCACACACCACACACACACCAAAACAAAAGAGAGAGAGTCACTTTTGCAACTTGTCCCGGAGGTCCCTTGTAAAATAGTAAGGGGCCAATGAATTAACTGAGAAACGAGGGGAAAGGGAAGAGGATATTGTTAGAATAATTTGTATGTGTTAAAATAATGACTAAATTGTTCCACTCTGTTATTATAGAATATGGAGATAGGTTTAAGAATAATGGGATGATAAAATTAGGATATGGGGAGATCGGTTAGGATTGTAACATTTTAAGGTTATATTCCTTAGTAGGGATGTAAACTGAGTGAAGTTGTAGATTAGGTAAAAGAAAAACATTGGATAGGTTTCAAACCAAGAGGGTCATAAAGGGGGAGGGGAGGTGAAAGCCTTGAAGAATGTGGCCAGTTTTTATGGTTCTTTGTGGTGAGTGGAAAAGTACTGGTTGTTGGAGAAGGGAGTGGTCTAAAGATAAGAATGTGTTTGTATTATAAAAGGACTGAGTCTTGATTTTTGACTTTAGAACGTTCTCTGAACAAAACTGTACAGACCTTTTGCAGAAAGCTGAGTCCTTGCCTAATTATTCTTAACCAAGTGTCTTACAAACCTTGGGGATTAGTCAAGGGTTATTGATTGTTCATTTTTATCATTGGGATTCGAAAATTCCCTTAACAATTGGTCCTTCGAGCCGGATTTGAACCAGCGACCTAAGGATAAAGGAGTACTATGAAAACGTAATATAGAAGGCGACATATTAATAACGATTGAAAATATGAGGGTAACCTAAAAATAGAGCGTGTGAAATGAGATATTAACCGAGTCAAAAGTCATAAGAAATGTTAAATCGTATGTGTGTAAGACCGAATACTCTATTGTCTATAAGTAGTGATAGAAATATTAATCAGCCAGACACATAAACGTTAATTCGCTCACGTGTGAGACTAATATTCGATAAAAGATCACCTCTATAGATAGGTTTAAACTAGGTCAGAGACGTAATGGTATGAATATAGATCGCCTATCGAAATACGTTACAGAGGGATAGTCTGACTATTCCGAGAGGGAGGAATTAATGGTTAATGATTTGAGTAGGTCAGAGAGGTAAGATCTAATATTCTATCAAAAAGTTATAAAAATAATTCATCTGAATTCCTAGAAGGGTAACAACGGGAAGAGTTAACTAATAATAGGTAGTAAAACCTCCAAAGAGGTCCCGGAATTAAGCGGGGAGGAGAGATATGAAAGGAAGGGAAAGAAAGTAGCCAAGAGTATCGAATGGCCACTCTAGGAGAGACAGCCGAGAAGGTTGGAGGTGAGAAAAGACAAAGGACCCGTAAGAGAGATATAGTAAGTGCTGTAGGGGGAATAGTACACCCAAAGACAGAAATAGAGGGGTTTAGGGAGGACATGGAAGGATTGACCGAAAGTTTTAAACTAAATACTGGGGAGCTGGAATGAGCAGTTAGACAGATAGTGGGAAAAGATTGGGCAGCCGTGAAGGGAGACTGGAACCCAGGACAGGGGGACAGAGTTGTTCTGCAGTGGACTGCAGAGGGAAATTATCAGGATAAACTCAATCAGTTGTGTAATAATCTTAGGGATCATTATCACAGGCATGCAGATTTTTCAAAAATTCAGGAATGTAGACAGGGAGACAGTGAAACAGTTAGTCAATATTTGGAAAGATTGAGGGACGTGTTTAATACAAATAGTGGACTGATCCAACCTGGCCCTGGGAGAGGAGGAGATGGGCCATATCACCAACAGCTAAAAATAGCTTTCTTGAGTGGTATGAGACCTGAAATTTGCCAAGCAATAAAAAAGGCTCTGGTTGGGTGGGGAACAGCTACATTGGCCGAAGTAAAGAGGTATGCGATTCACCATGAACAGAATGAAAGGGAGAAGAAAAGTAAGAAAGACCTGAAAGGAGCAGAATACCTAATAGATTCTCTTGGGGAAGTTATAGGTCAGAATAAGGGAGGCTTTAAGGGAAGTGGACTAGACAGAGAAGATCAAAAATGGCCATGGTCTGATAATAGGAGATGTTATAATTGCGATAAAACAGGACATTTTGCGAGGGAGTGTAAGGGGCCGTGTTCAAGATGTAATAAAAAGGGACATATCTCACGGGACTGTAAGGCACCTCCAAGAGAAGGAAGGCAAGAACAGAAAGAAGGAGAGCATCTGATACTAACTCTCGAGATAATTGTAGATAAACATAAAGGAGGCTTCAAGGAAAAGAAAAGTAAGAAAGAACAGACAGGAGCGGAATATTTGATCGCCACTCTTGGGGAAATTGCAGGAAAGATTTTAAAGAGAAAGGGGGAAACAGGGAGAGTAGAAAATGGATAGAACCAGATGATAGAAAGTGTTTCAATTGCAATAAGACAGGACATTTCGCCCGGGAGTGTAAGGCACTCTGTAAACATTGTGACCGAGTAGGAAAAAAAAAATTGCAACACTAAGAATTAGCATTGGTGGTTCAGAGGTAGAATCTTTGCCTGCCATGCGGGAGGCCCAGGTTTGCTTCCCAGCCTATGCACCAATGGATTAAAATTTGAGTTACTAACTATCATTCAATTATTGGTATGTTTTGCCTGGAAAGATAAGGTTGTTATAGTGTTTGTTTAAGATATAAACCAAACGTTTTGATAGCTTGTTTAGTTCAAATTGAAAGATGAATGCAGTCAAAATAATAGCGAGGCGAATTCGATAAAGTACGTTGACTGTTGTCTAAATAGCCTGCTGAGAGGACATATAGAGAATGGGAGTTGTATTTAAATAACTGAATCAAGGAAGAGACAGTTACCTAAATTTAATGAATTATAATGAACATATGTTTTAATCTTACGACAGAGGTAAGGTAGAATGTTGTTTGAGTAGAGGTTATATTTTTGTCAACTGGAAAAAATAGGTGAGCTAGTTGCGCTCGCTGGGATATATATTGCCTGTAAAGCGATTCAGGTCTGGATAGTTGAATCGTAAAAGTTGTGTGATAGTTTCTGGTTAATGATTCTTGGTTTGATTGTTTAGTTAACACCAGTGAATTTAGGCAGGAAGTTAATGAATTCTAACATTATAAATCTGTTTCCACTACTTGGAACAATGTTAGGTCAGTGAAGTGAATTGCAGGTTGAGTTAATTTTATTTTACAGGGACAGTTCACATTAATCACAGTAGTGTGTGTCTAATGGCAGGGTATTCCTATCAAACACTTTGAGAGCCTGTTTGAAGACAGACTGAAGGGGTTTTAAGGTTGTAAAGCAAGCTTGGGCTAAACTAGTCAAGGAGTAGGTTAACTTTTTATGGATAGGGGGCAGTATTTTCACGGCCGGATAAAAAACGTACCCGATTTAATCTGATTATTACTCCTGCCCAGAAACTAGAATATGCATATAATTATTAGCTTTGGATAGAAAACACTCCAAAGTTTCTAAAACTGTTTGAATGGTGTCTGTGAGTATAACAGAACTCATTTGGCAGGCCAAAACCTGAGAAGATTCCAAACAGGAAGCGCCCTCTCTGACCATTTCTTGGCCCTCTTTGTTATCTCTATCCAAAACAGGGGATCTCTGCTGTAACGTGACATTTTCTAACGCTCCCATAGGCTCTCAGAAGGCGCCAGAACGTTGAATGATGACTTTGCAGGCCATGGCTGAAAAACAGTAGCGCATTTGGTAAGTGGTCGATCTGAGAACAATGAGACTGGGGCGCGTCTCATTGTTTTTATTTTCAGTCTTTGAACAAAAACAACGACTCCCGGTCG
Organism: Salmo salar; assembly: GCF_965601325.2. Taxonomy (NCBI): domain Eukaryota; kingdom Metazoa; phylum Chordata; class Actinopteri; order Salmoniformes; family Salmonidae; genus Salmo; species Salmo salar. The sequence goes on from NC_138299.1 coordinate 122,994,198, forward strand.
GAATATTATCGCTTTTTTACGAGAAAAATCGCATAAAAATTTATTTTAAACAGCGTTTGACATGCTTCGAAGTACGGTAATGGAATATTTTGAATTTTTTTGTCACGAAACGCGCCGTGCGTGTCACCCTTCGTTACCCTTCGGATAGTGTCTTGAACGCACAACAAAACGCTGCTATTTGGATATAACTATGGATTATTTGGAATCAAACCAACATTTGTTATTGAAGTAGAAGTCCTGGGAGTGCATTCTGATGAAGAACAGCAAAGGTAATCCAATTTTTCTTCTAGTAAATCTGAGTTTGGTGAGTGCCAAACTTGGTGGGTGTCAAAATAGCTAGCCCGTGATGGTGAGCTATCTACTCAGAATATTGCAAAATGTGCTTTCACCGAAAAGCTATTTTAAAATCTGACACCGCGATTGCATAAAGGAGTTCTGTATCTATAATTCTTAAAATAATTGTTATGCTTTTTGTGAACGTTTATCGTGAGTAATTTAGTAAATTCACCGGAAGTGTTCGGTGGGAATGAGAGTTCTGAACGTCACATGTAATGTCACATGTAATGTAAAAAGCTGTTTTTAGATATAAATATGAACTTGATTGAACAAAACATGCATGTATTGTATAACATAATGTCCTAGGAGTGTCATCTGATGAAGATCATCAAAGTTTAGTGCTGCATTTAGCTGTGGTTTTGTTTTTTGTGACATTATATGCTAGCTTGAAAAATGGGTGTCTGATTATTTCTGGCTGGGTACTCTGCTGACATAATCTAATGTTTTGCTTTCGCTGTAAAGCCTTTTTGAAATCGGACAGTGTGGTTAGATAAAGGAGAGTCTTGTCTTTAAAATGGTGTAAAATAGTCATATGTTTGAAAAATGGAAGTTTTCGGATTTTCGAGGACTTTGTATTTCGCACCACGCCCATCATTGGATATTGGAGCAGGTGTTCCGCTAGCGGAACGTCTAGATGTAAGAGGTTTAAGTAGGGAAATTTCATAGATTTGAAGTAAAATATTGTATCTAAGGCATGTTCAATTGAGTACACATAACCATTGAAGAAGTTTATAACTAATGATTCATGATTTGAGGGTTACAGTGGAATTATTATTAGGTTTTGTTTATAGTCAACGTTTGGGGTTCTGAATCGATGTAATATAATGAAATGCTGACCAAGTGGTTGTTTTTTTCTGGGAAAAGGAGCGCTTCATCTTCTCTCTTAGGAATGTTTCCTAGAGAAACGATATCTTAAAGGGGTATACACACATGGCATTTTAGAATTTTTATTTTTAGAATTTTAATTAAAAACGTTAATTCTTTTGGATAAAGGAATATTTTGGGAACCTGAGATATAAATACGTTTTTTTGAATTTGTCTAATATAGTAAGAAACACTTCTGTGAAGGGGTGGTATGACTCTTGACCTCTATCATGGCGTTCCTTTGTGGTCTGATCAGCCTCATGGGAGGGCCATTTGGATAGTGAATTTAAGGTCATTTGAGATACTGATTTTAAGGTAATTTGTGTAATTGATAAATTATGATATAGTTTAAAGTTCTTAGACATATTTGGAATTTGAACCAATGGGAAGACAGAAATGGGCAAAGCCTTGGACTAAGGGTAGGCTTCCTTAAGTCTATTTTCCTAGAACCGTAAGGGTACAATAACTTTCCTTTGTGGAGTTGTTCAGATTAGTAAATTTGATCTGATTATGTTATTTGAATATCTTAGGACCAGTAGTGGTATTTTAATACATTATCTAGCTAAGTGTATTTTCCCTTAGAAAGTCAGCTGTTGTTGGATGCAGTGTACGATATTGAAAACAACAAGGCTGTGAAATTGATATAATAAGTATTATTATATGTTGTTATTGAATAAGGTTATTAAGTTAACAAGAATAAGTTTAAATAATGGTATACTTGTTTTAAGTATTTAGGATAGATTTTAAGTCTGAAGGAGTAAGAACAAATGAGGGAAAGATTTTGGTTGTTCCGCTTCCGGACATCAGACAGTGGAAAGACTGTCTGCTCCAGTGGATATGAAACATGAGATGTCGGGAGAGCAGGCATGCATTCCAATCCTGAACTCCAGGTTATGTCTAGATAACCTGTGGAATGATTCTGTCGAATGTGGTTGTCACCCCCACAGAAAGCCGAGGCCATAAAATAGATTACTCCCACCTTTGAAGACTTGGTAGAAGGGGTGTTATTACAGAAAGTGAGGCATAGTGCAGTTCTCCAAGGTTTTGGCCAAGAGAGCAGCCCCAGCTGGGAATTCCGCCATAAGAGGAATGGTAACCACTTCTGGTAAACCTATTACACATGCTCAGTTGATTTTGAACTTATTAGATGATGTACTTTTACCAGAAAAGTTAGCTATATGTAAGTGTGAGGTTCCTATTAAAGAGACGGATAAAATTAGCAATGGCAATAGAAAGGCAGATGAAGAAGCGAAAAAGGTAGGCCTTAGAACACAGACACCTACACAGCAATATTTGAAAGAGGAAGTAAACATAGATAAAACCCTACTAAAAGATAGTCAGTCTAGAGCACAAGTAAAGGAGATTTCTAAATGGGAAAAGTTAGGAGCTATCTATACTGAGGGAATTTGGTATAAGGATAAGTTGCCCATACTACCTAAGTCATTGTTTAGATATGCAGCAATATTGATGCATGGGCAAAGCACGTTTCAAAAGGGGGGATAATGGAAATAATTAGGAAACATTTCGAAACATACGTGATAACAAATTACTTAAAAAAATAAATAAAAATTGTTCAAGGTGTGTTATATGTGCATAGAATAATCTTCAAGGTAGAGGAAGAGCACCAATGGGAGAATACCCCCCAGGTAGAATATACATTCCAACAATTGGAAATGGACTTCATTGATATATTTTATAACCTATCCTGAAGTGAGGGAAAGAAGTGGTGTTTAGCAATAATAGATAAGAATAGTAAATGGGTAGAAGCGTTCCCAACTTACTTGGTGGACATGATTATGGTAGCTAAAATATTAAGACAGATATTATCCCTAGAGTGGTTTACTAGGATCTATTTTTTTAAATAATGAAATACAATTTAGCTAATCAGGTACAGCCTATAGAATGCCAGAGTTAAGGAGATTAGAACAAGCAGACATAGAAGTTGAAGATATACTAGCAGAACACATGAGAAGACTGTTTGTTAACCAAACCCGTATGTCCAAGATTTTGTGTCCAACAGGTGAAATACAGAAGGTGACACACGCAATACAGCCTGGAGACTGGGTGTGGATCCAATCTTTGAAACGAAAAGACTGGAAACAGCCCCGTTGGGAAGGACCCTACCAGGTTCTGTTAACTACTGCCTTTGCCATTAGAATAGCTGAGAGAGCCACTTGGGTCCACGTTACCCACTGCAAGAAGGTAGGAACACATACAAGCACTACTGATCACACACAGAGTTAGGAGAAGAACCGAGTACCAATAGGGTTCAGGGGTTACCTCCTTAACGAAGATTCCCTAATCCGACCTGTCATCACTGTGTGTGCTCCTAGAGTGTGAGTATGGGGTGGTTCCGGGCAGATAGGCTACAGGCAGGAGAGGGTTGGCGGTTTATGAGAATATGGGGGACCCTAAGCTGCATCATAGTACTAATAATATTGTTGATACATCCAGATCCACCATCAGTAGGCATAAATCGTACCGAATCTCTACCAGGGTTGAGAAGCAAAAGATAAACTACTCAGAATAAGGACAGGCAAGGAAGAACAACATATAAAATAGGGGTTAGAGAAGGACAAAACACGAGATTTAGGATGAGGGTACTAAATATGACTAACGGAAAGGGACACTGTTATAATGAGATAACTGACGACAACACCCCATTATACCTGTGTCAACCAACTAGGTCTATGTGTTCCTGGTCACAGGTGTTTAAACACATGGGGCAGGGAATATGAGACTAATATCTGGAAATGGAGTGCACGGTGGGGTGTTGAACGGAATAAGGACATTCCCTCATGTATGTTGGGAATAGTAGTAACTATATAAAATGTAACTAGTAATGACATGCAAATGAAGTATATGGCATGCGCTGATGAGTATGGCAAGGATACCTGCATATCATTTCAGTTGATAGACACTACAGGGAAATACACCGTAGTAAATCCGTTATTAGGAATTAATAATTCAGGTGGAAAATCCACTAGTCTACCTGATGTGAAGGATTTCCTTCTCCAGGAAAGGAACCAAGGGGAGATAGAAGGAATACCAGATGAAAATCTCTGGTTAAAATGGATGAATTACACGGCCAGGGCTCTGGGCCAAACTAATTGTTATGCATGTTCTACTGGGCGACCAACTATGTTGACTGCTCCAATGCAACAGACGATGCTTTCTTGTGTGTTAGACTTAGGATCTAATCAGGAGGTAAACTGTACAGGAATGGGGTTGGCCAGATTAAAGAGTGCAGCCAGCCAATCCACCTCAGTTCACTCTAACTCCTGGAGAGTATCAGTGTTATAGACACAGGAATGGTAGTAGGGATTTGGGAGATTTTAATGGATGTATGAAAGTAAGAAAGTAAGAAATGTAAGAAAGTAGTGAATGTGACAGACTTAGATTGGGAAGTGCAGGAGAAGATTCTTAACCTCACTGATGTATGGTGGGCATGTTCCGACCAAGGACGCATAAGGCAGATGTTACCAAAAGGGTGGGTAGGTACATGCGCCCCAGTGTTATTGGTACAACCAGTGAGGATTAGTCATCAACGGCCAGGGGTGAGTAAAATGGTAAGAAATAAGAGAAGTCTGGTCCTAGATGAGGGTAGCCCCATATGGATGGATTCCATAGGGATCCCTAGAGGAGTACCAGATGAATACAAGGCGTTGAATCAAATAGGTGAAGGGTTCACAACTACTTTCTTTTGGTGGGTCACGATAAATAAGAATGTGGATTGGATAAACTATATCTATTATAATCAACAAAGATTTGTAAATCAGACTAGAGATGCAGTGAAGGGAATCTCTGACCAATTATCCGCCATCTCTCTCATGACTTGGCAAAATAGGTTGGCTCTTGATATGTTATTGGCAGAGAAGGGCGGGGTTTGTAGAATGGTGGGGGGGGGGGTCATTGCTGTACTTTTATTCCAAATAATACATCACCAGAGGGGACTGTAACTAGAGCCTTGGCTGGGTTGACCACACTAAGTGATGAATGGGCTGAAAACTCAGGGGTGAATACATCTGTGACCGGTTGGTTTGATGAAATGTTTGGCAAATGGAAAACCATGGTAGCTACTATTGTGGGGCCTGCTATAGTTTGTATGGGTATGCTGGTATTATGTGGTTGTTGTTTTATTCCCTGTGTACGAGGTTTGGTGGGTAAGGCGTTGGAGAATGCAGTGACTCAACAGATGGTGAGGTACGGACCCATCACAGAGTCTGAACGAGATACAGATCTAGACCTGATGGACACCGTTGATACATTCAACCCTGAGGAGACGGAACTTAATGAGACAATTTTCAATGTTTGGAGACTGTTTATTCAATGAAGATCATGATACAAAATCCTGAACAGAAGAGTTATGATTGGAAGTAGTAGTAAACAGCCATCGATGAGTAGATGTTGTATATACATTTAATGATTTGATTGGGTATGATTTTATTTTCTAATAACAAATTGAAGTATCAGTGTGTAAAATTTAGTCAAAGGGTGGATTTTTTCAATAATTTGTATGTGTTAGAATAATGACTAAATTGTTCCACTCTGTTATTATAGAATAGGGAGTTAGGTTTAAGAATAATGGGATGATAAAATTAGGATATGGGGAGATTGGTTAGGATTGTAAAACTTTGAGGTTATATTCCTTAGTAGGGATGTAAACTGAGTGAAGTTGTAGATTAGGTAAAAGAAAAACATTGGATAGGTGTCAAACCAAGAGCGTCATAAAGGGGGAGGGGAGGTGAAAGCCTTGAAGAATGTGGCCAGTTTTTATGGTTCTTTGTGGTGAGTGGAAAAGTACTGGTTGTTGGAGAAGGGAGTGGTCTAAAGATAAGAATGTGTTTGTATTATAAAAGGACTGAGTCTTGATTTTTGACTTTAGAACGTTCTCTGAATAAACTGTACAGACCTTTTGCAGAAAGCTGAGTCCTTGCCTAATTATTCTTAACCCAGTGTCTTACAAACCTTGGGGATTAGTCAAGGGTGATTGATTGTTAATTTTTATCATTGGGATTCGAAAATTCCCTTAACAGATATAAGAGCCCATTGGGCTTTGGGTAGCAATAGCTTTGAGAGAAACAGCGGCAGGCCCCATTTATAAAATGTTCTACACTGCAGGGACAAGCACTAGATCCAATGATTACAATCCCCCCTTTTAAGCATCTTCAATTCTGCACTTCCAAAATTAGGTTAGACACCCACAGACACCGGTAGTTCTCACACCCAGTCTTCTCACCTGCATCAGATCCGTGTAATTAACACCTCTATTTATATGACATTTTCTCACATTTTAGTCATTTAGCAGATGCTCTTTCCAGAACATTTTCATACTTTATCTGTACAGTCATACATTTTCTGATACTCTTCATGGCAGCCCTTTAATATGTCACTTCCTGCTGGTTTCACTTCTTGGTTTCAGAGATATGGGAGAGAAGCAGGACAAATGAACTTCAAACATGAGTTACGCTGGGAGGGGACAGGCCTGGCAACCACTGCAAGCGCGGGCACATGTCCGTCCACTTGGCAAAGTTGCACCTTCCAACAGCTGCCAGGCATGTGACATCGGGGAGAAAATCCACCACGTAAAAATGTAAATCCCCTGACAGTTACAGGGTAAGAGGGTCACCTGCATCAAAAGGCTGGGGCGTTCAGTAACACCAGAGATTCTCCCTGCTATAAAGACCTATACTTTAGCTACTCAAAACCTTGGAGACAGTCCTAGACCCTTTCATACAGTTGAAGTCGGAAGTTTACATGCACTTAGGTTGGAGTCATTAAAACTTGTTTTTCAACCACTCTACAAATTTCTTCTTAACAAACTATAGTTTTGGCAAGTCGGTTAGGACATCTACTTTGTGCATGACACAAGTAATTTTTCAAGCAATTGTTTACAGACTGATTATTTCACTTATTATTTCACTGTATCACAATTCCAGTGGGTCAGAAGTTTTCATACACTAAGTTGAGTGTGCCTTTAAACAGCTTGGAAAATTCCAGAATATGATGTCATGGCTTTAGAAGCTTCTGATAGGCTAATTGACATCATTTCAGTCAATTGGAGGTGTACCTGTGGATGCATTTCAAGGCCTACCTTCAAACTCAGTACCTCTTAGCTTGACATCATAGGAAAATCAAAAGAAATCAGCCAAGACCTCAGAAAAAAAGTGTAGACCTCCATAAGTCTGGTTCATCCTTGGGAGCAATTTCCAAACGCCTGAAGGTATCATGTTCATCTGTACAAACAATAGTACACAAGCATAAACACCATGGGACCACACAGCCGTCATACTGCTCAGGAAGGAGACGCGTTCTGTCACCTAGAGATGAACATACTTTGGTGCGAAAAGTGCAAATCAATCCCAGAACTACAGCAAAGTACCTTGTGAAGATGCTGGAGGAAGCAGGCGCAAAAGTATCTATATCCACAGTAAAACAAGCCCTATATCGACATAACCTGAAAGGTCGCTCAGCAAGGAAGAAGCCACTGCTCCAAAACTGCCATAAAAAAAGCCAGACTGCTATTTGCAACTGCACATGGGGACAAAGATCGTACTTTTGTAGAAATGTCCTCCGATCTGATGAAGCAAAAATAGAACTGTTTGGCCATAATGACCATCGTTATGTTTGGAGGAAAAAGGGAAGCCGAAGAACACCATCCCAACCGTGAAACACGGGGGTGGCAGCATCATGTTGTGGGGGTGCTTTGCTGCAGGAGGGACTGGTGCACTTCACAAAATAGATGGATATATTGAAGCAACATCTCAAGACATCGGTCAGGAAGTTAAAGCTTGGTCGCAAATGGGTCTTCCAAATGGACAATGACCCCAAGCATACTTCCAAAGTTGTGGCAAAATGACTTAAGGACAACAAAGTCAAGGTATTGGAGTGGCCATCACAATGCCCTGACCTCAATCCTATGGAAAATGTGTGGGCAGAACTGAAAAAGCGTGTGTGAGCAAGGAGGCCTACAAACCTGACTCAGTTACACCAGCTCTGTCAGGAGGAATGGGCCAACATTCACCCAACTTATTGTGGGAAGCTTGTGGAAGGCTACCCAAAACGTTTGCCCGAAGTTAAACAATTTAAAGGCAATGCTACCAAATACTAATTGAGTGTATGTAAACCTCTGACCCACTGGGAATGTGATGAAAGAAATAAAAGCTGAAATAAATCATTCGCTCTGCTATTATTCTTACATTTCACATTATTAAAATAAAGTGGTGTTCCTAACTGACCTAAAACAGGGAATTTTTACTAGGATTAAATGTCAAGAATTGTGAAAAACTGAGCTTAAATGTATTTGGCTAAGGTGTATGTAAACTTCCGACTTCAACTGTATATAACCGATTTGCTTTGGGTAAATTGTTCGATAGAGAACACAGCTCTTGAAAATCCAGGAGGGGGAAAATAATGTTTCTTAGGACCACCCTAACTCAAACCAATATGGTTCTAACACTAGTGCCGACCCAACAGATTTATCACAGCTACAGCCTGCCAGGGCTGTCCCCTCAGGAAATTCTTGGGTAGTCTTATCTATACATTGGCTCTATGATATAGTCTTGAACTCACATAAGAACACCAACTTTCCCTTTACAGAGGGCTATGTTCGCCTACGGCGATCTCAGAGTGTTGCCGTTACTGAGAGAACTCTATAGGCAGGTCAGAGTGTACCAACACAGATGAGAAAATATATGAGACAGAATACCGGCGAAAACAGCCAGTATTACAAACTATTCTGATTTCATAGAAAAATGTAAGCTGTTTATGTACAATAGATCGTTTTCATCCATGAAAAAAAATCATGAATGCCAAATGTGAAACCTCTCCACTGTTATTCAATATTATTGTATAGCCTACAGTATTAATATAAGTCATGCAGTGTAGATTTAAATATTCAGAACAAAGGCTACTCCGATATTAATTTCTCAATCTGAGAACAAAACCATGGTCATTATCCTGGGTCATTATGGTCATTATCCTGAATCGTTGGTCTGAGTTTGAAATTGTCAAGCAAAGATAGTGTATATTCATGAACCACTATAGTTCTAAACATGAATGGATTCTGACCTAGATTCATCTCTAATATAAATATTATATTTTTAATTTGATTTTTCAGATATCAGGCATTTCCAACCCCCAGACTCTCTCACACACACAGAGCAGGTCACCAGTTGGCATGGCTTCAAATGAGCCACACACACACACACACACACACACACACACACACACACACACACACACACACACACACACACACACACACACACACACACACACACACACACACACACACACACAGTGCAGCTGTGTTACGGTGCATTTAGGGTGCCTGTCGCTCCACGTTTCATTTGTTTTCCCACCAACGCTGTGACGGAGCCCCGGGGGAGCACACTGTGTTTCTGTTTGGGTACACAGCATCGCTAGGAGACGTGGCTAATCATACTGTACCTAGAAATACTTTACTGTAAGAGGAGCTATATACAGATAACATGCTTCCAATTATTCTACTGAGATCATAGGCATGCCAATGGGTGTGCCTCCAAGCGATCGTTCCCTTGTACAGCAGCTGCAGTAAGCACCTTCCAATAACACTCCAGTATCTATCTATGCAGATGACCTGAATTTTAATCGAAAATGGATCGTACCACTTAGACTCAGCCTCGATGACGTCACTGCATTACAGCGGAGGCTGCTGAGGGGCTTATAATAATGGCTGGAATGGAGGCAATGGAATGACATCAAACACAATGATGTGGTTTCCATGTGGTTGATACCATTCCATTGACTTTATTCCAGCCATTATTATGAGCCGTCCTCCCCTCAGCAGCCTCCACTGCTACATTACACTTCTGGATATACTTAGGCCTAATGGCAACCATGTTCCCAAATCCATTTGCACAGTGTACAAATGCACAGTGTACGAACGGTCGGTGAAAACGTTCGCTTTTCCACGTCATGTGCCTCTAGTGCAGCCCTGTCCCGATTAGGGGGAATAGGATTGACATCACAGGGTATAATGAGCCACGTCCGAGCCAGTGGGTGTACTTGTACTACATGCCTAAAGCAATTATCCCACTGATGTTACAGTTTGTATCAGTCTGATGGGGCGAGCAGGGCCCACAGATATGATGTGGTGATGTGACCAGTGGAGATTTCAGGCAAAACTGTTCATGCTCATAGGCACATCAGGGCATCTCTGGGTTCATCAGAGCTCTTAGAGACTATTCCCTGACATTCAACCATCAACTCTCTGTGATTGTCCTTTAATTCAACTAATGGTGAACCAAATGGCAATTCTCGTCAAGTTTATGCTCGTTTGCTGTGTCACTCTCGAAACAGGCTTAGAAATAATCGTTTAAGCAAAACAAATCATTTAAGAGCATATCAAATCATTACGAACCACAAATATTGCAGATAATATTGTTATTTGATTATATACAGTATAAACGCTGGTCTGATCACATTGTAACTAGGAACTTTGTACTTTTTCATCCTACAAACAAAACAAATGACATAGCAACAATGAGTTGACACTAACTTTCTCCCCCCTCCCATTCCCAACCAGCACACACCCAAAACTCTGCCACCACCAACAGAGCAGCCAGCTCAGTCTCCCCTTCCCCATTCCTGAGCATCCCCACCTCTGTGTAGAGCCCCAGCAGTACTGTACTCTAATCTACTCACCCTCTCGATCTTCTCCAGCCACTCTTTGTTCTGGGCCAGCTCGGCCATGAAGGCCTGGTGCTTCAGCCACTTCTTGTGCAGCTTCTGCGTCTCATCGCGGGACGTGTCACGAGCCATGAGCATCTTCTCTGCCACCCAGTCTCCAAGCTGAGGGACAAGGCAGCTGTCAGTACAGGATGGTCATGCCACTCAATGCATTTGTACTGTCATCTTGGTGGACAATATAGGCTACTAACAGATGCATGCAGAGTAGCATAGATGCCCACATACATAGAGACACACACACACACGCAGGCACGTGTCTGTACACATGCACACACACAATACCTGTACAAGCACACACAGAGATGTATTCAGGCTGAACATATGACCATAGTCATGTGAAAAACTAAAAGATCAATGCAAACAATGGGTCAAAAATAAACACACAGAGAAAGAATAGAAAAGCAATCATCCAAACACATGAACACAGAGACATACACAAGGTCAAGCACATGCATGTTAAACACATACAGCAGACACATGTATGCAGACACGTGTGTAGTACCACACAAGCATACACATGGTAACAGGAATTCATTCACATGTACACAGAACACGCAAAAGCACACTACACAAGCACATAATCCATTGGCACATTTGGTACAAAAGCAAGCTGACCATTACATTCAAGACCAAACATACAAAATAACTTGCAAATATCCCTGCCCATTCAACATCATCAGTACAAGCAATATAAAAAGAACAATATCTCTCTATCTCCTGCCTGCCTCCCACATATTTCCACCCCCATCTTCTGGACTAGGCTCTCCCGTCCTTGACTGCTACTCCCCTGACATCTAACGGGAAATCTGTTTAATTTACCGGCAGGCAGCGTTTAACAGGAACGGCCCCTAGGGTTGTGACGGGTGGCCTTACGTATCCACATCCTGGACCTGCCCGTCCAGGTAGGAATAAAGCACAAATCCTCCACAGTCAGAGAGGGAGATGCTGGAGGAATCAAAACAATCAAGCAGCAAAGTAAAGCTGCTCCTAAAAAAAAAAACGGAGATAAGATGATGCAGAGGCTACACTAGCCTCTCTGCTGCTGCGTTGCCGTGTTGCCGTGGTGCGTTGCCGTGTTGCCGTGGCTGGCATGTTTAATCCAGAGAAAGGCATAAAGACGAGGAGGAGGCGGACCAGTGACGAGAGCGAGAGAATGAGAAATGGAGAAATGAAAAATCTCCCCAAAACAATAAAATGGCAGGCTCCAGAAGCAGGTTTGCCCCTCCCCATGAACCCTCTCCTCTCCTCCTCATTCAGCCCCCACCTACAGCGAGCAGGCTGGTGGAGGACGGGCTGGGATTCGGAAGCATCAGCGATGGCCTGGAGGCTCAGTGGTTGTGGTTAGTGATGCTGTGAGGAGAGGGAGGGAGGGATGGGATATGGGAGGAGGGGGCTGGCGTTTGATAGTGTCAAGGAGGGAGGATGGTGGAGAGATTCTGCTCCTCTGGCTCCAAAGAAATCCAGACACGCTCATCGCTCTTCAGAGCACCTCACGACTCCTCTATCACATTCGTATTGTCTTTCTTCTCCACCCCCAATCCCAACCCCTTTTCCTTTTGCCTGCCTGCCTCTCTCTCTCTCTCTCTTGGTTTGTCCCTCTGCTGCAGTCCTTGCCTCTTCCAGCTGCACAGGGCTGTATTCCGGGCTGTAACAATTCCCAGTTTCCCCGACCCTGCTGCTGCTGCAGTGGCTGAGCACAGCGAGGTGATAGCGAGGTGATAGAAAGCTTGCACTGGATCGAGCCAGCGAGCGAGAGCCAGCGAGCGAGAGCTAGCGAGCGAGAGCCAGCAAGGGAGAGAGGAGGGGCGAAAGGAAGGGAGGGGGAGTGGGTGACCAGCATAGAGAGAGTGAGAAAGATAGAGAGAGAGAGAAAGAGAGAGAGGCCCTACACTGCTGTGAGGCATCACCAGGGGGAATGCTCTGCACTTGAAATTACATCACTGAGTGGGGGGGGGGGGGGGGGGGGGTAAGGGGACAGAGAAAGATGGAGGTATGGATGATATATTTGTGGTTTGATAAGATTTATTGCTCTGCTTTCATGTAAAGGGTCCATGGCATATTCCTCTCCAACGCCCCCCGCTTTTCTCCTCAACCTCTCACCCCTGGGCGCTGCCCTCCTGACCAGAGGAGCTCAGTGAGGATCACAGGCAGAAAGCCCCTCTGAGACTCCAAATGAATTGGGCCCATGTGCAGACTGGAAGGCAGCAGCTTAAGGAAATATAGGAATGGCGCTCATCAAATTGACTCCAGTGGTACCACTGCTATTAGAGATGATGAGCCTCTGCCTCCAGTCCACAGTCAGGTCAAAGTGATGTCCCTACATGGGGGTCATCACCAGGGTGACCAGGCCTCCTCCTCCTCCTCATGGCTCCATCTTACCATCTCACTCAAAGAACAGGACAGATAGAGCTAAACAGGGCCATCTCATATCTATAGGGAATCTATTCCCTTTAAAGTGTATATTGCACTACGTTTTTGGGACACTGCCAATAGACAAGTGAACTAGCAAAGTATAGAATTCTGCTAGAATTGTAGTTCAGAATGGAGCATGGTAAAAACCAGCCACTGGACGTGCATCAACCCTTTCTTCTCAAGCCAGTACAGCCGTATAGAAAGAGTGAAAGTTAAGAACACACTACTGACTTGGTTCTGACAAACTGTCGCAGTGTGTGTCCCTCTCACACAGTAGGCCACACACGGGCAGGGAAGCCTTCTCACACAGATACACTCCCTTTCCCCTGAACGAATGATGAAGAGAGGTGGTGGTGAATTATTCAATGCAGGGCAGGCAGAGAGAAAGTTGCAGAAACGGAATAAAGCTCTGGGTTAGGTAGGGTAGCTCTGGGGCACACTGTGAGACCCTTTCATTTAAAACATTTTATTAAACTAAGCAAGTCAGTTAAGAACAAATTCTTATTAACTACCCCGGCCAAACCTTAACCCGGATGATGCTGGGCCAATTGTGCGCCGCCATATGGGACTCCGAATCACGGCCGCTTGCGATACAGCCTGGAATCGAACCAGGGTCTGTAGCGACGCTGCGCCATTCGGGAACCCCTGATACAGCTGATGCATCCAGGTTGGGCACTGGACACTGAATATGGCTGTCCTGACTCACAGACACACAGCACAGCTTAAACATGGCAGTCAAAGTCATGTTCACAGAAAAGCATCCTCTTCCTTTGCAACCAAATGACAACCGTATGACAAGTATCCACCGACTATCAGCTAGGTCAGCCTCTCTCAAGGGGTTCGCCAGAAGTTGACTGTCCTGTCAGAAAGATCCAGCAACATCCAATCACGTCTAAGCTTCAGATGAGTCAAGTTCCTCTGTCACTCACATCCCCAAGTTAAGCATCTAACACAGCAGCCGGCTGGCTCAAATCCTTCAACTTACAATGAAAAAAATGTACCTTTTTGTCACCCCTGACATAAAGATTGAGGAAGGACAAGAACCCACCCCAGGTCTTTCCGATTTCATTCAATTTCAGCTAAGCAGAGTTTCAGTATTTCACTGAAGGATCCCGCAATATGATATTCACCTGGAGGTTTAAGTCTTAACCCTGTGGTCCCAGGCAGAGACATGAACAGTACAGTATAGCTCTGAAGCCAAGCCCTTTTTTGAACCCCTACTACCTCCCATTGGTTATTCCATTGATATGCCAGTGTTGGTTATGACACTATTCGTGTTTTGTCCTACCTCGTGGCAGTCCTGTAGTAACCTCTGGAGCCCCCACTGGCCGTTGAGCCTCTCCAGCCACTGTTGGGCCAATTCCCGGTTCTGGTTGCCTCTGTGGAGGAGAGAAACATAAAGCCATTCATTCACACACTGCACGATTCATTCACACTGCATCAATCACTCTACTGGTATCTGCAACTGTAACTCTATGATGTAGATGGCTTTGGTGCAGCACACCGAGCAACAATGAACAACAGTCCATTGTAAAGACATGAGTCGGCCAACGGTCTCATCTAAATATCTCCCTAACATGTGGTCGCACCATGCTATTGTTGGGGTGGAGAATTGAATACGGGGTAACTAGGCCCCTCCTTGCCTCACCCATCAGTATGAATGTCATGCTCTGCTGTTAAAGAAAGTATCAACAAGGGGGGGTTTCTTTTCGGTCGCTTATGTTTTGTCTCCTGTGTACCATTGTGTTTGTGAAGCCCACCTGCTACTAAGAGTACTTCGTTATCACTATAGTTTAACTAACTCATATTTGAACAGCATTTTATATTTCAATATCCATAGTGCATTCATATAATGTACCAGTCAAAAGTTTGGACACACCCACTCATTCAAGGGTTTTTCTTTATTTTCACTATTTTCTACATTGTAGAATAATAGTGAAGACATCAAAACTATGAAACTATGAATCATGTAGTAACCAACAAAAAGTGTTTAACAAATCAAAATATGTTTTCTAATTTAGATTCTTCAAAGTAGACAACCTTTGCCTTGATGACAGCTTTGCATACTCTTGGCGTTCTCTCAACCAGCTTCATCAGGAATGCTTTCCCAAAAGTCTTGAAGGAGTTCTCAAATATGCTGGGCACTTGTTGGCTGCTTTTCCTTCACTCTGCAGTCCAACTCATCTCAATTGGGTTGAGGTCGGGTGATTGTGGAGGCCAGGTCATCCGATGCAACACTCCATCACTCTCCTTGGTCAAATAGCCCTTACACAACCTGGAGGTTTGTTTTGGGTCATTGTCCTGTTGAAATCAAATTATAGTCCCACTAAGCGCAAACCAGATGGGATGGCGTATCGCTGCAGAATGCTGTGGTAGCCATGCTGGTTAAGTGTGCCTTGAATTCTAAATAAATCACTGACAGTGTCACTAGCAAAGCACCCCCACACCATCACAACACCTCCGCCGTGCCTCACAGTGGGAACCACACATGCGGAGATCATTCGTTCTACTGCGCTGCGTCTCACAACGACACGGCGGTTGGAACCAAAAATCTCAAATTTGGACTCATCAGACCAAAGGACAGATTTCCACCAGTCTAATGTCCATTGCTCGTGTATCTTGGCCCAAGCAAGTCTCTTCTTATTATTGGTGTCCTTTAGTACTGGTTTCTTTGCAGCAATTCAACCATGAAGGCCTGATTCACACAGTCTCCTCTGAACAGTTGATGTTGAGATGTGTCTGTTACTTGAACTCTGTAAAGCATTTATTTGGGCTGCAATCTGAGGTGCAGTTAACTCTAATGAATTTATCTGCAGCAGCAGAGGTAACTCTGGGTCTTCCTTTCCTGTGGTGGTCCTCATGAGAGCCAGTTTCATCACAGAGCTTGATGGTTTTTGCGACTACACTTGAAGAAACTTTAAAAGTTCTTGAAATGTTCTGTATTGACTGACCTTCATGTCTTAAAGTAATGATGGACTGTCATTTCTCTTTTCTTATTTGAGTTGTTCTTGCCATAATATGGACTTGGTAATTTACCAAATAGGTCTATCTTCTGTATACCATCCCTACCCTGTCACAACACAACTGATTGGCTCAAACGCATTAAGGAAAGAAATTCCACAAATTAACTTTTAACAAGGCACACCTGTTAATTGAAAGGCATTTCAGGTGACTTCCTCATGAAGCTGGTTGAGAGAACAGCAGAGCTGTCATCAAGGCAAAGGGTGGCTACTTTGAAGAATCTAAAATATAAAAAATATTTCAATTTTTTTAAACACTTTTTTGGTTACTACATACTACAGTTATGCCATAGTTTTGATGTCTTCGTTATTATTCAACAATGTAGAAAATAGTCAAAAATAAGGAAAAACCCTGGAAAGAGTAGGTGAGTCCAAACTTTCAACTGGTACTGTATGGTATTGTGCCTCTGCTAAGTGACAAGTGATACATCTACCTTTACCTCATGCATTTCAGACTTTACCACAGCACCCTCCCCTGTATAAATAAGGACAGGTGAATATTCAGTCATGCTGCTATATGGGTCGGACTAAGCTCACATTTCAGTTTCATGCCTCCGTGCTCTTCTATGTACAGTCAAAGATGTTTAAGAAAGATTGTACATGGCTTTGACATACAATAGCATGGTCAGACAAGAACAATCCTACGTCGCCACCCACCTGTTAGCGAGGGTGTCTACACGTTCCTTGATGCGGTCCGAGTAGATGTTGCTCTGGCTAATGAGGCTCTCTCCGGCCTCGATGACAGCCTTGATGCGATGCAGGTTGAGCTCCATGGTGGTGGTAAAGTCCTTGTGTTTCTTGATGGCAGCCTCCACCGTCTCCACAGTGGTGGGGAGCTCAACATGGGCCAAGGCTGACTCCTGGGGGGGGACAGGGAGAATGGACAGAGTCAGAAACCCCACGTCAGTGAAGAGTTTATAAATGTACAAGAGAGTAGAGGGAATATAAGTAAAACTGAGAGAGAAAATGGGAATATTACTGTAGTAAGCTCTTATGTAGTATGTGGGGGAAAACCTTGCTCATAGACATGGGTATCATCTCATGGCATTTTATCAATAACTACATTAGCATGTTTAGTACATGCAAAAGGTGCAGATTCTATTTTGCTGAATGACAAATAAACTGATCTCTAAGGACTATAATGAGGTCAGGTTTCAGTCATTATTGGCAAGGAACCCGACAATGTTTTCCTGATCAATGAATGGCATGAAAATAGCAACCCTCTCAGGCTCTGTTTCATACTACAAAGCTCTGCCAAGATGTCTGAATTGTGAATGCTGAATTGTTGTGTTCAACACAATTGGTAAAACTAAATGCATGCTATTCAATCGATCACTGCCCGCACCTGCTCGCCCGTCCAGCATCACTACTCTGTACAGCTCTGACTTAGAATACGTGGACAACTAAAAATACCTGGGTGTCTGGTTAGAGTGTAAACTCTCCTTCCAGACTCACATTAAGCATCTCCAATCCAAAATGAAATCTAGAATCGGCTTCCTATATCGCAACAAAGCCTCCTTCACTCATGCTGCCAAACACACCCTCATAAAACTGACCATCCTACCGATCCTCGACTTCGGTGATGTCATCTATAAAATAGCCTCCAACACTCTACTCAACAAACTGGATGCAGTCTATCACAGTGCCATCCGTTTTGTCACCAAAGCCGCATACACTACCCACCATTGCGACCTGTATGCTCTCGTTGGCTGGCCCTCGCATCATACTCGTCGCCAAACCCACTGGCTCCAGGTCATCTACAAGTCTCTGCTAGGTAAGGCCCCGCCTTATCTCAGCTCACTGGTCACCATAGCAGCACCCACCCATAGCACGCGCTCCAGCAGGTATATCTCACTGGTGATCCCCAAAGCCAACACCTATTTGGCCACCTTTCCTTCCAGTTCTCTGCTGCCAATGACTGGAACGAACTGCAAAAATCTCTGAAGCTGGAGACTCATATCTCTCTCACTAGCTTTAAGCACCAGCTGTCAGAGCAGCTCACAGATCACTGCACGTGTACAAAGCCCATCAGGAAACAGCCCGTCTATCTACCTACGTCATCCGCATACTGTATTTATTTATCTTGCTCCTTTTCACCCCAGTATCTCTACTTGCACATTCATCTTCTGCACATCTACCATTCCAGTGTTTAATTGCTATATTGTAATTACTTCGCCACCATGGCCTATTTATTGCCTTAACTTACCTCATTTGCACTCACTGTATATATACTTTTTGTTTTCTTTTGTTCTACTGTATTATTGACTGTATGTTTTGTTTATTCCATGTGTAACTCTGTGTTGTTGTATGTGTCGAATTGCTACGCTTTATCTTGGCCAGGTCGCAGTTGCAAATGAGAACTTGTTCTCAACTAGCTTACCTGGTTAAATAAAGGTGAAATACATATTTTTTTTTATTACATGTAAAGTAAAGCGATAGTGTAAGGACATTCCTACATGTATGGTACACAGGTTGAGATAAACATGGGCGAAAGACCAAAAACAAGTCCACGGCACCCTGTTTGACGATTTTTCAAAAAGAAATCCGTTGGCCTGTAGTTCTGTGCCTGTGGTGTCTAAAGGGAGAACTGGGTCTGTGGTAAAGGTCTGTTAGCAAACCAGAACAGACATGCTCTGACACACGGACAGAGCAGTCAGGGGAAATGCATGCCTTTTGACATTTCAACTGGAATGGAGTGCACTGCAATGGAGTGCACTGTATAAAGTATGTATATATTCCAGCATGCAGATCATAGCCTATAGATTATACTGTGCATAGTCGCACACGACACAATAAAGGAAGGGATACTGTAAATGAATATAAATGCAAAACAATGTACCAAAAATGTTAAATTAACATTTACATTTTAACATGATCAATTGTACTGTATAAACACCCACATACAGACACTGAAGCCTGTGAACCCTTAATAGGCACAGTGAAGACCAAATTGCCAAAGCTTTGCCTCCCTCACAATAGTGTGCAAGAAGATAGTTACTAGTTTTGCTGCAGGTCTGCAATGTTGCAGGTCTGCGACTGATCGTTGGTTGTGCTGTCATATCCAATAGCACATCTTGCTGTGATTTCCTGCTATAGAGCCACCTATGAATTCTACATCTAGGCTAGGGATCACAGGCATACTGTATACTGTGCTGTGTGTAACTGTAAAAATATCCCTCTGATCATTTCAACAATGCCCTTTCCACACCCTTTTTGGTTCCAGTTAGAGCTCTGATGTGTTCCATGTAGAACCCTCTGTGTAAAGGGTTCTAAATGGAACTCAAAAGGGATCTACTTGAAACAAAAAATAATTATTCAAAGGGTTCTCCTATGGGGACAGCCGAAGAACCCATTTAGGTTCTAGATAGCACCTTGTTTTCTAAGATTGCATTCCTGGTGTTTTCCCTGCCAGCATAACATCTATAGGATGCTGGCCACTCACTGTAATATCACTGACCCTCACTGTAATATCACTGACCCTCACTGTAATAGCACTGACCCTCACTGTAATAGCACTGACCCTCACTGTAATAGCACTGACCCTCACTGTAATAGCACTGACCCTCACTGCAATAGCACTGACCCTCACTGCAATAGCACTGCGCTTCCATAGCATCCATATCTAGTACAGTCAGAAGTCATATTGTTCCGTCTTTAGCTATTCATGTTTAATATGAATTACTGACTAATAACACAGATTAGCTAAAGATGATTTGGGATGAATTGACTCTGTGTTTTCTCAGCACATAAGGCCTAACTACTAGATATTGCTGATAGATATATTGGTGTTGGGATGTCCAACAAGAGGTTAACTGACCTGGTTGTTGAGGAAGGCCTCGGCCTGCTTGACGTCCCTCAGGAAGAGGTGGAAGATGTGCGCCTGCACCAGCACCTCCCTCCGGCTCTCCCACATCTCCAGCAGCTTGTTCCAGCCCACATCCAGCTTCTGGAGCCACTGCTGCAGCGCCGCATATGGCAGCGGAGCCTCCTCGGTCTCCAGCAGCTCGTTGACCGCCTGCAGCCGCTCGTAGTCCTCCTCGTACCTCCCGATCTCCTCCTTCAGCGCCGCGTGGCGGTTGATCAGCCTCTCGGCCTCCTCCAGCGCGTTGGGCAGCTCGTCGCTAGCTGCCGCCGTCTGCGTCTGCACCAGCCACGTCAGGAAGGAGTCCAGGTCCTGGATGAACTGCTGCAGCCGCCCCGCCACCATCAGAGAGTTCTCGCAGCCCTGCAGCGTGCGCTTCAGCTCCTCCCACTCCACACTGATGCCCTCGAAGTGCTCCAGGACCTCCATGGCCTTGGCCGGGTGCGAGATAGCCAGCTCCTCTGCCTCCTGCTGCAGGTGAAGCAGCTTGGGCTCCAGCACGGCCAGGGCCCCCTCCATGGTGGAGAGTCGGCGCTGCAGGGCCAGCACCCCGCCCAGGTCACTGCCCACGTACTGAGTGGCGTCGATGGCCTTGCGCTTCTCCTGGATCTGGGACTTGATCTCAGCACACTCCAGCAGGTAGTTCTGGAGACGGAGGACAGAGTCCAGGTGGTCCTTTTTCTGCTCCACCATCTCCACGATGCGGTTCCATCTAGAGGGGACAGACAGGGGGCACAGGGGTGAGGAGGTCAGACAGGGGGCACAGGGGTGGGGAGGTCAGACAGGGGGCACAGGGGTGGGGAGGTCAGACAGGGGGCACAGGGGTGGGGAGGTCAGACAGGGGGCACAGGGGTGGGGAGGTCAGACAGGGGGCACAGGGATTGGGAGGTCAGACAGGGGGCACAGGGGTGGGGAGGTCAGACAGGGGGCACAGGGGTGGGGAGGTCAGACAGGGGCACATGGGTGGGGAGGGGGAGGGGAAAGACAAGGCCACAGGGGTGGGGAGGGGGACGTAACAGACAGGGGCACAGTGGTGGGGAGTGGGCAGACAGGGGCCCATGGGTGGGGGTGGGGGGTTAATAGGAAGGGGCACAGTGGAGGGGAAGGGGGCTGGGTCAGTCTGCATCTGTTTTAAGCTTTTAATTCACATATAATTCAGTCAGTATACTAAAACATACACTAAGTATTAACTATTGTTACATTTGTCACAATTCATGTTTGAAAAGTATATAGACTATTAAAATATATATTGTTTTAATTTACCAACAGAGCCCAAGAGGAGGGAATCAATAGCGCAATTGATCGAATGCATTAATAAGGGACATTGGTTTCGTTTGTTAGTTGTCATTTGCATCTCAAAGGGTTTTGTCTTTGTCTTGACACAGGCTGTCTAGCTTGTTTCCACGCCAATTAATATGGTCCCCATGAAAAAGAACAGGCATGAATTATACTCATTCAGCAAAGCATATCCAACATGATGTAAAGCCAGAACCCCCAAGCCAGAGGCTTCAAAAGGTAGCAATATTATATAGGACCATTGACCAGATATGGTCAAAACATGAAGCAAACCTGAACAAGAGAGGACAAAGTCTACCGAAACTATGTCATAGAGATGTACAATATCCATGAATGCTATACTTAGTCATAACTAAAACCATAACAGTTTGAGACTGAGGGAGAATATAGTAAAGCCAAAGAGAACACATTTTGGGCATGTTGGTCTTGCACCCGGTGTGGTAGGCAGTCAACACAGATGGTCACCCTGAGATAGGCTCTGTATGCCAAGGTCAGGAGGAACTGGGCCACTGTAGCATTTCACCAAAACCATCATCCACTACCCTGGCCCTGGCCTTAGATCTGTCTGTGTCACCATGGTGTCACTACAGTCTCTGGTCCCCTTCCAGTTCTATCAGCAGAGAGCATGTGATCATCATGGCTTCTGTTGCTCCCGATCTGTACCCCCCCCCCCCCCCTATTTGGCAGGAAATTAGCTAAGAATGAGGTAACTGAGACACTTTGAAAAAAAAATCATCAATGTACTACTCACCATGTGCTGTACATGGATTGGCAGATGTGTTTCTATGGCTGCGTTTACACAGGCATCCCAATTCTGATCTTGAATTTTTTTTTACTAATTGGTCTTTTGACCAATCAGTTCAGCTATTTTCAGAATTGGGCTGCCTGTATAAACGCAGCCTATGTAGTGTTTAGTTTTGTAATAAATTACCTGTGTTGATGAATCTCTATCCAACTAAACATAATTCCCATGTTATTTCGCAACGCAGATAAGTCACATTTTCATCACATATTGTCTTGTTGTGGAGTAGACCTGGGGTGCATTCATTGCTGCACACCATAGAAAACTGTAACAAAACATTCTTGTTGGTAAAGTTCAGGTTAGTCCTTCCCCGTTTTGACGTTTTGCTTCTGTTTGGTTCCAAGTGAATACACCCCAGAGTTGGTCAGTCAGAGAACAGTGGGGTGGGTTACCTGCTGTTGAGGTGGTCCTGACAGCCTCTGACCTCTGTAGAGCTGGGGTGGCCACTGTCCAGGAGTTGCTGCACTATCTGGTTAACATCCAGGATCCTTCCCATCAGGCTGTTCATCTCCTGGTCCAGGCTCTCAAACCTACAGAGAGTGTGACATGAGAGGAGGGAGAATGTGTGTTTTAAATGCAATAGAGCCATCAGCTAGTTATGACTGATTATGACAATGCTATGACAGTGTTATGTCGCCCTTATGAGGGGAGGGTTCAAGCAACGGATTCCCGAAAAACGCATGACTAACTTTAGAACTAAAAGCATGACTTAAATCGAACATTCTCCCTATGATCTCCACCCCAGACGGGAGCTGTACCTGTGGGCTATGACCTCCACATCCTCCAGCCTCTCTGGAACCTCCATCTTGTTGAGCCACTGCTCCTTCTCGTCGATCCACACCTCGCAGGCGTTGACCTCACTGAACATGAGGTAGACGGCCAGCGCATCGTGCAGCCACTGCTGCCTCAGAACGGCCACCTCGGCCACCTCGGCGTACAGCTGCTCCGCCTCGCCCATCCTCGACTGCACCTCGTCCAGCTCCCGGTAGTGCAGTGGCAGCGCCACCATGTGTTTGCGCAGAGTTACCACGTGCATCCGGTGCTTGTCCACGGCCTCGCACACACCCCGGTGCTTCTTGAGCAGTGACTGGGTGGAGTACTCATCGTGGCCAAAGTCCTCGCTGGAAACCAGGCGGTAGGCGTCCTGCAGCCAGGCCAGCAGGTCGTCCGTCTCTGTGCTGAACTGGAAGAAATTGAGTGCCTCCTGCAGGTGGCCCAGTCTCTGCGCGGCCTGGTCCTCCAGCCTCTTCCACTCCCCTTTCACCTCCATGATGCGCTCCTGGATGCCCCCTGTGCCAAAACTCTTCTCCATCAGGATCTGCTTGCCCTTCTTCATGGTCTGCTGGAGGAGGGAGCGGTGGGCCAGCAGCTCCCCAGCCAGGGTCTTGTGTTTCTGCAGCAGCCGCAGCACGCTGCTCAGGTCCTTGCCGCATGTCTGGGTGACCAGGATGGAGCTCTTCTCACGGATCCAGGCCTCGGACTCCTCCACCTCCTGGAAGAAGGCCCAGAGGTGCTGAGACTCCTCCAGCTCCGAGCGCCGCTTGGCCGCCAGCTGCTTGAGCTCCTCCAGGCAGGTGCTGACATGGTTGACCCGGTTGCAGATCACCTGGGGGTCACAGGGCTGGTAGCCTGGGAAGGAGAGAGAATAGGGGACAGGGGACAGGGGAGAGCACTCAATATACATGTCTGTATTAGAGATGTATATGGGGGACTGTATCTAAACACTCAATGAACTTTGCATGTAAACAAAACCCTATTACTGATATAAAATGAGCATGTTTTCCAAAATAACTATGTCAAATCCACAAAATTGAAATAACCTTCACTTTGTACTGTAAATGGATCTTCAGAAAATATGTTGTGGAAAGTCATGCTTGCCCTCTTGTGGGTCTCTCTGGAAGTGCCATGGCCAACTTCACCACTCAACGTACAGTAAACTATACTCCTACACACTCTTAATACAAAACATTCGTTTTTTTTAACTGTGCATTTTTCCAGGACCAAAATCACCAAGTTGTTATCAAAGCACATTCCACTTCTCACTAAAGCTGATCTGTGAACATAGCCATCTGATGTCTTACCTTCGATGGTGGTGAATATGAGAGCGGCTGAGTTAAGGGTCTGCACCCTATCTGCCTGCGCTGTGATGTCAGCTTCCTGGAGGCTGTGTTTCTGCAGCAGGTCGTCCACCTGCAGCAGATGCTTGCCGAAGTCTTTGGACAGGAGCTGGACCTGTGGTGAGAGGGACCTTGGTCACCTTCCTGACACTCAGCAGTGCTTCCACTGACCAGCCTGCCTATACTAAAACTTAAAAGTCAACGTCTCAAGGATTTCTCGCTGTTTTTTCATGTACTGTGTCTCCACATTATCATTTCATGTGCACACAAATGTCAACCCACAGTCTATGCTGTTGAGTCGACACAATTTAGAGACAGTATAGTGTTCATATAACGTAAAATGCATGACAAAATACTTGTCTCACCTGCATGTCCTCCATCCAGTCGATCATATAGACCATGTCCTGGAAGGTCTTCTGCAGAGCCAGGTTCTTCTCCAACCGGGCCTTCCTCCCCACCACCAGCTCCTTCAGCAGGCTCCACTGGCCCAGGATGTTCTCCTTGCGGGCCGAGATGCGCCGGATGTCGTAGTAGCCCTCCGTCTCCATCTCCCCAGCCAGCTCCACCACCACCCCGATGCGCTCCTCGTACGACGAGATGTCCGCCTCAATGGCCTCGTGCTTCTTCATGGCGGCCTCCACCGCTGGCAGGTCGTAGCCAAAGTTATCCTGGTGGGACGGGACATTCAGTCAGGCAGAGGATCACTTAACTACAGGCAGGTGATTGTGGAAGGGTTTACTCAGTCAGGGCAATGCAGTCATATGAAAAATCTTAATATACCATTTAAAAGTCATTCATGTTATACAATACTTTGCCATTGGCTCTTAAAAGACATTCTAAAGACATTTAATTCTCAATCCACAGCTACATTATAAGACTATTGCTATAAGACTGTTAGGATATGGCCCCTTTCTGATATGTTAGAGACACTAGTCACTGTGGCCCTGCGGTCCCTACCTGAGACACGAGGCGCTGGTTCTCGTTGAGCCACGCCTGTCTCATGGTGGTTTTGTGGTCAAACCGCTGGGCCAGCAGCTCCAGCTTCTCCTGGCGAATCAGCTCCTGACGTAGGGCCACGCCTCTCTCATGCTCCGCCTTCTCCAGCCTCTCCCACGCCTAGCCAAATGAAAAACAGAGGAAAATGTACCCATAATGCTGCATGATAACAAACATAAAGAGGAGTAATTTGCACTGATTTGCTACATTTTAAAGAACCTGACACTGATAAAGAAGGATTTTATATTTGCCAAGACATGTCCAGCTATTGCATTATCTGTTCAGGCATTTGAGACACTCCTTATTCCCACTTATACCAGTATTCATTACCTTATTGATATCAGAGATGAGTTTCCCTTCATGAGGCACGTATGGTTTCTGGTTGTTAGCTCTGAGCTTGCTTTGGATAGTAAAGAGGAGCACCTCCAGGTTCCCCTTCTCCTGGAACCTAGCACAAGACAGAAAGTGTGTTTCACAAATATCCTGATATACAGTACTTTGCACAAGGTGGGATCCGTTTGAAATGTAAAATCACAGGTGTCAAATCCTAGATCCTGTACCTTAAAATAACCATCTGCTCAAAAATTGATAAAAGATGTGCATTTTTTCCTATTATTACGTTACTAGGGTTGTGGCGGTCATGGAATTTTGGATGACGGTTATTGGTCAGCCAAATGACCGCGGTCACCGTTATAATCGTTTGAATAGCAAACACGTTCTCCTTTCCTCCTGTCCTGACTGTGTGCTGCTGCAGGGAGGGGCCATTCCCTAGGCAACCAAAGACTTGTTTGCTACAACACTTTGCTTGTTTCAGCAAGGAGCAACAAAGTTGCATCACGTTGTAAAGAGTCCACGTTACCGCGGAAACGGACACAACTGCACGAATGCCCGGCCGCCCGTCTTCGGTCAGCTGTTCGTTCCACACAAAAAAAACGGTTATGACGGTTATTTCCTTTTCATGACGGTCTTCATCCATAATCGTCGGTTACACAATCATACAGTCATTGTGCCAGCCCTGTAAGTTAACCTACTCATCAATATTTTCTCTGTGACACTGCCTGCAGGCTTGACCTTCACCGCAAAGGCATTCATTATTACATGTGGCCTAGCTCCACACACTGTATAATTGTAACCTAATTCTAAATAATAAGTGGTCATCACTGAGCAGATTTCAGAGTCATATGATGACCACCTCTGGCCATCGAAGGCTGCCAAGGCAACTAGGCTGGGTGAGAAACCAGGTAAGGCCTCAGAGTTACTAGTCACCAGAGGAGATGTCTATCCTCTAGCCACAGAGAGAAAGGGCCTGGTGACACATTGGGTGTCACATCACTTAGATCCAGTCCCTTTTGGTCAAATATGGCATGAGTCACATGGCACGGCTAACTGGGTGCTCAATTACGCCAGACATGCCAACTTGGGGCCTCATGATGGGCCTCATGCTAGTACTACTGTGCCCACACCTATCAAGGTGTAGGTTTTAGTTGAATACTGCAACAGTTATGGTATATACCACACATCAAATGGGAATCAGATAAATCAAAAGCATTTGTCTGGGGGCATTCTCTGAGAAAATAACATCAAACTATAAGCTATAAGAACTATAAAACGATGAAACTATTGACTCAAGCTAAATCCTGTCCTAAACCTAAAGCAACCAAAATTATTTAGTGATAATTTGTATAAAACAAAAGTTTAAAACCCTCTGGTGTATGAATAGGACCACTATAGATTGAAAAAGAATTGATGCAATATAATTAATGCTTTTATGTTTCATTGCACAGCGTTGACTTACTTGATGGGCTTCTCGATGGTGCAGTAGGTGGTGAAGGCTTGAAGCTGTTGCTGGACACCCGTTAAGGAGTTGGCAAACTTCTGGTTGCTGATGATGCCTATGGTCTTCTCGATCCACTCCAGGAGCTCCGAGGCCAGAGCCTCATATCGATCGATCATCTTCTGACCATCAATGGCATTGTCCAACACCTGTATAACACATAAACATTTAGCATTGATGGATATTACATAGGAGTGACTTAATTCATAACTTTTGTTTATTAGCATTTGATAATGGATTGAATCGTTATCGGTTTGTTTTCACCTACACAACTATACTCATGTGTGCAAAACATACAGTATGATATACACTACCGTTCAAAGGTTTGGGGTCACTTAGAAATGTCCTTGTTTTTAAAAGAAAACCACATTTTTTTATCCTTTAAAATAACAGCAAATTGATCAGAAATGCAGTGTAGACATTCTTAATGTTGTAAATGGCTACTGTAGCTGGAAACAGCTGATTTTTGATGGAATATCTACATAGGCGTACAGAGGCCCATTATCAGCAATCATCACTCCTGTGTTCCAATGGCACGTTGTGTTAGCTAAGCCAAGTTTATCATTTTAAAAGGCTGTTGTCCTGATTAAAGAAGCAATAAAACTGACCTTCTTTAGACTAGTTGAGTATCTGGAGCATCAGCATTTGTGGGTCCGATTACAGGCTCAAAATGGCCAGAAACAAATAACTTTCTTCTGAAACTCGTCAGTCTATTCTTGTTCTGAGAAATGAAGGCTATTCCATGCGAAAAATTGCCAAGAAACTGAAGATCTCGTACAACGCTGTGTACTACTCCCTTCACAGAACAGCGCAAACTGGCCCTAACCAGAATAGAAAGAGGAGTGGGAGGCCCCGGTGCACAACTGAGCAAGAGGACAAGCACATTAGAGTGTCTAGTTTGAGAAAGTGTGTCAGCATTCTCCTACCTTTCCCACTCTCTTGCCCTCTACTCGAAGGGCTTTCATCTTGGAGAAGTAATGATAGTAGGACACAACATAGGTTATTATCGACTTCTCATCTGGGTTCTCCGTATTCACGTCTGCAGAGTCACACAGGAAGGACAACAATACACAAACACTTACAGCACACATATACAATATAACATAATCACACCTTGACATGAAATCCTTTCAGTAGTGTAAAATATAAACTATGGTCACTGTCGCTGAAAATCTGTGAAGGTTTGCAAGTTTGAGATATATGTTACCAAATGTCCATGAACTGTTGAGGAGGTTGTCTATCCGCTATTTCAATTCTCTGTGCGGTCTTACCTTCAGGGTCCAGGAGTTTGGTGAGCCCCAGGTTCTGCTCAGCAATGTTGAAGGCTTGCTGGAGGTTGTGTGTGGCATTTGACCGGATCAGCTTATGGAATTCAATCAAATCAGGCCTGTAGTAATGCAACGTAGGTCATTTAGTTCACTTTCTATATGGTCACATAAATACATGTTTTAAAACGTAAAGACTTGCTTGTTTAGCCAATGCTGACCTGTGTCGGTGAATGAGAGCGTTAAAGGCGAGACCATCTCTCCAGCAGGTGGTGAAGTTCTGGATGTGGACCTCAGAGTACCTGTGGGACAGTTGACACAGAACACACTCACAACTATTGGTCCAACACATATATGCTATCCAACTAAAGACATTGCATGTAACAGCAGTAGTAAAACAACTGTCAACATCCTTAAAGACATGTATGGAAAGTGGAAACTGTTCACAAAGGTTGACGTTCAATTTTGGCTTTTGGTTAAATGAAGACATTCACCCAGCAGTTTTCATCTGGCACCAGAGTAGCAGGGCATCCTTTGCCGACCGCGTCTCCCTGTTGTCGTCACACTCAATCTTAATCACCTGGATCTGTATGCACAGGGAGTGAGACCAGACGACAAACAACCTTGGTCAAGGAAACCAGCCTCAAAACTGTCCTCAGTTCAGTAAGATCACCAGATTGCTGATCAGTTTCAAACACACTGAACACAAAACCCGGTTCCTTTCAACAGCCACACCAGGAGTGTATTCATTACACCGATTCTGTTGCAAACAGTTTGGGCTGTTTCAAAACGCTTTGCAACAGAAGCCGTTTACTCTAAACGGAAAACGTTTTGCAACGAAAACAAGAGTTTCTAATGGACATATTCAAGTAGGTTCCTCCCTCCCCATTTCATTCCATTTGCTCTGTTTGGCTCTTAAATAGTAAACGGTTTCTTTTGCAAGACGTAATGAATACACCCAAATAGTCACACAACTGCATTGCATGTCTCGTCACTAACTCGCACACAGACATGTGCCTGTCATGTTAGGAGAAAGGCCACAGAATCATGACAACATCACTGTGCGCACACATCTATGACAGCCATTGGCCCAATCATGTCACGGTGACATGATACATATTAATGGGAGGGTTGACACCCTAGTATCTGCTAGACCACCCATGTCAACAAATCGCACCTCATCCACACACATACATGCTCACTCACACTGGAATGCAACTGGAGGCTTATAGGACTCTACTGCATGTATACACGGTTTAGTCTCCACCTACAGCGAACGGTTATTTGTGATTTAATTATGGTAGGATAAACACTACTAATTACAAGGAGAACGACTAGTCATTGTCTAACTCAGGGGTCGGCAACCCAAAATGTTGAAAGAGCCATATTGGACCAAAAAAAACAAAAAACAAATCTGTCTGGAGCCGCAAAAAATGAAAAGCCTTATATAAGCCTTATAATGAAGGCAACACATGCTGTAAGTGTCTATATTAGCTATATTAGCCTACTATCAAAATGATAAGTAGGGTACAAATACATAATGAGCATTCATGATTAAACGTTTATTTTACCTGCAGCGCATCCTGGAGAGAATGACGCACCATGTGACTATTCTGCTGTACGATGGTGCTTTAAGTTTAACTTCCATTATAATATTAATGTATTATGTTTCGTTGCATTGATGAAATTATAGAAATACAATACAGAAATCCGATTTTTGATGTCATTTTTATTTTAGGATTCGAAAAAACAACAACAAAATGTGCAACGTGCATAATAGGCCTCCTGTAATTTCAGACCTCCCCAAGGAAATAAAATGCTTTTCAATCCTCAATAATACAATACAATCCTCTTCTCTTTTCCCCCTTATCTGGGCAACAGACAGAGTGCAATAAAACAGCAGCCTTTTGAAAAGGTAAAGTATATCAAATTAAAATAATACAGTTTAAGTTCGATTTCTGTGCATTATCCTCTTCTCTTTAGTTTTCTGCAAATGTGCAAGGGTAAAATGCAGCAGCACCCTCTTCTCTTTTGACACGCACAATACAATGCAGCCATCCTCGGACCTGAGCAACAAAACACAATAATATCCCTATGTGTCATTCCAAATATATACTGACAAAAATCAGAAATCACTTTATAAAAACAGCCACTTTGTTACTAAATATGTGCCTATGACAGGATTGTGTTCTTACCCGTTTAATGTGACTTCTGTTTTCGGACATCACTGGACAGCTTCTCAACATCGGGCATGTAAGATGTAACTTTAATCTTCACGCAGGACTGCAAGCTCTCATCTGTGAGGCGGGTGCGGTATTTGGATTTTATGTAGTTCATGTTTGAGAATATCTGCTCGCACAGGTATGTTGATCCAAAGATGGATAATACTCCAAATGCATATTTCTTCATGTTCCTATAACTGTCAGGAAGAATGGAAATGTCTTTCCACGTACTCTTTTTGTTATTTGACAACTTCTCATTACAAAGCAAACATGCAGGCAATCCTTCCACATTGGCAATGAAAGCAAATGATTCGGTCCAAGAACTGTGGAATCCTCTGTTCTCCTCAGCTATCTTTCTCTTTTTCCCTTTGGGATCCATGGCCCATGACACACCCGCCGGTTTGTTTGCAACAGCCACCTGTCTGACACTACGCCGAGCTGAAAGAAACGTGTGTCGCAGGCTATGACGTAAATCTTCGTTGACAGAAATGTTGAAATTAAATATTTATTATACACATTTTTACAGCATTGGATAATAAATTATATTAAAACAAAAAATATATTCACACCATCTTTTCCATTTTCATATTTTTGAAAAAGCTCCAGGGAGCCACTAGGGCGGCGCTAAAGAGCCGCGGGTTGCCGACCCCCGGTCTAACTGAACAACTACAGTTCAAATGAACTGCTGCCTAAAACCAAACTGACTTTTCACAAGAGCCAATAAGGACATTCCATCTCTAAAAATGTACCTTATCTGCTCATACTTCAGATCAGGCAGATTTTAAATAGCCTTGATCGCAGTGCATATCATCCAACAGTAAACAAGATGCTTGAGAGAAACAAACCATCTGGCAGTGACATAGAGGCATACATCACGCAGGTCACAATTAGGTAGCATGAACACAACGACACTGAGCGAAGCAACTAGAAAGGATAGTGAAGTTACTAACTGTAATGGAGGTGTCAAGTGTTTATTAGAGTCTTAAAATCGGCTCCTGGAGATCATATACCTCCTGGAGGCCTCTATTCCTCCTTTCCTTTCCTCTCTTTCCCCCCTTTCTCTCGCTGTGTCTGCTGCCTGCTGCAGTGGCTAGGCCTTACCTGCTGACTGGGCAAAGTCACCTGAAACAGTCCAAGGGTAGGGGATGGGTGGAAGAGAGGGAGAGAGAAATGAATAGAGAGAAAGAAAGAGAGAGGGAAACAGAAAGGGAGGAGAGACGTAGTAAACTAAAAGAGTGTGAGGAGAGAGGGATGAGACAACCACAAACGGTTGACAGAGAAGGAAGGAGGAGTGGCAGAGAGAGAAGGGGGGGAGGTGGGGGAGGAGAATAGGTGCTGACTGCATCTTGCCCTGCCCGGAGCCCCACCCCTTGCTCCCTAAAGCACAAATCAGTTTCCAATAACGCGCTCCTCCTCTTTCACTGCATGCAAAATTTAAGAGGCCATCGACTCACTGGCTCCACAGACGGTGCAGTAGAATGGGATGCCGGCCAAAAGTGCCCCAGCCAACCTGTAATCACTGTTAGAAGGCAGAGCGATAAGCTATGCTATGCTAACCTCTCCTCCTGACTCCATAGGCACCACTAGCCTATGTCCCTGAATCATATTTACAGAGTGACGCTGATTTGAATAATGCAAGACATGCGTTAATGCTGAGACCGCCACTGTCCTGAAGCGACAACAAAAGCCAAACGATTTTGTGCTACTTACATGCCTGTCACTTGTCTGTGGTATCGCGTCCTGTAAGGCCTTGTGACCATTGATGCGTATGTCTCTGAGGCGGATGTCAGACAGTATGTCCCTGTTTGAGATCCAACTACGATCAGGACCAGAGTGACATTCAAGCTTTGCTAGTAACGTCACACAGTGACGATGCGGAATGTTTCAGGGCTTCTCCATACAGTCTTTTGGCCAGTCTATAAATCAGTCTGATTTCTGCCCTTTCTCTCCTAAATTAAGACAGTGCTGAAACCAGCATGCCTGTCAAAATCATGACAATAATATACACTGAATGTTGGCCTAATTCTGTTTACCGCTGGGACACAAGAAGTGGATACCTTTATCCAACAGTGCTAAATCTGTCTTAGCTCAAAGACTGATGAAAAAGAGTGACAAAAAGTAGGATATGACTTTGTTTTTGTGTTTCAAGGTGTATTACAACCTCATCCCCAGGCTATTGCGCACAGCGCATATAAGCCTGGGCTATCAACGATTCAAAGTTGGCATTAGTGCAGCGTTTCCCAAATTAGGTGTTGCACCTGATTTTAAAATGGGTTCGCGAGAGAAACTCTTGATTTTTTTTTATGCGCTTGGTTTATAGAACCGGGGTTACGTCAGTAACCTCTGATAGCTGCTAGATGCGGTTGTAGTAAACAAAGCGGTTTCTGTTTTCTTCGTACAAATGTGACTCTATGTTTTGAACCGTTTAAGGCCACAAGTCAAGCAGGACTTATTAGAACAGAGTGGACAAGACCAGGCACTAATTCAATGATGATGTTCTTCTCTACACAGAAGATCATACACAATTATTGCCTGATGATCTTCTGAACTTCCCAATACCTTTC
This sequence comes from Salmo salar, assembly GCF_965601325.2. Taxonomy (NCBI): domain Eukaryota; kingdom Metazoa; phylum Chordata; class Actinopteri; order Salmoniformes; family Salmonidae; genus Salmo; species Salmo salar. The sequence goes on from NC_138299.1 coordinate 123,027,520, forward strand.
TGAGGGTTTTCAGTCACTTTAAACCATACTTCCTTCAGAAATACTATCAAAAGTACTGTCAGACTGATTTGTAATAGACTGTCATAGCCCCAATTAAAAAAGTAAACATTGGCCGTTGATTACATCCCTTTTTTTACATAAAAAAATAAATAAAAATGATTTAACCTTTATTTAACTAGGCAAGTCAGTTAAGAACAAATTCTTATTTACAATGACGGCCTACCCCGGCCAAACCCAGACGACGCTGGGCCAATTGTGTGCCGTCCTAAAGGGACTCCCAATCACGGACAGATGTGATGCAGCCTGGATTCGATCCAGGGACTGCAGTGACGCCTCTTGCACTGAGATGCAGTGCCTCAGAGAGCTGCCCCACTTGGAGCCCCCACATGGTGGGGTCGCACATTTTTTTTTAAATATCAAAATGGGGTCACGGGCCAAATCAAGTTTGGGGACCACTGCCTTAGTAGGAGTGTCCATAGAATTCTATGGGCGTGACCTACTGAGTAAAGTACTTGTCGTCATTTAATTTTTGCGAATCACACGACAGAGGCATGGGGAGGGTTAGGGGGAAGGTGTTGTGGGAGACTAAGCTAATCCCTATGCGCCGGGAGTTTCTCCCGGTCATTCTGTATTGGCTAAAGAAGGCTAAGTTTGATGCGTTGATCCACCAGACTCTTCCTGACTATTTGGGCGGAAGTGACTGGAGACGAAATTAGATGTATTAGAACTGCAGCAGATTGGCTATGATGTCATGCGCCAGTCAGAAACAGGAGTTTGTAGAAACAACGATGTACACCCCCATAAGCTTCATCATCCACATGCTGACTGAGTTCACAAGTACCCCACAGGGACAAAGATGGAATAGAGCTACACAGCACTAGAACATACCGTCCCCAACATGAGACACACCCTGGCCTGCAGGAACTGGAAGCCAAGAATACCTCAGAAGAGGTTAAGCTAGCAGCAGGTCTTAAGTACAATCCCAACAGGGGACAGGAACGTCCCCACAGGAGTTGGCTGCATGACAAATATATATATTTTTTTATGTAAATCCAAAATACAACCACAACAGAAGCCACAGAGACAGACAACACCATGCACCAGGACGGGTGGGCTAGGTCACTACCTGGAAGCGAAGGATGATGGTCCAGATGAGGCCAAGGGTGAGGCGGTGGTTGCCGTCGACGATGTCGTGAGAGCCGACGTTCTCCAGGTGGACCCTCTGCTCCTTGAGGAACTGCAGGGCCTTGTCCACGTTCTCCAGGCAGTGGATACGCATGCGACCCCGCGTGGGCCTCGGCTAGGGGAGGGAGGGATGGGGGAGGGAATGGGGGAGGGAGGGAAGGGTGAGAGAACAGCGAGATATGGAGTTAGAGGGAATGAGAGAGGGAACAAGAGTGGAATGGTGAGAGGAGTTGTCACGTCCTGACCAGTATAAGGGGTTATTTGTTATTGTAGTTTGGTCAGGACGTGGCAGGGGTGTGTTTGTTTAGAGTGTTTCGGGGTTTGTTGGGCTATGTTCTTATTTAAGAGGGGTGTTTTTTTAGAGTGTTTCGGGGTTTGTTGGGTTATGTTCTTGTTAGTCTATTTCTATGTTAGTTCTAGTATGTCTATTTCTATGTGGTGTTTGTTGGGTTGACCTTCAATTGGAAGCAGCTGCTCCTAGTTGCTTCTAATTGAAGGTCCTATTTAAGAGGGGTGTTTTTCTATGGGATTTTGTGGGTAGTTGTTTCGTGTATAGCTGTATGCCTTACAGGACTGTTTGTCGTCGTTGTTTTTGTATACGTGTGTTTTGTTTTGTTTTTCCTTCTTTCTGCCAAATAAAAAGAAGATGAGTATACACATTCCCGCTGCATTTTGGTCCACTTTATACGACGGCCGTGACAGGAGTAATGGTTGATTGGTCAAAGCAATCTGCAGGGGAAATACTGGCTTTGATCTCAATGCCTTTATATTAAGACAATATTATTCTCATTAAAAACACAATGGCAAAGAAAGTGTGCAAATGCTGTTCCCATCCAATTGTCAAACCCCATTATGCTGACTACTATTCTCATACGATTACAAATGACATATAGCTGCAGTGCTGACAACATTCATGAAACATTTAGACATGAATGAATAATATTTGGAACAAAAATAACTACAATGCAGAGCTCTTTGTTGAATAGTTTGCGCCTGTTCTCCTAGCATCTACTGACTGAAAGGTAGACTGAGGTTGGGAACCAGAGAATGTGTTGACCAACCAGCATCTCCCCAGACAGGACCTCCAGCAGCCTGGTGAGCATGTAGCCGTCCCGGAGGTCGTTGTAGAGGTCAGCGATTCGACAGGACACTCTTGCCAAGTGGGAGTTCACCCACTTAGTGAAGGTCTTCTTCTGGACAGCATCTCTCTCTTCTGTAGGAGAGATGAGATAAACACAGGGCTTACAGATGTAGGATCTTAATTTGAGCCAGTTTGCTACAGCAGGAAAATAAACCTGCAGCAACAGGAAATGTGAATTATTATGTGGAATTTAATGGACCTTTTTGTTGGGGTCTGACATTTTAAAGTTGAAATTACAAACTTTTTAAACCTGGAATACACTACAGGTTTGCATTTCCTGCTTTGCAGGAAAATTCTCAGCAACAAAAGAGTGATCAAATGAAGATCCTACATTTGTAGTTCATCAGGATAGAGCTCTGATCAGTGATGTAGTTACTAAACCTCACATCTGAGTTATTTCCTCAGTCACTACTGGTCCACTCAAGAGTCCGAGTCCAAGTCTGAGTCACCGCTGGTCCAGTCCGAGTCCTGGACTCAAGTACTATAGCACTGGCTCTGATATATCAACCATACCACCTTGTCAGTAGCCCCTGTATGATAGATCATGAATCAAGTCCTTCTACAAATTTGAACCTCCATCAGGTATATAGGGAGGTCTATAAAGCTTGTGTCTTTTGTGAGTGATGGAGCTGTGACTTAGACAGGTGAAGGTGCTCTTGTTCCTCTAGTCCAGTATAGTCTCTCTATCCACCCACCTGCCAAGGCCTTGATGCGGGAACACTCAAACAGTTTGGAGCTGGTGACCTCAGTTTCCCAGTGTCCCGAGCTGCTGGCCAGACGGGTGTTGTTGTTGTTGAGCTGGCGTTGGGCCTCCGCGTTGTCCAGGTCTGTGGAGGCATTGGCCATTGCGCCTGTTTCCCTGAGCGACCCTACAGACACACAGTGGGAGAGTTAGGTAGAGTACAGTACATTTAGGATGTGGATCACATGCACCCTTTATCACCCCCATAGAAACAAATTATACTATACAAAGGTAAATACATCATCTCGAACACCATGCAGGAAATCTGAATCACAACAACTGTGTATAAGGGAAAAGCGCATGCATGTTTTGATAGAGCTCCAGTCCACCAGGGAGGGCTATGAACAGTCATAGTTATCTACGATTTCTGAAGCACAAATCACGCATTGAATCAAACCCATTTGCTAATGTTAATGATAATTCCTCATTCACGACTCATCCGTTTACTTATCAAAAACATTTGTGATTCTCATTAATAATTTATCAACCATGACTAATCTGCATAACATACATAAATAGACGGAGTTTGGCACAATCTTCTTCCCTGATCATGTCTTATAAAAATAACTTTATTGAAACAACTGGCTCATATTGTGTCTCTTTCACATCAAGTGAGATGAGATCAGAGCAGTGCCGTCAGTAAACAGTACAATACATCAACCAAAGAGCTGCTGTACTTTCCCCCCATCCCTCTGGCTCTTTGTCATGTTACACTCATGTAAGTATGAATATGGACATGTAAAAGTGTAAGTGTGCAGGGAATCTCTGAGGGGAAAAATGGACTTTCTTTGCAATGGGAGACTGCAAAGAAAGTCAAGACGTGAAAGGCAGGAGTAAACACTAAATGACATGCTCAGCACTCTAAAAGGTTGAAATATTCTATTCTTGTTGGAAATCAAATTTCCAGAGGATTATGGAATTAAGATCATCATTCAATATGAAGCTGGGAGGGGTCTGTGTTACTGAAACTGTAAGGCTTGGGATCACGGCCGAGTGTGAATCATACCGTAACATTCGGGGGTCTCTATTTATTTCACAGGACTTCCTATTTTATGGGCCTAATATGACCTATAGCCGGGCACATTTTGGACTTCTAATCCCTTTTAAACATTGTGGTTTTGAAAGGTCTGTGTGATTAAAAGGTCTGTGTGATTAACGGGGGCTGAGCTAGACTGGTCTTTTATGTAAAAAAAAAAATGTCTGTAGAGTCCGAATAGTTTGAGCTATCTATGAAAAGTTGAGACTCTCACAAACATGGACATGTAACATGTTGTGCTCTATGGCGCTCACAAGCGACACAAAAGTCGTTAGAAGGCAAGAGGTTCTTCTACATAGAAGATCATTAGAAATCCCAGGACATGGTGTCTATAATACTGTAATAAGCTCACATAGTTGCTGTCACAAACTCCACACATTTGTCACTGACTAGTTGGATATTTATTTCCCAGTCAGCAAACCATTTCTGTACGTACAGCATTCATATAAATTCCTTTTATCAGGTTTTTGCTTTGGCAGACCTTTTATTATGACATTCAGCAAAACTCATGAATGCAACAGTTTATTTCAAATAGTTTTGTGTTCTATTTGTAGCCCTGGTTGTCTTGAAAATAATATGGTAAACACTTCATTGTGAGGATGAACATAAGGGCTCGACATGCAGATAAATAAAACAGACAAATGAAAAGCCAATGTCTCCTGGGATCTCGGGACTGATAGGGTTACGGTAAATATGGTAAACATGTATTACCTTTTAAGGGGGCATGAACACAACCAGTAATGTTTTCATCTGGTTGTCAAACAAATCACTTCAGAAAGTAAGCTACCTGCGCATGTTTGTCCACTGCAAAGTAATTCCAGCATCCAAACAGCGTACTGTGTACTCACCATTTAATGAATGGAAAGAGACATCTGTTACAAAACACTTGGCGATTGTCATTATTAGGCCTACACTCTTCTAGCCTGAATTAAAGAACCAATGCAGTCTTTTAATTGTATTTTTCAATCCTCACAATATTTTTCATTATTTATTTCCCTGAGCCTCCTTGGGCCCACTGAAATGCTCAGTCTGACTGTGTGGGTGTGGGCATACAAATGTGAATGTATCTACATACTGCCCTGATTGGCTGATAGAATCATCTGGAGCCCACCCCTTACCCATTCAAAAAGAACAACAAAAAAGGGACATGGTATTAAACCTGTCAGTTGGAGCTGGAGTTGGACCCTGAAAGTGACAAAGTTCCACAGGTGTGTTAGGCTACCTTGTTTTGTCATGAAAACAAAAGGCATACATCACACATGTTCATTTGCCATATCATTGTTGTACTGTTTTCAATAGGTCACCAAAAGATGCAGAAGATGCAGAACCAGAACATCCTGTTTGCATGGTGGGCTCTGGTACAGTAATTCACAACACCTAACACCTCAATCTCTACACCAGAGAAGAATTCCCAGGCAACAAGCCAGGTGCTCCAGTAGCGCTCTGTCTGTGACCTTCTCACTTCCTTCTTCCTGTCAGAGAGAAGCAGAGGTCCTTTGAGGAGCTATAGAACTGCCCTTTATTTAAGATGTATGGAAAGAATTATTTCAGGGATCTTTTGCTAAATATTCCAAGTGAACATATTTCTCTTCCTGAAAATCCCCCTCAAGCTTAATTACACGATCAAATGAACACATCTTGACAATCATCAAAGTGAAGCAGTTTGGTTTTGTTGTCAAAAATTTCAGCTCAAGGAATAGATACGAGAGTGACACCCTGACCCCAAGCTCTCATCCCTGTGTGAGGAGTTAGTGGCCAATACCCTATCGGCCATCTATTCATTGCAGAATTAATTGATTATCTACAGGGCAGACTATAGACCTCAGCGTCTCAGAGGCAGAACACCGTAAGTGTCACTTAGTATACAGTTGAAAAATGTGTGCAAGTTCGCTAGTGGGCTGGACATAGTTGATAATGCTGCAAGTTCGTTAGCGAGAGCTCAAGACAGACAGAGGGAGAGGGAACAACCTTTAATTTTCATATTTACCACTGTAGCAGGACAAAACTGCATTTTAAAAACTGCTTTCCCACCTGTAATACGCACACTAGCTGAGGGTCATGATCCATTAGAGTGTAATTATCTCTCTCTTTTCTTTTTCTCTCTCTCTCTCTCTCTCTCTCTCTCTCTCTCTCTCTATATATATCTCTCTCTCTCTCTATCTCTCTATATATATATATATATATATATATATATATATATACTGCTCAAAAAAATAAAGGGAACACTTAAACAACACAATGTAACTCCAAGTCAATCACACTTCTGTGAAATCAAACTGTCCACTTAGGAAGCAACACTGATTGACAATACATTTCACATGCTGTTGTGCAAATGGAATAGACAACAGGTGGAAATTATAGGCAATAAGCAAGACACCCCCAATAAAGGAGTGGTTCTGCAGGGGGTGACCACAGACCACTTCTCAGTTCCTATGCTTCCTGGCTGATGTTTTGGTCACTTTTGAATGCTGGCGGTGCTTTCACTCTAGTGGTAGCATGAGACGGTGTCTACAACCCACACAAGTGGCTCAGGTAGTGCAGCTCATCCAGGATGGCACATCAATGCGAGCTGTGGCAAGAAGGTTTGCTGTGTCTGTCAGCGTAGCGTCCAGAGCATGGAGGCGCTACCAGGAGACAGGCCAGTACATCAGGAGACGTGGAGGAGGCCGTAGGAGGGCAACAACCCAGCAGCAGGACCGCTACCGCCGCCTTTTTGCAAGGAGGAGCAGGAGGAGCACTGCCAGAGCCCTGCAAAATGACCTCCAGCAGGCCACAAATGTGCATGTGTCTGCTCAAACGGTCAGAAACAGACTCCACGAGGGTGGTATGAGGGTCCGACGTCCACAGGTGGGGGTTGTGCTTACAGCCCAACACCGTGCAGGACGTTTGGCATTTGCCAGAGAACACCAAGATTGGCAAATTCGCCACTGGCGCCCTGTGCTCTTCACAGATGAAAGCAGGTTCACACTGAGCACGTGACAGACGTGACAGAGTCTCGAGACGCCGTGGAGAACGTTCTGCTGCCTGCAACATCCTCCAGCATGACCGGTTTGGCGGTGGGTCAGTCATGGTGTGGGGTGGCATTTCTTTGGGGTGCCGCATCACCAGCGGTAGCCTGACTGTCATTAGGTACCGAGATGAGATCCTCAGACCCCTTGTGAGACCATACGCTGGTGCGGTTGGCCCTGGGTTCCTCCTAATGCAAGACAAGGCTAGACCTCATGTGGCTGGAGTGTGTCAGCAGTTCCTGCAAGAGGAAGGCATTGATGCTATGGACTGGCCTGCCCGTTCTCCAGACCTGAATCCAATTGAGCACATCTGGGACATCATGTCTCGCTCCATCCACCAACGCCACGTTGCACCACAGACTGTCCAGGAGTTGGCGGATGCTTTAGTCCAGGTCTGGGAGGAGATCCCTCAGGAGACCATCCGCCACCTCATCAGGAGCATGCCCAGGCATTGTAGGGAGATCATACAGGCACGTGGAGGCCACACACACTACTGAGCCTCATTTTGACTTGTTTTAAGGACATTACATCAAAGTTGGATCAGCCTGTAGTGTGGTTTTCCACTTTAATTTTGAGTGTGACTCCAAATCCAGACCTCCATGGGTTGATAAATTGGATTTCCATTGATTATTTTTGTGTGATTTTGTTGTCAGCACATTCAACTATGTAAAGAAAAAAGTATTTAATAAGATTATTTCTTTCATTCAGATCTAGGATGTGTTGTTTAAGTGTTCCCTTTATTTTTTTGAGCAGTGTATATATCGCAAGTGTTGTTGTACACAGCCATTCACAACCATCTAATACATCAAGAAATAAAGGTTAAGTCAGAAAGAAATTGCAACAAATATTGGACAACTAAGCAGCCATATGAGACATACAAAAGAAAATGTCAAAAAAGCCTCACAGACATTTATATGTCACCAGAGGGACCTCCACTATCAGCTTCTATAGAAGTATGAGCCCAACATACAGACATTCTGAAAAATATGAACGCAACACACCAATCAGGAGAGTATTCTCAATTCCAGAAACGAGGTCATTAGAAAATATAATATTTCAGGAAACAATTGGAAATGTACAGAAAATACATATCATACTGAGATCATACTGTGGTAGGCAGGTAGCCTAGTGGTTAGAGTGTTGGACTAGTAACCGAAAGGTTGCAAGATTGAATCCCTGAGCTGACAAGGTCAAAATATGTTGTTCTGCCCCTGAACAAGGCAGTTAACCCACTGTTCCTAGGCTGTAGTTGAAAATAAGAATTTGTTCTTAACTGACTTGCCTAGTTAAATAAAGGTAAAATACTGAGCTCATACTTACACATCTGTATCAGATTGGGTCAAAGGATTGACGCAATGCTCAGTGAAATTCATATTTACAGAAATCTTCTGTAACAATCACACCACAGATATGTGTGTGTGTGTGTGTGTGTGTGTGTGTGTGTGTGTGTGTGTGTGTGTGTGTGTGTGTGCGCGCGCGCGTCTATGAGTCTGATGTGTCACAGCTCAACGTGTTCCAGTTGGTTGTCTCATTCCCCAGCAGAATGTCCCCAGAATGCCTCCTACAGCAGCTCCAGAGACTGCACCCGGAGGCATCAGCAGTACAGCTCAAGAAGTTGGTGTGTCCTACAATCAGATACTACTTGAGCCACGAAACGGGTGGTACTGTTTGTCACATACTTACCGAACAACATCACCTTTATACAGAAAGACCCCACATGTCACAAAAATTAACACACTACCCACTTCCTTTTCAAGGGACCGCACACACATTATAATTCCATGGTCATGTACTGTATAGTGAAGGATGTCACGCTGACAGAAGGCCACCATACAGCCACAATGGTCGTCAATGCATTAAGGCTCCATCCAAACTGTCACACTGTCATATATGTCAAACGTATTGGCCTGTGCTGTTGCTAGCCCTAGGTCGCCCCGACAGGCCTTTCCTAGACCCACCACCTGGGGTCCCTCTAATAAGACAGTCTTTTAGCTTAAGGATCCCACTAACTGATGTGATGTGGTTCTTCCTGGTAAACAAACACAGCTGTCAGTGTCTCAGCGTGCCAGAGGCCCCTCTCGCATATCCAAGACGCTCCGCATGGAAACAACGACACTATTGCTCTCCAGCAATAATCCAGCCCACATACGCTTCTGCTGCTACGGGGACAATTCACTGACAATTCACTGACGAGTCTCATCTATCCGGGGTGCCTGACTGTTTCTGCCGTCAACAACAGCAGCCTACATAGCCTACATCTAGCTGGGTAACAGCTAGTGTGGTGATCAGGCTAGCCCTCAACAGATAATCCAATGACGATCAGACTAAAATGAAGCAATAACAGATTCTGGCAAACAAGGGACGACACAGGGTCCCATACATGTCCATGACACCTCCACAAGAGACACGACAAGGCAACATGCCTAAGCCCTTTGATCCCTCTGGTGCTGGGAGAAGGTCAGAGACAGTCGACTGCACCTTTGACAACACAATCACCATGGTGTAAGCATTGAACTTTAGTAAACACTGAGTCCTTACACCTTGTGCATAGTACAGGGCGGGAGAAGCCATGCTGTGGCCACAATTCAGACCACAAGAGTCTGCACATACATTCAGGATTGTCTTTATGGGTTAGTCTGGCCCTGATAATTTTCTGTGTCGCTGTGTTCTGCTGCTTCTGTTCTTTACAGACCGCCTCATCCCTTTATAGCTCAAACCAATTGGAGATACTGCAATACTCTATAGTGACATAGGCACAATTCAGATCGGCCATCTTTGTTTTCGCCAGTTTGTTTGTGGCTCTTGTTCAGCATTCTCCTCCAAAGCACTCAACATTATTATTGCTCTTTAGCTACACTGTGTCACCCGGCTACAATTATAAATCTCCAGCCTGCTGGCATGGAGTAAGACTCAGGCTGTATTCCCCAACCCATCCCCTTTTCCCACTGCCCCAAACCTGCTTCTGGAAAGGAGGGCTCTGGTACAGTAATTCACAACACCTAACACCTCCTCAATCTCCTCACCAGAGAATTCCCAGGCAACAAGCCAGGTGCTCCAGTAGCGCTATGTCTGTGACCTTCTCACTTCCTACTTCCTGTCAGAGAGAAGCAGAGGTCCTTTGAGGAGCTATGAAAACCATTGCAGAAATGTCACGAACTGCCCTTTATTTAAGATGTATGTAAATGCAGAATTATTTTAGGGATCTCTTTCTGCTGCATTAAATCTGATTGGGTTTATTCTATCCTGAGTAGCCCCTCTTTGCAAAAATATGTCATTGGTCTTGATTACATTTGTGTCCCCTTTGCAAACATTGATACTGTAAAAGATACAGAACATTTTAAAACCTAAATGTATCATAGTAGTGTTGCTTAATATTGTGAACATATTTCTCTTCCTGAAAATCCCCTTCCAGTACACGATCAAATGAACACATCTTGACAGTCATCAAAGTGAAGCAGTTTGGTTTTGTTGTCAATAATTTCAGCTCCAGGAATAGATACGAGAGTGACACCCTGACCCCAAGCTCTCTTCACTGTGTGAGCTCTGTGACCCCAAGCTCTCTTCACTGTGTGAGCTCTGTGACCCCAAGCTCTCTTCACTGTGTGAGGAGTTAATGTGCTAAAGAAACTAAGCCACTATGGGAAGGAGAGGATAGAAGAGGAGAAGAGAGGGAAAATCCTGTGAGGATAAACAGATGCCACACCACATTACACACCACAGAATTGAGGACCTTTAATTCTGTCCCCCTCAGGCTGGGGACTGGTCTTACTGGTTCCCCCTGCTTTTTCATTCATCTTGTCATCAATCTTTTACACAGATTTGTGTATCAGAGGACATTTTTTTACTTTGACCTTTACTTTCCACATGATATTGCGGTCAATTGTCGTACAATGGAGAACACTGGGACTATTGGCTCTATGGCTAGGTCATTTTCTGAAGGCACACTTCTGTAGTATCAGTAGAGACCCAGGCCTTTTATTGTGTTTAAATGTAAAGACAATAGGTTATCTACTGTGTTCAAGGGACAGAAGACCCAGAACACACAAAAAACAAAACACCTTTATCTGAAACAACTTCACTTTAGCCTATCAGATGTTATACTGCATCACATTTCCAGAAGTAGGCCAATTGCCTATATCAATGGCGTGTATCACTGTCTCACTACAGGGAAATGTAGCCTTCCAGTAATGTCCGTTTGGATGGCTAGACACTTCAGCAAACTTTGCTGAAGTGTCTGAATTTGACATTTTTGTGTCCCGTGACAGATCCGTACAATGGACAGCCGGTAGTAGCGTGACGTCACAGCACGCCACTGACCGTGTTGCAACTGATCGCTCTAGTCATGTCACAATTTCAACAGCTGTGTGTGACCAACTGACATAACACTGACATCCGTAGAACAGGCTACGCCCAGCCCTACGGTCGACCAAAAAACATATAATTCAGTGAACAGAATTTAGCCATGATCCACACAAACGCTCTGCACATTAGATAAATATTTCTCATTTCAAAGCTGCATGATTAGGCTATCATTAATAATAGTGCCTGGTGGTGCCTATCCATGGTGATGATGAGGTGGGCTACTACAGTGTCGACGCGTCTGTGCATGCCTATGTTTAAGAAGGCAGGGCAAAAGAGAATATCATTGAGATATTTTGTTATGGAATATGCGTGGAAAAGTAAAAATGTTGTCGGGCTGCTTAACTCCCTATTGTACAATCGCTTTTAACCTTAAAATGATACATACGACGAGCATCCCTACCACCGCCGTCTCGTTGGTCCATTCCGCACGTAGGCTACGATCACCGTCCCCTGCACCATCCCATATCAAGTGCATGGTGCGTTTCTTTGGATGAACACTTTTTTTAAGCAAGAAAGTGGCTACATTAAGATGACATCGTCTATGGTATAATTGTCATATGGCTAATCTGCTGCTGGATCCAATAGCTTTTACATGTGAACTACTTTTAATGTAGTTGCGGTCCAATAACGTAGTGTAGGCTCCATATGGCTATAGACTACTATATGTACAAGCATGTTATTCAGTGCTCCCTTAGGCTACTTCTTTCAAGAATAAGGCTTCATTGTGAGATTCAATGAATTCTCTAAAAGTGTCATGCAAATGTAATACACTTATGTGCGTTTAATGATCAGGAACATGCGCGGACCAATACTAAATAATTCAACATTGTATAAGGCCTATCCTAACCGGTCCATATTTGCTATTCAAAGCCTATGCACAAATAGTAGCCTAACTAGTATGTATGGCAAACTGCGTTCTAAACAAAAGCATATGCCTAATATCCAGCAAAATAAAATGAAACGGCATAAAATACGGCCCTATAGAATCACTGCAGTAGCCTTAGCCAATACAGGCCGGTGTTGCTGCATCTCCCACGAAAACATGCACCTCGAATTGTTCATGCTCAATTATATTGGAAATGTTATTTTTATATATATATAGACATGCAGCATATGCTACAACGACCTTACCTTAACCCCAATTCCAAGTATGGGTTTGTTTTTCACCGAAATAGACGTAAAATCAGTCGATGAGGTGCCTGTATCAATGAACCAGTGAGCAAATTATGAACAGATCCTCGCGACGCCGTGTTTCTTCGCTGGCATAGCAGTCAAGTAGCCTATACAAATATATATACAACGGACTGTGAGATCAGTATAAAGATCTGGCTAATAAAGCCATTTAATGCGGTAATACATGTAAATTCCCTGCTGTGGCTAGTGGGACCATGACACTGCAATGAAAAGTGTCTTGCAACCAGGCAAAGATGCTTGATCAAATAATCCAAGCCGGTGGGCTCCGATATCCTGTCCACTTGATAGCCTACGCGCTCGCACTCCCTCTCCCGCCTTTCGTGATACTGCTAGAGAGAATTCGGCATTGGTGCGGCGACGGAACTCACGGTTCAAGCGAGAGAGAAAGAGAGAGAGAAGTATTATCTAATTCACTTGCTACAGCGATGTTAACACATGTTTCCCATGCCAATCATGTTTTACATTTTAATTGACTTGAGAGAGAGACAGAGAGGGGGGAGAGACTACCCGTTATAAATGGTGTTTAGGGTTTACAGATAGAAATAGAGATGCCCAAGGATGCCTAGGATTATTTTCCTTAGAAATAGAGATGCGCTAGAATTATTTTCCTAACTCTATGAAATTGTTTGAATGTGTTTCATTCCGCCTTCCATTCCCCGTGGACATATTTCATTTGAGAACATGTCGTTTGCAAGTATTGGAAGGTATTTTATGTCATACCGGGATTTTGTTGTTGTTGTTGTAATAGTTTTATTATATTTTTTATTTAACCTTTATTGAACTAGGCAAGTCAGTTAAGAACAAATTATTATTTACAATGCGCTAGTGTGCAGCGCTATGGGACTCCCAATCACTGCTGGATGTGATACAACCTGGATTCGAACCAGGGACTGTAATGACGCCTCTTGCACAAGATGCAGTGCCCTAGACCATTGCGCCACTCGGGAAGTGGAATTATTGGAAAGTAGGCATATTCTTAAAAGTGCATTCACATAAAGTCATTGTATTACTGGTATGTAAACGGATAATAAACAGTTAACTACATAGCTGCAGGAAGTAGGAGGGCTAAGGGTGCTGCAGCACCTCATGAAAATCTGAATTAAAAAACAATTTTTAAAAAGCACACCCACCTATGGATACATCTATGGATAACTAACTACCTGGATTCGAACCAGGGACTGTAATGACGCCTCTTGCACAAGATGCAGTGCCCTAGACCATTGCGCCACTCGGGAAGTGGAATTATTGGAAAGTAGGCATATTCTTAAAAGTGCATTCACATAAAGTCATTGTATTACTGGTATGTAAACGGATAATAAACAGTTAACTACATAGCTGCAGGAAGTAGGAGGGCTAAGGGTGCTGCAGCACCTCATGAAAATCTGAATTAAAAAACAATTTTTAAAAAGCACACCCACCTATGGATACATCTATGGATAACTAACTAAAAGATTTGTACCTGAAGTGACATCAAAATTAATCTACTTCAACCTACAGTAATTGTTCTCTCATCTATAAATTACATGAATGTCACCTAATGAAGAGCCTTTCATACAGGGAGCATCTTATGGAATGCATCTATTAAGGAAGAGTGGGCCTATGTTATGTAACAGAGGTGGTTCTCTGAACCGTCTCTTCCCCCAGCAACTGTATCGCCATGAGTCTGACGAGGGAAGACTATGTGAACCACATTCACAACCTTGCCAGAGACCTGAAGATGTGTCATAGTGAAAAGGACATCAGTGTGCTGCTAACAGTTTAGCTTTCTCCACCGTCCCTGTCCCCATATCAGACTCGAACCAGTGATCCTCTGCTTCACAACACACATGAGCTAAACAAAAGGTACCAATTGGATAGCTTCATCGGCGACATCTCAAGCTAGATGTGGAGTGAGTTTACGGCACGTTCTTAACTCTGTTACAATAGCACCTCCCCAAACTAATTCCTGCAGGATTTAGGTCAGTGGGCTACCACATTCTTGTAGCTCACAATGTGGAACACAGGAGGCAGTTCGAATCCCTGTCAGTCACATTGGTGCCTTAACCGGATGGATGTCGCGAGGTGGGGTTGGTTGAAGTGCAATGAAGGTGATTTGGCAAGAGGTTACTAGGACTAGGCCTGCAATTTGATCTCCTTATCATGACACAAGGCGAGACCCAAATACAGACACAGGAGGCAGATGGTTGGAGTCTTACAATGTTTATTAATCCAAAAGGAGTAGGCAAGAGAATGGTCATGGACAGGTAAAAGGTCAAAACCAGATCAGAGTCCAGGAGGTACAGAGTGGCAGACAGGCTCATGGTCAAGTCAGGCAGAATGGTCAGGCAGGCAGGTACAAAGTCCAGAAACAGGCAAGGGTCAAAACCAGGAGGACTAGAAAAAGGAGAAATGCAAAAAGCAGGAGAACGGAAACCCGCTGGTTGTCTTGGAAACATCCAAGACAAACTGGCACAGAGAGACAGGAAACACAGGGATAAATATACTGGGGGAAATAAGCGACACCTGGAGGGAATGGAGACAGGTGAAACAGGGTCAGGTGAAACAGATCAGGGCGTGGCACTCGACATATTTTTGGGAAATGCCAACCTTTCAAAACTTTGGATCTCCAGACAGAGAACAAAAACAGAATACATGACTTGAAATTCTCTAAAAGGAATATATCTTGCCATGAAAATCAACCCTGCGCTATGGTTGATCTGGATAGATCAACTGACAATAAAGTTTTGAAATTCACACAAAAAGCAGGACTTCTGCACAATGTAGCCCTGTTGTGACAGTGTGCGTTTTCCTTTAATTGATGGGAATGGGAGGATCTGTTGCGGAAGTGAGCCTTTTTTGTTTATCTAAAAGGGGCGTTTCCCAAAGTGTCAAAGAGGTTCATTTTGCATGTGTGTTTTCGGATATTGTTGCACACGATCAACGAAGCAAGAAATTGTAACATTCTTCTGTGACCAGTGATATTTTCTCAATCTGTTATTATGTCAGAATCGATCAAGAATGTTGCAATATTTGGGGCCACGGGAATGACGGGACTGGTGACCTTACCACTGGCTGTTGCAGCGGGTAGGCAACGTTTCTAAATTACATAATTTACAAATGATTGTAGGAGATGATAGGTTAATGATATGTTATTTACACAATCCCTCATATAGCATTTGCTGTGTAGACTAGTCCAAAGGTGATCGGAGTGTTTTGCCATGTTTCTAAACTATGCTGAACGTTTTCTATGCAATGCTATAGGACAGCAGACATCTGTAATTAACATATGCTATGCTAGTTTAATTGGAAGTATCAATGGTCATCTGGGCTATTTGTCACAGCCTTCATCTGGGAAAAAACAGGTATTCTATATTGTGCTTTATTTTATATTCTATTCCAATCTTATCTATGCTATTAATTACATCGTTTTAAATTAATAGCCTAATAATGTAACCCAGTTGTCAATGATATTTATAAAATGCACACTCAATCACATGTAGCAAACGTGCTAAAAGAAGCAGATATAATTTGGCTTATTTGATTCCCAAGCGTTTTCGTTTCCTTGCTCTGAGATCACGAGACAAAAGTGTTGAGTCATGCAAGTCGTTATTGGGTTCTGCTGACTCATGATTGTGGTGAGTGCATTGGAGTGCACGGCAGATACGTGATAATGTCCGCTGTCTGCTTATCGTGCTTATCCATAAAACTGGGATGGCCTCATCAATTCGATCCATGGCCGTGCTCTAGAATTGAGATCGATTCATCAAAAATGAACTAGTTGCCTGCATTACATATTCCATTCATCTTCATATTCCCATCAGACTCAAATTTCTCTGGATCAGTGGTAAGTGATAAGATGAGTCAATAAATTCACAATGCTTCTTTGTTTATCATTGTCCACAGGTTACAATGTGACAGTGCTGGTGAGGGATCCTGCCAGGCTGCCTGCAGAACACAAAGCCTGCAGGGTGGTGGTGGGAGATGTCCTCAATAAGGAGGATGTGAAGAAGACCATGCAGGGTCAGGATGCTGTTATCATCATTCTAGGCACCAGGAGTGACCTCAGTAAGTTTAGGCAATCTTTCATTAGTAAGTTATAGGAATGTTAAGTTAGTAAAAACATATGTGCAGTCGTGTGAATAAAACCAAGTTATAACATATGTTATAGGGGTTGGGTTAAATGCAGAAGACACATTTCAGTTGAAGGCATTCAGTTGTACAACTGACTAGGTATCCCCCTTTCCCTTTATACAAACTGAAATCAATCTTGAAGTGAAAATCTAAATGGAAGTGTTCAGGAGTCTCATTAAAACATGTTGTTTTCTGCTCTAAGGTAAAATATGTTTTGTAATAATATTCAG
Organism: Salmo salar; assembly: GCF_965601325.2. Classification (NCBI taxonomy): domain Eukaryota; kingdom Metazoa; phylum Chordata; class Actinopteri; order Salmoniformes; family Salmonidae; genus Salmo; species Salmo salar. The sequence goes on from NC_138299.1 coordinate 123,044,528, forward strand.
GGTGTGTTGCAGTAACTAACTGCACTAGGGGTTGCTTAGGCCAGGATATTGGTCAGTATGTTCATGTTTCAGTTGTAACCCACAGGTCCCACAACAATGATGTCAGAAGGAACCAGAAACATCCTAGACGCCATGAAAGCTCGGGGGATCCGCAAAGTAGTTGGCTGCATGTCGGGTACATAGGAATCTTGGACAGTCAGGGTTACAGCATCTTTCCAACTTCCAATAAACCACCATAAAGAAACCATATCCTTATATCGTCCCCCTCTGCTTCACAGCCTTCCTCCTATGGGACCGGTCTAAAGTGCCAGCCAGGCTCCTGCCGGTCACGGAGGACCATGATAGGATGTACATGGTGCTGAAGGAGTCGGGGCTGGATTTTGTGGCTGTCATGCCCCCTCACATCGACGGTTAGTCATCGCCCTTCCTCATTTCCTGAATCAGTAGAAATGTAATACTGTACTACCATAGATGCATACTGTAAGTGATTCCAGTAATGACACAATAGGCCTAACATCCTTCCTTACACTCTAACCCACTGGGCACAGATGTAAATTCAACGTCTAGTCCACATTGGTTCAATGTAATTATATTGAAATTATGTGGGGAAAACGTTGATTCAAAGTGTGTGCCCAGTGGGTATGTACTGGATGGATTAGTGTTATTCAACTGATATCAAAATAAATGGAGTCGCACACGCAATTTTTTAATTTATTTTTTATATTGTTTACAGTTTATTTGCCGTTGGTCAGCACCTGTATATTAAATAATGTTCTCTGGGGGTGCTCCAGCTCATGCTTTTTATTCAAATGATATTAAACATTATAACATATTGAGTAAACATTTTCTGAATATCTAATAATATTAGGTGCCTTATATTAAACTGCTAAATATAAATGCACTGCTATTCCCAACAGATAACTTCCCTTTGACTGAGAAGTACACAGTGACAGAGAACATGCTGAAAGGGCGCGTCATTTCCAAATATGACCTGGGACACTTCTTCATCAAGTGCTTGTCCATCTCTGACTGGGACAGGAAGACCGTTGGGGTTTGCGGGGAGTACAGTTAACCCTAACAAGACAGAGCCCTCCTCCTTCTCTGTTTCCATGAAGCAGTTACCACAACTGGCCTATCAGACACCGCAACTTAGATCCTATTTCTACAGGCCAATCGTTCTTGCTTGAAAGAAATGGAAGCTTTGGCTTTTCCTAATGTTTTGTAATTATTTTCATTATCTTGACAATGGATATTATAATGTAGGAAAAACGTAATATGTTGATCATCTTTGTAGTTGTGTGTGGGTCTCAGACTTTGTGCAGACCTATATCGTTGAAATATTTATATTCTTCCAAATAGCAATTTAATGTTGAATGTACAGTATGAGTGCAAAGTGAGACAGCAATTAGGCCTATGTGTTATTGATAGCCTAGGCCTACTTGTAGCCTGATCGTGTGCTCTGCCAACAAATGTAGACTACAAATGTATACATTCCTAAGAATCATATTATATGTCATCATTTTATAGCTTGCTTTTGAAATAAAGGGTTGCCAGTCTTTGTCACTCTCTCTAGAAAAACATGTCAACAATGTTTATCAGAGGTATTTGCTGGAACTATGTTGCTATTGAGGGTGAACAGCTGAAATGGAGCTTGAACCAATAACTGTGGTTATGGGTTAACTAGCACCTGACCTGTGCCATGAAGGTCTCAAAGTCTTCTTGGCAGAGGCAGTAGTACACTCACATACAGAGTCACTATTTCCGATATCTAGAAGTGTCACGTACACAAACCCCTCTGTGAACACTTCAAACAAAAGCTTAGAGACTGCTGGGACTATCCCACCACTGTCAACACCATAGACGACATTTCCGTTATCTACTGCAATTCTGACGAGTTTGAATTTCTAATTTGGCGATTGAGACAAACATTTTAGAAGCTTTCTGCTTGAATATAGAGACAAACAGGTAGGCATGCAATGACTTGTGTAGCCTAATGTCACAGTATCATGGGTATGCAAAGCATTCAGTAACTTGTTGAGCAATGTAGCTCGTGACAGTCCATAGCTGGCTTTGTCAAAATAGGCCAGCCTACTGTAAACCCAAAGAAAGTTGCTTGCTTATCATAAACTCATGTTTTTTTTAAACTTCAAATACAGGACATATTTTAATTTAGTATTATTTGAGAAATGTTATCCGATTCACATGCATTAGTAATTTGCCTTAAATATAATTTTTTTTACTCTTATGTAGGCTACCCTAGTGATGTAATGCACTCATGTAACTCGCCGCTTGTCACTATTTCCAGCACGCAGGGGAAAGAATACGGTATGAAGAGAAGCTAAAACTGCTCCTCCAATAGAAATCGATGATCAAACTTGGGGTGCGTTCGTAAATTAATTTTGGCTATCTACTCCGATTTCAGAGCATGCTTGTCTGAATTCATCAGTTATTCTGCGCTCTGGCACACTCAGACGAGAGTGCACTGATAGCCAAAGTGAATTTACGAAAGAACCCAAAGATTGACAACGCTCTGAATTTACGAACGACCTGAGCACACTCTGCAACACTGGAGGCAATTTACGAACGCACCATTGTAGATGAACGCATGACGACGTTGGCTAGCTAAACTCATGCGTAGAAACACGTTATCGGGTCTAACGGTCGTCTCGCGACAAATCACAGGCAAAAGTTGTTTGACGAAAATAAAAACGTTTCAGTTTGTCACGACATTGGAGTAATAATATGTTCAACTACTTAAGATATTGGCTCGAATCTAGGGAGTGCTTTTAGATTTCGAGAAAATTAAGAACTAATGAAGAATTGTTCACTTCTTTCCTTGACTTGATTTTGGCGAGAGTCAAACCTCTCGCCTTTTCCTCTCTGGTGAAACTTAAATCTCGGGCGGGAACAAGTTCACGTTTTAGTTTGCCGGTGGATTTTGTACCGAGTTGGCGAGCTAGGCAAACAAATATATTTGGAGCTAACAGCATTCTTTACATTTCTATATTGAAAAGATACCTGGAGCCAGAAGAACAGTTGCGCACGACAGGTTTGTTGTTTTGTCAAATTTCGACAAAGTAACGTTAGGAAGTGGAGAGAAAGCCATTAGCTAGCTAAGTTACCTAGCTAACCAACGTTAGCTACTGTACTAACGTTAGCTATCTAGGCATTTATTTACTAGTCAATTATCACCGGGACATAGCTATATTACTAGCTAATTATTATCCCACAAATTGCAGTCAACTCACCATGTAACGTGATGTGATCTTTAAAGATTCTTATCAAGTTTTGTGTTCTCCCTCAAGCTAACAGTAACTACCTTTGGTCGAGGAGGATGATGATATCCAAGGGACAGAAGCGCAAACTCCACGACGATGTCGTGGGGGGCATGCGTATCGCCAATTGGGAGAGCCAGCGGCAGTCGGTGCTGGGCATCTCCCTCGACAAGTACCACCGCGGGAAGGCACTGGTGGAGCCTAGTTTGCGCCGCTCTGTGTTGATAGCCAACACCCTGCGGCAGATACACATAGAAAACAAGCCTCCATCTGGGTTAGTTAACCTGGCAGGACCTGTGCCACCCATGGTCCCATCTAACCCCTGCATCCACTGGGAGTCAGGTCTGGGTGTGGTAAACAGTGTCGAGGACATGGAGGAGGTCTGGATGTCCTCAGAGAGTGACTTCTCCCTGTCAGCTGCTGTCTCCTCCATCCTGAAAGAACTAGACTTGGCTGTTGATGGAGGGCCAGGGCCTCAGGCACCTCAGAGGACACCTTTCATGTCCATTGAGAACCTACCTGGAGACCTGGGGTTCAAACAGGCCCCCACATGGCACTGGAGTACTGAGTGGCGCCCTGAGGGTTCTAGAACCTCAGAGGGTGTGGCTTTTGGTAGTGTGGAGGAGGTCATGCATTCCAGCTACCTGCAGGATGTGAAACTGGATGAACTTTTCCATGACATTGACACGTCTGTGTTTGACAGGGAGATGGGGGTCCGAGCACTCTCTGCTGCAGCCAGTGACGAGCTGCTTAAGTACTTACCCTCTCTGTCCTCCGTTCCGTCCACTTCGCCCTCTCCCTTCTCCCTCAACCAGAGCTTCAGGGACCTGAATGAGCTGGAGCACATCATGGAAATACTGGTAGAGTCTTGATCACCAGAACTTTGAGGAAAATATTACATTATTAAGAGAACAAGACGTTGAAATGTAGTGTTTGCTCTGTCCAGTTGATCACATGGTTTAATGACCCGAAATGCGCTGTTTCTATACAAAAGAAGAAAAGGCTGAATGAGAGACTAGCCTACTTTTTCTATTAGTGGTGTTTTTAAATGTTAAATGTAATATCCCTTATGACTAGCTATATCAAGAGATTATATTGTAAGATGTTCCTAATAGCAAAGCAGTTCAGATTGATGTCCAATACATTAATTAGTGGGTAGGATTGACTCAGTTGGAATTTTGGAATACCATTACATGCCTCTGGCATCTATTGAAGGGAAGATAGATGACAGTTTTTAAATATGAAAAAAAAAAACTAACCTGGGGGGAAATGTCTTCTGTGAAGAAATCCCTTTCATTGGTCTTACTCTAGTAAGTCACGGGTTAATTTTGAACACATTCTCACATCCTTCAATATCACAAAAGTACATCTGAACTACAAGATGTAGCATTGTATTTGTCAGTATGTTCTTTAGTAGTAGTCTACTTTGCCTAACCAGTATGCATAATTAGGCTACATATTGAGCTGTGCCACTAGCTTACAGCTAGCTTCAGCCATTAGGAAATACAAATATTACTTTAACCTGAGTTACTGGCTGTGAAATGTCATGGTGCTTACCAGTAGTTCAATATCCAGTTATAACAGCTGGAGGTAATATAGAGGAATTCCTCGATTTGGTTCTGTTGTGTGTGTGCAATGATGTCTAAGGGGGAAAATAGTGTTTGCTTGCAGTAACTTGGTTGTTGTAATATCCCAAACAGATGTGTTAGTTTCATCATTAAGGATTTCGTTATGAAAGAAAATGTCTAACCGGTGTCAGAAATGGTTCAAAGGAGTTATTTATAGAAACATCATAGTTAAATGTTCAGCTAAATATGTAATCTTTATGTTCCACAATTGGATTGTTTTATATTCTTGTTTATATAATGTATTTTGACTTAATGCCCTGAAAAAGCAAATTATGCTGACATTTTACAATAAAAGACATAGCATAAATTGACGTAGCATAAATTCTGAAAATCAGAACAATGCAAGTGCAGCTGGATCATGTGCTGTTGAATTGTTAAAGTGCATGTGAAAAGTTTAATAAGTTTATAGCAACTGATAATGTATTAACTAACTGCCAATAATGTAATAGCTGCTAATGTAATAACTTTTGTATTTATAATGTAATAAATGGCCAATAAATATACTGAACGCATAACGTGATAGCGTTTTTGCGCGTAATGTAATCATTATTACATTATGCATTGATTGCAGACATTAAAACCAATAGATAGCGATAGCGATGACGACATCTAAGTATTCCTATGGAAAACTCCTGATTGCTCATTAAGCCGAAATAATTTGAATTTCAAGCGTGCCATATGGATGAATGGGCCCAGAGAAAGGAGATGGAATCTCATTGGGTAATGAATTGGACGTTTAACGCCCCACCCAGCAGACTGTCAACCAATCTCGTTCACGTTGTTATGCAGCGTCACACAATCTCTTCTCAATGTCAGGTATGAGTCGAGAAACGGCTATCTTCCTCGACAGTACTTAATGTCACGATTCCAAAGCTATACAGTATTACATATAGCAAGTTAAATAGCACATATCATGGAAAATATCAGTAATATTGTACATCTTGTTGACGAAATTCATGCTAATGTTGACTTTTTGAGCTAGCGCCCAATTGACTCCCATTCACCCCTTGAAGGAGAGCGCTTCTTGTCCCATAATAATAGCCCAGCATGCACCGCGTGGACCATTGCCTTAGTATGGATAACGTTTCCCATCTCCTCAAAAGTATATCTGCCGTTGCGAATGTCAGACTCCACCCCGTGAGGCTCATCGATCTGCAGGTTGAACACGGTGAGACTGTACTCCTAAATTGATAGTGCAGTTTGTTTAGGCGATTTTACAGCTAAGTAGCTACTTACTGTACATGGTGATATTGTCTTTGGTATTATTGTGTGTAGCCAGCCCATAGAGCAAGCATTGCATTGTGAACTTTGTAGTCGATTTGAGCTGCAACAGATTTCCACAACGATTTTCCATGTTGCTACCATCCTTATTATAATGCCAAAATGAAACATTTGTTCACACTTTTTTCTCTCTCACATATGTGTTATTTAACACTGTAAATTAAAGGAATGAGTGGTTTTGGGTGACATTTTTCTTTAATGTTTATGATATGAGGGTGCAAACTTCCTCATAGCCTGCCGGCCAGTGATTGAACTGTGTTAGCACGTGGTCTTGTGTGACCGATAACGTATACTGAACAAAAACAAACGCAACATGCAACAATTTCAAATATTTGACTAAGTTACAGTTCATATAAGGAAATCAGTCAATTTAAATCAATTCCTTATATTAAGCAAAGCAGACCGCACCAATTTCTTGTTTTTGAAATGTACGGACATTATTTACAAAATATGCATTTGTGTTTAGTGAGTCCGCCAGGCCAGAGGCAGTACGGATGACCATGTGTTTAACCATTTTCCTGTCCTGCTAAGCATTCAAAATGTAACGAATACTTTTGGTTGTCAGGGAAAATGTATGGAGTAAAAAGTACAGTATTTTCTTTAGGAATGTAGTGAAGTAAAAGTAGTCAAAATATAATAAGTAAAGTACAGTTACCCCAAAAACCTACTTAAGTAGTACTTCTTTAAAGTATTTGGATTGAAGTACTTTACACCACTGCAGATACCTTTAAAAAAGTAGGTGTGTGGATCAAAAAACCAGTGAGTATCTGGTGTGACCACCATTTGCTTTATGCAGCACGAAACATTTCCTTCGCATAGAGTTGAGGCTGTTGATTGTGACCTGTGGAATGTTGTCCCACTCTAAAAATGGCTGTGTGAAGTTTCTGGATATTGGCGAGAACTGGAACACGCTGTTGTACACGTCAATCCTCTCAAACATGCTCATTGTGTGACATGTCTGGTGAGTATGCAGGCCATGGAAGTACTGGGACATTTTCAGCTTCCAGGAATTGTGTATAGATCCTTGCGACAATGTGGCTGTCTATTATCATGCTAAAACATGACGGGATGGCAGTGGATGAATGGCACAACAATGGTGCTCAGGATCTCGTCACAGTATCTCTGTGCATTCAAATTTCCATTGTTAAAATGCAATTGTGTTAGTTTTTCATAGATTATACCTGCCCATACCATAATTTCACCACCACCATGGGGTATTCTGTTAACAACGTTGACATGAGCAAACTGCTCACCCACACAACGTCATACATGTGTTCTGCAGTTGTGAGGCCGGTTGGACCCAAATTCTCTAAAATTACATTGGAAGCGGCTTATGTTAGAGAAATGAACATTAAATTATCTGGCAACAGCTCTGGTGTACATTCCTGCAATCAGCATGCCAATTGCATGCTCCTTCAAAACTTGAGACATCTGTAGCATTGTGTGATAAAACTAAACATTTTAGTGTCTTTTTATTGTCCCCATCACAAGGTGCACCTGTGTAATGATCATGCTGTTTAATCAGCCTCTTGTTATGCCACACCTGTCAGGTTGATGGATTATTTTGGCAAAGGAGACATGCTCACTAACATGTGTGGCTGTTGCTGCTTCGTGTGATGTATTGTTGTCTCTACCTTTTTGCTGTTGTCTGTGCCCAACAATGATTGTATTATGTTTGTGCTGTATCATGTTGTGCTGCTACCGTGTTGTTATGTTTCTGCCATGCTGTTGTTGCCCTAGGTCTCTTTTAATGTAATGTTGTGGTGTCTCTCTTGTCGTGATGTGTGTTTTGACCTACATTTTTATTTTGAATTCCTGCCCCCGTCCACACAGGAGGCCTTTTTGCCTCTTGGTAGGCCGTCATTGTAAATAAAAATTTGTTCTTAACTGACTTGCCTAGTTAAATAAAGGTTATATATTTTAAAAGCAAACATTTGTTCACAAAATTTGAGAGAAATACAATTTGTGCATATGGAACATTTCTGGGATCTTTTATTTCAGCTTATTTCAACCGTTACATATTACATTTATATTTTTGTTCAGTGTAGTAGTCAGAATGGATCACTGTTTTATTAAATATCTCAATTTGTAGCAAACTTTAAAATAATTCACCGTGGGGATCGAAGTTGATCATAATAAACTAATTTGAGGCCAAAACGTACAAAATGTGGTTTGGCCGTTCTGGCAATCGTAATTTAATATAGGCTTTCGGCACCGCTAGGTTGCTATGCAGTAACCGGCTAGCAGAGTTTGTGACACTGGGTGCCTGGTTGATTATTACATTACAAAGTGGGCAAATGTTTTTCATCAATAGTGTAATAACTTAAACCAATAATGTAATAACCTAAAATCAGTTATTTTATACACATTTTCTCCCCAATTTCGTGATATCCAATTGGTACTTGTCTCATCGCTGCAACTCCCGTACGGACTCGGGAGAGGCGAAGGTCGAGAGCCGTGCATCCTCCTAAACACGACCCAACCAAGCCGCACTGCTTCTTGACAATGCCCACTTAACCCGGAAGCCAGCCACACCAATGTGTTGGAGGAAACACAGTGCACCTGGCGACCGTGTCAGCATGCACTGCGCCTGGCCCGCCACAGGAGTCGCAAGTGCGTGATGGGACAAGGATAACCCTGCCGGCCAAACCCTCCCCTGACAACGCGGGGCCAATTGTGCGCCGCCCCACGGGTCTCCCGGTCAACTTCGACAGAGCAGCTAGTGCGTTAGACCACTGCGCCACTCAGGAGGCCCAAAATCACTTTTTTTAATGGCATGCATATTTAAGAAACACTGCATTTGCATCCATTGCCACAGACTTGCACTTCCATTCTGACCTTGCAAACATCCAGTGTCGTCAGTTAGGAAAAAAAACAACTGCTCAATTTGAAGACACACCTTTCAGTCATGCAATTAGACAAATTGTAATTATCACAAAAATATTTATATGTATTCAGACCCCTTGACTACTCCCACATTTTCTTACGTTACAGCCTTATTCTAAAATTGCTTAAATATTTTTTTCCCCATCAATCTACACACAATACCTGCCTTTTTGCAAACTCCAAGTGGGCTGTCATGTGCCTTTTTCTGTGCAGTGGCTTCTATCTGGCCACTCTACCGTAAAGGCCTGATTGGTGGGGTGCTGCAGAGATGTTTGTCCTTCTGGAAGGTTCTCCCATCGCCACCAAGGAAGTCTGGAGCTCTGTCAGTGACCATCTGGTTCTTGGTCACCTCCCTGACCAAGGCCCTTCTCCCCCGGTTGCTCAGTTTGGCCAGGCGGCCAGCTCTAGGAAGAGTTTTGGTGGTTTCAAACTTCTTCCATTTTAGAATAATGGAGGCCACTGTGTTCTTGGGGACCTTCAAAGCTGCAGAAGTTTTTTGGTACCCTTCCCCATATCTGTGCCGACGCGAGCCTGTCTCAGAGCTCTACGGACAATTCCTTCAATCTCATGGCTTGGTTTTTGCTTTGACATGCACTGTCAACTGTGGGACCTTATATAGACAGGTGTGTGCCTTTCCAAATCATGTCCAATCAATTGAATTCACCACAGGTGGACTCCAATCAAGTTGTAGAAACATCTCAAGGATGATCAATGGAAACAGGATGCACCTGAGCGAAATAAGGTATGTTTTTTAAATTTGAATAAATTTGCACAAATTTCTAAACCTGTTTTCACTTTGTCATTGTGGGGTATTGTGTGTAGATTCATGAGGAAAAGGGAAGGGGTCTGAATACTTTCTGAATGTCCTGCATGTTCAGGTCATATGTAGATATTACATATAACAGTCCCAAACTGTAATTAAAATGCCACAATCTCCCCATTTATGTCTGTTGGGAAACATGGGTTTGGGCCCTCCAACATTAGTTCACTGGTTTAATGAACTGGACAATTACGTTCCCTTAGTAATATCAAATGAGGATTCAGGAATGTGGTGTGTTGTCCACTATTACTGAAGCATGACACTTGATATGCATGAACAAACAAGAGTGAATTTAGTTTAATAATTGTGTTATTACATTGGTTAATTAGTACATTCATTTAAAAAAGTGACCCACTTCCTTATGTAATCAACACAATGTAATAATTACATTATGCACAAAATTTAGCAATTTATTACATTATCAGCATTTATAACAAATGCAAAAGTTATTACATTAGCAGCCATTATGTTGTTGGTAGTTATTACATTGTCATTTGCTACTACGTACATTGACAAATTTGACATGCTAATTTGACATGCTAATCCTGAACAATCTGTCACACAGCTTTCACAATGACACTTCCTAACGTTGGACAAATGACAAGTACACATCACAACACATACTTGGTTTTTATTTTCAATCCTTTTGTTCCCTAAATTTGTTATCCTTCAGATGATATCTTTATCTTTTTTTAAACACATGACCATGTCACAACAAAGCCGGGAAGGCCCACGCTAGTCCTGGGAATGTGCTCCATCATATGACTCAAGACAAAGTCTCAAGCAATGGCTTTTTCCACATATTTACTAGGGAGGGGCAACAAACTCTTTCAAAAGATGGCCACTATAATGAGTTTGTTTAGTTTTGAAATATCAGATATTTCTGTATGACCTTCCTTGATCAACCCTGACCTAAAACCACAAAAGGGTACATGAAAATACATCCACAAGAAAATATCAGTATATGATACTTAAATATTTTTTGGTATGAAATTTAAAAAAACCGGATAAATAATCAGAATCAGTCCCAACCAGAAGTGTTCTCTGTAGGTTATGGAATAACAACCTTTTGCCTCCTTGACGAACAACCCTCGTCAAGTGTCAACTGGTGCAGCTGTAGAGTTTTTGTTTCTCGTTGGTTTAGTTGAGCTGTCGTAGCAGGAAGGTCTGACCTGAGCCATGAGTTCCCTCACAGTGGTAAAGATAGTCTTTGGTGCCTATATAGTGTCAGGTTTTAAACTCATCCCTGTGTTGCTGTAAAACAGTGACTGTTGTTTAGCTGTTTAACCTGACTGATGTAAAGGAGAACGGGCCAGAGTGGAGTGAGTCCTTATCGTTTGATGGTGTTATAGGAGGTCTGGGAGGCCGGATCCAGGGGCTTGGCTGAGGCCTCCGCCTCATGCTGGTCCTCATGGCCGGCCTCGATGATGGGCTCCTTGTCCTCCTCTATATCCTCGTCACAGTGGGGGAGCTGGAAGAAAGAAGTCAGGCCATGCAGGTCGGCCATCCGGTGGAAGGCACGCAGGACCAGGTACATCATCATCAGCCCTACAAACAGGTACACTGCAGAGGACAGAGACCACAACATTAATTCAACATCAGCAAGTACACGCTGTGGGAAGAAGCATTATACATGGACACAGTCACTGGTCTCACAAAGCGCAAACTCACCACACTGGTGTGCTCGAGGTGTATTCCTGCTGGACAAGAAGACCAGCTATTCAACAGGCTTCCTCACGATACAGGTATGCTTATATGCCATATCATGGTTCATTTGTTGTTTCAACAGTTGTTTCAACAGTTGTTTCAGTGCAGCTCAGTAAGCAGAGTAGACTTACACCTCCCTTGACTTAAATTCTGCCATGCCATGTTGTGGGGTATTTATTTGACAGGAAAAGTATATTCCGATATGAGCAAAACAACCTATTTTCTCAGTAGTTTAAACTTTAATGAGAATTACACCCAAAATTGTAGCAATTGTCTGAGAATGGTGCTGGACCATACGACATAATTTTTTTTTTTTAAAGGGTAAAGTGTGATGAACAAGCTTTAAATAAAAGTTAAAATCCAGGTCATGTGACAACATCAACCAAAACACAGGGCCCTAAAACAAGGTTGAGACAATACCACAGAGTACAACAAACACCACTAGGCTCTAAACAATGAGGTTATTTTGAGAGAGAATAAAAAAAGGGTAATTCCAGTAATTCAATTATACCATAACTCTGACAAATGTCGTGACAATATGAAATGCCTCCAAGTACAAGTTGGGTAGATGGTGTGGTATCCTTGACTCCTTACTGCAACATGCCCTTAAGATGAGAGCAATTTCACCACACATTGCACTCTTCCCAAAACAAATTCACCAATCCAGTATACCAACCAAATCACAGACATTGTGAAATACATGGAGGGGGCAGTGGAGCGACACTTTAGTTTCCTCCTGAAAACCACAAGGGGGCCTCCTCAGACTTCGACAAATGTACAGTACAAATATACTCAAACGATAAACCGTACTGCATATTTGCAGTATCAGAATTACATGTCTAGGGTCAATACAGGGATAAGGAATGCATCCATTTTCTTTCATCGGCTGAACCATGTTAAAATCGGGAGACTCACGCAGTCTCAGCATTCTGACTAATATCTCCTGTCATTTGGCCCACAAATGTTGGCTCAGGACATTGAGCACAATGAAGGGCACAGGTGTCCTGTCCTCTCATCTTCAAATTATGAGTATTTCAAATATATATCTTACATAAGCACATTTAAAAACTAAAACAAAAGAGCATTTACTAGTTCTTAAAATGGCTTCCTTGGACGTTATAGATCCTTTTGACCGGAGTGCACTACTTGAGAGGAGGAGGAGCACTCAGGAAGTGCCAGTTCTCACATCCGAGGTGTGAAAGTTCCTGCGGTTCCACAGAGACAACACCATATTCCACCAGAGGGCCTAGCCATCTCACTGCTGGACAAGATGTCACATTCTGGCTTCTCTAATGTGAGGTGGTGTTGGGGCCGAGTGTCTCCCACTTCACTCAAGTGTCTGCACACGGTCAAAATTGTCAAGTCCACTTATTCCTATGCACATCCCTCTGTTTAAAATATTGATGCAAACTCCACACAATCGTTCAGTCACTGTTCACAATATTATTTCCTTGTTTTCTATTCAAAAGGGGAAAAACATTTCTAACTCGAAATCATGAACACCAATATTTAAGTTGAATGGGTAATGAGTATCACCAAATTTATATGACATTAGTCTGAGCTGTGTCATGAGCCATGTCGGTGTGCCACACCCTGTTATCAAACACACTCAGACTAGTAACACACTCAGACTAGTTCATGACTCACCCATCACAGAGATCTTATACAGCGACCTGAAATTCTGTCCGGGCTTCTCGCCGGGCACGTAGTCGCCCAGGCCGATGGTACACAGCGTGATGAAGCAGAAGTATATGGCGTCCAGGAAAGACCAGGTGTCCTCGATGTAGCTGAACACCACGGCGGGTACCACAAAGAAGCCCAGCACCACAAGCAGCAGCAGGATGGCGAAGTGGACAGCAGTGGCGGCGAGAGGGTCCAGGCCGATCTTCTGGCGGCACATGCTGATGGGTCCGTAGGTCACCAGGTGCATGAGCCTCTGGACACAGGCGGTGAGCACCAGCATGGTGAAGGGCACTCCCAGCAGGGCATAGAAGATGGAGAAGGCTTTGCCCGTGTCCGACAGGGGCGTAGTGTGCCCATATCCTGGGTAGGGTGGAGAGAAAGTATGAGAGAGAAAGAGAGACAGCACAAGTTTATAGAGCTAAGAAATGATTAGGATCCCATACAAGCAAACACAGTACAATAGCAGATAACATGCTGTTGCCAGAGAGGTTAGTGATCTCGCCATCTAGAAAATTAAAGCTATGATGGGAACAAGTCGGTTATCATTGAACAAAATGAAAGTCAAAACAATCCACTGTAACTAGGCCACTCAGGAACATTCAATGTCGTCTTGGTAAGCAACTCCAGTCTATATTTTGACTTGTGTTTTAGATTATTGTCCTGCTGAAAGGTGACTGAACCAGGTTTTCCTCTAAGATTTTGCCTGTGCTTAGCTAATCCGTTTCTTTTTATTACAAAAAAACTCCCTCGTTCTTGCAGATGACAAGCATACCCTTAACATGATGTAGCCACCACCATGTTTGAATGTATGAAGAGTACTATAAGTGATGTGTTGGATTTGCCACAAACATAACGCTTCGTATTCAGGGCAATAAGTTCATTACTTTGCCACATTTTTTGCAGTATTACTTTAGTGCCTTATTGCAAACAGCATGCATGTTTTACCATATTTAAAATTCTGTAAAGGCTTCCTTCTTTCACTCTTAATTAGGTTAGTATTGTAGAGTAACTACAATGTTGTTGATCCATCCTCAGTTCTCCTATTACAGTCATTAAACCATTGGCCTCATGGTGAAATCCCTGAGCGGTTTCCTTCTTCTCCGGCAACTGAGTTAGGTAGGGTGCCCTTATCTTTGAAGTGACTGGGTGTATTGAGACACCATCCAAAGTGTAATTCATAACTGCACCATGCTCAAAGGATATTCAATGTCTGTTTTGTTTTTTTACCCATCTACCATTAGGTGTCTTTATTAGTTTTCCTGGAATCAGCCAAACCCAGATTTGTCCGTCAGACTGCCAGATTGTGAAGAGTTATTCATCACTCCAGAGAATGCATTTCCACTGCTCCAGAGTCCAATGGCGGCGAGCTTTACACCACTCCAGCCGAGGCTTGATATTGCGCATGATGATCTTAGGCTTGCGTGCGGCTGCTCGGCCATGGAAACCCATTACATGAAGCTCCCGACCAACAGTTCTTGTGCTGATGTTGCTTCCAGAGGCAGTTTGGAACTCAGTAGTGAGTGTTGCAAACAAGAACATACAGTGCATTCGGAAAGTATTCAGACCCCTTTACTTTTCCACATTTTGTTACATTACAATAACGCTAAGCACACAACCTCACCTCGACGTCACGCGTCCGAATCCGTATCACCAACCAACATAGATACAGGCTCTTATACAGTGAAAAGTCGTGGATGCATTGGCACCGTCATTTTGAGTAATTAAGTGATTTGTTTTCTGTTAAAAGTCAAAATGATAGCATAACCTGTTTCCAGTTGATGACAACAGCCACGCAAATAAGACAACAGGTTGTTAGGAAGTTAATTCTGCGATATTGATGCACATATTGTTAGAAAAACAAGGCCGTTTGCAGACGCTATAGTAAAAAAACAAAGTTAAGGCAGTTGACCGCTGTGGGTTCTAAAGGGTTAACCAACTAACCAAGGATTTAAACTTAACCTTGCATAATCCCCTAGACGCAGTTGCACCGTTAAAAACAAACTAAATTGTCACAAGAAACTAGCTCCCTGGTATACAGAAAATACCCGAGCCGTAAACCAAGTTTCCAAAAATTGGAAAGGAAATGGCGCTCCACCAAATTGGAAGTCTTCCAACTAGCTAGGAAAGTACCGTGCAATATCGAAAATCCCTCACTGCAGCTCGATCACCCTATTTGATAGTGTTGAAAAGCTAACTAAAAAGCAGCATTCCTTCCCCAAGTGAGAACTGCCTTCACTTCAGCAGTGATGAATTCATTAACTTCTTAGAGGAAAGCACCCTGATCATTAGAAAACAATTAGCCCATGACTCCTCTTTGTATTTGCGTATTTCTCCAAAACTCAGTTGTCCCAAGTCCGCACAGAACAGCCAGGACCTCGGATCAATTTAATCCTGTGTCATTTTGACACATTCACAAAAATAGTCATGGCCTCTAAACCTTATTCCAACTAAACTACTGAAAGAGCTACTTCCTGTGCTTGGCCCTACTATGTTGAACATAATAAACGGCTCCCTAGCCTCCAGATGTATACCAAGCTCACTAAAAGTGGCAGTAATAAAGCCTCTCCTGAAAAAGCCAAACCTTTAAACCCCCAAAATATATTTTAAAAAATATATAAAGAAATCTGACTATATCAACTCTCATTCCTCTAAAAATGTTTTGAAAAATCTGTTACTCAGCAACTAGCTGCCTTCCTGAAGACATAATTCATACGAAACCATCCAGTCTGGTTTTAGACACCATTATACTACTGAAACTGCCCTTGTGAAGGTGGTAAATTACCTAACGGCATCTGACCATTAGAAGGCTCTGCGTCTGTCCTTGTGTACCTAGACCTTAATGCCGCTTTCGACACCATCGATCACCACATTCTTTTGGAAAGATTTGAAACACTAATTGGTCTACATGGACAGGTTCTTGCCTGGTTTAGATCTTATCTGTTGGATTGATATCAGTTTGTCTCTGGATGGTTTGTCCACTGGCAAATCAATGGTAAGTTTTGGTGTTCCTCAAGGTTCTGTTCTATGACCACTACTGTTTTCACTATATACACACACAGAGTATATCAAGCATTAGGCACACCTTCCTAATATTGAGTTGCACCTCACCCCCCCTTTGCCTCAGAACAGCCTCAATCTGTCAGGAATGGACTCTACAAGGTGTCAAAAGTGTTTCACAGGGATGCTGGCCCACGTTGACTCCAATGCTTCCCACAGTTGTGTCAAATTGGCTGGATGTCCTTTGGGTGGTGGTCTATTCCATTCTTGATACACAGGAAACTTGTGTGAAAAACCCAGCAGCGTTGCAGTTCTTGACACAAACCAGTGCGCCTAGCACCTACTACCATACCCAGTTCAAAGGCACTTAAATCTGAACTCATGAGAGGCTGCAGTTGCTCTGGGTCTGCTTACCCACATTCTTTTATTTTAGAGTTCATTTCCTGCAATTATACACATTTAGTCATAGCATGATGCGAAATGTTTGCAGTTTTTAATGATATCTGAGTGAGACTAACTTAGAAAATCAATGGGGGTCCTCGGCAGGTAATTCAACCATGATAACAATATTAGATAGCTGGCCGCTAAACTAATTTAGTCATCTAAAAAATGTTAGCTGACATGGGCTAATTGACTGACTATCAGTGATTGACATAACAAGAGTAAAACTCCTGATTTCGAAATTGCACCTTGTGTAGTCAGTCTACTAATCTAGATTGCAACGGTAAATTGAGACCCTGATTTAGTCAGTGGAAATGGATCTGAGGGCTTTCAAAAGGAGAACCGCCAGTTGCCCATCCCTGCTTTAACGACTTTAAAGCACTGATACTGAGGCAAAGTTACCTGAAAAAAATCACATGGGCCCATTGATGTGTGGCATGTTTTGGTCACGGAGTACAAAAAATGCCCAGCTACAACTGTAATTGTAATCTGTAACCAATCAGTGTTTCCGTGAGTATATCTTGCAATATTAGCACTTACATTGTTTAGAAATGTCTATGGATTTGTCTTACACGGACCAGCCGAAACAAAACGAAATCGATGTAGGCCTAACAAAGACAAGTGACGTTAACGTTATAGGCTATTTACTTACCGACTGTCGTTACTAAAGTGTTGGCGAAGAACAAAGAGGAAGCCAAGTCCCAATTAGAACTCGCAGAAGAATTCGGAAGGATAGAAATCCCATACTGATTGGCTTGTAAAACTCTCTCCAAGAAGTTTTCAAGTGATGTTGCATTGACGCAACTTTGGTTGAGAAACTCTTCTTTCAGGACTTGTATGTCTCTTTTTAGTTTGTCCTCCACCGGCCGTTCGATGATGGAGAAAACGAACGCTCCAAACAACAGATACGCAACATAGAACAGTATAAAACCTGTAAGCAGTATCCAAGATTTGTACCACGAAGACATTTCCCCTATTTTTCTGCTTTCAATGTCATCCACCAAACTGTGACTTTGTAGCCTACTTCCCTGCCTCCGTCCACTCAAGTTTTACGTGTCGGCAGTCCTCCAACCCACTGTTACAATTTTGACAAGGATGTGTAAACGCCTAGAACTCTGCAAATAAACACTGTTGAGAAATACACTGCTCCCTACTGTTCCTCATGATAACAGCATGTTCTTAGTCTTTTACGTTATATTTATATCTGCAATAATGTGAACGTTTCAATCACCTGAATAAACCCCAGAAAATAATCCAAGAGCTGAAGCAGAAACAGTTAGGTGAGCTACAACACATTTCCTTTTCTGCCCCCCTTCATTACCCTTTTCTCTTTGGCGTTTACAAGACTGGATAAGGAAAATATAGGGAAAAGGCTCAAACAGGTGAAACTATAGACCAAATGATCCAGTTAGTCTCAGATCTGTGAACACTAAAGTGAAGACCTATGGGGCAGGCCAAAAAGGAACTAGAGTATACTGCCTCACTCTCCTAGTTTCATATGTCCATAATGGCTTCATATAGTTGTTATTGCAGACAGAGATTGCTTTGCCTTGAGCTTTTATGTAAAACTAATACATGTGATTAGGGGAGCCATCGTGTCACATGCTGCAGCTGAAGAAAATAGTAACACCAGGAAATGTTTTTCTTCTTGCCAACCATGCACTGAACTATACCAGGGCAATGTGCACAGTGCGCATTAGGCAAACAAACTTGACTTTATTTGATAGCTTGCCAAAAGGTCATCTAAGGCCACTTGCATATTTTCACTTTAACACAATCAATGCCACAATATCTGGTGAAAATAGATTCTCTGACTCAGCAACTTCCTATTAACCAATTCAGCACTACTGACAGCCACAGATTACTGCATTTGGGGCCCTGGGGAACCTACCTTTTTTTAGGAAAACAGCTAACTTACTGCATTTCAACACATTTTGCCATGGTGCAGAGAAAAAAAATAGCTGTTTTATAATGCTATACATTTTATCATGAGGCTGAGGTAATTTTGCAGTTTTAAAGCTAATTTCCTGTTTTTCTACATATTGTGCCATGGGAAAAAGAGAAGAATGTGCTGTTTTACAGCTCATCTCATGCTATTCTTCACAGTTTGCCATGAAGCTGAGAGGAAATTGTGCAGTTTTAAAGCAGATTTCCTGGAGGTCATGGACCCCAGGTCACTTGTCCTGCGTGACTGATCGGTAATCTGGCCCTGGCCACAGACCAAAATCTTGTACATGACCTCCTTTTGGGCCCCTTACCTGTCATCATCATACATGGGAGACGTCACAAATGTGCCATTCTGATAGGGGGCATTCTTGGCCACAAGGTTAGAGTGGGTAATGAACTGAGAATAGCATTGCTCTGTCAGTTTTCCTCATTAGCAGTCTTAGGTAATGACTTGAAGGCTTTGCACAGTCTTGCCAGTGGTTACAGCTAATTGTGTGCTAATTCAAAGTATGTCATTAGCTGTAACCACTGGCAAGACTGTGCAAAGCCTTCAAGTCATTTGCCAGTGTGGTTGCCTTTTGACCCATTAAACTTTTTTGTAGCGCCGTAGACCATTCTAATTGACTAACAGTGTAGGTTCCGTCCCTCTCTTCGCCCCAACCCGGGCTCGAACCAGGGACCCTTGCACACATCAACAACTGACACCCCACGAAGCATCGTTACCCATCGCGCCACAAAAGCCGCGGCACACCTTCAAGTCTCAGAGCGAGCGACGTCACTGATAAATGCTATTAGCGCGCACCACCGCTAACTAACTAGCCATTTCACATCGGTTACACTCACCCCCCCTTTTGACCTCCTCCTTTTCCGCAGCAACCAATGATCCGGGTCACGGCACCAATGTAACAGTGTAGGTTCCATCCCTCTCTTCGCCCCAACCTGGGCTCGAACCAGGGACCCTTGCACACATCAACAACTGACACCCCACGAAGCATCGTTACCCATCGCGCCACAAAAGCCACGGCCCTTGCAACACAAGGGGAACAACCACTTCAGGTCTCAGAGCGAGTGACATCACTGATTGAAACGCTATTTGCGCGCACCACCGCTAACTAACTAGCCATTTCACATCGGTTACATGTAGCTTGTAGAGTACTATTTTCTCCCCTTTCTTTTGTTGTTTGCTGTATTGGTTTATAGTGAGTATTGCGTCAAACACCCAAATAAGATGACTGTTTAGGTACTTAAAAAACTATACAGTATATCATAACATTAGCAAAAGCTTTGAGGATGGAAAACAGCAATCAACGTATCATTTTATTACATCAATTAACAAGTTGACTATCTATTTTTATCAATTTGAACAACTCAGAAAATCTGTATTTTTCTTGAGGAATACATATTATGTACAAATGACAAACATTCACTACATTTTCTGTAGGCCTAGTGAGTTGCCCTGGGTTACCCACAAACAACAATCAATAGAGAAACAAATAGAATCTAAACATGACTTGACTGCTTTTTGTGATCTAAAACAAACGTGTACGGGTAAAATAACACGTTTTCTCTTTGCCAGCACAAAACAACTGTATTCTGACAGCCAGAAACACCCCAATTTAAATGTAATCATTTCAGTAAACATGGTAATTATTTACTATGATAATAAGAAAAGGAGCTGTGATCCATGTGAGCTCCAATGTTTGCTAAATCTACAGTATATTCTGCTCCAGAGTTGTCACCGGCACGTTTGAGCCAGATCACGTGACAGGAGAGGATAGTATGTGTTTGTTGTTTGTGTCCATGTCAGTGTGTGTGTGAGAAAGAGGGTGGGAGTGAACAAAGGGGGGGTAGGGGTATAGACATCCACTTCTCCGGACAAACACTAATTACTTTAACATTTCCTATAGTCCATAAGAATAAGATTTATAAGAATGTTAACATTTGCATGTATTTTAAAAATATCTGTGAGACAAAAATTACAATTAGTGCTTCATTTTATCAAATTTGTCACAGGTATGCATCGGTGATCTAACTCCAGAGAAGGTAAAGCAAAACAGGGCATTATTAAGGGTCACCATATAGTCAGGTGGTCCAGTCGGCCCAAGGAGAGCATCCTCTGAGTTCTGAATCTTGTGAAATGTTTAGTTATTTCTCCCCATGGAGATGAAGACTGTGTCCCATTAGTGGTTTGGCATGGACAGGCATAAAAAAGGCTAAATGTGTTGTTGAAGGTCAGGGAAAGTGGACATTTTGGTTATTCCATGATGTTCTTGTTGACATACGATAAACGTCTCTTCCCACAGGCCTGTGCATGCTGACTGGACGAGGGGAGGCCAAGACAGGGACTGTAGTTGGCTGCTCGGTGCCCAGTCATATTTTCCTGCAGAGGTGAATAAATGATAACTCTTCTAAATTGACAAACTTTACATCAATTTACATGAACTGTAGTCAGTTGTTATCTGAGTGCCAGTGCAGAGAACAGTCAAATGACTATGCCATACTATGATGCATGACCCATTATACATTCTATGATTATAGGCACTTCAGTTTGGTTTAACATGCTGTAGCATTTGTCATGGTGAGCCTTATGTTAAAAAGCTATACTAACATAAGATTAGGCTGTATCATTTCAGCCTCATAATATGAAACAGTGTAGGCCTGTTATTACTTTTAACAGCCCATTACACTGATTACAGATGATAATTCTCACCGTGTTACACTGGTCCAAATGTAGCGACTGTAGAAGACGTTCACGGGAAACAGCATTTGCCCTCTTATATTTCAAGCCAAACATCTTGTTCAAGTCATGGAACCCATCGAGTAAGCTACAAGACAAACACAGATATGTAAAGTAAATGAATGGCAGATGTAAGCACCACAGTTATGAATAACACCACAGCCTATTAAATAATTGTGAATCTATCACTAAACCAATACTGATTCAGTGCGTGAAATATTGTCTAATATGCAGCTCATCTCTGGTCATGGGTTCAAACAGTAGGGTAATTGTTCGGTGGTGGTGACATTTCATGCTATCTCTGGCGCTATCTTGAAGGTCATAATTTCTTCCACTAGATGGCAATATATAACAACTATGTCAGAATGTTCCTTATCGTTAATTATAAAACTGTCTAGATTATGCTTCTAACTGATTTAAAATCCGAGCTGAAAGGAAATATAAGTAGGATTTTCTGCTAATACAGGATCAAACTTCCAAATCATTCCTTGAGCTGGATTTTAATAAAATATCATTATGGTTTCTTGACCCACTTACCCATGATCCTCTGCAAAGCTTTCATGATCCAAGACGCCTCTGAGGAGCTGGCTGAGTGTGGGAACAGCATCACGATCATACGGGGGAGAAGACAGTGACGGGAAGGCCTCCACAAACACTTTGTTCTGAAAGATGGAAATAATGGAAAATGAAGAAAAAATGTGTATGTCTATCATTTCCAGTCAGTCCCATGGACCATATACTCCTGGAGATATAAGAATATGCAATAAATTGACTCCTTGTCTTTTGTAGTCACTTCTGAGGAAAGCTGGAAAGATTTAAAGGCCTACCACATTTTGCGTGGCAGAGAATCTGCCCCTTGTCTCCTCCACAGCATTTGTGGGCCACCACTGTTCTCTTGTGTCTTGCCCTTCTCCCGCTGTATCCTTTGGGAAGGCTGTCCAGGCATCCTCTGATTGTTGGAATGAGCTGTCTGTCCAACCTGAGGTCCAATGGGTAGACTCATTGGTGATATAATGGTTTTCAAGTGCAGCATGGAAACATTAAGAAGGCATCTGAAATGAATCATTAGACACTAGCTAGATTCTATTGATTCTATATGATCTGTATTCCATGCACTGAGTCGACCTTAAAGTGCAGGGACCTGGTGTATGCTCCAAATAGACAGATATTTTGCATGCTGTCCTCATTCAAATGGCAACAAATAGTCCTTTTTTTGGTAGTTGACCTGTTTTTTTCCCCTTCTATAATCTGACAACTATTTTTGAAACTTTGATTTATACACCTTGGTTAAAAGTCACTGCAAGTGCCATTGCTTTAACTGACATATGACATAATCATGACAACAACAATGATTAGACCTTTGTTATTACCATTAGACACTAATGATTGGGAGTTTTGTCTTTGCATGATGTTTGAGGTTAAATGGGGATGGAACATTGGGATGGATGGGCTGTCACCCTGCATGGTCTCTCCCAATCACAGAGGAGCTGCCTGCCCGGGTCTCTGTCTCTTTAAACATGGAACCCCATGTCCTGAGGCTAACACGCCTTACATCCCAAAGCAGAGAGCACTAGCACTACCTTCACATGAGTTTGGGAGAGGGCCCTCAAGAATCCAGGTCAGACCAGACTAACTGATTATTTATTTTATTTAACCTTTATTTAAACTAGGCAAGTCAGTTAAGAACAAATTCTTATTTACAATGACGGCCTACCCCAGCCAAACCCGGACAACGCTGGGCCAATTATGTGCCGCCCTATGTGACTCCCAATCACGGCCGGTTGTGACACAGCCTGGAATCAAACCAGGGTCTGTAGTGATGCCTCTAGCACTGAGATGCAGTGCCTTAGACCGCTGCGCCACTCGGGCATTGGGAGCAACGTGTCTACATGAGTTACCGCTACTGTTCACATCAGAGCTCTTTGTGGTTTTCAAAAACCTTTCCATGTTCTTCTGTTACTGCTGCCTCTGTCACATTTGCATAATCTAACTGGAGCATGTGATAGTCATTAGACGTTTTTGTTATGTGTGTCTAATGTCTGGATGTCTTTAAAAAGAGCTCCTGTCACATTTCTGAGGTGCCATAGACTGGGGACTTACCAACACTCTCACTTTTCCAAGAAGGCACTAGGGATGATGCAGTGAAGCTGTCGTCCCCGGGTGTCTGCTCCTCTGCCTGCATGAAAAGCCCAAAGTCATCCTCCCCCTCTGGCCCCCCATTCAGGAACCCCCTGTTGGAGGCCACCTTGCTCTCGTCCAGGCCCCTCTTCCACTCCTGCTCCCCTGGGCTCCGTAGCAGAGGCACCAGAGCCCCACCTCCAGCATCTGTTTGCCCCCCATTCGGAGCAGGGAGGCCTGTTGCCATGGCTCTTGAGGAGACCGGATTAGGCAGCGAGTGTGTGACAGAGGTAGCAGGGCCAGCAACAGCAGAGCCTTGTAAAAGGGAATTAAATTGCCTAGTCCCTGTCTTCCTCCACCCTACTACGGCCTCTTCAGTTAGGTTAGCTGGTAAATCTGAAAAGCACCTCTCTTCCATCCTACATGTCTCCTCGGACTCATGGTCCTCCGTTGCCCAGTGAGGCCCTCGCTCAGTTCTCTGGGATATGATGTCTCCCCTTACCAGCCTGGCCTCATCGTCTGTGCTCCTGACCTCAGGCAGTATCTCTCCATGCTCCCCACAGAGCTCCCTAATTGCTGGTGCTGTTGACTGGATCCCCTCCTCCCCCTCTATCTCCTCTTCCTCACAGACGCCATGTACAGATTCCTGTAACCCTTCTTTATCCACTGCCACAGGATCTTTTTCTTCTGGCTGACATTTCTCACAAAGCTTATTGTATTGACTATCTGATTTAGTTTCCTGATTTATCTGACCATAGCCAGTCTCATCAGAAGCAGTAGAAATGCTGCCCTCTACTGGTGTGGGTGGTTGAGTGGAGCAGTCTTTGAGGCAGCTTCTCTCAGAGCAGCAGTGGCTCTCTGAGGTTCGAACATCGATCCACCTGTTGGGCAGGTTCCCCTCAGCTATCTCCCCGGTCCCCCTTAGCCTCTCTGAATCACACTCTGCAGACTTGATATGATCCACAAACCCAATCACAGCACCCATCACGCCATCAAAGTCTTCCACATGTCTTATGATACCACTGGCCACATCGTTGCCTCCAGTATGTATGTCTTTATCCCATAGTTTGTCCTGGAAGTGCTCCTTGTTGAGAGAAGTTTCAGGATGCAGCCCCTCCTGTGTGTGTGCGCTGTCTGGCTTTCCCCGGTCCCCAACGTCACTGCTGCAGTTTTCTGGGTCAGCATTGTCTGGAGGCAGGCAGGAGTCACAGGGCTTTGACCGGGTGAGACCAGTGCCATCCTGCACTTTCCCCTCCTCCTTAATCCCCTCCACACCGCAGCTGAACTGGTCCTGCTCACATACAGAGGCAGCTTCCCTCGGACCCCCGCTGCTCCCCTGCCCTCCTCTCCGCCCGTGACACTGGGTGCAGGTCTTGGTCTGAGCGTGACTGCATTTGGGGCTTCTAGTACTCCCTCGGTCTTGTTTTCCACTCGGAGTGTCCTGACCAGCTGTGGGAAACTCCCCTTTGTCCCTGCTTTCCTGGCTCCCTTCCAGGGTATGCTCGCCAGCATTCTCCCTGTTCCGCAATGTTCTCCCCTGGATGGAAACCACAGGCTTGCAGGATGTCCTCCACCTCTGGGCTGACCTCGATTTGACCTGGTACGACCCCAAGGCCCCTCCCATATCCCGCACCCCCATCCCCCCGTGGGGGTCCTGCCCCCCCACTTTATCCCTCAGCCAGCTGCCCACCAGCGTGGAGGGGGACTGAGGGACCAGACCTTGAGTGCAGGGCCTTGGGCTGCCTGTGGAGTAGAGGCACCTTCCACCCTCCGTCTTGAGGAACAGACAGCTTGTCTGAGTCTGACCACCTCCCTCAGAGGCCTTCAACGTGGCCACAGTCACCAGTGCCCCCAGGCCTGTCTGTCTGGGGTTGGAGGCATAGTTGGAGTCCAGCGGTAGCCCCAGACCATAACCCAGCCTGCCCCACTGTCCCACTGGGTAGACATCTGCAGGCCTGGGGCACGTTCCTTGGGACCTGGGGGGAGGTGCTGCCCTCCTGCGGTTCTTGGAGCACGCAGCCCAGGCCCGAAGGCCCTTTACTAAGGGCATGTCCCCAAGCTCCAAGCGTCTGGTGAAGGGAAGATTGCTTTTTTGGCACTTCTGCAGCACCTCCCTCGGGGAGCCAGACATCTCCAGGCATGGGTAGTTGTTGTTATTGTTCTGCTGGATCATTGTTGCAGCCTTCAGATGATTAAGATAGTATCAAAAATATTCGCTAATGTGCAATCTTCAAACTTCTATGTACCTTAACAAGGAGGCTTCAACGCATGAAGAATAGACACTCAAAGTAATGACACGCAGTGTATTTCTGAGTAATATTCAGTGACAGTGCTGTCAACAGCGTTCTCCATCCAGATACGCAGCTTCAGAGTATTTCTATCAACGGGTGTCAGGCATGTAAACCAATTCAGTTTACCTAAACAACCTAGAGGAGAAACAAACATTTGATCAGATATATAATTGAAAACATGATACAATACCTCATTTCATTTTGGAAAGGACGTTACTGTACAAAGACTCTCATAATCAAATAAAGCTACAAATCAATATCCGCTAGAGCCCACACGAGAGATTGAATGGCTGGCATTGTGTGAGAACCATGTAGCGATCCTCTCACACAATCTTAACTACCCACTTTGATTGGTGTTTCGGGGCCTCAATCAAATGTTTATTTGTTCATATTGTATGTGCTCATGTTCATGTAAAATGTATAGTTCTAGTGGACATTATCATGATATATTATGAAGTGGAGGTTCTTGACCAAACCAAAAAATGTAATTCATATAGGCCATAGTAAATAGTGTACAGTAGGCTATATGGGTGATGCATGTATGATTAGCCCAGAAACCGTTGTAATTGACTATGCTGCGCAAACGGTCATTCCATATGCATCAATTGTTTCAAAGCCTACCAGTATGAATATTTAATAAGGAAGGTGCCTACTCAGACAATAAAATCATCATCGGGGTACCCAAAACAGTCACAATATTTTTCGATTTTAAAGGACGCTGTTTAAATCGCAACCACAGTTCAATATTGTCATCATCGTCCTTGCTTGCTTCTCTTACCATTTCATACTCAGATTCTCCGAGCTAGACGTTGCCAGACATCTAATTGCTGTTGGATGTAGTCTGCTTGACGTTAACCTTCATTTCATAATTGTCGTATTTGACTCGCGTCTGTCTGTAGGATCATTTTATGCGTCTCCCACGAACACGACTCCATGAGCATCGACCGACGAGGGTTTATTTAGGCTACTATACATACATTTAAAGGTGGAAAAGGTCCCCTATACCTGCATCGAAGTCAAAAGGCTGTTTTAAAAATAAAATCATATTTTTCTGTGAGTCTCTTTGCTCATCTTATTCGAGCCAGTCAGCAGACGCATCCTTACCGCAGTAACCTACCGTGCGTGCACCCAGCAACTAGAATGTCGGCGGCGAGCTACTTGCATCCCACTCACACGTAGCCTACGCAGCATCGCATCATCGCTGTAGCCCACTCTTGAGGTATGCCGCGTTCACGTTCCAGTCGGAACTAATGCAGTATCATGCATAACTACAACCAGTTAGAGCAAGTCGCAAACATCGGAAATGTTCGACCGTATAGTTATTCACGTGCTGCGTTCATTCAGATAGCAAGTCGAAATGTCCGAGTTTCCTTGTTACGACTAGCAGTTGAACGCGGCATAAAATCGAGTAGACACAATAGCGACACGTGATGATGGTTACAATTCCACCTATTGCCTAGACGAGACTAGAATAGAATTGTACATAAGCACATGATACTGCATTAGGATGTATGCCTATGCACTATTAACTAATGTAAGTGTTGGAAATAGTGTGATTGTGGAGCATGCATGTTATGGCACATAATATTCAGTGGTGTAAAATACTTAAGTAAAAATACTTTCAACTATTACTTAAGTAGTCTTTTGAGTGTATCTGTACTTTACTATTTATATTTTTGACAACTTTTACTTCTACTTCACAACATTCCTAAAGAAAATAATGTACTTTTTACTCCATACATTTTCCCTGACACCCAAAAATACTT
Source organism: Salmo salar (assembly GCF_965601325.2). Classification (NCBI taxonomy): domain Eukaryota; kingdom Metazoa; phylum Chordata; class Actinopteri; order Salmoniformes; family Salmonidae; genus Salmo; species Salmo salar. Next base: position 123,072,105 of record NC_138299.1, read on the forward strand.
GTTACATTTTGAATGCTTAGCAGGACAGAAAAATTGTCAAATTCACGCACATATCAAGAGACCATCCCTGGTCTACCCTACTGCCTCTGATCTGGCGGACTCACGAAACACAAATGCTTCATTTGTAAATTATGTCTGAGTGTTGGAGTGTGCCCCTGGCTATCCGTAAATAAAATAAAAACAAGGAAAGTGTGCTGTCTGGTTTGCTTAATATAAGCATTTTGAAATGATTTATACTTTTACTTTTGATAGTAATGTATATTTTTGAAATGACATTTACTTTTGATACTTAAGTAAATGTAAAACCAAATACTTAGACTTTTACTCAAGTAGTATTTTACTGGGTGACTTTTGCTTTTGCTTGAGTAATTTTCTACTAAGGTATCTTAACTTTACTCAAGTATGACAATTGGGTACTTTTTCCACCACTGATGATATTCATTTAGGCCTAATATACCACACAAAACAGGGATTTGAAAACAATGTTTTGGGATAAGTAGGCCACTGAGTGTATAAAACATTATGACATAGACTAACCAGATGAAACCAGGTGAAAGCTATGATCCCTTATTGATGTCACTTGTTAAATCAACTTAAATCAGTATAGCTGAAGGGCAGGAGACAGGTTAAAGAAGGATTTTTGAGACATGGATTGTGTATGTGTGCCATTCAGAGGATGAATGGGCAAGTAGGTGCCCATTGAATGGTAGTAGGTGCCAGGCGCACCGGGTTGTGTCAAAAACTGCAGTGCTGCTGGGTTTTTCACGCTCAACAGTTTCCCATGTGTATCAAGAATGGTCTACCATCCAAAGGACATCCAGCCAACTTGGCACAACTGTGGGAAGCATTGGAGTCAACATGGGCCAGCATTCCTGTGGAACGCTTTCGACACCTTAGACTCCATACCCCGACGAATTCAGGCTGTTCTGAGGGCAAAAGTGGGGGTGCAACTCAGTATTAGGAAGCTGTTCCTAATGTTTTGTGCACTCAGTATAAGCAGACAAGCCACATGTTGCCAGCAAAATAATCAAAAAATAATATGATATAACTCAATCTGCAGTGCCTTAGGAAAGAATTCAAACCCTATGACTTTTTCCACGTTTTGTTAGGTTAGAGCCTTATTCTAAAATGTATTAACTGGTTTTCCCCCTCATCAATCTACACACATTAACCCACAATGACAAAGCAAAAACTGTTTTTAGAATGTTTGCTAATTTATAAAAAAAAAAAAAAAAAAAAACTGAAATATCATGTCTATATAAGTATTCAGACCCTTTACTCAGTACTTTGTTGAAACACCTTTGGCAGCGAATACAGCCTCGAGACTTCTTGGGTATGACACTACAAGCTTGGCACACCTGTATTTGGGGAGTTTCTTCCATTCTTCTCTGCAGAGCCTCTCAAACTCTATCAGGTTGGATGGGGAGCGTTGCTACACAGCTATTTTCAGTTCTCTTCAGAGATTGTCGATCGGGTTCAAGTCCGGGCTCTTGCTGGGCCACTCAAGGACATTCAGAGACTTGTCCCGAAACCACTCCCGCGGTGTCTTGGCTGTGTGCTTAGGGTCGTTTTCCTGTTGGAAGGTGAACCTTTGCCCCAGTCTGAGGTCCTGAGCGCTCTGGAGCAGGTTTTCATCAAGGATCTCTCTGTACTTTGCTCCATTCATCTTTCCCTCGATCCTGACTAGTCTCCCAGTCCCTGCCGCTGAAAAACATCCCCACAGCATGATGCTGCTACATGACATCACACACAAGATAGCCGGAGCACGCTACTTCAGTGTGCCAGATCAGGCTACTGGGCTATCAAGCTCACAGAAGAGTCAAATCCAATCAAAAATTGAATCAAATTGTATTTGTCACATGCAGCGAATACAGGTGTATTTCACCTTACCGTGAAATTCTTACTTACAAGCCCTTAACCAACAATGCAGTTTTAAGAAAATAGAGTTAAGAAAATATTTACAAAATAAACTAAAATAAAAAAATATATTAAAAAAGTAACACAATAAAATAACAATAAGGAGGGGGGTGGCGTCAATGCAAATAGTCCCGGTGGCCATTTGATTAATCGTTCAACAGTCTAATGGCTTGGGGGTAGAAGCTGTTAAGGAGCCTTTTGGACCTAGACTTGGCGCTCCAGCAGCGCTTGCCGTGCGGTAGCAGAGAGAACAGTCTATGACTTGGGTGACTGGAGTCTTTGACAATTTTTGGGGCCTTCCTCTGACACTGCCTACAGTATATAGGTCGTGGATGGCAGGAAGCTTGGCCCCAGTGATGTACTGGGCTGTACGCACTACACTCTGTAGCTCCTTACGGTCGAATGCCGAGCAGTTGCCGTACCAGGTGGTGATGAAACCGGTCAGGATGTTCTCGATGGTGCAGCTGTAGGGCTTTTTGAGGATCTGGGGACCCATGCCAAATCTTTTCAGTCTCCTAGGGGGGAAAAGGCGTTGTAGTGCCCTCTTCACAACTTTCTTGTTGTGTTTGGACCATGATAGTTTGTTGGTGATGTGGACACCAAGGAACTTGAAACTCTCGACCCGCTCCACTACAGCCCCGTCGATGTGAATGGGGGCGTGTTCGGCCCCCCTTTTCCTATAGTCCATGATCATCTCCTTTGTCTTGCTCACGTTGAGGGAGAGATTGTTGTCCTGGCACCGCACTGCCAGTTCTCTGACCTCCTCCCTATAGGCTGTCTCATCGTTGTCGGTGTTCAGGCCTACCACCGTAGTATCATCAGTAAACCTAATGATGGTGTTGGAGTCGTGCTTGGCCACCCAGTCGTGTGTGCACGGGGAGTACAGGAGGGGACTAAGCATACACCCCTGATGGGCCCCTGTGTTGGCAGATGTGTTGTTGTCTACCCTTACTAATTGGGGGCGGCCTGTCAGGAAGTCCAGGATCCAGTTGCAGAGGGAGGTGTTTCGTCCCAGGGTCCTTAGCTTAGTGATGAGCTTTGTGGGCACGATGGTGTTGAACACTGAACTGTAGTATATGAACATCATTCTCACATCGGTGCTCCTTTTGTCCAGCTGGGAAAGGGCAGTGTGGAGTGTCATCCAAGCTCACAACGTTCAATACACCATTTGGACGCTAGAGGTGTCGTCGCCTGCCTTTCGGGATTATCTCAGCCCAAGACGAGTTTCAGCGAAAGATTGATTGTGGACGATTGTGGACATCCTCGTCTATGGTCGAACCAAAAAGGGACACAACAGAAAGCTCTGCACGATGCTGCAAAGGTCCTGCGAGAGAGGAGTATAGCTCAACCCTGTGAAGAGCACAGTCGGCGCCACCGAGGTCAGCTACTTCAGACATTGTCTCACAGTGGATGAGATCAAACCAGATCCACAGAAGATCTCAGCCGTAAAGGAGATGGAGCTACCAAAGAACCGCGTCGAGCTGAAAACAGTACTTGGCATGGTCAACTACTTAGCCAAGTTCGCCCCCAGCCTCTCCGATGCCAACGCACACCTGTGTCAGCTGCTAAAGCAGTCCAGTGAGTTCCTCTGGGACAAACAACATGATATTTCTTTCCAGAAAGTAAAAGACTTGATCACGAGAGAACCAGGACCAATCCTTGCCTACTATGACACCAACAAAGAGCTCAGACTCCAAGTGGACGCATCAAAGTATGGACTAGGTGCAGTGCTACTGCAAGAAGTAAAGCCCAACGGCTATGTTTCCAAATCTCTCACAGACAGTGAAATCAACCACGTGGAAATCGAAAAGAACTGTACGCCATTCTGTTCGGATGCAAGTAGGCTTGGGCGGTATCCAGATTGTCATACCTTCATACATCATTGTGCCATACCATCATTCATTGTGCCATACCAGGATATTTGGTAATACCAGCACTGAACACAAGGGGAGCTATTTTCTAACCCCACTGAGTCTCTGTAATCCGAAGGTTAGAAATGCTAACAAGTACATGCAAAATCCCATAGAGAATGCTAACTAAATATATTTGCAGGACAGACAACCCAGCTCACAAAGTTTTACCAGTAACTAAAGAATGCTACTCACAGTTTGCTGCACGCATAAAACAAATATTAGATAGCAAGGCTCTTGATCCAGGAGGGGATTCTCTGCTGTTACCAAGCAAAGCTTGATTTTGGAAGAAGCTAACCACTTAGCTAGATCGCTAACTAGCTACTAAATTAGCAAACCAAATGCACAACTGCAGAGCATTTAGCACATTTTAGACAGTTAACTTAATAGTTGTTAAACATTTAGTAGTGAATACCACACTGTAACTAGATCACCTGGCACGTGCTGCACAGCACTGAGTGACTCACAAGGCTCCAGTCTCTCATTGTTGTGTGCTTGTAAACAAACACCATGTGACTGGGGACTATATGTAAGCTTCATAATGAAAAATTGTGACAGGTGAAATGAAGAATGAGATCTTATTTATCTCCTAACGTATTGCACAAGTTGACTGAGATACTTACCTAAAAAGTTTAAACGGTATTGAAAAAACATCCTGTGTCTATTTCCAAATACCCCGGTATACGGTATATCGCGCAAGCCTAGACGTAAGTGTTTCCATCAGCCCCTCGAGTCAATCGTGAGGAAACTGCTAGCAGCAGCCCCACCAAGGCTACAGAGATTGATCCTTCATGTAATATTTCATAATCATTCCCCCGTTCAGGTAAAGACATCCCTGTCACTGTCACACTCTCCAGGAAGGTTCCTACCTACAAGGACAGCAGCCTCGGTGAAGGCATGGAGATGTAGGTACACACTGTGTACAGCAACTTACCTGTTAGTGACACAAACTGAAGGGGATCCGAGCAGAAACAGAAAAAGACACACAACTCACACAGCTCAGGAAAGTCATACAGGATGGATGGCCTGAGAGGAGAAAATGCCCACATAGCGGCTCAGAGTTTTGGAACCATTGTGATGAACTGTCACAGATCAGTGGAATTGTTTTCAAGGGAGAGAAAATCAGAATTCCTGACACTCTCAGAGAAGAGATGTTGTTGAAGATCCATGCTGGACACATGGGCATTCAAAAGTGCAAACAGAGAGCACGGGACATTTTGTTTTAACCTGGAATGTGCAAACAAATAGAGGACATTGTTGTAAAAGGCCAAACCTGTCTTGGTCGACTCCCCTCAAATACCAAAGAGCCCATGATACCTCATGATACCTTGCTAGAAGTTCGCGTTATGCGCCTTCCCTCCCTTGTTTAGTAACCTTCTGTATTATGTAACCATATCAAACATAACATATCAAAATAATTTAAGTGTCCCGGATTTACGTTTACTATGTTACGTCTAGTCTATGAAACCAGGCTGGTGGAGAAAGACCATCTCATTTCAAGCAAGCACATTTCCATCCATGTTTACTCTCCTCGCTGACTCTCCTCAATTAACTTTGACCTTTTTCAAAAGGAGGGGACAGAGGAGAGAGGATGCAGGACAAATCGAATTGATAAAAGGCCCATGACTATGTTGTGATAAGGCGAGGAAGTATGTTTGAAATGTCTGCTGTATTTGACAGGAGAGGGAGCTGTTCGCTTAGAAAGACAATAATTTGGAAGACGATACAACTTAATTTTTTTTTTAGGAATATTAGGTTTATTAATAATATGATCTCTTAACAACATTATTGATAATGCCACTTTGATAACACTTTGCTTTGAAAACTGCTTATTGTGAAGCCATAAGCACTGAAAACATAAGCAGAAAGGTATTTGTAAAAATCTCTCTATACGTATAAACACTGTTAAACTGTGTTATCTGTTCATGTACATGTTCTCTCCTTGTCGTGCACCATTCTATATGGTTATTTCCAATTTTCAGCTCCAACAGGCATTAAATCTGGTTAAGGAAAACTTTGTAAACTTGTTTGACAGAGGATTGCTGGGACTCTTCCCATGCAGTAGAGCACACACATTGAATTCCTACTTTCTAACTCACCAAAAAAGAAAAGGAAAATGGAGACATTGAGACATTGTTTTGTCCAAGAGGTTTTGCATTAATTTTGAAATATTTCAATCTGTTTCTTTAAACCATGGCTTAATATCAGATGATAGTTTCCTATTCTTTTAGGTTTTGTCTACTTATCTTGAGTCTCATAGAGAGTGTTGAAATGGATTGCATTGTAGAAGCCTTTAATCTTACATTTCAATGTATGGTATAATTACAAGAAATCTTCATATATCAAAAAGAAAAAACAAGCTGAAGTAAGTAAATGATGAAACCACAAATCTCACACCATCCTCAAGCCTCAGTTACATTAACACAAATCACTACTATCCTTATTACTATTCCAATCATCGGTAATATGAAAATAATTACATGTTTCATTAAGTAAGCAGGCAACATGTCAATGTATTTACATACAAATTGCTTTTGGTAAATTGGTTTGTGTTCTTTGTCAGTCTAATTCTACAATCATACCAAAGTAAATGTCGGTATATCAAATGGGAAGGCATTGAAAATAGACATTTCCTTTGGGAAATTAAAATGTGTGGTATTTTTGCATAAAAAAGATATCAACAACAATACATAATGAATTGACATTCAGATTTAAACCACTCAAATTATCAAAGATGATGAAGACTAAAATAGAAAGAAAACATGGAGGAACCTTTACAAAAACAGTCGTCACATCAGGACAGAGGGAAAATATATTACTCTCACATCTCTTCGGACTTCAGTAATTACAATGGGATAGCGATGTGTGGGTTTGACCAGTTCTGGACTCTGTTACCGTATTTTTTGTCGTCTTTGTCACCACAGTTACGGTTCCCTCCTTTGTTGTGGTAACATTCTCCTCAGACACCTCCTGCGTGGAGAACCCCATGCTTGGCATCTGGAGCCGGAAGGTACCTGCAGTTTCATCTACACCCTGGCATTGGAGCGAGGATCTGCTGCCCTGGGGAGAACCTTCTGGTGTAATGAGGAGGATTCCTGTTGAGTTGGGTTTCAGGTTGAATTTGGGGGCCTTGAACCAGGTCGACTGCTTTCCTTCCAGCTCCTTCTTGCTGCTCTCAGCCTCTGCCTGCCCCCTAGACTTCCCTGGAGCAAAGCCAATGGAGACCATGGGCGTTGGTGATTCTGAACTATCCTGATATAGCATTTCTGTCCTGGCCGACGAGGACACCACATTGTCTTGAGTTTCCTCCTCTCCTTTTGATGTCTTCTTCTTAAATCCCGGGAAGGACATTTTGCCTGATTTCACTTTCTTCCCCTTGGTTTCTCTGTCAGTTCCTGAGGACTCCTTGACAAGCTTAGCACTTATTTCAAGGTCCTCTTCTCCGCTGCCTATTTTTGAATATGGCGATGAGAACTCTATCTTTGGAAGCTTGAGCTTCACAAACTTAGCTTTATCCTCCTTGGATCCATTCTGGAATGTTGAAACTTTCTTACCATTGAGGGTGGAACTAGACCCCTCACCTTTTAGGGTTACATCAAATGAACCTGTTTTGCCTGGAGAGAAGGTGACTTTGGACATTTTTTGCTTTGCTCCCTTTGACTTGTTATCTCCATCCACGTCTCCTTCAATGCTCAAAGCAACACTCTTTTCCTTGGATCCTGACTTTCCAAATGATGGCTTCATTTTGATCTTTGGCAATCTGATTTTAGCCTCTCCAGACTCTACACTTGCTTCACATATAGTGGACATAGTGGAGTGGTCTGTTTGGGGATTCACCAAAACAAATACAGCTTTTTTAACTTTGGGCATTTTAGGGCCTTCATACTCAACCTCTGGGTCCTTTAAATGTACTCTAGCTTCAGGTGAAGAAATAGCAGGTAAAGCCACCCCGAACTTGGGTATTTTGATTTTTTGTCTTGTACTTGTATCTGCCCCTTGGTCCTCAGCTTGAGATGCTCCAATATCAAAGTCTATATCTGGTATTTTGGGGACTTTGATTCCAAGATTAGGTAATGTGAATCCATTCTCTGTGCTGGCATCTGTGCCAGTGGGCTCGGCAGAGCCTTGTTTGCTCTTTAGCCCCACAGACGGTAGAGTAACCTTTGGCATTTGAAACTTGATACCATCTTTGTTTTCTTGTTGTCCGCTGTTGACCTGAGATCTGAGACCTGAGATCTCCACATTAGGGAGTTTGAATTTTGGCAATTTAGCACTCATCTCTGGACCATGACGTTCATCCTCTTGGCTGGCTCCTTTGGATACTGAGAAGCCCACATCTGGGAGGGAGATGTTTGGCAACACAGAACCACCTGCCTTCGCATCTGCCGCCACATCTGCACCTTTGCCAAGCTTTGTCTTCTTAATCATAAATCTACCACTGGCCCCTTCATTCTCTTTCCCAGTCTTCTTTGTGGCTGCAGCTAATACTTGATCTCCATTGTTCTTCATTTTTGGTATTACAATTTTGAATTTGGTGCCTTTGACTTTTGGCCCCTTACCTTTGGTATCAGAAGTTTTAAGGTCTAAGTCAGGCAACTCTATTATTTGTCTGTCCTTCTTTCCCTCAGCTTTATGGAAGCCTATATCCAGCTCCAGATCTCCTTTTGGGCACTCTATGTCAATCGTTGGCATTTTGATTTTCATCTTATGGTCTCCCTCAGAATGTGAACCAGTTTTGTCTGAACTTTTCCCATGAACCTCAGCTTCATGGTTGGGTTTTCCAACATTCATGTCCAAATCAAGGTTGGGAGTTGTATACTTTGGTAAACCAATCAAAGGCATTTTTATCTTTCCTTCTGCCTCAGCATTGGGCTGTTTAATTTCAGCATCAATGTCACCAGAATTTCCCTTTGGCATTGTAATATCTATATTTGGCAGTTTGATTTCTGGCATCTTATATCTTCCACCCTCACCATCCATTTCCAATTCAGGTGCATTAACATCTCCAGTTTTTCCTTTTGGAAGTGATATGTCTACCTTTGGCATTTTCATATGTGGCGTCTTGAATTTTCCTCCTTCTCCCTCAATTTCCAAATTAGGTGCATTAACATCTCCAGTTTTTCCTTTTGGAAGTGATATATCAACATTTGGCATTTTCATATGTGGCATCTTCAATTTTCTGCCCCCTCCTTCAATTTCCATCTCTGGTTCTTCAATTTCTCCACCTTTTCCTTTGGGAAGTGCTATATCAATGTTTGGCATTTTCATATGTGGCATCTGGAATTTTCCTTCATCTCCCTCAATTTCCGATTCAGTTGCATTAACATCACCAGTTTTTCCTTTTGGAAGTGATATATGAATATTTGGCATTTTCATATGTGGCCTCTTGAATTTATCTCCTTCCATTTCCATTTCTGGTGCACTGATGTCTCCAGACTTTCCCTTCGAAATTGATAAGTCTACCTTTTGCATTTTAATTTGTGGCATCTTGAATTTTCCTCCCTCTCCATGAATTTTCATGTCTGGTCCTTCAATCTCTCCACTTTTTCTTTTTGGAAGTGATATATCAATATTTGGCATTTTCATATGTGGCATCTTGAATTTTCCTCCCTCTTCCTGAATTTCCATGTCTGGCCCTTCAATCTCTCCACCTTTTCCTTTGGGAAGTGATATGGCAATATTTGGCATTTTCATATGTGGCATCTTGAATTTTCCACCCCCTCCTTCAATTTCCACCTCTGGTCCTTCAATCTCTCCACTTTTTCCCTTGGGAAGTGATAAATCAATATTTGGCATTTTCATATGTGGCATCTTGAATGTTCCTCCTTCTCCTTCCATTTCAATTTCTGGTGCACTGATGTCTCCAGACTTTCCCTTCGGTAGTGATAAGTCTACGTTTGGTATCATCATATGTGGCATCTTGAATTTTCCTCCCGCTCCCTGAATTTCCATGTCTGGCCCTTCAATCTCTCCACTTTTTCCCTTGGGAAGTGATAAATTAATATTTGGCATTTTCATATGTGGCATCTTGAATTTTCCTCCCTCTTCCTGAATTTCCATGTCTGGCCCTTCAATCTCTCCACCTTTTCCTTTGGGAAGTGATATGGCAATATTTGGCATTTTCATATGTGGCATCTTGAATTTTCCACCCCCTCCTTCAATTTCCACCTCTGGTCCTTCAATCTCTCCACTTTTTCCCTTGGGAAGTGATAAATCAATATTTGGCATTTTTATATGTGGCATCTTGAATGTTCCTCCTTCTCCCTGAATTTCCATGTCTGGCCCTTCAATCTCTCCACCTTTTCCTTTGGGAAGTGATATGGCAATATTTGGCATTTTCTTATGTGGCATCTTGAATTTTCCTCCATCTCCCTCAATTTCGAATGCAGGTACATTAACATCTCCAGTTTTTCCTTTTGGAGGTGATATATCAACATTTGGCAATTTCATATGTGGCATTTTGAATTTTCCGCCCCCTCCTTCAATTTCCATCTCTGGCCCTTCAATCCCTCCACTTTTTCCTTTGGTAAGTGATATATCAACATTTGGCATTTCCATATGTGGCATCTTGAATTTTACACCTTCTCCTTCAATTTCCGCTGTGGATACATCCATTGCTCTATGTTTTCCTGTTGGAAGTGATATGTCAACCTTTGGCATTTTAATGACAGGCATCTTGAATTTTCCACTCCTTCCTTCAATTTCAACCTTGGATGCATCAATGTCACCAGTTTTTTCTTTAGGAAGTGATAAATCTATATCAGGCATTTTGATGTTTGGCATTTTAAATTTGCCTCCCTCCCCCTCAATTTTTGTTTCATGCTTGATTTTAGGCAGAGTTACATCAAGGTCAATTTTGGGTGCTGATACATCAATAGTTGGCATTTTAGGGATTTTCAGGTTTCCTTCATAACCTCTGATGTCAGCCTCAGACACATCCACCTCAGCCTTTGGGAGTAACACTTCTTGCTCAGATTTCTTGGCAGCTGGCAGGGATATCTCCACTGATGGTATTTTTACCTTTCCTTCGACATCTAGTTCAGCACCGGGTCCACTCCTGTCAAAGTCTATCTCCTGTGAGCCAAACCCTGGCATGGAGAACTTTGGCATTGTGATTGTATCATCGGGTGCATGAAAGCCACCTTTCCCTTTCATTCCACTATCCATTGAGACATCTATTTCTCCCTCTGGTAGTTTACCTTTAGGAGATGACTTCTTAAACTTTGGGAATTTTAGTCTATATTTTCTATTTGTTTTGTCCTCTGGATGTTCTATACTGATCCCTGGCTTTGGAATGTCCACTTTCCCTTTTTTTGTCTTGATTTCCACATCAGGGCTGGCTATTGATACATCTTTCTTAGATATTCCAAACATTGGCATTTTCATTTTGGGCTTCGTTAGTTTACCTTCTATTTTTCCATCTCCGCGTACGCCGGCTGATGCTGGTCTGCCCTCAATTTCCGCTCGTGGGGGGCTAATATCAATATCATCCTCTGTGCCATATCCTTCTAGGTTTACATCTCCACTAGACTTTCCACCAAATTTAGGGAGAGAAAATCTTGGCTTTTTAAGAGAGACATCTGGCATGTCAAAACTTGACCCAGAGGATGGCCTACCACCCTCTGCTTTTAGTAGCTCCACCTCTTCCCTATCATCTCCTTTAGCTTTTGACAGCCCAGAGTCTAAGTCAACCTTTGGTGCAGATATGTCTACTGTTGGCAGTTTAACAGTTGGTAACTTGACACCACTCCTACCCTCTGCTTCGATTTTGGGCATTTTAAACTTCCCCCCTTTGACTTCAAGGCCTTCTTTGACATCACCCACTGGGTGCTTCATCTTTGGTAGTGACACATCAAATGAGGTCATATGAAACTTTCCTCCATTTCCAGAATGTTCTTCAATGTCAGTTTCTCCCTCTGCTTTTCCTTTTGGAAGTGAAATATCAATCTTTGGCATTTCAAACTTCCCTCCTTTGATGTCCGGTCCTTCTAAACTGACATCTGGTCCTAGTGACTTCATTTTTGGAAGGGAAACGTCAAATGTAGGCATATGAAATCTTCCTCCTTTTCCAGAATGTCCTTCAATGTCAATTTCCCCCTCCATTTTTCCTTTGGGAAGTGAAACATCAATCAATGGCATTTCAATATTTCCACCTCTGGCTTCGGGGCCTTCTACTTTGACTTCACCTTCAGGCAACTTCCAAAAAGGAAGGGAAATGTCATTTGAGGGCATGTGAAACTTGCCCCCTTTGCCACCATGCCCCTCAACCTCAAGATCTTCTTCAGTTTTCCCTTTAGGAAGAGAAATGTCAATGTTAGGTATATGTATTTTGTTGCCTTTCCCTTCCGGTCCCTCTAGTTTGATGTCACCCTCTGGGAGCTTCATTTTTGGTAGCGATACATCAAACTTTGGCATATGAAACTTTCCTCCTTTTCCAGAATGTCCTTCCATGTCAATTTCTCCCTCTGCTTTTCCTTTTGGAAGTGTAATATCAATTGTTGGAATTTCAAACTTTCCACCTTTGGCTTCAGGGCCTTCTACTTTGACTTCACCCTCAGGCAACTTCATTTTTGGAAGAGAAATGTCAATTGAGGGCATGTGGAACTTTCCACCTTTGCCACCATGACCGTCAACCTGAAGATCACATTCTGCCTTCCCCTTTGGAAGAGAATTGTCAATGGCAGGCATATGTATTTTGCCACCTTTCACTTCTGGCCCCTCTAATTTCATGTCACCATCATTTGACTTCATTTTTGGCAAGGACATGTCGAATGTGGGCATGTGAAACGTTCCTTTTTTCCCCAAATGTCCTTCAATGTCTATTTCCCCTTCTGTTTTTCCTTTTGGAAGGGAAATATCAATCTTTGGCATTTCAAACTTTCCACCTTTCACATCAGGGCCTTCTAGGCTGACTTCTCCTTCTGGTGTCTTCATTTTTGGAAGTGATATATCCAATGCTGGCATTTGGAACTTGCCTCCATTTCCAGACTGTCCTTGAGTGTCAATCTCACCCTTTTCCTTGGGAAGGGAAAAGTCCATTGTTGGCACATGAAACTTCCCTCCTTTGATGTCCAGTCCTTCTAAACTGACATCTGGTTCTAGTGACTTCATTTTTGGAAGGGAAACGTCAAATGTAGGCATATGAAATCTTCCTCCTTTTCCAGAATGTCCTTCAATGTCAATTTCCCCCTCCATTTTTCCTTTGGGACGAAAAATATCAATTGATGGCATTTCAATCTTTCCCCCTCTGGCTTCGGGGCCTTCTACTTTGACTTCACCTTCAGGCAACTTCATTTTTGGAAGGGAAATGTCAATTGAGGGCATGTGAAATGTGCCCCCTTTGCTTGCATGTCCCTTAGCTTCTCCTTCCATTTTTCCTTTTGGAAGAGAAATGCTCATCATTGGCATATTAATGTTCCCCCCTTTGACTTCAGGGCCTTCTAGTCTGACTTCACCACCTGGTGTCTTCATTTTTGGAAGTGATATATCGAATGCTGGCATTTGGAACTTGCTTCCTTTTCCAGAATGTCCTTCAGTGTCAATTGCTCCCTTTCCCTTGGGAAGGGAAAGGTCAATTGTTGGCATATGACACTTTCCTCCCTTGACTTCTGGTCCTTCTAAACTGATATCTGCTTCTGGTGACTTCATTTTTGGAAGAGAAATGTCACATGTGGGCATATGAAATTTTCCTCCTGCTTCAGAATCTCCTTCAACATTGATGTCACCTTCCACTTTTCCTTTTGGTAGCGAAATGCCAATTGTAGGCATTTTAAACTTCCCTCCTTTGACTTCAGGTCCCTCTGTGTTGACCTTACCCTCTGGTGACTTCAATTTCGGGAAAGAAATGCCGAATTTGGGCATCTTAAACTTGCCCCCTTTACTGACATGGCCTTCAATGTTATCTTCTCCCGCTGTTTTGCCTTTTGGAAGGGAAACATCAATATTTGGCATCTCAGCCTTTCCACCTTTAATTTCAGGGCCTTCTACTTTGGCTTTACCCTCTGGTAACTTCACTCTTGGAGCAGAAATATCAAGTGAAGGCATGTGAAACTTTCCGCCTTTAGATGCATCTCCTTCAACGCTCATGTCACCTTCTGTTTTTCCTGTTGGAAGTGAACAATCTATAGTGGGCGTATGAAATGTGCTGCCTTTCACATCAGATCCTTCTATTTTCATGTCACCCTTTGGTAACTTTATTTTTGGAAGAGAGACATCAAATGAGGACATTTGAAACCCTTCTACATCGACTTCTGTTCCTGACGACCTCATTTTTGGAAGAGAGAACTTTCCTTCTTTTCCTACATTTGCATCAATGCTGACTTCACCCTCTGTTTTTCCTTTGGCAAGGGAAATATCAAGTGTGGGCATTTCAAACTTTCCCCCTTTCAATTCAGGTCCCTCTAACCTGGCATCACCCTTTGTTTTAGGAAGCGAAATGTCGCATGAGGGCATTTTGAACCTACCTCCTTTTCCAGAATGTCCCTCAACGTTAATATTCCCCTCTGCTTTTCCTTTAGGGAGAGATATGTCAATAGAGGGCATTTTAATTTTGCCACCCTTCACTTCAGGTCCTTCTACATTCATTTCTCTCTCTGATGTCTTCATTTTTGGTAGAGAAATGTCAAATGTGGGCATCTGAAATTTACCTCCTTTTCCTAAGTATCCTTCAATGTCCACCTCTCCCTCTGCTTTACCTTTCGGGCGTAAAAGGTCAACTTTTGGCATGTTCAACTCCCCTTTGACTTCAGGCCCCTCTATATTCATATGCTCCTCTGAAGACTTGAATTTTGGAAGAGAAACATCGAAAGTTGGCATTTTGAACTTGCCTCCTTTTCCAATGTGTCCTTCCACATCAACATTGGTTTCTGCTGGTATCATCTTTGGCAGGGAAATGTCAACAATTGGCAGGCAAATTTTTCCACCCTTTTCTGGACCTTCAAAATCCATGTTAGATGATCCAATCTTTGGAAATGAGATGTCAGTTTTGGGCATGGATATATTTGGCCCTTTAAAAAAGGGTCCCTCTGTCTCATCTGGCACTGTACGCCGGGTGTCCAGCTGTAGATCTATGTTGGGTGCAGAGATGTCAATAGCTGGCATTTTAATGCCAGATAGCCCTGTTGACCCTTCAGCTAAACGTTTTGCTTTTATCTCACCATCAATTTCGTCAGAGTGGCAGGCTGAGGGGAGTTTTAATGAAAGCTCTACCTCTCGGTGCATCAATTTTGACCCCTCCTTGACTTTCACATCTGGTTTCTGTAGGTCAACGTCCTTGTTTCCAGATGGCAAACTGAATTCCACTGAGGGTGGTGTGAATTTAACATCCGGAGGTTTCAGGTCCAGGGACCCTTCAGACAAGGCAGTGTCTGATTTAGTCTTTTTTGTTTTAGGGAAATGAATTCCGAACCTGTGGCCCTTTCCTTTGACTTTAGCTCCAGGCACGTCTGGCAGGGAGACATCAGCCTGTCCCGCTGGTTCTGTTATGTCAACTTCTCCTGTAGCCGCCTCAGCACCATTTGCTTTCATCCTGGGACACCTTATCATTCTCTTCTTCCTGCCAGTGGCGACCACTCCTCCATGCTGCTCAGTTCCCTCTGCCTTCCCATCCTTCCTCAGCTTGAACTTGGGGAAGGCAAACTCCACGTCAACGGGGTTGAGCTCCACCTTGGAAGGTGATCCCTCCATCTCCAACTCTGCTCCAGTGCTCCCTTTCTTGTTCTCCTTCAGCCTTTTCAATCCAAAACGTCCTCCCCTCTTTTTCTTCGCTTTGAAAGGTTTGATGCTCTTGACACTCTGCAACAGAGATGCAAGTATGAGTTAGGTGGACACGAAGCTGATGAATCTGGAATACCCAGTTGTATATCTCATTATCACATTGGCAATTACAAATACTATCATAGCCGTACCATTTTCTGCATCTTGGTTTTGGGTCCTTTCAGTTCCAAGCTGGTGGCGCCAGGGTGCATGGTGACATCAGCACCGGCGATCGTCCTCTTCAGGAAAAAGGAGACTTTATAAGGCTCTGCACACTGCAAGATCTTCAGGGCATCCTCATACTTCACATTGTCAAAGTAGACTCTTGCACTGAGCAACTGATCTCCTGCAAGGACACCAATCAACCAGACAAAAGTGAATATGAGATAAAGAGAACTGGGGGAAATATTGAAGTCTTATAGTTGTGGTTTGCTTTTGACAATCAAAGGGAGGATGTGAAAGGGAATGGCATTTTTGATGTTTACATTTTATTTGCCCAAGATAATGTACATTATGCACGTCAAAACAAGGTGATTGATCAATGACATTACTTACAATAAATTACACAATACACTTAATGGAAGTTACACAAGGAAAGGATGCTGATGGGGAGAAACAAGATGGTTTCAACATTTTCAGTTATTTCTAGTATGGAATTAATTGTATGTTTTAATAGTTTACTGTTTGACATTCTCATTGCTATTTCTATCTATTAAACTAGTCCATAACTAATTTACCTCAGCTGTGTCTCATGGCTTTATATTCATGCAACTCTAATTTCCCCGTCCAGTTACCTTGCTGGAGGCTAAGATGCTTTGCTGCTGTGGAGTCTTTAAGGACGTCCTTAATGAAGATGCCTCGCTCCCCTCCACCTGTGACACTGTAGCCACTGGCTCCAGCCTCAGCCTCTGTCTCCATCACAACCTCCACCACCTCAGATGCAGTTTCCTCCTGTAGAGACACACCAGAGGAGAGGGTTTCCTCACAAGTCTCTTGTCTTCAAACGTAAACAGTAGAATGGCACGCGATTCTGAGTGTTTTCTGCGCATGTGTAAATATCTACAGTGATATCACCAAACAACGTGGTTACTGTTTCATGAGTATTAGTTGTTTCTTGGCTCTTTACCACCGCTTGGGCCTCGGTTGAAGAATCCATCTCTGCTTCGGCCAAATGAGACGTCTCTTTCAGGTGGCTTCTCTTCAGACTCAGCACCTGCTTCAGCTCTGCATGAAGTTTCTCTTTCTGAACCTAAAAAAGGAAGGAAGCATTGTATCCGTGTTGATGGCTCAGTTGATTGGACTGTGATAGTAATGACAATAGTTTCGTCATGGGTTCAAATCCAGCATGGGCCACACACAATATAGGTTATTGTGTGTTAACTGTAAGTCCTTTGGATAAAAGTATTTGGCAGGTAAATTACCTTGTAAGCATAGGGGATTGAACCCCAATAAGCTTGATGCGTGTGTTTGTGCTTGCACCAATTAAAATAGCCTATGAATCCTTTGGGATATGGAGAGAAAATACCTATTAGGGATTGACAGAATACCTTCATTATAGCCACTCTCATTCTGAGATTAGAGACATTATTTCTCTAATCACATGGGCTTGGACACTCTATAAGCTTTGTGTGAGCTGCAGCCCTGACCCAAACCTTACTGACTGAAGTACAATGACACAGTCAAAACCTGCTGAGGTCATTCTCTCTCCTGGTCGCTTTTCTCAACCGAAACAACCATTCATTTCGCCAAGCTCTGCAGAGATGCCACTGTTTTCATACAGTAGGTGGCAGGGCACAGAGGCAACTACAATTGACATCTTGTGTTAGCACACCAGGTGTTGGGGACTAGAGGATATGTCATAAACATTATTATAATGCATAATACTGTTGTCAATTCTGAAATGCTTCAACTTTATTTTTTTTAAATAGTATATACGAGCGACGTGAAAATATTATATGCCAGTGAGTGCATGTCCATAAACACACAGTGTATTGTTTTCTTTCCTGAATTATATTTAGATCCCTCCCATGTACATAATTCCGAGTGTCAGCTCCTCCCCTCAGACGCTATAGGGTCCTACATGTTAGCTGAACAGGTCTAAGCACTCCTTCATTCCCATGTCTATCATAAAGTGAGCTGGGTTAGTACGCCACTGACAGAATGTAAGGGAAATGTGCAATATGTATTATGTATGTGGCTATATGTGAAGTGTACAATGTGCATGACAGGGGTAACATGCAATGTATGTATTATGTTGAGTGTGTAATGTACAGTGACTATTTTGTATACTGATAAGCTTTGTGTGAAAACTGTCTTGGTACTGACACTAAGACAGTTTTCCCCTCGGGGACATTAAAGTTCACCATATCCTATCCTTCCCTGGCTTGAGTGTGTTAGGGTATCCAAACAGTCTCCACTCACCACTCTCTCTGGGCTCTCCTGGTCCTCTGGGGAGGCACTGTGGTGAGGGTTGGCGTGGGGGGCGGTGGGAGGCCTGTCCGAAGGGGGAGACCGCCTTTTCTCTTTCACCTGGCTCAGTAGAGGAGATACCAAGTTTAACAGGTCAGTAAATAGCACTGCAGTACACCACTTCATATATGGTATATAGCATCTCTTGAACAAGTGAAAGCCAGATAGTGGCTACTCACGGCTGGTTCTCTGGCCTGGGTAAATACATTACTTTCTTCCAATTCTCTGTCAGAGTCTGCAGACAGAAGGAGATTGGGTCAATGTTGGCGTGTTATGCACTGACAGAGGACAAATCAGAGATCTCAACCAGACTACATCACTTCATAGATATAATCAATGGCTTTACTTTGTCTGCTTTGACCCCATTTCTACATTGGCATGACATAATGTCATGGATACATGGATACAACACATGGATACAAGACGACACGTTCTCTATATAAAAATGTTTTAGCTTGCGGCATGCTCATCGATTTCCAACCATTTGGTTTTGTGACCGGCCTCTCAGACTGCGGTACATTGCTATGGCACTCTTGGAATTATTTCCACGGTTTTGCATATCCCTGCACCACCCACCCTAGCCCCTCAATACCCTTCTACTTATAGGTAGGAGGCACTTGACTTTTTCCCACTATATGGTTTGCTCCCCAGCAATGTCATGCATGTCCTTCCTACCCTTTTGGGTTTCATGTGATGGCTTTTTGATCTGCTTTGGCATGTGTGTTTATGCGTGTGTGCGTGTTTGTCAAGGGGGATCCAGTATTCAGTGTCAGCATATTTCTCATGCCTCTATGGGTGGTGTCGGGTGTCTCAGCCGGTCACGAGAACAAATTACAGACATTCAGAGAGCTCTTGTACAAGATGGCTAAACATTGTGAAAGCAGCAACACCCGCCTTGGATAGTATGCTTCATGAGTACTGGACATTTCAATAATAAGGGTGTTGCGCATCTGATCTTTTATGATCTATATAACGTTAATACCGGTATCAAGAAATAGCTAAATGACTCTAACTTCTTGACATAGCTAAATTAAACAAACCTTTGAGCTTGTGTCCATAATACCCAGGTAAAACAGAGTTCAAATTATACCGTGACATTCAGGGAAGTCTCTATTTTTTTCATGGGACACCCTAGTCTCTTTGTGCACAAGCTTGACATTTTTTGATGGGCCTAATCATAAAGATGTCATTTAACGGTAAAAATGTATTACCTTTTAATGTGCCATGAACACATGAACACAACCAGGCATGATGTTTTCACCTGATTGTCAAACAAATCACTTCAAAATGTAGGCTACCTGCGCATGTTCGCCCACTCTAAAATTATTTGCACAGTGCACTGTGCACAGTGCACCCATTTGATATATGGAAAGAGACATCTGTTAGAAAACACCAATAAGTGTAATGACATCAGGCGATTGTCATTAGGTCTACACTCTTGTAGCCTGAATTAATTCATGCGTTTTGCTGACAAAAATACCTTTTTTGTAGAAAGAAAAGTCGGGGCTGAATACAAGACTGTCCCGGGATGACAAATGCAGCCACGTTATTCACATTTTTTAAACCATGACACAGAGGTGGGGGTGTTTGTTTCATTCGGGATTAAGCTATTATTTGAATATTTACCACTGTAGCAGTAGGCTACAAATGGCATTTTAAACAAATAGGAGAATGGCTACATTTGCATTATTTAGAGTTTGACTTTTGTTGCATTTAAGGGGGCTCCCCAATTAGATTTGATAATTAAGTAACAGACCTTGACTTGGGGGTCAGCTATTTGCTTCTAGGATATGGGAAAGGACAGGGCAGTTCACTAACATTCTCCCAACATCAAACAGCCTGATCCCAGTCTCATCAGGGTGTCAGTCAGAACACTGGTTAAGAATGGGATAATAATGGGATCTTGTGATGTGTGGCCTTGTTTTTGGCGGATTGTGCAACAACAACAACGCCAGAGGAATGAAAGCGATATGAGCTATCTAATCTCCAATTAAGCAACATCTAATTGAATTATAATTGAAATATGTTTTTACTGTGGAGTTGTTATGAAGTCAGGTTTCTGCCATTGGTATTGTGCCCTTTGTATGGTACTCTGCATTGCTTTCATAAATAAACCCTTTTAAATATACCTGCACGACTGAGTTCTTAGCATAGACCTACCCTTTTCCATCATAGTATTTGATACTGGAATTGTCTCTCTGAAGAAGAATGTTGTTCAAGGACTACAAGCAAATTGACCACACAGATCTAGAGAGGTCTCAGGGAGATGCTTTCAGCAGTGGAGACCAGACTGTTTCACTCACAGAGTTCCAACAAATACACAGTGTGTGTGTACTATGTAGTAGGAAATGGGCCTAATATATTCACCTAATGAATATTTAAATATCCCCACATATAGTAAACATAGCTCTGATAGGAAGTGCTGTGTGTCTCATTTGCTCTGTATATATTTTGCAGTAGTTGAGTCCTAGGGGCTTCCAGGTCAGTCACTTTAAACAGTGATTTGGCTAGTCATCTAGACACCATGTCCAAATACTAATAGAATTCTGCAGAGGATAAATTGTGTTTGTTTTTCTCCATCATTTTGAAAGTTACAGTAATCGGGTTAGCAACTAGGCAACTAAAAGAGAGTCCTCCAAAGTGGGAAGAAAATCAATTTCACTTGGAATGAAAACATTGGAAAGTAATCTACAGTAACCATCACATTGACAGTCTACCACCAGTTACCTCATATGTACAGCCATAGTATGTAGTATTAAGACACACACAGAACAGCTACAGACCTGCTGTGTGGAGAAAGCTAACCTGATTGGTGCTAATTCAATAAATGTCATGAGACCCAGGATGAAGAGGAAGGACCCTTTGTGTACGCTATTAATCAATACTATTCCTGTAATAAGTTGACGTGCAAATATATCAACCAAATAGCATCACGATTTACAGAGAAAAAGTGGTTAGTGTGTGTACAACTCGGGGATAAAGTTATTCTAAAGCTATTGGATTTGGAGAAACAGTTTATTCAAACAGTTCAATGCCGGGGCACATTATGATTCATGAAGAGACCTCATAAAACTGCTACACATAGATTTAAGTGTTCCCAAATGCCCCCATCTGTTTTCGTCAGTTATTGATCTCTACTTTCCCACGAAGATGGACTACTTCCACTAGATGGGACCTATGCCAACTTGAGTTGTGGTGGTGAACATTTTTTTAAAAATGTATTCCCCCAACTGTGTCCAAAACAAACCCACATTAGACTCCACGACGTTAACTACTGGATGTTGTCAATTCCCTGTTTATCAGGCCAATGAAAGGGAAGCCCTACTCTGCATAGCTGGCATTCCCAGAAATGTTTGAGACTTTAAACCATACAGATTATTTAGTTTCATCTGTCCACAGAATATTTTGCTAGTAGCACTGTGGAACATCCAGGTGCACTTTTGCAAACTTCAGACGTGCAGCAATGTTTTTTTTGGACAGCAGTGGCTTCTTCAGTGGTGCCCTCCCATGAACACCATTCTTGTTTAGTGTTTTACATATTGTAGACTCATCAACAGAGATGTTAGCATGTGTTCCAGAGATTTCCGTAAGTCTTTAACTGACACTAGGATTCTTCTTAACCTCATTGAGCATTCTGTGCTGTGCTCTTAAAGTCATCTTTGTAGGACGGCCACTCCGAGGGAGAGTAGCAACACTGCTGAACAATTTGTCTTACCGTGGACTGATGAGCATCAAGGCTTTTAGAGATACTTTTGTAACCCTTTCCAGCTTTACACAAGTCAACAATTCTTAATCTTGGGTCTTCTGAGATCTCTTTCGGTCGAGGCATGGTTCACATCAGGCAATGCTTCTTGTGAATAGCAAACTCACATTTTGTAAGTGTTTTTTATAGGGCAGGGCAGCTCTAACCAATGTCTCCAATCTTGTTTCATTGATTGTACTCCAGGTTAGCTGACTCCTGACTCCAATTAGCTTTTGGAGAAGTCATTAACCTAGGGGTTCACATACTTTTTCCAACCTACACTGAATGTTTAAATGATGTATTCAATATAGACAATAAAAATACAATAATTTGTGTGTTATTAGTTTAAGCAGACTGTGTTTGTCTGTTGCTGTGACTTAGACGAAGATCAGATCTAATTTGATGACCAATTTATGCAGAAATCCAGATCATTCCAAAGGGTTCACATACTTTTTCTTACCGCTGTACATATATCTCAGATACAATATCCTATTTAAAAACCGAACTTGATGAAACAGGAGACATCTATAATTTATCGTGGTTGCCTTGGACTGTTAATAATTCAGCATGTTGGCAAAATACGGTTTCAGTGTCTGTGTGACTTGTGAATACATACATACAAACATACATGTCTGGTCTAAACATGGAGATAATCAGTCCTATGACTCTGGTGAGAGGTAAGGTATAGTAGTACCCAACGTGGATTCCTAAAGCATCATGTGCTCCCTGAACATAAATCAGACAGAGTATTAGCAGAGTCTGTAGTCAGGTAATGCACAACGTGAATACACAAAACTAACATGTAACAGTGAACTGAAAATGGGATTGTCTTAGACAGAGATGTCTGTCTTTGAAGAGAACTATGGGAACTGAAGTTCAGACATAGAGAGGATCTGATTGTCCTTTGAAAGCTCAGATGGAAAAATGAGCCACACCCTGGAGCGGACAGGAAATATCTCTTTGTAAACAGGAAACTGGGATATTTTGTGAGATAACTACTCAACAAGGAGGGCAAGACGCAAACAACCTTCCTTCTCCCATGATAATTAAGCAATAAGGCCAAGGGGGTGTGGCATATGGGCCAATATAACACGGCTAAAGGCTGTTTTTAGGCACAACGCAAAACTCTGAGGTGCATTTTTGCTATTGTAAACTGGATACCAACGTAATTAGAGCAATAAAAATAAATGTTTCATCATACCCGTGGTATACGCTTTGATATACAACGGCTGTCAGCCAATCAGCATTTAGGGCTCGAACCACCCAGATTATAATGTCAAATATAGCACTGTTGGGTGATGAATAATGTATTCAAAGCACTGGCATACATCTTAAATCCAGCTTTTATCTGTGTATTTTGATGGCAGTTTTCCTGTGTCAAACTGTGTTTCCTTGTGAGTTTCCCCAGCTTCCTCCAAATCGCCCAACCACCTCTTGACCCTACTACTTCCTCATCTACTACCGACCCGCCCACTGCTCAAGAAACCTGTCGCTAGGAAACTGTCCTAATTAGTTTTCTTATACACATTAGTTCATACTAACTCTGTCACACTCCCCTACAGCTCAAACAGGATAGGATTCCTGTGATATTATACCACGGAATCCTACACTTTCCCAGTAAATAAAAACTCCCATAAACGTTAATATTTCCATTAAAATCCTTCTTATGATATATCTATAACCCTCTGGCTTGGCTGAATCCACAGCATTGTTGAGGGTCCCATACAGTCTCCCTATTTCAGACGTGATTTTGGGAGGGTTAGCTGCCGCCATGCAGTATTATAAACATCTATCCATAGTATATCAATAACATTCATACCAGATCCGTGCAGTGACGTTAACTCCAGAGCAGACTGTACCCCCCACCCCCCCGGATGGTGCTGGTGTCCCATTAACACATTTGACCCCCCCCCCCCCCCCCCCCCCCCCAGAGGAATGGCAGGGGGATCACACACACAGACATTCAACACATGCCATCAAAGGGAGGAGAGGGCTTTGGGAACACGACCCCACCAAGCTGCACTGCTTCTTGACACAGTGCTCGCTTAACCCGTAAGCCAGCTGCACCAATGTGTCGGAGGAAACTCCGTACAGCTGGCGACCACAGTCAGCGTGCACTGCGCCTGGCCCGCCACAAGGAGTCGCTAGAGCACGATGGGACAAGAACATCCCAGCCGGCCAAACCCTCCCCTAACCCGGACGACACTGGGCCAATTGTGCACCACCTCATGGGTCTCCCGGTCACGGCTGGCTGCGACACAGCCCAGGATCAAACCCGGGTCTGTAGTGACGTCTTTAGCACTGCGATGCAGTGCCTTAGACATCTGCGCCACTTGGGAGGCCAGCTTATACTTTTACACAATACTTATATGTCTGTTATTGTCATTCCAACCTAGCCTTAACCCTGGGTGGGTCTTGCCCTCAATAGCGGGTTTGCCATTCTACCCACCTTGCCATGGCATCCCAAGCTGTTGGGCTGGGGAGCAACACTCAGATCCTGTGACTGGCAGGTTGCAGCTGTTGCCCGTGTGTAAAAGTAAGACGAAGTGTTTGAAACAACCGCGCGCTGCTGCTACCTATCAGTAGTCTATGCACGTGGGAACAGCAGCAGGCAGCAGCAACCATGCTGAGCATATTGTGTGGTGACATAGCCCTATGTTATCAACAATACAAGTGGCATTTGTCCTTCTAAATGGCCTGTGCACTTATCCAACAAACAATAGCTATGTTCTCAATACCTAAGGGTGTGCAGTCTCCAGACTGCAGTCTATGCTGCACAACCCTTTGCACAGTTGGACAAACTTTTCTATAAAATAAGGGGGAAAGAACATTCTCAAACAACGATGCAGATAACTAGATGAAAAGATATGACATGAACTATACTTAAGTATATTACCACCAGTGATCTTGATTCCATTCTGCATAATGTACAAACATTTGAACAGCCATAACACAGAGGTTAAAAAAGTCCTGCCACTATCCTAACCTGAGATACATGCACCACAGGCACCTACCCACTGCAACAATCCCCTCTTCCACATGAACTGTCTACAAACTCTCAGATCTAACAAGTCATAAGGAGTCAGATGTCAGACAATTCCACTGTAGTGAGATTGAGACTCATCCTACCTGGTTGATACCACTGTCTCAGTGTGCTTCCTCCCTGGGTAGAGGGGAGAGATTCACCAGGCTGATGAGCTGAAATCATACACTGTTCTCTGTCAAACTCTCACTCACTCTCTCCTGATCACCCTGTTACCAGTCAGCCTGTCCCTTCACTGAAACCTCAGTGGGGAAATATCTAGGTGGGACGTAACGAGAACACTGATTGGACGAGGGCAAAGGGATGCCCCCATATTAGGAAGGTGAGGGGCAGGACTATCAAGATAGGAGGAGGAGGAAGGGGCCAAAAACTTTGACAGGACTCAGTCAGAATTGCATGAGCTTTCTCCTGCTGCAGATTTGAGAAAAAGACAGGGGACTACTCTTCTTCAGCGACATGTAAATTGCCTGACTGGCTGGCTGCTGGTGACACTGTTTAAATTCCCTGAGGAGTCAAACAAAGTGGTGGAATAACAAAAGGAATTGTCTTCAGATCTGGGGTACTGAAGCTGATGTTGTGGGGCTATTTTTATCCCTAGAGCTCCAAATAAGAACAGGCCTGGGGTCTTCATTTAGAGAAAGTGTGACTTCTGGGGAGAGCAGCTGTTGTTGTGAGCTTAACACTGAGTGTGCTGTGCGTTTTCATGGCCTGTTATAAACTGCCCTGCTTGCAGAGCTGAGATAGTGAAAGTGAGTGCTGTGGTGGTTAGTAACCACACTGCCTAGATAGACATGGAGTAATAGCCTCCATTCTGCCAGCTGGACCCCCATGTGAGCCACACAGGTGGTCCCAGTGAGACCAGACCCTGGCCAGGGACCCAAGCCCACTACTGAAGGCTGCCAGGGGGATCAGGCCACTTGCATTGTCCTAACGATGTCATTGTTGCATTACGCCGCTAACACAAAACCAGGATTTAGACAGGGGGGTGAGGAGCATTGGGGGGTGAGTTGAGGCGGGCAGCTGGCTTGGCACGGGACAGATTGTCCCAGCGGCACAGCAATCCCTTCGTGTCAGCAGTTCACTGTGCCAGGGCCAGGGAAACCGGAGCTGGCTGGCTGTGGGGGGCTACAGGGGAAAACAACCCCACTGGGATCTGGGATGGGCTCTGCTCAGGGGACAGCTGCAGGCCATAGTGTTGACTGACTCCAGAGGTTGGTCACATATGGTCACATGATCTGTCTGGTCTTTAACCGTGTGTGTGTGTGTGTGTGTGTGTGTGTGTGTGTGTGTGTGTGTGTGTGTGTGTGTGTGTGTGTGTGTGTGTGTCTGTGTGTGTGTGTGTGTGTGTGTGTGTGTGCGTGCGTGCGTGCGTGCGTGCGTGCGTGCGTGTGTGTGCGTGTACATGTGTGCACTGAAAAAAAAATATAGACGGAGCAGACACAAGCCCAACATCTATAGATGATGGGAAGAAAAGCATTTCTTCAAGCTCGCTAATATGACTGCACTATGTGAGGACAGAAACCCAGACATTTGATATGGTAAAGCTAATATGAAATGTACAAACATGGCAACCAGAAAACATATATCTGCTAAGCATCCCCTCCAGCTATGGATCCCTGTCTCAGACCAGGACAAAATCCAAGCATTTAAGAAGACACAAGAAGGAAACAGATCTCAGTAGATAAGCCAGCACAGACGTCATATAACACCAGGAATGTCTGCCAGATAAGGTTATACTATCTTAACACAACTGTCAGCTAAACAATGCTCATATCCTCTTCTCATTTCACCATGACCAGGACCTCCGTCTAGGTGTATTTATAGAGAGACTTGGTGGGGAACCACCCTTTAACATAAATAACAAGAGCAAGAGATGGAATTTGTCTGTGATATGTTTCAGAAGGGAGGTCAACTGGAGTGGTAGGGGTTGCTAGTGCTACCACACAGCACGACATTAAAGCAAGTGGATGGTTAAAACTAAGAACTGATTTGAGTTGCATCTCTTCATAGAAAAAAACAGTTCATGTGAAATAAAAGCCACTTTGGAACACACATTTCTTCCAATAAAAATAGATTGGATTAACCAATAGATTTGATTCAAGACAGAATAAGTCAATGTTGTCACTCATCAATATTGTGTCACCAGAGACTCATCTATTGAATGCAACTCAACAAAGCAATGTCTATCACAATGGGGCTAATGAATAGCAGTTCCCCCATCACTCGTCCCCCATCCCTACTGACCTGCATTGGAAGAGGGTGTCCAGGTGACTCTGAATATCCCACGTAGACACTCACACATGGTCCGAAGAGACGCAAACCCACAGAGCACACACACACAAACACACTTTGACACACTGAGAAACAAACAAAAAGAGAGAGATGGGTGCAACTGAATGGACAGATAATTATCTGAAGGTTAGCACTCTGTCTGTCAGTAGGCAGGTGGAAGACCTGGCTGTTGCTGGGCTAGTGTGTAAAAAGAGGGTCCCAGGCTGGGAAAAAGAGAGCGAGAGGGATAGATAGAGAGGGAGGGATAGATGGATGGATGGAGAGAGAGAGGCCGACAGGAGCGAGACGGGACAGAATGGGGCCACATTAGCTCAAGTTGAGAGTCAGCAGTTTGGGTGTCCCCCTGGTAAAGCCCTACTCTTTTGTTCGGTGGCGGGATGGCTTTAGCCCCAGCCCAACACGGCCTTGTAAGCAGGCTTAGTGTTAACTGGCCAATGGACACCATGTCAGACAAAGCTCAAAATCAGCCACAATATAATCAAAAGAAAAACACATTCCCCCTGCCTATCCTGTGGTTAACACGCCAACAGGTAGCCTAGTAAGATTATCATACTGTACAGTTAGTCACACACTAGTACCACTACTAACTATGAGCCATGAGGCTGGAGGGACAACTTGAGAACTTGGGGAAAGAGTTCAACAATCGTTTTCAAACTTGATTCCATTTAATTACATTTAACATTTAAGTCATTTAGCAGACGCTCTTATCCAGAGCGACTTACAAATTGGTGCATTCACCTTATAATATCCAGTGGAACAACCACTTTACAATAGTGCATCTAAATCTTTTAAGGGGGGGGGTTAGAAGGATTACTTTATCCTATCCCAGGTATTCCTTGAAGAGGTGGGGTTTCAGGTGTCTCCGGAAGGTGGTGATTGACTCCGCTGTCCTGGCGTCGTGAGGGAGCTTGTTCCACCATTGGGGTGCCAGAGCAGCGAACAGTTTTGACTGGGCTGAGCGGGAACTGTGCTTCCTCAGAGGTAGGGAGGCGAGCAGGCCAGAGGTGGATGAACGGAGTGCCCTTGTTTGGGTGTAGGGCCTGATCAGAGCCTGAAGGTACGGAGGTGCCGTTCCCCTCACAGCTCCGTAGGCAAGCACCATGGTCTTGTAGCGGATGCGAGCTTCGACTGGAAGCCAGTGGAGAGAGCGGAGGAGCGGGGTGACGTGAGAGAACTTGGGAAGGTTGAACACCAGACGGGCTGCGGCGTTCTGGATGAGTTGTAGGGGTTTAATGGCACAGGCAGGGAGCCCAGCCAACAGCGAGTTGCAATAATCCAGACGGGAGATGACAAGTGCCTGGATTAGGACCTGCGCCGCTTCCTGTGTGAGGCAGGGTCGTACTCTGCGAATGTTGTAGAGCATGAACCTACAGGATCGGGTCACCGCCTTGATGTTGGTGGAGAACGACAGGGTGTTGTCCAGGGTCACGCCAAGGCTCTTAGCACTCTGGGAGGAGGACACAGGGGAGTTGTCAACCGTGATGGCGAGATCATGGAACGGGCAGTCCTTCCCCGGGAGGAAGAGCAGCTCCGTCTTGCCGAGGTTCAGCTTGAGGTGGTGATCCGTCATCCACACTGATATGTCTGCCAGACATGCAGAGATGCGATTCGCCACCTGGTTGTCAGAAGGGGGAAAGGAGAAGATTAATTGTGTGTCATCTGCATAGCAATGATATGAGAGACCATGTGAGGATATGACAGAGCCAAGTGACTTGGTGTATAGCGAGAATAGGAGTGGGCCAAGAACAGAGCCCTGGGGGACACCAGTGGTGAGAGCACGTGGTGCGGAGACAGATTCTCGCCACGCCACCTGGTAGGAGCGACCTGTCAGGTAGGACGCAATCCAAGCGTGGGCGGCGCCGGAGATGCCCAGCTCGGAGAGGGTGGAGAGGAGGATCTGATGGTTCACAGTATCAAAGGCAGCAGATAGGTCTAGAAGGATGAGAGCAGAGGAGAGAGAGTTAGCTTTAGCAGTGCGGAGAGCCTCCGTGACACAGAGAAGAGCAGTCTCAGTTGAATGCCCAGTCTTGAAACCTGACTGATTAGGATCAAGAAGGTCATTCTGAGAGAGATAGCAAGAGAGCTGGCCAAGGACGGCACGTTCAAGAGTTTTGGAGAGAAAGGAAAGAAGGGATACTGGTCTGTAGTTGTTGACATCGGAGGGATCGAGTGTAGGTTTTTTCAGAAGGGGTGCAACTCTCGCTCTCTTGAAGACGGAAGGGACGTAGCCAGCGGTCAAGGATGAGTTGATGAGCGAGGTGAGGTAGGGGAGAAGGTCTCCGGAAATGGTCTGGAGAAGAGAGGAGGGGATAGGGTCAAGTGGGCAGGTTGTTGGGCGGCCGGCCGTCACAAGACGCGAGATTTCATCTGGAGAGAGAGGGGAGAAAGAGGTCAAAGCACAGGGTAGGGCAGTGTGAGCAGGACCAGCAGTGTCGTTTGACTTAGCAAACGAGGATCGGATGTCGTCAACCTTCTTTTCAAAATGGTTGACGAAGTCATCCGCAGAGAGGGAGGAGGGGGGGGGGGAGGGGGAGGAGGATTCAGGAGGGAGGAGAAGGTAGCAAAGAGCTTCCTAGGGTTAGAGGCAGATGCTTGGAGTTTAGAGTGGTAGAAAGTGGCTTTAGCAGCAGAGACAGAAGAGGAAAATGTAGAGAGGAGGGAGTGAAAGGATGCCAGGTCCGCAGGGAGGCGAGTTTTCCTCCATTTCCGCTCGGCTGCCCGGAGCCCTGTTCTGTGAGCTCGCGGTGAGTCGTCGAGCCACGGAGCAGGAGGGGAGGACCGAGCCGGCCTGGAGGATAGGGGACAGAGGAAATCAAAGGATGCAGAGAGGGAGGAGAGGAGGGTTGAGGAGGCAGAATCAGGAGATAGGTTGGAGAAGGTTTGAGCAGAGGGAAGAGATGATAGGATGGAAGAGGAGAGAGTAGCGGGAGAGAGAGAGCGAAGGTTGGGACGGCGCAATACCATCCGAGTAGGGGCAGAGTGAGAACAGTGTAATCACTTCAGAGGGACTGAGAGCCTTATCAATGCAGTGAAGTACTACCAGAGCATTTTGTTGATCATGTAAGGCATCTGAAGCATGCCCAGTGGCGATTTTAGCATGTAAATCTTGGTGGGGCAAAAAAACAAGTGGGATGCATGCCAGCAAAGCCACTACACAACACAACACTAAACAATACATTAATTGCACTATAACAGTGACAAACGGTGCCCGCAAACTGTTAGGGCCTACATAAAGCTGTCCCAACAGCAGAGTCCCAACAGCAGTCCCAACACCTTACCACTGCTACACCTGGCTATCAGCGAAACCTTGTCTGGCAGCGAAACAGTTCATTTAGCCTCATTTACTGCCTTTTAAAAAAACATTGCTGATATGGCTGACTTGCTTAAACAAATGTGGTTTCTACTGACAACTGAGATGTACAAACTATGGCCCAAGGGGACGACAAGCGCATAAGAGGCAATCCGTAATTTTGATTAAGACATTAATGAGCGAGCTAGGACGGACGTAGTTAATATAACTATTTGTTCAGCACTTTTGAAATGTACAGCAACAGAATTCAGAACAAGGGCCGTTCTTACAGTGTTCTCCCTGTACACCAAGTCAGAACCGTAGGATAAATAAAGGGGGCATATAAGCAGACAATGAAAGCTCTTACAATATTAGATTATGACATTTCTCAAAAACAGGTTATAGGCTACGTGTGCACCACCAAGTCAGAACAGTAAGCAAAATTAAGAGGTGAAAATAGACCAAATTATTAGGGTGAGGCACAAGGGCTACTAACAGCTTACTACACAACATACACTTAGTATTACTTTCTTAGCTACAGTATACATATCTCCCTGGCATATTACATAATTTATGCAGCAGCGTACAAGGCATTTTTGGATTCCCCTTCTTGTGCTGTGCTCACTTGACCAGGAAGGTGGCACGGCAATCCTTCGCGGACAAATTTTGTCATCAAACTTTGTCATCAAAGTCTGACATTCTCTGGATTTATGGTGCTTTCAAGACAACTGGGAAATAAAAATAAAAAAAGGTTGAATCATGATGACGTCAGTGATCTTCAGGTCGTAGCTCTAGAAAGAAGCCCAAGTTCCGAATTTACAATTCTGAGTTGGATGAAAGTTTTTCCTGAGTTCCCAGTTGTCTTGAACTCACTAAAGTCAGATTTTGTAGTTCCGAGTTAACAGTTGTTTTGAGCGCAGCACAAATAATGCTTCATGTTGAATGTTAATAATTTTAAACTAGGAAAAGAGACCGTTAATCTTAGACTTGGGACCACATAGCCACTCCACTGAATAGCAGGCTAAGGATTGCTTTGCAATGCTTGCAATTATCCACACTGATTCTTCCCAAACCACTCATTGTAGAATTTGCAATTTCCAACTTTTTGTGGAATGTTTATGTCCAATGGCCGATGAGCACCGATACGTTTTATCTATAATTTCTCTTCATTATTTATCTTCATAAGACAAGGATTAAAAATGATTTGCCAGTAGATTGTCGACTTAATTCATGATGATGACTGCTAGCTAAGATTTTGAAAGTATGATGTTGATATGATCAGTCCAATCAAAGCAACTGTAGATATAATGTGATTTGACGTAATTTTATCTGTGGCCAATAACCTTGATTCCTTCCTGGATAGGCACTTCTAATGTAACTCTATGGCAGAACCCAACGGGCTAGAATTTTCTAGCTCTACCCTTGGACTTGGAGGTGACGCAGTATCCCCATGAGTGACAGAACACCGAGCCAGTCACGGTGCAACGCCACATATTTTCTGCTGATTTGCCCCACCACTACAGAAAGCACTGAGCTAGAGTGAAACACTTGCATTTTGGAGCTGCCTTACTCAAAAAAACAAAAAAGAGACCATGTTTGTATGCGACTTTAACTTAATGATATATACAGTTGAAGTCGGAAGTTGACATTGTCATTAAAACTCCTTTTTCAACCACTCCACAAATTTCTTGTTAACAAACTATAGTTTTGGCAAGTCGGTTAGGACATCTACTTTGTGCATGACACAAGTAATTTTTCCAACAATTGTTTACAGACAGATTATTTCACTTATAATTCACTGTATCACTATTCCAGTGGGTCAGAAGTTTACATACACTAAGTTGACTGTGCCTTTAAACAGCTTGGAAAATTCCAGAAAATTATGTCATGGCTTTAGAAATTCCTGATAGGCTAATTGACATCATTTGAGTCAATTGGAGGTGTACCTGTGGATGTATTTCAAGGCCTACCTTCAAACACGGTGCCTCTTTGCTTGACATCATGGGAAAATCAAAAGAAATCAGCCAAGACCTCAGAAAAATTAAGTCTGATTCATCCTTGGGAGCAATTTCCAAAAGCCTGAAGGTACCACGTTCATCTGTACAAACAATAGTATGCAAGTATAAACACCATGGGACCACGCAGCCATCATACCGCTCAAGAGGAGACGCGTTCTGTCTCCAAGAGATGAACGTACTTTGGTGCGAAAAGTGCAAATCAATCCCAGAACAACAGCAAAGGACCTTGTGAAGATGCTGGAGGAAACAGGTACAAAACTATCTATATCCACAGTAAAACGAGTCCTATATCGACATAACATGAAATGGCGCTCAGCAAGGAAGAAGCCACTGCTCCAAAACCACCATAAAAAAGCCAGACTACGGTTTGCAACTGCACATGGGGACTAAGATCATACTTTTTGGAGAAATTGTCCTCTGGTCTGATGAAACAATAATAGAACTGTTTGGCCATAATGACCATCATTATGTTTGGAGGAAAAAGGGGGAGACTTGCAAGCCGAAGAACACCATCCCAACCGTGAAGCACGGGGGTGGCAGCATTATGTTGTTGGGGTGCTTTGCTGCAGGAGGGACAGGTGCACTTCACAAAATAGATGGCATCATGAGGTAGGAAGATTATGTGGATATCTTGAAGCAACATCTCAGACATCAGTCAGGAAGTTAAAGCTTGGTCGCAAATGGGTCTTCGAAATGGACAATGACCCCAAGCATACTTCCAAAGTTGTGGCAAAATGACTTAAGGACAACAAAGTCAAGGTATTGGAGTGGCCATCACAAAGCCCTGACCTCAATCCTATGGAAAATCTGTGGGCACAACTGAAAAAGTGTGTGCGAGCAAAGAGGCCTACAAACCTGACTCAGTTACACCAGCTCTGTCAGGAGGAATGGTCCAAAATTCACCCAACTTATTGTGGGAAGCTTGTGGAAGGCTACCCAAAACGTTTGAGCCAAGTTAAACAATTTAAAGGCAATGCTAACAAATACTAATTGAGTGTATGTAAACTTCTGACCCACTGGGAATGTGATGAACGAAATAAAAGCTGAAATAAATAATTCTCTCTACTATTATTCTGACATTTCACATGTGGCGGTCCTCATGAAAGCCAGTTTCATCATAGCGCTTGATGGTTTTTGCGACTGCACTTAAAGAAACCTTCAAACATCTTGACATTTTCCGTCTTGACTGACCATGTCTTAAAGTAATGATGTACTATCGTTTCACTTTGCTTATTTGAGCTGTTCTTGACAAAATATGGACTTGGTCTTTTACCAAATATGGCTATCAACCTTATACCTACTGTACCTTGTCAACACACAACTGATTGGCTGAAACGCATTAAGGAAATAATTTCCACAAAATAACTTTTAACAAGGCACACATGTAATTGAAATGCATTCCAGGTGACTACCTCATGAAGCTGGTTGAGAGAATGTCAAGAGGGTCAAGGCAAAGGATGGCTACTTTGAAGAATCTCAAATATAAAATATATTTTGATTTGTTGAAAACTTTTTTGGTTACTACATGATTTCATATGGTATTTCATAGTTTTGAGGTCATCACTACTATTCTACAATGTAGAAAATAGTACAAAATAAAGAAAAACCCTTGAATGAGTAGGTGTTCTAAAACATATTATTATTTATTTTACATACAATAAAATCACCGGGCCGCCAGTTGGGGAACCCTGGTTCAGACTTTGAGTCTGAGCTTGACATTTAAACACAAGCACAAAAGCACATTCATCACACGTGATTCCAATGATTCAATGACTATAAGTTGGTGGAAACTTGATTCATAGATCCTTGCTGAGAGGACTGAAGATGCCCTGGCAGAGAGAAAGAGCTCCAGCAGAGGTCCAGGAAAGCAACCAAATTAGCTCCCCATTCAAAGACACCAACTCAAAACATTAACAACCAGATGGAAACCCCTCAGTACT
This sequence comes from Salmo salar, assembly GCF_965601325.2. Classification (NCBI taxonomy): domain Eukaryota; kingdom Metazoa; phylum Chordata; class Actinopteri; order Salmoniformes; family Salmonidae; genus Salmo; species Salmo salar. The sequence goes on from NC_138299.1 coordinate 123,106,479, forward strand.
TTTATTTCTAATGAGCTGTGAATAGTTCAATCATGTGAGCCATTTCCCACAGGAACATATAAATTACATAATATACTCAGGATGCTGATCATCCAAACATAACATCCTGACATACAATTGGAGATATTGTTGGGCAACTACAGTATATTAACATTTCTAATAATCATATCAATATTCTGCAATAAAAAATGTTATACCCTAAAATGAACACATTATAAGTAATACAAGGCTATTGAAGATATTTAAAGAAAAATCCACACTTGATTAGCTATAGACCAACGCAACTTTCACCTGGTGATATCAGAATTCAGAGTTTGAATCCACTCCGCCGCTTACCTGATTTGCTGTCACTTGGGAAGTATGAGAGTATCCCCTGAACATGATGAAATCTAAGTGTTGCTGCTGACCATTCATAACTGCCAACAGCCGATCCAATAACACTTGAAGTGGTTAAAAGGAGGTATCCTAATTGTATGATGCCATTCAAAAGCACGAGGAGATAAGGAACAGAAGTTCAGGATCAAAACAGTACTTTATTTCCCACATAAGTGTAGTATAAACTTGGCAGCAAATCCACAGGTCACACATAGTCCTGATTGCACTAACCTTTTTGCATTTCCATAAACATGACTAATACTGTATGTGACAGAATTGAATCAAAAACAATCTGTTTATAACAAATAATGTAAACATTTTCACTGCTATGAACAGGACGAATTGTTAATAGTGATTTTACTTTTATTGGCTGAGCTACTCATCTCAATAATAGATTTGTACTCGACATCGTGTTAGAAAGGATTGGTCAATAGACCAGGGCTTTGATCCTCTGGTCCTCCGCAATGCCTTTTCAATCCCTTGCTTTGATGGTCCTTCCATCTGCCATCACTTGCTTGCAGATCCTCCAGCCACTGGTCCTACAGCTACGCGATAACAGACATTATAGAGTCACCAAGCAGAATACACAACTAAGGAAAACATGAAAAGGGGTAGGGAACATCAGCGAGCAGCAAACCATGACAATAGTTTGAATGAATAAAATCATCATCCATAATGAAAGAAACCATTGTGGCGACAAACCAAATCCTCCAGGACCAAATGCAGCCCACCATGTCTAAGTGTGTGGATTGGAAACTGTGTAAATGGAACTAATTGATGTAACTGGAAGAGAAATGTGGTTCCTGGGCTATAGGCTGGGATAGAAGGAAGCCAACTCGCAGTGGTAGAGGAACCCACCTCAAAGTCATCTGCTTCCCACGGTGGAGCCAGACACCACCGATTGAGACATCACAGACAGTCCCCTGTAGCACCAGCACGGCAAAGGAATGGCCCTCGTCTGCATCTGGTCCAGCCTAAAGAATCTGGAAAGGGAGAGGGCTGGAGAGGATCATAGGGGTAGAAAATAATAGAAATATAGGTAAAATAGCTCAAATAATAGTGAAAAACTACAGCCCAGTAACTACACTTTCCATAGAGAGGGACAAAAGGAGAGATCAGGCTTGGGTCCTGAATGCTATGTTAGATTAAATGGCTAGATATCAATTAAGATAGAGATCTCATTCCAGGCCATTTAGAAAGAGTACACCCCAAACCCACCCCTTGCCCATACTCCCCTGGGTAAATAGAACCACCCAGATGGGTGGGCCACTCATTGGGTTGTAGTGGAATTCTCAAAGGCCCTGGGCCCGGCATGGGGAGCGCCAGGCAGGGAGGAGAGTGACGCCCACGACTTCTGTATGCACCCTTGTCACCACACCTGCCCACTGGCACGACAGGATGGTAATTAAAGTGCATTTGTTCTTTTAGTAGGAACATTTCTATCAAAGGAAAACACCCTTTGGCTGCTGTACCTAAACACAAACCAAGATCCTTCCTCCTTACTGGTATGTAAGGTCATCTTCGTGGTCTTTCTTTTCCATTAAGGAGTCCAGCAACACCAGCATCTGTGTGGGAAAGGCCATATGACATGTTCATCAGCCAGACCAAATGGTTAGCCCTACAGAATCAATATCAAATTCAATGGGAAAGTTGGAGAGTGCAGACTTGTCTCCCTCTAAGGGGCAGGGAGCAGGTGAGTAGGGGGTAGTCTGAGTGATTAGGGGTGAGGAGGGTGGGCTGGCGGGCGGCTGTTCCAGGGTGGTGCTCGGAGCGGCGGCTCCACTGTAAACACAGGACATTCAGAGAGCGGCATCCTGTCCTGATAGAGGACTGCACCGCCAATCGACCACCATGGCTGTAGGCAGTAGGCACGTACCTCTCCACCCTCCCTCCTCTTCCCCACTGGGTGAAGGCACTGGCACGGGGAAACAAAAATAAACTCTGGTCTGGGCTTTGCGTACTTCTCTACCTGACGACATGGCATTACAGAAATTGTTCTGAGATCTGATCGTGATAGAGAGTGACACACATCCGTGTTCACTATGAAGTCCAGTGCAGACTGCACCTTATCATGGTCCAGTGCATACCTTATTCTGACTGATAGGCCTCTGATTTACAGAGAGCCTTCCCTGACAATCCACAAAGCATTGATAATGGCTGTTATTCAGCCATGACGTGGTTATTAACACATGCTAGAAAAAGTCTTGTCAAAATGTTATCTTAGAGCTAATGATGAGAATGCGAAGCAGTACTGCTCGCCATCTGACCTCACTACAGCTATGGAAACTGCATCAATGCTGCCTACCAGTGCTCAAACGCTGCTACTACAATGTGGCAATATACTCTACTAATCAGACTAAAACTAATGTTTAATATTCAAATGTATCTGAATCAATAAATACTGAATGGCCAATCAGGTAACTGATCAAACTAGCAAAGAAAAAAGCATGCAGATTTTCTTTCTGGGCGTCTGAAATGCCCGGCACACAATAGCTGCCCATAGTTGGCAATGGCAATGCTCTACTCTTGGCACTGGAAGCGGTCATCCAAGGCAGGAACCTGAATGATGAAATGGTTAGAGTTAACCTAACTAAACTTGTAAATAAAGTATGACTTCTTTTGACCTTGAGAAGGTTTAACATAATGAAAGTGATAAATGCAGAGAAAAAAGACAACCTTATACCTTTAATTCCGGGAGTATTTAGTATCTATTAAGATCCTCATTGGCTGCGCCACTGAGATATATGAGGACGTATCTTGGTGTTTAAACTGGACCAGCAAGGAAAGCGTTTCCAGAGATTAAAAGGGATTAGCCACGAATGATAAATAAGAAGTGACACTAACGGTGAGTTTACACCAGGAAGCGGCATTGCGCGGTGAAACATCGAAGCCATTCACTTTCAATGGAAGGAAAGCAAGAGAAGCAGAGTGGGCAGGGGACCATTGAGCGATGCGAGCATGGGCGAGGGAGCTGAACAGGGCGGAACTAAAGTTAAATTGTATTCAAATCCTCCGCGATAACGCAACGTGAGTGACCAATTGAAGCCCACCATAGCTTCCAACCCCTACTGGATTGGCTGACAATGGCTGTTGATATGTAGCACTGCTTAGCTGCTTGCTAGCGTGTTAGCACCCACACGAGGGCAAGGTTAGCGTGGCTAGGAGAGTGCTACCTTTATAGTGTAAGGCGGTAAGGGCTGGATTCAATCTGTATTGCTGAAGACAGGGGTGCAACTTTGGTTTTAGAAGTGGGGGGGACATATTTATTATATATATAAACTCAGCAAAAAAAGAAATGTCCTCTCACTGTCCACTGCATTTATTTTCAGCAAACTTAACATGTGTAAATATTTGTATGAACATAACAAAATGACACAACTGAGACATAAACTGAACAAGTTCCACAGACATGTGACTAACAGAAATGAAATAATGTGCTCCTGAACAAAGGGGGGTCAAAATCAAAAGTAACAGTCAGTATCTGGTGTGGCCACCAGCTGCATTAAGTACTGCAGTGCATCTCCTCCGATCCAACAGGTCCCAGACGTGCTCAATGGGTTTGAGATCCGGGCTCTTCGCTGGCCATGGCAGAACACTGACATTCCTGTCTTGCAGGAAATTACGCACAGAATGAGCAGTATGGCTTGTGGCATTGTCATGCTGGAGGGTCATGTCAGGATGAGCCTGCAGGAAGGGTACCACATGAGGGAGGAGGATGTCTTCCCTGTAACGCACAGCATTGAGATTGCCTGCAATGACAACAAGCTCAGTCTGATGATGCTGTGACACACTGCCCCAGACCATGACAGACCCTCCACCTCCAAATCGATCCCGTTCCAGAGTACAGGCCTCTGTGTAACGCTCATTCCTTCGACGAATAAACGCGAATCCGACCATCACCCCTGGTGAGACAAAACCGCAACTCGTCAGTGAAGAGAACTTTTTGCCAGTCCTGTCTGGTCCAGCGACAGTGGGTTTGTGCCCATAGGCAACATTGTTGCCGGTGATGTCTGGTGAGGACCTGCCTTACAACAGGCCTACAAGCCCTCAGTCCAGCCTCTTTCAGCCTATCGCGGACAGTGTGAGCACTGATGGAGGGATTATGCGTTCCTGGTGTAACTCGGGCAGTTGTTGTTGCCATCTTGTACCTGTCCCGCAGGTGTGATGTTCGGATGTACCGATCCTGTGCAGGTGTTGTTACACGTGGTCTGCCACTGCGAGGACGATCAGCTGTCCGTCCTGTCTCCCTGTAGCGCTGTCTTAGGTGTCTCACAGTACGGACATTGCAATTTATTGCCATGGCCACATCTGCAGTCCTCATGCCTCCTTGCAGCATGCCTAAGGCAAGTTCACACAGATGAGCAGGGACCCTGGGCGTCTTTCTTTTGGTGTTTTTCAGAGTCAGTAGAAAGGCCTCTTTAGTGTCCTAAGTTTTCATAACTGTGACCTTAATTGCCTACCGTCTGTAAGCTATTAGTGTCTTAATGATCGTTCCACAGGTGCATGTTCTTTAATTGTTTATGGTTCATTGAACAAGCATAGGAAACAGTGTTTAAACCCTTTACAAGAAGATCTGTGAAATTATTTAGATTTTTATGAATTATCTTTGAGAGACAGGGTACTGAAAAAGGGGCATTTATTTTTTTGCTGAGTTTATATTTATTTAATCCAGTTGTTTAAACGCTCCAAACAGCCTACCCGACCACTCGGAGGCGTCCGCATGGTCCTAAAGCACACTTTGTATCACATTCCAATTATAAAACTGGGGGGGGGGACAAAAATGCAATTTCAGAATGTATGGGGGGGGACATGTCACCCCCGTCCCCAGTGAAAGATGCGCCCCTGGCTGAAGCTCCGGGTTCAAATTTAAAGGTGATTTCATTGCCATTAAATTGCCATTAAATTTCAATCGAGCTAGCAATAATGATACTTCTATGATGAGATTGAATGCAGCCCTTATCTATTTTCCCTGTTTGGGGTCCTAAATGGTTCAAAGTGTGACAAATATTATACTCTGGTGTTCTGGGTATTGTTTTATAATCTTCAAATATTAATGATCACAAATAATCTTATCAATCGTATTGTTCTGGGCAGTGTTGGGGGAGCTACTCTGAAAATATAGTTTACCAAGCTACCAATTATTTCACACTGGAAGAAGTTAAGATCAGTGGTGGAAAAAGTACCCAATATCATACTTGAGTAAAAGTAAAGATACCTTAATAGACAATGACTCAAGTAAAAGTGAAAGTCACCCAGTAAAATACTACTTGTGTAAAAGTCTAAAGGTATTTGGTTTTAAATATACTTAACTATCAAAAGTGAATGTAATTGCTAAAATATACTTAAGTATTAAAAGTAAAAATAAAAGTGTAAATCATTTTTAGGTCCTTATATTAAGCACCATTTTTTTATATATATCTATACGAATACCCAAGGGTACACTCCAACACTCAGAGATAATTTACAAACGAAGCATTTGTGTTTAGTGAGTCCACCAGATCAGAGGTAGTAGGGATGACCAGGGATCAGGGGCGAAAATCTGATATCCACTTTGGAGGGGACAATGACCTGAAATTTTCTCAAGAGCAATTCCTGAGGGGGACACCAAAAGTAGTGCTGTAACACATAGTCTACATTGTAATATGGTAAATGTATATTGAGGAACCAAAGAAATAAGGTGTTTGCCGTACTCCTAACTACCGGTACCCAAAACTACACAACTAATCACAACAGCAATACCATTGCCTTTAACAAATCTTAGTTCAGTCACCAGTTTAAGTTGAGAGTGGGGGTATCCATGGCATTTTCCAATTATGTTCCTATTTTACAAGTTAAAAAAATTGAGAACCTTTCATAATGTTGCCAAACAAAGACTCAACAACCTTACCTGAGACTCCGTCTCTGCCAGTCTGTCCCTGCATATCTGTCCCCAACTCTGCTGTCTGTGTGCCATCTGTTGCCTGCTCTGCCTAATGACATCATTGTGAAACATTTCCATTAGAATTTAATTTCTTTCTTATGAACATTTTATCAACTAGTCTTTGAGATATTAGGCTACTAGGGTTCTTACTATGCGTTTTGGTGTATTGAAAAATACTCTGATGTCCGTCCTTTATTTTTCTGCCATTTTTCTACCTGGCTGGCTGGCTGGCTACACACACATTGTGTAGGTTATTTACAGTAGGAGATGGGCTTCTATCATCTTCAATCATTCTATATGGGCTTCGATCTAAAAGGTAGCTAGCAAATGTGAAACGGATTAAAATGACAAGAGTTGACAGCTGTATGAGTTCACCATTTACACAACATATGCTGCAACCTTTTGTAATTTTAATAGTTTGTTTCATATTGGCTGGCTTCTAACAATAGCTGAATTTGCAAAGCTAGCGAGCACCAATTCAGTTTCAGTGGTGTTTGCTATAATCTTTGCTACCCGGGTTAAATAAAGGTGAAATAAAATAAATAAATAGAAGTTCCCTTGCGACAATTTAGCTTTTGCAACGAGACCATTAAATATATTTAAGACAATGGTAGAAGAGAGTGTAGTTCTGTTCAGTTTGGACTTCAGTTTATCGCTAACCTTATCACAGGGACTTTGAAGCACTAACTTACATCATCTGCATGCTGATTCCATCTTTGACGACGCCACATAAATGGAATAGGTACTAGCTAGCTTAATAGTTAATATTTGCGCGCTAGCTCTGCATATTCAGCTAGTGTGTGTGCGCGATTGACTGGATGAACCTCACGGCAGTTACGTAGCAAGCTAAGGAACTGGCAGTGGATCAAACCATTGTGAGGCAAAGGGCGGGGGGGTCGCAATCTTTTGAAACTTAAAAACGCGCTATTAAGTGTCTATAATCAGCACAATTGCTTTCATTGCGTATTATTAATATTATTTAAATTACATAGTTATGTTTCAGTGATATATTGGGGGGGACAAATCATATTTTTCCAAGGATGGGGGGGTCGTGTCCCCCCCGTCCCCCCCCCCGGGATTTTCCGCCCCTGGCAGGGATGCTCTCTTGATAAGTGTGTGAATTTGGACCATTTTCCTTTCCTGCTAAGCATTCAAAATGTAACGAGTACTTTTGGGTCTTAGGGAAAATGTATGGAGTAAAAAGTATATACATTTGGTCAGGAATGTACTGAAGTAAAAGTTGTAAAAAATATAAATAGTAATGTAAAGTACAGATACCCCAAAACACTACTTAAGTAGTACTTTAAAGTATTTTTACTTCAGTACTTTACACCACTTGTTAAGATTCACTAAAGCTACCCTACCCGTAACAAAAATATTGTTTAGTTAACAAAAGTTACTTTGAAAAAGTTGTTCACTACATCCGAACTACTTTGTGAAATGTCATAGACTACATATTGCAAGACAGATCAATTTGGGGTCATATGTTAACAGAATGTGAACTTTAGCCTACACAAAAACTGTCAACACAAAAAACACAAACACAAAAACTGTCAACACAAACTGCCTACACAAAAAAAGAGAGAGAATTAGGCAAGAAATGAAATGATTACCTACTTCACCTAGATTTCATTTTGTTTCTACAACAAAGTAGTGTGTAGTTCCAGTAGTTAGCTAAACTGCTACATGGTAAAAAAGCAATTAACTACTGAAAACACTCTAGATTTGAATTTAGTTTAACTACTACCAAGCTATTGCAAAATGTAGTTAAATTACTAGTTGAACTACATGTAGTTCACTATTCCCCAGTACTGGTTCTGCGGATGTTTTGTCCACCAATGTTAGGCTAACCCCAAAGTGACCTTGGAGGGTCATTACTGATACGGTTATACGGAGTCTACAATGAAGTCAAGGCAAACCATACACATCCTATAATTTGCCTGTGTTAGACTCAAATGTATGTATAAATTCAAATTAGTGTCACACCTCGAATTATTTCATCAATTCATATGAAAGCCTATTATCGCGTTATGAAACTAATTAACAGTGGTTTGCATTGAAAACTGTGTGTGTGAGATCAAAAAAGTTAGTGAAAAACGTAGGCTACCAAATCACCAATAAAATATAAATTGTAACAAAAATACTTGTATTCTTACCTCATCTTTATGGTGAATGACTTAAACGTTCGAAATTCAATCTGTACAATTTTGGAAGCCTCACCCAAGGGCTCCAGTTCGAGCGCCCAGGCATCATAAGATAACGGGACAATTGTCGTGGATAGAGCATGAGCTGCACAATTCTATAGCCTACCAACCACTCCTAAAAAGAAAAACAATAAATGACTGCGATAATTAACTACAAACTGTAGAGCAAAATGTATTGTGTTTGATATAGGCCTATATACCGTCATTTTTTTGCCCCGTCACAAACTAATTGGTGACATAACATATGCCCCTCCTTCGTCTGATGATGTGGAAAGGGTTGGATAGGTGGAGGCCATGGACATCGGAATTATATTGTAGTCTCAAAGATTATACACATAGACAAGCATAGGTTACTGTATGTAGGCATTCGCTAGGCCTAGTCATTTTTTCTGGAATAAAAACAGTGAACAAATTTATTTATTTATTTAGCCTCTGTATTATTGTAATAATAATAATACTGTATTCATACATTTTTAATCATGTATCATCATCATCATCATCATCATCATAAATGCCTAATTTGTTGTCTTATCGGTATTAACCAACTAATATAATTGATGATGATTGAGGATGATGATGATGATTTTCAAAAAAATTGTAATTTAACAAGTGAAGGTATTGTAACTTATGCAAATAGCTTAATGCTGATGAAACTTTCAAAATAGAATGCTTAGAATTGTTAGATCGCCCAGGTAACGTTCCATGGATTTAGAACTATTGACAAGATGTTTATAATTGATATTAAAATCACTACATTTTTATTTTATTTATTTTCAGCATCATAACTTTTCTTTCGTTTTTTTTGTTTAAAAAAATAATGAATAATAAATAATAAGAATTTTGAATTTTGAATTTTTTTTAAATGTAAAAAAAAAAAAAAAAAAATCACTACAAAGAGAAGGAAGCAAGCTGAGAATGAGAGTTCTGAAACTGAAGTCTACCACACTTTGGATATAGTGGGAAAGGGCACCTTCGGAAAAGTGTCAAAATGTTGGCGTGATGGAGAATTAGTGGCGGTAAAAATTATGAAAATTGATATTCACCGAAATAGAAAATGAATTAAAACGTATAGGTGCTCTTTCCCCGAATAATTTAAAGACAAGCCACATAGTTCAATTTTACGAGGCATGTCGTGACCAAACTAATTATTACCTGTTTTTTTAACTATTGGAGAAGAACCTGTATCAGCTTCAGAAAGAGAATGGTTTCAAGCCGACTGCGGTTAGCAACATTGGTACCATCACGTGTCAGATGATAGAAGTACTAGCAAAGCTGAAGGAACTCGCCATCATTTATGCTGATTTGAAACCTGAAAATATAATGGTCGTGGATCATTGTCGCCATCCCTTCAGCATAAAGTTGATTGATTTTGGTTCTGCAAGTATTTTCAGTGAAGTGCATTTTGTTAAGGAGCCATACATCCAATCCAGGAATAACCTCTGTTGCACCACAAGCTTTGTGATATCTTGTATTTATGAATGTGATCATTAAAACAAATTCAGGGTGTCTGTGTGAACCCAAAATGACTACTTCCATTCTGTGAGAAAGTGGACATGTGGTCTCTGGGTTGTGTAATGTCAGAGTTGTTCCTTGGATGGCCTCTATCATCATCATATTCAGAGTTTGATCAAGTGAGGTACATATGCGAGACGCAAGGACTACCGCAAGCCCATCTGCTCAACATGGCCAGCAAGGTTCACAATTTTTTCAAGCTCACCGCCAACAGTCAAGGAGAGAATAAATGGCAGCTCAAGCCCAACAAGAAGCGTCCCCCCCTCATGCACAGAAGGCTGTACCCTGGGGAAGCAGCAGGGGTCGACGGATCGGAGGAAGTACATCCTCTCCTCCCTGGACCAGCTGGAGACCATGGAGTTCACAGAGCACGACCCAGAGCTCCGCAACGAAGACGTGGCAGCAGAAGTTGTGGACTGCCGGAACATGGTGCAGCTCCTCAAGCAGATGTTAACCTTGGACTCCCACCAGAGGATCCTACCCAATGCAGCCTTACACCATCCTTTCATCAGCATGCACCACTTACGCATGTACCCAGACTACAACCGCTACTATGAGAAGTCCGCTCAGGCTCTCCGTGAAGCCCTGATTCAGGATACAGCTCCAGAGCTGTAGGTCTCACCGTCTGAATGCAGAGGGGGGCCAGCGGTTCCTGTACCCCAGGGAGAAGGGGGCTCACCAGTCATGTCCCCTAGGTCAAAATCCCCATGACCACAGGGAGAGCTACCCACCATCCTCAGAGGGCTTCCAAGGTAACAATGGGGTTCTCTCCCAGAAGACCCCAGTGAGCCTCAGTCCCCCACAGCGCTGATTGAAGACCCGATGGAGAGCCTGTGCATTGTGGACGAGGCCACCATGGGGGTATGGGTGGAGGAGGACGCCCAGTGTGCCTTCCATTCGTCCAGGTCTGTGAAACTCTCAGGTCTCCAAGCCGACCTCCAGACAAGTGAAAGCGGTGCCCTCCAGGAGACTGAGCTAAACTGTACTCTCTGAGGCTCCACCAGCAGAGTGGACCCATGCTGTCCTATTTCAACAGGCTGTGTGAGAGCCAGCGCCTGAGGCAGTCAGTGGCTAGGTCCTCACGGTCCGATCCTACGCACTGGTTGAGCTACACCTCTGGGCCCCAGGTGGACAAAGCAGGTGGGCCCAAAGGCTCCAGTCTCTTTTTTAGGGACTCTACCAGCCAACAGGACCTTGCAGGACCCAGGGAGCAGGCAGTGGCAAAGGAGGCAGCCTGTGATTATGGCCTGGAGGTTAGAGTATGTCATTTTGGAGATACAAAATCATGTTCAGTAGAGATTAGGACCATAATACTGTAAAAAATACTGTGGAGATTACAATTCTGGAACAGTTTTGTAATTTTGGTATCCCACTCTCCCACAGGAGATCCAGTTTCTCCTTTTTGAACCTGAAGGCTACTCCTGTCAATCCAGAGGTGGCCTCCTACCTGGGCTACGGCCCCCCAGCCTGCTGTAGCCATGCAGCAGCACTACCTCCACTACCGAGTCTCCTGGAGGGAGGGGGTCAGCAGATACATGTGCCAGTGCCGCACCAAAGCTGAGGGCTTCCAACAGCTCCTCTTATTCAATGTGATCTTCTCAATGCACAAAACAGACACTCTGCCAATGCAAAGCAGGCCTGAATAGACAAGTAAACCCGCTTTTTAAAACAGTCCTCTGAGAATGTTGTCGTAATGAGTTTCATATTTGACTGCACAATGGATAAATACATTTATAATTTGCAAGACTGCATGCATTTTTCATGGTAATAAAATAAGAGTTATTCCAAACACTTGTGCATACAACTGCTAAACATGGAATGATAGACAACTGTTTAAATTCAATTTATTAGGGACATTACCGCATAAAAGGAAGTAGTGTGTACAAAATGCAATCAATATCGTACAATACTAGCGCTTGCCAAATAATACACAGTGCAGTGCTTTTAAACACTTATTTTGACAGTTGCATTGACAACATTCTCCACTGCACTGCTCACATAAAAACACGCTCCACGCAGTGCAAATTCCAGAAAAATACATTTTCTGGACTTTATTGCACACATATGAAATCACTTACTGCACATTTCTATGGCAAACCTACTAGTTTGAAAGCAAGAAGGATTCAGAATGATTGAATTGAAAAAAAAACCTAGTCTAGGCCACATAGAAAAACAAGGCACAACACACCAATCATACATGAAAAATAATAAAAAGGATCAAACCAGCATGCCTAGAAACGTCAGTCCAAACATTCAACACAATAATATAGCAATCTCCCTGAGATTCACTGGGATGTATTCCCAAAGAGTTAAAGTTTTTAATAAACACAGGCTTGTGTATTGATCATTGAGGCGATAAGACACACTGCAGAAGGCAGCATAGTTTTACCCATCTTCTGGTACAGTACATATCTACTACTACTCCTGCAATTATAAAGAAAATTGTGCTGCAATTTAAGAAATCATCCCAGAAACTGCTGCTGATTAGAACTAGTGTACAGGGACAGAGAGAAGAAATGTGCATACTTGGCAACAACAAAAAACTTTGAATCCAGTTTCGACATGCTATATTGGCCCGCTTACATCCTATTCCTCCCCATGCTTGCTTGGAGGACACAAGCCCTGTAACAGTCTAGAGCGGCGGTTCCCAACTCCAGTCCTCAAGTACCTCCAACAGTACACATTTTTATTGTAGCCCCAGACAAGCACACCTGATTCAACTTGTCAACTAATCATCAGGCCCTCAATGAGTTGAATCAGTCGTTTTTTGGACGGGGATACAACAAAAACGTGTGCTATTGGGGGTACTCGAGGAGTTGGGAACCACTGGTCTAGAGTGTAGTATTGTATCTAACACACCATTTTGAGGTCGGTGTGCTGGTGGATTGGGGTGCTGTAGGCAGAGTCCCAGTCCCTTTCGAACACGGCCTGTAGTTGTGCCTGGACCGTAGGCTCCACTGACTGGGCAGCTGTTTGGTTCACCACCAAAGCCGATCCAGCAGTGTTCACAAAATAGTCTCCAGACCAGTTAGAGGTACCTGGTGATCAATGGGAAACACAATAGAGTTGCATTTTGTAGTGCATGGGATCTGATATGTGCAGACATTCTGAGAAGTTACCTCTGGTTTTAACATTAGAAATGGTTGATTGGAATGATACAGTAGCATGACTGGTGCATATGCTATCTAGGAGAGAGAATTACCTATGTAGGCAACCTTGTCTGTCACCATGTACTTGTTGTGGTTGACTCTGGCAAAGGGGATTTCTTTCTGCTTTGGATTGACTGGCACAATAAAGAGTTTCTGTAAAACAGTGAAGAAGAGTTTATTATCTAACAATTGCTCTTCTGGAGGAGCTTGACATACTAAGGATGATAAGTAAAGTGCATGAGTAGCAAGAGGTCCTACTCACCACCTGGACATCCAGCTTCGCCTTGGGTTCCTGCACTGAATCCAAGGCTTTCAGGAAGGGGATCATGACAGGCGAAGAGCTCGCCCAACAGCTGATGAGCAGGCGCACCTTCACCCGCTTCTCGTATGCCACACGTCTGATCTGAGTGTCAATTTCTGCCCAGTAACTGTAGTGGACGCCACACAGAGGGTTAGGCCAGAGTCATATGGGTTAAGCCTTGTGTGCTTTATTAATTATACACTGAATACATAAAAATCGCACACTTTGGTGAGGTTAACACATTAAAATAGAAGGCTTACCGTTTGGGTTGTGAAAACTCCATGGTGGGCAGGTAGTTCATGACAGCGATGTAGACAAACTCCCGTGCGTCCTCCATCACACTGAGAATAGACTGCAGGTCTCCGGTCCTCCCAGCAGCACAGAAAGATGGTGGAGAGCTCTGAGGGTACAGCACAGTCAAATTAACTATAGTAGTATGCTGAACATAGGACCAGAGAAAAGGAATATGGAGAATTACATAACCAGACTTCACAAAAATTGTCCAATTTGTATTATATGATCCAATTATTGGATTACTTTCTCTGAAAATGTGCACCTTCAGTCAATTCTTACCGACAGATATACGCTGGAGGCTGTGCCGTTGAGTGGCAGCTGCAGGGGCGTGTCCTTGTTGTAAGGAGTGTTGAAACTGCTGGGCCAAGGAGACGGGATGGGTGTGTCTTTTTGCCCAAGGTACCAGTAGGCCTGGAAGATCTTCCCCAGGTCTGCAGCCAAGCAGCTGCAGTTGTACACCACAGCTCCCAGCTCCTTTACCTAAACAGGACAGCAACAGAGGACATGTTTCACAGATTAAACCAAAGCTACTTTCCCACCACTTGATGTGCTAATTTTAGACAATACCCTGCCACTACAAACTTGTGATACGTTTACATTTGAAAAGAACAAGGAAATATAATTACTTCCTCCAAAAACCACAAGCATAACTTTTCAAATGGTTGAAGGAACTAATTTTGAGCAATGGATTTTTTTATAAACAAAAACAAACAGAAATGATGGGGGTGAGGCGGGGTTTGAGGGCACAGAGGAGACTCACCTGGGTAAGGGACCTCCAGTCCATGTTGGCACTGCCAATATAAATGTGCTTGTTGTCTACCACCCAGAACTTTGTGTGAAGTACTCCAGTGGTCAAATCCCGCATGTTCACAGCTCTTACATCAGCACCTAAAAAAAAAAAAAAGAGCTACCATTATCACAACAAAAAGCAAACAGAATAATACTTCCTTAATGTAGGTAGCAGCTTGATTGGTGTCAATTTAACTTACATTTTACTTTAATTTAACAAAATCAATGGAATTGGAAACAGAAATGCAGTCAGAGAACCCCTTACCAGAACTTTTTAAGAGATTAATGTCTTCCTGAGGTTGGGACTCTCTTGGTGTATTTACAGCGATGCGGACAGAGAGCTTCCCAGACACCTGAACTAGCCTATTCAGGACATCCTCACCCTATAGACAAAAGATAACTGTTTAGAATTAAATAACCCACATCTACCAACAGGTTAGATCTGACATCGCATTACCTGCCAATCACAGAACACACTCACCTGATTCGCTGTTGGCTCCTGAGTGCCTGTATCTTTGTTGGTGAGCGTCCAATAGAAAGACGCAATGTCCACGCTACTGCGAGCCTCACTAATCAGGTTGAGCCAAGCCTGGTAGATGGATGGGTTGGTGACACTAGAGTTGAACTCTAACCCCTCTGGGATGCTCTCCAACAGAACGATTCTGGAATAGAGAAAGGAAGCATCATTGTTTTACTACATCCTTGAACAGTTAATGATAGGACCTGTTCTGCAAAACATGACCATGGTGGTTAAACACATAACCACAAATGAGTTAAAGCTGCAGAATAATAGAGTATGAATGAGAAGAATAAGATGTTTACAGTGAGCACATGAACAGTGGGAATTGGGCATTGTCCCACTCACTTGCAGGGGTCGGTGCAGGTGTCAGTGAGAGGAAGTGGGACCTTGAAGCCGGGCTTGTTTGGGGAGGAGTTAACCACGGGAAGCAGCAGGGTCTGGAGGAACAGGGCAGCCAATAGCAGAGTGGCCACCCCAGTGAGACCCAGCAGACATCTATAATACTACACACAGAGATGGCTGGATGAGGAGCACAGTCATGTAGAGGCGACCGTGACCAAACCACCCTGACCAAAGAGGAATGAGATAACGGTTATGGAACGGAGGTTGTATATAATCCCCATGAGTCCTGTGAGAATCTGTCTGGGTAAAGGACTATTTTGCCTCTAATTCAGTGGTTGTTGTTTTCAGTAGTCCATAGTAGACACATTCACAAAAAAATTGCATTTCAAAAACGATGCCCGAGTAGATATTTAGCTTTGAATGTCCTGATCAGTCCTGATGTTGCCAGTTTGAGTCAATTCCTACAACTCCCAAGATTCCCCTCTCTCTAACTGGCTGGTGTGTTGTTTGAACTTGGTCCAACACGTAGGTGTTAAAAGTGCTTCAACCTCAAATATAAGACAGGAGAGATTATTTCACAGAAAATAATAATGTTCCTCGAGTTGCCGGAGTTTAGAGTGAAGAAAAGAAGCTAACAGCCATGCTCTGTGCCCTCTTAAGTCTCGTCATTAAGCAGCCCAAGCAGAGCCGTTACTATGGATACTCACAGACACACGCAGAGCCACGATGAGCAGAGCGAGCAGGGTGCAGGTGACACACAGAGAGGAACAGCTAATGGATTTACTAATGGAGGAAGTTATTTCAGGTTTTGGGCAAAAGCTATCTGGCCT
The DNA here is from genome assembly GCF_965601325.2 of Salmo salar. NCBI lineage: Eukaryota > Metazoa > Chordata > Actinopteri > Salmoniformes > Salmonidae > Salmo > Salmo salar. The sequence continues at coordinate 123,122,715 of NC_138299.1, forward strand.
GGGTAGGGTCTAAATGTCGCTGGCATGGGTAGGGCTCAGGCAGGGCTCTAGAAAACATTGGTCACAGAAGATAACTTGAATTACACGCCCAACGTCAGTTGAACAGCGCGAGAGGTGGAGTTAGCCAGCGCGTGCTGCTTTCTGACAATCACTGGCATAGGAGAGCAGGGTGGAAGTGCAAAGTCTCGCATGCAACTTTTTGACAGATGGGGTGTTTTGATAGCTATGATGCAACCATATGCTAAATGATGATATTTCCAGACCGCATGCATGGTGGATTGACTAGAAATACACGTGAAAATGGATTTAGGGTTTTGCCCTTTAACTCACATCCTTGGCCACTGACTAAAGTGTGTGTCTGACTGTAGGTTTCAATCATCTTTTTACACCATTTTCATTAGGTTACTTGGTAAATATCATTAACATTTGATACCATCTGTCCTTTCCTGCAGGACTCTTCTCTCCTTGACTCCACATCACACATCTGCACCAGAAGAAGATAATAACAAGTTAGAAAAATTAAGACAAAAGTCTACCAAAACTTACGACAACAGTACTGACAAAAACCTCACCTTCTCGTATGGAATATCAGAAATCATTGTTACAGAGTATTGTCTCTTTGGACAAAGTTCTTCAGGATTCTGATCAGAAAATGCAGCTCAGAAAAGGCTCTAAACAAAACAGAAGAAAATGACATCAAATCATGTAAGACCAAGCTATATATTTTTACATTTTAGTCACTTAGCAGACTCTCTTATCCAGAGCAACTTACAGGAGGAATTTGGGATAAGTGCCTTTCTGTTTGTCATTGAAGTGACAGGAACCATGTTGAGCTGTATCTCTACGGTGCCTGATGAGTGACCTAACTCACTGTGCCCCTATATCACAATGAATGGTGGAGTACAGTACTCTGTCAGTAATGTTATTCCAGCCACGACACACCATTGTCGCCACACTGCCTCTGCCCCTCCAATTCTATAGGAGCGTGTCAAGACCTATTCATAATAGGAAAGTTCTGGGTGTCATTAACAATATAGAAGAAGAATGACTGATGTCAAAGCTACAGGCCAGGAGTGTTTGCAGGCAGGTGTTCACGATAATGCACAGGCCTATATGGTGCACACTACACATATAATTTGACAAAAAGTATGCGAGATCCTTCAGAGCACATTTTATGGCGCAACATTTCATTTGTAGAACGCATTTCACATGCTCATGACTCCAATTGGATAATATGCGTTTTCTGGACAAAATGTTACAGAAAAGCAGAAGCTGAAACTGTTTCTGAGGAGAAGTTAAATTAGCTGTCTCTGGGCTGCAAGTAACGTCTCAACTGAGGGCAGGGCTCTAGCGACTTCATGAATGCGCTATCAAGCTACATGAACTTAAAAGGCAGAATATTAACAGAATCACGTTGACCATTTTGGGTAACACACAAAAATAACAAATGCTTTTAGTCTAACAAATGACATTGTTAGTGCTAAATTCAACAGGGAGCCTCACACAAAACAGGTCTGTTGTGGTTGACCTTGTCTGTTTATCTCTTCGTAAGAATCTACATTTGCAGGGAAATACGAGTTAGAATGCTTATGGGGTGAGTCAGCGTTAGAGAAAATACTATTTATTTCAAGCTTCACCCTTGAAATGGTTCTTCAACTACACCATGTCATTATCTTCAACTACCATGTCATTAGGGAAGATAAGATTACTTGTTGGATCTTGCCCCATGGTAATTGGCAATAAGTCATGGACAAACACAGGTATGCGTTGTTCCCACATCCATGGTATAGTGAAATAAAGACTGATAAAACATATAGTTTCAGATGTTATGTTTATGTTCCTATTTCTCCCTTGCCAGTAAATTGGAGTCGTACCACGAATGAATTGCCTATGGACATTGAAAAGTGATCTGGGTGGAATACCCAGTGTAGGCCTGTGCCAGTTGCCTGTTTTTATTTGCTGAACTTGCCAGTGAACTAGATATCATATTGCATGAGTATTGTACCCGTTGATCATGAATATACCTTCATCAAAAGCTTACAGCAATGACATTGTTTCGATGTTTGGAGCGTGCCTAGACGATCAAAGGCTATATAAGCGAGAAGTAAAACAACAACAAAGGGCACTCATATCCATACCTGAAATCACGTGGCCAGTCCGTGTGAAATCTTTCATGGAGTAAATGATCCTTAATGTTATTTACCGGTTACATTAGCCTACTGTTTTTAACAGTTACATGTTGATAAACAAAATGCAATGCCAGAAAGAGAAACGACCAGAGCACACCAGTTCCAAATAAGGCTACACCGTCTCGAGCTTGTGGTCATGTGACCAAGTCTAAACAACCAATGAAAATCCAACCCAACGTCATATGTGAGGCATCACAGCTAAAGTCTGAAACTAGTTCGCGAACATACTGGTCTCGACAAGAACAAAACTGCCGGGAGGTTATCTTCTGCACGGTTCAGCCAATCCAGTAAATGTGGCGGAGTGGTTAAAATAGACTGTCGCCTTGTTAACGCCAAAAGCGGATGTCGCGTCACAGGTTATTTTTCCATTTCCCCCGAAAACCAGAACATCCCGTCGTCGGGGACTCTGCAGGCTAGGCAGAGGCTACATCCATAGAGATACATAGAGGACTCATCTGTGCCATTATAGCATCTGTGACAGGAAGGCCAGCGCCATTGAGGCAATCTCCATTTGGAAGTAGTACATTTTATCCTTCACGATTAGCTGATCCCTTCTGATGACCCAGTTGGACATGACTCCAACAGGGTCACCAGGAGGGATCAGCCAATGAAGTTGGAAGTCCCACCTAGTTGACTACATTAAAATGGTGGATGGTAATATAGCTTTTTGGCCACTGGAGGCCTCTATCCTACTCTATGGCTACATCACACCAAAAGCTCCTCACTGCACTCGCGATGTACTTTGAAAACCGAATGAGGGCACTGTAAGATCATAGCAAATCCTATTGGGTTTATTCTTGGCATTGCCATAGAAACCTGTTGTTTCTACACATTTTCAACATATGTTCGACTGCAATGTAGCCTAGGCCTAAAGGAGCTTTATGGCTAACCCTCTCTAAGGGAGGCAGTAGGTATATACAGTACCTATTATGATGGCCAATTTTATCTGATTATACTGATTCTGGCAACAATCCACAATTACTGTGACTGATACCAAAAGCAGGTAATGCGTAGGCCGAATGGAGAAGTCCCTTTTATAGTGTGTACTCTCCAACAAAGGTGTTATGTCACAAACTCAATAGTGGCGCCGCATAAGACCCCAACTCTGTTCAGATTAATGTTGATAATAAACAATACGCAAATATATGCTTATAATAGCAAAAAATAACAATAATCTATACATCATCATCACACGCACACATACACACACTGTTTATTTGATCATAAAGTGTTGCGTAATTTGCTGCGTGTTTCAGTGCATTGAGGCAAGGTGCGGGAAAACGAAGCGGTAATAACGTCCCCAGGGAGGGGACAGCGGTTGAAGGGCGAGGCCCTCGGGAACTGTTGCTCATCCAGGATACGATCCGGTGAATAACTCTGAAACTGTCGCTCATCCAGGATACGATAAGGTGTATAACTCCTCGCGTCATACCAAGTAACGATACTTTCTCTATGAATTATGCTGTAGGTATGGACATTGTCCATATACTCGGTGGTGCTCTGACCAGTTCTAAATGGTGCGATGAAAAAGTACATATATATTTTTTTATAAATACACATAAGTAAATAATGATCACTTGCATGTGAAGGAAGTGACGTTGGATAATGTTGACTATTGTTTCTTGTTTTGCCTCTCGTTGGCCGACTGCAAGGCAAACGTATTCATGGAAATGTTTTTAATAATTAGTTTAGAATAGATCTAACATTTTATTAGGCCAAATTATGTTAAAAGTCATACATTCAAATATTTAGGGTGTTTTTTTTAATGACAGCCCAGAGACCAGGCAACTGCCCCCCAAAAATGTTTGCCTACTGTTTGGACGGTGTCTGCGGGTCCTTTCATGTGAACCCGGTGACTCCGCCCCCCCCCCCCCGACAATTATCCCACCTTAGAATCAAAGACGATACATACCTATTCTGATATAACTTCACGTTCATGCCCTCGAGGGTTGACCTGACATTTGTTTAGCCAACGGCAAACCAGACACACTCCAGGTTGCAAAGACTGACTAGGGCCTAGCCTAACCCAGATCGAATACCTGCTATTGATTGTTTCCAATCAATTTGTTAATAATAATACTTTTTCATTTGTAAACTGCATTTCGACGCTCAATGCGCATAAGGTAGAAAACAAAACACAGACAAAAGTTGTCAACCATACATTGAAAAGCAAGCACAATACATCATACCATTACCTACTAAGACAAAATACAGACTTGAATGGCTAATATGCCGAAATCACTCTGCCATTTCCTGGTTGCAAAAATTCGAATAGTTTCCCTAATTTCAGTTTATCTGACAAAACAAGCAATGAATGGTGTAGAGAATCATTGTACCATCTAAACCGTTGGGAAATATATTTTCAATAACCCAAAATATTTTATTTTCAGCTGTTTGAAGCTGGTGTACAAAACGGAAAGTAAGAAAAAACTAAACTTAAGAATGAAAAGCATAGAAAAAGCGCCTATAGAACAGATCACCCGCTTATGATACTTGCTTTCAATTAGAATGGTAGAATGGCAGATCTATAACAGATTTCTATGTGAATTTGGTGGGTCACCCCAAAAATTCATATTGCTGATTAAGCGGTCAAACATTAAAAGCTAGCTTGAATAGGTAGGTCTTTAGTTGTGTTTTAAACAAGGAAATTGAAGAGGCCTCCTTGACATGTGTAGGTAGCGCATTCCAGAGCTGAGCGGCCACATGTGAGAAGGCCCTGTCACCCATGCTGCACTGGTTTGTTGCTGGTGTGACCAGGCTGTTTGAGTCCGATAATCATTGTGTGCGTACTGGGGAATAGTTTGCTAGAAGTTGGTATATGTATTTAGGTGCATCACCCTTGAGGGCCTTAAATGTGAGCAGCAGAATCTTACATTTTACCCTGTATTGAACAGGAAACCAATGAGGTTGAATAAAACGGGTGATGTGGGTTTTTGTGTAGTTTGTGAGAGGATCTTGGCAGCTGTGTTCTGGATCATCTGGAGTTGAGACAGGAGTTTTAGAACACCTACTTATTCAATGTTTTTTCTTTATTTTTACTATTTTCTACATTGTAGAATAATAGTGAAGACATCAAAACTATGAAATAACACATATGGAATCATGTAGTAACCAAAAAAAGTGTTAAACAAATCAAAATATATTTTATATTTAAGATTCTTCAAATAGCCACTGTTTGCCTCGATGACAGCTTTACACACTCTTGGCACACTCTTGGCATTCTCTCAACCAGCGTAGTGTATTTGTGTGTCGTCAGCATAAAAATGAAAGTGTAGTCCAAATCCTCTGATTAATATATCAAGTGGCAGCATGTACCGTATGTAGAGAACAGGAGTGGCCCCAGAACAGAGCCCTGTGGGACCCCTTAATGTGACCCTAAATATGTTTGTGCTTTCCACAGTAGGCCTACCTACTGTAACCACATGGTGCCAGAAAGTCTGAAAGAGGAGGGATGGAGATGGTGAATTTGATGAAGCTTACTAGTTCCTCTCTGCAAGGGATGGTTATCCAGTTGATAAGGTTAGGTTCACTTGATGGATGCCTTCTCACAATGTGAAATGTCTGTAATCTACTTGAGGCTGAAGACTAAAACTCAATTATTAGGCTCATACAGTCTACCTTCCTCAAGAACAGTGTAATTCAAAAGAGACATCTCCACTGTCAAACTCCCCCCATAACTGATGCAATATCCTGACAGATGAAAGGACACTTTATTAAACTATCTTTACAGGCAAATAAACCCTGCTTTGGAAAGCTGCTTCAAACAAATCTCTGACTGACCACAGGAGAGAAAAAACCTGTCAAATGTTTGCCTTTTGGTGGTTCCATAGTGATAAATGTAACCTGGTTTATGTAGGTGGCCTCTGCAAAGTGTACACCTTCACAATAGGCTCTTTGCACATGCTAGCTCAATTAGCTTGCTGGTTCGTGGGACCTGTATGACTGTCCAGGCCAAATGAAAAGCATGAAAAGCATACCGAGTACACTCTTGAGTCAATGTTGACATTGTGTGATTAAAAGCCTAGGATTGGTGGCTGGGCAACTATTGTTGCACCTATCAGCAGTGGAAAAGTCCTCACCTTTGCCTTTTTGGCTTGACTTTTTCTCTCTATCCAGAGTATTTTTTTATTTAATTCTTTATTTCACCTTTATTTAACCAGGTAGGCCAGTTGAGAACAAGTTCTCATTTACAACTGCAACCTGGACAAGATAAAGCAAAGCAGTGAGACAAAAACAACAACACAGAGTTACACATGGGATAAACAAACGTACAGTCAAAAACACAATAGAAATATATATGTACAGTGTGTGCAAATGTAGTAAGGTTAGGGAGGTAAGGCAATAAATAGGCCATAGTGGCAACATAATTACAATTTAGCATTAACACTGGAGTGATAGATGTGCGGATGACGATGTGCAAGTAGAGATACTGGGGTGCAAAAGAGCAAAAAATTATAATAGTAGGAGGAGAATGACTGTCAATCTGTGGCCCTTGAGGTGTAGATTCAAGTTCTCATTGATGTTAATTTCCAAAACGTTGGGTCAAACACCAAGAATATCAGAGGTGATATCACCAGACAGAGTGATAATAAATTCATGTGAGAGGCACAGGTGAGTGTGGCGGGTTGGTGAGGGGGCGGGGGGGGGGGGGGGGGGGGGGGCATTACCATGGAGACTTCCCTTATCGCAGATTTTTTTTTATGACAGGGTGAGTCAGAACCCACTGACGCATTTCCCCTCAGTGGAGCTGTACTCATGTCCTTTCCCGGTATGTGACCTGGCTGAGGGAACCTAAACCTTTTCGCCTCTCTCTCGCCCCTCCCTCACCTTCTTCCCCTCGCTCCCTTTTCTTCTCACTCTCCCTCCCTACCTCTTTCTCTCAATTCAATTTCTATTCAATTTAAGGGCATTATTGGCATGGGAAACACATGTTTACATTGCCAAAGCAAGTGAAGTAGATAATAAACAAAAGTGAAATAAACAATAAAAACATTAACTGTAAAAATTACAATCACAAAAGTTCCAAAAGAATAAAGACGTTTCAAATTTCATATTATGTGCAAATAGTTAAAGTACAAAAGGGAAACATAAATATGGGTTGTATTTACAATGGTGTTTGTTCTTCATTGGTTGCCCTTTTCTTGTGGCAACAATCACAAATTCTGCTTTCTGTGATGGCACGCTATGGTATTTCACCCAATAGATATGGGAGTTGATCAAAATTTGGTTTGTTTTCGATTTCTTTGTGGGTCTGTGTAATCTGAGGTAAATATAAGTCTCTAATATGGTAAAACATTTGGCAGGAGGTTAGGAAGTGCAGCTCAGTTTTCACCTAATTTTGTGGGCAGATTGCATATACAGTAGCCTGTCTTCTCTTGAGAGCCAGGTCTGCCTACGGTGGCCTTTCTCAATAGCAAGGCTATGGTTACTGGGTCTGTACATAGTCAAAGCTTTCCTTAAGTTTGGGTCAGTCACAATGGTAAGGTATTCTACCACTGTGTACTCTTTGTGTAGGACCAAATAGCATTCTAGTTTGCTCAGTTTTTTGTTGATTCTTTCCAATGTGTCAAGTAATTCTCTTTTTGTTTTCTCATGATTTGGTTTGGTCTAATTGTGTTCCTGTCCTGGGGCTCTGTGGGGTCTGTTTGTGAATAGAGCCCCAGGACCAGTGTCACGGTTGTCGTAGGGTAAAGCGGACCAAGACGCAGCGGGGAAATGTGCACTCATCTTCTTTTATTTCAACGGACAAAGAAGGTAAACCAAAATAAACACGTACACAACAAAAACACAACGACTAAACAACAGGCCGGTAAGGCACAAAGCTATACACAGCACAATCTCCCACAAAACACTAAAACAAACACATACCTATTTATAGAACCCTCAATCAGAGGCAACGAGAAAACACCTGCCTCCAATTGAGGGTTCAACCCCCAATTAACTAAACATAGAAATACAAATAACTAGACTGAACATAGAAATACATAAACATAGAACAGTGCCCAAAACCCGGAATACTAAATCAAACACCCTACTAAACACACAACCACCCCGAACCACATAAAACAAATACCCTCTACCACGTCCTGACCAAACTACAATAACAAATAACCCCTATTACTGGTCAGGACGTGACAACCAGCTTGTTTAGGGGACTCTTCTCCAGGTTCATCTGTCTGTAGGTGATGGCTTTGTTATGGAAGGTTTGGGAATCACTTCCTTTTAGGTGGTTGTAGAATTTAACGTCTCTTTTCTGGATTTTGATAATCGGCTTAATTCTGCTCTGAATGCATTATTTGGGGTTTTACGATGTACACGGAGGATATTTTATATTTGTATATTTTTTATTTATTTTTTATTTATACCACCTTTCTCTCCCCAATTTTGTGGTATCCAATTGGTATTTACAGTCTTGTCTCATCGCTGCAACTCGCATACGGACTCGGGAGAGGCGAAGGTCGAGAGCCGTGCGTCCTCCGAAACATAACCCAGCCAAGCTGCACTGCTTCTTGTCACAATGCCCGCTTAACCCGGAAGCTAGCCGCACCAATGTGTTGGAGGAAACACCGTACACATGGCGACCGTGTCAGCGTGCATTGCGCCCGGCCCACCACAGGAGTCGCTAGAGCGAGAACATCCCTGCCGGCCAAACCCTCCCCTAACCCGGACGACACCTGGCCAATTGTGCACCGCCTGATGGGTCTCCCGGTCGCGGCCAGCTGCGACAGAGCCTGGACACGAACCAGGATCTCTAGTGGCACAGCTAGCACTGCGATGCAGTGCCTTAGACTACTGCGCCACTCGGGAGGCACACAGAGTATATTTTTGCAGAATTCTGCATGCAGAGTCTCAATTTGGTGTTTATCCCATTTTGTGAATTCTTGGTTGGTGAGCGGACCCCAGACCTCACAACCATAAAGGGCAATGGGTTCTATAACTGATTCAAGTATATTTAGCCAGATCCTAATTGGTATTTGTACTTTTTTTGGAACACCATTATTTTTGTCTTACTGAGATTTACTGTCAGGGCCCAGGTCTGACAGAATCTGTGCAGAAGATCTAGGTGCTGCTGTAGGCCCTACTTGGTTGGGGACAGAAGCACCAGATCATCACCAAGCAGTAGACATTTGACTTCAGATTCTAGTAGGGTGAGGCCGGGTGCTGCAGACTGTTCTAGTGCCCTCGCCAATTTGTTGATATATATGTTGAAGAGGGTGGGGCTTAAGCTGCTTCCCTTCCTCACCCCACGGCCCTGTGGAAAGAAATGTGTGTTTTCTGCCAATTTTAACCGCACACTTGTTGTTTGTGTACATGCATTTTATAATGTTGTATGTTTTTCCCCCAACACCACTTTCCATCAATTTGTATAGCAGACCCTCATGCCAAATTGAGTCAAAGGCTTTTTTGAAATCAACAAAGCATGAGAAGACTTTGCCTTTGTTTTGGTTTGTTTCTTTGTCAATTAGGGTGTGCAGGGTGAATACGTGGTCTGTCGTACGGTAATTTGGTAAAACGCTAATTTGACATTTGCTCAATACATTGATTTCACTTAGGAAATGTAAGAGTCTGCTGTTAATGATAATGCAGAGGATTTCCCCAAGGTTGCGGTTGAAGCAACCTCTTTCTCGCCCGCGGCCCTATCTTTCTCCCTCTTTCTGCCCCCATCTCTCTCTCTCCCTCTCTCTCTCGCTCTCTCTCGCTCTCGCTCTCTCTCTCACTACTCGTGCTGTAATAATGAAACATCATTATACATAAGTCATATAATATAATAATGACACATCATTATAAATAAGTCATATACTACCTGCTTAACATATTATGTTTTTATCTGTGCCAAAACACCTGGCTCTGTTTTGAACTGCCTAGCCAGCCTGTGATGCAGTAGATCATGTCAGACTCACAGTGACCACCTGACCAGAGACTCGCTGTGGTACTCATACCTTTGGTGAGTGTTCCTGTTTTGGTTAATGAATACAGACAGTGCCTGAAGTTGTAGTTGATGTAATTTAGGACACTTTGCTGGATGGATTCAAGTCAAACATAGCTGTAATCGTTTGTCTCAATACGGTTTTGATAACATATACAGTATTTTCTACAGGACAATGTAGGGGAGACTTCAGAAACAACTCACCCCGACTGACTCATTTGTTGTTTTTCATCAACCTGGTATATTTTCTTATCATCATTAGGATCTCTCTCTCTTTCTCTCTCTCACACACACACACACACACACACACACACACACACACACACACACACACACACACACACACACACACACACACACACACACACACACACACACACACACACACACACACACACACACACACACACTCACACACTATTGTAACGCGTGATGTTAAAAAGACCTCTCTGTTTTGGCTTCCTTTCAAACTCAACATTTGTATTTCCATGTATTATGGATCCCCATTAGCTGCTGCCGAGACACAATTAAGGCACAAAACAAGTTATATACAATTAAAAACATGACATTACATTTCACAACAGATTTCACAATACATTAAGTGTGTGCCCTCAGGCCACTACTCCACTACCACATATCTACAACACAAAATACATGTGTACATGTGTGTATAGTGCACATGTTATTATTTGTGTGTGTGTGTGTGTCTGTGCCTGTGGGTGTGTGTCTCTTCAGAGTCGTTGCTGTTCCATAAGGTGTCGTTTTATCTGTTTTTAAAATCTGAGTTCACTGCTTGCATTTGTTACTTCATGTGAAATAGAGTTCCATGTCGTCATGGCTCTATGTAGTGCTGTGGGCCTCCCATAGTCTGTTCTGGACTTGGGGTCTGTGAAGAGACCTATGGCGAGATGTCTTGTGGGGTATGCATGGGTGTCTGAGCTATGTGCTAGTAGTTTAAACAGACAGCTCGGTAAATTCAATATGTCAATACTTCTCACAAATACTGTACAAGTAGTGATGAAGTCAATCTCTCTTCTACTTTGAGCCAGGAGAGATTGACATGCATATTATTAATGTTAGCTCTCCGTGTACATTTATATTTCCTTCTGAAGGTGTGCACACATATTTTCTACAGGGCAATGTAAGGGAGACTTTAGAAACAACTCACCCTGACTCTCTCTCTCTCTCTTTCTCTCTCCCCACACACACACACACACACACACACACACACACACACACACACACACACACACACACACACACACACACACACACACACACACACACATTTACTGCTACCCGGATCTTGAGAAAGCCCTTTGCATGCTGTAAGGATTTGGAGAAGAAACAGTGTAGATCTAATCCTGTAGCTTGGTAGCCATTGTGAGTGTGAAACAGGGTGGCACGCCTATTCAAACACACGCTCTGGGCCCACCTAGTCTTAGGCTATGGCCATAACAATGGATGAAAACTTGCACAACTGCAGCTTAAATTGTATTCAATATTATTTTCATCCTTTATTTTGGATATAGGTACCAGTATTTCAGCAACCCAACACTAATGTTTTTTAACTGTGAATTACCAGTTATAGTCAAAGTGACATCCAAAAGTCCAGAACAAAGTTAAATTCCTATGCTAGAGAATAGGGTAGAGCAATCTATCTCTCAGAGGACAGTAGTCTTTGGCCCTAGAGATAACCTGGTTGGCAGCCTGCACTGGAAAGGGTTAACTTTCTGTTGGCCCTCTCTCTTTTGGACCTGGTGACCTGGAGACGTGTATAAGGGAGAGGGGAACGAGAGTGGAACATAGAAGAGTTTGTTCACCCGGGTGAAGGCTGGCAGATAATGGACTAAGGTATGGGGGTGTGGGGGTCAGAGAGGAGGATGGGAGGGATGGACGGGATGAGTAGAGTGACTGGGAGCTGGTGGGGTGAGAGAGGTAGGGGAGGAGAAAGGGGTGAGTGGGACGGGGCAGAGATCCCAGGTAACTCATTAGCCCGTCTGGTCGAACAAGGACGGTGAGCGGGAAGAGGTGGGGAAAGAGGATTATCTGAAATATCGATCCAAATTAATGCAAATCCCCAATAGTTGTTGCTCCAAGCTTTCCGGCAGTTATTTTTCTGGACAAAAGGTGTTTGCATAAGCATCTTTATAGAAAATTACAAAGGATACCCTTTTGACTTACAAGGGTTTAGTGTGAAGTGCCTGTTTCTGTTGCATAAAGCTTTATAATAACACCTACACTAGCAAAGCTTTTTGAGAGTTTTGGGATTCTGTGTTTTGCCCACCCGAGAATTGACAGTTGTTCACTTTTTGTTGTTGTGTAAATTCACAGTAATTATATTATATACGGTACTTTCAAAATTAGGAAATAACAGGAAGTAGACTGAATTGGACCAACTGGGTGAGAGTTCAGAGGTCACAGACCTCAGTAGTAATGGATACCTCACACTTGCTGGCCCTTATAATACAGTATATCTCAACAGTCAGGGATAATAACTATTAGCTCTAGATGGAATGAGGAATCACATGGTTGGATGATTAGGATATACGCTATACCTTCCAATAGGTGGCTTCCAGTGTCACCAACACAAGCTCCTTTGCAGTTGGTCCCCTTCCTCTTCTTCCTGTCCATTTCTGTTGGGCTGGCCTTATCTGTCGCTGTCCTTGGCCCCTACACCTGTAGCAGCAGGCCACAGCGCCACGGGCTACTCATTAACTAGGACTTTATTTTATCCACCACAGACTGACGGCCCCTGGGTCAGTGCCTGGTGCAAATGCCAGGACCGGGGGCGAAACTGAGACACAGGTTCCTGCCTGGAACCCATTTCCAATGAAATACAACAAATAGGGTAATCAGAAGAGGGAGGATGGGTTGATACATAGGTTAGCAAGTAAAACATGAGAGGGAGGTCTAATAATTAGGTGGGAATTTTACATTTCAAACCAAGACTGACTGAGTAACTGTGAGCTGGAGTACGCTGTCCTGTTAAAAGATCCCGTTTAGATTTAGGCTATGGTTTCCAGTGCAGCTACTCTGAGGGGTTTGGGTTGAACTCCTTTTGATGTTGGGTTTGGTTGGATCGTCTGAAAGAACAGAAGGAAAGACTCAGGTGTTGCTGTTCATCATTGTTGAGTTCTATTTAAGTTGTTTTGTTTGTAGTTGTTCAAATATTACGATTGTACAGACGGGTTCAACTTTTTTCTAATCTGACGTGTACTCTGGTAACTACTGGAGTAAAATGCGGTTTTGACCAATCATTAATACAGGTGGTATGCGACGGTCTTATCAGTTGGCGCAGCAGCCAGTGTGGGGACTGAAAAAATATATAAAGGCCCTTATCAGTTCATGTTGGACAACAACATTGCAAGTCTGCTAGCAGCCAACCCCTGACATAGGAAACATTAAAAAACGGATTGAAGTGTTTGAATCATCCTTTTTGATACACAACAAACCGTGTTGATTTGTATTTTGTTAAACCCTGCTAGCAGATTGCAGTCACTTCGATAGGCTACTTTAATTAATGATGTGCTTCCTTAGTGATTTCAAGCTTCTATTTAGAAGTGAAAATATTGCCAGTACTGTTAAATGTTAGGCTTTGAACTCTTTCATTGTTTTGGTAACGTGATTAATGTCCATAAGAAAATGGCAAGGTGCCTTGGTCCCAACCCGTCAATGGAGAACGGGAGAAACCCACATTTCCAAACGTTGGCCTGTCAATAATGTGCGTGACAAATTGGGAGAAAAGCTTGCTGCCATTGTCTACGGAGAGCCGTGGAATCCCCATCCTTCACCCTCCAACATGTCACCTCCCAATGTATCCTCGTCCAAACTCTCCCTCTTAGCTCTCGCGGCCAGTTTTTAAGGGAGTTTTCACCTCGTGTTCTTTTGGGAGTTTTCAGCTGTCTAAAGAACACATCCATCAGTCAGGTGACTGACCTAGCGCTCGACAATCAACGGCAAACATTCCAGACCATCACTGCTTTACAGGCACCGTCAATAGTGGTGGAGAGGAGAGGGCTATCCAGCATACTGAAGAGGTAGTTGGAAAGGCCTATAAAGAAAATAGAGAATTTACAGAATGAATGGGTCTGCTGAAACATTTCTTCTCTCACACGCTGTGAAAGAGATTCATGTACAGTAGCACAAAAGCTTTGCAGGAAGAGAAATGTGTGTGGGAAAAGAGAAAGGTGTTTCAGAGTGCTGGTCTAGGACCTTGTAACAACGGTTAATGTAATAACACTGGTTAGTGTAATAACACCGGTTAATGTAATAACTTTTCTAAATGTAATCGTTTAAAAAAAAAATATTAAATAAAACCGGTTAATGTAATAACATGCCGGTTAACGTAATAAAATGTTGAATGGTTAACTTTTTCCGCTAAATGTAATAAGTTATTACATTAACTGGTAGTTATTACATGAACTGGTAAGTAACAACTTTTTGTATTAATAATTTAATAACTTCAACCAATCATGTAATAACATATCAAAATCTATGTTTTTATGTTCTACTTCCCTCAATTTGATGCACATGCCACCACTGACTGCCAATTACAACACAAACAAACTCATACACATCATACAGGAATACTCATGCATAAAGACATAAAACGTCTTTATTTAGGCCAGGATTCAAACCGATCTCCATCTTTTCGGTTATGTAGCGTTTAAAGGCACTGTTGTCGGGAAGATCGCATTCAAAGCAAATGTTGCAGATGTCGGCTCAGTCATTTAAATGTCAACCGCACCACAGTGCAGATCTTTCACAGTCACAATTTTTGTTCAACTGGAACTTGTATTTTTGCAGTACCTAACCCCTGACACACCATACACACAACAGGAAGTGTATCATGATCCTATGTGGAGTTGCCGTAAAACACTAGCATCTCGTTTTCAGGGAAACAGTATTTTCAACCTAACTTCCGTTTCCCCTGAAAAATGCATGCTACGCATGCTACGGTAGATTACATGATGAGTAACCTTCTTGAGACCTTGTGGCAGACTGGGTAATAGAGACCTTGGTTAGAATCCAGTCTTTGCCCAGATGGGTCTAGAAGTGTAACAAAGGTGGTTTGGTAGTTTGGGGAACCAAACTTGCATGTTAAGTAACCTTGTGTGAGACCTGAAGACTTGTGTTAGCTCCCCTGAAATAAAGAACATTACACCTTGGAACCGTTTTGTGGTTGTGCCTTGCTCGAGGGCACAACAACAGGACATGGCATCTAGGATTAGATACCAGCAACTCTTTTGGCTGGCCCCTCTACCATCTAGGCTACATGTGCCCCATAGTTCAGCAAGGTAATAGGTCACCCAGGTTTGAACTTAGTCAATAACACCAGCAACTGTCTGGCTCACACCAGACAGATTTTTCCCTGACAACCATGAGATTAAAACCGGCAACCTTCCAGTTACTGTCCTGCCACTTTAACCTCTTTAGGTATCAAAAAAGGCTTCTGAACACACACGCATGGCTTACAGAATCACCTATGTGACACTCCACCACCCATTTCACCTCCTCACAGATACCTATCCAGATCACCGCACCAATGGGACAAACTGGTTTTTAACCTACAGGTAACTGCCAAAATAAAGGAAACACCAACATAAAGTGTCTTATTAGGGTGCAGCCAGAACAGATTCAATGCACCTCCGCATAAATTCTACAAGTGTCTGGAACTCTATTGGAGTATCATTCTTCCACCAGAAATTCCATAATTTGGTGTTTGGTTGATGGTGGTGGAAAACGCTATCTCAGGTGCAGCTTCAGAATCTCCCATAAGTGTTCAATTGGGTTGAGATCTAGTGACTGAGATGGCAATATGGTTTACATCGTTTTCATGCTCATCAAACCATTCAGTGACCACACGTACCCTGTGGATGGGGGCATTGTCATCTTGGAAGAGACCACTCCCATCAGGATAGAAATGCTTCACCATAGGTACAAGGTGATCACTCAGAATGGCTGTGTATTTATTGGTGTTTACCTTGCCCTCTATGGGGTTGAGTGGACCTAAACCATGCCAAGAAAATTCACCCAATACCATAACAGAGCCACCAGATCCCTAATGTTCCCTTTATTTTGGCTGTTCCTGCAGGCCAAGCTAAGCTTAAGCGTAGACAGGGAGCTTACACAAATCTTTAGGTCTCAGACAAGTTTAACCACACCTACATCACGTTTCAGGTGCTATTTCCTACTGCCTTTGTGACCATGAGTAAAGACACTTTGCCCCTAAACTGCTACAAGGGCAATGCTGACCCTGTTCTGCTCCAAGCCTGTTCTGTGTTTGGTGTGTCATAGGGTTGGGTACGTTGACAACAAAAATACATGTTTCCATTATACAATATACTTTTATTTTGAAATAAAATCTATGTATGTGTGTTATTTTGTCACATGCCTATGTGTTCCTGTTAGTGTGTATGAATGCGTGTGTTCGTAATACATGTTGAGTCTGTTTGTGGGGGCAGTGCTGGGAAAGCTAATCTGAAAAGATAGTTTACCAAGCTACCAATTACTTCACACTGGAAGTTAAGTTACACTAAAGCTACTGTTAAGAAAAATATAGTTTATTTAACTAAAGTTACTTTGAAAAAGTAGTTCACTACAAACAAACTACTTTGTGAAAAATTGTCATATGTAAATCTGAAATTGCAAGAGTAGGTCACGCTGTACTCCGATCTTAACAGAATATGTCACATGGTACTCAGATCTTAACAGAATGTGTCACATGGTACTCAGATCTTAACAGAATGTGTCACTGTACTCAGATCTTAACAGAATGTGTCACACTGTACTCAGATCTTAACAGAATGTGTCACTGTACTCAGATCTTAACAGAATGTGTCACTCTGTACTCAGATCTTAACAGAATGTGTCACTCTGTACTCCAATCTTAACAGGATGTGTCACTCTGTACTCAGATCTTAACAGAATGTGTCACTCTGTACTCAGATCTTAACAGAATGTGTCACTCTGTACTCAGATCTTAACAGAATGTGTCACTGTACTCAGATCTTAACATAATGTGTCACTCTGTACTCAGATCTTAACAGAATGTGTCACTGTACTCAGATCTTAGCAGAATGTGTCACTCTGTACTCAGATCTTAACAGAATGTGTCACTCTGTACTCCATCTTAACAGAATGTGTCACTCTGTACTCAGATCTTAACAGAATGTGTCACTCTGTACTCAGATCTTAACAGAATGTGTCACTGTGTACTCTGATCTTAACAGAATGTGTCACTCTGTACTCCGATCTTAACAGAATGTGTCACTGTACTCAGATCTTAACAGAATGTATCGCTGTACTCAGATATTAACAGAATGTGTCACTCTGTACTCAGATCTTAACAGAATGTGTCACTGTACTCAGATCTTAACAGAATGTGTCACTCTGTACTCAGATCTTAACAGAATGTGTCACTCTGTACTCAGATCTTAACAGAATGTGTCACTGTACTCAGATCTTAACAGAATGTGTCACTGTACTCAGATCTTAACAGAATGTGTCATTCTGTACTCAGATCTTAACAGAATGTGTCACTCTGTACTCAGATCTTAACAGAATGTGTCACTTTACTCAGATCTTAACAGGATGTGTCACTCTGTACCCAGATCTTAACAGAATGTGTCACTGTACTCCGATCTTAACAGAATGTGTCACTGTACTCAGATCTTAACAGAATGTGTCACTCTGTACTCAGATCTTAACAGAATGTGTCACTGTACTCAGATCTTAACAGAATGTGTCACTCTGCACTCAGATCTAAACAGAATGTATCACTGTAGTCAGATCTTAACAGAATGTGTCACTCTGTACTCAGATCTTAACAGAATGTGTCACTCTGTACTCAGATCTTAACAGAATGTGTCACTCTGTACTCCGATCTTAACAGAATGTGTCACTGTACTCAGATCTTAACAGAATGTGTCACTCTGTACTCAGATCTTAACAGAATGTGTCACTGTACTCAGATCTTAACAGAATGTGTCACTGTACTCAGATCTTAACAGAATGTGTCACTCTGTACTCAGATCTTAACAGAATGTGTCACTGTACTCAGATCTTAACAGAATGTGTCACTCTGTACTCAGATCTTAACAGAATGTGTCACTTTACTCAGATCTTAACAGGATGTGTCACTCTGTACCCAGATCTTAACAGAATGTGTCACTGTACTCAGATCTTAACAGAATGTGTAATGCATCCTATTAAACACAAAAAAAGTTTCAAGTGAGAATTAGGCAGGTCTGACGCCCGAAAAAGAAAGGAAATTCTTGCCTACTTCATCCATTTAAAAAAAATGTTGCTAAAAAAGTAGTGTAGTTCCAGTAGTTAGCTAAACTGCCAAATGGCAAAAAAGTTATTAACCACTGAAAACACTACCAAGATCAGAATATAGTTGAACTACCACCAAGCTATTGCAAAATGTAGTTAAATTACTAGTTAAACTACATCTACATCTAAAGTCGGAAGTTTACATACACCTGAGTCAAATACATTTAAATTCAGTTTTTCACAATTCCTGACATTTAATCCTAGTATGAATTCCCTGACTTAGGTCAGTTAGGATCACCACTTTATTTTAAGAATGTGAAATGTCAGAATAATAGTAGAGAGAATGATTTAGTTCAGCTTTTATTTCTTTATTTCTTATTTCCTTCATCACATCACACGTTTACATACACTCAATTAGTATTTGGTAGCAGTGCCTTTAAATTGTTTAACTTGGGTCAAATGTTTCGGGTAGCCTTCCACAAGCTTCCCACAATAAGTTGGGTGAATTTCGCCCATTCCTCCTGACAGAGCTGGTGTAACTGAGTCAGGTTTATAGACCTCCTTGCTCGCACATGCTTTTTCAGTTCTGCCCACATATTTTCCATAGGATTGAGGTCAGGGCTTTGTGATGGCCACTCCAATACCTTGACTTTGTTGTCCTTAAGCCATTTTGCCACAACTTTGGAAGTATGCTTGGGGTCATTGTCCATTTGGAAGACGCATTTGCAACCAAGCTTTATCTTCCTGACTGATGTCTTGAGATGTTGCTTCAAGATATCCACAGAATTTTCCCTCCTCATGATGCCATCTAGTTTGTGAAGTGCACCTGTCCCTCCTGCAGCAAAGCACCCCCACAACATGATGCTGCCACCCCAGTGCTTCACGGTTGGGATGGTGTTCTTCGGCTTGCAAGCATCCCCCTTTTTCCTCCAAACCTAACGATGGTCATTATTGCAAAACAGTTCTATTTTTTTTCATCAGACCAGAGGACATTTCTCCAAAAAGTACAATCTTTGTCCCCATGTGCAGTTGCAAACCATAGTCGGGCTTTCTTATGGCGGTTTTGGAGCAGTGGCTTTTTCCTTGTTGAGCGGCCTTTCAGGTTATGTCGATATAGGACTCGTTTTACTGTGGATATAGATACTTTTGCACCTGTTTCCTCCAGCATCTTCACAAGGTCCTTTGCTGTTGTTCTGGGATTGATTTGCACTTTTCGCACCATAGTACATTCATCTCTAGGAGACAGTCTCCTTCCTGAGCGGTATGACGGCTGCATGGTCCCTTGGTGTTTATACTTGCGTACTATTGTTTGTACAGATAAACGCGGTACCTTCAAGCGTTTGGAAATTGCTCCCAAGGATGAACCAGACTTGATTTCTTTTGATTTTCCATGATGTCAAGCAAAGAGGCACTGAGTTTGAAGGTAGGCCTTGAAATACATCCACAGGTACACCTCCAATTGACTCAAATGATGTCAATTAGCCTATCACAAGCTTCTAAAGCCATGCCATCATTTTCTGGAATTTTCCAAGCTGTTTAAAGGCACAGTCAACTTAGTTTATGGAAACTTCTGACCCACTGGAATTGTAATACAGTGAATTATAAGTGAAATAATCTGTCTGTAAACAATTGTTGGAAAAATGACTTGTGTCATGCACAAAGTAGATGACCTAACCGACTTGCCAAAACTATAGTTTGTTAACAAGAAATTTGTGGAGTGGTTTAAAAACGAGTTTAAATGACTCCAACCTAAGTGTATGTAAACTTCTGACTTCAACTGTAGTTCACAACTCAGTATGTGTGTTTGGCAACACCAAAAGGGGTAAACGTAATGCATAGCACATTTTTTGAAGTCTTTCGTGAATGTTGCAGTATCATTCATAATAACCTTCATCCACCACATTAATACAACATCAATCATAAGTAATCTTTGAAACAAAAGTCCTGTTTTCATTAGTGTATTACAAGTTATTTTATAGTAGAAATATCTGGAGGAATTTAACACATATTAAAATGACACCAATTCCCCTACAACGAAATAACCACCGGATAACGTAATAATAGGCAGAAAATGTTATTACCTTAATCGTTTAATATTTTATCACGTTATCAGATTGAATCCCGGCCTAAGTAAAGTTGTGTTCTATTGCGACTTTTATTTTGGAAATCACATTCCACATTCATGAATGGTTTCATGAAGGTGTAATTATTACGATTGCCAATGTTACCCTGGTGTGTATGTGTGTGTGTATACATTTCAATGTGTTACTTTGGTGTGTGTGTGTGTGTCTATGACTATGCATGTGTGTGCATTTCAAATGTATGCTTGTGAGTGTCTCTATGTACGAGTATTCCTGTATAATGTGCATGAGTTTGTGTTATAATTGGCTGTGGGTGGTGGCATGTGCATCAAATTGAGGGAATTTTTACAGAAAAACATTGATTTTGGTACGCTATTACACTGTATTATTGGTTGAAGTTATTACATTATTCATCCCAAAAATTATTACAAACCGGTTAATGTAATAACCCAATTTTTGTAAACAAAGTAAATGTAAACAAACACTGTATAGCCTCAAAACATGGTTAAAACTATAATTTGAATATTATGGATGATCAGTCCTTGCATCTATAGCTCTGTCTATGCATTTGAGCGAGGTTACATTTCTTTAGCCCCATCCCTGAGTTTTTTTTAGCAAAAAAGGGGTGTGCAGTAAGCTTTGTTATTGTTTCAACTGCTGATTGCCCCTTTAACCGGCAAGTTATTACATTATCAAATCAAATCACATTCTATTTGTCAAATACCACATAAACAACAGGTGTGGACTAGCAGTGAAATTATTACTTACAGGCCCTTCCCAACAACGCAGAGAGAGAGAAAATAGAGAAATACTAGAAAAGTAAAACACGTAATAATACAAGTAATAATAGATACACAATGACTCACTGTTTAGCAGTCTTATGGCTTGTGGGAAAAAGCTGTTTAGGGTCCTGTTGGTTCCAGACTTGGTGCATCAGTGCTGCTTGCCGTGCGGTAGCATAGAGAACAGTCTATGAATTGGGTGGTTTGTGTCTTTGACAATGTACTGTACCATATGCATTACCTTCTGTGGTGCCTTGCGGTCAGATGCCAACAGTTGCTATACCAAGCGGTGATGCAGGCAGTCAAGATGCTCTCAATGGTGCAGCTATATAATATATAACCATGACAAATCTTTTCAGCCTCCTGATGGGGAAGAGGTGTTGTCGTGTACTCTTCACGACTGTGTTGGTGTGTTTGAACCATGATAGATCCTTAGTAGTGTGGACACCAAGGAGCTCTCGACTGGGTCCACTACAGCTTTGTCAATGTGAATGGGCCGTGCTCGGCTCTCCGTTTCCTGTAGTCAACAATCAGCTGCTTTGTCGTCATGATGTTGAGGGAGAAGATGTTGTCCTTGCACCACACTGCCAGGTCTCTGACCTCCTCCCTATAGGCTCTCTCATTGTCGTCGGTGATCAGGCCTACCACCGTTAGTGATGGTGTTGGAGTCATGCACGGCAAATTAGGTA
Source organism: Salmo salar (assembly GCF_965601325.2). Taxonomy (NCBI): domain Eukaryota; kingdom Metazoa; phylum Chordata; class Actinopteri; order Salmoniformes; family Salmonidae; genus Salmo; species Salmo salar. The sequence goes on from NC_138299.1 coordinate 123,144,663, forward strand.
AATCAGATTTCAGTTTTTCTGCATTTAAAACCTGTTAGGGACAGACGTTCCGCTCACCAATATCCAATGGTATAGAGTGGCGCGAATTACAAATACCTCAAAAATGCAAAAACTTCAATTTCTCAAACATATGACTATTTTACACCATTTTAAAGACAAGACTCTCCTTTATCTAACCACATTGTCCGATTTCAAAAAGGCTTTACAACGAAAGCAAAACATTAGATTATGTCAGGAGAGTACCCTCCCAAAAATAATCACACAGCCATTTTCAAAGCAAGCATATATGTCACAAAAACCAAAACCACAGCTAAATGCAGCACTAACCTTTGATGATCTTCATCAGATGACACTCCTAGGACATTATGTTATACAATACATGCATGTTTTGTTCAATCAAGTTCATATTTATATAAAAAAACAGCTTTTTACATTAGCATGTGATGTTCAGAACTAGCATACCCACCGCAAACTTCCGGTGAATTTACTAAATTACTCACAATAAACGTTCACAAAAAACATAACAATTATTTTAAGAATTATAGATACAGAACTCCTTTATGCAATCGCGGTGTCAGATTTTAAAATAGCTTTTCGGTGAAAGCACATTTTGCAATATTCTGAGTAGATAGCCCGACCATCACAGCTAGCTAATTTGACACCCACCAAGTTTGGCCCTCACCAAACTCAGATTTACTATAAGAAAAATTTGATTACCTTTGCTGTTCTTCGTCAGAATGCACTCTCAGGACTTCTACTTCAACAACAAATGTTGTTTTGGTTCAATATAATCCATAGTTATATCCAAATTGCTCCATTTTGTTAGTGCGTTCAAGTCACTATCCGAAGGGTGACGCGCCAGCGCATTTCGTGACCAAAAAAGTCAAAATATTCCATTACCGTACTTCGAAGCATGTCAAACGCTGTTTAAAATAAATGTTTATGCTATTTTTCTCGTAAAATAGCGATAATATTCCAACCGGGCGACTTTGTGTTCATTCAAACACTGAAAGAAAAAAATGGAGCCGTCTCGTGCATGCGCGCCTCAGTGTCATTGTTCTCAGAAGGACCACTCACAAAAACCCCTGCTGTTTTTCGCCCAGAGACTGGAGAGCTCTCATTCCACTTTCTTGCGCCTTCCTAGAGCCAATGGAAGCCTTAGAAAATGTCACGTTACAGCAGAGATGCTGTATTTCTGATAGAGATGCCCTAGAAGGAGAACAAATTGTCAGACAGGGCACTTCCTGTATAGAATCTTCTCAGGTTTTGGCCTGCCATATGAGTTCTGTTATACTCACAGACACCATTCAAACAGTTTTAGAAACGTTAGAGTGTTTTCTATCCAAATCGACTAATTATATGCATATTCTAGTTTCTGGGCAGGAGTAGTAACCAGATTAAATCGGGTACGTTTTTTATCCGGCCGTGAAAATACTGCCCCCTATCCCAAACAGGTTAAATCACCGGCCACTAGGAGCGCCGCCTTTGGATGAGCATTTTCTTCTTTGCTATACAGCTTGTTGAGTGCGGTCTTAGTGCCAGCATCGGTTAGTGGTGGTAAATAGACAGCTACAAAAAATATAGATGAAAAAACTATCTTGGTAAATAGTGTGGTCTACAGCTTATCATGAGGTATTCTAACTCAGGCGAGCAGAACTTTAAGACTTCCTTGATATTAGGGATTGCGCACCAGCTGGTGTTAACTTCTTAAAGTATAGGGGGCAGTATTTTCATGGCCGGATGAAAAACGTACCCAAATTAAACTGGTTACTACTTTGGCCCAGAAACTAGAATATGCATATTATTAGTAGATTTGGATAGAAATCACTCTGAAGTTTCTAAAACTGTTTGAATGATGTCTGTGAGTATAACAGAACTCATATGGCAGGCAAAAACCTGAGAAAAATCCAACCAGGAAGTGGAAAGTCTGAGAATTGTAGTTCTTCTTTTGAATCTTTATCGAAACTACAGTGTCTGTGGGGTCACGTTGCACTTCCTAAGGCTTCCATTGGCTGTCAACAGCCTTCAGAAAGTTCTTTCAGCATTCTCCTTTCACTGGGCAGAGAATAGTAGCTCAGTCAATCAGTGGACTGCCTGGGGACAAAGGGATTGGATATGCGCGATCCCGCGAGCGTGCTGTTCCTTCTTTTTCTTCTTGAATGAATATGCTATTGTCCGGTTGGAATATTATCGCATTTTCACGTTAAAAATATCATAAAGATTGATTTTAAACAACGTTTGACATGCTTCTAAGAACGGTAATGGAACATTTTGACTTTTCGTCTCTGGTACCGTGCTCGCGCGTTATGCCTTTGGATAGTGCTCTGTACGCACAAACAAAACGGAGGTATTTGGACATAAATATGGATTATTTCGAACAAAAACAACATTTCTTGTGGAAGTAGCAGTCCTGGGACTGCATTCTGACGAAGATCAGCAAAGGTAAGAGAATATTTATAATACTAATTCTGAGTTTAAGTGACCCCGAACTTGGCGGGTGTCTGTATAGCTTGCTGTGATGGCGAGCTATGTACTCAGAATATTGAAAAATGTGCTTTCTACGTAAAGCTATTTTAAAATCTGACACAGCGGTTGCATCCAGGAGTAGTCTATCTATAATTCTTTAAATAATTGTTATATATTTTGTCAACGTTTATGATGAGTATTTTTGTAAATTGATGTGCACATTCACCGGAAGTTTTGGTGGGATTACATATTCTGAACATCACGCGCCAATGTAAAATGCTGTTTTTGGATATAAATATGAACTTTATCAAACAAAATATACATGTATTGTGTAACATGATGTCCTAGGAGTGTCATCTGATGAATATCGTCAAAGGTTAGTGCTTCATTTAGCTGTGTTTTGGGTTTTTGTGACATATATCCTTGCTTGGAAAATGGCTGTGTGGTTATTTTGGTCTATGTACTCTCCTAACATTACGGAGAAGTGTATCTTTAAAATGGTGTAAAATAGTCGTATGTTTGAGAAATTGAAATTATGATAATTTTGCTGTTTTGTATTTCGCGCCATGCTATTTCACTGGCTGTTGAATAGTGTGGGACGGTCACGTCCCACCTAGGCCAGAGAAGTTAACAAAGAGACACATACCACCCCCTCGAGCTTACCCGATGCTGCCGTTCTGTCCTGCCAATGCATAGAAAAACCAGCTAGATGTATATTATCCATGTCCTTGTTCAGCCACGACTCAGAGAAGCGTAGGACATTACAGCTCTTCAGGTCCCGTTGATAGGATAGTCTCAAACTGAGCTTGTCCAGTTTGTTCTCCAGTGATTGTATATTCGCCATTAGAACAGAGGGTAGAGGATGTTTATTTACTCACCACCGTAGTTTCATCAGGGTGGCCTCTATATCACCGTCTCTTTCTATTCCAAGTGTCGGGATTAGGGCCCTGTCCAGCTCCGCCGACTCGTTGAAGTAGAAATCTTCATCCAAATGAGGTTAGTGATCGGTTTTCTGATGTCCAGAAGCTCATAGGAAACAATCGCGAAAACATTATGTACGAAAAAAGTTCAGATCAGTGCAACAAAAAAAAAAACGGACACACAAGCAGAATCAGTCAGAAGTCCGCTATTATAACCAATTTTATTAGAGAAAAATCTGAAAGTTATTACAGTTATTAAATGAACTACTGTTATTACATTAACTGTTGTGACAGACCTTTTCCCAGTGTCAGGTCATAACCACTACATTGCAGTTTTTGATTCGGCCTAGGAAAATGAACTGTCCATGGATCAGTAGTGAGCTGTAATGTCATTTACGGCACAATTAATCATTATGTCTGAATATGGAGCCATAGGTTTACATAATCTACAGAGCTGAGCTCATGAATCGTAGCGCTTTCCTGCAGTCAAATGACCTAGTGGCCTCATGGGTGGAATGTTATTCATATTTTTCATAATTAATAATACCATTTTTAAAAAGCTGCAAATCCGGTGTTCCTATGTCAAACAGTTTTGTTATATTTCAGTCGTCTGGGATGCATATAAAGTGGAATATTAGAATGCAAACTCAAAATTGAATACATTTCAACTCTGCATCTGACATAGTAGAGGTGTCCATTTTGTTGTTAAGCCCATATCAAATCAAAACAAATCAAACCTGCTTCTACCCATAACCATGTGTTTGAAGTGTATGTATACTTTTGTTTCAATGTAGTTTTGTTTAAGACGACCAAGAAACACTCTGTGTGACCCTGATTTAGCCCACTGCAGTAAAACGTGAATGGGTGTTTCATTTATGTTACAATACCTGCTTCTACCCTCTCCAGTTTCAGATCTCACAAGTTGACATTATTGGAGACCAAACACTGAATGGATTGCTTTCCTGTTTATTCTAATTAAGACACCATGACAAGGGGTGGAAATCATACTGCTAAACCCAAACAATTACACTTTCAACAGTGTGTGTGTGTACTCTCTGATTGGACCCGCTATCATTAATGGTGATGGTAATCATAACGTCTTTATTGTTTGTGCTATTATTTGCTTGGCAAACATCTCGGTCTAGTATAACCTCCCAACTCTCACTACCGTTGACTGTTTATAGATGACGTGGTTATATCACACTCACCTGTCGAAACAGTCTCACAACCGTAAACGGGGTTCAAATACAACGAAGAGCACATTCTATATTTCCAGAGAGCAGGCAGAACCTCCTGAGTACTCCTCACATTACTATTCCAATGCAATGCAGAAGAGGGGAAAAGGTCTGAATGAATAACGTCTTCCCCTTTTTGAGTTCACACCAGTGTTGAAAAAATTACCCAATTGCCATACTTGAGTAAAAGTAAAGATACCTTAATAGAAAATGACTCAAGTAAAAGTGAAAGTCACCCAGTAAAGTACTACTTGAGTAAAAGTCTAAAATTATTTGATTTTAAATATACTTAAGTATCAAAAGCAAATGTAATTGATCAAATATACTTAAGTATCAAAAGTAAAAGTATAAATAATTTCAAAGTCCTTATATTAAGTAAACCAGACAGCACCATTTTCTTGTTTTTTTATTTATTTACGGATAGCCATGGGCACGCTCCAACATTCAGACATAATTTACAAACGAAACATGTGTTTAGTGAGTCCACCAGATAATTGGTTGTAGGGATGACCAGGCATGTTCTTTTGATAAGTGTGTGAATTAGACCATTTTCTTATCCGGCTATGCATTCAAAATGTAATGAGTACTTTTGGGTGTCAGGGAAAATGTATGGAGTAAAAAGTACATCATTTTCTTTAGGAATGTAGTGAAGTAAAAATAAAAGTTACCCAAAATATAAATAGTGAAGTAAAATACAGATACCCTAAAAAACTACTTAAGTAGAACTTTCAAGTAATTTTACTTAAGTACTTTACACCACTGGTTCACGCTTATGCTGTAAATCGAAAACTTCCAAAATACATAACCTATACATCTGGGGTAACCCAGATCGCGGGATCACGCGGTTGACGTCACGGTGGACTTATTTAATCTTTAGGTGCATCCTTCCCACAATGCACATCGTTTCTCCCTGATGGTCCTTGCTGAGTCATTGTCTCGTTACACCGCACCCTTCACAATCTTGACAGCCTACACATTATGTCAGAGAGGCATACACACCTGTGTGAGTGTGTATGTGTCTATGTGCATGTACAGTAGTGTGTGTGTGTGTGTGTGTGTGTGTGTGTGTGTGTGTGTGTGTGTGTGGTGTGTGTGTGTGTGTGTGTGTGTGTGTGTGTGTGTGTGTGTGTGTGTGTGCAAGTGCGTGTGTGTGCCTTCCCTGTCCTGGTTGACACACTAAACAGAGGTTCCCAATTTGTAAGTCGCTCTGGATAAGAGCGTCTGCTAAATGACTTAAATGTAAATGTAAATGTTTTGGGGCCGGGGACCCCTTCGTGATAGCAAATTCATCAACGTCCTCCTTAAAATCATAGCACCACTCTGTCTTCAGAGTGCATTAAAGTAGGAGTTTTACTGTAACTGCTGCAGTGCATGGTCGGACTAACCAAGTCTCGAGCCCTGGATAATAACATTTTTAAAGCCCCTCTCTTCGCATCGGAGATAACATAACAGTTATCATAACAGTTTCCAAGGTAATTTCCTGAAATTCTACACATTTTTCCATGGGACAGAGAGAACATTTTGCTGTTTTAAAGCAAATGTCCTGCAATTATACACATTTTCCCATGGGGCAGAGAGCCACTTTTGCCGTTTTAAAGCTTAAATTACAGTGCAATACAGTATTGAGTTGAAAGTTGGATCATTGATAGAGTACTGTGGATCCCTGTGACCCTCCCAGGCAATGTTGTTCATCTACAGTAACGGTAGCTTATTTTGTAGATTAATAATATTACATTGTATTGTAATGTGCCCTCTAAACTTGTTTAACAGACCCCTTGGCCAAATTCATTTAATCTGACGTTGCTAGCATTTTTTTAAGATTTGTTTTAAGAAAAACAAATTTTGGGGGCGGGGGAGATCTGGTCGCGGACCCCCTGCAGCACCTCTGTTTGAGAACTCCTGCACTAGAAGACAATCACCCAATGCCCTCACGACCAAACAAGGGCTGGGCCAGGGCAGGTTCACACGGAGGCTTCTCACTGATCCCATTAAAAGGAATTAGCAGTGTGTTGACTCAGTTGTAAAAGCCACAGTGTACCCTTCCCCAAGTGTCTCTCCCCCAGCTTCTCTCAGAATCAGGTGTACACAAACAGCCTTCTCTCAAACTCTAGGATGCACTGGTGGTCTCGGCAGGCGGGAAACTTCCATCATCAGGTGATAATATTAATATTTACCCTACATTCTTAGAAAAAAGGGTTCCAAAAGGGTTCTTCAGCTGTCCCCATAGGAGAACCCTTTTTGGTTCCAGGTAGAACCCTTTTTGGTTCTAAGTAGAACTCTTTTGGGTTCCATGTAGAACCCTCTATGGAAAGGGTTTGACATGGAACCCGTAAGGGGTTCTTGAAAGGGTTATCCTATGGGGACAGCCGAAGAACCATTTTAGGTTCTACTTTAGATAGCACCTTTTTTCTAAGAGTGTAGAAACTTTTAGGTTCAATCTCAAAGTTGTCAAGTGTAACTGATGCTGTTAAATGGGAAAATCCATTGTGAATGGATACATCTAAAACTGGTTCAGGGAAGCATCTACAACCGATTTTGAGAACTTCTTCTCACTGAACTGTACAATAACAGCCCACAGAGAATATAAAGACAGTGCCATTAATAGTATATTCAATAAATTCCATATTTTACATATTATTCATACCCTTTGATAACCTTTTCATCTCCTAACCCTATGCATCCTAGCCCTGCTGCTGCCTAATCCCTGAGCCAGGCATTGTGGACTGAAACCCTCATCCCAGCCATCCATTCACAGATAGAGCTATCTGCCAGGTGAGTAAATGAGCAAATAGTGGACACAATACCAGCCAACCCGATCATCCACTCTCCTCTTACTCTGAGCAGCCAGGCATTGTTTTGGCCCCGGCTCTGGATGTGAGTGATCTAACTGAGCTTGTCCCCCTGCTGCCCCCCACTCCCTGCCCCCTTATCCCTCACCCAGGTGGTTAAATTATCTGCAGAGTCTCCCACTGGCTATCTTTAACTATGGACCCGCCCCCTCACAGAGGCGATAACACAAGGGAGGGCTAGGCTCACTCAGACCAGAGGCTAAATCCTCTCTTAGCAGCCAGCCGATTATAAACTATTATAGAGCCGTTTTATGTCATCTAGGAAATGTGTCTGAGAACACCCGGCTTCACATACTGTGTTGAGGGAGTGAGAGGAAGCTTCTCCTTATGGCAGATGGGTTGGCTTGTTTTACATGCACCGCCTTAATAAGAGTCATAAAGACCTTATCTAAGTCCAAGAGAAAATGTGTGCTCATTGAAATATTGAATTAAAATGCTTCAGTGTGAATCATACGCCAATATTGTATGAACTGTAATTTAGTGAATATATTGTAAGTCTGTGCATTGTTTACTGTAGAGTTACATAAAATGTTGAGGTACTATGCATCCCAAAATGGCAAAATTATATCATAGATACAAACCTCCAAGTGACACTATATTGCTGAATAAATGTGTACTATTCTATTACCAGATGTTCTTTTTATTTTTTATTTAACCTTTATTTAACTAGGCAAGTCAGTTAAGGACAAATTCTTATTTACAATGATGGCCTACCCCGGCCAAACCTGGACGACGCTGGGCCAATTGTGCGCTGCCCTATGGGACTCCCAATCCCGGCCGGATGTGATACAGCCTGGATTTGAACCAGGGACTGTAGTGATGTCTCTTGCACTGAGATGCAGTGTCTTGGACCGCTGCGTCACTCGGGAGCCCAAATGATCTGTCTATATCCATTCAATAATCTATCAACTTGTGCCTAAAAATCTCTGTTATTGTGGAACTGATCCATTAACCTACTGCACTGCTGTTTCTTTAAGTTTATACCTGGGGATCTGTTCTGACACTGTCTCAGGCTGTCTCCCCTCTCTCTCCCCAACCAGTGGTCGCCCCATCCCCAAGCCCCATTGCCCTGCTGCCCATATTGAGCAAACAGGACGAACAAACAGCGGGGAGTGCCTCAGATAGGTCCCCCTGCCTCCGCCCAGCGCCCAGGACGTGAGCAAACACTCCAGCCTGCAGAACAAAGGGGGATGAATAATCGGAGGGAAATGTCAACGTTTCATCATGGCTGCCCTGGCCCGGTGAGTTATCCATTAACCACAGACTGAGTGCTCTATCGCAGGGACACCTGAATGTACCTACAACAATGGAGAGAGAGAGAGAGAGAAGGAGAGAGAGGGAGGGAGGGAGGGAGGGAGGGAGGGAGGGAGGGAGGGAGGGAGGGAGGGAGGGAGGGAGGGAGGGAGGGAGGGAGGGAGGGAGGGAGGGAGGGAGGGAGGGAGAGAGACAGAAAGAGTGAGAGAGCAAGAAATAGTGAGGGAGAGATTGAGGTAGAGGTGAAGAGGAAAGTGTGTAATGGAAGTAGTTGAAGAAGAAGGGAGAGACAACATGGGGTGAGAGAGAGAGAGGGAAAAACAAGATTCTCATTACATAACATTACTAATCACCCTGCACCTGTTGGGGGAGTAGTAGGACTGAATCAAAACTATTATTTCAAAGCCAAGTTACATAACAGTAAGTCATGCTTACTAACAATGTTACCAAGTGCTAATTCAATTCTAAATGGATATTGGACTATTTTGTGGCAAAGCCAAGTAATGACTTTGAATCTGATGCTTGTATTTGTGATGATATATCAAAGAACTTGCATATTAATTTGCTTTCATTCCAATGTTCAGATCACAGCCCTGTGAAGGCAGACTGTGGAGGTGCTCTGTAATAAGGCCTATAACTATATCTACACCCCTATGTGTTACGTATCAATGTCCACAGTACGTCTCACCTGCCCCCCTGCCCATACAAAGGAATATAAGATGCAATGAAAGGATATGTAATTATAGTTTCATTGCATATGTATAGTGTACAAAGAGCTTAGTGTTGGTGTCTCTCTACCCAGGTTCGAGTAGGGAAACACATCAGGGTATTTATTCCAGAGAGAGTTGGAGAGAAGAGGGAGGTGGTCAAGACGGTGGGGGTGCGGGGGGGGGCTCTGCAAATAAGATGTCTAATTCATGGAGCGGATGTTTTGAAGGAAACTGTCTAAGGACGTCGCTGCACCAACTGTACCTTCCAGCGGCTGTTTCTGTGCCCGTCTCCTTCCCAGGTTCCTTAAGTATAACTGTGGTGAGACGTGTTATTTCTCCTCTTTAAATGGACTAGAAAGCGTGGCCTTAAACTGGACACATAATTCTCCCATTGATAGACTTGTGAAGCCTGTGTCCAAAGGCCATCCAGCTGGTATATGTAATTTGCGAGAGACGTAAAATTCACTACCCTCCATTTATTACCTTCAAATAAAGGGTGATTTCCTTCCTGACAATACAAAAAAACTATTTAAGGTAGAAATATTACATTGGGCCAATTGAGGTGTTTGCGCTGGGTAAAGTCTGAGAACTTGTCTGACCTGTGGAAGTTCAACCATAACCTTTAAATTGCCACTCTATGCTTTCCTATTTATTCTTCTATTTATGTCGAATGTGGGGAAGGTTTTTTCAGCGCGGACCAGAGGAAAAAAAACAGTAAATTCATCTGTGCTATTTATTTGGTTTGGAGCCCTGAACCTTTAGCAGTGAAAAATCACCCACTGTATCACTAATTCTGTCTCCTCCGGCTGCCTGTGGAATTAAAAGACCCCTGAAAGAAACGCTGAACAGAACCAGCCTGTGTGCCCTGCCCTGCCGGACATGAAGGATTTCAGCAGCCATGTGCATAACCAACATTTTTACCCCTGACTACTGCCCTCTTCTGATGGAGTGGCCTGAATCTGATGTGGCCACTCATTTTTTTTATTTTTTTTTATTTAACCTTTATTTAACTAGGCAAGCCAGTTAAGAACAAATTCTTATTTACAATGACGGCCTACCCCGGCCAAACCCGGACGATGCTGAGCCAATTGTGCCCTATGGGGCGGTGCATAGTACATTCAGAAAAATACTCTCCTCTTCACCTATTACCAGAAGATCATTCTCAGGGAGTATAAAACCTGCTGAATCTTTATAAAAATCCAGAGAAAATCCAGAACAATTTTTTAAAAACAATTGTCTTACACATGGATACCACCATTTGGCCAACGTCAGATTCAAGAAGGACAAGTGCAAAATTGAACCACAGGTCATAATACATTTGTTACACAGGAGAAACAATTAACATCAGCCAGCCGCAAACAGCAAGGTATATGGCCCCCATATTGATAGAGTAAAGCCAAAGAGACAGAGGAGAACAACAGCATCACCTGATTCATGCATGTAACATCCTAGAATCATCTGGGGTTTCATTTTGACAGTATGATTATGCTGCACCATAGGCACACTTTCATACGGAGATATAATGGTGAGTTTGAAAAAAGGCCTGCACACAGAGAGGTCTTTTTAACAGCACACATTACTGTGGTAGAAAGAGAGAGAGAGAGAGAGAGAGAGAGAGAGAGAGAGAGAGAGAGAGAGAGAGAGAGCGAGAAAAGCCAGTGGGTTGTGTGAGGGATAAGTGACGGTGAGTCATGAATGAGTACACATTGTTAGCGCAGTGAAAATCCTCGCAGGTTCCTGGAAGAAAAAAAGTATTACGTGACACCAGGATGCAAGACAGCTCCTGAGAACCGGATCACCCACCCCTCCCTGCAGCCTGCAGCCAGGCCTCCAGCTAGCTGCCCCAGGCCTCCAGCTAGCTGCCCCAGGCCTCCAGCTAGCTGCCCCAGGCCTCCAGCCTCCTCTACAGTCGACAGAGGGATTCTCATTCGCCTAAAGACTGGACTGCTAGGGCTGCTTTTTGTTTTTGACATTTGTTTTCAATGTCAAACTCTTTGATTCAATGTTTTGATCAGATGTTTGATAGTTAATTTGTAATGTTGAGAATGACAGCTACCAAAAAGATAGTAGCGCAAAGATCAGACTGGACGTAACTCGACGTAACATAGTAAACGTAAATCCATAACCCTCACATTTGTATGATACGTTACGTTTGGTGTGGTTGCATAAGACAGAAGGCTATTTAAAGCAAAAACAAAAGGAGGGTGGTTGGTTGGGGTGGATGGGTGGGTGGTTGTATGAAGTGAATTTCTAGCAACCCAAAAGGTTTTATGCTGTGGTTTATTCCTAAGTGAATCCAGCATTGCTTATCATTGACGTGATAGGTCTGTGTCCTACTTATGTGAAGATATGGGAAGCAATAATCACTTTCATTACCTACAGTATGTCTTTCATTCAGGATGTGAAGTAGTGATGTATGTTTTGATGATCAATGATGTTTACTGTTTCCAGTCTGAATTTGGCACGGCGAGGTCGTCTTCAGATATACTGAATACCTACACTCATCTCGAATCCCCCTGAATCTGAGCGTCTTTGTTGATCTAATCTTTATTTGGCGTTTACCGCAACTCTTTGAATAAGGCACACAGCTCGTTTACGGGAAACACACAGGGCACCATCACACCCAGCCCCCTCATGCTTCCAAACCTTTTCCAAATTGGTTTGCGCGAAGCAAGCCATTTAGAGACGTCTTTTAAAAAAAAATCCTACTCCACGACAACCACAGTAGCTAAAAAATGGTCAGCGGTGAAAAATAAGTTGTTCTAAATATAAACCTGTAAAAAGGTAGCTTTGTAAACCAAGGTGGCTTGAGAGAGTGAAAGTGAGAGTTAGAGAACTTCTCCCTGCGGCCTAACTGCTAGGATGGAGCCAGGGGCCGAATTTTTTGCCCACTATGAAAGGATTGATTGTCCCGGGTCCCGCGGAGCCAGGAAAGTTCCCCCAGTAGCGGTTAGGATCCTATCTGCCAGGAACGCAGAGCGAGAGAGAGGACGCAGAGAGAGAACCAGCACTAGTTATGTCAGATACCTTTCAAGAAAAATACCTTTTGAGGTGTTTATAAATGCCTGCTGCAAAGTGAGAAGCACGCACCGTGTGTTCGGACCATCTAAATAAAAAAAGAGCTCTCAATCTGTTTGTTTTGACAGAGAGGAGTGAGAGAGGGTGGGGGGGGGGGTTAGAAGGAGAGAAAAGAAGGAGGGAAGAGATAGATATTTTGGGGTTGGACATTCCTCTTCTTTGAAAATAACATTCCATTGAGTGTCTGTTGAGATGGACAACATGGCAGACATGTTTTAAGGCACTTCGTAAATGTTAGAATGCAAATATCAGAGCCTGAGGGAATGTGGAGGGTGGACTGGGAGCCAAGGTGTCTCAATATAATGAGAGCCTGGGACCCTTCTCTTCCACTAACTCAGAAGGCCCTGTAAGGTTTATAACACTGTACCAGCCCATGTCCCTATTAGATCAAGCCAGTTCAGTGAGAATTGGCCAACGTTCAGTATATTTCATATAGATATGTAAATCTTATTTGATAGAAATACCATTTTAAGAAAAAAACATACAGAACACAGTATAGAGAATCATGGCAGATCCAGAAAGTAATGGTACTAAACGTTGTGTCCCAGCTACAGATTCAGGACTCAGCAGAACTCCTGGAAATTGTGGGGTGTGGAACAGGTGTTCTAAGCAAATCTCACTGACACTTGATGTTGTTGATGTGAGAATGGACCCGTTCTACCAGTGCTGTGGAGAAAACCTTGAGTTTGTCTATGGTGCATGAGACGTTCTGGGCTTTCGTGAAGTCCTGTTTGTGAGAGAGCCGTCGACTCAGGAGCCCGTGGACATACAGTAGGTCTCATTCATCCCTTTAAGGCCCAGCTCCCTCCCCTGCTTTTTTTGTCCCCCATCCTCCTCTTCCTCCCCCTCACCCAACCGCTGCCGTTTCTGGTGCCCGACAGCCTGAAAACAGACTGGAGGGAGAGGTGTGCGGGATGGAACAGGGCAGAGGATGCGTGGTGGACACATCCGGGACAAACACATGGTGTTCAAACCAGTAGTGGTACCCAACGTAAACTGCTGCTCTACTGTTAAAGCTGTATTCTGCCATGTCAAAGGGGAGACCGTATGTGTTGGTGGGATGACGTTGTGTACGATAGTAAGGTAAATGTGAGTCAACATGTATGTGAGATTGAGAGAGAGAGAGAAAGAGAGAGAGAGCAAGAGAGAGAAAGAGAAAGAGACAAACAAACTCAGAAGGAGTAGAAGTGTGTCTACATAGGTCCAATGAGAGTGAGTGTGAATGATGGTGTATGCTCGGTACATACAGTGGCAAGAAAAAGTATGTGAACCGTTTGGAAATACCAGGATTTCTGCATAAATTGGTCATAAAGTTTGATCTGATCTTCATCCAGGTCACAACAATAGGCAAACACAGTCTGCTTAAACTAATAACACACAAAGAGTTATACGTTTTCATGTTTTATTGAATACACCGTGTAAACATTCACAGTGCAGGGTGGGAAATGTGAATATGGATTTAATAACTGGTTGACCCTCCTTTGGCAGCAATAACCTCAACCAAACGTTTTCTGTAGTTGTGGATCAGAGCTGCACAACAGTCAGGAGGAATTTTGGACTGTTTTAGTTCAGCAATATTCTTGGGATGTCTGGTGTGAACAGCTCTCTTGAGGTCATGCCACAGCATCTCAATCGGGTTGAGGTCAGGACTCAGGACTGGGCCACTCCAGAAGGCGTATTTTCTTCTGTTGAAGCCATTCTGTTGTTGATTTACTTCTGTGTTTTGGGTCGTTGTCCTGTTACATCACCCAACTTCTGTTGAGCTTTTATTGGTGGATAGATAGCCTACCATTCTCCAGCAAAATGTCTTGATAAACTTGGGAATTCATTTTTTTGTCGATGATAGCAAGCTGTCCAGGCTCTGAGGCAGCAATGCAGCCCCAAACCATGGTGCTCCCTCCACCATACTTTACAGTTGGGATGAGGTTCTGATATTGGTGTGCTGTGCCCTTTTTCCTCCACACGTAGTGTTGTGTGTTCCTTCCAAACAACTCAACTGTAGTTTCATCTGTCCACAGAATATTTTGCCAGGTGCGCCTTATAACATCCAGGTGCACTTTTGCAAACTTCAGACGTGTAGCAATGTTTTTTTTGGACAGCAGTGGCTTCCTCCGTGGTGTCCCCCCATGAACACCATTCTTGTTTAGTGTTTTACATATCGTAGACTCATCAACAGAGATGTTAGCATGTTCCAGAGATTTCTGTAAGTCTTTAGCTGACACTATAGGATTCTTCTTAACCTCATTGAGCATTCTGCGCTGTGCTCTTGCAGTCATCTTTGCAGGACGGCCACTCCTAGTGAGTGTAGCAGCAGTGCTGAACTTTTTCCATTTATAGACAATTTGTCTTACCGAGGACTTATGAACATCAAGGCTTTTAGAGATACTTTTGTAACCCTTTCCAGCTTTATGCAAGTCAACAATTCTGAGATCTCTTTTGTTCGAGGCATGGCTCATATCAGGCAATGCTTCTTGTGAATAGCAAACTCAAATTTTGTGAGTGTTTTTTATAGGGCAAGGCAGCTCTAACCAACATCTCCAATCTCGTCTCATTGATTGGACTCCAGGTTCAGTGGCGGTTCTAGACCATTTCAACTGGGGGGGCCAAGCTGGGGCCAGTTGTACTGTTAGAGGGGTCAGTTACATTAGATGTTATTGTTGTCATATCGTTTTCTTCACTGCATTGCGGGCATTAGCAGGCAAAAGACCATGTTCATAATCATCATCGTTGCCACTGTCTAATAACGGATGTAAAAAAAGAACGATAGCAAAAATTTGTTATGTAAATATTATTTCATACCCACAAGGGGGTCCAAAATTGTTGTCACAGGGGCACTGCCCTCCCCCCCCAAAACCGCTAGTGTCCAGGTTAGCTGACTCCTGACTCCAATTAGCTTTTGGAGAAGTCATTAGCCTAGGGGTTCACATAGTTTTTCCAACCTACAGTACAATGTGAACGTTTAAATGATTTATTCAATATAGACAAGAAAAATACAATAATTTGTGTGTTATTAGTTTAAGCACACTATGTTTGTCTATTGTTGTGACTTGAATATGAATATCAGATCAAATTTGATGACCAATTTATGCAGAAATCCAGGTAATTCCAAAGGGTTCACATACTTTTTCTTGCCACTGTATGTGTATGAATTTGCGACACTCGGAGTGTGTGTCTGAGAGAGTGTGATAGGCATGCCGGATTTGTCCTGTGCTCCTCCGGTGAATGATGTGATTGTTGCTGGCAGCCCTCTCTCCCATTTCTCTCACGCCTTCATGTTGTTTTTAGCCCCTCACACTGGTAACCCGAGAGGCAGGCGGGACGTCGGTAATCTGGCCCAGCTGGGTTCCTGTCGTTGCTAATTGGTGCAAACGAGGGGGACCTGTGATTGCGGGGCCATGAAAACAAAACCCCCCAGTAACAGGCTCGTGACAGGGCGGGGACCCAGGCCACAGCGGCTGCTTCCACCAAACTGTGACCTCTCACTCAGCCAGGACCCAGGGTTGGGGAGTGAACAGGGACTCCAACCAAGGACCAACCAGATACTCCACAGGCTCTTATAGATGTCAAGACATAAGGCGAGGCTTTTTGTGGACTGACTCAATTTAGAGTGATCATTCTGCCTTTAGCTCTTGACATGTCTAACATCAGTATACAGAAATAACTGTCCCCTCAAGTGAGATTTTTAAGATCATGTAATAACCGAGGGTGGTAGATGAAGTGTCAGTACTTTTGGCTAGACTTTTGCCAGGTAAGTGACGATAATGCTAATGATGGTCATAATGATCATGATCGTGATGAGTAAATACAGCTAGTGTTATTGATGATAAGTCGATTCTGGAGGAATGCCATTTCCAGGGTAATATAGTCACCACACCAACTAATAGAGCTCTAACCCTCTGGCCAAAAGTCCAGGTCTGTTATAATAGCCCTACTACTCCTTTACTACATCTGTCAGTGGGTCAGGGAAACTAGTGTGTATCAGATATGGGACAAGACAGAGAAAAGCTTATCTGATTGGACTGAGTAATGAGGTCACATGCTGTAACGGCAAAGGGGCGGGGCGGATATCACTCACACACCTGTGATGCAAACGGCTTATAAGTACTGATAATAACAGCTTGGAGGCATTGCGTAGGTTGGGTGTGTCAAAAGTCCAGAAGTCCTTGTTGGGTTCCTGAAGTGTTGTTACCTACATCCGTTATCTGCCAGTGATCGCTAGCAACATGCTTGAAGAACAGGAAGAGGATCTCTAGGTTTCCTCATCTATATTTCATCAGATCATTAAACTTGGCCTAAAGCCAGTGAGATCCTATCTTGTCTACAGTTGAGCACATTCAGATTCCCGGAATGCATCAGTGTCAGTGCATGAGCAGATACCCTGATGTGGTCTATCATACATTCAAATCCACGCGTCCATCCTTTTTGTAAGGATGATCAAAAACACCTTTCAAAACGACCATGTATTGTGCAATGTGTAGGGGCCATGTGTTGTGGCTGCTCAGGTCCTTACTCTCCAGGACCTCCAGAGACAGAAGCTTAAGTGTGGTGGTGGAGGTGTTGGAGGTGGTGGTGGTGGCTTCACCCAGGAGCGGCTGGGTGGATGATGAACGCCTCTGGAATGTCCTCCGCCATCTGGGGTCCATGTGGAAGAGGGGGCAGGCCCTGGACCTGGACCTGGCCCGGCGGGAGCAGAGGAAGAGCGTGTCAGCCCCGGCTAGACCTTAAGACAACACAGCCAGGTCTGACAGCCACTGTCCACTGCCTCGTAAATCACCGGCTACACTATCACACACTGTCTCTCTCTCCCTGCAGCGAGACACTGCTCTGTTTGGACTCAGAGAGTGGAGTGTTTTTGGAAAGGAAGAAACAAGCATTCCTCCTTCTGTCTGAATGTCCTCTTCAAAATGTGTCAGCTCGTCTGTCGCAGTGTTAGTACCAAGAGGCAAATGAGGGTTAATGGACGCTTTGAGCGACAAAAGCTGTATCAGACGTACAGAGGGCAACTATTACAGGCCATACCAACAGTATGTGTTAGTTGGACATCAGCCAAGACATAAGAGCAGACATAAGCTCCTACGTACCGAGTTAAAGCCAGAGGTGTGACTGTGGCACTGGGCTGGCCATGGAGCTTTTCTCTCTGCATTGTTGACTCAACATTCAGGCCCTGATCAATCCAATAGTTTTTGTTCTTTCTTTCTCACAGGGAAATGTAATCAGTCCCCTTCTCTGTCTCGTTGTCTCCCAGTCCTGCTTTATCAGGAGCCACTTTAACAACACCCACAACTCACAGTGCAAAGTCCAGCGTATTATCTCTGCCTCTACCGCTGTCTCTCCCATGTGCACTCACTGGCTGGCCTCCTCCGCACAGCACAACATACAACAGGTTGGAGAGAGCTAGAGCAGGATATGAAGTCTAAAATAAAATGTTTATATATGTGTCCCGTTACTACACTCTGAGAAAAAAAAGGTTCTATCTAGAACCTAAAAGGGTTCTTTGGCTGTCCCCATAGGTGAACCCTTTGAATAACCCTTTTTTCCAGGTATAACCCTTTTGGGTTCCATGTAGAACCCGTTCCACGGAGGGTTCTACATGGAACCCAAAAGAGTTCTA
Source organism: Salmo salar (assembly GCF_965601325.2). Taxonomy (NCBI): domain Eukaryota; kingdom Metazoa; phylum Chordata; class Actinopteri; order Salmoniformes; family Salmonidae; genus Salmo; species Salmo salar. Next base: position 123,162,786 of record NC_138299.1, read on the forward strand.
CCTGGGACCAAAAAGGGTGCTCCTATGGGGACAGCCGGAGAACTGATATAAACAGCCAGAGAACGATATAAACACAATACCTAATGTACACTATCTACATTAAATATATAACAAGGCATGTTTTTGTAGTCTCATATCTAATGTAATTATCATACAAGAGATTAAATGATGAATGTATACTATCTATTATAACTTTAAAACATGCATTATCGCAATTTTATATTTCACAGGGCTCAAATTTGTAATATTTCAGTATATGCTTCAAAGGGCAGCTACGTTTAAAAGTGCAGTCATCCCACCTGCGCAACCAGTCTTCCATTATTCCACTATTTTTTCCTCCAACAATCCAACATGAGAGTATAGCCTGAGGGTTGAACTGTAAGCCTCAGCACTTTCTTTCTTTTCTTTCACTGCTTGGGAAATGTCAACATACGATCCAACAGGATGCAGTGTTGCATCCAGGATGCAGCTCTCATTTACATAGTACATCTTCAAGGGATGAGCCAGGAGCCACCCTTCCCTCTAGTTTTATCTGTCACATCTACAGGTAAATGCCAAAATAAACGAAACACTTCAGTAAACGAGGGATACAAAAGTACACTGCTCAAAAAAATAAAGGGAACACTTAAACAACACAATGTAACTCCAAGTCAATCACACTTCTGTGAAATCAAACTGTCCACTTAGGAAGCAACACTGATTGACAATAAATTTCACATGCTGTTGTGCAAATGGAATAGACAAGAGGTGGAAATTATAGGCAATAAGCAAGACACCCCCAATAAAGGAGTGGTTATGCAGGTGGAGACCACAGACCACTTCTCAGTTCCTATGCTTCCTTGCTGATGTTTTGGTCACTTTTGAATGCTGGCGGTGCTTTCACTCTAGTGGTAGCATGAGACGGAGTCTACAACCCACACAAGTGGCTCAGGTAGTGCAGCTCATCCAGGATGGCACATCAATGCGAGCTGTGTCAAGAAGGTTTGCTGTGTCTGTCAGCGTAGTGTCCAGAGCATGGAGGCGCTACCAGGAGACAGGCCAGTACATCAGGAGATGTGGAGGAGGCCGTAGGAGGGCAACAACTCAGCAGCAGGACCGCTACCTCTGCCTTTGTGCAAGGAGGAGCAGGAGGAACACTGCCAGAGCCCTGCAAAATGACCTCCAGCAGGCCACAAATGTGCATGTGTCTGCTCAAACGGTCAGAAACAGACTCCATGAGGGTGGTATGAGGGCCCGACGTCCACAGGTGGGGGTTGTGCTTACAGCCCAACACCGTGCAGGACGTTTGGCATTTGCCAGAGAACACCAAGATTGGCAAATTCGCCACTGGCGCCCTGTGCTCTTCACAGATGAAAGCAGGTTCACACTGAGCACATGACAGACGTGACAGAGTCTGGAGACGCCGTGGAGAACGTTCTGCTGCCTGCAACATCCTCCAGCATGATCGGTTTGGCGGTGGGTCAGTCATGGTGTGGGGTGGCATTTCTTTGGGGGGCCGCACAGCCCTCCATGTGCTCGCCAGAGGTAGCCTGACTGACATTAGGTACTGAGATGAGATCCTCAGACCCCTTGTGAGACCATATGCTGGTGCGGTTGGCCCTGGGTTCCTCCTAATGCAAGACAATGCTAGACCTCATGTGGCTGGAGTGTGTCAGCAGTTCCTGCAAGAGGAAGGTATTGATGCTATGGACTGGCCCGCCCGTTCCCCAGAACTGCCCGCCCGTTCCCCAGAACTGAATCCAATTGAGCACATCTGGGACATCATGTCTCGCTCCATCCACCAACGCCACGTTGCACCACAGACTGTCCAGGAGTTGGCGGATGCTTTAGTCCAGGTTTGGGAGGAGATCCCTCAGGAGACCATCCGCCACCTCATCAGGAGCATGCCCAGGCGTTGTAGGGAGGTCATACAGGCACGTGGAGGCCACACACACTACTGAGCCTCATTTTGACTTGTTTTAAGGACATTACATCAAAGTTTGATCAGCCTGTAGTGTGGTTTTCCACTTTAATTTTGAGTGTGACTCCAAATCCAGACCTCCATGGGTTGATAAATTGGATTTCCATTGAAAAAAAAAAAAAAGTACTTAATAAGATTATTTCTTTCATTCAGATCTAGGATGTGTTGTTTAAGTGTTCCCTTTATTTTTTTGAGCAGTATATATTGAAAAGCAGGCACTTCCACACAGGTGTGGATCCTGAGATAATTAAGCAATTAACATCCCTTCATGCTTAGGGTTATGCATCATAATTCTGGGCAGGCCCTTATTTTGGCTACCATGGCTATGCCCCAATGGGATGATAATGCTCCCATCCTCGGGGCACGAGTAGTCACTGAATGATCTGATGAGCATGAAAACGATGTAAACCATATGCCATGGCCGTCTCAGTCACCAGATCTCAACCAAATTGAACACTGATGGGAGATTCTGGAGGGGTGCCTGAAACAGCGTTTTCCACCACCATCAACAAAACACCAATGTATGTAATTTCTTTGGGAAGAATGTTGTTGCATCCCTCCAAAAGATTTCCAGAGACTTGTAGAATATATGCCAAGCTGCATTTGTCACGTCCTGACCGTAGGGTAGGTCAGGGCGTGACGGGGGGGGGGGGGGGGGGGTTTCTAGTTTTGTTTTTCTATGTTATGTTCTAGTTTTGTATTTCTATGTTGGGTTTTTGTTTGGGATGATCTCCAATTAGAGGCAGCTGGTCATCGTTGTCTCTAATTGGAGATCATACTTAAGTAGGTGTTTTTCCCATCTGGGTTTGTGGGAGATTGATTTTGAGTTAGTGTATGTTTCACCTCTGCGTCACGGTTTGTTGTTTTTTGTTCTTTAGTTATGTGTATGTATTGCATAGTTTCACAGTGAAAATAAAATGTGGAACGACACACACACTGCACTTTGGTCCGCTTCTCCTTACGACAACCGTGACAGAATCTCCCACCACCAAAGGACCAAGCAGCGTGGAATGGACCAGTGGACTTGGGAGGAGATACTGGACGGGAAAGGACCCTGGAGGCAGGCTGGGGAGTATCGCCGTCCTAAAGAGGAGATTGAGGCAGCGAAAGCGGAGCGGCGATATTACGAGGCACTATACCAACCACAAGGCAAGTGCAAGAGGCAGCCCCCCCAAAAAATGTGTGGTGATGCGCACTGTGTCGCCAGTGCGCATTCACAGCCCGGTGCGATCTGTGCCCGCGCTCCGCATTTGTCGAGCTAGGTTGAGCATTCAGCCAGGAAGGGTGGTGCCAGCTCAGCGCTCCTGGTCTCCAGTTCGCCTTCTCGGTCCAGGATATCCTACGCCGGCGCTGCGCACTGTGTCGCCAGGGCGTATTCACAGCCCAGTTCGTCCTGTGCCAGCGCCCCGCGTTTGCCGGACGAAAGTAAGCATCCAGCCAGGACGGGTTGTGCCAGCTCTACGCTCGAGACCTCCAGTGCGCCTCCACGGCCCAGTATATCCTGTGCCTGCCTCACGTACCCGGCCTCCAGTGAGTCTATCCAGCCTGCTACGCCCTGTGCCTGCTCCTCGCACTTGCCCTAAGGTGTGTGTCACCAGTCTGGCGCCACCTGTGCCAGCCCCACGTATCAGGCCTCCAGTGCGCCTGCCCAGTCCGGGGTGCCCTGTTCCTGCTTCCCGCACTTGCCCTGAGGTGCGTGTCACCAGTCTGGCGCCACCTGTGCCAGCCCCACGCATCAGGCCTCCAGTGCGTATTCCCAGTCCAGAGCTTCCGGCGACAGTTCCCAATCCAGAGCTTCCGGCGACAGTTCCCAGGCCAGAGCTTCCGGTGACAGTTCCCAGTCCAGAGCTTCCGGCAACGTTTTACGGTCCGGAACCTCCTGAGACGGCCTACGGTCCGGAACCTCCAGCGGCGTTCCCCGGTCCGGAGTTTCCAGCGGCGGTCTGCAGTCCAGAACCTCCAGCGGCGGTCGGCAGTCCAGAACCTCCGGTGATGATCCACGGTCCGGTGACACAAAAGCGGAAGGATCAGCGGGTGGAGCGGGGGTTAGTCCCCAAACCGGAGCCGCCTCCTCTGCTGGAGGATCCGCGGGATGAGAAGGTTCTGCGTACTGCACCAGAGCCGCCATATACATTAGTCACCCTCCCTAACCCTCCCTTTTTTTCTTTTTTTTTCTTCTCGTGTTTGTTTAGGTGCGTTCGGAGTCCACACCTTTGGGGGGGGGGGGGGGGTACTGTCACGTCCTGAACATAGAAAGCTGTTATTTTCTATGGTAGAGTAGGTTAGGGCGTGACAGGGGGGGTTTTCTAGATTAGTTGTTCTATGTTATGTTCTAGTTTTGTATTTCTATGTTGGGTTTTTGTTTGGGATGATCTCCAATTAGAGGCAGCTGGTCATCGTTGTCTCTAATTGGAGATCATACTTAAGTAGGTGTTTTTCCCACCTGGGTTTGTGGGAGATTGATTTTGAGTTAGTGTATGTTTCACCTCTGTGTCACGGTTTGTTGTTTTTTGTTCTTTAGTTTATGTGTATGTATTGCATAGTTTCACAGTGAAAATAAAATGTGGAACGACACACACGCTGCACTTTGGTCCGCTTCTCCTTACGACAACCGTGACAGCATTAAAGCTATTCTGGCCCAACTACCTATTTAGACTCTATGTTGGTGTTTCCTTTATTTTGGCAGTTACCTGTACATACGACTACAAAAAACACAGCCAGGTTATAAGTATCCAATATTAACCGCCTGCTATGACAGCTTTTAACTTCCCAAATTATCAATGATGGCTGACAAGCCAGGAAATCCAAAGTGCATTCAGCAACCATTTAATTGCAAATAATGGTTCATTAGATACATGGTCTGGATGAACAATACATCTGTCCTACCAGTGTCCTTGTCGTATATCCACCCATATTCCCTAACAATCAACCAGCTCGCCGGAAGCCATTATTCACTTGTTCTTTCTGTCAGCGCACAGAACATCCGAAAAGTGATAAATTGTGTTTTTCCCCTGTGTGCTCCTGACAAGAGCACAAATTACTGTCACCTGTTTCTGTGCCTTAGGTGAAACGTTAAACAAGAGAAACTACAGTGGAGTTTCTCTTGAGGAGGACATTTTGAGATACTTTGCAAAACTATACCCTCTGGGTAAACTGGATAGAGTGAAAATAGTTGACTTGCTATTTCATCTTACTTTAGCGACATGACTGTAGTTGGTTGAATTGGCAAAAAGTTCTCAAATTGTAGCTAACATTTCTGTCTCATTATGAACCGATTCTGATCATCAATAGTGTTATGTTCATACAACTATCTGAGAAGTGTTTGAATGGGTTTATCATGGTTCACAACAGAGTACAAGACAAATCACAGCTAATATACGGGGGGTGACATTTTGTTCCAGGTTAGTCATAACTGGGCAGGACTCTGTCCCTTGTTCCCAATGCACCTTTGTGTAGCTGTGGCTACCATATCAGCTAAATACTGGCCTATCTTATCAAACCAACTGCACCATGTTGTGTGGAAGGTGACGAACGGCCATAGATTCCTATTAAAAGATTCAGGCCAGGTGTGTGTGTGTGTGTGTGTGTGTGTGTGTGTGTGTGTGTGTGTGTGTGTGTGTGTGTGTGTGTGTGTGTGTGTGTGTGTGTGTGTGTGTGTGTGTGTGTGTGTGTGTGTGTGTGTGTGTGTGTGTTCTACGGTCAGCTTCAAACGCTCCCTCAGTGCGACGTGACACTGGAGAATGGTTTTGCACCCCTACGTGACAACTCCGGAAACACAGAGCAGTGTTGAGCAAGAAGGCTGTGGAGGGCTGTCCTACTGTCAATGGAATGCTGGTCTCTACTAAAACTCAACATAACGCTCTCCTCTGCCTGGATGACTCCTTCTTGTAAAAAGTGAATAACATGCCGTTATAACCTATCCATGAACGACACAGACAATGACAAAGAGTTCAGTTGACTGATACATAACATGAATGATACTTTTTAAAGAACTAAACTGCTATATCACAAAGACAATAACTGGTCACTTAAAGGAATGTCGTTCCTAAGCAAAACATGTATTTATGCTGCACTGATGTATATATCATCTTATTCTCAATTCCATCCTTTCTGGAATTTGTCCAACCAATGTATTGTCCCGTTGGACATGTGATCATGTCCCTACGCCAGCTATACTCAATAAAAACATACATGATGTTTCCTGTCTGATATGCCACAGAGATGTCTTCTTTCGGTCACACAAAATCATTTGAAGGAAACATTTTATCAAACTAGAAAAAAGTACATTTTGTGTGTTTGCTGTGTCAGGGAAAGTATTACATGTTACGAATAAGTACATGTAACGATCTAAGTTAGGGTTGCCTGAACACTTTAAAATGTGTTTTATTTTTAGAACTTTAATTGTTAGAAAGTTACAGCGTATACTCTACTATGCAAACTCAAGCAAATTCAAATAATCGAATAAAGTCTAGGTTTATTGTCGGAATAGTCTGTTCTGTCGAGTGTTATATCTTACAGTACATTACCTATATTCAGTATCATTATACATAGGCTATTTGCCACTTTAATATGGTGTGATGTGTAATCATTGTAAAATACCTTCCATGTATGCAAACGTTAAGGTTTACAGTAATTAAGTAATGTCGGGGGGTTTCCATCATCCCAAAGTTGGTTTGGTGTTTCTAGCATGAATGGTTAAGAAAGCAGTGGCACTTTGAATGTCTAGCTCTCATGGTCACCCGTGACTCCCATGTTAATTATGCAAATATTTAATAGTTGTTATTTCTAAATTATAAATAATATAAGAAATCTGAACAGAAGCAACGTAATTTACACTAGACTCGATGTTTTGAAGTTGCAAATATAATATAATAATATGAATCCATGAAGTGTTTCTATCTTCCTGAAGTTGTTTTGGTGTTTCTAGCTTGAATGGTTAGTATAATTTTTTATGTCTACATCTCATTGACTCACAATTTATTAATTGGGCAAAACATAATCCAAAACACAACCAAAACAAACTGCAAATGCATCTCACAAGCTTGATGTAGTCATTGTGTGCAATGAATATGGGACCAAATACTAAACATACACTAAAGCGCTTTCATTTCTAAATTGTAAAACAGATAAGTAGGAAAATACCCTCAAATAAAAGCTGACATACTGTACTGTCACGTAACACGAAACGTTCTATCTCAAATCTAAACTGCTGGAATATAGAGCCGAATTAAAAAGAGTTTGCTTCACTGTCCAAATACATATGGAGGGAAGTGTATGAGTTAGGATTTTTTTACAGTAAAACTAGGATATCCTGAAACAGCAGAACAAAACAAACTGCAGTTAGAGCTTTTTTAATGACTAGAATTATACTTTTTGTTCAAATGTGAAGGCACCCAATCCCAATTAAAACACTCTGTTGCGAGATGATTCACTGGCCATCACAGTAAAGTAGTGTCTAGAAGCCTGGCCCAGTTTGTGTCGGGGCCAGAGGGCCAGCGTGAGTTCAACACTGTTTAGTCTAACCCACCCAAAAGTCACATACAAGAGTCATTTGGTAGGGAGCTGTTTCAACAACCCTATACAATTCAGGTGGACCTGTCCATCCTGCAGCAAGACCTACACCAGTGTTACCATCCAATTGTAAATATAAACAAAATGAACATGGAAATGACATATGGGACGAATGTTTTTTCTTTCAATTATTTTAAAGGATTTTGTAAAATAACATATACTCCCATTTCATCAAATCTATAGATAATTTCACATATATTTTTATTTCAACGGAACAGGCAACAATCGTGTTTCTCCCCAAAGTTTTGCTTTTTAATAAGAAAAACATGAATCGTTCAAATCACAACATTCAAACCATAAACAACAACCTGACAATATATACAATATATAAGTCTGAAAACCAAAATCGTTTAAATAGTATTTTTAAAACTAAAATACAAGAAATAAAAACAGTATTTCTGACCTGAAACTCATGGTTTATCTTTGAAAAAGTGTTCCTTCAGTGAATATTCAGTTATTGGTCCTCCATTATCAGAACATCTTGAAAGGCACTTTGAGGATGAGGGTTGCGACATAAAGCTCAATGTTGCATTGACATTGTTACAGTGATCCAATTCTAGTTTGCCATTTGCAGTAAAAAAGGTTATTATATAGCATTGTTGTAACACACTGGGCCACCCCAGCTGTGCAAAATGGTGGGAAATCTCGTGCAAAGTACTGTATGCAAATGATCCTATTAGTGCATTTTCATTCAACTCCTATCTTTGTAACTGACATACCATGGCTCCTCTCCCTCCTAACCCTTGGTATGTTGTGTAATATAATGTGAAGCAATTCCCAAATATCCTATGCCATGAAGAGCTGGGGGAACAGCAGGCTCTCATTATTGATAATAAAAGGGGTCTCTGGAAATGTTGTAAAACAGACAAACAAAACTGAAATTAGATTTACCACAGTTTCATCCATTTTGAAACAGATTTCATATTTTTTCTTTAAATGGATACCTGATAAAAGAATACAAGAAAGGGCTCTCTTATCAGTAAAAACAACAGCCTTCCACCTCTTGTAAAAATGAACCATGGCAGCTACATTTGTGTTTATGGATGGGTATTTGAAGAGATTAAAACAGCATATTAAAAATGGGAATGAAGCAATATGTTGTAAAACACAACAATAATTCCCTGTAATGCAGTAACAACTGCTCGAAGCAGTAACCTGAACCTTTTCTCACTCCCACAATCCCTCAAATTGTTTCATGTCACATTTGTTTTGTAACTTGTCAATACAGCACTGTACAAGATATATTAATTTTCTTCCCTTCATAAATAAATGCACAACTCCTTTCCCCCACTCCATCTATTTACAATGTGTACAACCCAAGTAGTCCTGCTTGTCTGTTGAACAAACCAAAACCCAGTTTGAAGTAGTCTAAAAAAGAGATAAGCAAAAAAATGGCAAAGGGGAGACATGGCTTCTGTGTGAATTTATGAATGTATCAGTTTAAAGACCTTCTGATGAATAGGTGTCAATCCAGCACTGGGTTTTACCTTTGTCTTCGACTTCATGTAACTGTAGTGTTTCCCTTTTCAACTGTGTATCAGCACTGCTAAATCTTCTTTGGTCCCTATTGAGTAGCCCTTCAATGGCAGCCATCTTACATTTTGGGATTTCAAGGCTGCTAAAAGTCCTTGTCAGCACCACTTGGCTGTGGTCCAGAAGGCCTCCATGTTAGGAGGCATTGAGGACCGACCGGCTGTAGAGGGTTTGGTAGTAGGCCCCAGAGTCCATGGCCGAGGGTCCCGCGCTGTCGTAGATCTGCTTGGCTGCTATCGGAGAGGAGGAGGCGTAGCCATTGTAGGCCATCACCTGGTCCTGGTACGTCTTCAGATCCATCTTCTGCTCATTGGACATGAGGTTGGTGATGGAGAAGGGGTGATTGAAGTTGTAGTGGGGATCCATGGACTTGAGAGGGTCGTTCTGCAGGTCCAGATTATGCATGGCGCTGGGAAGGAGGTGGGGGCTGCCTCCCATGATCTGGGAGTGGAGGAGAGGGGCAGAGGAGGAGATGGAGGAGGGCACAGAGGAGGGAATTTCCACAGGGGTGCTCTGGATGTGGGACTGGGGCTGTGGGGGGCAGTCCAGCTGGACCATGCTCCTCTGCTGCTGCTCCTCTGAGGAGGAACCAGGGTGGGAGTTGTCAGAGTGGGCCGAGTCAGCCCCCTCCGAGCCCCCCGCTGGGCTGTGCTCCTCCATCAGGCTGTCTCCATGTCCCCCCTTCCCTGAGCCTCCCTCCTGGGACTTCCCAGACTTCTTCGCAGCCTTCTCTTGATCAATCTTGAAGCGCTTCTGGCGGCGCAGGTAGCAGCCGTTCTCAAACATGTTGCCTGAGTTGGGGTGCAGGGCCCAGTAGGAGCCCTTGCCGGGCTTGTCGGGCGAGCGGGCCACCTTAACGAAGCAGTCGTTGAAGGACAGCGAGTGGCGGATGGAGTTCTGCCAACGCTGCTGGTTCTCGCGGTAGTAGGGGAACAGGTCCATGATCCACTGGTAGATCTCGTTGAGGGTGAGCATCTTGCTGCCAGACTGCTGGATGGCCATGGTGATGAGGGAGATATAGGAGTAAGGTGGCTTGGCGTGGGTCAGTGAGCGGCGGTATGGCTTGGGCACCTCCTTGGCCCGGTTGAGGGAGGTGGGAGAGGGGTAGCTCAACTGGCTCATGGGCTGGCCCATGTTCTGGTAGTGGGAGAGGGAGCCCAGGGAAGGGGCTGGGGAGCCCAGCTGGGAGAGAGAGTTGGGGTTGAGGGATGAAGTCACCGGGGACAGGTTCATATGGTTGGCCCCTCCGCCCATGGAGGCCAGTTGACTGTTGAGCCCAGAGCTGCCATAGCCCATGTTCATGGTGGCTGGAGAACAAGCTGGGTTCAGGTTGATGTAGCTGTTGATGGTGCTCATTGAGCTCATTGAATTCATGACACTGGGAGAGGAATACATCTGAAAACAAAACAGAAAAGAGTTCATTTAGTCATTTAGAAACAAAAAATATAGATATGTAGTTTTTGACAATAAATAATGTAATTGTATTTTTGTGTACAAAAGCCTGTACTAATGGAAAGCATAAAAGGGACATTGATTTCACGTAGCATTGTTAAACCTGAAAATAAAAAATAAAAATAAATTTAAAAAAATACGACTCAAAATAATAAACTGAAAATGCGCGTCATGGATTCGTTCCCTTTCATTTAGTAGTTATCCTACTACTAAGTACTACTAAACCACAGCAAATAAAACAAACTTTTAACGAAACGTTCCAAAATATCTGACCATAGGCTGTCGGTGATATAATACGCGTATAAAAAAGGATCACAGAGCCGTAAACTACACAATCATCTAAGAAACCTAATATTTATTTGAGAGCATATAATGTTGATTAAAGACAGGATTTCAGTTGCCTTTCATTTAATCAAGAATTTCTTGAGGAAATGTATATCTTATTTAAACTTTCGGGGGTAACCAACGTTAATCAAATGAACTGCTAATTTAATTTCCGAGATGCTTTAACATTCACAATTTGCATATTTAAATATGTTAGTGTTAGTAAACAGACTAGGGAATAAAAATAATAATAAAAATGATAGATTTTATGTAAACAGGCTTCTAAATGTCACATATACAATTTCAACAGGTCACACAATAGACAAATTGAGCCAAATCATATCACATCAGTGTTATATGTTGAATTGTAAAAGTCTAACATTACTATATTAAAGATACGAAATTGCAGCCACAAGTGAAAAATGGAGTGAAAAATATCAAAATAAAGCCAGTTGTGTTCGTAAAATACTGAGCTTTCGATTCAATAACTTAATTTTAAGAAAGTCTAGAATAGACTTTAAAGAAACATACATCCAGCATCCACACACATAGCCCATATGGTAAACTTATATAGAAAAAGTGTTTTTACCTCACTGGCTTCGCTGTAGAAGGCATTCCACTCTGGCAGTTCATGAGACTCCATCTTCACTGAGCTCAACATCCCAAATACAACTTTTTATAGTAAGAAACTATATTTGAGCGAATGAGACTGCAAATCCTTGTTTGAGTTTATAATAGCTTTGAGTCTCTGCTCAAAATTCAGGCAACCGGCAAAAATAGTACAATTTAAATCCAAGATAACGAAAGAGTTCCACTGACTAGATAGAAGGCTGGAATGAAATTAAAAAACAATGCTTCCTCGGGCTATGAGTAGGTCTTCAGTTAAATGTCAATATTTATTCGTTGATGTATCGGCAGGGTAGCCTAGTGGTTACAGCGTTGGACTAGTAACCGAAAGGTTGCAAGATCGAATCCCCCAGCTGACAAGGTACAAATCTGTCGTTCTGTCCCTGAACAAGGTCGTTAACTCACTGTTCCTAGACCGTCATTAAAAATAAGAATTTGTTTTTAACTGACTTGCCTAGTAACATAAAGGTAAAATAAATAAAAAAATCAATCATCCATCGTTTCATAATCAAGAGTAACAGGTTATTTATATTAAGCAGACGTTCTCTTTGGGGAACGCTAGATCCGTATGAAGTCCGCAGAATTCTCCGGTGCAACACCCGATCCGTGTGAGTCAATGTGCTATGGGCAAGTACAGTAAAAGTTGGACGTGCCTTCTTAAAAACTCAGGTAAGGGCCCGCCCCATAAGGGCATTTGAATATCGTCCAAGGCTATTTGAATATCGTAAAAAGACCTCTCTTGCCCCCTGCTGAGGGTGTATATTGGCCCGGGACAGACACATCCATCTCAATTGCAGCATGCATCCTCCACTTCTTGACTACAAACTGCTGCTTAAACCTCACTGGATGTGTCTGATTGTAGGCTATTTTCATAATTTATTTTACACCACAATTATAAAATCAAAACTAATTATTTATTACAATATGAATTTATAAAGTATTGCTTCAAGCTGAGTCGTCTTTGATAATCACTATGACTGCCAATTGAAGTCAATCTGTAGCTCAATGGGAATACAAATATTTTATTTGTCTCTCATTTTAATACACTTGACCAATGAAAATATCAGCTCAATAGGTCAAGATATGAAATGAAGACGACAACTCAAAGTATTACTGCAGGCCTTGACGAGGTCTTGATGTGGTCAGTGCTATAACCTTCTCACGGGTTAAATGCATCAGTGGGAGGTCTGATAGGGAAGCCTGAGGTAAATGACCAGTGGGAGGGAGAGCTGTTAATACCCCTGACTAACACTTCTCTGCAGCTCTAACGGCTATATGGAGAATGATTAGTTGCTGGGGAAATTGACTTCTCAGAAGCACTTTGGTCCCCATCTCCCAAAGCCCATGCTCTTCCTCGTTATAGGCCTGCACAGTTTAAGTCCAATTGAACACTACATGAACGAAACATTGAATTATTCATGTGCAATACAGGCTGTTGTCTGCAACAAGAGGGTTACATTTGAAGGTAAATGAAGTGATGAAAATATTGGCCAACCGAAATAACGAAAAACAATAAATAATGTAGCCCTAATCCAATGTGTGATGTAGGCCTATCCTTGGCCTGATTCAGAATACACATCTCGTTGTCAGGCGCAGACAGTACAATCTGAATGTCAATGCATTTCCTAATTGCCAATGAATGGAGCTGTAATTGATGCGCATAGGTGGTCGACAGGATTAGCTGAGAAAAGTGCTAAGGAAATACGCAGGAAGGACACGTCGTGTTCAGCTCAATAGGCAGAAATAGCTTACTCCGGGACACTTTGGTTTAAAAAATAATTGAATGTATGAAAAACAACATAACTAATCAAAAGTTTAAATACAACCGAATTCGTTCATTAATACATATTTGTGATTCAACATTAAGATCATGAGGACTAAGGAAAGCATGATCTCTATTAGGCCTATTGGTCTTAACACTTCCAACGATTTGCGCCTGTTTGCAAAATGTTGTCAGGTCGATTAACACATTCAATGGGATCAATCAAACGTATTTATAAAGCCCTTTTTACATCAGCCGATGTCACATGGCGGTCTGTAATGCTAGCAATTAAGCTTTATAGAACAATTCTTTCCTAACCAAGTACATGATTAAAGTCGGCTATAAGCAACACGTTTGTGCACTGCTTTGAACAATTATATTTAGGCATGGGCGAACATTTGATTTAATTGTTTCCCAAGGCCAAATAAAACTATCAAGGCTATTTTGTTTTGAATCGAAGGCCAGCTATTTCGATAGATATAGATAACCCGTCCAATGACTCTACTACATTATGGAGAAGGATGCTGTGCGGGCTGTACTGCATTTGAGTAATGAGTAGACAGAACTACTTCCTCATTAATCCTTTGACTTTAAATGGTCTATTCCCCCAACACACATCCTACATCCTCCTGCAGGTCGGCCGCTTCTAATGCCAACGTGACAGTAGATCGTTCATTAACACCTCAATAATTAGCTAACAATAGCTTTAATGAGTTGACATTAATAGAGGAAGCCAGAGATTTCAATATGCTTTCTAGTGGGGGGAGTTATGACTGAGATTCGCCCTCTACAATATCTTGGTAGGCGGCGTTGTTCATTTAGGCTAACCTTTATGTGGGTTTTAAGATGTGTGGGCTTACAGTAAAATACATTGAGAAACAAAAGGTCCCCATCATTACATAACAGAACCTATTATCTAAGTGAAATGATGGCCGATGTCAAATACGACGCCATCTAATTGATTAACCGGTAACTGGGCCATTTCAACTCCAATATAGCGACCCCCTACAAAAAATCTAAACATTGGAAAATGAAGTGCCCTCCTGGTAGACTACAAGAAAAGTGGGCAGTAGTTCACAACACATTTTTAAAGTCAAGATCTGCACAGGTTAAAGTCCGCCATCTACTGGACATAGCAAAACAATGAACATCGAGCGTTTCTTTGCAACACAGCATAAAAACGTGGCAGTATTTATTTTTTATTTTTTTATTTATGCTTCAAAATTGTCGTCAATTACGTAGAAGCTTCATGAAAAATAACAAATCAAAAGTGACATTTACACCCAATGAAGAAAAAATATATACAGTACCAGTCAAAAGTTGACACACCTACTCATTCAAGGGTTTTTCTTTATTTTTGAAAACTATTTTCTACATTGTAGAATAATAGTGAAGACATCAAAACTATGAACACATGGAATCATGTAGTAACCAAAAAAAAGTGTTAAATCAAAAAATATATTTTGCATTTTTCAAAGTAGCCACCCTTTGCCTTGACAGCTTTGCACAAGCTTGGCATTCTCTCAACCAGCTGCATGAGGTAGTCACCTGGAATGCTTTTCCAACAGTCTTGGAGATCCCACATATGCTGAGCACATGTTAGCTGCTTTTCCTTCACGCTGCAGTCCAACTCATACCAAACCATCTCAATTGGGTTGAGGTCGGGTGATTGTGGAAACCAGGTAATCTGATGCAGCCCTCCATCACTCTCCTTCTTGGTCAAATAGCCCTTACACAGCCTGGAGGTGTGTTTTGGGTCATTGTCCTGTTGAAAAACAAATGATAGTCCCACTAAGCGCAAACCAGATGGGATGGCGTATCACTGCAGAATGCTCTGGTAGCCATGCTGGTTAAGTGTGCCTGGAATTCTAAATAAATCACAGACAGTGTCACCAGCAAAGCACCCCCACACCATCTCATCTCCTCCTCCATGCTTCACAGTGGGAACCACACATGCAGAGATCATCTGTTCAACTACTCTGCGTCTCACAATGACATGGCGGTTGGAACCAAAAATCCCAAATTTGGACCAAAGGACAGATTTCCCCCGGTCGAATGTCCATTGCTCGTGTTTCTTGGCCCTAGCAAGTCTCTTCTTATTGGTGTCCTTTAGTAGTGGTTTCTTTGCAGCAATTTTACCATGAAGGCCTGATTCACCCAGTCTCCTCTGAACAGTTGATGTTGAGAGGCTGGTAACTCTAATGAACTTATCCTCACAACACAACTGATTGGCTCAAACGCATTAAGAAGGAAAGAAATTCCACAAATTAACTTTTAACAAGGCACACCTGTTAATCGAAATGCATTCCAAGTGAATACCTCATGAAGCTGAATGGAAGAATGCCAAGTGTGCAAAGCTGTTAAGGCAAAGGGTGACTACTTTGAAGCGTCTCAAATATAAAATATATTTTAAGATTTGTTTACTACATGATTCCATGTGTGTTATTTCATAGTTTGTCTTCACTATTATTCTACAACGTAGAAAATAGTCAAACAAAGGAAAAACCTTGAATGAGCAGGTCTGTCAAAACTTTTGACTAGTACTGTATATGAAATGAAACTGAAAGTTGCATGAAAAATTAAAAAGGGACACCCAGTCCTATAGCTGACATTCAGGGTTTTATTTAACTAGACAAGTCAGTTAAGAACAAATTCTCATTTACAATGACAGCCTATGAACAGTAGGTTAACTGCATCGTTCAGGGGCAGAACGACAGATTTTTACCTTGTCAGTTCAGGGATTCGATCTAGCAACCTGCAGTTACTGGCCCAACGCGGTAACCACTGGGCTACCTGCCGCCCGGAGTAGGTTTCCATTCCAGGAAAATGTTTAAAAAAAATAAGGGCAGAAATAGGCTAGTGTCAAGTAGAAATAGAGTTGGAATACAAGCTTTAACCTTGAACTGTTTTGAGATAAGCAACTCAACAGGAGTCCATGGCAGACAGGACCATAATAATAGAAAGGCCGGCACAAGACAATCCTTACTAGTTTAGGGGCCAAATACAAAATACTTCTACTTTGTATGGATTTTTTACAAGTGCTTTCAGACAGAGGACGCCATTAAAGGCACTTTTTTGAAATGTATTTTTTTTTTTACTAGGCAAATCAGTTAAGAACAAATTCTTATTTACAATGACGGCCTACCCCAGCCAACGCAGGGCCAATTGTGCGCTGCCCTATGGGACTCCCAATCACTTGAGGAAAGTTGCATGAACATATCAGTGCTTTTGTAGGAAATTCATTTTTGTTGTAAGGGCTACATTTGACTTACCGTATTTTAGATAAGTAATAGGCCTAATTTTAGTACTACATACACTTTCAGATACAGCTACTAGTGTACAGTATACATTCATGCCCATGTGATCAGCAATGGCTTGATGTATTGTCCTCATTCAATTTCATATTTACACATGCACATGGTAAGGTATTGATTGGCACTAGCTTTGCAAATTGATAATTCAATTAATATATTAATTTTGGTGACGAACATGAAAGGTTAAGGAAAACCTGACAGAGAAGTATTTTGATATACATGTATATATTATCTTTTAAACCATTCAAAGAGATAAGTTCATAAGTAAAACAGAGCATAAAACAGGGATTTTATAGAACTTTTAAAAAATAATAAGAATCATGAGGATCACGGGAAACAAACTTGAATCTCAGTCAATATAGAAAAAAACCTTTGACTTGACATAAAGAGTAAATTCCTTTAAATTAAACATCATAAAGTACACAATATTAGTTTAATCTCTACAACTTCAGTTAACCTAGAACTATCCTAACAAGAACCGTTTCACCCACTATTTCCCTGGCACATATTGAAATAATAAAGTCATTTAACACAAAAATAATAAGATTACAGAAAGTCTATACCCCCTTGAACTTTTTTTCACATTTTGTTGCGGTACAAAGTTGGATTAAAATGTATTTGTCATTTTGTTCAACAATCTACACAAAATACTGTAATGTAATGTCAAAGTCGATTTTTTTTAAAGACGAATGAAAAATAAAACACTAATATATCTTCATTGGATAAGTATTCACCCCCCTGAGTCAATACATGGTAGAATCACCATTGGCAGCAATTATGAGTCTCTTGAGTAAGTCTCAAAAGAGCTTTGCACACCTGTATTGTGGAATATTTGCCCATTATTCTTTTCAAAATTCTTCAAGCTCTGTCAAGGTGTTTGGGATCATGGCTAGACAGCCATTTTCAAGTCTTGCCATAGATTTTCAAGCAGATTTAAGTCAAAACTGCAAATTGGCCAGTCAGGAACATTCACTGTCTTCTTGGTAAACAACTCCAGTGTACATTTAACTTTGTGTTGTAGGTTATTGTCCTTCTGAAAGGTGAATTTCTCTCCCAGTGTCTGGTGTACAAGCAAGTTTTCCTCAAGATTTTGCCTGTGCTTAGCTCCATCCCATTTCTTTTCATCCTGAAAACCTCCCCAGTCTTTGCCTATGTCAAGCTTCTTAACTAATTTAGACTTGCCTAAACAAAGGGGGTGAATACTTATGCAATGACTATATTTTAGTTATTTCATTTGTAAAACATTTTCAAATGTTCTTTTCACTTTGACATTATGGAGCATTTTGTGTTGATCAATGACACTTTTTTTTTTTTTTTACAATTAAATCTATTTAAATCCTACTTCGTAACAACAAAATGTGAAGAAAGTTCAAGGGGGTATAGAATTTCTATAGGCACTGTAAATCTACTTTAGCATGAATCTATCTTTGGTTTCTACGCACGTGTATAGGCTACTCAGTGATACAATACAGCTTGTGTGTATCAAAACTATAGATTGCACATCTATTACCATCGCGAGAGATTGTCTTACATTCTACATTCAGTATAAAATAGAGAGGTATCCATCCCATTTCTTACATGCTATATAAAGCATCTTTGTTGGGCACTGTGAAAGCCATGTTATTGTATCGCGTAGCACTGAAAGTCCCTGTTTCTGTCTTATAAATCGATGGCGACATACCTTAACTGCTGGTTTGAGGTTTCAGCAAAGAGCAAACAATTAGTTCGGTGACAGTCAAAGTCAGTTTTATGTAAAGGTCAAATGTGACGCAAAAACAAACAAAAAACGGTCACAAGAGGAACAGTCCAAGGCTATACGTTGCTGTAAGATTTAGTGAAGTCATCAGTCTTTCTCAATGCCACTCAGAGATCTTTTAGAAAGATGTTCCATGAAACAGAAAACAGACCTAAAATCAACTATAACAGGACAGATTTATTTTTATTTAACCTTTATTTATCTAGGCAAGTCAGTTAAGAACAAATTCTTATTTACAATGACAGCCTACCCCGGCCAAACCCGGACCAATTGTGCGCCGCCCTATGGGACTCCCAATCACGGCCGGTTGCAATACAGCCTGGAATCAAACCAGGGTTTGTAGTGATGCCTCTAGCACTGAGATGCAGTGCCTTAGACCGCTGCGCCACTCGGAAGCCCTAGATGAAGTGCATACTTCCCAACCATGGTCCACTGGTTTATAAAGTCAGTGACTAATACTAGTGACCAATACTAATAAGTTGATGTTTGAGGGACAAAGGGGTGAATTAGGTATTAGAGGTGAGCAAGGGCTGGGGGCACGGTCACCCCCCTAACCAACCAGACAGTGGTGTGATAGTGTAAGGCCTGCCCCATGGAGGTAGAGGTGTATGATGATTGGCTGCGAGGTGGGGAGAACCTGTTGAGATCGTCATGGTGATTGGCTGTGAGGTGGCGAGAACCTGGTGGATTGCCGTGGTGATTGGCTGTGAGGTGGGGGAGAACCTGTTGAGATTGTCGTGGTGATTGGCTGTGAGGTGGCGAGAACCTGTTGAGATTGTCGTTATCTGCAGGCACCAGGCTGCTGCTCCACTCAGGCGTCAACAGCCTTCTGTCCAGACAGACATCACATAAACAAACAGATGAATAAAAAGGAGGCTAATCATATTCGGTGACAATTTAGGCTACATATCATATATTATACTGTATCATAAAGCACGTCACAAACACTAAATTAGCCTATGGCCTAGCTACATAGAGAATACTTTGGCCTAAAGACTGACTCCAAGACAACACATTAAAAGGAAATCAAGATGTAGTGAAATTGCATCTTACAGTCAGGTGTCCCAGAGGATTTAGGGGTCGCGCTCCTTCTTCACCTTGACGTCTCCAGCCAGGATGGTAGCAACCTCTCCCTGCATAAAGGCCCAGGGCACATTGGAGCCCACCAGGGGACACCTCTCTCCACTGGGGCAGAACATCTCGATGCCGGCCCCCTGGCTCCGGATGAAGTCTCTGGTGCAAGGGAAGCAGAATTTATGGGCCGCAACAGACGGGCACTGGACAAAGTGAGTATCTTCCAAGCGCTCGTGGCAGATGGTGCAGCAGAGAGGGGGACCAGAGGAGCCGGAGGGGTCCCCTGCTCCCTGGTCCGAGGCCCCAGCCAGGGGGAGGGCTGCCGTGGTGCCCCCTGTAGAGTTGCTAGCTCCCTGGGGTTCCCCGTTCCTGGAGGCCAGGTGGCGCTGCTGCCCTGCAGGGCAGGCTGCCATGGGGCTGCTGCTGCTCTGTCTCACTGCCAAGGAGGAGTGGCCCAGGCCTCCACTGCCACTACTGCTGCTAGGGGCTTCTCTGGGTGACTGGCCAGCGGCTGCACCCGCGTTGTCAGCCACGCTCATCAGTGCTGTGATGGGGGAGGGGTCGCTGCTGTGGGAGTGGGAGGCCGAGCCCTCCTGGTGAGGAGGTGGCTGGCTAGCGCTGGGTAGGGAGGAGGCAGCTAGGTGAATAGCCATGCCCGGGTACATCCCCATGGGCCAGTGCTGCCGGAGCTGCTCCTCTGTGGTCACTACCTCTCCACCCTGGGGCTCCGGGGAAGTCTTCCTCCGGCGCACGCGGGCTGGCGGTGCTGAGCGGGCCATGTGACACAGCGCTGTGGGCAGCATGGAGCAGCTGGTGTCCAGGTAGGGCTGGGGGAGAACGTCAGGGCTGGGGGTGTCCTTAAAGGCCCGTACCGAATCACTCAGCAGCTCAGAGAGCAGCCGCCAGTCCCCCGTGCCATGCCTTTTCTCGTACTCCACATACTTCAGGCCCAAGTTGATCACCTTGTTCCCAGAGTCTTTCTGGCTGTCGTGGAACATCTGCTTGACCAGCGCCGCCAGGCTGGAGAACATATACCCCGAGCCGCACGGGTACTCCGCAAAGATCTTAAGCTCAAAGTCCAGCGTCAGCTTGGCGTCGAAGGCAAAGATCCGCCCCACCAGGCTGTGGTCCTTCTTGAAGCGCACGTTGAAGGGGGTGCAGCCGGAGAGGGTGAGCAGGGCCCCTCGTACAGCCTTGGGTCGGCCGGCCCAGTCGTCTGCTCGGTTCCGTACACTCTCCGACAGCTCGGCCAGAGCCTCTGCGTTCCTCTGCTTCTCCCTCAGCTCCTTCTCAAACTCAGGGCTCAGGAAGGAGGCCACACCCATGCCCATGCTTAGCTGCCGCTTGGTGATCTCGTTCAGCATGGGGGCAGAGAGGGTGAGGGGGGTTCCCCCGACTCTGGTATTTAAACCGGGCACAGCTGCTAGCAACCCGTGCGGAGCCCCCACAAGGCCTTGTGTCATTAAATTGGGTGGAACGGTACACACCATGGGTCGTCTGGCGTTGTTAGGGCTCTGTCCACTGACATCTTGTTGTGGGCCCCCGTCATCTATTCTGTGCAGACCGTTGAGGAGCCGTGCTGGGGCTCCGTAGTCCCCTCTTACCCTTTCAAAGCGTTCAGGAGGTGGCCTACCACCCTCCATAGGTCCATCTCTCCCACCTGGGCCATGTTTGGTGGGCTGGGGACCCGGGGACCTGTCATCCTGCATACCATGAGTTATTTTCAAATGCCTGGCCGTCTCTATGAGGAATTCAATACGGTCCGCCCCTTCATAATTCACACAGCCTCGGCAGACAGTCTCGCTAAAGTCCCAGATCATAGCCCATGGCATCTTAGGCAAATCGCAAAGGTAACAACACCACTGCCGCCTTGAAGATGACTGGGAGGAAGACATATTTGATAGGCCCTCTTATATCGTTCTGGCTTTCTGAGGTCCTGGTTAAACAGATTTAGCTTTCAATTGTTCAGGATCAAAAGCCGCTTATTTTACTTCTCAAATACCTAAAAAAATATATGATACACTTTTTGTAATAAACACAAAAAAAATAGTGTTTACCCGCTTTCGGTCGCCTGCGCCCATGAAGTGTTTCTACTAGAAGACTGTCTTTGCTGGAACTTACACAACTCCGTGATAATGATGCATTCTGGGATTTATTGTTTTCGTTTGCGAGGGCCTTCGTGAGTACGTGCCTCGTGAATAGCATCAGTTGCGTCTAAAATGCGAATATAGACTGCACACAGACCAATGTTTACGAAAAGTTATCATATGGATATTAATAAACACAGTATGTAAAATAATATATATTTACAAAGGAACCCATATGCGCATCTCACGCAACACAGATCCTCGTGAACCGAGCTAGCTAGTGTATCCAGGTCAAAGGTGATTATTCATTTTTTTTTACAACACATGTTGTTGCACCCATGCGCTTTTAGTTAGACTAAGTTACATTTCGAAATTTAGCAGTACACAGAGGTCATGCCAAACGATGTATCTTCATCAAGTGATGAGGCAAGTGACACCCAGGAGGTTCCGCAAAAACGGAGAAAGCAGGGTAAGTTTTTGCTAGCTTAAATAACGTCGGCTAGCTATCTAGCTAATGTTAGCCACTACAATCAAGTCCATCAAAGCTGTCTGCCAGGTATCTAGTAAATCCTGTTAGGAATCAAATTTAGGGATGCTGCAATGGGCAGACAGCATTGTGTATTATATGGCGAATTCCAAAACAAACACAGATTACGTTCACTTCACTAGCTAGCTATCTAGCTAATAACAATATCTATGTTTATCCCTTCAGCTTCAAGGTATCAGTGTCCAGCTGATTTTGTGGAATTTGCCCACAAACCCTGTGCCAGTACCCTCATCGAAAGGGTTTGTGAGGACAACACAGAATTATGGCTCATCAAAGCTCCCAGCAGTTTCAACCTGGACAGGTAGGCTATCCTTTTTTCCATTTATTTGAATTATCATAGAATCGTCATGATTCACTTCTAATAACAGACAGAGATATCTAACAAAGTCCTCAGCATTTCTCGGTCAGTTATTAGAAGTAAGTCACCGTCCACTTCCATTGCTTTACACCCACATGGTCTATATCTGGTGTGCGTAACCGCTTAACATACTGTGATCTCTCTCTCTCCTACAGTTTCAGCAGTCTGAAGATGCCTCTGTCTGGGCTGCAGACCATGCAGGCCCCTGCCCAGCAGACGCATGGTGGTGGGAACACCAGGCAGATCTACAGCGTGCTGGGTGGGCCCTCTGGTGCTGCGGACCTCCGTCTCCTCACCAGTCACCCCCAGACTCTCAACTTGGTGGTCTGTGCCCCGGCCTTCAGCGGCCTCCTCAACATCTGTGAGAGCTACGGCGACTGCAGCACCAACCAGACCCCCATAGCCATCCCAGCCACCCCGGCCCCCACCGTGCCCCCGGGGCTCCGCCAGCGGTTCCAGCCTTTCGGAAGCAGGACCCCCACCCTCTCCAGACTGATGGAGGATACACCGGATACTCCGCTGTCGTCTACACCAGAGACGCCTCTCAGGGTCACACTGGACCCGGGGGAAGAGAGGAAGAGCAAGAAGAAAAAGAAGAAAGACCAACTTATAAAGACTGAGGAGGAGATGGAGGAGGTGGTCAGGGTGAAGCAGGAGCTGCTAGAGATGACTCACAGCCCAGAAGAGCCATATGAACTTCCTGGGCAGGAAGCTGAGCTCTCAGAAGAGAAGAGGAAGAAGAAGAAGAAAAAGAAGGATAAGGACAGAGGAAAGGTGGAGGACACTGTATATTCATCTTTTAATGTAATTAAAGAAGAGGTGGAAGTTAAAGTTGAACCAATGGACAGTTCCTATGGTGAAGTTGAAGATTCTGGAAAAAGAAAGAAAAAGATGAAGAGAAACAGGCATGATGATGACTAGTTATGTTTTTTCATGGTAATCTGGCTTTGTGAAGTTATGATATAATAGTATCATTCAATTAAGCAGTTCAACAAATAATTATTATGCTACTGTACTGTCATTTGGATTTTGGGGCGGAAATTTGATCATCTAATAAAACCGAGACGATAACACATACCGGAGTGTTCAGACTTGTGCCTCTTTAGTCACACTAAACAAAAATATAAACGCAACATGTAAAGTGTTTCATGAGCTGAAATAAAAGATCCCTGAAATTTTCCATATGCACAAAAAGCGTATTTCTCTCAAATCCTGTGAACAAATTTGTTTACATCCCTGTTGGTGAGCGTTTCACCTTTGCCAAGATAATCCATCCACCTGACAGGTGTGGCATATCAAGAAGCTGATTAAACAGCATGATCATTACACAGGTGCACCTTGTGCTGGGGACATTAAAAAGCCACTCTAAAATGTGCTGTTTTGTCCCACAACACAATGCAAGTATTGAGGGAGTGTGCAATTGACATGACTGCAGGAATTGAATGTTAATGTCTCTACCATAACCTGCCTAAAACATTGTTTTAGAGAATTTAGCAGTACGTCCAACCGGCCTCACCATGTGTTACCACGCCAGCCCAGGACCTCCACATCCGGCTTCTTCATATGCGGGATCATCTAAGACAAGTCACCCGGACAGCTGATGAAACTGGGTTTGCACAACCGAAGAATTTCTGCACAAACTCTCAGGAAAGCTCATCTGCTTGCGCGTCGTCCTTACCAGGGTCTTGACATAACTGTAGTTAGGAGTTATAACTGACTTCAGTGGGCAAATGCTCACTTTCAATGGCCGCTGGAGAAGTGTGCTCTTTACAGATGATTCACTGTTTCGACTGTACTGGGCAGATGGCTTGTATGGCGTTGTGTGGGCAAGCGGTTTGCTGATGTCGACGTTGTGAACAGAGTGCCCCATAGTGGTGGCGGGGTTACGGTATGGGCAGGTATAAACTAAGGATGATGAACACAGTTGCCTTTTATCAATGGCAATTTGAATGCACAGAGATACCGTGACTAGATCCTAAGGCCTATTGTCGTGGCATTCATCTGCTGCCATCACCTCATGTTTCAGCATGATAATGCACGGCCCCATGTTGCAAGGGTATGTACACAATTCCTGGAAGCTGAAAATGTCCCAGTTCTTCCATGGCCTACATACTCACCAGGCGTGTCACCCATTGAGCATGTTTGGGATGCTCTGGATTGACGTGTATGACAGCATGTTACAGTTCACGCCAATATCCAGCTACTTCGCACAGCCATTGAAGAGGAGTGGGACAACATTCCACAGGCCACAATTAACAGCCTGATCAACTCTATGCGAAGGAGATGTGTCGCACTGCATGAAGCAAATGGTGGTCACATCAGATACTGACTGGTTTTCTGATCCACTCCCCTACCTTTTGTTTTAAGTTATCTGTTACCAACAGATGCATATCTCTATTCCCAGTCATGTGAAATACATAGATTAGGGCCGAATGAATTTATTAAAATTTACTGATTTCCTTATATGAACTCTAACTCAGTCAAATCTTTGAAATTGTTGAATGTTGCGTTTATATCTTTGTTCAGTGTAGTTCATTTATCCTCAATGTTACCCTGAACTATTGATTCTGCTGCAGTCCTGCAGTACTCTGGCTCCACAGGCAGATAGCGCTGTGGTACAGGGGTTCTTCCCTGGTTACCGGACACAGATTCGGTGGGTTGCCTCTGCCTGCTCTCACTCTGCACTGGAGTATGGTCCTGTTTTCTAATGAGTTCAGAGACACCTCTGGTGCTATCCGACTCAATGTCTGTACTTTCCTCCCACTACACTACATGTATGCATCGCTTACTCACTGCAAGGATGTGGCAGAGCCGCTTTTCCATCTCTTCCCTCTCTTTTCAGACACACATTACTGTATTTTTGAAGGTTGCATTTGGTTGGTTTGATTTTGTGAGTAAATTCCGCGTTGTGAACAAAATATTGTTGAATATCCATAAAAAAGGTATAAAAGGTTATGTTTTGTTAAAAAAAACATGCATTTTGTTCCTGAATAACAATAAAAAACTTGCATGGAAATTCTAATCAGAATTCTTTTTTCATTCTTGCTGCTCAGAGAGTATCTCAAAGACAAAACAGCTGCTATTTTGTAGCTCTGGTATGGAGAGCATAGAACTTTGATGTTGGATCAAATCTTATGTGATATTTCTATGTGTTCTCACAGACGCGTGCAATGTGTGTCTGTGTGTGTGTTTGGGCTCTGCTTCCAGTATGGTGCTGCAGATAACCTGGCTCCTAGCTAGTGGGTTACACAACAGGTAAACAGCAGAACATTGGCTCCTGTTCTGTGGGTGTCTCCTACACCACCACTGCCCACCTTTGCTGTCTCACGGGCTAACAGATTTAACCATGACTGGTTATTTGTCCGTTTCCATTTGATCCACTTGAGGAGAGCAGTCGTTGTCCTCCAGCAACAAACCATTCTGGTGCTTGTGTCTTCCTCTACATTGTGCACACGGTCATTAGTGTTCAGTGGACTAGACATAGGGTCACCAGGTCAAGTCACAGCTGGGACAATGAGGCCCTCAAGTGAAGCACCTGGACGTGAAACAGAATTCTAGTAGAATTCTTAGTATGTTCCCCTCTATCTCTATGCGTTGATGTATTGTTTCATGGGGATGGTTTTGCTATAGGCGCTGCAGGTAGCTTGAACAGTAATTGCTGTCTGGTGAAGCAGATTAATAATTGAATGCAGTCTGAAGTTAAGATACAACGTGTCCAGACTGCAGAGCAGGATTGGGCCCTGCGCGCCCCAACCGATGCAAATGATGAGATTTGAGGGGAGGGAGAGGGGAGCGACTAGTGGGGGTAATGCATTGGAGAACCAATCTCGCCGGCTGTACCCACCCCCTCCTTCTCTTCCCCCTCTTCCTTCCTCCCTCCCCATCACTGCAGCGATTCCCTCTCCCCCCTCTCCCTCTCCCTCTGTACTGCTCTCCTTTTCAACCAGCGCTCTCCAGCCAGCCTGCTGCAATGTGAGGGTTTCCATGGCAACGCAGACCTGCCAAGGACCATGGTGCTCTGCTCTGTGGCAATGGAGAGAGAGAGAGAAAGAGCGAGAGGGGTTCGGCTCATCAATGTATTATACGTGAGCTCCACCACTCTGGGCATGCTAAGATTGGTGTCTCGGAAAGCTGCAGTCCCCCTCTGCTTTTCTCTCTGTCCTTTTCTTTCCAAGACCATAACACTCAGCATTTGACAGGGGATTAAAGTGCATGGATCGATGCAGAGAGAAATGGTCCATTGGTTTAAGGATGACAGTGAAATTGGTCTGTGTTGCTAAATGCAATGAGAATTGGCATTGCGTTCTGGCGTTGTTTGCCCTTTGATGAATAAGTGCCACCCTGACATTGCTTTGGCTG
This sequence comes from Salmo salar, assembly GCF_965601325.2. Lineage (NCBI taxonomy): Eukaryota > Metazoa > Chordata > Actinopteri > Salmoniformes > Salmonidae > Salmo > Salmo salar. The sequence continues at coordinate 123,189,510 of NC_138299.1, forward strand.
CAGCAGAGCGCCTCCAAAACAAGTCCTACCACACCAGCAACTTCATTGCATACTAATGCCTTAACATGACGCACACTCAGCCCTCCCATTCGAAGAGCAGAAATATGTCATTGAACCGAATAGTCTAAGGCCGCCTCTGCAATATAGAAGAAACTCAATACAGAAGTACGTACTCTTTAAAAGTGTTGAATACACATTGTGCTCAGAATGAAAAGACATACTGTCAATGGAGACTAACCTTGTACCGTTGATCAGGTGGACGAGGGTTTGGGAAGCTGTCGCTGATGATGTTTTGGGTCTTTTCTTCTCCTGGGCTTCATGTTGATTTGAATGGGCTCCTCTTGTCTGCTTCTTTTCTGTTGAATGTTACTTGAAGAACTGAACACCATGAACGTGCTGTGCCTATTAATGCTTGAGGGAAAAGCATTCAGCATAAATGGCTATCTAATGTAGATAAGCGTGTAGATAATTGATGATTGTAGATAAAGTGATTGAAAAACAATGTATTTACTTTTGATATTAGCCATTCAAATGAACAAAACTTCAATGGGGAATGGTCTGCACTGAGGAAAATCTGTTGCTATGCACTAAGTCAAGTCAGACATATGCTATGAAAGCAGCCCGAGCTGTCTTTGGAGCCAGTCTCCATGACAACCTCAATGCTATTTCCCTCATTGTTGTCTTGGACCAGCTTTAGACATCCTGAAAGTGTTTCTTGGACCCTAATTCGTAAAAGCCTGGATGTCCTTCTATGGGCTTGCATGTATTCTTACTCGTTATTCCCAGGTGGCAGTTTAGACTTTTGGAGGAACAAGACAGCAGAGACAGACAGCAGTCCCTCGGGGAGAGAAAAGTCCTTGATTTGACCTTCACAGTAGCAGGGAAGAAGGAGCAGTGAGCAGTTCAAACATCCCCGTAGCCCATACACTGGAGACTAAGACTCCTAAAAATCAACCTTGGTGATACTACATTGTCTGCATGCTGTACAGTGCCACTAAACACTGTGGCATTAGCCATATAATACTGCAGATCATTCACTCCAACATATGAACTTCAACTAGTTCCATATCAGTGGCATCTAAACATTTGTCACTTAATTGTATGCACATTTATGGTATGGAATGGAATGTGTATATGTACTGTACGCCCTAATACACATTGTGGCATAGAATATACATAATGTTGGTGGGATGTTAAAACATTTTGTAAATATTGAATATGGACAGTAATGCGGGTCACTTTTGTTCAAGAATGACTTCATTGACTTCAATTCAGTGAAATAGATCACATAACTACAGTCAATTGTAACCGTAATTCCTCGTTAATTCAGAGTGGACTGCACAGCTGATCTGTCTGTACAGCTGGACAAGCTGTGCAGGTTAAGTGTTTTGCTCAAGGGCAGAGCAGCACAGTCTCCACCTGGGACTTCACAAGGACCAGATGACACCATACCTTAGTGAGTCCTTAATAATGTATCAACTCACTGTCTCTAATGCAGTCTGTCTGGCATCATTTGCGATCTTTCAAGACGTCATAGCATCTAATTTAATAGAAGGAATCAAACATACATAGTTATACTATTTAATGTACCGCTTCATACAGTTGAAGTCGGATGTTTACATACACCTTAGCCAAATACATTTAAACTCAGTGTTTCACAATTCCTGACATTTAATCCTAGTAAAGATTCCCTGTCTTAGGCCAGGTAGGATCAACAATTTATTTTAAGAATGTGAAATGTCAGAATAATAGTACAGAGAATGATTTATTTCAGCTTTTATTTCTTTCATCACATTCCCAGTGGGTCAGAAGTTTACGTACACTCAATTAGTATTTGGTAGCATTGCCTTTAAATTGTTTAACTTGGGTCAAACGTTTCAGGTAGCCTTCCACAAGCTTCCCACAATACGTTGGGTGAATTTTGGCCAATTCCTCCTGACAGAGCTGGTGTAACTGAGTCAGGTTTGTAGGCCTCCTTGCTCGCACACACTTTTTCAGTTCTGCCCACAAATTTTCTATAGGGTTGAGGTCAGAGCTTTGTGATGGCCACTCCAATACCTGGACTTTGTTGTCCTTAAGCCATTTTGCCACAACTTTGGAAGTATGCTTGGGGTCATTGTCCATTTGGAAGACCCATTTGCGAACAAGCTTTAACTTTCTGACTGATGTCTTGAGATGTTGCTTCAAGATATCCACAGAATTTTCCTTTTTCATGATGCCATCTAGTTTGTGAAGTGCACCAGTCCCTCCTGCAGCAAAGCACCCACACAACATGATGATGCCACCCCCGTGCTTCACGGTTGGGATGGTGTTCTTCGGCTTGCAAGCCTCCCCCTTTTTACTCCAAACATAACGATGGTCACTATGGCCAAACAGTTTTATTTTTGTTTCATCAGACCAGAGAACATTTCTCCAAAAAGTATGATCTTTGTCCCCATGTGCAGTTACAAACCGTAGTCTGGCTTTTTTATGGCGGTTTTGGAGCAGTGGCTTCTTCCTTGCTGAGCGGCCTTTCAGGTTATGTCGATATATACGACTCGTTTTACTGTGGATATAGATACTTTGTACCCATTTCCTCCAGCATCTTCACAAGGTCCTTTGCTGTTGTTCTGGGATTGATTTGCACTTTTTGCACCAAAGTAAATTCATCTCTAGGAGACAGAACGCGTCTCCTTCCTGAGCGGTATGACAGCTGTGTGGTCCCATGGTGTTTATACTTGCGTACTACTGTTTGTACAGATTAACGTGGTATCTTCAGGCATTTGGAAATTGCTCCCAAGGATGAACAAGACTTGTGGAGGTCCACAATTGTTTTCTGAGGTCTTGGCTGATTTCTTTAGATTTTCCCATGATGTCAAGCAAAGAGGCACTGAGCATGAAGGTAGGCCTTGAAATACATCCACATGTACACCTCCAGTTGACTCAAATGATGTCAATTAGCCTATCAGAAGCTACTAAAGCCATGACATCATTTTCTGGAATTTTCCAAGCTGTTTAAAGGCACAGTCAATTTAGTGTATGTAAACATCTGACCCACTGGAATTGTGATACAGTGAAATAATCTGTCTGTAAACAATTGTTGGAAAAATTACTTGTGTTATGCACAAAGTAGATGTCCTAACCGACTTGCCAAAACTACAGTTTGTTAAGAAGAAATTTGTGGAGTGGTTGAAAAACAAGTTTTAATGACTCCAACCTAAGTGTATGTAAACTTCCAACTTCAACTGTATATAGCCCTAAAAAAGGTTTGTTCTATTTTGAATCACAACATCCTTATTTTTAGCAGTGTAACTAATTCAACCTTGTATAAATTATCATACCAACTCAATGTGTTGTAGTAGTGGATGAGATTTGTTTGTGTGTGTACCTTGGACAGTTTTGTCTCTCTGTGTGGCCTGGGGGACCGTCGTTTTGTCAGAGGCCAGGTTTCAGGGGCCAGGGCACTGGATGAGGAGCACGTAACCTGTCGAAGAGGGCCACCGCTGCCCCTGCCAACCCTGCTGTGCACCCATCTGCCGCTGGGCAGCAATATGCCGACACGGCTCCATCTGTCCAGTAGCTCCCCCCCCCCCCCCACCCCCACCCACACGTACATGTCTTCACCCACCGTCTCCGTTTTTTGTTAGTGGTGAACTAGATAAATGGGGAAGCAGCGGAGGAAAATGGGTCACGGGTGCTTTATATACCTCCTCCATGTGTATGGTTTAACCTTCAAGTACTTGCTGCTGTCGCTGGAACCATGGACAGGCATTTTATATGACTCAAAGTGGAAATCCTGACATGTGATCCACTTACAAATATGGCAGAGGCTTTTTCCTCCTGCCATTTTCAGTATTACAGTATGCATGAAGCTTGAGCCAGAGGTTTTGGTTCAGAATAGTATCACATTAGAATTAAGTGGGTCAAGATTGCAGTAGGCTAATTTCCTTCCTTAAATAATCACTGATTATCCTAGATATTAACACCTTAGTGGTCCTACAATCAGAGAGTACTCCATGCATGTTAGTATGATAGTAGAAAAATGTATCTAGGCTGAAACTGGACTTCCTCACATTATGAGTTCTCAGAAAGCAGGCTCAATAATCTGAGTTATGTAAAACAGGATTATGTCTACTGCAAGTATTGCATAAATACCCCTGTCATTCTAAATTCTCTGTGTAGTGTTCATCCATCATTTTGTAATACAAAGGTGACCCCTCAATCCTCAGCCTTAAAAGTCAGTTTAGTTAACAATTTATCTATTTTGATAAGCGATATTTCTGCCAGATGTTGATTGTCTAACCGTTATGTGTTGTCTTGGTCTTTGGGGGGAGTAAATAGCAGCCGTCTCATTTTCCTGCCCACTTTATCTGATTTGATTAGTCTGACTTACTGAATGGCCATAAAGCCTGTAATAACTCGGAGGGGTTCAGTCTAAAGGGATAGTATCATGGTCATCCATCCACTGTTCATTGTGTACTACTTAATGTGTCTAGTCTATGACCTTCCCCAGTTGAATAATGTCTTACCGTTTGTACTTTCTTCAACCTTTACCTTCTTGTCCCCTGTGTTCCTCTGTATAACCATTCTCTGACTCCTAACCCCTGTTCTTCCCCTGTGTGCCTGCTCAAGGCTAAAGTAGCAGCTCCTTACCCATTAGCCCACGGGATAAAATCCACAACTGCCTCAGTCTGTCTCAAACTGGGCCAAGTCATTTGGATCTCCCCTGGCTTCTCCCTTATGGTTCATTGGCATGTTGCAGAATCTTCCATCTCCGGCCTTCTAAGTGTCAGGCCAGGGCTCCTTAGAAAGGTCAAATATGTTTGTGTTTCCCGGGGCCTGAAAAAGAATAATGTGTCCCTTTAGGGTTAAAGCCGTCCTTGGAATGTCTCCGGGTGGCAGGTGTACAGTATAAGTCTGTAGCAGGACAGGAAGCCAGACGTCAGGTGATGAGTGGTCAGTTGGTGTCAAAGGACTTTGAATTCCACCATGCAGTCTGTATCGACCAGTGTAGAGTACCTAAGAGTACCCTGCTGTCTCTGTAAGGAAATCACAGTGTTGCACCTCTGTGATCGATTAGCAAGCCCTGACTGGAACTCATTATCCTAAGCAAATGGGTGAGTCAGTGTACGTTTAATATTCCTGTCTGCCTTGTTTTGTAATTGTTCAAATGAGCTGTATAACACACATTGTTGGGACAATGACTATACAAGGCACAGCTATGGTTGATAATCAATTATGTGAGCATTTAGTAAGTACAGTATATGCCGTTCCCTTGGGATAATTTAATGAAGTGAAGTATCATTTACAAAGACAGTTCAGGACCATACAAACATTAGCTATTGAAAAGCTATCGAAAAGACGGAAATGAATGATGGCATTGTCGCGTCCCTCTAACAAATGAAAATGTTTTAGTTGCCCCCCCCCCCCCCCCCGACAAAAAACACACACACACACACACACACACACACACACACACACATACACACACACACACACACACATCATCATCATCATCGGTTGGCAAATATGCACCCAAAAAACATTTCCATTATGCAAATCCACCCACAACCCACCCAGGCTCAGAATTCTATTGGTATGCTGTACTGTCACCCACTTCATTTCCCTGTAGGATCATGTTGATACTAAACACACAGAGACAGTTCACATATAGGATATTGGAATAATACAGCAGGCACTGCTTAGACTTCCCTTGTATACAGTAGAAAATGTATTTATTAAAGCATATGCTCAAGAACTGAAAAACAACAACTGCAAGATTGCAGAACATATCATGTACCATAAAATTGATAAAGGAATCACTGTACACGCTACAGTGTTTTAAAATCACAGCTTTTGCATCGCAATTTAAACGTATTTATTCTAACTTGTATTTATACACATAATAATCAAACATTAATTACATTTAAAGTACTTTTTGGAATAGTTAAGAATGTAATGTGTTTCTAATTTTAAACATAATCTGTAATGTTGGTTAGAAATATCACAACAACAGCAACAACAACAAAAATAAACATACAAAAACATACAATCATTGTTCAGTATTTTGCTTATCTGACTGGCATAAATTATTAAATCAATTTGATTTAAAAATAATGATAAACCAGATGGAATAAATACAGATTTTGGTCTGTGGAATAAAGGTTCTGAAATATAATCTATAAACTGGCCGTGAAGTAAAGTGCCATAATTATAAGGTCATTGGCTACACCTGTCATTGCATAGGCCCCGCCCTCATACCACCTGTGGAACAGCCTATTACACTAACAGGCTAGTAAGTTCAATGCCTATGTAATGTAAAGTGTTGCCAAAGGACAATAGGCAGTTTCCACTTCAGTTGCTTAGGATGTGGGAATCATTTTTGCATTGTTGCTAGTCAAATATGGACAGCTCTTGTACCAGTGCAGATGGCAAGTTTAAGTGAGAGAGGTCCGTTGAGGTTTTCTTCAACCTTGGGGTTTGTTGTAGCTGTGTGGTTTTAAGTTCATTTCCAGGTCCAGGAATTTGATTTCACTTTCTTAATGATGGATACTTGTTAAATGCATAGAAGGTACATGCAAATGGTAGACAGCAACAATTTAATACTGAAAAACAAGTGTGGATTTAGTTTCAAGATTTCAGTCTTATGACAGTCTACAATTTGTATCTTCCTCAATCAAAGACAAAGTATTAGTTTCCTAGACAAACATGCAATAAGTAGATGAAAACATTCAAGAAATAACCCAAACATTGACCTGAGTCCTTGTAAAAATGCGAAAATTTCGGTATAACTTTTAGAACACAAACTTGGTCTTCCACAGGCAGTCGAAATACAAATAGCATTCTGTTTGTCAAAAATATACATTCCAATTTCAATTAAATTACAAATAATCTCCTTTATCAGCCAATACTTTAAAATCTGATGTAGTCTATAATTAAACATTTGTCTTCCCTAATTTTTATACAAAATATTGCATTAAAAATAAATGTATCTGTTGATTCAAGCAGAGGTAGGGTGAAATTGTCATTAAATGTCTCTGTAGCCATGTTAATTCTTAGTCAAAATTGTATCTTTAATTCTTGGTCAGAACTTTCTCTTAACTCTTGGTCAAAACATCTCATAAGGGAACAAATCTCAAACATTGGCTGTTATGACACATTATTATTCTTATCCTCTGTATCAACCTGTGCCTTGAATAGCCAAGCACAAGAGAATATAAATGAGCTTCCATGGAATTCAATTAGGCAGTATAGCACTGTGATTTGCCAAGGATTAAGTGCTTGTGAATTTTTCAGATTCAAAACATCTGCTGTTTATTCTGGCAAATGCATAGCCCCCTTACCAGCGACCTAGGTAACAGAGCAATAGGGTGTGGGTGGACATGGGTGTGCTGTTGCAGACAGAAATCTGAACAGCTACATACAGTAGGTCTGGTGATGGGACTAATGCTACTGTACTGTAGCCACAGGCAAAGCAGGTCCGGTTTACAGTCTGATTGTGCAAAACGCAGGTAAAAAATAATTATTAGCAACACATTTTTGTACACATCAATTACTATATGTGTAATGTAGCATACCCCCCCCCCCCCCCCCCCCCCCCCCTTGATGAAATTGCCTTGGAGGACTCTGCCTTTGTATCTATGGCACATGATAAACTGCTGTCATCTTATCTATGAGGGGATAATGTGGACATTTATTCCATCATCTATATTTTATCCTGTGAACCCCATAGGGTCACGTCCTGACTGGGCTGTTATTATGACATTATCAATGGGAGTTGTCTTTGATGTCCTTGTTCTTAGTTGAGGGAGCAAGTAGAAGAACTAGGTGCAAAATCTAGTCGCTCCAGCCTCAAGCATACTGTATTAGGGCAAACTCTTTGTCTCTCACTCTCTGTCCTCTAGAACTGAGTAGGATGTTAGCCAACACTAGCATCAGCTGAGAAGCAGTGAGGAGAAGCACAGCAACAAGGCATTACGTCTATCCTACCTATCTAACTATCCGAACAGGACTAGGGAATTCCATGGAACAGCCGGTCTGGGATTTACAGGGATTCTTGGGATGAACAAGGGAATGGAAAATGAGCAGCTAGGAGGAGAAGGAAAATCAATGTCGCCTCAGGCAGGAGAGATGCACAATTAGCAGGATTGGCAGCGTTGGCGAAGATGAAGCACAAGCTGTCCTACCACCAATCCAGTCCAACTGGCAGGAGAGATAGATGGGAGGGATATGGAGGGGCCTAATCTGTCATTGTAGCGGCTTCACCAGATGCCCAGAGGTTTCACGGAAAACACAAGCCACAAATGGGGCTTACAGGGATTGAGTAGTATTCTGTAGAGTGAATAATACAGTGCAAACGCACCCTTTAAAGGGATAGTTCACCCAAATTCCAAAAATGAAATTTTGGTTTCCTTACCCTGTAAGCAGTCTATGGACAAGGTATGACAGCAATCAATGCTTTGGTTTGGTTTCCCTAGCACTGTTTCGACATGCTAACATTTTTGAATTTGTAGCACAAATCCCATTCAAGTCATTTTTTTGCGCATCCTTTTCAAAACATACACTACCATTCTGGCAATTTTGAGCCTGTAATCGAACCCACCAATGCTGATGCTCCAGATACTCAACTAGTCTATAAAAGGCTAGTTTTATTGTTTCTTTAATCAGAACAACAGTTTTCAGCTGTGCTAACATAATTGCAAAAGTGTTTTCTAATGATCAATTAGCCTTTGAAAATTATAAACTTGGATTAGCTAACACAACGTGCCATTGGAACACAGGAGTGATGGTTGCTGATAATGGGCCTCTGTACACCTATGTAGATATTCCATAAAAAATCTGCCGTTTCCAGCTACAATAGTCATTTACAACATTAACAATGTCTACACTGTATTTCTGATCAATTTGATGTTTTAATGGACAGAAAAAATTTGCTTTTCTTTCAAAAACAAGGACATTTGTAAGTGACCCCAAACTTTTGAACAGTAGTGTACATGTGACTTTGTTGAGCTTCACAATCAATTTTAAAGACCTTGGATGATTTGGACATGATGCGTGAAAAATGCTAGTATTGGTCCCATGACTGGAATGGGATTTGTGCCACAAACGCTAAAACGTAAAGCATGGATTGCTGTCATGCTTTGTCCATAGACTGCTTACAGGGTAAGGAAACCAATGTGTAATGTTGTAATTTGGGTGAACTATCCCTTTTAGGTTCAGTTATTCTCCATTAATCTCACAACTTACCTCCTTTCAGTTCATTGATGTTCTGGAATGACTACAAAGCTATCAAGGACACAAAACAAACACATCTACTGTAGTGCCTAAGAAGAGGCGCATCAAAGTTATATTATGTAGCTCAGGGGCTCATTACAATTGTTGGCTTCATATTGTACCATAACGTTATTTTAGCGGCGTTACAAATTGCCTTGATTTAATGACTTGGGAGGTGTGTGCAGTAAACCATAAACTCTGCTTCATTCTGAACCTTGGAGGTACTTCTTTACTGTATGGAAGGTTTGTGAGACAGGTTTGGTTTTCAGACCATGCTGTGAATGTTGATTAACCTGGGGACTCTGCTGTGCTGCAGGTCAATAAACCAATAGCCAATGCATGGAGAGGTCTAAGCCCATGGGCCAGAAGTTGCTTGGATCTGCCTAAATCCACAGGTCCTGATAGGTTGGCTGTGGAGACATGGTGAATGCGGGGGGTGGTGTTTGCTGGTTGGTGCACAGTGATGGTGGGAGGATGAAAATGTCAAAGAGCAACATAGCCTCCATCTTGATTGTGTCATTTCTATTGTATTGGGTGTACTGGATGAGGTGAGACGAGTCCCAACCTTTCAGATCGTCTAACCTCTGATTGCTATGCTGCAACACTCCTGATTTCCTGATGCTTGTTCAGCAAAAACATGGTGATGTCCAACATTGTCATTCATGTCCTCCTTATATACCTAAACCCGCTTGACATATTCTTTCTGCCTCGGGTAAACATGTGTGTTTGTGAAACGCCACAATATCATGTGCAACGTTGTGTTACAGGACAAGGGGTGTTTAACTTACCTCTTTTGGGGTTTGGTTATAGTAATAACTGTATTCTGTCCAATATCAACTGTTTTTCAAGCACCTCTTTGAGTATTAACGTGGTAAACCAATGTGTGGGCCTTAATTAATGAATTAGTAAGACTAATGATGTCTACCTGACAATTAGCTTCAATGGTTTATTTGACCCATTATTACCATGTACAAATGAACAAAACCGTTACAACATTTTGCATTCATTGGTCCAAAACCTCTCCTGATGGTGACATTAACACTGACACCAACGTTTGTTTTATTATTAGCGTCTAAATGTTGCACTAATTTGACAATGTACCATCCATTCTAACAGTTCAAAAAAGATATTTTCATTGCAAAAAATAGTAACATGCAACGACTCGTAATTACATTAACTCATGTCACAAAGATTGTTGTTGAAATGTCATCATTTAGCAATACGTAATAATTTGTCTTGTCCTACACATTCTTTTTCAACAGCGTTGGTCTCATTTAGGTTGTAAACAATACAGCATTTGCACACTCCTTTAAGTGTGTGCATGTCATCCCTCAGAATAATTGCTTAGCAACCATTACATGAGCATTGGAAATCATCGTCGTCTTTGGGCTCCATAGAAATCACTAGGGCAGAATAAAGTGGGACAACTGCAGAACGCAGGATATAAAGGTAGATCAAGAAGATACCCTGAGAATCACTATTTCTCTTTCTGTCTATTCTCTTGTTTTTAGAAGAATCGTTTTCTGATGGGCCTGGCCCCGGCAGCTAGAGAGGATGGTTGAGTATCATGTGAAGCAGGTTGACTGGCAACGCACTCCTTTTGGAAACATGGAGGAGACATGTTAATGTGGATCTGGTCGAGTAGTATGTTATCGATGGAGAACATCACATGGTGCTGGCGTGTGGTAAGGGATGACTCAGGGATAGGGTAGTGGTGGAGAGTGGTTTGGTGGGAGGGTTATGAACGATAGTCGACTCAGGTCACATGATGAAGTTCCAGCTATAACGTCAGGGGATTCCATTGGTGAATGGAAGCCCTCCAGGTTTTAGCTTTGGTGGACATTGGACAGAACACCCACCCACCAAGGCTCAGACAGCAGCCTTTCCATTCACACACTCTCTCCCTCATACACACACGCACGCACACACACACACACGCCACTCATACCATATGGCCCCGCCCCCAGACCAAGCACATGGTTTCAGGCACAAACTTGCAATGTGTTACTTGGATGAGACTGAGTGTAGTGGGAGGTGAAGAATAAGACAACAGAAGACAGGTGATGCTAAAATGAACATTTATAATGACTGTTGTTGCTGTCGGAAAAGAATAATCCTTAAAAAAAGATTAAATATATATTAGCACTAGATTGCTGACTTCACTGGTAATCCACAAGTCAATAAACACAACTCACTACTTTTTTAAACTTTTTTTTTTACAAACACAATGCTACAATTACATTAAATATTCAATACTCTTTAAGTCAGTTAATGAATGGTGTTAAAAGCAACCACTAAAATACTAAAAAACAAAACAATAATTCACCTTTCCAGTCATTCCCTTTTTCTTGTTGTGTTGTAATTTATTAATAGTATATAATAGGTTGAAAATAAATAGCTCATGAAGTGTTATCAAAAAATGAGGCTGGCAGCATAAAACATTGTGAGTGGAGAACAAAGCTAAGCAATGATATGGTCAGTCCAGTCTAGCTGTGTCAAATTAATACTTTCAGTCTTCTTCGATCGACTAAACTCACTGACCGAGATATGTCTCAGTTGGCACTACGGGCACCTTTGTCATGTTGGCATTTACATTCAGCAACGCCCACCTACAATATGCCTAATTAACATAATCGTAGTTATAAACTATATCACTTTTATCATGTGACTCTTTTGCACTAAAGAGGGCTCAACTTCCTTTTTGTGGTTTGGGAGCGACACGGTTTTCCCTAGTCTTGTGTGTCCCACATCTAGTGTAAGGTGCTGAGACTAGCAAGTTCTCCACATTGATATGTTCTTCCACTACCAAGCATTACAATAACTACGACTCACACTAAGCAAAACGAAACCACCAACGAATACAGCTACGCTAGCAAATGTAAACAATTCTATCATGAGGAGGATTTCCAGAACTTAATTCTCTTTTGCGTTTTTACATCCTTTTATCTAAGTGGAGCTAGCATGGCGATAAACAACAACAAATACAGCAGGTCACATCAATGTCAATACAACAAGCTACTGTAGCAGAACCAATGAGTAGATGTATGAGGTGCGTCTTTCTTTTCCTCTTTCCACTAAGTGGGTTTTATGCTGCCGGCCCCATTCTGTTGAACACGCCTCTCTTTACAGCTCAACAAAATCTGACAAAAATATTTACAATGAGAGAAAAATGAAATTGTGGAGAAACAGTTGTTTAGTTTTTTTTGTTTGTCTGTATTTTTTTGGTGGATGATTTTTCATTCTTTATCTCTGAGAATTGCCCCAATGATGAGAAACAAGCAAAAAAATCCAATAATTTCAACTAGAATTGCACAGTCTCAAATAGTTTTGGTGATGGAATGGAAATTTAAGTCCAAACAGTTTGATGAACATAGAAGGGGAGGAAGAAGGTCAATAAAGTTCATGAGGGGTGAAAAGTTCAAAGTTCAGAAGACAGAGGATGGCTGCTCAGCTGACGATTACACTCCTCACACCATTCTGAGTGTGGTTTAATGTTAAAGAAAAAAATCGTCATTAGAAATGGATTTTTTATTTTTCCCATCGAAATCAAATGGAGAGACTTGGGGGTGAGGAGAGTGACAAGTGCCCCCAACACTATGGCACACAATCAATGATGTCCTGGAGGTTGAAGAGATGGTAGAGAATTAGGAAAAGCAGTTTATGAGAGGTAGCCAGCCTTTACCGGGTTAATCCAGGTCTGCTTTTAGCTCGGGGGTTTTTGATCTGTTTCTTTTGGGTAATGTTGAGGCGTCATGACTGACATCATGTTATGGAGGAACATGCTGGCTTCATGGGTGCGTCCAATGGATGTCCAACATACAAGAAAACTCAAAAAAGTTTGGAATGGTACTGTTTTTGTTTGGCACTCGGGAGAAACTCGAGGAGGAGGAGGAGGAGGAGGAGGTGGGGGGTTTGGTGGTGTGGCGGGATCGGAGCAGAAGTGTGGGGGAGTGGTTGGAAAAGGGGGGCAGTGAAAGTGCAAAAAGGAGAAAAGGGGAGTAAACAGGATACATATGAATGGCATTTTGTTATAATTGGTCTAGGTTAGAGAGCGTAGTACAAATAAAAAACAGGAAAACAAAAAAGAGGAACTGAACAGTGATATGACAAATGCAGTCTAAAATTGCTGGTGCTTCGATGGGGTACAAGCTCAAGAGTGGGACCCTGGGTTCCGTGAATGTCTGGCTAAGGGTGGTGGGAGTGGGTGTGAGCGAGGAGGGCGGGGGTTGGGGCATTGTGAGGTTTTGGAGTTGAGCACTAATAGCCACACACCTACTGAAAAGCAATGATGTCACCTACAGCAGGTGAACCATAAGTTTGCATTCCTCTGCACATCACAAAACAGATCTGTTTACCCAGCAACATGGAGACGACATGATGCTGACCTACTGCAGACAAACAGACACGAGAGAGCCAGACAATAGCACATGCACAGCTGTACAGTAAGGTACTACACTAATGCACAAACCCCCATCTCAGCTTACTCTACAGGGCTATACAGTATACCTCATGCTGACATTGTATTGCAACTGAGGCATCGCTAGGAACAGGGATGTCAATTTGGTTATAGTTTAGACTGAGTGTCCTTTTTTGACACTGTTATTAAAAGCTTCAGAAATATACACAAGTCCAAATTCTGTGTTAAGTGAGGAAAAGTTATGTTTTCTTGTGGCTGACCAGCTTTTGTAATTTACAATCCCCTTTTGAGCATGCCAACACCATTCAGTTGTCTAATGGTGAAACTGAATGACAGTTGGGCAATGGACAACATGGGGAATATTGGCAATATATATATATTTTGTGGTAGAAAGTGTAATTATGTAATGAGACAAAATTCTGTGATTATAGAGTCAAACACACCTTGTCCCAAATTCTGGAGAGAGACCCAGGATTTTGAGAAATACAAAGCTGAACAGCAACAGAGTGTGAAAAATCATGGTGCCGACACACGGCCTAGTTTGACACATCAAAATACTTTTCCTAGTTTCCTTTCAGGAGATGGGGGTTTAAATTAGAAATCTGTCTAAATGAGAAATATAAAGTGCATATTTACATCAAGACAAGAGATCAAGCTCAGAAGGAGCCGGAAAGGGAAACAGATGGTTAGAATGACACTAGGGCCAGATCTGGCCTACCTGATGTTAGTTATTCACACAAAACACATGGACACTCAAGCCCTGAAGTCATGATCGAAGAGTGATATGCAAACTTATGCAGAGGTGAGTATACTCCTGGACAATATCTCCATATCTATGTAAAAAGCATTAAAATTAATTCGGAATGAAATAACGCAGTTTTAGAGTTTTAGTAAAATAAGCACAACCAGCAAAAAACGAATTGCTTCATGTTTGATTAAAAGTTTGTTCCTATCTCTCTAAGAATGTTTTAATGCCTAGACAAAGTTCTCACAAAATACTCATCCAGTCATACAATCTAATTACACTGTGGCCTTGCTCTAATGGACTATGTCCCTACATGTTCTTAGTGAAAACAACACACGTTTGAAATTGTGTCAAGGAAAATGAAAAGGCTTTTCCATTGTTGGCATGCAACGATTTGTCTTCAAAATGAAGAATACACACCGGGCCAAAAATTTTGTACGATATTTTTTTCTAACATTTTTTTGTTGTCCACGCTTCACTTTGATATCATGCAATATAGACGTGCAAAAAAGATAACATCTATCTCCACAAAATACATTTTCAGAACTATAAAAGGCGGTATTAAGAATGTTAATATCATGTGTATCATTAACCATGCTAATCTATCTATACGTTGGTTCTTCTGTCCCCGGAGTCTAAGTACGGTAATATTCAAGGAATTCTGGATTACTAGCTAACAAGATGGCTCCCTTCCTTCACAATCCCTTATTTCATGTCTTATAGTAAGTAAAGGGGAATTAAAAGTTTAACTAAAACTTTTTTTTTTTCATCGATTTTACTCAACAACAAAAAAGTCATTTGTACCATTTCCTTCTATTTACAATTATAAATATGGTCCGTTTGGCACTTTTCACATTTTTTTCCCTATAAAAGTACGTTTCCTTTCATGTAATGTTCTTTAAATCACGCATATTTTCAGTTTCAGTCTTTAAAGATCTATTTTGGCACAGGTTTATTTGTTGAGTTTGTTTTAACAGTAATTATTATCTTACCAGCATGTATAGCATTTAGTACACCTCTTGGAACTAGAACACCCTGCTAAACGACCAATCAGATATGTTTTAACTTTATTTTTAGTACATCACTTATTAAATAGCAGCAATTTCACAAATTAAAAAAAAATTGTCATTATGTAAATCTATTCAACATCTAGGTAAATCCAAAGCTTTTACAACGGACAGAACAAAAAGACAATACAAGGACAACATGCTACTACGTATATTGCTTCCAGTACTCATCACATTTTATCTAGATCCCCTAAATTACAAACCAACCAAAAATGGACACCCTAAAACCCCATCATCATGGGGTAATTTTGTTGAATTAGATAAAAAGATAACAAAGCCGTCCTTTGACAAACTTTGTTGGCACCTTCTAGTGATCTCCAACTACAGCGCTTTGATATCATTCACATTGATTTGTCACAGTTGTAGTATCGCTTATATCCAGTAATCTCTATCATTTCTTATTGACTTCAACGTGCAGTATTTCCCTTATTCTACTCGCAATCTATGTAAATGTGTTTATGAATGTACTGTATGTATCTGGGCATGTGTACCAAATGTAGCATAATGCTTTCACTCCTATCACTAAGATACAGAATAAAATATGGTTTCAAGCCACTGGCCAGGTGATTGACAGAATGAAGTCAGCTCTCTCTCTTAGATGCCTGGTTGCAGGTTCTCTTTCTTACTTCCTCTGCCACCTACTAATTTGTTCTCATTGCTGCTGGCAAAATGGTCACTAACTAGACTCTAATGCTCAGCTCTACAACCAAGGGAACTCTGTCCTCTCAACCCTCAAAGCATTAAGAGACTCAGACAGTCATTGTTTTGGAGTAGTTGTGGTCTGGAAGGGCAAGCAGACATGCATCGTAACACCAGACATTATCACCCATGGAGAGATGTGAGAGGGGGGCTTTGGGTTGATGTGTAAGAATGGGGTGCACGGAGGTACAAGGGTTGGAGGGTGAGGAAAGTGGATGGTATTAGATGGGAATAAAGAAGCCTCCTTACCAATCTGTCGAGATACGCGCTCACTGTCGCTCCAATAGACAATAGAGAAAACATTCCAATGTTGAATAATGGTGAGAGAGCCCCCCATTGGATAGATTTCCTTTACATTACAGTGTCTAAATGTCCAATTGGGGAGATAGGTTCCCTTACCAGACCAAGTTAGATTGTTTAGTGTCAAGCAAAATGTGCCCCCCCCCCCCCTTTGGCATTTTAAAAGTAATCACATTTTAGGTTAGCCCTCCATTTTCAGTTGGCTAACAGAATATTTCAATTTCAACTGTTTGAGAAAACAGCAAATATGAAGTTGGACGATTAGAGTATCTTAAAAACAAGAGCAACCCGGTCAAAACTGGGATGAAACTCTTCCACTCCCCCCTCCCGCCCATCCCATCCTCCAAATAGAGACTGTTTCTACAACCACATTACTTTCATTGCCAAACTGAGTCAAAGCGCATCCAGAATCACGAGTCAAAGCCTCAATCCTGGATCACGGTTTCAACGTAGTGTTTAGAAACATGAATACTCTTTCCTCGTCTTGCACGTCTAACTGAGAACTGATATTGTATGCAAATAGAGTTTTGTTCGTGAGATATGACTAGTTGCCTGGTATTTTCATGTGTACATTTCCCTGACATAATAATAACGCATATGCCTGTGACCAAGCTCCTACAGCACACAGCCCTGACCTCATGGGCAGACAAAAAGATACCCACACTTCACAGTGCATTAAGATGGACTTCAGTGTACTCCGATTGCAACAACAACAAACAAAAACAAGATAAAACAAACCAAAACATCTTTAGCAGCTTATAGGTTAGTGGGTAGTATCCATTGCAGGGAGTGTGTAGTGGGAGGTCCCTACAGTTTGCCAAAATCAGAATAACCCACAACCATTAGACTTGTAGTTTATGCCCAACAGACCGTAGCACCTTACATTCCCCCTGTTCATCGTGGACAGAAGAACACTGCTTGATAAGAGCAAGTATTAGGGAAAACAACTTCGAAATATGAATGACCTTAAAATAGATCTGCTTGCAATGAGACGGGGCCTGGCAATCTGCTTGGACCCTAGCGAGATTGTTTCAACTATCAACTTTCTCATCTTCAGTGTTTGTATTTTTCAGTAGTATGGACGTATCCTGGCGGGGTCGTCACCTCTAGGTTCTAAGTGCTCTTGTTCCTGGTCTCTCGGCTGGCCTGTCTAGACAGTGTTGTTAGAGTGCCACAGGCAGAAGAGCAGCGCTCGCTGGATATCTCAGTGGAGACGGCTATGGCCCTACAGTCCCAACAACACTTTGGCTTTTCACAATGTTGAGGGTAACAGGCTAAGCTGGAGAGGGAGAGAAATCTGAGCTCAGACAACACTGAAACAGCTTTGGGGGTTGACGTTATTAGAGAACTTCGTTCCTGCAAGAACGTGAACGCTGCTCTTGGGCCTGTTGTGCAAGTGGCATATTCATTGTGCAGCTATGTATGTATATAGAGACTAGTCTGCTTGATTTCACCGTAATCTGCCATGTAAATATGTTATAATCCATTTTTAGCACTGAAATGGCATCAGAGGGTTTGTGTGTGTGTGTTTTAATGTGAATATTTACTGTCCTGCTCTTTGCTGGATATCAAAGCTAACCCTTACTCTTCGTCATCACTGTAGTGGTCCCTACGGTGCAGTTTTTACTGGACTTAAATAAGACATACTGTATATTACACTACGTGACATACTATTAAATCCACTTAAATTAAACAAATCAAATCAAAAATAGTCTTTACATTCATGTCAACCTGAATTCACAGATTTAAAAAACAAGGAAAATACTGAACTTTATGGGTGAAATCATATTAATAAATAATGATGATGATATCTATAATAATCATAATAATAATCATAATATCAGACTGCAAACCTTGTTGAGAAAAATGCCCCAACCTCTATATGTACTCTAGCGCTACTCTCGAATTCTGACCCAATGAGATGCACCACGCGTCTCTGCCTTCGTCCTACATACGAAACACGAGCATCCCGGATATAAATACGGAGCGTGGCATAGCATGCATCTGGCTAAATCAGAACCTAAGGCGCGAGGCAATAGGGATAGGAGGGCACATCTCAACCTCCTTTGCCCAAAACAGAGGGGGGGGGGGGGGGGGGGGGGGGGGGGCTGTGAGAGGGGCGAGGGATGGGGGAATGGAGGGGGATGTCATCAACTACAGGCATTTTCCTTAGATCTCAAACCAAGCACTTGTTTGCAGTCTTATCAGACCCTTGTAGGGGGAGGGTGAAAAGTGTGGGGGGGGCAGGGTAAGAGGCAAATTGAAACTGAAGGCAAATCTGAAGAAAAAAATCTGTGAGCTACACAGGAATGGGGGTGGGGGTGGGGAAGGGGCTGATTCCATGGGGGTCATCCCCCAGTACCCCCACCGCCCCCCTTTTCCAAACTGCAGCGCGGCAGCATGCCAGTTTAAAATCGCATTCACCACTGTCCGGAGAATACCCAAACAAACAAAAAACAAAAGAACAAAAAAACAAAACAATAAAAAAATCCCGAAAGATCAAGACTTAAGTAATAAAACCGTATTTACATTTTACACCTTATTTTCATTTGTATTCCGCATTACACTTTCTCCTC
Source organism: Salmo salar (assembly GCF_965601325.2). Taxonomy (NCBI): domain Eukaryota; kingdom Metazoa; phylum Chordata; class Actinopteri; order Salmoniformes; family Salmonidae; genus Salmo; species Salmo salar. Next base: position 123,208,566 of record NC_138299.1, read on the forward strand.
TCTCCGAGCAAATTTTTGCGTCACATCATTTTTACAATACTGAAACACGAAAAAACGTGTGGACGATTCCTTCCAACATTCTTGCTCTCCTCTCCCTTTCTCTCTCACTTTGCATTACTCCCCAAGCCCCCACTCGTTTTCCTCCATTCCATTCCCTTTTTCTATCCCACCTTCTGTGGGTTGGTGGCGCGCACACCCTGCTCATACGTGATCCGTTGGCTGATCAGATACTGAGCTGCCTGCGTTGACGCCGGAGAGCCGGTTATGGTAACTTTACGGTTCCGGGTGCCGGGAATGAACTCTCCCTTTTTGGAGATCTGGATCCGGGCTCCAGTCAGCTCCTGGTACTCCACTAGCGTTTTCCCTCCTTTCCCCAAGATGGCTCCTACCAGGTTTTCGGGAACAGCGATCTCCACCACGTCCTTGGCCCCCTCCTGCATCTGCTTCTCAGTAGCCATCAGGGATTGTGCCATCAGCGGGGATGAGGCGCTCAGGTAGCCGTTGGTGGCCCCAGTGGCCGCGGCCAGTGAGCCCAGGGTGAAGCCTCCCAGGGAGGCGGCCTGGTGGCCTGCGCTGGTGGAGGCATCGCTGGCGTAGGATGCCAGGAGGTTTGCAGCGGCAGCCGCAGCAGGGTTAGCGCTAGCCGCTACGGCGGCCAGGACTCCTGAGGCTGCGGCGGGGTTGAGCCCCAGGCCCAGGGAGTTGGTGTTGTAGCCGTAGCTGGCTAACGTGTTGAGGGCCGAGGTAATGGTCAGGAGGTCGTTGCCTGAGAAGCTGGGACCCATTGTGGTGGGGAAGCCGCCCATACTCTGCATGGTGGCCTGACCCAGGAGGCTGGAGGCTGTGGCAGCGGCGGCAGCAGCAGCAGCGGGGTTCACCTCGGCTGAGTTGGCGTAGGGAGAGCCGGTGGGGTTGGAGTTGGCCACAGGGCCAGAGATGTTGGAGTAGCTGATGTTGAGGCAGCTGCTGCTCTGGGGGTCCTCCTGGATCTTCTGAACGATGATCTCCACGGCTTTACGGTTCTGCTCGGGCTCTCCGCTAATGGTGACCACGCGCTCCTGCAGGTTGATGCCCTCTGGTTTTTGTGAGAGCTGCACCCAGGCGCCTGACTGCTCCATGACGGCCTTGACTGTGGCTCCACCTTTACCAATGATCAGACCTGCTGTGCTGTTTGGTACTATCAGCTTGGCCTGGGGAGAGGAGCAGAGAGAGAGGACATAGAGATGGTTACTGCACTGATTTCACACTGCCTTAACATTGTATCTCTACATGACAGAAGTGTGATATCAATTGAATAGAGGAAGGGACTGGGCGAGGGAACGGAAGAAAAGAGATAACCAAGATAATAACTTGAAACAACCCAGAACAACAGAGAAGGACGTAAGATAACAAACAAAGAGTGCGAATAGGGAGTATGTTAGAAATAACTGACAGACAGAGAAAAAGAGAGTGAATCGAGCTTGGGGGGGCTAGCAAAAGGGAATAGCAAAAGGGAATAGAAGTATAAAAATTGTTCTATACTCAAGATCTTTTTTCAATGCTGTCGCATAGGGGAGAAATAAGAGTGAGCTGTTTTTACTCCTTCGACAAACATTGTAACATTGACAGAGAGAGTCGTTTCTGGACAAAAAAAAGGGAGAGAGAAAGAGTGTATTTTTTCCCCCTTTGTTTCCGAGCTGTGAATCCATTATAAAGAGGCTCCTGGTGAAAAGCATCTACTCCCAGGGGTCAGTGTTACCATGGAAACAGCTCCAGCATTCAAGGGGTACTGAAAAGGAGTCGAAGCGACGCGTAGCAACTAGATCCATCCCCCCCCCCCCACTTCCACCCAAATTCACACAAGCGTGCACACACACACATATACACCCTAAATAATTCTCGATACAACTATGTATACACACTCACATAAACACCCATATTAAAACATATGCACGCCTTCACTGTCCTTTGTCATTCAACATTAGAGAAAAGGTGCCAGCTGGGGAGAGTGAGGAGGCGGATTTTCTTTCTTTCTTAATAAGTATGTACTTGATAAGGGCCACAAACGATTTATGACACATTAAATGTACTGTAGTGGTATTTTGAGCAAGGGTAGTTTTGCACCAAAGCCAGTCAAACAATGTTACGAATTAACCTACTATGGGAGGATGATAAATGAGAGGAGTCTCACAGGGATAGTAATGGTTACCTACAATATGTTCATATCGTGCAATGTGGAAACAGTTACAAAACTCTTCTTTGAATATTTGAAAATCCATCTTGAATGGTAAAAGAAGAAAAGCAAGTGAGTGTTGGTCGGAAGACAAGGCAAAGAAAGGAAGGAACAAAGAGAGAGAGAGAGAGCGAGAGAGAGAGAAAGAGAGAGTGTGTGTGTACAGGGGAAGTATGGGGCTAGTAATTAGCATGGCCTCCATGTTTCTCGCACTGGGTGGCTGGATTTGATCTTTACACTTTCTCAATGTTTGCTCCAGTCCTTCTAAAGACATCAACATTTCTTTACAGAGGCGCTGCTGTAACCTTGATTCTGTCGCCTTGCTGGCTGTGGTACACTGCAGTGAATTTACATAGAAATGGGAAATTAACAGACGGCAGGGACAGAGAGAGATCAAGACTTGACTTCAAACTATTAAATATAAAATATTATTTTTGAGTATTTGTAGTAAAATATTTTATACACATATTTACTTGTGACAGTGATGAAGAATAGTCATGCATTGGAATTGAGGGATTGTTTTGGTTTAGTCCCCATATGGATAAGAGCCATCTAAATTGGTCTTGGCTCAGTGCAATTTCTCATCCAGTTTCTCACAACCAATTTTTCACCACATTCCCCCTAATTTTCATACAAATGTGTGTGGTTCAATGTTGAGGCAAAAATATGTCCCTCTTTTCGTTCAAGCACGCATTAGAGATGGGTTTGAGGATCAAAACAACTGAGTGTGGAAGATTCTTAGGTGAAGATTCTCCTAAGAATCCTTTTCATCTTCTGCATTGCACACAGACACATACACACATACACACACACACACACACACACACACACACACACACACACACACACACACACACACACACACACACACACACACACACACACACACAGCTTTTGCATGTTGTTGGATTGGATGTGTAATGATTCAGATGGGACTTGCCTCCTAAAGATTAGAAGCAGCGGAATAAATAGCTGAATAGTGCGATGTATAAAACCCATTACTGCTAATGATGAGTCTCTTGGACCACATTCAGCTCTTTAATATTTAATAGATGTTCAAAATTGTAATTGTCTTTCTCTCATAAGTCCTTTACCCCACATGCACTGTTTCTAAAGCATTCATTTTGTTGTTCTTGGTTGCCGTTGAGTTTCCCTCACTATGTCATGTTTGGCCATTTTAATCTGAAATAATCGTCCTCATCCCCAAGAGTTATAGCTGACAATCAGTTTTTTTGTGAGTGTGTTTTTTTATGAAGGGGAGAACATTTGGCCTGTGCGTCGGAGCAAGCTGCTGATTAAAATGTAGGCTCTTTAGAGTGCGGTAAGAATAGAGCAACGTCGGCGGATACGCAGAGCTAATTTTGCTGAATGTGTCTTAATGCAAGCAGACTGAGAATGAAGCCTCCTACCTCTTCCTTCAAAGACCGAGTCCGAGAGAGAGAGAGAGAGAGGGGGGGGAGTTGTGAAGGAGGATTGGGAGAGGGTAGGGGGATAGGCCAGAGAGAAAGCGAAGATGAGAGAGACCTGCTGCTGTTTCATCTGCCGCGGCTAGTCGTTCATTATGTACTGTGGGTTGGGGTGCGGGACGAGAATAGGGGTGAGGAAGGAGGAAGGAGGCTGGAGCTGCGCTAATGGGGACCAGGGATGGGGACCATAATAGCCATGGAGGGTGCTGAGCCATGGAAATATGTTTGAACCAGCTTTCGGAAGATAACAAACATGAGAACAAACAAACAAGCAAACCACAGAAGTTAACAAGGCCTGTAGCCATCAAAGAGATAAAACAGCGTAATTTGCTAGGCTGCCGCCGTCCCCGATATAGAAACCACTTCTTTTTCGGTTCCAGGTTTCCATCACGTCCATAGCTTGACAGAATGTATTGCTGTAGCATTACTACACCCCCACTGTTCCTCACCCCCTCTCCTGGTTTCTCTCGCCATGCTCAGGGATACTGAGAGGCTCAGCTCATGTCTTCTCTATGTCAAGGGCTAAGGCTCAACCTAAACCTCCAATAGTACTGTTTCAGCAAGGAGTTATTGTCTGTGGATGCCAGAACCACACTTCACCCCCTACCCAACCCTCCTCTGCCCTCCCCAGACCCCCAGTTACGTACGTGTGGGGACACGGAACAACTGTTGCCCCCTGCGCCCTCTGTCCATCCTTTAGACGGGACTTGATCCGTGAGCAGGGGGCTATTTGTACTTTGAAGTTATAAGCACCAGACTTTAGGTTAATCGCCTGTCTCCTGATCCCCGGGCTTAGCCGCTCCTCTCTGCCTCGTCTGCCTTTCAGTGTGTGGCTCTCTCTCCGAGTCTGGAAAAAAACCTGGGTTAAAAATAACACAGAAGCATCACACTGCAGCCGACCCGCTCCAAAGGTTGACAAGAACGGTCCCGAGTGATGGACCTTCGTCCACCCACCGCGCACGCACAATCCAAATCAAATGATGAAATTAAAAAAGAATGCGTGCCTGGATGAGCGCTGTGGCACACACTCTGGGCCGCTAGCCTGATGTAAAAATGGTCTCTTTTTTGTTGTTGTGGCTGTAAGGATTATCCCTGGTGGTCATTTCAACCCCTCCCAGTGTCAGTAATGTTAATCCGCTCATTCTCCCTCCATTTCACTGCCTATCACACTACGAAAGCTGAATTTAGACATGCTAGTGATATGATGGGAGTGTGTGACTTTTCTTTCTTTCTGATGACATAGACAAACACAATAGGGTGGAACTGATATCTAAACAGAGAGACACAGTATTTGAAGGGAGGACTTAAAGTGGAACAGACAGCGTTTAAACTACTATGCAGATATGAAACAAACAGAGAATCGTAATATCAGTCAAAAAGATCAAATTCCCAGTTTATGCTACAAAACCAACTTAATAAGAGGTTGAGAGAATAGATGGATGCAGTTCAATCCATGATTAATATACAGTGCCTTCAGACAGTATTCAGACCCCTTGACATTTTCCACATTCTGTTACGTTACAGCGATATTCTAAAATGGATTAAATATATAAAAAATCCTCAGCAATCTACACAGAATATGCCATAATGACAAAGCGTAAACAGGTTTTTAGAAAATGTTGCAAATGTATTAAGACTAAAAACAGAAATACATGATTTACATAAGTATTCAGACCCTTTGCAATGAGACTCGAAATTGAGCTCAGATGCATCCTGTTTCCATTGATCATCCTTGAGATGGAGTCCACCTGTGGTAAATTCAATTGATTGGACATTATTTGGAAAGGCACAAACCTGTCTATATAAGGTCCCACAGTTGATAGTGCATGTCAGAGCAAAAACCAAGCCATGAGGTCGAAGGAATTGTCCGTAGAACTCTGAGACAGAATTGTGTCGAGGCATAGATCTGTGGAAGGGTACCAAAAAATGTCTGCAGCAATGAAGGTCCCCAAGAATACAGTGGCCTCCATCATTTTTAAATGGAAGAAGTTTGGAACCATCAAAACTCTTCCTAGCGCTGGCCGCCTGGCCAAGCTGAGCAATCGGGGGAGAAGGGCCTTGGTCAGAGAGGTAACCAAGAACCAAGGGCTCTACAGTTCGTCTGTGGAGATGGGAGAACCTTCCAGAAGGACAACCATCTCTGCAACACTCCACCAATCAGGCCTTTATGGTAGAGTGGCCAGACGGAAGCCACTCCTCGGTAAAAGGAAAAAGACAGCCCTCTTGGATTTTGCCAAAAGGCACCTAAAGACCCTCAGACCATGAAAAACAAGATTCTCTCGTCTGATGAAACCACAGAATTTGGCCTGAATGCTCAGCTTTACGTCTGGAGGAACCCTGGCACCATCCCTACGGTAAAGCCTACTCGTAAAACTGATCATCCTACCGATCCTCGACTTCGGCGATGTCATTTACAAAATAGCCTCCAATACCCTACTCAATAAATTGGATGCAGTCTATCACAGTGCCATCCGTTTTGTCACCAAAGCCCCATATACTACCCACCACTGCGACCTGTATGCTCTCGTTGGCTGGCCTTCGCTTCATACTCGTCGCCAAACCCACTGGCTCCAGGTCATCTACAAGACCCTGCTAGGTAAAGTCCCCCCTTATCTCCGCTCACTGGTCACCATAGCAGCACCCACCTGTAGCATGCGCTCCAGCAGGTATATCTCTCTGGTCACCCCCAAAGCCAATTCCTCCTTCAGCCGCCTCTCCTTCCAGTTCTCTGCTGCCAATGACTGCAACGAACTACAAAAATCTCTTAAACTGGAAACACTTATCTCTCTCACTGGCTTTAAGCACCAGCTGTCAGAGCAGCTCACAGATTACTGCACCTGTACATAGCCCATCTATAATTTAGCCCAAACAACTACCTCTTCCCCTACTGTATTTATTTATTTATTTTGCTCCTTTGCACCCCATTATTTATATTTCTACTTTGCACTTTCTTCCACTGCAAATCTACCATTCCAGTGTTTTACTTGCTATATTGTATTTACTTCGCCACCTTGGCCTTTTTTGCCTTTACCTCCCATATCTCACCTCATTTGCTCACTTTGTATATAGACTTATTTTTCTAATATATCATTGACTTTATGTTTGTTTTACTCCATGTGTAACTCTGTGTTGTTGTATGTGTCAAACTGCTTGCTATATCTTGGCCAGGTCGCAATTGTAAATGAGAACTTGTTCTCAACTAGCCTACCTGGTTAAATAAAGGTGAAATAAAATAAATAAATAAAGCATGGTGGTGGCAGCATCATGCTGTGGGGATGTTTTTCAGCGGCAGGGACTGGGAGACTAGTCAGAATCGAGGCAAATATGAACGGAGCAAAGTACAGAGATCCTTGTTGAAAACCTGCTCCAAAGCGCTCAGGACGTCAGACTAGGGTGAAGGTTCACCTTCGAACAGGACAACAACCCTAAGCACACAGTCAAGACAATGCAGGAGTGGCTCCTGGACAAGTCTCTGAATGTCCTTGAGTGGCCCAGCCAGAGCCCGGACTTGAACCCGATCAAACATATTTGGAGAGACCTAAAAATAGCTGTGCAGCAATGTTCCCCATCCAACCAAACAGAGATTCAGAAGATCTGCAGAGAAGAATGGGAGAAACTCCCCGAATACAGGTTTGCCAAGCTTGTAGCGTCATACCCAAGAAGACTCGAGACTGTAATTTCTGCCAAAGGTGCTTCAACAAAGTACTGAGTAAAGGGTCTGAATACTTATGTAAATGTCATATTTCCATTTTTTATTTATAATAAATTAGCAAAAATGTCCTAAAACCTGTTTTTGCTTTGTCACTATGGGGTATTGTGTGTAGATTGATGAGGGGGGGGGGGGGGAATTATTTAATACATTTTAGAATTAAGCTGTAACCTAACAAAATGTGGAAAAAGTCAAGGGGTCTGAATACTTTCCAAGGGCTCTGTAATTCACCAATACATTTCTTGGTAGTCTTGGTTTTGTTTGAAACTGCTAGTGAGTCGAGTGAAGCTAATAGTACAGAAAGTAAGAATGACTGGGTTACAGCGGCAATGAAAAACGGAGCCAAGACAAGTAAAGCTATGTTGGAAAATAGGAAACCCCTAGACTCGTTTTTGGTCGGAGTCAGGTTTTTGGATCAATGCTACTTGGGAAATCCGTTTAATGTCTCCAGGAAAATCTGTAATATGTTGGAGGAAAGTGTGGAGTCGGTTAGAGTCACAAGAAGTGGTCTTATTTAGTTTTTTGTGTGTCTGCGGTGCAGAAGAAGCATGTTTTAAGACTCAAAAAGATATCGGAGTGGAATGTCGTAGCATAGTGCCTATCAAGGGGGTTATTTCTGGGGTGGCGCAAGAAATAAAGGCAGAGGATATAACTGAAGACATCGATGGAGTGGTTGATGCACATCGACTGACCTGTATGGTGGACGGAGAAACAAATTCACTTCATCCATGCTACTGTTCTTTGATGAACAGTTTCTCCCTTCTCATATAAAGTTAGGATTCATGCAATACCCTGTAAGAGCTTTTGTGCATAAGCCTCTTCAGTGTTATGAATGTAAAAGATTTGGTCATGTGTCAATTGTATGCCAGATGAAAGGAAATGCTGCAACTGTGGAGGTGAACATGGGTCTGAATTCTTGGAGTGCCCTGTTAGGGTGAAGGAGAATGAGGTGGCAAGGGTAAGGCATGTCAAGCGTGCTCCCTATCTGGAGGCAGTGAGAAAATTGGAAGGAACGAGTGGCGGGGAAGAAGCAATGGTAGTAAAGCCACCACAAGTGAAGGTTTCTTATCAAATGAGGGATAGTGAAGTGCTACATGTTAAAAAGGTGAACTTTGTATTATTTATTGCAATGGTCATAAACTGAGAAAAGAAGAAGTCTAAGAAAATTACAATCATTGTGAATGCCGCTGAACGTTTTTTGGGTCTTCATGATTTCACAGCCGAGGACGTGCAAGAAATCCTGTCGGTGACAGAGTGGATATGTAGGGATGTATTTTGGAGTGGATATGTAGGGATGTATTTTGGAGTGGATATGTAGGGATGTATTTTGGAGTGGATATGTAGGGATGTATTTTGGAGTGGATATGTAGGGATGTATTTTGGAGTGGATATGTAGGGATGTATTTTGGAGTGGATATGTAGGGATGTATTTTGGAGTGGATATGTAGGGATGTATTTTGGAGTGGACTGTGATTGAAGAAGTGTGATGGGTTTTGTTAGTTGACGTGTTTTATTTTGTATGACGTCGTTTTCCCCATTTCCCAAAATGTTATTTTTTTGTTTCTTATTCAATACCCCGTCCAGCCGGTGGCGGTAGTGCACCATTAACATTGGATGCCAACCGCCGTTAAACCCCCATCAAAGAAGAAGAAGATTTGGCATTGATCAAATAGACGGGCAGGCAGGCAAGTTCCCATTCAGTTGTCAAAACGTGGGTTAGGATAAGCATGCATTGGCAGCCAAGCTGCAGAATGACGAGAAGGCTACTGTTCACCATCGTTTATCAGTGCAATTTTGACAGCTAACTAGCTGAAAAAGTCTGAGAAGGTTTATCTAATGTTCCCTTGTTAGATTGTTTGCTCATCTCGCTCTGGCTAGCATTAGTTGTTGATCATGTTGTTGTTGATGTGGATAAGAAACTGAGGGATAGATAGCCTACCTTTTCATGGTTATTTGATAAATAGGACTTTGAAGATCCCAAATGTAAGAGGACTACCTTGCTATTAACATATTTGCAGAAATCCATTCAGGTGTATTTTGTGGCTTTTGGTGAATGTGTTAATGTGATCTAATGTCGCGCTGTTGCTACTGTCTGTAAACACACAATTCAGTTCAAAATGGCAGGCCGTGTGGCAAATGGCTTATTTGCATATAGGCCTACTGTAGCTATGATTGGCTGTGGCGCGCTGGTCTGCGTAGACTTCGGTCCTGAACAAGACAGAGGTTTTTTGGGGGGTTTATATTTACTGCAGTGTCTATTAATTGTCCAAACGCACGACCGCTCTCCCACTCTATTTTGCTATAGAAATTTCACAAATGCCTTACCAGACGTCATTCCCAAACATTCTATGAATTTATGAAACCGCTGAAATGACCATATCTAAGTGCTCGCGTGTCAGAAAATGTAAAAAAAAAAAAAAATCTTCCTGGACAGATTGAACAGATTTTAATAAGATTTCATGTTGCTAAAAGTTCCACTTTAAATGTATTAAGAAAGGAGTGCATTTGATAGGGATTGTGGTCTAAAATAGGATCTTAATTACATTATTTGGGTCAGTATGTTCACATATACTATAATGTATAGTACATGAACATATGCACGCGTGTTGCGCACCAACTTTGCTCAGATTCGTGGCTGGCTCTGATCCCAAACCTGGGCCCTCGATCATGCATTAAGTGACCTCATGAGGCCTGCCATCTAACAAGTGCTGATGAGGCCCAAAATAGCCTGTCCTTGTGGGGCTGAGGTGGGGCCACGTCCGTCCGACGAGGAGCCTCAGTGTGCTGCTGAGCCGGGCCAATGGGCTGCTCCACCAGGACATGTTCACTCATAGACCCTAACACGCTGTGACAACATGGAGCGGTTAAGAGAGAGAGAGAGAGAGAGAGGACTGAGAGGAAGACCTTCTCCTTCCAGCTCCAACGGAAACAGGGCTGATGCTGGGTTCAGGCTTTTAGCCTTGGAAGTACTATTCAGCCTTAAGTAATACAACACCACTGTCCACTTAGCCCCCTCAAGGCTTTCATTAACAGAAGAATCCTGGAAGCGGCACAGCTGATAGAGAATTTTAAGTCACTAGGGAACGGCAGTGTGTTTTGAGGCTGGGCTGGGAAGCCCATGTCAAACACTAGCCAACCAGAGGAGGCGATGGATGACACGCTCAGAAATGTTGGCGACCACAATCTTATCGGATTGTTTGTACAGACATCTCTTCTCACAGTGGATTAGAATAACTCAGAACCCTGGTGTGCCACTGGGAAGGAAAGTTGCTCTTTTCTCACGCATATTTAATAAAAGGGGATTAGTAATGAATTGTTCTAGTATCCATGGCAACTGCTGACCTCCATCCTCCATCTTGGTCCCATTCCCAGTCCAAGCCTTGCAGGCAGATATAGTACATTAAATTGTGGCTACATATTTATTAATTTAAAAAAATTACAATACAAAATATACACATACAAACAGCATGCAGACGCACACAAACATCAATGACATCACACCAGCCCAGACCCACCTGCTCACACCCCATCCCCAGCACCCGCATCACTCTCTGCCACATGGCCTCAAACTGCAACATTTTGTTTCTCTCCACGCCCACGTACTTTCAACATTTAGATAATAAATAAAGCATTTGACCTTTCCATTGTGTTAACGATTGAGGATTGGTTAATTTCCAGTTTTTAAGTATACGTTTAGGCTATACATTTAAAATGCTGGACATATCACATACACATACACACATACACACTATCACATACACACATACACACATATCACATACACACATACACATACACACACACACATACACACATACACACATACAAATACTAACTTTAACACCAGACGTTAGTTTCGCTTCCACAAAAGCCTGATCTAAACCTGATCTAATATTCCTCTCCACACATACTGTAAAGCAGCAGTACCTGTAATTCATAAACATAAAACAATTTCCTTCAAAGGACCTCTCCCTCCCAACTACACACATGCATGGAAGCATCCTCACACACACATCCATACACACAGTGGCAAATGCGTCCTTCCTTCCTAAGAGATTTAACCCAACATTAACGGGTGCACATCCTCGTCAAACAACAAATATATTGTAGTGCCTCTCTCCACCGTCTTTCCTACGAATGGGATCGATACTTGGCGGAGGAAGTGACCTTTTCCTGGGCCAGCTGATGAATCTGAAGGTTAAAAACGGCATTAAAATATTTTCTGCTGGCCATCGGTCCTCCTGAGACAAGGCTGGAGGGGGAGGGGGGGGGGGGGGGTGGAGGGTTATTGGAGAGGTTGCATTGCTCTGTTTTCTTTTTTCATACGTTACAGCGATTTTCCTAATGTAGCTTTTAATTTAGGAGATGAACGGCCCACTCTGCTTGCGCTAGGCCCGGCTATATGGATTAGCCGGCGCTGTTCCAATGAGAACAGTTATTAGATACAGGATGCTGGTTAATTAAATAGACTGGACTTGGTGGTGTTGCGGAGGGTGGGCTGAAATGGCGCAGCCACTTAAAGCAATCACTTACAGTATGTCATTACAATGAAAGAGAACCTCTGCGTCACCACAGAGCGAGGGAGCATTTTAAGAGTTGAGGTTTATGGCTTACTAAAGCTTTTAAGAGATTAGACCAAAGAAAGATAGTTTACTGCGTAGCATCTTCATGGTCGCTTAAATGTTAACTTTCTGAACCGTTAAGAATATAAACGTTACTGTTTCTGACCCACAAGAGTAAGATCTAACTTTCAATACCTAAAAAACGAAATCCCTAAATCACAATTCCTTGTAATTAACCACCCAATCTCAGTTACAGTACCAGTCAAAAGTTACTCATTCAAGGGTTTTTCTTTATTTTTATTATTTTCTACATTGTAGAATAATAGTGAAGACATCAAAACTATGAAATAACACATATGGAATCATGTAGTAACCAAAGAAGTGTTAAACAAATCAAAATATATTTGAAATTTGAGATTCTTCAAAGTAGCCACCCTTTGCCTTGATGACAGCTTTGCACACTATTGGCATTCTCTCAACCAGCTTCATGAGGTAGTCAACATTTAAATTAACAGGTGAGCCAATCAGTTGAGTTGGGACAAGGTAGGGGTGGTATACAGAAGATAGCTCTATTTGGTAAAATACCAAGTCCATATTATGGCAAGAACAGCTCAAATAAGCAATGAGAAACGACAGTCCATCATTACTGACATGAAGGTCGGTCAATGTGGAAAATGTCAAGAACTTATAAAGTTTCTTCAAGTGCAGTTGCAAAAACCATCAAGCACAATGATGAAACTGGCTCTCATGAGGATTGCCACAGGAAAGGAAGACCCAGAGTTACCTCTGCTGCAGAGGACAAGTTCATTAGCGTTAACTGCACCTCAGATTGCAGCCCAAATAAATGCTTCACAGAGTTCAAGTAATAAACACATCTTAACATCAACTGCAGAGTAAAGGAAAAGCAGCCAACAAGTGCTCAGCATATGTGGGAACTCCAAGATTTTTGGAAAAGCATTCCTCATGAAGCTGGTTGAGAGAATGCCAAGAGTTTGCAAAGCTGTCATCAAAGTAAAGGGTGGCTGCTTTGAAGAATATTAAATATAAAATATATTTTGATTTGTTTAACCTGTTGGGGGTAGGGGGCAGTATTTACACGGCCGGATAAAAAACGTACCCGATTTAATCTGGTTATTACTACTGCCCAGAAACTAGAATATGCATATAATTATTGGCTTTGGATAGAAAACATTCTAAAGTTTCTAAAACTGTTTGAATGGTGTCTGTGAGTATAACAGAACTCATATGGCAGGCAAAAACCTGAGAAGATTCCTTACAGGAAGTGCCCTCTCTGACCATTCCTTGAGCTTCTTGTCTCTGTTTATTGAAGACTGAGGATCTTTGCTGTAACGTGACACTTCCTACGGCTCTCATAGGCTCTCAGAGCCCGGGAAAAAGCTGAATGATATCGAGGCAGCCCCTGGCTGAAACACATTTGCGCTTTTGGCAAGTGGCTGATCAGAGGACAATGGGCTTAGGCGTGTGCACGAGTCGACCCCATGCTTTATTTTCTTTCGTCTTTTTACCTAAACGCAGATTCCCGGTCGGAATATTATCGCTTTTTTACGAGAAAAATGGCATAAGAATTTATTTTAAACAGCGGTTGACATGCTTCGAAGTACGGTAATGGAATAATTAGAATTTTTTTGTCACGAAATGCGTCGTGCTCGTCACCCTTCTTTACCATTCGGATAGTGTCTTGAACGCACGAACAAAACGCCGCTATTTGGATATAACTATGGATTATTTTGAACCAAACCAACATTTGTTATTGAAGTAGAAGTCCTGGGAGTGCATTCTGATGAAGAACACCAAAGGTAATAACATTTTTCTTATAGTAAATCGGACTTTGGTGAGTGCTAAACTTGCTGGGTGTCTAAATAGCTAGCCTTGTGATGCCGGGCTATCTACTGAGAATATTGCAAAATGTGCTTTCACCTAAAAGCTATTTTAAAATCGGACATATCGAGTGCATAGAGGAGTTCTGTATCTATAATTCTTAAAATAATTGTTATGCTTTTTGTGAACGTTTATCGTGAGTAATTTAGTAAATTTTTTGTAAATTCACCGGAAGTATGCTAGTTCTGAACGTCACATGCTAATGTAAAAAGCTGGTTTTTGATATAAATATGAACTTGATTGAACAAAACATGCATGTATTGTATAACATAATGTCCTAGGGTTGTCATCTGATGAAGATCATCAAAGGTTAGTGCTGCATTTAGCTGTCTTCTGGGTTTATGTGACATTATATGCTAGCTTGAAAAATGGGTGTCTGATTATTTCTGGCTGGGTACTCTGCTGACATAATCTAATGTTTTGCTTTCGTTGTAAAGCCTTTTTGAAATCGGACAGTGTGGTTAGATTAACGAGAGTCTTGTCTTTAAAATGGTGTAAAATAGTCATATGTTTGAGAAATTGAAGTAATAGCATTTCTAAGGTATTTGAATAACGCGCCACAGGATTCCACTGGCTGTTATGTAGGTGGGACGATTTTGTCCCGCCGACCCTAGAGAGGTTAACACTTTTTTGGTTACTACATGATTCCATATGTGTTATTTCAGTTTTGATGTCTTCACTATTATTCTACAATGTAGAAAATAGTAAAAATAAAGGAAAACCCTTGAATGAGTAGGTGTGTCCAAGTAGGTGTGATCATCACAGAAACCAGAGAATATTTTACATTATTCAGGAATTGTTTGGGTCATGTGGTGAGGGAGGGTTCATGTTGTATGGGAAGTGATTGTTTATACTGTGCAGATTCACTCAACTATGAAACAATTTCTGTACCACAACAAATAGCCCTCTACAGGCAATTACACATGGTGAGCTAGCCACAACTGCAATGCATTTTGGTGTCGTAGGGCGGAACAACACACATTTGAGAGAAATTCCAATTCCATATTCCACAATTCCACTTTTCTACTCACTCACATCTAACTCGAAGTTAACCTGATTCCCGAATTCCTATACATTTTTGGGCTACTTCCTGTGTGGCCAGGGCAATAACAGGAAGTAGGAAGCAGGTGTTCCTGCATGGGGTGAAAGGTCACAGGAAACTGTGGTTGGCCAGAGGAAATCTGGAGGGAGGATTCTGAAAACATTTGAGACCAAAGGCAGTGGGGCGCAGCTCAAAGTTGACACAACTCACTGTCATCATGTTATTGTAGACGTCACAGTCTCGCCATAGTGGGCAGTTGTTGCCTTGAAATGCCAGATCAGATCAAAGTTAGCTAGCAGAACAATGCTATTTAGCATTTCAGCTAAATTAGTCATGTATTAGCCTAGGTATCAGTTTGAGTACTGAACGTTGCTCCATGTTAAGTGAGATTCAGTGTCGGTGGGTGTGGATGTTTTTTGTGCCTGCCTGTCTGTCTGTCTGTCTGTCTGTCCTGAGTGAAAGCTTTGGATTTGATTGAGTTAGGTGTTTGCTGCCTGTGCTCCTGCTTGTCCCGTCTCCATTTGGCTGGTGGAGATTAGCGGCTGTAGCTTACAGAGAGCCAGGCTGGCAGCTGTTGCTTAGCATAACTTCACATCTTATCTTACATCTCTCACTCACTCTGCTCCCTGGGGCAACCAATAATGAGACACATGCCACGACAGCCGTGCTCGTGACAACCAGGTAAAAAAAATAACCACACACATAACCAAAATAGGCCCTGAAAACGCATGCGTTGTGCCTTTTGAGTTGAGTATGGAATATGGAAGTCGATTCATCAGAAGACCTCCCTTCTCACTTGTTGTTTTGGTTACAACCGTTGTCTGAGCAATGTCGACCATGCTCTGCAGAGTCTACAGAGAGTAGTGTATGGACCATTGGAGTTTGGAGAATAGCTTACGTTACTAATAGCCCAGCAACCAACAGGCTACACTGTCTGTCTCTGTGTAACTCAAACACAGAATCATTCCATACAACACTCTCAAACTCATTATTATTAATAGTAAAAGACAGGCACAGGAATTATTTCTGTCTAAAATAACTGCCCTTTATCTGATGCCATAGGAGCTGTTCCTTTTTCCGGCACTGCCATCAATCCATCGTTCACTCAAAAGCTTGAAGGAAAGAATCACCCATTTTGAATGTTCTATCAATTCCCGGGGTCATTTCATGTTTTCATGTGCATCTGAGCTTATTGCCGTTCAAGCAGGCAGAAATACAGCCGGTATGTCAAGTTTTGCATCGAGATGCACAAAAACCACATACCATTCAAAATGAGTGAATCTTTCCTTTAAATACTGGTTTGTGTATAAGAGTGCATTAGTTTCGATATACAGTTGAAGTCGGAGGTTTACATACACCTTAGCCAAATACATTTAAACTCAGTTTTTCACAATTCCTGACATTTAATCCTACTAAATATTCCCTGTTTTAGGTCAGTTAGGATCACCACTTTATTTTAAGAATGTGAAATGTCAGAATAATAGTAGAGAGAATGATTTATTTCAGCTTTTATTTCTTTCATCACATTCCCAGTGGGTCAGAAGTTTACATACACTCAATTATTATTTGGCAGCATTGCCTTTAAATTGTGGGTCACTTGGGTCAAATGTTTCGGGTAGCCTTCCACAAGATTCCCACCATAAATTGGGTGAATTTTGGCCAATTCCTCCTGACAGAGCTGGTGTAACTGAGTCAGCTTTGTAGTCCTCCTTGCTCGCACCCACATTTTCAGTTCTGCCCACAAATTTTCTATAGGATTGAGGTCAGGGCTTTGTGATGGCCACTCCAATACCTTGACTTTGTTGTCCTTAAGCCATTTTGCAGCAACGTTGGAAGTATGCTTGGGGTCATTGTCTATTTGGAAGACCCATTTGCGACTTCCTGACTGATGTCTTGAGATGTTGCTTCAATATATCCACAGAATTGTCCTCCCTCATGATGCCATCTAGTTTGTGAAGTGCACCAGTCCCTCCTGCAGCAAAGCACCCCCATAACATGATGATGCCACCCCCGTGCTTAACGGTTGGGATGGTGTTCTTCGGCTTGCAAGCCTCCCCCTTTTTCCTCCAAACATAGCGATGGTCATTATGGCCAAACAGTTCTATTTTTGTTTCATCAGACATTTCTCCAAAAAGTACGATCTTTGTCCCCATGTGCAGTTGCAAACCGTAGTCTGGCTTTTTTATGGCGGTTTTGGAGCAGTGGCTTCTTCCTTGCTGAGCGGCCTTTCAGGTTATGTCGATATAGGACTTGTTTTACTGTGGATATAGATACTTTTGTATCTGTTTCCACCAGAATCTTCACAAGGTCCTTTGCTGTTCTTCTGGGATTGATTTGCACTTTTCGCACCAAAGTACGTTCATCGCTAGGAGACAGAACGCGTCTCCTTCCTGAGTGGTATGACAGCTATGTGGTCCCATGGTGTTTATACTTGTGTACTATTGTTTATACAGATTAACGTGGTACCTTCAGGCATTTGGAAATTGCTCCCAAGGATGAACCAGACTTGTGGAGATCGACAATTCTTTTTCTGAGGTCTTGGCTGATTTCTTTTGATTTTCCCATGATGTCAAGCAAAAAAGCACTGCGTTTGAAGGTAGGCCCTGAAATACATCCACATGTACACCTCCAATTGACTCAAATGATGTCAATTAGCCTATCAGAAGCTTCTAAAGCCATGACATCATTTTCTGGAATTTTCCAAGCTGTTTAAAGGCACAGTCAATTTAGTGTATGTAAACGTCTGACCCACTGGAATTGTGATACAGTGAATTATAAGTGAAATGATCTGTCTGTAAACAATTGTTGGAAAAATTCCTTGTGTCATGCACAAAGTAGATGTCCTAACCTACTTGCCAAAACTATAGTTTGTTAACAAGAAATGTGTGGAGTGGTTGAAAAACGAGTTTTAATGACTCCAACATAAGTGTATGTAAACTTCCGACTTCAACTGTATACTGTATGTGTGTGTTCCTAGGATACGTGCGTGAGTGCGTGTGCGTGCCTGTATAATGTGTAAGTGTATATTATGCATAAATTCCTGACTATATCAGAACCGCAAAGTGTTCACTCTGCAGTAACTTTTTCCCAGTGGAGTATTCTTTGCCTAGCAGAGGTGTGTAACTTGTCTGATAACTCCTATAATTATACACATTTATAATCAGGCAGGCCTCGCGGCAGGAGAAAGAGCAGGAGCCGCCATCGGCAGGCCCTCGTGTTGTGTTCCACGAATTTAGGTTATGGCCTGCCATCACTGAGTCTGCTCAGTAAGCACAAAAGGGACAATGCCGTGAGGGAGTAGCACAGCACAGATACCAGAAAATAACTCAAATTCTGAATTCTGAATACCCAACATGTGCTTTTTGTCCTAAGAGGTAATTGAATTAACAGGACGATAAATAGAATGTTGGGGTCAATGTTGCAGATGAAAACAATGCAGGTCCTCCCCGAACAATCAATGGAGTGTAATCATCAAGTGATAATAAGTGATAATCACTTAAAGAGATTGGGAGGGGGAATCAATGGCTTGCCTAACTGAGCCTGTTCTGTGTTGGTATGAACTGGTGGACTCTGAAAGGCCAAACAATAGAGTTATACATGACAAAATACAGTGACAATTCGTCTTGTCATTTTCATTCGATAGTGCTGCCATGGTCGATTTTAAAGGAAGTGGAAGGGGAGAGAGGGTGATGGAAGGAGCAAATCATCTGGATAGAATGCCGCAGCACAAATGAGCTGAAAGTCTCAGCCCTGATGTGGGACAATGTGGATTTCTAACACCTCATCTATGTGTTTTAGCTGGACAACACTTATGAGCCACACTTCCTTTGCGGTGCAGGGGGAGCTTCCTTCCAGACCCTGGTCTGTTTGTGATAGCTGGTTGAGGGTAGTGAGGCTAGCCATCCATTGTTAATGTCACATGTGTGGGTTTAAGGGGGCCTATCTGGAAGAGCAAGAAACCCCACACCCCAGACGCCATATCCTGTCTGGGTGGATTATATCACAGCCGGAGGATGTCTCTTTCTGTCTGTTTACATGGAAGCTGGGAACACTCCCTCGAGCCTCGTGCAGACACAAAATCAGAGCTTGGCCACAAACTCACACTCAAAACATTTATTAGATTGGGCCTTCTTCGAAAGACAAATAATCATGACTTCCATCCCTTGTTGTGAGATGGTAGCTGCCAACACATAGACAATGGCGTGAGGCTATATACAAACTAATGACTGGGATTAGAATCATCCATTTTGGTCTGACTAGCTCAGGGGTCAACATTTTGGCTCAACTACTGCAATGATGCTCTTCCATAATGGTTCAGCCCAGGATTGTCAGTTTGCTAAGTCATATTCATACCTACCTACCCAACACACATCTACAACCACACACTCACGTGCACATGCACACAAACACTTTCATTGCCTCAGTTGGGATAAAATAGGTACAAAAACACATGGAAAAATCCCTTTTACATTCACTATACAGTCTCAGGTTGAACTCTTATTTAGTCCAGGGAGAGAATGTAGTCTCGGTCTCAACACTAGAGGGTCTTGAGAGAAAAGAAGCAGGGGTTGGGATCATGGTAATGGGCTTCACCTGTTTGATGCGGTCAGGGTTGACGGTGGTCTGTGGCTGCATTACGCTGACCGGTTCGGATTTCTGGGTGCTCTGTGGCATCTCCCGCACCTTCTCAGCAATGAAGTTATGGACTCCATTCAGAGCCTCCACTGTCCCCTGGATCAGACACACCCGCTCTGTCGTGCCTGGAGAACAGACGGAAACACTTCAATGTCTCATTCATACATACAGAACATGACTTACTAACTTAAGGCTTTTGGTTCCTATAAGGAGCACTGGTTGTTGACAAATACATACAGAACATATGCAACTTTAATGAATGGTAATGTACTCTCATTACCAATCAAGCATCTCGAGAGAATGTCATTTTATGGGTATGTGTAGGCCTAATCAAACATTAAAAAAAGACAATGCAATCAGTATGTGTATTTCTTTCATGTCCAGTGACTCCCTCTTTTCCCAGATTTCAAAAGTTTCACTTCTGGTCTTTCCCAAGATGGCAGCCAACATAGGAATTGGTTAATAATATTTGCCATCTCATAAAATACAACCCTGTAATTTCTAACTACAGTCTCTATTGGTTCCCCTTAGCGGACGCTCCCTACAGTATCTATGCAATGACTCAATGTAGTTTGCTTCTATGAACATTAAACATAACTATTTTAACTATTGTACAGATTGTTTTCAGTTTCCTGGCTTCACATCTCCCATCTGTGAAAGTAATATTAGTAATGCCTGGTCAAATTCCATCAGTAAAGTCATACAGAGTCAGCAGGATGAATACAGCCTGGTCCCAGATCTGTTTTGTACTGTTTTGCCAACTCCTATATATATACACACAATGCTCAAAAAAATAAAGGGAACACTTAAACAACACAATGTAACTCCAAGTCAATCACACTTCTGTGAAATCAAACTGTCCACTTAGGAAGCAACACTGATTGACAATAAATTTCACATGCTGTTGTGCAAATGGAATAGACAACAGGTGGAAATTATAGGCAATTAGCAAGACACCCCCACTAAAGGAGTGGTTCTGCAGGTGGGGACCACAGACCACTTCTCAGTTCCTATGCTTCCTGGCTGATGTTTTGGTCACTTTTGAATCCTGGCGGTGCTTTCACTCTAGTGGTAGCATGAGACGGAGTCTACAACCCACACAAGTGGCTCAGGTAGTGCAGCTCATCCAGGTTGGCACATCAATGCGAGCTGTGGCAAGAAGGTTTGCTGTGTCTGTCAGCGTAGTGTCCAGAGCATGGAGGCGCTACCAGGAGACAGGCCAGTACATCAGGAGACGTGGAGGAGGTCGTAGGAGGGCAATAACCCAGCAGCAGGACCGCTACCTCCGCCTTTGTGCAAGGAGGAGCACTGCCAGAGCCCTGCAAAATGACCTCCAGCAGGCCACAAATGTGCATGTGTCTGCTCAAACGGTCAGAGACAGACTCCATGAGGGTGGTATGAGGGCCTGACGTCCACAGGTGGGGGTTGTGCTTACAGCCCAACACCGTGCAGGACGTTTGGCATTTGCCAGAGAACACCAAGATTGGCAAATTCGCCACTGGCGCCCTGTGCTCTTCACAGATGAAAGCAGGTTCACACTGAGCACGTGACAGACGTGACAGAGTCTGGAGATGCCGTGGAGAACGTTCTGCTGCCTGCAACATCCTCCAGCATGACCGGTTTGGCGGTGGGTCAGTCATGGTGTGGGGTGGCATTTCTTTGGGGGGCCGCACAGCCCTCCATGTGCTCGCCAGAGGTAGCCTGACTGCCATTAGGTACCGAGATGAGATCCTCAGACCCCTTGTGAGACCATATGCTGGTGCGGTTGGCCCTGGGTTCCTCCTAATGCAAGACAATACTAGACCTCATGTGGCTGGAGTGTGTCACCAGTTCCTGCAAGAGGAAGGCATTAATGCTATGGACTGGCCCGCCTGTTCCCCAGACCTGAATCCAATTGAGCACATCTGGGACATCATGTCTCGCTCCATCCACCAACGCCACATTGCACCACAGACTGTCCAGGAGTTGGCGGATGCTTTAGTCCAGGTCTGGGAGGAGATCCCTCAGGAGACCATCCGCCACCTCATCAGGAGCATGCCCAGGCATTGTAGGGAGGTCATACAGGCACGTGGAGGCCACACACACTACTGAGCCTCATTTTGACTTGTTTTAAGGACATTACATCAAAGTTGGATCAGCCTGTAGTGTGGTTTTCCACTTTAATTTTGAGTGTGACTCCAAATTCAGACCTCCATGGGTTGATAAATTGGATTTCCATTGATTATTTTTGTGTGATTTTGTTGTCAGCACATTCAACTATGTAAAGAAAAAAGTATTTAATAAGATTATTTCTTTCATTCAGATCTAGGATGTGTTATTTAAGTGTTCCCTTTTGTTCTTTTGAGCACTATATATATATATATATATATATATATATATATATATATATATATATATGTATATATATATATAGGACCAGTGCATATAGCTTGACTTAGATCCTTAATCTGCTGTATCTGCTATATATATATACTAGGAATCCGTCTGCTACATTCATCATCAACCATTTGGCTTCACTATTGCATGTCTAGAACCATGATTAGCAGTGATACAAATGTTTAAAACGTCCACATGGCCACATCTGTTCAGTGTTACACTGTACTGTGATCCCAAGACAGGATGAAGTTGTGAAAGCAGCTGAAACAACAGCCACACGGCTATGGAGTGTCTTGTTATTCGGAGCGTGGGCTACAGTACATAATGACTAGTGTTGGACAGGGAGTCTACTGAAAGACTCCATATTGGAACTAATTCGATAGTAACATGAGTCATTGACTGGTCTGACATTGGAGTCTCCCTCAGGAGGGGAATTGGACAATAAAAGGGTTCATTTACAATGTCGACCTCTACATTACCAGCACTATACAGTAAGCACTTAATTTTTAGGTCCAGATTCTATCAGTCTGGGTACAGACCTTGGTTAATTATGTTCCTCTACTGTTGTTATCAGGTACATTGGTGCCACGCATCCAAGACAAACACAACTTCTCTCTGTGTAAATATATCATCACCGTTCTCTCAGAAGATGAGTGTGTTTAGACCATGAAAGGAAAACAACCCGCCTAAAAGCCCTCATAACGTGGCAGAAACCAGGCCAGTCCCAAACCAAGCCGTCTCCCTCTCTCTCCCTCCCTTCCTCCCTCTTTTTCTCCCTCCCTCTCTGTTCTGTTAGGGCCGGACTGAAATCTGTCCTTATCGCCTCCGACCAGTCGCAGCTTCCTGCTTCACGCTTTCCCTCCATTGTTTTCTTGGGCCAATGGGGTTGAGTTTGGCCCTGCGCACTACCAGTTGTGGTGAGCTATTAATACAGGGACATTTAGGAATTTCAGACTATGGGTTGGGGTAAAGAGCCTCTGTGAGTTTCTGACAACTGGTATCCCAGGGGTAATCTAGGCCCGACCAATCAGCCAGTGTATTATTAGGGCAGAGATGGCCATTGTCTTGGCATGGGGATGTGGGTAAGGGGGGTGGGGAGGGCAGACTGGTTACGCAGCAGCAAAGGCCATCCTATCAAATTGTACCCTTTTTTG
The DNA here is from genome assembly GCF_965601325.2 of Salmo salar. Classification (NCBI taxonomy): domain Eukaryota; kingdom Metazoa; phylum Chordata; class Actinopteri; order Salmoniformes; family Salmonidae; genus Salmo; species Salmo salar. The sequence continues at coordinate 123,231,621 of NC_138299.1, forward strand.
CAACACTTTTCCTGTATTTTCAATTGTATAGGTCATTCCTATAGATAGACTGTCTGTCTGAGGTTTGATATTCAGCAGCAAAGTTGTACCCTACTAGTTACATGAAGGCCTAGGAAAGTGATGACTATAGTAATGTAGCTAAAGGTGTGTGTGGGGGTAGGAGGGGGTGAGATTACATGGGGTAACCCTGCCCGAGAAGTGTCACAGTTTGACAAAGCCTTTCTCTGCTATGTTGACATTTCCCACAGTGCTCACTGAGCATGCTCAGTTAGCAGTCCCATCCCTACTACTCGTGTTGGTTTGACTAACCTCTACCTGGTTACTGCTATAGTTACAGTTACTATGGTAGGGAAACCCCTTGTTTACTCCCAATCAAAAGCACAAAAGACCACTTAAAAGTAAGTTGTATTTTCTTATTTACTGTGTGGCCAGGATTTCCTTCTACAATAATCTGAACCTGAAATAAATGAAAATAGGAATACAACTGAACTGTTCATAGGCATTATAGGGAACTGGGTAAAATATCTTCTTCAAATGTGGCCCGATGAACCACGTTTTGGAGCCTTTGGCCTGACACAAGTCATTGAGAAGCCCTTCGTGTAGTAGATGGATGGTCTGGCTGGGAGAATTCAGCTCAGCAACAACTGCCATGCTGAGAGCGATGGGCCATTTCAAGAGCAGTTGTTTTTATGGAATCATTAATTGTGTGACTCATTCATTCCCTGCACGAATGGGCAGAGAGGGGAGCAGAGGGAAGCTGCTGAGAGATGATGTGTGCCCTGGCCTCCCCTGCTCCCCTGTTCCCCTGCTCCTGAGAGCATGACAAGCCTTACATGCAATAGCAGCAGAGGGGGCAACCCTCCGCCTCCATGTCCTCCTCCACAGCTCTTACATACACAGTTCTCCCAGCTTGTTCTGGTGGACGTCCAATGACAGAGCCCATCTCTGGATCACCAGGAAGTACTTGAAGATGTATTTAATTCTACCGCTTTCACTGAAATCATCCCAGTTTAATTCCTTCTTCCAATTCTGAGACTTCTTGAAAACAATCCAGGATTGTATTATGGTTGGATTCACACTGGGATAACCTTAGAGAGGAAAAGCCTGATAAATACCAATCTTAAACAGTGAGATATGGGTAGGTTTAATGTAAGCTCATTAAAGGGAGCTCCTTAGGCCCTGGCTAAACCCGGTAAACTGTGTACCTTTGATCTAATAGCAGGATTATCTGCCTATTATGGGTGAGACTTTCATCCATTTTGTTTCAATGGGTTAAAAATCACCAAATAGGAAATGTCATTAGGTAGAATCACTCAGCCATGTCACATAGGCTGTGTTTACACAGGTAGCCCAATTCTGATATTTTCCACTAATCAGATCAGCTCCTTTGCCAATAATTAGCAAAAGATCAGAATTCCCCTGCCTGTGTAAATGCAGCCTAAGAACAAAAACTAATGCTGATGAAAAAAAAAAAGCTCTCTCAGACACTCAAGGTGTGTTGTTCTCATAGGTAAACAGAATGCATACTCTCAAGTATCCTTATGGTCATATTATGGTGTTAAACTATTTACAGATTACAGGTTAACTCTGAGTCACACCACAACAGTTGAATAGAGAAAAAACCCACGTCTCCAAGGGAAGAACTCACTGTCATTTAGAAAGTGCTGACCACAAGCTAATACCAGCCTAGTAGAGAGAGATTGATTGATTTATTGATTGACAGGACACTGAACCCATAGAAATGACCATGGCCGCCCCAATAACCAATTAAATTGGTTTTAATGGCTTAACAACCTGGCCCAGCTCCAGGGACAAAGGACGCAGAACTATCTGTCTCAGCAGACAGGGGGACACTGTAGCAGAAGACTCTGCCTGCTGGTGCCTGCCTGCCTGCCTGCCTGCCTGCCTGCCTGCCTGCCTGCCTGTCTGTTCTGACTACGTTTTGGAACATGAACTCTAACCCGTGGAAGGGGTTACAGATGTTTCCTGGCTTTATGACCATCAGAGAGAGAGAGACAGAGAAAGAAAGAGATTGTGTGAGAGAGAGTCAACGAGGACGACTGAGAGAGGGGGGAGAATATAAAAGCAGGCTTCAGCCTTCCTCCGTGACTAGTATTTTCCTGTCCGCCCATCGCGGCTCACTTGATTGCACTTTTGAAACAGATGGGGCCCCTGAGAGTCGGGGGCTCATTGTCTATAGGCTGGGAGCCGGAGCCCTACTCATAGTCACCCAGGCAACCGGCAGGTCCCCCGAAAATATTGCAGGGCAGCTGTTGCCTGTTGGGTGATGTAATGTGTTATTATTTAAAAAGGAGAGGTTGCATGTGAGGCGACTGCACTGGATGTGGATGTTGCATGTGCTTATGCAATCATGAACAGTAAGGGAGGAGGCGGTGGGGGTCCAGGAAGCTTGGCAAATGGTTTCCGTCAAAAATCACTTCATGTCTTTTGACTGTGCTCATGTCAGTCATGTTCCAGGGTGCCCGTGGATGAGAGAGAGAGAGAGAGAGAGAGAGAGAGAGAGAGAGAGAGAGAGAGAACACGATCTGCAGCAGTCTGCAACCACTGAGTCTGAGGGCCAGGTTGGGCCAGAGTACAGCCAAGGAACGCATTTAGGAAACCATATGAAAACTGAGTGTTGGTGTGGACAACGGGCCTGCAGCTTACTAGAGGAATAAGTACCTGTAACAGCAAATCAGCAAACATGATTGACAGCCTCCTTCTCCTCAGCTTTGCAACAATTGAGTGCACCAGAAGAAGTATAAGAAAGTCTCAAAAGAATAACAAAAGGACTTGGAAGAAATGGTGAATTCCTCTATAGTGATGTCACTCTTTTGAGTGGGTCCAGGGCTTTCTCCCCCCTGTCCACCCAGCCACCCCCCCTTTTCCTCAGTTCGACTTCAGCCAGCAAGAATGGCGTTGTCATGGTTACGGGGCCCATGCCGTGCAAACAGCTGAAAGATGCCGTGTCTGCTCTCTCCGCTGGTCTGCCCTTCATCTCCTCTCACACTCTCTCCTTCACCCTCCCAAGGCCTTCTATCACACCCCTCTGAGACCTTACAGCTAGCAAAGAGTACACAGAAGAGAGGGGGGAGAGAGAGAAGAGAGAAAGAAAGAGAAGTAAAGAGAGAGAGAGAAGATGGAGGGAGGGGGGGGGAGGCAGAGAGAGAGGGGGGGTGGTGGGAAATGAGGGGTGTTACCCAGAGAAAAATCAATTTTGCCAGGTTGCTGTAAGGACTCTTAGAAGTTGTTATTTCTATGGACAATTGTCACACTTTCTTCCATTTCAATTTCACATGGGTCTAACTGCATGTTAACATGGCCACAGAGCCAGAGTAGGGAGATGTGTCAAACCAGCCTTGTTTGGCTGTGTACCAGGCTGCGTTAGCGAGGAGCAACGTGTTTACTATGGAGATGATTTCAAGTGACTGATACTACTAACATCCTAAAACATCTGACCCACAATACACAAAGACACAAGGACAAGCGCACACACATGCACACACAAGCTGCTAGCCTATCCATGTGGAGAAAATTCACACGTCCAAACGCATACCCACAGAGGTCTATATATACAGCCATAATCACCAAACATTCACTCTGCTTAATACACACATACCAGCCTGCAGAGACACAGAGCAAGAAAGGAATCACACACACCACACACACACTGACACACACATAGCTAGAAAAGATGCTCTCTCCAGCTAAACCGTGCACATTGGAAACACACAGAAACAGTTACAAATACACATTTCAGCAGCTCATTTGTCGTCTCAGGGCTTGTGTGGTAACTGGACCTCGTGTAAATTCCTGGTCAGCCCAGATGAGTCTAACGGTGACTGATTGCCATCCGCATTGGGCTCGGATGGAGGGAGGAGGGGGCGCTGGAGTGGTCTGAAACCCTGTCTCATCAACCTCTGGGCCGGGCTGTACTGCACAGACGGCCTAACTATGATACACCCACACTCCCCATCTCTCACACGCACGCACGCACGCACGCACGCACACACACACACACACACACACACACACACACACACACAACCCCCACTATGAATAATGAAGCAGCTACTCTTGGCTCGTGGGTGATGGAGAGGAGCGAGAGGAGGAGCAAGGGAGGAAGCGAGGGAGGGGGGTTTGGAGGAATGAGGTTAGGGGGGAGAGAGGAGAAGAGAGGCTCTTGGCTGAAGGAGCAGGCAGCATGCTGCCCTCCCTCACTGAACATCACCCCCCCAGCCCTCCCTCTCCTCAACCCCTCACCACAGCTAGGTTACAGAGGTGTCCCTCAAATCTCCTCTACCACAGATCACACTTGAGAGGTGTACGGGGACCCTGCTGTACTGCCATGTCATCTGAGTCAGCTAAACCACTGTGCTGATTACCTCAGAATCTTTACAACCACAACAGGAGGATAGATGACAAAGTGTCTGTCCTGCTTTTCTACTTGGATTCTATTATGTTGAATTGACTATTTGACTCCCACCCTAACTATCCCTCTAGTACCCTGCTAGGGTGTGTGTGTGTGTGTGTGTGTGTGTGTGTGTGTGTGTGTGTGTGTGTGTGTGTGTGTGTGTGTGTGTGTGTGTGTGTGTGTGTGTGTGTGTTTGAGAAGGACAGGAATGGAGGTCTGTGTTTAGACTGGCAGCAGTGGCCCAGGGTTTTAAGTAGCATTAAGGTTGGCTGTGACCTTCCCTGCAGTGGACCTGGGCTCCAGGGTCAACCAGACCATGGTGGCTCCTGTCAGTGGAGCAATACGGGGGCCTGGTGAAGCTTTCACTCTGGGGATGAGGTGGGGGCAGCTGAAGGCGGTGGATAAGGGGCCTAAGCCTCTAACCCTCCCACCCCAAATGCTCCCTGTCCTCAACTCTTTTGAGCACCCGTTAAGAACATCTCCCCTTTGACGGTGTTGGGTATCGCCCAACTGCCAGGCGGAGGCCTGGTTACGGCACACCTGTCCCCGCTCACCCTGCGTCCGTCAAAGTTGTCTAAACATCCCCCTGGTCTGGTCTGGTCTGGAGGATGGCCAGACTGCGTCAGCTGGCATCAACCACCCCACCCTGCCCCCACCCAATCTCTAAACCCTAAAATCCCCCCCAAATCCATCTCTGTACCCGTTGTCCCTCTGACTGTCTCCTGCCCCTGTATGTCAGCTGCCTCCCTCCCTCCCCACAGTTACTCACCCTCCCATGCCACCCTCCTTCCTCCTTCCTCTATCCTCCACCCGGTCGTGTGGCTCCTCTGCTGAGCTGCAGGGTTTATTGGGACGGTTGCTCAACTTTACCACCGTTTTCACGACTTTATAGACTGCTCTAATCCTGCCGCCGCTCCTCTCCCCTTATCGCCCTGCTAGCACCTCCCCCCCATCCCTCTACAAGTAACCCCATCACTGCCACACATACTGCCACACATGCACGCACACACACAGAAACACACACCCTGGCAAGACTGCACTGCCCCTCCCCGACTGCCAACAACATCTCTTCTCCAGCTCTTCTCCTCCACCTCTTCTTCTCCAGCTCTTCTTCCCCAGCTCTTCTTCTCCAGCTCTTCTTCTCCCTCTGCCCTTCTTCTCCAGCCTTCTTCTCCACCTCTTCTTTTCCATCTCTTCTTCTCCAGCTCTCCTTCCCCACCACACCTTCTCTACCTCTTCTTCTCCAGCTCTTCTTCTCCACCACACCTTTTCCACCTCTTCTTCTCCAGCTCTTCTTCTCCAGCCCTTCTTCTCCAGCTCTTCTTCTCCAGATCTTCTCCAGCTCCTCTTCCCCACCACACCATCTCCACCTCTTCTCCTCCACCACACCTTCTCCACCTCTTCTTCCCCAGCTCTTCTTCTCCACCTCTTCTTCTCCAGCTCTTCTTCTCCAGCTCTTCTTCCCCAGCTCTTCTTCTCCACCTCTTCTTCCCCAGATCTTCTTCTCCAGCTCTTCTTCCCCAGCTCTTCTTCTCCACCTCTTCTTCTCCAGCTCTTCTTCTCCAGCTCTTCTTCTCCAGCTCTTCTTCCCCAGCTCTTCTTCTCCTGCTCTTCTTCCCCAGATCTTCTTCTCCACCTCTTCTTCTCCAGCACTTCTTCTCCAGCTCTTCTCCTCCACCACACCTTCTCCAGCCATGATGATGGAGTCCAGTGGGAGCCACAGATTGAAAACAGAGCTATTTTCATTGTTTCCATGGGCACGTGTTGTTAGTAGTGTTGTTCCTTCTAAACTGTACTAATCTGCAGCACAACGTTTACTCAACCTTTTCCATGGAGACGGGGATGCTTGCCATTTTACATCATACACAATCTGTTCCTCATTTTATACAGCTGCAAACTGCAATGAGGCAATGGAGCCTGTGAACGGGCCTCAGCCAAATAACAGAGGCTGTGCAGTCTGCACTCAGCCCTACATGGGCTGCTATCTGAAATGCACAATCAAATGGAAAAACCACATAAAACACAAGCTTGCCGATGTTGGCACATTCTTTTCACAAGTGTGTTTCTTCTACACTATGTAAACACTATGAAACAAAACTAATCTATATGAATTAAGATGGCGCTGAAGAGTATGGTTGACATTTTACATGTTGTTTGTAACTTATTTTTGAACTTATTTTGTACATAATGTTGCTACGACCATCTCTTATGACCAAAAATAACTTCTGGAGATCAGAACAGCAATTACTCACCACGAACTGGAAGAAGCTTTTTCCTTTAACGAGTCTGACGAGAAGGATATACTGCTCTCCCGGGAACAGGCCCAGATCCCCGCCATTTGCGTGAAGAAAAGATGGAGAAAAAAGGACGCAGATTGGGCTGCCTTTTGAGAATCCGTAGGCGAGCAAGTAAACTCCCACTGCCTTCCGTTCTACTTGCTGACATACAATCATTGGAAAATAAAATTGATGACCTACGATTACGATTATCCTACCAACGGGACATTAAGAACTGTAATATCTTATGTTTCACTGAGTCGTGGCTGAACGACGACACGGATAATATAGAGCTGGCGCGATTTTCCATGCACCGATGGAACGGAGATGCTACGTCTGGTAAGACGAGGGGTGGGGGTGTGTGTCTTTTTGTCAATAAGAGCTGGTGCGTGTTGTCTAATATTAAATACGTTTCAAGGTATTGCTCGCCTGAGGTAGAGTACCTTATGATAAGCTGTAGACCACACTATCTACCAAGAGAGTTCTGGTCTATATTATTCGAAGCCGTCTATTTACCACCACAGACCAATGCTGGCACTAAAACTGCACTCAACCAACTCTATAAGGCCATAACCAAACAAGAAAATGCTCATCCAGAAGCGGCGCTCCTAGTGGCCGGGGACTTTAATGCAGGTAAACTTAAATCAGTTTTACCAAATTTGTACCAGTATGTCACATGTGCAACCAGAGGAAAAACACTCTGGACCACCTTTATTCCACACACAGCGATGCATTCAAAGTTTTCCCCGCACTCCATTTGGAAAATCTGACCATAATTCTATCCTCCTGATTCCTGCTTACAAGCAAAAACTAAAGCAGGAAGTACTAATGACTCGCTCAATACGGAAGTGGTCAGATGACACGGATGCTACGCTACAGGACTGTTTTGCTAGCACAGACTGGAATATGTTCCGGGATTCATCCAATGGCATTGTGGAGTATACCACCTCAGTCATCGGCTTCATCAATAAGTGCATCGACGGCATCGTCCCCACAGTGACCGTACGTACATATCCCAGCCAGAAGCCATGGATTACAGGCAACATCTGCATCGAGCTAAAGGCTAGAGCTGCCGCTTTCAAGGAGCGGGACACTAATCTGGATGCTTATAAGAAATCCCGCTATGCCCTCAGACGAACCATCAAACAAGCAAAGCGTCAATACAGGATTAAGACTGAATCCTACTACACCAGCTCTGACTCTCATCGGATGTGGCAGGGATCGAAAACTATTACGGACTACAAAGAGAAACCCAGATGCGAGCTGCCCAGTGACGCAAGCCTAACAGACGAGCTAAATGCCTTTCATGCTCACTTCGAGGGAAGCAACACTGAGGCATGCATGAGAGCACCAGCTGTTCTGGATGACTGTGTGATAATGCTCTCGGTTGCCGATGTGAGCAAGACCTTTAAACAGGTCAACATTCACAAAGCCGCAAAGCCAGATTACCAGGACATGTACTCAAAGCATGCGCGGACCAACTGGCAAGTGTCTTCACTGACATTTTTAACCTCTCCCTGACTGACTATGTAACAGCTACATGTTTCAAGCAATAGTCCCTGTGCCCAAGGAAGTGAAGATAACCTGCCTAAATGATTAACGCCCTGTAGCACTCACGTCGGTAGCCATGAACTGCTTTGAAAGGCTGATCATGGCTCACATCAACAGCATCCTCCCGGATGCCCTAGACGCACTCCAATTCGCATACTGCCCCAACAGATCCACAGATGACGCAATCTCAATCTCACTCCACACTGCCCTTTCCAACCTGGACAATAGAAACACCTATGTGAGAATGCTGTTCATTGACTACAGCTCAGCGTTCAACATCATAGTGCCCACGAAGCTCATCACTAAGCTAAGGACCCTGGGACTAAACACCTCCCTCTGCAACTGGATCCTAGACTTCCTGACGGGCCGCCTCCAGGTGGAAAGGGTAGGCAACAACACGTCTGCCACGCTGATCCTCAACACTGGGGCCCCTCAGGGGTGTGTACTTAGTCCCCTCCTGTACTCTATGTTCACCCACGACTGTGTGGCCAAACATGATTCCAACACTATCATTACAGTGCCTAGCAAAAGTATTCATCCCCCTTGGCGTTTTTCCTATTTTGTTGCATTACAACCTGTAATATAAATTGATTTTTATTTGGATTTCATGTAATGGACATACACAAAATAAACCAAATTGGTGAAATTAAATGAAAAAAAAATGTCTTGTTTCAAAAAATTCTACAAAATAAAAATGGAAAAGTGGTGCGTGCATATGTATTCACCCTCTTTGCTATGAAGCCCCTAAATAAGATCTGATGCAACCAATTACCTTCAGAAGTCACATAATTAGTTATATAAAGTCGACCTGTGTGCAATCTAAGTGTCACATGATCTGTCACATGATCTCAGTATATATACACCTGTTCTGAAAGACCCCAGAGTCTGCAACACCACTAAGCAAGGGGCACCACCAAGCAAGCGGCACCAGGAAGACCAAAGAGCTCTCCAAACAGGTCAGGAACAAAGTTGTGGAGAAGTACAGATCAGGGTTGGGTTATAAAAAAATATCAGAAACTTTGAACATCCCACAAAGCACCATTAAATCCATTATTAAAAATGGAAAGAATTTGGCACCATAACAAATCTGCCAAGAGAGGGCCGCCCACCAAAACTCACAGACCAGGCAAGGAGGGAATTAATCACAGAGGCAACAAAGAGACCACTTAAAGAAAAAATTAAAGCAAACACTTTTGGTGTTCACCAAAAGGCATGTGGGAGATGCCCCAAACATATGGAAGAAGGTACTCTGGTCAGATGAGACTAAAATTGAGCTTTTTGGCCATCAAGGAAAATGCTATGTCTGGCACAAACCCAACACCTCTCATCACCCCTAGAACAACATCCCCACAGTGAAGCATGGTGGTGGCAGCATCATGCTGTGGGATGTTTTTCATTGGCAGGGACTGGGAAACTGGTCAGAATTGAAGGAATGATGGACGGCAGAGAAATTCTTGACGGAAACCTGTTTCAGTCTTCCAGAGATTTGACACTGGGACGGAGGTTCACCTTCCAGCAGGACAATGATGCTAAGCATACTGCTAAAGCAACACTCGAGTGGTTTAAGGGAAAACATTTAAATGTCTTTGAATGGCCTCGTCAAAGCCTAGACCTCAATCCAATTGAAAATCTGTGGTATGATTTAAAGATTGCTGTACAACAGTGGAACCCATCCAACTTGAAGGAGGTGGAACAGTTTTGCCTTGAAGAATGGGCAAATATCCTAGTGGCTAAATGTACCAAGCTTACGGAGACATACCCCAAGAGACTTGCAGTTGTAATTGCTGCAAAAGGTGGCTCTACACAGTATTGACTTTGGGGTGGGTGAATAGTTATGCATGCTCAAATGTTCAGTTATTTTGTCTTATTACTTGCTTGTTTCACAAGAAAAAATATTTTGCATCTTCAAAGTGGTAGGCATGTTGTGTAAATCAAATGACACAAACCCCCCAAAAATCTATTTTAATTCCAGGTTGTAAGGCAACAAAATAGGAAAAATGCCAAGGGGGTGAATACTTTTGCAAGCCACTGTAAGTTTGCTGACGACACTACAGTGATAGGCCTGATCACCAACAACGATGAGACAGCCTATAGGAAGGAGGTCAGAGAACTGGCCGTGTGGTGCCAGGACAACAACCTCTCCCTCAATGTGAGCAAGACAAAGGAGCTGATCGTGGACTATAGGAAAAGGCGGGCCGAATAGGCCCCCATCAACATCAACAGGGCTGTAGTGGAGCGGGTCGAGAGTTTCAAGTTCCTTGGTGTCCACATCACCAACGAACTATCATGGTCCAAACACACAAATACAGTCGTGAAGAGGGCACTACAAAACCTTTCCCCCTCAGGAGACTGAAAAGATTTGGCATGGGTCCCCAGATCCTCAAAAAGTTCTACAGCTGCACCATTGAGTGCATCCTGACTGGTTGACTTACCGCCTGGTATGGCAACCGCTCGGCATCTGACCGCAAGGCACTACAGGGGGTAGTGCGTACCCCCAGTACATCACTGGGGCCAAGCTTCCTGCCATCCAGGACCTATATAGGCGGTGTCAGAGGAAAGCCCATAAAATTGTCAGAGACTCCAGTCACCCAAGTCATAGACTGTTTTCTCTGCTACCGCACGGCAAGCAGTACCAGAGCGCCAAGTCTAGGACCAAAAGGCTCCTTAACTGCTTCTACCCCCAAGCCATAAGACTGCTGAACAATTAATCATGGCCACTGGACTATTACATTGACCCCCCCCCCCCCATTTGTTTTGTACACTGATGCCTTTGCATAGTCACTTCACCCCTAACTACATGTACAAATTACCTCAACTAACCTGTCCCCCCGCACACTGACTCGGTACCGGTACCCCCTCTATATTGCCTCATTATTGTTATGCCATTGTGTTACTTTTAAATATATATTTTTTTAACTTTAGTTTATTTGGTAAATACTTTCTTAAACTCTTCTTGAACTGCACTGTTGGTTAAGGGCTTGTAAGTAAGCATTTCACGGTAAGGTCTACACTTGTTGTATTCGGCGCATGTGACAAAGAAAGTTTGACTTGATTTGAATGCACTCTCGCTATCTCCTAAACACACAGACTGTCACACTCACTGGAGTGTCAAATAGACAGCTACGTGTCAGTCAATATGTTGTGAAATACTTAAACAACCTCATGGTATAGGACTGCATGTGTTAGAAACCATGGAAAGAATTCTCAAGTAGAGAACACTAGTAAAGATTCTACTCCTGAATACTGAATGTGGATCTGTGGATCAGACATGTTTCCTTTCAAATGTGGTTCAGCATGAGAACGTCAAAGGTTTGAGTTTATGGTTCAAGGAGAGTCGTAGGGGCTTTTCCCAGGAACTGTGGGGGTTTGTCAGGGTTAAAATGCTGCCTTCCTACCTCTCTACCCCCTTTCTCTCTCTTTGCCTGTTGGCAGATGGACAGACGATCCCCTGTCCCCTCACTTCCCGGGTAGAGGTGTAAGGCGCTATAGCGCGCGGCTCCAGAAAGAGCCTCTGAAAAGCAGCCTTCTCCTCTCGCACCTGCCAGGAAGAGGAGGGGTAGGGGGGCTGAAGGCTGGGATCGCACGTGTGGCCCATGGGCGACCTTGGCCTGAGCTGCCTCTCGTAGGTCTCTCTGTGTTTAGACTAAAGACATAATCGGCAGGACTATAATTATGCAGAGGAGGGCGTCTGACTCAATTAACAAAATGCATAGGACACCATTCCTACTTCGTTCATTCCCCTTCTCTCTCCTTTCAACTCTACCTCTTTCTGCGGATCTCTTTTACTCTCTCTCTCTCTCTCTCTCGTTTTGTCTGATTTATGGGAGCGGTATCCCCTTTCAGTCTGTCTTTTTGGGGGGTGTTTGTGTGGTTCCAACAGCAGGGTGAGAAAATAGCAATTAGCTATCAGCAAAACAACAATTAGCAATGTCTTTAGTGACTAACGGGACCAAGGTTTCACCCGTCTTTACTAATGCAGTGGAGCTGAGGCCGCTGCTCTAGGAGTGACATGAAGAACTCACTGATATTAAAGCGTCCTCATCCATCCATGATGTCATTATCATTCATCAAAACCATATGGCGTTGGATGGCTATGATTTCAACTTCCCAAAAAATGATGTGTTTCATAAACAGCCTCACCAACTCATGCACTGCAAACATTAGGTTTATTTATTGTTTCCATATATATCCCCCAACATCGTAAATCATCATATAGTGTATTTCTGGTTAGAGTTGATAAAAACGGTCTAAAATTATCATCTAGAGTGTGTCATGCAAGAGAAGAACAAGAGCCCAGAATGTAGCCGCCATCCATCATCAGACGCAGGTCAAGGGTTATAAAACCCATCAAGCTCTCATCACAAGCCCTCTCAGGGCTCCAGCAGCCATGTGACAATGGTTCCGGCTGTCTCATGACGTGGCTGGACACCAACTGTACTGACCCCAGCCAACACACCCACAGGCCTGCTCCCCTGCCCCGTTGCCCCCTAACGAGACCCCTCTGTAGGGTCACAGTTAATTAGCGCTCCCCGATCTGCCGCAATTAAAGCGAGAGTGCAGATTGTGTGTTGAAGGGGCCGTTCCAACAACTAATGGCTTTGGGGACCGACCAACCGGAGGGGAAATTAATCACAGAGAGGGGGTGAGGATATAGGGGTTGGGGCGGGTCGGACCCGGGGTGTGAAGGGGGAGCTTTTCACTGGAGATTAGAGATAATGGAGGGACAGGGGGCGGAGCTAGAGGCAGCTGTGGAACCTCGTCTTTTTCTAGGGGGGAGATGGGGGGTATGGGCAAGTGGGAAGGGGCACAGGGGGGAGCTTTGTCCCCATGTAAGAGATTAGGTCTGTAAAGAAGGGGGAAAAAATCCTCTACCGGGCCAGCTCTCTTTTTCAATGAACCTCTTTGTCAGCGCTCACCTTCCATTTTAAAGGGAATGCAACCTCCACACAAAGCAGGTCTCCATTGTCAGGCAGTAAAAGTGCAGCATGCTCCTTTATGACCTTCTACTTCTTCCTCCTGAGAGTTGCGGTATACACTCTTTTCCTCAGAGTCTCCACCCACAGCAAGGACATTAGGAGATGTAGACCCTTGCTTCTAACCTCATTCTGCAACGAGGGATATCTCCATGGCAACCATAAACGCTAAGTGTCATTGTTGTGAGTGTGCAATCACAGGAGACTGTGCTCGGGGCCCAATGTTGTCGAATCCAAAAAGGCATCTAAACAATCCAGTTCTGTTCTCAAGGAAGTACTTGAATAAAAGGTGTTGTGTTTTTACTTCCCATCCTTTCCCGAGAGCACAGAAAAGACTGCAGCGCTGTTTGCTACCCATTGGTTCCCTGAATCTGTACGCCCTCGATGTGAGTCGAACAACGGAGAGCTGCACCGCGGTCCCACTTCACTCTCCTCTCCTCTAGCAGAGACACAAGGCCAGAAGTGACAGACATCTTCCTCTTCCTGCTACACCTGCTGGGGCGGGGAGGGAAGAGGAGGGGGAGGAGGGAGAGGGCGAGGAGGGGGAGGGGAGAGGGCTCTGTTGCTTGGGGAGCTGTCACTTTCATTCCGATCACCAAGGCAACCGGGTGTGCAGTGCAGTCCCACAAAACCCGCTTTGTTTTGGGAGTTGGGGTGGAGTACGAGGGTCGTGTTTTCTCCTGCTTTGTACCTCGAGAACACCGTACACACGTATACACACCCAAGCATGCATGCGCACCAGAGGAGGCTGCTGAGGGGAGGACGGCTCATAATAATGGCTGGAACGGAGCAAATGGAATGGCTTCAAACACATGAAACCATGTTTGATGTATTTGATACCGTTCCACTAATTCCGCACCAGCCATTACCACGAGCCCGTCCTCCCAAATGAAGGCACCACCAACCTCCTGTGATCGAACACAGGCAGTCGCTCTCTGTCTCCCTCTCTCTGCTCTCTAATATATCACAATTCTTCCAATATCATCCCATCCGCTCAATTCAGATCACAAAGCAAGTCAATTGTGGTGGTGATTCAGACATCTTAGTGGGTGGGGCTGAGCTTTGTGATAACTTGTTTCAGGAGAGAACATGTCAAGTCCTCTCTCCTCTCCCTAACTTGACGCTGTTGTTGAAGCCAGAATGTTTGTTGTCTCCTACACTGTCACTCATGGCGTGTTCCACAGTAACATTTTTCCCCCCTCTTTTTGTCTGAAGAGGCAAGCCTTGTTGCTTAGCCAAGCAAACCTAAATAAAGACCACTGACTTTTCTGATAAGCTCACAGAAAATATGCAGCTGATGACAAGATGAGAAGAGATAGGCAGGCGGTTGTCTGTTATTCATCAACTATATTCTGCTGACTTTAGCAGGGTGGTACACAACAACAACATATATTGTGATTATATCAAATCATACTCATGGCATTGACAAGACATGGAGAGAGAGTTGCATTATTTCATTAACTGCTAGGATAGCACAATGAGTTAGAAAGCCTGGATTTGTATCTCCTTAGATAATAGGTTTCAGTGGAGGCTGGTGGGAGGAGCAATAGCAGGCCAGGCTCATTGTAATGACTGGAATGGAATCAGTGGAACGGAGTCAAACATGTGGTTTCCATATGTTTGATCTGTTTGATACGGTTCCATATAGCTCCTATAGATCCTCCCACCAGCCTCCACTGGTAGAATTACTGTAGCTATCAAACTTATACGACAAAACCAAACATGAGCTCAAGCTAGCAACCAAACAAATGCATTACATCCAAAAACTGATACAACTGTAGTCCAGTTCTAAAGTCCTGCCTGCCTGCACACACACCACACCACACACCACACTACACCACACCACGCCACACTACATTGCACCACACCACACCACCACATACCACACACACACACTACACCACACACTACACCACACCACACACACCACACTACACCACACCACACTACACCACACCACACTACACCACACACTACACTACACCACACTACACCACACCACACACACTATACCACACCACACACACCACACCTCACCACACACCACACACACTACACCACACCACACACACCACACCACACCACACACACTACACTACACCACACACCACACACACTACACTACACCACACACCACACACACTACACCACACCACACACACTACACTACACCACACACACACACTACACCACACACACTACACCACACACACCACACACACTACACTACACCACACACACCACACACTACACTACACTACACCACACCACACACACTACATCACACCACACCACACACACTACACTACACCACACACACCACACCACACTACACTACACCACACCACACCACACACTACACTACACCACACCCCACACACACTACACTACACCACACCACACCACACACACTACATCACACTACACACCACACACACTACACTACACCACACACCACACACACTACACCACACACTACACCACACCACACACACTACACCACACCACACACACTACACTACACTACACACACACACCACACCACACACACTACACCACACACACTACACCAGACCACACACACTACACCACACCACACCACACCCCACACACACTACACCACACACACTACACTACACCACACCACACACACTACATCACACCACACCACACACACTACACTACACCACACACACCACACCACACTACACTACACCACACCACACCACACACTACACTACACCCCACACACACTACACTACACCACACCACACACACCACACACACTACATCACACACCACACCACACACCACACCACACACACTACACCACACCACACACACTACATCACACACCACACCACACACACCACACACCACACACAGTGTGACATGACCCTCTTGAGGCAGATGGGAGACCAATCCGCTCCCCCCTTCCCCCACCCTTGAGGGGCTGAGCGGTCACAATGTCAAAGACTCTATTGTCATTAATAGTGGCCCACCACTCTCTATTGTCCCTGACAGTTTGGGGCCATCATTGACCATTGAAACCACTGGATATTCAGTCCAGTGGATATTCAGTCCACTGGATATTGCTTTCCTTCATCCCTCTCTCTTTCACTCTCTCATTCCCTTTCTCCCTCCCATTCTCTCTGTTCCCCCAATCTGTCACATACACATTCCCACCTCTAATTTACTCACACCTCTCTCCTTTCACTTTCACTTCATCCACTCATACAGCTTCTCTCTCAGAAACCTCATCCATTCATACAGCTACTCACTCAAAAAACCCCGAGCTATATCTTTACTTGTGCATTCAACCATAGACATGAATATACCTACATTAACACCCTCCAACAAACAGGCTCTAGTGCAGATTAGTCCTATGTAGGTCTGGGCCTCTTTAGGCCAGGCAGTAGCAGTTGTTGCATAGTCCCAGAGAGGAGACAGCACAGCTGGGGCAGAGCTTTGTCATGCCAGCACAAAGGAATGATTGAGGCGGGCTATTTTCGACTCCCCTCGTACATAATCGGCCTGTAACAAAAGCCCCTGTCCTTCTCTGCCAGCCAGCCCGGCTACAGCCAATCCCAGGACAGCTCTGGCCTGTCTGCAGTGCCCGCAACCACAGAGGTGTATTCTGATTGGTTGCCAGGTCTGATGGTGTTGTGATTGGCAGGTGCCTTGTGGAGTGGAATTCACAGGGTCAGATATCCCCCATTTAGACACAGAAAAGGATCCTATTCAAAGATTCTTAAAAGAAATTAGATAATGACTGGATTCACTGTCCCCTGCATTCTTTTCCCAGAGAGAATATTTGAAAAATGAGCTTTAAACAAGTCCTGTTGCATGACTTTAAAAAATAATAATACCTTGTTTCATGACATAAAATTTCAACTGGAATGATACCCCCGTTTGGTTTTAATTCTAGCACTTCTACGAAAACATTGCTCCATTTTTACTCTAACTAGGGTGTGAGTTATCAGGCTGACTGGCTGTGGTGGCGCAGGGGAGTCTGGGGGGGGATATGAGTAACCGTGTGATAAAACTCACCGGGTGGAAAAAGATGACTGCCTCTCTTCCCTTAGCCTTTCTCTGCACACTTAGTCACAGTTCTCATTTCCAGAAGTAAACACAGACTTAGGCCTGTTAGATCAACGGAGGTTATGCAGTGATTGGGTTGTCGGGGGGTGTTTGATAGTCAGAGGGTAGGGGGTTGAAGACAATCATATTTCACCATGCAGGAAGCATCTGATTAAAAAGTTGGAGCACATGGAGCCGGCAAAGCTCCAGCACCCTAGAGACTGAAGAGATCTGGGAGAGAGAGAACAAAGGATACAAGATGAATGAGAGATCAAAACAGTGAGGAGACTTGGAAGACGAAAGCGATAGAGGTAGCTAATGAGAGAGAGAGCAAGAGAGAGAGAGAGCGCGAGAGAGAGCTGCAAAATTAGATCGCTGCAAAGGGTAGGAGGGAAGAAGGGAGATTGGGGTGAATGCATGTCTGCAGGTAGCTACAATGTCCTGCACTCCACTCTGGATGTGGCTCTTAGATTGATTAGCCATGCCTTTCTTGGCTGGGCAGGGTGATTGATGTGGCCTGATGCAGGCTGTAGCAGAGGTGAGTGCGGCCTCTGGGTTAGTTACACAAGTCAGCTGGGTGATAGAGTGGACCAGGAAGCATACAAAATGTCCAGCAAACTGAATACATCCCAAAAATAGCTGTCGTACAGTCAATAAAGGCCATTTTGATAATCCCAGAAAACCATTCAAATCAAAACAATAACCTGGTGAAGATAATGTGGATGATGAGGCTGATAAGTAGTAGTTTAATCATCATCATTCTAATCCTCCCTGTGCTCCTGTGTGCTCCTGTGTGCTCCTGTGTACTGCCTGCCTGTGACGTGACAGCCCCATGGTGGCATGGTAGACTACGCAGTGATCGCTCAGGCACTGACTGGCACAGAGGATTATTCAGGCAGTCGGCCATTCGTTGGCTTGACGGTGACGTCACACATGATGGAAAACAAAAACAAAGCCAGTGGGATCAAGGGGACCTTCTCTGTCCCCACGGTGACGCGGGACACCCTGTCACCAGCCTGTGATCCTCTACTACTGGCAACGCTGTCACTACTGCTGCTCAACAAAGACCCTCTACATACTAGGCTGACATGCACACAGGCACTGAGTATAGCTACATAGCATTGACCTAGCATCAGCCATGTGCTGTGGGTTTTATGATATTGTTTTAAAATGGAGATGGAGTGTATTAAAATGACAATTGCTGCATTTGTGGAGGCTGCTGAGCGGAGAACGGCTCATAATAATGGCTGGAACAAATGGAATGGCATCAAATCATATGTTTGATGTATTTGATACCATTCCACCATCCCGCTCCAGCCGTTACCACAAGTCCTCCCCAATTAAGGTGCCACCAACCTCCTGTGAGCTTTACATGTATGCCAATGGCATAATGTTGGGAATGGTGGATATGGGAACATTTTCTATGTTTTCTAAAGGTAATCAATGACAGAAATCATTAACAGTTCATGGCACCGCTGTCTCAACCCAATCAAACTGGCCTGTCTCTAGGTGTGAGTTCACAGAGAATCACTTGAAAAGACAGTCAAAATAGTGGTATCCTTCTACCATTAGCCTTAAAATGCCCCATCCCATATCTAACTACTCCCCTGAAGAGCATCACTTCCTGGAATAAAACTACTTCCTGGAACATGGCTGACCAGAAATGAAAAGGGAAAGGGCAGTCTAGATCATGACAACCTAACTTCATATTAATAGTGAAGGTCTTGTTTAGGCAGCACAGCACATCAAACTATACATTCATCACAATATTTCTGAAATTCAGTCAGAATCAACATCACATTGGATTTAGATGATATACTGAATTAACTGAATAACTGAATTAAACCACAGACGGTAATAATGATTCGTCTTGGAAATAGACCGTAAATGAAAACAAACAGGAAACTCATTTCAGCCAGACGAGTTGGATATGTAATATTACGGCTTTTCATCTTTCAGTCAAAAAGCTTAGAGCCTAAGCGGCTTGGAAGGGAGAAATCAGTGATGTTGATAATGCTTTGGTGGGGGGGGGGGGGGGGGGGGCTGGAGGGTTTGGCTAGGTATTAAATACTGAAAACTGCAATCATGGCAGAGGATTAAGACAAAGCTTCAATATGGAGCCACGCTCCAGCGATACGGAGGGACAGGGGAAGATCAGTGAGCGGTTGGTCGGGACAAACTAAACGTGGAGGGAGTCCACGTTTAGGAACAAACGACAAGATGGCGGGGACTGTCTCTCGCTTAAAAGGAGAGTTCTTTATTCTTCCACCATCACCTTTGAACCCCATTAAACAGTCCCTGTGGTGATGTCATACTGGGAGGGCATCCTAAGGGATGGGGTGTCACAGGGGCAAACAATTTGTCGGTGGTAACCTGTAGGTGGGTTCATGGGTCAAAGGCATGTAAAGGCTGTGGTCTTTATGAACCATGTGTAAATAAGCATTTGTATCTCCCAAATATGAAGAAAAATGGTCCTCATATTAAAGGAGGGAAGAGACGCCACCACCGTTCTCTTGACCTACTTACAGTCTCTGGAGACATTAGCTTCCAAAAACTGGACAGGTGACCCAGAACAAGTAAGCTCATCACCTGGATGATAATTGGACTGGAAAACACCTAGCTATCTTCTTGTATTCCTTAGTCGGTAGCTAACATATGAAAGTGAATGAGCATATAGCACCTTGAGGCTAATTGCCATCTGAGGGCATGAAATTACAAATGTTGACGTTGACTTTCTTAATCAGTTTCTAGCATTTCTCAAACTTCAATATCACATACAGCATGAGAAAGAAAAGCCTGATCATTTCCAATTGCACTCCGGGTGCGATAGCTAATGTCTTAATATCTTTATTCCACTTGTGATCCCCAAAGAAAGAGTAATGGATGACATGAGTGGCTGCAGCATCCTTTACCTTATCTCCCTATAGGCCCAGACACCTGCAGGTATGAGCAATGATGCTGTCATACAGAGATCTTTTTTTCAAAAACGACATTTTTTCAGCCCTTGTAAAATAGAGCAGCGGGCCTCCACTCTGCCGACGCAAGGTCGCAATAAAATATGGTCGCTACTTTCCAGTAAACGTCGCAGGGGCCTATATTTGCAAGGGGCTGTATCTAATAAATCTTGGCTCCTATAATAATGAATGTTGCCTGTCTTGGCCCAATACTGCTGTGGCCAACTAATTGGTTGGCAATGAAATGCTGGTGAGGCACTATCCCAGGATGAATTGAAGGAGCACGTCTTGTGCTGTGGGACAGAGTCTCAAGCACTACACAGCCATTCTTTCTGGCTTGATTCTACTTTTTTCCCCATCATTCCCCACGCCACCCACCTTGCCCAGCGCCTCCCTCCGTGCCCCGCTGGTGGAACCCCAGACGGGACATCGCAGCAGGTGGACCTTTTGATTTGTCAGCCAGGAAGAGCAGCGCCGGTGCTCATTTGCATACAGATGCCTCCTTCAGTGCAGAGGAAGGACACCCCCCTCCCCCTACACAGTTCCTCTTTACCCCCCCCACCTCCATAACCCCCCCCTTCCCACCGCACTCCCCCAAGACGACAGAAAAGGGCCTTTACAGCCATCTCTTTCATTTTCTTTCTTTTATTTCCCTTTCACTCTTTTCCTCCCTCTTTCTGTGGTCCTTTTCACTCTCTATCTCAACAAGGCCGTTCTCAACATCAGATCACTAGTTACTGCCAATTCCAATAAGGGAGGAGGGTTTGGGATGTTTGGGAGGGTCGAGGGTGGATGGGCTCTCACACCTTGCATCTGCTCTAGCTGGCTGGAGTATGGGGTCTTGAGTCCCAGGGAGAGGAGATACAACAGAGATGGCCTGTTCTGTTGACAGGGCTAGCAGTAGAAGGATGTACAGGGAATTACAATGCTCTTCTAACAAGGAGCCCAACATCTGAAACTGATTGCACCTTCTCCAATTTCACATGTCCAGACAAGAATCCCGTTGAGTGTGATTGAGATATAACATGTACAGTGATAGGTTCATCTCATAATTTCAATGTATCCCTTCTTGCCTGTGTTGTTCAGAGCAAATTCTCATCGAGCACAAAAGCTGCTTCACTGACAGGCTGGGCACACAGCTGAGGCGCATCTCATGTGTCTAGCCGTGCAAAAACGTCATGTCATGAGGGAATTAAGAGTTTAGGCAAATACAATTTCACCTTAAACTAACCCTTTAATCCTGTATCTGTGGTGAACTTGACTCTGTGTTCACTCGCATGTTCCTATGTGATCCACGGCTGCATGAAACCTGAGCCCTGACAGAGGCCATGTCTGTTACCCAGTGGAATCAGGTTCCAGACACAACACGTCTGGGAAAGGGGAAGCCTCTTTGAGGGGCAGAGGTCAGAAAATAAATACATACAGGAGACTCCTAAAATAAGCGAATTTATATTGAAAGATCTCTAAAATACAGCGTCATTGACTGAAATATTGCCCTGGTCAACGAGCACTCACCTGGGTAGAAGTCTTTGGATTTGGACAGTTTAATGGTGGCGCCGGTCTCTTTCTGCAGCTGGACGATGGTCTGTCCTCCCTTGCCGATGATGGAGCCGGCCGCATAGCTGGGGATCAGCACCTTCAGGAAGTACTCACCTTCCTCTGCAGGCAGGTAACAGAAAAAGAAAGTCAGAATGTACTACACTCAGGTAATCAATCTACCTGTACTAAAATCGCACAGCCACTATCATCCATCTCTGTTTTGCACAGTCCCCCCCCCCTTCTCCCCCTCAACCTATCCATTCATCTTTCAGGCATCCTTAAACTCTACAGAAAATCATCTTAGTGCCTGATTAGATTATGACAACAATCCACAACAACTATCCTCTTTCTATGCATTTACAGCTGTAAATCATTTCACAAATTGATTTAATCTCATTTTTGTGTTTCACAGAAGTATCTGCTCTTTGTCATCATCTTGGCAGACCGTTATTAATAAAGGGCTATGGGATTTGTTAAATCTAATCAAATAGATGTAATGCTTTTGGAAACACAGTCACACATTGCATAACCATACTCCCATATTTACACCATCAACCCCTACATTCTGGTTTCCATAAATGTCCCTTACACTTTGGCCAGTTTCAAAACTACTGTATAAATAACAGAAAACTTGTACACTGCTCTCAGCTCCTGTTGTTCCGCCCACCCTCCTTGGATATAGGACAAAACAAGAAGACACACAGGCTACTGTAGTAGGAACACAACTGAAACATCAAAAGCTTGAAGACATGAAGGCGTTGCTTCAAAGTGGGCAAATGGGGGGTTTAGTAGCAGAGAGGAAACAAAGCTACCCACCCCCTTTCGGCACAAAAGTGCCTTTGTTCTGTATGGCGATGGCTACCTGCCTGCCGAAGCGTCCACATGCTTCCTATCCAAAACAGTTCAGTGATTGGTCAACGGTAGGGATTCTTCAATCAAGTGTTTGTTGCCATTCAACGATAGACGACTCGTTTTCATGAGAAAAAAATTCACTTGAGAAATACTGCACCAAACATCTTAGTTAGATGTAAAATTGTGCGACTAAGATCTTCGCAAAAATGTCAAAATGAATGACTAGTTTGAGGAAGTGTATACTGGCTATGGCATCTCAAGATGGAGAAACAGTTCTATTGTCGCTTTTTTCTAGTTTTTCAAACAGTCAAGCACACTTCGCCGAACCGAAGCATGAGGAAGCCTTAAGCCAGCAACCGGCCATAGCCTCTTCCCTGACAGGGACTTTAAGGTCTATAGCTTCTTGCCTGACTGTAACTTTAAGGTCTATAGCTTATTGCCTGACTGTAACTTTAAGGTCTATAGCTTCTTGCCTGACTGTAACTTTAAGGTCTATAGCTTCTTGCCTGACTGTAACTTTAAGGTCTATAGCCTCTTGCCTGACTGTGACTTTAAGGTCTATAGCCTCTTGCCTGACTGTGACTTTAAGGTCTATAGCCTCTTCCCTGACTGGGACTTTAACCCTCAAACTACCGACTTGGGTCATTTTGACCTCATAGTCATACTTTTGACCATAACCCAAAGGTGGTTTATTCTATTCTAAATTTGATTTCTAATTTTATGAATTTGTCAATCAACCTTTTCTTAATAAATCTAAATAATTGTTTAATATGGACTTTAAAAAAATGTAAGTCCTTTGGGATCATTTTGACCCCAGCCAAAAACACATATTTTTCCACCTGTAGAAATTGAATAGATAGGACTTTTATTTTAATTTGGGTTTCTCTGGGGACATAATTACAAGTTATCCATGCCACCAGAGGGTGGAGGGGGACTTGTATCAGTGATTTTGACGAGATAGACAGATCATCTGCAGAGATACAGCTCCCCATGTACTCATCTAAAATTGTACTTTTTTATACCACGTATCGTAATGAGCTAGTGTACAAAACCAAAATTACCTTATTTTTGTGAATATAAAAATCTGCCAATGGTATACAAAGTCTGCCAATGGTGTAAATACTTGATAGAACTGTAATACAGAAATCAGATATGTTCTGAATCCCTCTCCTGTTCCTGGAGAGTTACTGTCCTGTAGGTTTTAGCTTCAACACAAATCTAACACACCTGATTCTAATAATGAGCTAGTTAAAAAACTGAACCAGGTTAGTTACAACAGGGATTGAAAGGAAAACCGACAGAAGGGTAGCTCTCCAGGAACTGGGTTGGAGATCCCTGTTCTAGGGCAAATCTAAAAAACGATTTCTTTGGTTTCTCCAGAGACATAATATTAAGCTAGACAAATCCTCAGAAGGTGGAGGGGGACCTGTTGAAGTGATCTTAACCTGATAGACAGATCACCTGCAGATATGGAGCACCTTATGTACTTGCCTATGGTTATAACATGTTGTAACTAGGCATGTTGTAACTACACATGGGGCGGCAGGGTAGCCTAGTGGTTAGAGCGGTGGGCTAGTAACCGAAAGGTTGCAAGTTCGAATCCCCGAGCTGTCGTTCTGCCCCTGAACAAGGCAGTTAACCCACTGTTCCTAGGCTGTCGTTGAAAATAAGAATTTGTTCTTAACTGACTTGCCTAGTTAAATAAAGGTAAAATAAAATAATATAAAATGACCCTGTACAAAATCTAAATTACCTTAGTTAGTTGCAGTCAAAACAGTATGTCAGTGGTATGAATGCTTGGTAGAATTATAATACAGAAACCAGCTAGCTCCCCTCTGAAAGTACACATAGTGCTGTATTGGTGTGTATTCTCCGAAAAATAGTTATTCTATGGAAACTGTTATATGGGGCGGCAGCGTAGCCTAGTGGTTAGAGCGTTGGACTAGTAACCGAAAGGTTGCAAAAATCAAATCCCCGAGCTGCCAATGTCACAGCTGTCAAAAGGAGCGGACCAAAGTGCAGCGTGGTTGTAGTTCCACATTTTATTAAATCCGTGAAACTTTGCAATACATAAATAACTGAAATGACAAAACACTACTCAAAATATAATAACCCACAAAACCCAGGAAGAAAAACCCCTACTTAAATATGATCTACAATTAGAGACAACGAGGACCAGCTGCCTCCAATTGGAGATCAACCCAAAAAACAACAACATAGAAATAGAAAACTAGAACTAAACATAGATATAGAAAACATAGAACAAAACACAAAACACCCCCTGTGGGCAGGCTGACCTGCTCTACCATAGAAAATAACATCTTACAGGACGTGACAGACAAGGTAATAATAAATAAATATAAATACTAGAATTCCTTTAATAAACTTGTTATGGTATTTTGGTTGCTATAACATTTATTTTGAAGTGACTTTGAGGATTTGGGTATGGTTTTTGAAGCATCCTGCCAGAGGCCCTACCACTCCCATTGTTTCACTAGCAGTAATGCTAATGCTGGCTGTGGGGTAAATAAATGAAGAAAACTTAGCCATATGTCTCTCAGGATCAATGGGTGAATTCCATTTTGTCCCCAAAATGTAGCATATTTCAAATTTTGGTGTACTGTTCCTTTAAATGACAGACATTTTTACCACAAATATGACACAATTAATATTTACTTAACTGAATGATACTACAATCAAATTATGGTGAATCTGCTTTTTAGTGTTCCTGTGGATGTGTATAACTGCCATTTTTTATTTCAGTTTTACAGATGCTAATGAACTGTACATTTTCTAAAATAACAGTCTGTTTTGGTAAAAAAACTAATATCTAAAAATAATTACGTTGATATTTTTCTATGATTGTTGCTTTTTCCAATAGTTTCTTCTTGGGGTCAAAATGACCCAAGTTGGTAATACGCGTATGTAAAATATGTTGGTAGTTTGAAGGGTTAAGGTGACATTGTATCCCAGTATCTCAACCAGTCCTCTCCTCCTCTCTTAATATTCCACCACAATTTATCCAGGTTGCCTCCCCCAAGGCGGCAGATATAAATAGGATTATTATTACGAGGGCATGGTTTTGTGTCACTTCACGACACACATGCACTGTTGATGTGCAAGCTACGCTACGGATGGAACATGCCATAATACCTGTTCCATACTAACGCAACAGAAATCAATCCACTGTGCAAGATGTGGAGAAGGTGGTGGGGTGTCATGAGTTCTGACACAATTGCCTTTTGAGTGTTAGCTTATAATGATGGCTACACTCACACTTTGACTTGAGTTGCAATAAAATAGCGACATCTCTTGCATGTGTATTGATGACTTCCTAGCATGTGTTCAGGAGTGTCATGCTATTTCTAACGAAGAACACTGAGTACCTTATAGAGCGTTGGTTGAGGGAGATGGTGAGAGGGGTGCAAGCAGGCAGACATAAGAGGTTTTGGCCTAGCTGGGGAAATCAGCAGATAATTAAGAGAGTTCATTATCTTTCATCAAAACACTCACTGGTCCTGTTATAATCTCATTAATCGATGCACCCCCATTTGTTGTGTTTTCTGTGACTGTTTGTTTGTGGGTGGATGGCTGTGTGTGTGTGTGTGTGCAAAGTGTCTGTTTGTTAGAAATATAGTTTTCTAAGCACTGCTGTTCTCCTCAGCATTCTCCAAATGTCACGTCCTGACCATAGTAAGCTGTCATTTTCTATAGTAGAGTAGGTCAGGGGGTGTTTTGTGTTTTTCTACGTTTTCTATTTCTATGTTTAAGTTCTAGTTTTTATATTTCTATGTTGTTGTTTTTTTTGGGTTGATCTCCAATTGGAGGCAGCTGGTCCTCGTTACCTCTGATTGGAGATCATATTTAAGTAGGGTTTTTTCTTCCTGGGTTTTGTGGGTGATTATCTTTTGAGTAGTGTTTGTTTCGCTCTGTGTCACGGTTTGTTGTTTTTGTAAATTCAGTTAATTTGTGTATTGCAAAAGTTTCACGGCTTTAATAAAATGTGGAACTACAACCACGCTGCACTTTGGTCCGATCCTTTCGACAGCTGTGACACCAAATCATAAAATTGCACCATTGGCACCATCTGGGACCTGGTCTGTTGAACCCACCCAAGGGTGATATACAGAGAGCGCTTTACACAAGGAGGAAATACGATACTTTCCATTCTAACTGGGAGTAAGGTCATAGCAATGAAATCATGCACAGAGCTGGGACGGCCTTTTAAAGCAAGTTATAGCATTGTTTTCTCCCGCACAGCAATGCCTGACAGTAAGCCTGCCTGCACTGAGTGTAAGAAGCAGCAGAACTGCCTGCCTTCTGCACTGACCCAGATTCCCAATAAAGCCAAGACTGACCTCGTTTTGATTGGGATGGGTCTACTTTTAACCAGCCTCAATTAATAATGGAATGAATAAATAATATCAAACACAAACGGGTTCTGCTGCTGCACATGAACCCTCATACAAACTACACAATACAAGTACACACACACACACACACAAATACACACACAGACAGGTGGACATACATACATACATACATACATACATACTGTATATCCATATAAACATCTCATAAACTGTAAACACACACCTTTCATACACAGTGGGTCACTTTTATACATAGAAATTATTTTCTAATTGTCTCTGTCTTTAATATTTTGTTATACAGATTTGCCTGTATCATGGCGAGTCCCGGTCGCTCAGATGATAAACCTGCATGCAGCCCGTACTAATCAAGCATGATGACTGTGCACAGTTGCTCGGCTACTCCTGTCTAGACAATCAGCACGCATTCTACATCGATCTCTGATAGGTAACATAAAACCAATTGCTCTAACCCTGTCAGATATATTTCCCCGACGCTGTCAGAAAATAGCCTAGTCAGGCTAGGGCACAAGATCCTCAGATTGAATTAGTACGTTTTGTGAGAAGATGCTTTGTGCTGAACTGTTGTGAGTTTTAAATAATTGTCTGATACATCCCAGTGAGGACTGTGGATGGATTGATTTAAATGAGCATAGACCTGAAAGAGATGTGATCCGCCCTAAGCAGATGTTAGGCATCAGGATTGTGGTTCCTGGTTGCCAAGGGTCTTTGTTTTCTTTCCTCTCACACAACAAAAACAGGGACACATCCCAGCAGCTACAGTTTCTGCAGGAACACAGTCATTTCCCCTCACTTGTCACTGGTATCAAAAAGATACTTCAAGATTTTGGCAATGAGACCCTTTATCTACTTGTGGATACCATTTTTATGTCTCTGCGAGCAGTTTGAAGGAAGTTGCTAACTAGTGCTAGCGCAATTGCTAACTAGCGTTAGCGCAATGACTGGAAGTCTATGGATATCTGCTAGCATGCTAGTTAGCATTGGCTTGCGAAACTACCTCTAACTTCCTTCTTACTGGACACAGAGAGATGAAAATGGTATCCATGACTCTGACTCTGGGGAAGTAGATAAATGGCCTCATTGCCAACATCCCGAAGTGCCCCTTTAATGGAGGAAAATCAGTCACCTATTCTATGTGTGTGTGTTTTTATGCGTGTTTGTGTATGCGTGCATATGCGTGTTTTAGATAAATGCTTCCAACTCACCACTCCCAATGTGTTCTATTGGGAAAACAACAAAGTGAGCCAGCTAGGTCAGAATGCATCCCGCATGTCTTACTCCTAGTATGCTTGGCGTTGGATCAGTGTCATTCGTTCGAGGGTGTGTGTGTGTGTGTGTCATTATGTGTGTATGTAAGGGGTAGCTCCAATAAATAATGAATAGGCATCTGACATAATAAACTAGTTTGTAAACACAGCAATCTGTTGCTAGGGGCTCCCAGGAGTCCTGGAGCCCAGAATAGGCTCCATCAGCCTGGACGGTTCAAACCTGGAGATCTGATGTCGGCGGCTGGGTGGGCTTCTGGGCTAGGCTAAAGCAATGGGGTGTTGGAAAAATGCAATTCACTTAAGCTGGGGAGATTGTGTGGGGGAGCGGGCCTTGGACTCACCCTCCACTCCTTTTGTTCAAGTTAAATCTCCAAACCAGTTAGTGGACAACCACCTGTCTTGGTTCTATATGGGAGCTACTCTGAGTCAACCCTAGAACATGAATAAGACAAAATAAAAAGTATTTCACATCTGTAGCCATTCTGTTGTCTGGGAGTGTTTTCAAGGTCACCAGTTAATCTGTATGAACCTCCTAGTGGCTGTCCTCTGTTTCTTATGTAGCCAGGCGCTTAATGTGTTTCGGTTTGGTCTAACCAGTGTGTAGCCTTTTCAAAATGTCCCCCCTTCTAGTGTCCACTTTTGAGCCTTTCCGGACACGGCTATCTGAACTACGCTAATGCCCATACTGAGTGGCACTCCTTCTCCAGCGCGTGAGTGTGTGAAAGGCGCTGTGCATTGTTCGTCGAGCACGGCTTTTTCGAGAGGGGGCTAGATCTTCCCCTCTGCATCGCTCTTTTCATCGCTCTCATCCATATTCATCGCGAGGCCTCTCCTCCACTCAACAACCCGCTGGAGGAGACAGGCGACTCCTGCACCCAATTGTAAGCCACCATTTCAACCGCCCCAACCCAAACCCCGCCCTATACAATGGGATTTTTTTTTCTTTGACGCAGTGCTTTAAAAAAACAAAAAACAGATGATGAAGAAGAAGAAGCAGCTCCCCCTTCATGTTCATGGTAATCGATGGGCAGACACGGCTGCATGCGGTTGCTGGGGGTAGGTAGTCAATGGCAGCTGGCGATTGATGAGGAGGTGGGTGGAGGTTGAGAAGAGGGAGCAGTCGTGATGGGCTGAAGGAGAGCCATGATTAGCATGGATGGAGAGAAAGAGAGCGCCGTGCTGCCTAGAAACACTCAGCTGAAAAACAGCCATGCCGCAGAGAAGTGTTTCGGCTACAACAGCCCGGGCTAACACACACTAGGTGGCTACGAGATTGGTAGGCGATGGGCAAAGCTTACATTTGCTCTTTGTTCATAGTGCTCCTTCAACATCATTGACAAATCAATTTGCAAATGTTTATGCAAAGCCTCTATAAAAACCAGCTCTGCTCTCTTTTGGGGTTTTTCACTCTGTGAAAGTGTGACGCATTCTCCTCAGCACCAAAGGTTCAATCCAGGGAAGGTAAGTCACTTAAGCATGCGTGAGAGGTGCTCAGCTCCGGAGGGGAAAGCATCACAAAACACTAGCGATGCGATCGATAACATCAAAGGCCCTGTCCTATAGACCGACGGCTCAGTGCTGTGTATGGTATCTGCCAGAGGGGGAGGGTTGGGGAATCATCACCCCCCCCCCCCCTCCCATCATTAGCTCGTCTGGGTGCTCGTCATCCTCGCACCCCCTCTCTGTCCCCCCTCCCTGGACCTATTTACAGTCTCGTCACGTCATTTGGCAAGGGCATTAGAAGGCCTCCTCACCACTATCCACTAAAGCCACTTTGGTGCCAGTCCATCCATTTACGAAATGACTTCTACATATCATATTATAGTGGACAGAGGGGAATATAATGTTTTTATTTATAAGAGGGGAATATAATGTTTTTATTTATAAGAGGGGAGTTGGGCTGAAGACCTATCTTAATATGCGTCCCATGGGTATGCAGTGGGAGCAAGTCAAGCATCTGGATTGTAAAATAAATCAAACCAAGGGAGTCAGTGATTTTCCCCCTGATAAGAATGTCACCTTTATGTAACATATAATCATGATTTACAGCCTCTATAGACTACAGCACAAAGCACTCTCAGACAGAGATGAACATTCAGTAGAGTACACAATATTTAGAGAACACAACATTCATTGAGGTTCAACTATGTCTAATCTACTTTATCGTCATTCCCAATCAATCCCCCCTTTAACAATTTCATGCAAAGGGAACGAAGGTGATCATGTTAATTATGAAATTATAAACAACCAATTGAATATACACAATATATCCAATAGATATGCAAATATTATAAATATGATAGCTCGTTAAATTCCACAAATATGAATAGCATGGCAAAATAAGCATGGCAGGTTAACATGAAAATGGATGCTATGGACTTAATTATATAAAACTTAAATATATGCCTACATTTTTTTGCAGATGATATGCTTAGAATCAAAGCTTCCATGATAGTCCATATACATAAGATGCTTATGAATTGAGATATCTTTAGTTCAACAAAAGATGTAGGCCGAAAATGTGAAATCAGATTTAAAGGTTTTCCAAAATAGTTTCAGACAAGATTGGGTTATTGTAGTCTTCAGACTATTTTTGCCTTTCTTTAGGAACTATTCATATCACTGTCAAACTGCTATAGTAATATTGTAATTTAGTAAGCGAATAGCAAAAGAAAGTAGAATAATAACAAAATCAAAGTGTCTCTCTTACCATGTGCCTCAGAGTGTGATTCCTGGTGAGGGAATACAATGCCTTCAGTTTCAAAAAGGGGCTGCAGGAAGGCCACTATACAGGAAGAGGAAGCACATTGTGTGTGTGTGGCAAAACTAATGTTATCACAAATGATTATGAGGTACTGTACCCCCCTGTAACTAGCTTCAATGTCCTGAAGTCTACTACTGGTTCTGTTTAACCACAAACAACCTGCACATGAGGCCTGTTGATTAAGCTATTGGGCTCCAATATGGACAGGCCGCCAGCTAGCCTACATACAGTATCAATGGTTGCTCTGCTATAGAACACAGTCAATCACTTTTGGGTATTATGATCATGAGGGTATTATTTAGAAAGGTCTCAGTGAAGCTTTAGTTAACCATTTCTGAATGTTTGTGTGTGATGCAAATATTAAAACATCAAGCTATTGAAGTGGTTGGTAACACTGAACTCGATATAACCGACTGCTATAACGCTTTACTCGTTAAGCATGTACGAGCCTTTATAATGTATTCTTATCAAGCTTGTATCTTTCCAGGATATTGCTCTTTATATAATTTCCGAGACAGTAATTACAATGTGTAAACAAAAACAATCTCATTGAGTAGATGTGCGTGTGTAAATATTTTGACTGGGTGTCTGTTGACTACAATACTCCATGGGAAAGTGTGGCTACTGTACTCTAGCTGTTCTCATAATCACAGACATTTCATTTGGTCAAATGGATGAGATGTGTGTGTTGGTAATGTCTCCCAAGAGTGCTGCATGGTTTTTAGATATGTGCAGCTGTGCATCGATTCCTTTTAACAAAGCTGTCTCACTTAATTTCCTTGACAGCATTTAACCATTGCAGTGCATTATGGGAAATCACTTTTTTGGTCACTATATGCTTATTTCTGGTTGTATACAATATCATGATATTGTTATGTGTGTGGTAGGTAGGTGTGCCACCCTAAAATGCCTATTCTAAAACTATTTTTTTACCTTCAAAAATGTTTTGTAGGCGTATCAAAAGTCCACGAAGACAGGATAAGTAAATACTAATGGTATAGTAATAATGCCAGTAGAGGATGATAATCCTTGGTGCATGACAGCATGTAAACAAAAACCAAATGGTGATTACCTACAGTGACATCCATGTTTGATCCAACCAGTGAACATAACCATGATTGGAATGTATTCAATGGCAATGTAGTCTTTCTTTTAATGAGAGTTGCAGTATTTTTTTAATGCTACAATGACAATGATGCATAAGCAGTGACTGCATAATAGCAGATGACAATGTTGCACTGAAATGGCGACATATACTGTTAGCTCCTGTGTTAAGGCCTACTACTAATGGTGTCTGTATGAACGTTACTGTCTTCTTGAGCAAATGCACGCAAAGAGACTAGAGTAACCTAGCCTATGTGACAGATTATCGACTATCACACGAGTACACGTCACAAAGCAAGGGATGTGAGCGCGGTCAACAATGGAATGTTTTTCAGTTGTTTGTAGTTTCGAGACTGTTTTGTTATTTTGGACATCCACAATTTCCTTTGCGTAAAACTCAAAACGGGTGAAATAAAATATGAATGAAATAACCCTTTTAGGTTCAAGATAGCACCTTTGTTTTTCTAAGAGTGTACATGAGACCTGAGGGTTCCCTCCAAATCAGCACCCTCTCACTCACCCCCTTCATTGTACACATTCCATCAACACAAAGGATTTTCCTTATTTTGTAAATAGATGCAATGAAAAAAGACTACAACAAGATGCAATATATTTGAAATGTTGCTTTATACATCAGTAAATAACACTAGTTTTAGTGCTATGTTGAGCCATGCTACATCAAGATAATAATCAACCTGCCATCCTTTCCCTTTTTCGGTGCTACCCAAGTGTGCGCATAAGGATAAACTGGCTTCACACATTCGAGATAATCCCTCGCATCCACATCTTTTACTTACCTCCCGTGTTTGTGCGTTTAGTGCTGCTAGCCTCGGTTGGGGTCTCTAGCGGTCTTTTACGCGAATCGGGGGGATCCGACTCCATGTGCGGCTGTTGATTGTGATGGTGAGGATTCAAGAAAATCCCGTTTTGTTGTACTGCCCCGCCGGCCATCATTTTTAAAGTCGGTTGGGTGAAAATGCGTTTTTCCCTTTATTCTACGAAGCCTATTGAAAAAAAATGTCTTCAAAAAGACGAAGCGATTCAGAAATCGAAAATGCGTATATTCTTGCAAATGAAATATCTTGCGCGTTATCCTCGCCTTTTCAGAGAACACCGAGATGCTACGCAGAGTATGGGTTATTTGTTCTAACGGAGGAAGACGATGCTTGCGCTGCGTATGGAACGTAACCTCAACAAAGATCCAATGAACAGATATATGATGTCCCGTTCCAGATACTATAAACGTGTTGTAGAAAGTAGGCTAATTTAATCTTCCATTAATTTCTTCATGTGTTATTTTACTCCACTGCAATAAAGCGCGTATTCCTATCAGACAATGGAGAACGATGGCGCTCCTCTCCGTATTGCGGTTAGGCAATCGTCAAGAAAATAAAAGATCAAAACAAAAATATACAGACGACAAAGAGGTTAAATAAATAAAGCTAAAGGAAAAGTGCTGAAATAAAAATATGGTGTTCTATCCGGTCCTCCTTTCGTGCATGAAGACACCCTGCAGTTGGAGGGCAAGAGGTGGGTTTTCAGGAGGGTCCAAAGGGAAGAGAATGCCGAGAATGGATACAAAGCTAGAGGGAGATGCGAATTGTTTGTAGTCTCTCAGGAAAGATGCTGCAATCTTTCGTTCAGAGCATCCCTTCGCTGACTGACTGTAGGAGCGCAGGGTATCGGGTGACGTCACGAGGATCAGAATCATCCCTGTCAAATGTTGAGAAAACGAGCCGCCCCTCTCGAAACGCGATTGGATGAACTGATTTTCTCCGGCAAAGAGAGTATAAAATAAATGTCACATGATAAAGAAAGAGGTGGTGTCGGGGACAACTAGGTCAATGCTAGAAAGGATACAGATTTTGTCAAATTAACGTCAAAAGTTGATTTTTTTTTTATATATATTTTTTTTAGCTAACCCTAACTCTTTTCCTAAACTTAACCTAATTATCCTAACCTGCTACGTTAATTATCCTAACCTGCTGCGTAAGTTCTCCTAACTTGCTATGAAAAGTCAAATCTGACAAAAGCTGTATCCCATCTAGTCAAAACCGGACAACTAACCGAGGTTCGATGCACAGGAAGATGTACAGGAAGATGTAAATCTAGGCTGATTTGGAGCCGTAACTTCTAACGGCGCTCCACAGTGCCTCATTCACTGGATTTCTTATCGTGCACATTTTATAAAAATAAAAAACAGCCACGATGAAGTGGCTTAGTCATAGAATACCATTATTATTATTATTATTATTGCCTATTAGGGTAGGCCTAATTATTATGTTATTCGCCTATGTTATAGTGTAGACCTACAGCCTATAATTGCCATAACAGGGTTGACTAAATAGTTATACATAATTACACCCCTTAACAGATTCTAAAATAAATATTTTCAGAAACTGCTATACCTATAGGAAAGGAAACTTGGAAGTATATAGTAGGCTACTACCTGTGTGGAATCCAGCCATCTCCGTGTGGAATAAACCAAATGGAGGTGATCCTCCGTGCGCGCGAACACTCCGAGCCGGGCTTTACTGCCTCTGTCACACACATACACACTTTCCGGCACACACCCTCTCTCCCTGTCCCTGTCCAGTCCTAGACAGATGCTGAGCGCCCCTCGTGCTCCTCTAGATTCTCGTCAAGGTGACATTACGTCGACCGTGGCCTACACACAAGCAGGGATCTCACACGATTTCACATTGCTGTGAAATTCTCAGCGTTGAGCCATCTCGGAGAATACGCCGCTTGATGTGTAGAAATACGTGGCAAATCCAAGGCAGATGTATAAGAACACTGTATTGGACCGCCAGAGTTCGGATAAGAAACAATCGCGCATTATCCCACTTTCTTAAAGCCCGTGTTGTGGACCTATACTTTTCA
This sequence comes from Salmo salar, assembly GCF_965601325.2. Classification (NCBI taxonomy): domain Eukaryota; kingdom Metazoa; phylum Chordata; class Actinopteri; order Salmoniformes; family Salmonidae; genus Salmo; species Salmo salar. Next base: position 123,266,670 of record NC_138299.1, read on the forward strand.
GCTATCTTTTTAGTGGTTGCCTGCTACAGTAATATGGAAAATATAAAGTACCCTAGCCCATACGCTATTTTTACAATGAGGCATATTAAGAATATTCTTTGGGTTTTATAAGGCAGGATGTATAGGAGCTAACAGCTGTTGTAGCCTAGACTATTCTGAAGCGTATCTGGGTGTAAAGTTTCCTAGATTGCTTAATAAAAAATGTAGGATACTATCTGTACTTGTTGCTAGAAAGGCTGATTATTCAGGCGATGCACAACATATGATATACATGTATGATATGAAATATGACAAGGTTTCAATGGGTTCCTCATCTCAGGGGCGGACTGGCACCAGAAATCGGTTCTGGCATTTCTAACACACTGGACCATTTTCCCCCCTTGAGGCCCCCACACCAGAATATTTAACTCCTTGAGGCCCCCCATTATTAGCCAGATAATTATAATTTTGCTTCAATGAAAATGAGGGGGTTGGGGTATACACACACACACACAAGCTAACGAACTGCAGTTCTCTCTGATTACCATGGAGAAAGAAAAGCACTCATTACAGCTGTGACCCTTTGGCATTATTCAAAACTCTGGACTGTCTAGGCAGGCAGTAAGGCTGACTATAGCTGAGCCCAGGGCCGGCCCTAGGCATAGGCGACATAAGCGGTCACTTAGGGCCCCCGTCGAAGCTCGCATCCACTGCAAATGTACTTTCTATACCTGTGATATGTGGTTGTCCCATCTAGCTATTTTAAGATGAATGCACTAACTTTAAGTCTGCTAAATGACAAACATTTCACTCCTCCCCATGCAAAATGTGTAGAATTGCAGGAAACTTGCTTTAAAACTGCAACATTTTCTCTATGCTCCATTGCAAAATGTGTAGAATAGCAGGAAATCAACTTTCGAAATTAAATCTCTCCACCGTAAAGGGGGGGGCACTAAAATATTTTGGCCGCTTGGTGGGAGGCCCCCCAACCAAATCTCGCTTAGGGACCCTAAAAGGCTTGTCTGACCTTACTGAATCGCAGATGGAGCCTGTCGGATTGGCTCCCCATGTGGTAACTAGGGTGAGGAAGCAAGATTGGACTGTGAAAAAACACCAGTTATCTTTTCTCACTATTGTTTTCACATTTAGATTTTTGATTTAGTTTTTTAGACAAAAAAATCCAAATGATATGCTGTAGACTTTTGATTTTGACACACAGGTTTCAAACAATTATGTAATAGCAATCAAATAAATCACATTTTATATGTGCCTGCACATTTTAAGTCATAGGTCACAATAGAAGTCCCCCTAAAGAAAAGTGTCAGGCCACAATGCCATGAGAGCACAGCAGGTCCAATAGAGGGGCAGATGAGACCGGAAGAATCTTTAACATAGCATGGTCTGGTACAAAGGCTCCTCTGAGAAGGGGAGAATAACAGAGATAAGAAATATGCAATAAGGAAAAGCAAAATGCTGTGTACAGGAGAACAACATAAATACCAAAACAAGTGCAAACATTGGACAAGGCAATTAGAACGATAGTATACTATCAGGAGGTTGAAAGAGATCGTTCATGTAACAATGGCAACTAGATCCAATGCCACCATTAAAATAACTGTTTTTTTTCAGAGTGATTTGGCACGTATTATGTGTAGGTAAAGCCACCAATCTCAGAATTTTCCCATCAAAGCATCGTATTCATCTGGTAATTTTGGACAGATGGCCCGGGGTAAACCCCTCCATTCCAGCAATATGGGTTTATGAGCTTTCACATAAACCCATGTGGCTCACCTTCTGTGCTAGAAGTAAAAGGCTAAAGCCTGCTTGATGTAGACCAGCAGCGGATGATTCTCCATGCATAACCCCCATCCTATTGTTTGGAGGGATCCCCATCTGCCCCCTCCTACATGGTGTTCGGACTACTGTTCCCTCCTGACCTGCAGCATGAAAGGAGCCGGTCAAATAGCCACATCTGGTGTGATCATCTTTATGTTATTTAAGTTAAGTCTCCATTATGTACTTTTATTATTTATTTTCATCATTATTAGTATTAATAATAATTGTATTATTCAACTACATGAAAATGAGGTTAAAGTTGTATGCAAGAGTTTTATTATTAAATTGTATTGTTATTTACTGTTATGTTTTGTAGATATATTTCATATTTTTTCTGGATCCTTGATCCCAAAAAATAACTGTTTTAGAATCTACAAACCCTCATCATTTTGCATTGTAGTCCTATCCACATTGTGATTGGTGAAAGTAAAAGTAGGCTATCGAGAGCGGTGGAACTAGGATTATTATACAATGTCACCACCTAGTGGTTAAATTGAGGACACAGTTTATTCTACTGCTAAACTACGCATCCAGCTGCAGTCCCTGACAAACATGGCCCCTGACTAATGTTAAACCTTTTAGGCTACTAAAACTACTGCTACCGTTTTGTAAGATATATTCAAAGTACAGGTTCTAGGCCCATTTATAGGGAACATTCAGATATTTGAAAAAAACAAGCTTAGTTTATTAAAGGTTAGAGGTTTAGGTTTGCTTGTTCGAACCAGATTAAGGCTACAGTAAAACACATTGACACAAGTACACAAATATCTCAGTTCCATTCACTGGATGGCTCTATCACTTTCAAAATGCTGCAGTGCTCACAGACTACTAATCTTGGACAACCAGAACTTGATTAAGATGCTTGATTAAGTTCTGAGACATGTTAGAAAATGTACAAACAAGAAAAGTGACGTCTCCCCCGTCTCAACGGAAACTCTCAGCCAGTATCTGAAAAGTCCCTTCCCAAAATGCAAAAAATTCCAGTGCCCGCAAAATCATTATTTGTCCAAATGATCAGTGAGGAAAAATTGTGATTTGTCAAATGATCAATGACACTGATACAGTGAAACAAACATACCTCCTGTACAGATTTGACCACACCCCAAACAATTGCTCACCTGAGTGTTGCACCTGAAGAGATCTAAGGGGTGCTTTTATGGTTAGTGTTATCTTGGCTCCTTGGGACGTCCCTACCCTTACCCTAACCATAATCTTAACCATAACCCTTACCTAACGCTAACCTTAACCCTTACCTTAAAGGTGCACTATACAGAAATCACCCCGCCATTTCTTAGTTGCTAAAAATCTAATTGACATTTACATTTTAGTCATTTAGCAGACGCTCTTATCCAGAGCGACTTACAGTAGTGAATGCATACATTTCATACAATTTCATACAAAAAATTTCTGTGCCTAATTCGCCTAATTTCAGTTTATGTGACCGAACAAGCAGTAATTGTGTAGATACTCATTGTACCATCTAAATATTGCATTTTCAGTTGTTTGAAGCTGGTGTACAAAACCTAAAGTAAAAGAACCAAAAACTAAACTTATAAATGGATGCATAGAAATAGCGCAAGTAGAACATATCTACCGCTTGTTAGACTTGCTTTCTATGAGCATGGCAGATCTATAACTTATATTTCTATGTGAATTTGGTCAGGTTGCCAAAAAAAGTGACATATTTCAGCTGTAAAGGCATAGTGCAGTCAAAAACGGAATTTTCCAGTGTTTAATATATACCACTATGAGGTTGGAATAACACTGTAAAATTGTGAAAATTATGACAATGCCCTTTTAGTGTAAGAGCTGTTTGAAAAGACCGCCTGCAATTTCTTCTGTTTTGGTGGGATGGGGTTTTGGCCTGCCTCCTGCCTATTGACATCACCAGTCAGTAAATTAGTTAATAGATCAATAAAGAGAGTTACAAATCTTTATGCTAATAACAACTAGTTTTCAGTTTTCCCCTCCTCACTTAGACCACTCTCAGACAGTCCTAGCGAAATGATTTATTGAGAAATTGCTCTTTGCTATTAAATAAGCTATTTTTGTTTCTTTTTGACCATTTTAATAGAAAGCAATCACAGTAATATACTTAATTGTTACCCAGAAAGGATTTGATATTGATACACAAACAGCTGCATTGAACCTTTAACAGTTTTAAGTTTCAACTTCAGTGGGGTGATGGTCAGAGTTGGGACATCCTAAGGATTCCCTTTAGACATTATCCATGTGTTTATACATGTACTTTCTGCATGCCCACCACTAATTAAGGTCCCTTGTGAAACACTGACCAAAACATTTGTTCTGCCACCGTTTTATTACCACAGAAGCACTAGACCACTATTTAGTGTGATTTCATTTAATAGTGTTGACAAATTTGAGGGATATTTATCATTGACTTCTCCCTGGAGTTATTGTGTGGCAATAGCTGCGCAGGTAAAGATAATGATGCAGACTATCAGGCAGAAGCTGGAAAATGTAGAAAGGTGCACATGATTGTACACTAGGTGGCGCTCTTGTGTCTTTTTCTTTATCCATTTTTAATTTACATTTTACATTTTAGTCATTTAGCAGACGCTCTTATCCAGAGCGACTTACATTAGTGAATGCATACATTTCATACAATTTCATACATTTTTTTTTTGCTGGCCCCCCGTGGGAAACGAACCCACAACCCTGGCGTTGCAAACACCATGCTCTACCAACTGAGCTACAGGGAAGGCTAATTTGTGTACTTAATTGTTCTAATAGCAACAGCTGTGTACTTGTGGTACAAGGCCAATTGTGGTACATCGACACCTATAAAACATACTGAACATTGTGTATTTGTTGTATATTGCCAAAGTGTTGTTTTCTTTTCATCATCTAGTTTAGGGACAACATTATAAGCAAGTAATTTCTAGATGTTCCGCTAAAGGCATCCTTATCATACATTTGTACATATATTTGTATATACTAGTATATTTTAAGTGTGAAGAGATATAAATGGTCTGTTGTTGCCTTTCTAGCACAGAGACATTGTCCCCCACAGTGGATGTTGGTACATATGATATGTTGATGGAAGACAAATAGACAGATCTTACGATCATGTACATGATATTCTTTTACCACTCTATGTTTATTTTTCCAACGTTATTTTCTGTTTGGATTGTGTGGGAAAATTATCCCTGGTTCAATGCAGAATTAGGCAACCCTTGTCTCTGTCTTGGTGTCTGGATGCCTTGCATTCGCAGGCCCATCAGTGGGCCACATCCTCATTGGCTTCTTCATCTTCATCGCCATACAATAACAAAGGATCAACAGGAGTGAAGTTCCCAAGTGAAACCCATTCTGACACATTGGGGCAGAATTCCTGCAGATTTTACAGTGGTGAGTTTTTTCGTTTTATTCCACCCTTGGGTATCAATCACTAGACCACGGTTTCTAAAAGAAATTCAGCTCGAGACCCAAATCAGAAACGGACCATCCTTCTGTGACACAAATCGTCCTCCAACTACCCAAATTAAGAATAAATAATTGTGATTATAAATTGATTCTCATAACTCACCGCCCACCACTCACATGCCCAGGGCCCACTTTGGTTCCCTACCCATAGCCTACAAAAACCTGTACTAGACAATCATACACGTAACTAAGGCAAAGAAAAACAATCAACAAAACCCACAGATCTGTTAATAGTTTAAAACTCTTGAAAAAAAATAGTTTGTAGACAATACAAATTGATTAAGTTTGTGCTGCACACTCAAATACGTGCTTAGGATTTTGGTTGTTTGTTTTTAGTCGATTATGTTTACTGATACCACATCTCTGCAGCACATAGCCAATTACAGTCATGTCCAATGGTGTTCTCAGTTCTCTCCAACAGACTGTTCTCTCCTTCCTGAAGTCTCCCATTACTGCAAGACCATCAATCACACCAATTTAATCATGAAAGAAAGAAAGAAAGAGGATTTAATCATCAACATGCAATTGCATTGTAAAATCACCATTGGCATTTCAAAATGTGAGAAGACAGCTTTATGTGTGTTTCTCAAGACACTGTCAATTTGTAATGTACTTAAAGAGCCATTGAACACCCAGACTGGCACGTGTTTTTCTGTTGCTCATTAGAAAAACGAGATTTCAGTCTTGAAAGTGTTTCCTGACAGATTCCGCATTTGGTTAATGATGTTTGTTCCCCACGAGACGTTGAAGCCTAATTCACTTCCTCAAAATTCCCAGAATGAATGTAAGATAACTCAAGAAATCTGTAGTAAATTTTGCAGTTGCGCAATTTTGTGCAGTATTTCTCAAGTAAAAAAATGTGCAACATGTTTTAGTGCCGCAATTTGGTGCAGTATTTCTCAAGTAGAATTTTTTTGCAACATGTCTGTAAACAAAGTCGGAGTTGCTGGGCAGGTCTGTCTCATGGTCTATGCTATTGGATAGAGTGCAATCACCGCAGCTGTTCACCCCATATTTGGGGGCAAATGGACATCATCCCAGCCTTCATTTACCCGTTGTGACACACATATGTTCCAAACTCTGTTTTTGACCAGATTTTCAAAGAGATTTGTTGTTTTTAAAGGCAGTTGCTCTTTATTAAGGCCGTGCAGTGCATGATGCTTGGCAGGAAATAATTACAGCAATGCTAAGAGGTCATTCCCATCTCCAAGCCTGTACTGTGCGCTGAAGAGATTGTCAAGAGGACTTACAGGGGCATACATTTTCAAATTCACTTTTGACATACAATTAGCCATAACGAGCCAACTTCCAAAGCAAACCTGTTGATGAAAGTACCTTATGTCTCAACAGTCTGACCATTTCTTTCTTTAGGGATTTAGGCCTGTCGCTTGTACGCTTCGTCATCATCCACCATTCTCTCTCTCTCTCTCGCGCTCTCTCTCCCTCTGTCTGTCTCTCAGGCTCCCCACTGGTGCAGAACACGGAGTTCTTAGAGGGTGTGTTTACAGAGGGGATGGGAATGCGGGAAACATGACCGCATCCTGAATCTGTCTCTGTCTCCCCTGGTCCCCCTGGACTCAACACTGTGGGACCAGCTGGAATCCTGTCTCCCCGGTGACCCAACAGTGTGACGAACCACGAGCCATCACCATGACGATGACACCAGCAGGAAGTGGGATGCGTCTTAGTGCTGACTTCCTGCTCCTTCTTTTTGGCCCATAATCATCCCATAGACTACCAAGTTGGAACAGCCTACACTTTGTAGCTCAGTTGGTAGAGCATGGCACTTCTAACGCCAGGATAGTGGTTTTGATTCCCGGGACCACCAATATGTAAAATATATGCACGCATGCCTGTAAGTCGCTTTGGATAAACGTGTCTGCTAAATGGAACATTATTATTATTATTATTACACTCCAGATGTACCTGTGGCAGAACCCTTTGAAAAACCCTTTGTGTTCCAAGTTTAAGCCTCTGTGGAAAGGGTTCTACACGGAACCCAAAAGGGTCCTTCAAGGGGTTCTACCATGGGGATAGCCCAGTGGGGAACAGTTAGGGCCTTCTATGCCTAAGGCCTAAGGATTTATAAAATAATTGTAGTTTTAAACTGTAAAATTCCTTTTCATTTCTATTTTATCTTTTCAATAATATTTCAATGATATTCTAATTATGTTATTATTTTCAATGATATTCTGATCTAATCTCTTTAGTTTGTCTTGGAAAGGGTTAATGCTGAAGAGAAAAAAAAGATAGAATCAGTATTTTTCTTTGGCGGTCTCTGGGGTGATAAATCTGGCTAGCTAAGTGAGCCATTGGCTAGGCCCTCAGAAGTTAGATAAACGGTGTCTGCCATTCAAATGTATTAGGGCAGAAGCGACTCGAAGGAGTCGGAGGTTCACTCCAAAAACTCTAGTCTGCACTCAACTCCGCGGATGTAATATTGTGGTGTTGAGATATACTGTACTTGGCTAGGATAACACCTACTGCAGTCGGTAGCTAGCTAGACTGTGGGAAAACTACTACTCGCTATTGCGCAGTGACCTGTCGGCCTTTGAGAAGGTGGACGATTCCATACGTTTTTGTCCGGTCCCACCTATTACAAGTCAAAATGTGATTGGTTGATTCCACTGTCACTCCAAAATTCTGCCCTAATAAAGTTGAATAGCAGATGCCTTCTATCTACAGTACAGTGACTTCAGAAAGTATTCATACACCTTGACTTACTCCACACCTTGTTGTGTTACAGCCTGAAATAAAAATGTATTTTTTTTTTCTTCTCACCCATCTACACACAATACCCTATAATGACAAAATGAAAACATGTTTTTATAATCTTTTGCAAATGTATTGAAATTGCTAAAATATCACTAGACAGATTTTAATCGTTTTCAAGACAATTTAAGTAAAAACTGTAACTAGGCACTCAGGAACATTCAATGTCCTCTTGGTAAGCAATCAGTGTATATTTGGCCTTGTGTTTTAGGTTATTGTCCCGCTGAAAGGTGAATTCATCTCCCAGTGTCTGATTGAAAGCAGACTGAACCAGGTTTTCCTCTAGGATTTTGACTGTGCTTAGCTCTGTTCATTTCTTTTTTATCCTGAAAAACTCCCCAGTCCTTAACAATTACAAGTATACCCATAACATGATGCAGCCACCACAATGCTTCAAAATATGGAGTGGTACTCAGTAATGTGTTGTATTGGATTGGCCCCAAACATAACACTTTGTATTCAGGACAAAAAGTTCCTTGCTTTGCCACATTTTTCCCCCTAGTATTACTTAAGTGCCTTGCTACAAACAGGATGCATGTTTGGAATATTTGTATTTTGTACAGGCTTCCTTCTTTTCACTCTGTCAATTAGGTTAGTGTTGTGGAGTAACTACAATGTTGTTGATCCATTGTCAGAGCTCTCCTATCATGACCATTAAACTCTGTAACTGTTTTAAGGTCACCATTGGCCTCATGGTTAAATCCCTTAGCGGTTTCCTTACTCTCCGACAACTGAGTTAAGAAGGATGCCTGTATCTTGTAGAGACTTGGTGTATTGATACACCATCCAATGTGTAATTAATAACTTCACCATGCTCAAAGGGATATTCAATGTCTGTTTTTTTGTTGTTGCCCATCTTCCAATAGTTGCTCTTCTTTGTGAGGCATTGGAAAACCTCCCTGGTTTTTGTGTTTTAATCAGTGTTTTAAATTCACTGCTCAATTTAGGGACCTTACAGATAGTTTTATTAGTGGGGTAGAGAGATAAGGTAGTCATTCAAAAATTATGTTTAGCACTATTAGTGCACACAGAGGGAGTCAATGCAACTTATTATGTGATTTGTTAAGCAAATTTTTCTCCTGAAGTTATTCAGGCTTGCCATAACAAAGGGGTTGAATACTTATTCACTCAAGATATTTCAGCTTTTCAATTTTTATTAATTTGCCAACGTTTCTAAAAAATCTAATTCCACTTTGACATTATGGGGTATTATGTGTAGGCCAGTGATACAACACCTCAACTCAAACGGCACAGCCTCAGGCCTGTATGATTCAGTTGGGCGCATTAATACGCAATGCTATGTTTCTGTAATTTCTCTTGATTTTTGAGTTTGGTACAACATGTTGTAAGAAAAAAAAATCCCCCCACTGAAGGCCTAGGTCCAATAGCAATGGGACGCCATTGCGTAAAATCTTTTTAGGTTCTAGGTTGAAACTTTTTTCTAAAAGTGTACAGTCTGTCCTGGTGTTAAATTGCTTCAATGGTCTATGCTAACGCTATTCTACATTTGTACAAAATTATATTACATTTTGTCAATTCAGTACATTAGGTAATTTAATAGGAACCACCAAACTAGATCACAATGAAATAATTAAGCAATTTGTATTACTGGGTAAAGGATCCATTCTGATAAAGTATGTCATATAAATAGAAAAATATATTTTCTTTCATATGTAAATATTTTGTACATAAAATTATTCCACATTTCAACTATGTAAAGAGAAGTTATCCTAGCTGGATATCAGATTTCATGGAATGGATATGAATACGAAACCTTAGATTAAAAGGTTTTACATCTGGTGAAAACAACCCAGTTTCCATAAATACAGCCCTGTTATCTTTATCCTCTCAACAGCACGTGTTGGGAAGCAAACCCGTGTATGAGATTCAAGGACACACTTTTGTTTTACAGAGGATATCACAAAATACTGTGGTAAAGAAAATTATGATTGTGTGAATTGAAAAAGCCAGCACAATGAGACAATAATTACATACAGTAAGAGGTTATTTGTAGCTCTGCATGAAAATTCACAATATCACACGTCACTGCTTTAAATGTATCCACTGTGTATCATTGTGATATAGTAAACACATTTTCATATGGGGGCCTACTATATTTTTTTCAGAGAAAAATGACTTAATTCCATCAGAGCATATGATGAGACCAACAGCACGGGGAAAAACACACTAAATGTAGTGTTGACTTTGACACAACACCCCAAAAGGGCCTTTGACCGTTGTTAAAGATCAAGTGAGGCATGACAAAACCTGACTACGATGCGCAATAGCACACCAGTTTAGCATGACATCATGAAGGAAAGCAACAACAGACATTGTTTTCACATTTTCCTGATCACAATCTTATCAGGTGCACCTCTGACCAACCTGGACTCAAATGAGTATGATACGTCACATTTGGTATGGTATGTTTTAATTTGTGGATCCATTTCATATGATATGTTAGGAAGTAAAGTGAGGGAAAAAAGTATTTGATCCCCTGCTGATTTTGTACGTTTGCCCACTGACAAAGAAATGATCAGTCTATAATTTTAATGGTAGGTTTATTTGAACAGTGAGAGACAACAAAAAAATCCAGAAAAACCCATGTCAAAAATGTTATAAATTGATTTGCATTTTAATGAGGGTAATAAGTATTTTGACCCCCTCTCAATCGGAAAGATTTCTGGCTCCCATGTGTCTTTTATACAGGTAGTGAGCTGAGATTAGGAGCACACTCTTAAAGGGAGTGCTCCTAATCTCAGTTTGTAACCTGTATAAAAGACACCTTTCCACAGAAGCAATCAATCAATCAGATTCCAAACTCTCCACCATGGCCAAGACCAAAGAGCTCTCCAAGGATGTCAAGGACAAGATTGTAGACCTACATAAGGCTCGAATGGGCTACAAGACCATCGCCAAGCAGCTTGGTGAGAAGGTGACAACAGTTGGTGCGATTATTCGCAAATGGAAGAAACACAAAAGAACTGTCAATCTCCCTCGGCCTGGGGCTCCATGCAAGATCTCACCTCGTGGAGTTGCAATGATCATGAGAACGGTGAGGAATCAGCCCAGAACTACACGGGAGGATCTTGTCAATGATCTCAAGGCAGCTGGGACCATAGTCACCAAGAAAACAATTGGTAACACACTACGCCGTGAAGGACTGAAATCCTGCAGCGCCCGCAAGGTCCCCCTGCTCAAGAAAGCACATATACATGCCAGTCTGAAGTTTGCCAATGAACATCTGAATGATTCAGAGGACAACTGGGTGAAAGTGTTGTTGTCAGATGAGACCAAAATGGAGCTCTTTGGCATCTTCTCAACTCGCCGTGTTTGGTGGAGGAGGAATGCTGCCTATGACCCCAAGAACACCATCCCCACCGTCAAACATGGAGGTGGAAACATTATGCTTTGGGGGTGATTTTCTGCTAAGGGGACAGGACAACTTCACCGCATCAAAGGAACGATGGACGGGGCCATGTACCGTCAAATCTTGGGTGAGAACCTCCGTCCCTCAGCCAGGGCATTGAAAATGGGTCGTGGATGGGTATTCCAGCATGACAATGACCCAAAACACATGGCCAAGGCAACAAAGGAGTGGCTCAAGAAGAAGCACATTAAGGTCCTGGAGTGGCCTAGCCAGTCTCCAGACCTTTATCCCATAGAAAATCTGTGGAGGGAGCTGAAGGTTCGAGTTGCCAAACATCAGCCTCGAAACCTTAATGACTTGGAGAAGATCTGCAAAGAGGAGTGGGACAAAATCCCTCCCAAGATGTGTGCAAACCTGGTGGCCAACTACAAGAAACATCTGACCTCTGTGATTGCCAACAAGGGTTTTGCCACCAAGTACTAAGTCATGTTTGCAGAGGGGTCAAATACTTATTTCCCTCATTAAAATGCAAATCAATTTATAACATTTTTGACATGCGTTTTTCTGGATTTTTGTTGTTGTTATTCTGTCTCTCACTGTTCAAATAAACCTACCATTAAAATTATAGACTGATCATTTCTTTGTCAGTGGGCAAACATACAAAATCAGCAGGGGATCAAATACTTTTTTCCCTCACTGTACTATTCGTATGATATGTTATGAACTGCAATTCGTGCAATATGTTACAAATTTGAAATACATATTATATGTTATGAATTCCCATTTGTTGTGGCTAACGTTAGCTAGGCTAGGGGTTTGTGTTAAGGTTAGGAGTTAGGTTAAAGGGTTAAGGTTAGGGTTAGCTAACATGCTAAGTTGTTGCAAAGTAGCTAAAATATACTAGGTGGTTGTTGCTAATTAGCTTAAATACCCAAGTTGTCCGTGATGAGATTCGAACATGCAACCTTTGGTTTGCTAGACGGTCACATTATATGGCAACCCATCCACATCAACCAACCACCCTCCTTTTGTTTGCGGGCTCTATTTCTTTTATGCCAACTTTTATTCTTTGGCCTTGCACCCCACTAAAGGATGTGCGTTTGATGACACTTTAATACCATACCAAACATAAAATATTATACTAATTTGAGTGGCAAGCATTTTCATTTACTATGTTATGACTAGTCTATGAGACCAGGCTGCTCTGACAGTGTGTCCTACTGTACCATACAAATGAATGGGTTAATTTGGGTAAAAACGTACAGTAATTTCAAGCTTGGGTTCCTCAGAGAGTAATATAGTATACCACTTATCATATGCATGACAATCCCAAATACAGTAGCAATACACTACAAAGATCAGTATTCACATGGGTTTATGATGCCAATGAATTAGCAATGGAAGACCTTGTTTCTGCAGTTTGTGTTTTATCTGTAGGTTGGCAGGACGCATTGGAGAGACCTGTTTGTGGTAAAATGAGTTGAAAGCAATACAGCGTGATTTGTTCCGCCGATTCTAAGCGGTGCTCACTAAAGCAAGTGGTGGGCTGTCATGCTAAGATTACACAAGTGTAATAATACAGAAATGACTGTTTCGGTTACAGCATGGCCATTATTAAATCTGATTAAGAGGCCTAAGCCAATAACAACAACAAACATCAGTGGAATGGAATAGTCTAAGGCTGTGATATTTTACTGGTCGTTCGTTCTCTGAGTATTTTTGTGACGAGAGCTCCTTTAGAAATAACATTTTGTACATACTCCAGACAAACCTAGTGTATGTCACTTGCTTACACCTCCTCCTGAATTTTCCACAGTTAGGTGATTCAAAATCAATTTTAAGACATAGCTTAATCTAATCTAAACACTCATTCGTATTTCCATATTGACTTAACAAAGTAGGTCACCAGGCTCGCTTTAAACCCAGTAATATCAAATAAAACATAACCTGCCTCTCGGAGATAAGACGCCCATTGTATTTGGACTAATGACCTTAATCATTTCCATGTCATTGAGCAAAACCATTAAAACCATGGAGGCAGAGTGAAAGGCTGCAGATGGCCTCAATCTGATCTGGGAAACATTTGACTGGCAGAGCTGTGATCGCATCTGATTAGGAATCTCACTGGTTCATTAGCAGGTAAGCGGTGATGATGAGGGTGATAACTGCCTTGCCCTGCTTACTTTAAATAGGCACATCATGCAGGTCTTGCAATGCCAATGTAGTGTAGACCTGGATCTATTTATTTGTATTTTATTTCACCTTTATTGAACTTGCTCTGTACTGTCACCATTAGGAGTTAAGTCTCCCTGATATCTCAAGAACACCCACCCTCCGCGTGCAACAATGTGACAGTCCGATCGACGGTCCATCAGGCACAGGGCGGGGGAACAGTGGAATTACCCATCATCCTCATTCTCACATCAGGGAATGGTGTGATATTGCAGTGTGAATGTCATTACGTGTGATTTTCAGATATGACTGACAAGACACAAGAAATGTCAATGGTGACATTAATCTTAAGTGTTTGTTATTCTAGCTATTCAAATAGGCACCAACTGCAAGACAATATACAGTAGCCTTAAGTGTATGACAATGAACATTGAAGAAAGACACAGAGACAACACTGTTATCAGGCCCATGGTCAACACTCTAATGCTTTTACGGCAACACATCAACCGTACAGTTGACCCTCCGACTTCGGTTTCCTGACATGATATTTGTTCAATGTACCATTACAGCAGACACAACACAGTTGAAACGATGATATACTTAATTTATTTCCCAGTGAAATTGTCGCACAAAGACACATAGCATTGTGCTTCACTCTCTGGCTGACAGAACACATTTAGGATTTTTGGAGCTGTTACAAGGCATCTGGAGGCTCATTGAAAGAGAAATGTAAACATGTCAAATCCATTGTTAGATAACCTTGTCCCACCCAGAACACATACCTACTATAGATGATGAGGTGGAGAAAGAAACCGTTTGATGGCAAACATCCTTAGTTTCACTTTGCATCACATCTATGCGACTGAACTTACTGTGGTCTTTCTTACGGTCGTCACAATGTACTCGTGGTCAATCTTGATTTGATTATTTTCATCTGTATCAAACACATTTCAATCACAGTTTACCATTTGAGGTACATAATATGAGGTGTCATCCCCAAAACTGATAAAACAGCTCAAAGATTTCACATGAGAATTCTAAAATCTCTCCCACATTCTATTCTACATAAACTCAATCATCCCCCACTTCCACATAGTCTTGTGTTTTCTCATGTCCGCCCATTGCGGATCAGGATGGCTGTTCATTTCTTAACACTGAGTATGGTCATCTGAAGACAGTCCTCTTTGAGGGCCACCAGCTCTGTCTTGTAGGTGCTGGCCTTGACCTCGCTGTACAGGCCCATCTGCTTTTTAGTGGACAGTGGTGTCTCCAAGGTGACAGATCCAGCTGTCAGTGCGTCAGCTGGCGAGGACGAGTTCCGCTTGAAGACCCCCAGCAGGGTGGTGAGCGCGTGACCAACGTCATGGCGTGCGCCCTCGTTAACAAAACAATAGAGGATGGGGTCAGCCACACAGTTCAGGCTGGTGAGCGCCAGCGCCACGTGATAGGCTGCAAACAGGTCCTCCTCTGCGCCACAGTCGCAGGGCTTCTGGAGGAAGAGGATGCTGCGACACAGGAGGAGCACGTGGTATGGCCCGAAGCATAGCAATACGATCAGGATTAGGCTCAGAGCCAGGCGCTTGATCTTGGCCTTCTCGTGGCACTCCGTGGACACATTGCCGCGCACCGCCCGCAGAATGCCCCGGTAAGCACCCAGCATGAGCAGCCAGGGAACCAGGAAACCCAGAAAGGTCCGGTAAAGGTTCATGCCCGCCACCCAGTCTTGCATGGGGTACTTCTCGAAGCAGAAGGTGTGGTTGAAACGGTCCTGGAAGAGCTCGTCGTGGAAGAGGGGTGCAGAGTTGGCCACTATTTCGATGGTCCACACCACGGAACTGACCAGCACGGCGGTTTTGACCCGCCGGACCTTGGCGAATTTGAGCGGGTAGGCCACGGCCAGGTATCGGTCGATGGAGATGCAGCAGAGGAAGGCGATGCTGACGTAGATGTTGGTGTAGAAGATGAAGCCGAAGAGCTTGCAGGAATTCTGGCCGTGAATCCAGTCGTCGTGCTGGAGGAAGTAGTCGATCCATAGGGGCAGGGTGCCGATGTAGAGGAGGTCAGCCACGGAGAGGTTGATCAAGTAGATGCCCAGCTCGTTTTTCTGCTTCACCTGCAAGTAAGCAGCCCACAGAGCCATGCAGTTGGTGGGCAGGCCCAGGACGATGACAATGATGTACAGCGTAGGCTGGAAGTACTGGTCGATCTTCGAGTCCACATTGCAGAAGGAAATGTTGCACATTGTCCTCATATTCTGTAGGTGCATTGTTATTTTGACACTAAGCATTTGCAGGGTCAGGACAATCCGACATGTTGTTGTTAATGAGAAGGAAAGAGGGAAAACGACATTCCGTACAGTGACATTTCCTTCTTGTTGTTGAGTAATTCCTTATATCCAGGCCTGAAAGCAGACGTTTTCTCCAGGCGGGCTTCACATGTCAAACAGCCGTCTCCCATTTCACAGTTGGGTCCCACACCTTTTTCAGAGGAAGAAGACAAGAAGAGAAAAAAAGGAGAAGGGTGAAATAAAACCCCTCTTATTGACAAAGAGCCAGGCCCCCACAAGGACCTCATAAATCTTGGAGAGACTATTGTCCGGGGTCTGTCGCTAGCTGTGGAGAGGGGGGTGGGGAGGTTGATGGGGTGGAGGGGGAGGACCGGGCCACTCTGTGCTGGATGAGACCTCTTCAAAGGCCAACCAACACACACACTTCCTCCAAGAGAGTCAGTGACGATCCATGCCACGCACACAGCCGCAGCAGGAGATCTGTTAACTCAGGCCTCAGGCTCTGCCCACCTGAAACAGAAGAAAGGAGAGCGTGTGAGATAGTGTGTCTTGCTAATTCCAATTCGTTTCAGTTTTCCAACCCAGTCAGTTTTTCACATACAGTTCAGGTTTATGCACTTGAATTGAATTGTCAGATCCATTCAATTCTCAAGTTACTCTATATCAGCTTTCTGCTGCCTATTGTTTCTGGTATGTAGTCTAACGTTGAACTTCCAATACTCCTCACCTCTCTGCTTGTTTTCATGTTGAAGCCATTACTATTTATTCTTAGATCATTCCGGTCTTTCTCAGTTTCTAATATTTTTACTCATAGCGTATGCTTTACACAAGAGTATAATTACATACTTGATACGAAAGTGTTTACTTTTCTATTGAAAACACAGCAATCACCACAGCCACATTCCAAGGTCCTCCTTCTTGAACAGAAATACAGACAAGGGACAGCCCTGTCTTATCCACCTGTCATGATTGGTCCAATTAGTCACAATTCTGATGGAAACTACACCAATCACTAGTAGCATAATATTCAGTAGTGAACAGTGAACAGTAGTTACAGTATGGCCCTGAAAGATACCATGCTAGTCTTTGTAGTGAAAGGAAGGATGGACCACTCCTATGGTGACCTTGTCAAATACAGTTCAATGGGAACACTCCTATTGATATACAGCAGAATAACTGGGTCACAAAACACGTAGTCAGCAAGCCATAGCAAGCCATAGCGTTACGGCTTCTGTAAGTACCCACAATAGGACAGATAAAATGACACAGTCATGGTGACGAGGGACCAATAATGTAAATCATTCTCGTCAGTTTGCAAGTACGTCCGTGTGTGCGTGTGTGTGAGTGTGTTTGCGTGTATGGTCTACGGGTACATTTATCCCTGGGAATACCCCCTAATGACTAGGATACGGAAAAGTAAAAGACAGGGCATGTTAATAATTCAACATAATTCTAGTGTATCCAGGTCACAACATGGTGTAATTCCACTATGTGTTGTATCAAGGTGTCATTTTCCTATCACCATTCAATTACAGGCACATTTGTTAGTTTTCATGGGGATTTACACAGCATGCTTATAGCTATTACACCCTAACCGTCATACTTGCATTGTAAAATAATGTCAAGACTTTTCCCTCTGTTTATTGATTTATCTACCACGGGGAGGAGCAGTGGAGAGGTGCTGAGTAGCAGAGACAGGCTAGAGTAATGCTGTAAGGAAAGATAATGCAAGTAGGCTTCAATTCATCCTCCGAAATGTCTAATGACACTTGCATACATCAGTGCCAGCACTAATATTATGATGGCAGGATTTTACATTCTATGCTGTTGGGGTTATTTTGGTTTTCCCAGATTTAAAGCTTATGTGGATCTGGTTTCTTTCCAGGAAAAAAAATGATGAACACTGACACTGAAGAATGTGGTTTGTGCCTACTGTCAATTTCAGACGCTTATCTCCGAGTGTTTGCATGTGAAGGAGGAATCTTAACACTGCAATGTCAACTACAATATAATGTAGTTGTGATCTTTACCTGACCCTGAGACACAACTGGACTTAACATGCTTGATATTGGGTTGACTTTGAAGTTAATCATGCACAGGTTTTTCTATTAATGCTCACCCTGTTGATTTTACATTTTTACATTATTTGCCTGGGTATATACATTTTCTATACTTAGACCGTGTTGATAACTCTTCCTTCATGGCTCAGTGACCACACTGATGTTATCATCATACCTGCGCTAGTCTTTTGAAGGTTGTAGGCGTACTGACAACATTCATCAGGTTCAACGTCTTCCAACCGTTTGCCTTGGCTTACAAGCCTCAGCCTGTATGATATAACTCATCAGAAGGGTTTTTGTCCCGTGTCCTCCTACCTCGTCAGTCGAGCCCAGGCCTGCTTGGCTGGATGACCCTTGGAATTGTGCTCCGTCTAAACCTGTGCCATATTGGACGTTATACTAGCCAGTGGTTTGTGAGGGCTTGACATTGTTGGCCACACAGCCTATAGATTCCAGTGGGAGCAGCAGGGAGAACTAGGGGAGCCTGTGCTAACCTGGAACACATTGTGCAACAAAGCGTGGCGTTTGATCAGCTGCCATCTAGGATTATCGAAGCCCCGCCACACAAAGCCCGCCACGTTGGCTGTCGCGCCCAGCACCCCCGCACAATGCATTCGCCCTTCACTCCCATAAATGTGCTTAGCCCACACGTTTTGCTCACTCCTACAAATGTCATTTCCGTTCAACTGATTTTGGTCTGTAGGTCTTTTGTTTACTTTTGTTTCAGAAATTTCCATTGTCAAGGGGGTATATACGTTGGATGTCTTTCCCCGGGTATATTCAGCTATAGCGTGCATGAGAATGTGCTCTTATGCCATAATACAGTGGGTAACTGAAACTAATTGAAAACGTTGATGAATGATGGATCCCAATTTAACTCAGTCTAATTTCACAAAGTCATTGTGAGCCCTACCACGATCTTGGCGCCACCTTTGTGTAGAAGTTATCATGATGTCCTAACTCACACAAGAGTGCTGTTGGTCTGTGCCATTGTACTCTGGTAATTGGGGCACATGTAGGTCACCCTCTATAATCAATGAACAATAGACAAGACTTTTCCATAGAACCACAGCATAACGGGTCTCAAAGCGTGATTAAGTACAAGTGCTCTAACAAGGAGCTCTAATATTACAGGAAGCTCCCAGTGAGCATTTCTGGATGTCTAGCGGTTTAACCATGAGCAAAAGCTGATGGACCTAACATTGTGAGAAAGCTCTCACTCAGACACAAGACGACGGTGTGTTCAGGAGAATCGGAAACTAGCTGGCGGTTTAGCCAAACACTCACATGGACAATGAAACACTGGAGTAAAAGTACTACGGCTAACAATTCAATGCATAACACAACAACACAGGTATATCCAGGACGAAGGAGCCTAGACATGGTCTTCTTAATCTTAGCCCATTAGACTCTATACTGTACCATCATGAACTAGTGATTCTGATATATACAGCCACAGGAAAAACACTAGGATACGGTCTATTGAGATTATTTGGTCAGCTTTGTTGAACTAATCCTAATGCCAATGAAAACAGAGCTTGCACAGTATTGAACTCACTAAACACATAGGCCTTGGTTTGTGTCTTTGTTAAATTTAGGTTAGTGGACCATTAGCTTCAGGTTAGTCAGGAGTCACACAGCTGAAGAACCTCCATCCCCCTGGGTGTTATTTCTTTGAAACATATCAGATAACTGTGATTTATTGTTCACAGTTATATCTACTTGACCAACCTTCGTAGGTTTCATAATGGTGACTTGCGCTCTTTAGATCCAACGACAGTCACCATTTTACTGCACATGAATAAGTGCATTTGTTCAACTGAATTAGCAGTGTTCCCTGGCCAATGTTCAAACGGCACGTAATACTTAAAAACTGACACTGTTCTGAAAACCATTTACCATAATATAATCATTTCATCTATTTTCAGCTCGGGAGAAATTGTCAGTGTTGCTTGGGTTGGGACAGAAAACACAAGGATGTGAGTCTCATTCGGACAGTTCTATCTAACCTTGGCGATGGCTGTCCAAGCCGCACAGCAACCACTCAAAACTATTCAAACTATTCCTTTTCTGATAGAAAAGTAACCCTTTTGGTGAACCCTATGATGAACGGACAATTGAGAAGCTAGGGCCACAACAGACAGTTCATAATCGGTTTACATTCATTTAGCCTATGACATTTTCATAGGGAAACTTTGAGATTGTAATAAACTTCTAAAGTAGAATTTCTTTGACACAAGTGACATAGTAAATACACTCCAGGTAATATATGCTTCAAAGCACAGATCTAAGATCAGTTTTTCCTACTCCTCACCTCAATAGTAGTGACGACCTCACTCCAGATCAGTGCGGATAAGCAATCTATACCATCACCATACTGACCCAACATTACTTAATATTAGCAATGGTAAGGATGGTTGTTCACTCCCTGTAACAGAACCAGTTGGACAAGTGACATTACCAGTTGGACAGTGTCTCATGCATTCACAAGTCTGTGTTTTGGATAGGTCGTCCCAGTAGACGGCCCAGTTTAATAATGAGTGTAAACACATAGGCTTCCTGATGGCCTCGGCGAGGACCCCTCTCTGAGGTCGGGTGGGAAAGACCCTGAATTATCGAATCAGCTGCACAACAATAAACACAGTAGGGGTGGTGAGCACGAACCTGGCAGTGTTTCAATAAACCACCAACAATGCCAGGGAGAGAGAGAGAGAGAGAGGCGCTTCTGTTTCCCCCTCACTTAACACGAGAGAGAGAGAGAGAGAGAGAGAGAGAGAATGATGGGTCTAAAATTGAGCTGCATGATTATTCATTCATTAGGGCAGATCGGTGAGAGGATACTACGAGAGGGTTTGGCAGGTCTCCTAAACAGACAACAAACAGAGGGGTCAGCCAAGGGTTATTTGTGTTCGACTGAATGCATAGAGCACAGGGAAAGGTCAAAGGGATCATGTCGTCTGCAACTCTCTGACTCTGGTCTCTGAAGAACTTGGACTTTGTATTCTAATGGGAATGCATTCATCAGCAGTTCCACAAGTGTGAATAACAAATGGGCTCATCAGATAGTCATGATTGTGAGATGATAATTATTCAAATAATCAATCAAAGCACAAAAAATATAAATGTTAAAAACAATGTAAAAAAAATCAGAATAAATGTACATCATTCTGGTATGTGTAATTTCATCCCCAAATACATACTTGATTACCCATTGGTTGGGCAGGGGGTCTAGAGGACCTACAAGGTTTGCCACAAAAAAATTATATTGAAACAGTGTTTTAAGGACTAAATTACTAATCTACTCCCTTTCCTGAAAATCCCACCCCCAATAATTAATTGACAGGTCTGAAACCCTATCAACTCTGTGACTCACATATATCCTGCTCCTCCCCTGACTATCCCACCCACAGTGGTAGATGTGGCCACTGTCTGTGACTTATTCAGAATTCAAGGCACACTTAACTTGTCTCAGCAGCATACACATTTGACGCAACAAGAGTAGAAATGGCTTAATTGGTCGATATTACTTACCAAGCTAAGCAGAGTTGTTTCATTGAGATACAAATATCAAAAACCAAATCAAACATTTCCCATGCATTTTTATTTTGCACAAAGGCGCATACAGGCACAGCTACTGGGCACGCAGTTTTTTGCAAAGGTGCAACCTTTGGTAGGCTGATGGAAGGGCCAGCCACAGAGTCAGAGGCTGCGATACAGAAAAGCAGACATGATGGTTCATACAGGCAACGTGAAAGGATCCAATGAATTTGCTTGTGGCGCACGCAGCTAAAATGATATGTGACAACACCCTGAGTGCATCGGACATTAAACAACGATACAAATGTAACAACGGCACCAGAAAATAGATAAACAATGTTATTTTTCAGGTGCCTTTTCATTTTAAAACAACAGCGGTGCAGCACACGAGTGCTTTCTAACTGCACTGAAGCAAAACTTTAGAGTGGTCAAAACCATTCATCTTGAGGCGACGGGGGAGGGAGTGCAAAATGCAATCTGTTAATTATTATATCATATATAAAATTGGCATATCTATTTTAATACATACTAGCTCAAAACATTACTAATCATTGAAAATGACAAATTACCCAATGGATCATGTTCATTTTCTGGTAAAAAGAGGGTGTAACAAAAACCCAATTTTTCACCCCTATTTTGAAAGTGGGGGTGCAGCTGCTCCATTTGCTCCATTGCTCAACGTTGTTTAAAAGTAATTTGTCAACCTGATGTGGACCCAACACGGAAAATACATTGAATTTTAAGTAAGTCATCAACCAGTACTGTTTTCATCTCATGTCAACCAGCGTTGTAAACATTGAAATTAGGGTAAAACTTCAACTTAAATACATTGACTTAACCGGTTGTTACATCAATCTAATTTCAACATAATCATCAGAATTATGTATACATTTGAATTTCAATGAAAATTCCACAGAAACATACAAAATATGTCTTATCAAATATGATATTCTACATACTGTCAACCACCCCAATACACACTGAGTATACCAAACATTCAGAAAACCTTTCTAATATTGCCCCCCCTACCCTTTTGCTCTCAGAACAGCCTAAATTCGTCGGGGCATGGGACTCTACAAGGTGTCGAAAGCGTTCCACAGGGATGCTGGCCCCTGTTGACTCCAATGCTTCTAACAGTTGGCTGGATGTCCGTTGGGTGGTGGACCATTTTTGATACACACGGGAAACTCGAGTGTGAAAAACCCAGCAGCGTTGCAGTTCTTGACAATGTTTTTAAGTTGACGTTTTAACCTAATTTCAATGTTTACAACGCTGGTTGACATGAGATGAAAACAGTGCTGGATGATGGCTTTTTTCAAATCCAATGTATTTTCCACATCGATTCCACGTCACAATACGTCGACAAATTACGTTGAAACAACGTTAATTCAACCAGTGTGTGCCGTGTGGGTAGGAAATGATATGACATAACTCAAGCTAGCAGCTGCCGCTGACATCATAACTGGTGGAGTGGAAAAATAATATCTAACCAACATAATGCAGATGCTGCCACTCATACGTCTAGCTATGAATCACACATCGTTTTCATCAAAAGAAATGAAAGTCGTAAGAAAGTCGTAAGATTTTCCAACTGCCATTGGAAATAGTACAAGATGAAACCCTGATGAGGGCAGCATAGCTGTCAAACTGTTGGTATCTTTTACATGTACTGCATAAGAGCCATAAGAGTACGTGGGTGTTATTTTCTTAATGTACTGTACCATAACACAGCAATGCTATCTACCGAATGTGGATAAGAGTTGAGAGCTTCTTTAGGTTCAACACATTCGAGCTCATATGTTGTTGTGCTCTCCGGGGAATCCTGCTCTTCCAGCTGGTGGAGAGGCCACACTGTGCTGAGTCTCTGGTGTCACACAACGTCCTGTACCGAACTCAACTGAACCAGAGCTAGCTGACTGCTGAGGGCATCTGTTTTCAAAAACCTCTGTCACCACTGTTTGGAGTATGTTTGCCAGAGGCCAAACTCAGATGTGAAGATACAGGCACTTTGTGTGGCCGCACTGGCCTGGTGATGGCTTTGAAGTGATCTAATGTTCTCCTTTTTGCAACGGTCAACACAACATCTGTTCAAATGAAGAACTGCACGTAGTTTGGTTTGTCACAAGGAAGCCGAGCAGGGTACAACTCTACAAGACCCACAATGAATAGATGTTCACATTCAAATGATTCATATAATGACAAATTCGACATGGCCTTTATCAGGGCTGTGTAAGGTGACTAGGTAACAGGAAGTATATTATAGAAAGTGCCATGTTCAGATTTTCAAAAGAAATCCTTTAAAAGGCCCAGTGCAGTCAAAAAACGTTATTTCCTTGTATATTTATTCACACTACGGAGGTTGGAATAATACTGTGAAATTGCGAAAATTATGATAATGCCCCTTTAGTGTAAAAGCTGTTTGAAAAGACAACCTGAAATTTCAACCTGTTTAGGTGGGACGGAGTTTTGGCCTGCCTGGTGACATCCCCAGGGCGTAAACTATAACATTTGATTTGATTTGAAATGAGTTAATAGACCAATAAGAGTTCCAAACCTCTCTGCCAATAACAGATAGTTTTCACTTTCCCCTCCCCACTCAGACCACTCCCAGACAGTCCTAGCAAAATTCTTGCTTTAGAAATTGCTCTTTGCTAAGAAGCTATTTCAGTTTCTTTTTGAAAAACATTTTAATTGAAAACAATCACAGTAAAGTACTTAATTGTTAGCCAGAATGTTTTGTATATTTCATTGTTTTTTAGACAGTGATAGTCAGAAATGAAGGTTACATTTTAATTTTATTTAACCAGGCAAGTCAGTTTAGAACAAATTCTTATTTACAATGACGGGGAAACATATACAGAGAGGAAGGACTGAGACGGGATTGGTACCCACGTCGCCAGTGGTATATGGTCTAGAGGGCTAACCACTAGGGCAGACTCCGGCACAAAAGCATTCCTTTCTTAACGCATAGGTGACTTATCAATGGTTCCCATCTAGTCTAACTGGATACCAGAGTTGACCATGAATATACTTCAAATGTTAGGCTACTCCTTTTACAGATGAGTCATGGTTATATTCTTTACATTAGATTACTGATAACTAGGTGTTTGGATGCTCCTACCAGCTGTGCTTGTATCTGTATTGTACACTAGCTGGAACTGAAAAATGTACTCATAAGAGTACATTACACGGCCAAACAAAACCGCAAGGGTGGCAACAGAGTCATGACCAACATATAGGTGGCACAACAAGAAATCCAAACTTAGTACGGTGGGCAAGAGATAGTTACCATAATTATCGTCACTCACTCTGACCGTACTGTCTTTAAGTATGAGTCGTTGAATGTCATAAGACCAAAGCTTTGTGTGTGTGTGTGTGTGTGTGTGTGTGTGTGTGTGTGTGTGTGTGTGTGTGTGTGTGTGTGTGTGTGTTTGTCCTTTCTATCAAAGATGAGGCGGTTGGTGAAAATATCAAGATAAAAAGTGCCCCAAACCCAACCAGGAGCAAGAAAATTCTATTTAGCGAGGAACAGCGAGAGGGAGATGGATAAGAGGCGCTAAAATCAGGTCAGGAACACATTCATTACACAGTCTCTACTCTTCTGACAAAAACAATGCTCTACTTTACAGAGGCTGGCTTTTGATCATGGTCTCATCTGTTTCATCCGACTCACTGATCAGCTGAAACGTGGGCTCGATAGGGTCAGCAAATACGTCTTTCATGGGAATGAGATCCTGTTTCTATTATAAGATCATAGGAAGCAACGTGTTTGCTGCTCAATAGACACCCTGGTTTCAGTTCCTATTTCATAGATGTAAACCAGCTCAGAATGGGCGCTGGAGGCATGACGACACAGTAGACTGTTACAGCCTTGCTAACCATAGGGATAGTCTAGGTGTCAGGGCAGTTATCACCGTCTAGATTATGTGGTGTGCTCAGTCATCAACATGCACTTAGCCCCCTAATTAGGATTATGTCAGGATTTTGTCTTGGTAAAGGTCTTAAGAGCAAACATACACATCTCCCATGCAGAGCGCACACACACACACACACACACACACACACACACACACACACACACACACACACACACACACACACACACACACACACACACACCACACACACACACACACACACACACACAAACTTAGTTCATCATATGTCACACTTTGGCTCATCTAGGTTACTACAGTACCTATGAAACAGAATGATATATATATATATACTGCTCAAAAAAATAAAGGGAACACTTAAACAACACAATGTAACTCCAAGTCAATCACACTTCTGTGAAATCAAACTGTCCACTTAGGAAGCAACACTGATTGACAATAAATTTCACATGCTGTTGTGCAAATGGAATAGACAAGAGGTGGAAATTATAGGCAATTAGCAAGACACCCCCAATAAAGGAGTGGTTATGCAGGTGGAGACCACAGACCACTTCTCAGTTCCTATGCTTCCTGGCTGATGTTTTGGTCACTTTTGAATGCTGGCGGTGCTTTCACTCTAGTGGTAGCATGAGACGGAGTCTACAACCCACACAAGTGGCTCAGGTAGTGCAGCTCATCCAGGATGGCACATCAATGTGAGCTGTGTCAAGAAGGTTTGCTGTGTCTGTCAGCGTAGTGTCCAGAGCATGGACGCGCTACCAGGAGACAGGCCAGTACATCAGGAGACGTGGAGGAGGCCGTAGGAGGGCAACAACCCAGCAGCAGGACCGCTACCACCTCCTTTGTGCAAGGAGGAGCACTGCCAGAGCCCTGCAAAATGACCTCCAGCAGGCCACAAATGTGCATGTGTCTGCTCAAACGGTCAGAAACAGACTCCATAAGGGTGGTATGAGGGCCCGACGTCCACAGGTGGGGGTTGTGCTTACAGCCCAACACCGTGCAGGACGTTTGGCATTTGCCAGAGAACACCAAGATTGGCAAATTCGCCACTGGCGCCATGTTCTCTTCACAGATGAAAGCAGGTTCACACTGAGCACGTGACAGACGTGACAGAGTCTGGAGACGCCGTGGAGAACGTTCTGCTGCCTGCAACATCCTCCAGCATGACCGGTTTGGCGGTGGGTCAGTCATGGTGTGGGGTGGCATTTCTTTGGGGGGCCGCACAGCCCTCTATGTGCTCGCCAGAGGTAGCCTGACTGCCATTAGGTACCGAGATGAGATCCTCAGACCCCCTGTGAGACCATATGCTGGTGCGGTTGGCCCTGGGTTCCTCCTAATGCAAGACAATGCTAGACCTCATGTGGCTGGAGTGTGTCAGCAGTTCCTGCAAGAGGAAGGCATTGATGCTATGGACTGGCCCGCCCGTTCCCCAGACCTGAATCCAATTGAGCACATCTGGGACATCATGTCTCGCTCCATCCACCAACGCCACGTTGCACCACAGACTGTCCAGGAGTTGGCGGATGCTTTAGTCCAGGTCTGGGAGGAGATCCTTCAGGAGACCATCCGCCACCTCATCAGGAGCATTCCCAGGCGTTGTAGGGAGGTCATACAGGCACGTGGAGGCCACACACACTACTGAGCCTCATTTTGACTTGTTTTAAGGACATTACATCAAAGTTGGATCAGCCTGTAGTGTGGTTTTCCACTTTAATTTTGAGTGTGACTCCAAATCCAGACCTCCATGAGTTGATAAATTGGATTTCCATTGATTATTTTTGTGTGATTTTGTTGTCAGCACACTCAACTATGTAAAGAAAAAAGTATTTAATAAGATTTTTTATTTCATTCAGATCTAGGATGTGTTGTTTAAGTGTTCCCTTTATTTTTTTGAGCAGTGTATATATATACACACATATTGTTATTATTATTTATTTTTCTGCCCAATTTCATGATATCCAAGTGGTAGTTACGATCTAGTCTAATCGCTGCAACTCCCCAACGGAGTCGGGCGAGGCGAAGGTCGAGAGTCATGCGTCCTCCGAAACATGACCTGCCAAGCTGCGCTGCTTATTAAAACACTGCTTGCTTAACCCGCAAGCTGGCCACACCAATGTGTCGGAGGAAACCCGTCCAACTGACAACTGAAGTCTGCTTGCAGGCACCCGGTCCGCCACAAGAAGTCGCTAGAGCACGATGAGCCAAGGAAATCCCCCCCGGCCAAACCTTCCCCTAACCCAAATGACGCTGGGCCAATTGTGCGCCGCCCCATGGGGCTCCTGGTCACGGCCAGCTGTGACACAGCCTGGGATCGAACCCAAACAATTTAATTTGAATGCAGCGAAACTGAAATCTGTCTTACCCAATTTCTACCAGCATGTCACCATTGCAACTAGAGGTCGACCAAAACTCTAGATCACCTTACTCCACAAACGGAAACACTTACAAAGCTCCCCCTTGCCCTCAATTTGGCAAATCTGACCATAACTCTATCCTCCTGATTCCTGCTCACATGCAAAAAATCAAACAGGAAGTACCTGCTCAATAGGGAAATGGTCCGATGAAGCAGATGCTAAGTTACAGGAGTCACACAGCTGAAGCACAGCGGCCTCCACACCTCTGTGAGTTATTTATTTGATCATATCAGATAAAACTGTAATTTATTGTTTACAGTTACATCTACAGTATTCGACCAACCTTAATACGTGACTTGCGATTTAAATATGCTGACCCTCAACACGGGGGCGCCTCAGGGGTGCGTGCTTAGTCCCTTCCTGCACCCTATTCACCCACGACTGCAACACGATCATTAAGTTTGCTGACGACACAACGGTGGTTGGCCTGATCACCGACGACGATGAGACAGCCTATAAGAAGAAGGGCAACAACCTCTCCATCAAAGTCAGGAAGACAAAGGAGCTGATCATGCACTACAGGAAACGGAGGGCCGAGCACGCCCCCATTCACATCAACAGGGCTTTAATGGAGCGGGTTGAGAGCTTTAAGTTCCACGGTGTCCACATCACTAAGGAGCTACCATGGTCCACACAAGGTGGTACAGAGGGTAGTGTGTATGGCCCAGTACATCAATGGGGCTGAGCTTCCTGGCATCCAGGACCTCTATAGCACTAAGGAGCTACCATGGTCCACACAAACCAACACAGTCATGAAGAAGGTACGACAACACCTCTCCCCCTTAGGAGGCTGAAAAGATTTGTCATGAGACCTCAGATCCTCAAAAAGTTGTACAGCAGCACCATTAAGGGCATTTTCACTGGATGTATCTTCGCTTGGTATGACAACTGATCAACTGATGTCAGAGGAAGGCCCTAAGAATTGTCAAAGACTCCAGCCACTCAAGTCATAGATTTTTCTCTCTGCTACCGCACGGCAAGCGGTACCAATGCACCAAGTCTGGAACCAACAGGACCCTGAACAGCTTTACCCCGAAGCCATAAGACTGCTAAATAATTAGTTGAATAGTTAACCAAATAGCTACCTGGACTATCTGCATTGACCCTTTTTGCAGTAACTTTTTTGACTCATCACATAAGCTGATGCTACTGTTTATTATCTATCCTGTTGACTGTACTTATCTACCTCGATTACCTCGTACCCCTGCACATCAACTTGGTACTGGTACCCTGTGTATACCGCCAAGTTATCATTACTCATTGAGTATTTACATTTGAAGTTGGAAGTTTACATACACTTATGTTGGAGTCATTAAAACTCGTTTTTCAACCACTCCACAAATGTATTGTTAACAAACTATCATTTGACAAGTCGGTTAGGACAACTACTTTGTGCATGACACAAGTAGTTTTTCCAAAAATTGCTTACAGAGAGATTATTTCACTTATAATTCATTGTATCACAATTCCAGTGGGTCAAAAGTTTACATACATTAAGTTGACTGTGCCTTTAAACAACTTGGAAAATTCCAGAAAATTTTGTCATGGCTTTAGAAGATTCTGATAGGCTAATTGACATAATTTGAGTCAATTGGAGGTGTACCTGTGGCTGTATTTCAAGGCCTACCTTCAAACTCAGTGCCTCTTTGCTTGACATCATGGGAAAATCAAAAGAAATCAGCCAAGACCTCAGAAAAGAAATTGTCGATCTCCACAAGTCTGGTTCATCATTGGGAGCAATTTCCAAACGCCTGAAGGTACCCGTTCATCTGTACAAGCAATAGTACGCAAGTATAAACACCATGGGACCACGCAGCCATCATACCGCTCAGGAAGGAGACGCATTCTGTCTCCTAGAGATGAATGTACTTTGATGCGAAAAGTGCAAATCAATCCCAGAACAACAGCAAAGGACCTTGAAAAGATGCTGGAGGAAACAGGTACAAAAGTATCTATATTCACAGTAAAACGAGTCCTATATCGACATAACCTGAAAGGCCGCTCAGCAAGGAAGAAGCCACTGCTCTGAAACCGCCATAAAAAAGCCAGACTACGGTTTGCAACTGCACATGGGGACAAAGATTTTTTGGGAGAAATGTCCTCTGGTCTGATTAAACATAAATAGAACTATAAATTATGTGGATATATTGATGCAACATCTCAAGACATCAGTCAGGAAGTTAAAGCTTGGTCGCAAATGGGTCTTCCAAATGGACAATGACCCCAAGCATACTTCCAAAGTTGTGGCAAAACGGCTTAAGGACAACAAAGTCAAGGTATTGGAGTGGCGATCACAAATTCACCCAACTTATTGTGGGAAGCTCATAGAAGGGTAGCCGAAATGTTTGACACACATTAAACAATTAAGGCAATGCTGCCAAATACTAATTGAGTGTATGTAAACTTCTGACCCACTGGGAATGTGATGAAGGAAATAAAAGCTAAAATAAATCACTCTCTCCTATTATTCTGACATTTCACATTCTTAAAATAAAGTGGTGGTCCTAACTGACCTAAGACAGGGAATTTTTACTAGGATTAAATGTCAGGA
Source organism: Salmo salar (assembly GCF_965601325.2). Classification (NCBI taxonomy): domain Eukaryota; kingdom Metazoa; phylum Chordata; class Actinopteri; order Salmoniformes; family Salmonidae; genus Salmo; species Salmo salar. The sequence continues at coordinate 123,296,991 of NC_138299.1, forward strand.
ATTGTGAAAAACTGAGTTGAAATGTATTTGGCTAAGGTGTATGTAAACTTCCGACTTCAACTGTATTATTACGTGTTTTTACTTTTCTATCATTTCTCTATCTTGAACGCTGACCTGTATTTGGATGGTGGCCATCTGTTCTTTGACAAAGTCTGTCAATTTAAAGTGACGGACACATTGTTAAATAAAGGTTAAATAAGAGGTCAGCTACCCATTCATCCCATTCCACAGACATTATGATCTGAAATACTGTACTGTCCATGAGATGAAGGGCAAGTTCAGCTGCCATCGCCCTTGGCCCCCATGTTTGCAGTGCAAACCATTGCAGCACAGTGTCCTTAGCTCCCTGCATCACCCCTGTGACTTAATACAGCCTGTGACTGATGAGAGGGAGCCCAGCCCGTGTGCGGTGTCGGCTACAGCAACCTTCACTTGGCCCTAAGCAGAGAGCAGGTATTTAATCCTGGCCTAGCAGGCTGCTCATTTCACGCTTGGCTGGAGAGCCAACGTTGGGTCTCTATAAAGCCCTGGGCAGGCTTCCTGCAGGGAAAATTAATGACTTCAATAAAAGTGCCACATTTTCCATCCAAATTCCCACCGGTGGGTTTTATTGGCTGAGCCTTAATTTGGCCCAATCAGCTTGTTGTGCCGGAAATGAATTATTGCGTGTTGGACTGTGGCCACACTCTGGGCCGAAAACCCTTTGAGGTTCTTACAAGACATCTGACATATCACCCTTTCCTCTCTCTCTCTGAGGTAGGATGCTGAAGTACCAGTCAGCTCCAGGGACACACCGGGGCATTCAAGTTGCCACAGATCAACAAGGTCTGTGGGATTTTTGTAAACGCCAGCACTTTATGAGTCTGAGTAATCACAGCTGAAAGCTGCTTTTGTTTGAGTCTGAATTCAGGCTTTGAAATCCTCCCTGAGCCAAAGTCCCACAAGTAACTGTTATCAGCCTGCTGGTTGACAGGCTTGAAATGGCAGCAGACCCAGAGTACACAGTGGAAGAATGCCACTGACACTTCCTAGACAAAGAAAACAGCTGCCCGCAAGAGGAAATGCACGGTGGTACTACAAGGCGAATGCCAGAGTGCAAATAGATCACTTCAATGAAGAGAGGTCTGGCTCTGGGGTGGAGGAGGTATGGGTGCAGCTGGGGATTTGTCAGTCCCTGTGTACCTTCCTGTTCTGTCCAACTTAGTTTAGTTTAGTTAATTAGTACTGTCCTGGGGGACACAAGCAGCGTGTCATGAGGACATAAAAGCTCAAACCAAACTAAATTATTGCAGATCAAAGCTCTAATTCATACCGTTTGTGTGAAGTCCTTTCTTATAATGCTGGTGACCAGGGCCAGGCATTCAGGCGCCTGGATAGAGAATGAAACCTAATGAGACATGACCGTAATACACAGACTATGGTGCTGTTGTGGGTTGATGAGCACGGTGCTCCCTAGTTCATGTGTGTGTGTTGTCTGTGTGTGCATTAGTAACCAGCTGTGTGATCCCCATGGGAGCTCAGAACCAGAATGAGCTTTATATTACCAAAAAGGAAGTACGGGACGGGTGCCCAAATGAACCATACATTACTTGATTAACGGTCAAGAATACAAGTCCCCAACAAGCTTTCCTCTGTCCTCACAGTGAGAAAGGACACATTATTTTTTATTTTTAAAAAGGTGGAAAGAGGCCTAGCCGACCATAAAAGGTTTTTGTGAAGCGCCAGAGAATCTGAGGCAGTACTAACTCAAATTGGCATGTTTTGCTATGTGTGTTTTTCCCATCTTTTGTTTAAAACACCACTCAAAGTTAGGAAATCCTACAGTTTACAAGCAGCATTCCCCATGCCAGTGAATATGAAAGAAAAACAACCTCTGACAGGAAGGATGGTCCTCGGCCCCTTTAGAAATGGTCCCTCAATTCGATTTTTGGATAGATTAGTTATTTCCACCATCATTTTTCACCAAAACTAAACCAACCCTTTTGCTATGCCAATCCATTGCCCCTCACATTCACAATACAAATCATGTTTGTCACAACAGCACTCATGGATAAAGTACCCTGGATCTATGACTGCACTTTCCACCCACGGAAGAAGAAGTCTTCCTCCTCTAACCCAGAGGCTTTCTACCTATATGATATTTCATCCACATGCACTTACATTTTCAGAGTGCTGTGTAATCGATGGCCTGCAGATTAGGCAAAGTGCTGGTAGCAGGTGCACACAGAGTGCAGACCACTCGGAGGCTTGTATTCCCTCTCTGATGTCTTTGTGAAAGTGCTGACAACCTGACGCCATCTCGAAATGCTTGTTGTCCATGAGGTCATCATCCGTGTCTCTGTAAACACACTATTCTGCCACAGCGTTCCTCTCTTGGGAGGCTGCTTCTTTGTTCTAGCGGGACATTGGAGACACGTGTTTAAATCTTTACACAAAGGTGTACAGAGACACGGTCAAAGAGGTTTTCAAATATCTGTTAGTATTACTTCTTACATGGTAATCCCGTTTACATAACACATCTGAGACACTGAGACAGACCGTACAGTTGATCAATCCCAACTAGGGATGCACATTTCAGTCAACTAGCCAACCCTCATTAAACGGTCAACAAACGGTAAACATCTTCCCAAACAGTAAAATGATGTGACCAACAGAAAATACTATGCATCCTTTCAGGCCCACGGGGAAGAGGTGGTATGGGGAGGGTTTTCTCTGGTTCGCCAGGAGGGAGGGAGGGAGGGAGGGAGGATGTAAAAACATTCACGGTTAACAAGCAACCTTGAATGTTTATGGGGGTGGGGGTGTCTTAGGGGATAAGTGGTGGGGGGGGGGGGGGGGGGTGAGCAGATAGAGATATGGGGGAGTGGGGAATGACAACCAACTTGTGTTGCTAGGCAGGGTGGAAAGGGGTGCAAAACATGGTTTCTGGGGGGGAGGGGATAGCAAGCCTATCGTCTTAAAGTCAAAAGGCTATAAGGTTATTATTGAACAAGCAACTCAAGTAATGAAGCAGCTAATAAAACGTAATTTTCAAACATTTGACAAAATGCAATTCACAGGAAAACACAGTTTAAACAGTGAGATGAAAATCTCAGTTTGAAACTTAGAAAGATGGGGAATCTAATAGCAACAACTAACATGGCTAGGATTGTGCCTTTGGCTTCTGGACAATGAAAGAAAGTTGATATGAAAACCAATAGAACCGTAGAGAAATTATGGTTAATGGAATGAAGGTTGGATTTTCACTAGGCTACTATGAAGCAAGGTAAGACATGCCTCATTATTTGAAGTAAAGTAAAACGTTCAGGTTTCAAACAATTATACTGCGTCAAGCTCATGTTGCAAAGTGGTGGGTGACGCGCTGATAGCTGCCTACTGTTGACTATAGCCTATCGAATGGGATGCGTGCTTAAATTACAAGCACCTCTATTTAATCGTGGCCATCAAAACAGTTTTTAACACGCAATTGCATTTAGAATAGTTATTTGTTGCGCAATGCACAATGGCTGGGCTTATAAAAGCACATGTGTTACTCCAATACCAGCTGACAGGTAATAGCCTATTCCTCTCCTCAAACTAGGCTCTGTACAGTATGTATGCTGTATGTATGCTGTGTGCATGTGATAAATAAGATACATGACGACTAACTAAAATACCATTTAGTGGCCAATTTAATGCCACTAAATTATGCAAATGCACCAATAAATCAATATGCATGACCGGTCAAATGTATTTCTGGGCCGATTAACGGTTAACCGTTAACATCCCTAATCCCAATGTTAATAGAGTCAGTTCAGTATGAATTACTTTTCTGAATAGAGCAAGCTGAAATGGAATTGACCCCGACCAAGGTGCTAAACCTGGGATGTCAGAAACAGCAGCAAAGGTCATCAAGCCTGAAAACCAGAATGAAACCTTTGAAATTCTATAATATGAAAAATCTGACTTAAAAATGTAAAATAAGGCATGGTATTGGTCACAGCTGTCATAAAGCAAAAATGAAGAAAAAAAACAGATGGGCATAAGTCCTTTAATATTTGAATATACAAATATTTTCTTTGTTGCTTTACCAATAGAACACAAACAAGCATGGGAGATGTAACTAGATGGATTGTTGCAATGTAAATTCCAGTTAGCTTCATGAGGGTACAGCAAATCTAGGGATATGCCTGAACAATGGGGAGATGTGTCCCTTGAAAGCATTTGGAGCTTTTACAGTAGCATATGTGACTCACCACCTGGATTCGGTCTTATGTAGCAACATTGGAAATTGTGTTTTTTACATTGGATAAAAGTAGAGACTCAGCATTACAAAACAGTATATCATACACTATATTTTTGAGGAACAATGGGAAAGCAATTCTGCTTTGAAAGTTGATGAACTTGTAAACTCACTTTTGAGAAAATGGCCTTTGAATGTTTTGGTATCTAGTGAAGAGCGGGTGTTGTGAACTAAACAATGAACCTAGCTAGATAAACAACGTGTAAGATCACAAACATCATTAGCTAACGAGCCAGCCAGCTGACGTTAGCTAGTTAAACAACAATTAACATAGTACCAAATCATGTTGTTACTACCCTGCATGAATTTGCTGGGACCTAACCAACCAGGTTCAATGTTAGCTAGCTAACCTTAGGTGCTAACTAGCAATTCAAACGGCTCTGGGATACGAATAATAATGTCAGCTAGGGAGCCAGCCAGCTAAAGTTAGCTAGCTAGCTAACCGTACACTTTAGCTTGAAATGAAACAACTTTCTGTCAAAATTAGAAACATGTAATATCTGAAAATGTAGCTAGCTAACGCTAGACTATCTTACCCATGTACATCATCATGCATGATGGACGCGTCTCCCTGTCACGGATGCCATGCCACGGTTGCCCTTAGTTTGAAGATGTAATCCGGAGACAGGTGTTTTCTCCATCTCTTTAGCTATCATAATCTAATTCCACTGATTTCGTATTTACAGATGGCATACAATTGTATTATTAAGGCACATGAAAGTTCACATGTTCCAGTAGGCATTTCTTAAAAATAAAAAAAACATTTTGATAAAAAAAATTAAAAACGTTAAAATGGCTCTCCTGGGTAGTCGTGACTTGCGACATACACCTACTTTCCTAAAACGGGTCACATATGAGCTCATACTTTGTGTGTGGATTTGATGTAGAGTTAGGATGAAAAGTAGGTATGTTGATTGAAAAGTTTCAATGCATCATCATTAAGCTGAAAATCCAACTCCTTCAACAAGAGACTTGAAAACATGTCAAAAGTATTTTCATGGCATATTCTCAGTGGACCTCAGTGGCCTTCACAACAAATTAGAGACTACAGTCCAATGACAACACCTAAGCAGGCAATCCAGCTCTGCCTGGAAAACAATATCCAATTAGACCAAGCTGTGGTTGGGCCGGCTGAGGCTCCCCGCTCGTTATTTGACGATAACCACTTCACTTGTCAGGCTATTAAAGGTGCACTGTGCAGAAATCATTCCGTCTTTTCCTGGTTTCTAAAATTCGAATAGTTCACCTAATATCAGTTCATGTGACAAAACAAAAAAGTATAGTGTAGAGAAGAATCATTGTCTATCTAAACCGCTGTGAAATATATTTTCCACAACTACAAATATTGTATTTTCAGCTGTTTGAAGCTGGTGTACAAAACCTAAAGTAAAACTCACAAAAAACGAAAGCATAGAAATAGCACACATAGAACAGCTCTACCAGTTCTTAGACTTACTTTCTATGATAATGACAGATCTATTACATATATTTCTATCTGAATTTGGTCAGGTCGCCCAAAAAGTTACATATTGCAGCTTTAAGTGTCCATGCTTATCACACGTCCCCCGTGTGAGACTGTGAGCAATCAAGTGGCTCTAGCTCGGCTAGATTAAATGTGTGAGTGCTTCCCCCTTCAGTGACCTTGGATACTGAGGACCCAGCCCCAGAGAGAAAGGCCTGCAAGCAGGCAGGCAGAGGCAGGAGGACTAGCTACTGAATGAACCCTCATGAGTGGTTGACCTGGAAGAGATCAACCACCAGTCATTGTGTGTGGACATGATTTAATATGATACCATGAAAACACAGTCAATGAGGCAGTAAAACCCTCCCCAGCTCCGTTTCAGTGGGGTACAGTACACTACAGTAGGTACAGTGCCAGCATACAACCCAATACACAGTGAGTGCATAAGAAGAGTACTGTACTATAACTCACCAAGTTAAAGGGATATCATTTTTATATATTTTGATATTTGTTTCCAGTCTATGGACCAGGAGTGACTGTAACATTGATCCCACAATGCTCATGCTGCTAATTGTTTGCAGTGGCAAGTGTAACTAAACCAAAGTGTGGATTGCAGACATTCGTTGTCCATACACCACTTTCAAGGTAAGGAAACTAATGTAAAAAAAAAGAAAATCTAAATTGCTGATCTATCCCTTTTTAAGCTAGGATTTGAAAGGATGTACCCGATTAAACGTATGAGGTATTGTGGAGAGTATCAGTGGCGTGTATTCATGGTTGCCAAGGGAAGCCAGGCTTCCCCCAAAAATGTACCAATAATTTGTTTTATTAAATAATTTAGCGTTCATCTCTCTGTGTTTCATAATTGTCCTTCAATTTGCAAGAGGCTGAATGTATCTCACTGGAGAAAGCATCTGAGCGAGCGAAACTGCGCCCCTCTGTCTCTGCAGCCCATCTATCTGATGCTGTCTGTTCAAAACTAGTATAATATTGTTGCCGCCTGTAGCACTGAATGCAAGGGATGCCAGCAAGCATTTGGCCTCCCTTGATAAGAAAATGATACAATAATAGCCAATCAGCGTTGAGCTAAACTGAGTGAGCTCAACTCTGAATGGTCCTGTTGCATCAATCAAAAGCCAAACGTTATTGACATCTCGTTATGTTGTTGTCTTCCAGTGGGCATATACACATCTAGCAAACCAAATGTTGTGAGTTTGAATGTTATAACGGCCAAATTTTGCATTGTAGCTAATTAGCAACTTTTCAACAACTTGCTACTTTTTAGCTACATATAATACAAATTGTAATTCGTAACATATCATACGAAATGGGTCATGGACATCCACAAACTAATACATACCATACGAAATGTAACATATCATACTAAATAATACGAAATGCTCTGAGACCAGTTTGCAGCCAGCGTCAGTCTTTGTGGACTCCACCAGACAGATGTTGCTCTCTGGTTTTGTGATGAAACAAAGGTGTGGCTTATGAACTAACAGGTTCTCGAGCAAAGAACGCACATATCACAACACGTAGGGTTGGTGTAATATGGCTTTTTTTATGGCTTGGCTTCCCCACTGATTTTACCCACGCATCGCTACTGGAGAGTATAAACCTGTAAAGGCCTACAATGTTTGAATAAATGGCTTATAAAAGCACGGAAAGTGAGCAGTAGCAGTTAATTGCAGCGCTTTGGTAAGACGACACCGTCTATAAGCCAGTGTAAATCATTCCAGAGCTTTTAGCAAACCACACTGTTATATGTGAGTCTTGAAGGTCAGTAGCTCAACCCGTTAAAGGGTAATCGTTTCTCCTTGTTCAGAAATGGGAATTAGTTGAATACAATACAGAGTTTTTAAAGGGTGAGATTCTGCTGTAAATACTACAACCATCAATGCAGCCAATGATCATTTTGAAGAAGGAACAAGACGTTACATTGTGCTGAATGTTTACAGAAAAGACCCCCAATGTGCATTGGACTTGACACCATTAATACTCAATTGAATATGTTTTTGTATAGCAGGAGAGCAATTCTCTTAAGGACGTGCTTTCAATTAACTGTTTTTGCTACTGTTAAATAAGTAGAGATAGTAAAACCTTTAAATAAAGTTACTATAAATGCTGCCAATATAGTACTTTCATTTTCACGTTTCACTAGACCCATCAACAATTGCAAATGTTATCTTATCAGGAATTCACACTATTACGTTACTTTCGATAGGCCTACCCTAAATAGATATAGATAGATAGAAAACAGAGAGATCTATTAAAATAAAAAGGCAATGATACATGTAATTACGGTACAAAACATATGCCTAAAATAAATGCCCATCCTTTCTCAAGCAGGTGATAACAGGAGCGCGCACTTCTAAAGTCTAGATTGGCATTTATAGTTTACATTAAATACACGGTGGAACACTTACATTCAGGTAGGTTCGGTGTCAATTTACCTCCACTACATTGTCTATAGTACAACTGATTCGTTGAGTTAACTGTGTATTCCTCCGAAAATACACTCCTTATTCCTCCGAGAGAGAGTCCGGCGATGTGTCGACTTCTTCTTTGCTCACCTTGTAGATGGCGCCACTGGGACACTGCACTCGCGGTACGCGTCTGCAATCTGCACATTGTAGTCTATCTGGCAGAATGCTTCATATTTGCCATCAGTTGTTTATCGGACATTGCATTTCTTTAACTTCTGTGGAAAACCCCAACAAGTAATTGAGAGGGAAAATAGAGAGTAAGAGCGAGAGAGTGAGAGAAAAAGTGCGTGCTTATATGAGAGGGCGTGCCTTCGTGTGTGAGACAGAAAGATAGATAGAGAGATTCAATTGCTGCCATGAACAGGACATCAATTATTGTAAAGTAATGGTCAACACCAAAACAGGGATCCAGTGTGAAATGAAACCTGTTGAAATCATGGCCCGTCTTTCTGTACATCACACTAAAAGGCCTCCATCCTAGCAACAACTAAGTCATTACAGTCCATTGAAAGAGCTACCTTCCTCATTTTATGATGCATAGCTCCATTTCAGAAAAATTCATCGTGGGGGGGGGGGAGAGTAGGTTTACAGGAAGACTAACATTTTTGTTAACTTTTCATCCACTGATAAAGTATATTCCAGGGGTGCAATTTTCACTGGGGACAGGGGTCATGCCCCTCACACACACCTCACACATTCTGCGTTTTAGTCACCCACAGTTTTATCATTGCAATGTGATAAAAAAAAGCGGCAACTTGGGCTTTAAGACCATGCGGACGCCTCCAAGCGGTGTGGTAGGCTGTTTGGCGTGTTCAGCTGACTGGATTTGGGATGGTCCTGACACCACAGAGCGGGCTGACATGCTGGATGAAGGAAAAGCTTCTGGAAGGCTGGCTGGACCAGCATGGGAGAGTTGAGCAAAGTTCAGTGTGTATGTATTGCGCTCTTTCACGAGTTGTAAAAGAAAGCAGAGCAGAGACTGGCTACTCTTTAGTTTAATGATGTAGCTGGCAAGGTAACTTCTGTTTAACTTAACAGAAAAAAACTAAACTAGTGTTTATTCGCAGTGCTAAGCTAGTATTGTAACTGACATGTAACGTTAGCTAAGCTAGTATTGTAACTGACATGTAACGTTAGCTAATGTTTCATCCCCTCAACTGAAGTGAATGAATAAGCTACGCTAGCTAGTAGCTACCACAGCCAGGTCAGCACTAGCCTCTAATGATCTGTCAGATAGTAATAATAGCCGCCTCATATCGCTATCTAAGAGCTGTTGTTTGTACGGAAATGTTTTCTAGCCTTTATTTTGTTCCATTTCAGAAGTGAATTAACTTGGCTAGCTTTCACCAGTTGATGTAGCATTAGAGAGAGTGCTGGCCAAAAGTTGGCTAAAATGAGCTATTATTTTTCTCTCAATCACACTAAACCTGAATCAAACGATGAAACCATCGGCCAAATGATTGAAGATTGATATTCTGATGATTTTTCAGTGCAGTGTTAGTTTAATTAGTCAGTATGGCAATGTAATGTTATTGATCTGTCAGTTTCCCTAGCTAATTCCCTACTTTTCACACAGTAATAAACAGCTCTAACGTTACTGCTCCCACTGGCTGCCTGTCCAACTCCTACCTGCTACTGCAAGAACTGGTCCCAAACCCAACCACAGTCCCACAATGTTATTTTAGGCGTATGTGACGCAGCTCACTTGCCGGCCATGGACCCAGCAATTTTGCACCCATAGGCAATATCAAATGCTCAGAAATAACTTAAGAAATAGATTCAATTACCAGAGATTCTCACATGGCCCTTACATTGCTATTATTGGGCTATGTCAGCCAATATGATAGATGTAATTTGAAGAGAGAGACTTGCACTTTCTCTTGAGCTATTTTTATAGCCTACCTGTTAGGAGTGGGAAGATTTTCAGATGGAGAAATATGGGTGATCAATATTCAGTCATATTTCTAGGCAATATAGTAAACTATATCCTAATCATAGACCTATAGGAAGTACATTTCCTTGGAAAGATAACTGCCCCGTGCCTCCGCCCATGTATAGGCTATAGCCTATTATATTTAATTGAGACCACAAGCACAGGTATGACTACTGAACTGGAAGCCGCAAAAATGATGACAGCAACACTTGCTGCATTTTGCATAGGCCAATTGGATATAGCCTACCTTTAAGGAGGACGATTTGCAAGCAGAGACCAAAAAAATGGGTAATCAATTTTAATTGAAAATGAAAAGATGCAGTGGTCGCTCATCATAGTAGCCTAACCTATGTGCGCGTTGTGCCTTTTCCTTTTCAATGATGATTACATTTTTTGATTGCACTTTGACTCATATTGGTTGAGCGCCCTCCACTTCTTTCCATTATCAATATTTATTTACAGATACTGTAATAAACTAGTCTAATCATATTATTTTTCATATTTTTTATTCTATATTTTTTTATTGAATATTTAAAACATACAATATACTTGCAGTGAAGCCGCTTAACAACTACATCAGAGCGACACACAAAAGCAAACAGGGTCAACGCCCTGCTCAAGAAGCAACCAGGGTCAACGCCCTGCTCAAGAAGCAACCAGGATCAACGCCCTGCTCAAGAAGCAACCAGGGTCAACGCCCTGCTCAAGAAGCAACCAGGGTCAACACCCTGCTCAAGAAGCAACCAGGGTCAACGCCCTGCTCAAGAAGCAACCAGGGTCAATGCCCTGCTCAAAAGCAACCAGGGTCAACGCCCTGCTCAAGAAGCAACCAGGGTCAACGCCCTGCTCAAGAAGCAACCAGGGTCAACGCCCTGCTCAAGAAGCAAGCAGGATCAACGCCCTGCTCAAGAAGCAACCAGGGTCAACGCCCTGCTCAAGAAGCAACCAGGATCAACGCCCTGCTCAAGAAGCAACCAGGATCAACACCCTGCTCAAGAAGCAACCAGGGTCAACGCCCTGCTCAAGAAGCAACCAGGATCAACACCCTGCTCAAGAAGCAACCAGGGTCAACGCCCTGCTCAAGAAGCATAAGAGTGTGTGTATATTGCATGTGTACAAACACCAGCACAGCTTCAGCCTCAGGCAAACCGGCATTAACTGTAACAACACTGCCCCTCAGTGTCATTCAAACTTATGTTTTATTTTGACTTTATTTTTTTTACTTTTATCTCTGACCATCATTCTATCCCCCCCCAGCAACTCCACTCCCACTTGTCTCCAATTCCACATCCCAACCCTCAGCTTCCCTTAGCCCATCCCACCCATTTCTGCTGGCCACCCTCTTTGGATTTCTATGCACCATATAACTATGCTGTGATGTTTAACATACAATTTCAATCTACTTGAATAGAATCCACAGATTGCGAGTTGAAGATAAATACTTTTACTAAGAGTATTAGTATATTAGTCATTGACTGACCCAGTCTCTAATCATATTTAAGTTAATTTAATATTCAAGTTAACTGCCACTTGGTTCTGTGCCCATGTAGGCACCCACACTAGAGAGACCACACATACTAGGCACACTTGAACTCTCATGCCCAGCTAGGAGATGTTGGCTACTGATGTTGAAGCAGTGAATCACTGTGTAAATAATGTGAAAAATGTGCTTTTAATACAATAGGTAGGCTAACACATACAAAGCAGAAAGAGGACCGTTTCCAAATAATCTGTGGGACAACAAAAATATTTTCATCCCAAAGTCGTCTGTCTGATCGCCCGATCTCTGTCGAGACCTGCAGGCATCCCGCGGGAATGCAACCCTCTAGTGCAGTCAGTACACAACACTATGCTCATGTCTTAGCAGGATCAGATGTTGACAGTGGTCCCAGCAGGGTCAGACAGCCAGGGAAGACCAGTCCACGGAGCTCAGGTGAATTTTGCAGTATGCCTGTATTAACAATATCAGTGAATGATACAAAGTTCCATTTTGAATTGATGGGTAGACCTACAGAAGCTACAAATCAAATAAAATTATATTAGTCACGTGCCGAATACAACAGATGTAGACCTTACAGTGAAATGCTTACTTATGAGCCCCTAACCAACAATGCAGTTTCAAAAAAATACAGAGAAGAACAAGAGATAAAAGTAACAAGTAATTAAAGAGCAGCAGTGAACTAACAATAGCGAGACTATATACAGGGGGGTACTGATACAGAGTCAATGTGCGGGGGCACCAGTTATTTGCGGTAGTATGTACATGTTGGTAAAGTTATTAAAGTGACTATGCATAGATGACAACAGAGAGTAGCAGTGTAAGGAGGGGGCGGGAGGGGCACTGCAAATAGTCTGGGTAGCCATTTGATTAGATGTTCAAGAGTCTTATGGCTTGGGGGTAGAAGCTGTTTAGAAGCCTCTTGGACCTGGATTTGGCACTCCGGTACCTATGACTAGGGTGGCTGGAGTCTTTGACAATTTTTAGGGCCTTCCTCTGACACCGCCTGATATAAAGGTCCTGGATGGCAGGAAGCTTGGCCCCAGTGATGTACTGGGCCGTTCGCACCATCCTCTGTAGTGCCTTGCGGTCGGAGGCCGAGCAGTTGCCATACCAGGCAGTGATGCAACCAGTCAGGATGCTCTCGATGGTGTAGCTGTAGAACCTTTTTAGGGATCTGAGGACCCATGCCAAATCTTTTCAGTCTCCTGAGGGGGAATAGGTATTGTCGTGCCCTCTTCACGACTGTCTTGGTGTGCTTGGACCATGTTAGTTTGTTGGTGATGTGGACACCAAGGAACTTGAAGCTCTCAACCTGCTCCCCTGCAGCTCTGTCGATGAGAATGGGGGCGTGCTCGGTCTTCTTTTTATAATAATAATCACAATAGTTGTCGAGGGTGCAACAGGTCAGCACCTCTGGAGTAAATGTCAGTTGGCTTTTCATAGCCAATCATTGAGATTATCTCTACCGCTCCTGCTGTCTCTAGAGAGTTGAAAACAGCAGGTCTGGGACAGGTAGCACGTCCGGTGAACAGGTTCCATAGACGCAGGCAGAACCGTTGAAACTGGAGCAGAAGCACGGCCAGGTGGACTGGGGACAGCAAGGAGTCATCATGCCAGGTAGTCCTGAGGCATGGTCCTAGGGCTCAGGTCCTCTGAGAGAAAGAAAGAAAAGAAAGGAAAGAAAGGAAGAAAGGAAATAAAGAAAAGAAAGAAAGGAAATAAAGAAAAGAAAGAAAAGAAAGAAAGAAAGGAAAGAAAGAAAGAAAGAATTAGAGAGAGCATACTTAAATTCACACAGGACACCGGATAAGACAGGAGAAATACTCCAGATATAACAGACTAACCCTAGCCCCCCGACACAAACTACTGCAGCATAAATAATGGAGGCTGAGACAGGAGGGGTCAGGAGACACTATGGCCCCATCCGATGATACCCCCGGACAGGGCCAGGAGGGGAGGGGACTGAGCCCGCAATGAATAGCATTCTCACATAGGTGTTCCTTTTGTCTAGGTGTGAAAGGGCAGTGTGGAGTGCAATGGAGATTGCATCATTTGTGGATCTGTACAGGACAGCAGCTTAAGCTTAAAGCTACAGTCTGGGATCTGAAAATAATGGATATTTAAATTATTGAACCATTATATTATACAAGAATAGAATCAATGTCTAAAAGTACACCAAGGTAATTCTTTATCATGCCTCGTTTTAGGAGGATCAGATGGAGACAGGTGTCTCAGCAGGGTCAGGCAGCCAGGGAATGCCATGGAGGGAAATTACGTTTTGAAGATACAACACTTTATTCTCTCTGTGCAGCAAACACTGGACAAGCCAGATCATGTTTTAATAAGGCAGTCTGACAAACCTCCACAGTTGATATCCAAACTGTATCAAGGTTTGATAGAGGCTTTTCACGATGACACAAAACCAAAAAAACAACCAAACATGTAAAACAAAAATGTGAGGAGACCTGGTAGAAGCTATGGATGATGATGATGAATGTATACAGATATGTTTGAATGCCCAGTCATGTTCATATCATCTCAGACATAAATGACTGCCGTTTAAGGCCATCCATAGAACGTACTGTATGCCAGTGAAACTGAATTACATGCAGTCATGTCATTCCTCTACTGGAGGTGTACAACCCCAAAGGGACATATTTGCATATGTTATGCATGTGTTCTTTTATCTCAGCATGTCCACAGATATGCCCTTCTCTCTGTTTTTGTTTGCTTGGAAACGTTGATACTGGAAACTGTTATCGGAGGAGACTGCATAACCAAGCATTTATAGCAGCTAAGAAGTGCATTGCCATTAATTGGAAGGTTGGTTATCTTCCCACAATGTCAAGTTATGCATCACTAGATTTGATTTATTACAAGATTAAGGGTAACTGGGCAACTTTCATAAGGTCTGGATGCCTTATATGCAATACAGTAAAACGAAAGAAGTCTGTGTTGAAAACATGCCCACGTCAGGGGAGATACCTATTTAGGCAATCCCTAGCTGCTGTGCTGCTCAGTGCTGGCCCTGGTGGTCTGCCGTCCTGTGGGTTGTCAGTCTGGCCTTGGCCTAACACACCCGAAGCCAATATTGGATGTTTCACTAAGATCCTAAAGCTGAGTGGGGTGTGTTGGGATGGTGCGCTGCAGGGTGGTGGTACCCGTAGTGATAGGACGGGGTGACCCAGCTATACGGGGTGACCCAGCTATATTGTGTAAAAAGAGCTCTACAGTACTATTAGTCCTATGAGATTAATTATATGGAGGATTTTGCTGTTTCTGTGTGTTAATGTATATTTGAGATGAATGTGTTTTTTTTTTTTTCCCAACCTTTCCCAAAATTCAAGCTGTGAACAGGGAAGGAAACTGTGTTGAGAGAGAGTTGAGTTATTGAGTAGACTGGTGGGGGTCGTGCGTGCAGGCGGCTTGGGCTGGCTGGTCGGTCTGTCTGAAATTTGATCTAGAGGATGTCTTAATAAAGACAATCAAACATTTTTCAAGAGTTGTTCATTTATTATTTGTTGAAGGTACAACACAATATTTATTATTGAATTACCTTTGATATAGTTCAGTCTAATGAATCACTTAAACATATTTAATACTGACCTCTTGCCTAGTTTGATGACTGTGGGCATTTTTGCTTACGTTTTGTTCTAAACGGAGACCGCATATTGGATTCTGTAAAAATGCAGGAAATGAGCTTTAGATGCCCCAAAATATTATGGGGGAAGACCTCCCACCAGGTTGTCTCCCCCACTTCTAAAACTAAAGTGGTGCCCCTGGTATATTCTGTAATAATCTTGGATAGCAGTGGAGCTGAAAAATAACACTCACTTGTGATTTTTTTTTAGAGGGATGGAAATACCTTTTAGCTTTTATTTCTAACACTATAAAGTGTTTGGGTTGATTTTAAGACTCAATATGGCAAAACATATTGCCATTGATTGTTTCAGTTCTTAATGTTCCCATAACAAAATCCTCAAATGAAAGATAATTTAAAAAACTAAACATGGATATACAGCGCATTCGGAAAGTATTCAGACCCCTTGACTTTTTCCACATTTTGTTATGTTACAGCCTTATTGTAAAATTGATTAAATTCTTCCCCCCTCATCAATCTACGAACAATACCGCATAAGCAAAAAAAGGTTTAGAATTTTTAGAAAATGTACAGTATTACAAATAAAAAACTTAAATATTACATTTACATAAGTATTCAGACCCTTTACTCAGTACTTTGTTGAAGCACCTTTGGTAGCGATTACAGCCTCAAGTCTTCTTGGGTATTACACTACAAGATTGGGAGAAACTCCCAAAATACAGGTGTGCCATTCTTCTCTGCAGATCCTCTCAAGCTCTGTCAGGTTGGATGGGGAGTGTCGTTGCACAGTTATTTTCAGGTCTCTCCAGAGATGTTCGATTGGGTTCAAGTCAGGGCTCTGGCTGGGCCACTCAAGGACATTCAGAGACTTGACCCGAAGTCACTGCTGCGTTGTCTTGGCTGTGTGCTTAGGGTCGTTGTCCTGTTGGAAGGTGAACCTTCGCCCCAGTCTAAGGTCCTGAGCGCTCTGGAGCAGGTTTTCATCAAGGATCTCTGTACTTTTCTCTGTTCCTCTTTTCCTTGGTCCTGAGTTGTCTCCCACTCCCTGCCACTAAAGGTTTCCTCCAGACGTGATGCTTGGCATTCAGGCCAAAGAGTTCAATCTTGGTTTCATCAGACTAGAGAATCTGTTTCTCATGGTCAGAGTCCTTTAGGTGGCTTTTGGCAAACTCCAAGCGGCCTGTCATGTGTCTTTTACTGAGGAGTGGCTTCCGTCTGTCCACTCTACCATAAAGGCCTGATTAGTGGAGTGCTGCAGAGATGGTTGTCATTCTGGAAGGTTCTCCCATCTACACAGAGGAACTCTGGAGCTCTTTCAGAGTGACCATTGGGTTCTTGGTCACCTCCCTGACCAAGGTCCTTCTCCCCCAATTGCTCAGCTTTAGGAAGAGCCTTGGTGGTTCCAAACTTCTTCCATTTAAGAATGATTGAGGCCACTGTCTTCTTGGGGACTTTCAATTCTGCAGAAATGTTTTGGCACTCTTCCCCAGATCTGTGTCTCGACACAATCCTGTCTCGTAGCTCTACGGACAATTCCTTCGACCTCATGCCTTGGTTTTTGCTCTGACATGCGTTGTCAACTGTGGAACCTTATATAGACAGGTGTGTACCTTTCTAAATCATGTCCAATCAATTGAATTTACCACAGGTGGACTCCAATCAAGTTGTAGAAACAGCTCAAGGATGATCAAAGGAAACAGGATGCGCCTGAGGTCAATTTCAAGTGACATAGCAAAGGGTCTGAACACTTATGTAAAAAAGGTGTTTCATTTTTTTATTTTTAACACATTTGCAAACATTTCTAAAAAACATTTTTTCACTTCACCATTATGGGGTATTGTGTGTAGATTGATGAGAAAAACAAATATTTTCATCAATATTAGAATAAGGCTGTAGTGTAACAAAATGTGGAAATAGTCAAGGGGTCTGAATACTTTCCGAATGCACTGCACCTCAGAAAAGATTTAAGTGCCGTTACCGTGACAGCCAAGATGGGGTTTTGGGCTGGATCCCGGGGCAGAGTTTTGAATGAAAACAGTACTTCATACTCATAATATTGGAACATTTACAGGTTCACCTCAACAGTGGGATACTTCAAATAAACTGTTATACCAGCACTGTATGTAATGAGGTGGTGGAGAGAGAAAGATAGAGAGAGAGTGAGAGTGATTCAATTGCAGCCATGAACAAGACCTTAAATGATTGGAAAGTAATGGTCAACACAAAAAGAGGGATTCGATGTGAAATGAAATCAAGGCCCATCTTTCTGTACATCACACTAAAGGGTCTCAATCCTAGCAACAACAGAGTCATTCCAGTCCATTAAAAGAGCTACCTTCCTTATTTTACGGTGCATAGCTCCATTTCAGAGAAATTCATCATGTGTTACACCAGATGAACTCAAGAGATAAAGAGAGAGAGAATGAGAGAGTAAGAGAGAATGAGAGAGTGTACCGCACTGTACCGAATGAGAGAGTGTACCGCACTATGCCTTGCCGACCCACTACTGTGGCAAATGGAATGTGTCAAATGCACAGCACAAACAGCTCTGATCAAACCAAACCTCCAAAGAGACACGGAGATAGATAGCCTTGGGCGATTAGAATCTACAGGAGCGATAACGGCAAGGGGTTTGTCAAATGCAGGTCTGGAGTCATAGTAACCTACCTACAGTAGCCTATGGAGCAATGCATTGTTGCTTATACAGATTTCCACGTCAGATCAAATGCTTATTTGCTAGATGCAAGTTTTTCCACCATAAAAAAACACATTATTTTCTATATTCTATGAGCTCCTCCCACCAAGTACCCCAGTATGTTCTGAACACGAGTCAACACCGTGACAGGAGGAGGACATTGTGTCCATGATAAAAATAAACAAAATAATCCACTTACCGGTATCCATTTTTAGTTCACACACACACACAATACAACAGTGTAGCCTACATTAATTACTACATTACTCAGAGCCCATCTCAGCTATCTGGTTCGCTCTCATCAGAGTTCAGAATGCGCAGCCATTCAATCCTGTAAAAGCCTGAACTTTCTACTGTTACAAGCACTGGGCCAAGCAGTAAACAAATGTCGGGGACTGCAAAGCTTCAAGGCACTGCAGGATATATACACTGAGAGTACAAAATATTAAGAACTCCTGCTCTTTCCATGACATCGACTGATTAGCTGAATCCAGGTGAAAGTTATGATCCCTTATTGATGTCCCTGTTAATTCCACTTCAAATCAGTGTATATGAAAGGCAGGAGTCAGGATAATGAAGGTTTGATATCCCTTGAGACATGGATTGTGTATGTGTGCCATTCAGAGGGTGAATGGGCAAGACAAAATATTTAAGTGCCTTTGAACAGGGTATGGTAGTATGTGCCAGGCACACCGGTTTGCGTCAAGAACTGTAACGCTGCTGGGCTTTTCAACAGTTTCCCGTGTGTATCAAGAATGGTTTACCACCCAAAGGACACCCAGACTATGGGAAGCATTGGAGTCAACATTCCCAACAAATTGAGGCTGTTCTGAGGGCAAAGGTGGGTGCAACTCAATATTAGGAAAATGTTCCTAATGTTTTGTATACTCAGTGTACATCATGCACCAGTTAGCAGCCATTCAATACAGAAACATCAACATTCCACTTCAAAAGCACAGTGTATGGATCCCTTGTAGTGTCAATTAATTATTGTTATGGACATACATTCCTAGCTGTGTCTTTTTGTCTTGGCTTGGGGTTTGACCCAGGCCAAACCCAGGCTCTTTTTTTGAGTACAATTTTCCAGTAACACATATTGTAAACAAATTGTTGGACAGAACACTGCTGCATCACCATGCTTTAATGATTCTGTAGTCTCTTGTAAAGAGATATTAGCCTTTACTGACCATGACTTCATAACATAGGCCGACTGCTATGATTGATTAATAAAAAGTTAGCATAATTAAAAAAGTAGTATCTGGATATGTGAAATATTCCCAGAGAGGAGACTGGTACATGTATTCTGGAGAGAAATTACCCTCTGTTCCCTGTCCTTTTGTACTGGGCAGAGCTCACCAGATAGAGGATATCAATGGCGAAATAACTGAGCTATCAAACAGATTTGGAAATTCTGATATAACCCAGACTATAGTATTGATAGAAGGTCTATTGAAGAGGTCATAAATACTATATCCAGTCTACACAGGGAGAATGTGAAACAGAGGTCACAGTGAGAATGAATTACACATACATTTGGTAATGATTTACATTAACTGTATAAGGAATCATTCATTAGGCATCTATAAGCACACCATAAATATGTCATTAATGAAGCCTAAACCTTTCCACATTTAAAGAAGGGACTTTTTCACCCAGGCAGGTTTCTACAAACTGTCACACCCTGATCTGTTTCACCTGTCCTTGTGCTTGTCTCCACCCCCCCTCCAGGTGTCGCCCATCTTCCCCTGGGTACTTATACCTGTGTTCTCTGTTTGTCTGTTGCCAGTTCGTCTTGTTTGTCAAGTCAACCAGCGGTTTGTCTCAGCTCCAGTTTTTCCCCAGTCTCTTTTTCTCACTCCCCTGGTTTTTACCTTTGCCTGTCCTGACTCTGAGCCCGCCTGCCTGACCACTCTGCCTGCCCCTGCCCCTGAGCCTGCCATCCTGTGTCTTTGCACCTACTCTGGATTACTGACCACTGCCTGACCCTGAGCCTGCCTGCCGTCCTATGCCTTCGCCACTACTCTTGATTATCGACCCCTGCCTGCCTTGACCTGTCATTTGCCTGCCCCTGTTGCTGTAATAAACATTGTTACTTCAACACAGTCTGCATTTGGGTCTTACCTGAAACGTGATAAACATTACCAAAGGATTTACAAATATTTCCTACCTGTATATCCTGAAGCATACATTACACATCTATATACTACATATAAACATTCAATTATTGTTACATGGAGGATTAAAGCCTGAAACATAGATAAGGGGATTTTTCACCCAGGGCAGGTATCTATTACAATTTTTCACCCAGGTATCTTTCCCACATGATGACAACAACATTCCTGCTCACAGTATATGATGTGGAAATACGGTGGGCTCTGAAATCTGTCAAAGATCATACCACCAAACATGCTAACCTCACCATTACAAATAATAGGGGAGGTTAGCATGTCTTGGGGGTATGATCTTTGACCCCCTGTAACTTTCTCACTCATCATTATTCACGATTCATTCAGGATTATTCATAATCATGGTGGCATCCACATTTATGTAAAAGTGTTTAGTAACAAATTATATTCTTATTTACAATAAAAAGGACTCCAAAATGACACAATCGATTATTTACTATTAATTTCTATTGGGCATAAAATAATCTGAAACACAACCAAAACAAACTGCAAATGCATCCAACAAGTTTGTAGAGTCAAGATCTTGATGTAGTCATTGTGTGCTAGGAATATGGGACAAAATACTAAACAATCAATAATTTTGACCCCTACCTTGTTAAACAAAATGTCTTTCTCTGCGCAATTGTATTAGTATCAAATAATATCATTTCCCAATTTTTGGGAGCGTACAATATAGCTCAGTATTTGAATAATTTACTTTATACAGTCATTATTGCTCATCTTTATCAAGGCTGTCAATTTTGGACCCCACTGTAGACTTTTCATCTCAGTGGTCACTCGGGTGTTGTAAAAACTGCATCACTGCATCTGTCCACATGACCTGTGAGTCTACGTTGTGATGGTGTGAGATCCAATTAGTCTTTCATCCAGTCTGCTGGGATGTCAGGGCTATAAAGTAGAAGAGAGAACGTTTATGGGCACATCTATAATTCACAAGCGAGCCACAAATGGAAAAGGAATCCCAGTGTATCTCTTCTGCATATCCAGCTGGAGATTGATTCATAATGGCCGACATAAATACTGCACACAAGACCAGAGAGAAAGACATGCCGTATCAGCTTTCCCAGGCTTGTGTACTGGAAGGTGATCAATTAAACGGTCCTCGTTGAGAGTGAAAGGGAGATGGCTTCTCTCCAGTGGGGTAGGCTATGGGAACACAGTGGGTTCAGAAGCATGGTAAACAGACTCAGCACAGGCTAGACGTGTGTCAAAGAGTCAAATAGATGTCAAGCATCATTTTATGTTTTGTGGGAGACCCAAGTCAAACTCTTCCACCCACTGCGGTTTTACTTGGAATCTGTTTTGGCCTATCTGCTTATTTTCTGTCCTGAATCACCATCTCTAAGGGGTAAACATCCAACAGTTATTCCCACTTTCCTACTAAAAATATGTACTTTGTTTTAAGAGGATTCATTCCATTCTAATTATATTTATACACAGAGATCCAAAAATGTATATGGAGACATAAATCAGAAATATTCTGCTCTTGAATGGTTCAAGAGATAACCCGATTAATGATTCCACCGAATTGGCTATTGACTTGAATTACTACTGGGCATCCAATGGGCACCACACTTCATAGATCTTGATATTGGACAGAGGCCATAACCCCCTTGTGGCCATTCTTAGGTCTACAAATGTTAACCCATCAGACAGGCACCTTGCGGTGAGATCTAAAAGAAACTTATTCAAAAGAAACACAGATAAGCCAATTGCAGTGAATTGAGACAGGTGTAGCATTTCATTTGTATTGTTATATTTGTATTTCTCCATTTCTAGATTTGGAATCTTGCCTAAACCTGTAATATTTTATGTTTATCTGAGACTTAAGTATTAGGGCTAAATATGGATAAATATGTTGGTAATGAGTCTGAGACATCAATCTGTCTTTGAGCCCATGGTCCTGACAGAAAAAAAGCAGCTCAGATTTATTTACACTGCAAAAAGTTGAAATGTAAGCAATCTTATATTGAGTAATAAATAACTTACAATTAGTGTGTGTGTGTGGGGGGGGGGTTCTTACCATGCAAAATTATTATTTTAACCGTAAAAAGGCTTAATACGAGTAATTTATCTAATATCAAGATATTTTAAGATTTTGTACCTTATTTGTCAATGTAAAATATCTTCAAATATCATGAAATAAAATAAATTACTTGTTTTCCCTGATTTCGACATCTGATATGCAGCAGGCACTTCAAAACATTTAGACCTACTTTATGGTAACCAAATTATTCAAAATTGCCAAATCATAATTTATACCACAAAGAATGTCATTTTTGTCATCAGCCTTAGGGGGAATTTCAAGGGGGAGAGATGGGGTAAATGATCTAGACTTTCTTTTAATGAAGTTGTTCTATTTTGAGCCTGGGCTTTATGAGTGAAAACACAGTGTAATATTCATATGTGTAAACATACTGAATTATAATTGGATGCATTTTACCGCCATATCATACTGTGCTATGATTGGTTAAGACCACCCAGATGGTTAGGTCATGGTCAGTTGATCATGGTTGGAGATACGTGAACATGCAAGTTGTAGCTAGCTAATAAAGAGCTACGTTAAGAAATATCCTGTAGTACTGCATTTTATGATTTTGTACAAAGCGTGCAAAACAAGACATGGTGTCAGAGTAAAAGGTCTTAAAAGATGGATTTTGCAGGAGTTCCTTCACCTCGAATGGACTGGGAGTCTACAAACTTACCCGATGCATGGCGTAAGTACAAACAGCATGTGCAGCTAAAGTTCAAACTAGACACTGGTGCACAAGTAAACATTATTCCTCTGAATAAGTACCACAGCTTGACATTGAGTGCGAGCTACAGCCCACCATGCACAGACTGACTGGTTATGGTGATGAACAGCTCCCAGTAAAAGGCACATGCACTTTCAAATGCAAATACAATGAAAGTGACATGTTGGACTTTTACGTTGTTGACACTAGAGCACCTGCAGTGCTAGGTCTTAAAGCATGTTTAGACATGGACCTCATTAAGCTAGTTGTATCAGTGACAGCACCAGTAGAGACAGAAAATGTACTGGAGGAGTTTGCTGATGTTTTTACAGGAATAGGATTATTCCCAGGAGAATGTACCATTCACCATGACCCAGACGCAACCCATGTGGTCTACCCACCGAGAAAGATTCCCCTTGCTCTCCGTGCCCGTCTGAAGAAAGAGTTGGAGAGCATGGAGCAATCTGACATAGTCTCCAAGGTTACAGAACCGACTGACTGGGTAAACGCGTTAGTGGTGGTAGAGAAACCACGCACAGGCAAGCTCCGAGTATGCCTCGACCCAAGAGACTTGAACAAGGCTATCAAACGCCCCCATTACCCTTTACCGACGCTAGATGGCATCACACACAAGCTAGCGGGAGCACACTACTTCAGTGTCATGGACGCTAGATCAGGCTACTGGGCTATCACAGAAGAGAAGAGTCATCTAAGCTCACAACATTCAACACACCGTTTGGACGCTACAGGTCCCGTTGCCTGCCTTTTGGGATTATCTCAGCCCAAGACGAGTTTCAGCGAAAGATCGACAAAGTGTACGAAGGCCTCGACGGAGTTGTGACAATTGTGGACGACATCCTTGTCTATGGTCGAACCAAAGAGGAGCACGACCGAAACCTCCGCGCGATGCTGCAAAGGTCCCGCGAGAGAGGAGTCCGGCTCAACCCCGAGAAGAGCATAGTCGGCACTAAAGAGATCAGCTACTTCGGACATCTTCTCACTGTGAATGGAATCAAGCCAGATCCACAGAAGATCTCAGCCATAAAAGAAATGGAGCCATCAATGAACCGTGCAGAGCTGGAAACCGTGCTTGGCATGGTCAACTACTTAGCCAAGTTCGCACCCAACCTCTCCAATGCTAATTCACCCCTGCATCAACTGCTAAAGCAGTCCAGTGAGTTTCTCTGGGACAAACAACACATTGCTTTCCAGAATGTGAAAGACTTGATCACGAGAGAACCAGGACCAATCCTTGCCTACTACGACCCCAACAAAGAGCTCAGACTCCAAGTGGACGCGTCGAAGTATGGACTAGGTGCAGTGCTACTGCAAGAAGGAAAGCCCATCGGCTACGCTTCCAAATCTCACAGACTGTGAAATCAACTACGCTCAAATCGAAAAGGAGCTCTACACCATTCTGTTCGGATGTAAACGTTTCCATCAGTACGTGTATGGACGAAAAGTAATTGTGGAATCCGACCACAAGCCCCTTGAGTCAATCATGAGGAAACCACTAGCCGCAGCCCTGCCAAGGCTACAGAGAATGATCCTTCAACTACAAAAATACGACTTCACAATCACTCACCGTCCAGGCAAAGACATCCCTGTCGCAGACACACTCTCCAGGAAGTTTCTTACCTACAAGGACAGCAGCCTCAGTGAGGGCATGGACATGCAAGTGCACACTGTGTACAGAAAGTTACCAGTTAGTGACAAAACTGAAGGAGATCCAAGCAGAAACAGAAAAGGACTCACAACTCACACAGCTGAGGGAAGTCATACAGGATGGATGGCCTGAGGAGAGGAGAAAATGCCCTCAGAGCATCTCAGAATTCTGGAACCATCATGATGAACTATTACAGATCAACAGAATCATTTTCAAAGGAGAGAAAATCATTATTCCTACCAGTCTCAGAGAAGAGATTTTGACAAAGATCCATGCTGGACACGGAAAAGTGCAAACAGAGAGCACGGGAAATTTTGTTTTGGCCCGGAATGTGCAAACAAATAGAGGACATTGTTGGTAAATGCGCCATCTGTCTTGAACGACTCCCCTCAAACACCAAAGAGTCAATGTTACCTCACTGTATCCCAGACCGACCCTGGCAGGTCGTGACAACCAATCTGTTCACCTGGAACAACGAGGACTACATCGTAACAGTGGACTACTACAGCAGATACTTCGAACTCGAAAAGCTTCACAGCACCACATCTGCAGCTGTGATACACAAGCTGAAGCAGCCTTTGCCAGGCATGGCATTGTAGAGACTTTAATATCTGACAATGGGCCCTGTTACAAATCAAATGAGTTTGAATCCTTCACAAAAGCATGGGAGTTCACACGTCACCACAAGCCCACATTACCCTCAAAGTAATGGCCGTGCTGAAAAATCTGTGCAGATTGCTAAATCACTCATGGACAAAGCAAAAGCAGACAAGAGAGACCCCTACCTCAGTCTCCTTGAATACCGCAACACTCCAGTTGACAACTTCAAATCACCAGCCCAGCTGTTGATGAGCCGCAGACTTCGCTCAACCCTTCCCAGCACCTGCAACCTGAGGTCGTCAGCTACAAGGAAATGCATGAAAAACGTGCAGAGAGACAACAACAAAAGCGATACTACGACAGGTCAGCTAGACCACTGCCACCACTGATTGACGGAGAGTCAGTTAGAATCCAGGAGCATGGCCTCTGGAAGCCAGCAGTCGTCATCCAGCCAGCTGACACTGAACGTTCATATCACGTCCGCACCACAGAAGGAGCAGTGTACCGCCGCTATTGTCGTCACCTACTGAACACAAAAGAACACACTGATGAGATGAACTGTTCCCCTGAAAGAGAACGTGATGGACTAAACACACACACACAGCACAACATACACCATACATAGCTGCAACACCACAAGAGCTGTTGACTGACACAGAAGCATGCTCAGCATCATATCGCACAAGGTCAGGAAGAGAGGTCAAGCCCAGAGCTGTCCTAGACCTGTGAAATGTCAAAGGGTGTAGGCGGATCGCTGCCCTAAAAGAGTTCCAGGCTGTAAACTTGTTATTGAAAGTTCACTTGAAATGCTTTGGTACTGTATTTGTTTGAAATGTTAAGATGTCATTTCTACAGTGAAAGCTGAGTTGCTGAGAATCCCTTGTTTGAAAAGTAACAGTATGTTGGATCATTGGTTCAGAGTCTGTTGATTCAGTTGGTGTAGTATGCAATATAATTTATTACTTACCTTGAGTTCAAACTACAGAGCATGTATTCAAAAGAAACGCTTAGAATATGTAAAACATTTTTTGTTTTAAAAGAAGGGGGATGTAATATTCATATGTGTAAACATACTGAATTATAATTGGATGCATTTTACCGCCATATCATACTGTGCTATGATTGGTTAAGACCACCCAGATGGTTAGGTCATGGTCAGTTGATCATGGTTGGAGATACGTGAACATGCAAGTTGTAGCTAGCTAATAAAGAGCTACGTTAAGAAATATCCTGTAGTACTGCATTTTATTATTTTGTACAAAGCGTGCAAAACAAGACACACAGCAAAAGCCACTCAACAAGCGGCTGCTCGGCCCTGCTGCTGGGAGTCTCATCCGCCTAATTCCACTCGAGAAATGTTAGCAATATGGTTTCATATCCCTCAAGAAGTCAATATTATTACCCCCACCCCCCCAACCTCAGTGACTGAGGACCAGGGAGGGAGCCGCTTGAGGCGGCCCGGAAAGAGGCAGAATAGTGTTCCCACACACCAGGGCTTCGACACAACCACAGCAGCATCAAAGATATGCACTTTCTCTTTGAAGATTAAAATCTACTAACCTTCCTGCTTGAGCTTGGGTTTGGAGAGATCCGGTTCACATAATACAGTACAGCAGGGTTTGGTATATGTAGACAGTCAACACACAATGCCCCACAATTTTCCTGTTTGTTTTCAGGAAAACATGGGAATGTTTTCAAAACGATGAGTGAGGTATTCTGAATAGTTGACAGATTAAAATTTGAAATGGGACAGCAATTACTTTGATGCACAAATAGGACTGCAGAGGTTTTTGATGCAAAGCACTTGAAAGTGCATTTGCCAACTATGACCTTTAAGTGTTTTGAAGTACTGAGTAAAATAGGATTCCAAATAGTCAGTGATCAAAAACATTGTCTGTTTACCTAGGGGTTACAGGAAAAAAACATGACTTCATCCATACGATTGAAGCACAGAGGGCAAAACAAATAGGATCCTGAGGAGACATGAATACTGTTTCGGAGGTTTACTATGACCTTCTTCCTCCTTGCTAATCAGGCACGTGTTGACAGTTCACCACCACATCCGCCTCACTACCAATAACAACAGGTTAGGCCTTCACCCTTCAAACAAATAGGTTAAAAAGGGATGTTATTGTTGTCAGCATGTTGACTGTCTAAAGAGAACATCAGAAATACACAGCAGGGGTCGCTTCTGAAAATACAATGAAGTACGTATCCTCTAGGCATGTGGAAAAAGCCTAGGGTGTAAATTGGAAACTTCTGTATGTTTCATTGGTAGGAAGTGATACGAGTATACTGTAGTAGATGATTGACTACATAACGGTAGCGCCAAAGCAAGTCAGAAGACCAGAAATGGTTTGCAATTGTACATTAAACATCATTATTTTAGCGTTACCTTTTAAAGTTGCTGTTCACCGTTTGTATCACTGCCTCTGGTAAACAGCTCAGTATCAGAGTATCAGAGTATTCAAACATGATTGGGTTAGAAACTTTATTAACAAAACGAAGGCAAAGCACAGCTTAAGCTTACTCCTAAATATGTATTAAGTGCTAGGTGTCACACCACCACATTACAGTTAATATTAGAATACCACAGCCACTCAGATATACCTTTATAGACCTTTGCAACATAAATAGCAGCTACAACTGTGTTTAAATAGCCTTAAAATAGTCTCGACATGCTTATTCTCTGAAGTCAGTGCCCACCTAGTGGCACCTCAGGACAGTACCATCAAACGTATGTGCAGAGAGGAGAGGGTTAAAGGTGGGTGTTTTTATAGGCACAGCATTGCTGCCCCCTGGTGGGCAGGAGGCGACGGTGGAGACTGATGCAGCGGGGTTGTCTAAGCGACCACCCACTGGAGGATGCTGGTGTCCTTCCCTCCGGTGGAGATCAGGTGACTGTCGTCGTGGAGAAAGGCAACGTTGGTCACATGGCTGCTGTGGCCACCATAGGTATGGCTTGGGGCCTGCATGTCGTGACAAGGAGGGAGAAGGGAGATGGACACATAAGTAAACAATTAATCCACTGAGGGAAAAATCCTAATTTCCACTTTAATAAAAAAAATGTTTTATTGGAAGTTAGGATTTCCCCCTGAATGATTAACTTACATATGTTTAGATGCAAACAGGTTAACTTAGGTGGATGAGAAAACACTCAAATAAAGTGTATAAGATGTAAATGATGACAAGCGTACCCTTGGCTGGGAGCAGGGGTTGGAGAACAAGTGCACTTTGCCAAAGTCATCAGCAGAGGCCAGCAGGGAGGAGTCATGTGACCTGCACACGGCGTTGATGTCCGTGCCGTCAGCACCGTCAGGCCAAACACCTAGATAGAACCAGTGATATAGCAGTAAAACAAAATAGGTGGGTAAACTTTTTTTTCCCACCGGTCGCGGTGGTAATGCTTAAGTTCCTATACTTTCAATGCATACTTCCGCAAAAGGTGGGTAGACTGTTTACTTGCGAACCAAACCAGCCCAGAGGCAGGAAACAAGAGACTTCCACTTGATACAACTGCAAAAACTAACAGCTCCATTTTAAAGTGATTGGACTGCTGTCACAATCTGCAATTGCTAGAGTGACCTGAACTGACTGTAAAGAACTCAGTGAGTTACAGTTGAAGCATATAAGTTTCGTTTCTTGGATTTGCCATCATTACCCCAAACAGGAAGTGGTAACTCACCAAAGACGCTGAAGCCTAGAACACAAGTGGAGGTTGCCCACTCCACATTACGAACTAGATCCATGCTCGTCACATGTTTGCCGCTTGAAGCTTCCCCTTTACCAGAAACAGAAGACGAGCTTGAATGTACCACAACACTACATAGACTACAGTTATAGACAGAGTTATCCATTTGGACAAAAGAGGCTCACAGAATAGGATCTCGTAGTCTCCTGAGTTGGTTACAATGTATTGGCTGTCGACGGACCAATCCAGGTGGGTGACAAAACTGGAGTGACCCTACGGAGGAAAAAAAGTAAAGAAAGCACAAAAATGTTAGTGTAATAGTAAAGAAAATAGAGGGATTTAATTTTCCATTAAAGGGATTGCCTTTCTTACTTACAGTGCATTTCCCCACACGGCTGTACTTCTTGCCATTCTCCATCACAGCATAGATGTAAACAAAGTTGTCATGGGAACCTACGGCTAGGAAGTTTCCGTCTAAGAGCAGGAGAGTTATTTTTTTGAGATTGGGGATGTAGGAGGTGGATAAGAATACTGTATAATCCTGTACCGTTTTGTTCAGACTTATTGGAGCCATTAAAAATGTGTATATTTAAGGTGGGATACACAGTATTATATTGTAAATGACAGTGTCTTGTACAGTACCTGGGGAGTACTTGATATTAGAGATTATCTCGTTGCCATCAGTGTGCATGAACACCAGGTCTCGGGTGTCAGCGTCCAGCACCAACCACCTACAGACACACAGACAGGATGAGGAAGTATACTGTAGGTGAGACCATTTGATAGTATCAGGGGAATGACACCATGTACTCAAATTCCATACCAAATCCTTCATCCTGTCTAAATGAATTGGGGACATGTGCCGTTAGCGTTTCATTGTCCAATAAGAGACGATTGGTAAGCCAATGTGTGAGGGTCTGAGGATGTACAGTACCTTCCTGTCATGGTGCCCACTGCCAGCACAGCTCCACTGGGGTGGAACCCTGCAGAGCGCCCTGGGTCCTGGGGAATGGAGGGAGACATGCAGGATCAGCAGGGCTGCATGGTGCACCATCACATACAAGACACTAAGTCTGGACACTTACTATGGACTGATGTAAATTCACTAAACAGCTAGATGTTGTTTCAGGTGCCTTTGTCATTTCAGCAGGACCAACTATGTCAAACTACAACTCTCTTCTTGAAGCTGGTGTATATTCAAGAGACTAGCTACAGAGAAGAGTCGGAAGATTGAGAACCTCGATGGTCTTGCTCCAGAGAGGCTGATGGGAGTTGGCGTCCCATAGGTGGACCTGCTTGTCCTGGCCACAAGTCACAAACTGCTCCATGGAAGGATGGATGTCCAGACCCCACAGCTCATCTGTGTGACCCTGAGAGATTAAGAGAGAAGGCAAGAGAGGTGAGATTTTGAGAAAGGGTATTGCGTGTGCAGAAAAAGCAAAATGGAGACAGTTGAGGAAGAATGGTAAGAGAGGAAGGGAGAGAAGAGAAATATGGGGGTTATAAAACAGATATATACTTCCTACTGATGCGTAGGAAATAACTAGTTACAGTGGAAATTGAGAGGTTGTGTACCTGTACTATAGGGTTGAGTGTTTCAGGGAAGGAGCCTGTAAGGATGGTGTTCTTGGTGGTCCCCACTAACAGCTCCCCCTGCTTCCCCTCAGTCACGGCTCTCACTGGCCCAAACGCCTCAGGCACCTGAGAGAGGACATACGACAGCAACAAGCATAAAACTATACATCTCATCTGTCATTCTCAAGTTGCATTACGAGTACCCAAAAGACACCTACACTACCGCTCAAAAGTTTGGGGTCACTAAGAAATGTCCTTGTTTTTGAACAGACCCCTCACAAGTCCTCAACTGGCAGCTTCATTAAATAGTACCCGCAAAACACCAGCCTCAACGTCACCAGCGAAGAGGCGAATCCAGGATGCTGGCCTTCTAGGCAGAGTTGCAAAGAAAAAGCCACATCTCAGACTGCCCAATAAAAAGAAAAGATTAAGATGGACAAAAGAACAGCCCACATCTGTAGTCCTCATGCCTCCTTGCAGCATGCCTAAGGCACGTTCACACAGATGAGCAGGGACCCTGGGCATCTTTCTTTTGGTGTTTTTCAGAGTCAGTAGAAAGGCCACTTTAGTGTCCTAAGTTTTCACAACTGTGACCTTAATTGCCTACTGTCTGTAAGCTGCTAGTGTCTTAACGACCGTTCCACAGGTGCATGTTAATTAACTGTTTATTGTTCATTGAACAAGCATGGGAAACAGTGTTTAAACCCTTTACGATGAAGATCTGTGAAGTTACTTGGATTTTTACGAATTATCTTTGAAAGACAGGGTCCTGAAAAAGGGACATTTCTTTTTTTGCCAAGTTTAGTTAACAAACACTTGGTCTTTGTAACCGTCATGTGCTAAGGAAACAGTCAAGGGAAGTGATGACCTCAGCAGTCTGGATTTTGGCTCATATAGAGTACAGCATGTCCTTATCTGCATAAGGTTTACTCATCCACACCCTCTTCCCTCACCTCCATCTCACTCTGCTTGTTATAGTCGTGGTCCCAGAGCACCATCCTGCGGTCCTTCCCTCCGCCGGACACCAGTGTACCATCCTTCAGCACACACAGGGAGAAGATCCCGCCCTCGTGGGCCCTCGCCACCACCTGGCTGATCCGGTTCCCACCTGTCAATCACAAACCGCTGTCAAATAATATGCTTCAAGGAGGGACGTTTGTGGACTTGTGTGATTGGTACTTTATTCTTAATAAATTGCTTTCATGAAAGTAATGAAATGGATGTGTGAATTGAATGACTGGTTGCAGAGCACTAAGTTACAGTGGCTGAAAAGGCGATTGTCTTCAAACAGACCTTTGGCCCAGACGTAGATGTTCCCACTGGAGTCTCCTGTGATGGTGTCTCCGTTCTCAGCAAAGGCCACACACAGCACGTACTTGGGCTTCTCGTTTTTCTGGGAGAAAAGGTTTAACAGTTCTGTTATAATTCAATAATTACTTTGTGTACACAATATAATATTATTTTACAGTTATCAGTTGTAACAGGAAACAGAAGTTAACAGTTGTATTTCGGTCATCCACATACCTCAAACAGCCCCTGGCGCTTGGTGAGAGTGTTTCCGTCCATGGTCCAGAAGTTCAAGTGGGACTTCCCACAGGTGACGATCAGGTTGGCGTCCATGGGGTGGAAGGTTGCGGCCAGCACTGAGTCATTGGAGCACTGAAGGGGATGAGGGGAGACAATGGTGACTGACAATGGTGACTGACCGCACCACAGACTACAACCCTTACTCATACCCAGGCCTACACTGCTGACGCCTTCACTTCTCTTTATTTATGATAAGTGATCAATCAAGACTAGTCTTTATTGCAGTGATACACCATGAAATACTAAGGAAAGCAGCTCCCCTCATGCATACTGTAGTATATGTAGTCTGAGGATTCATCACCTTCACATCCGCCAGCTGCTTCTCCTTCTGCCAGTTCCACACAGACAGGGTGTGGTCATTGGCATCGTCGACGGCACAGAGATGAGCACCACCATTCTGTTGAAGCACAGGTATTTGTCAGCACTACATACATAACATTAATACACACACACTCTCATGTAAATAAATGGCTCTATTTGTTTCAGACAATTTATGGATATTTAACATATAAAAGGTGCATTCGAAAAGTATTCAGACCTTGACTTTTCCCACATTTTTACATTAAAGCCTTATTCTAAAATTGATTAAATTATCCCCCCCCCCCCCCCCCCCCCAATCTACACACAATACCCCGTAATGACAATGTGAAACAGGTTTTTAGAAATGTGTGCAGATTTATTAAAAACAAAAATATCACATTCACATAAGTATTCAGACCCTTTGCTATGAGACTCAAAATTAAGCTCAGGTGCATCCGGTTTCCAATGATTATTCTTGAGATGTTTCGACAACTTGGAGTCCACCTGTGGTGAATACAATTGGTTGGACATGATTTAGAAAGGCACACACTTGTCTATATAAGGTCCCACAGTTGACAGTGCATGTCAGAGCAAAAACCAAGTCATGATGTTGAAGGAATTGTCCGTAGAGCTCCGAGACAGGATTGTGTCGAGGCACAGATCTGGGGAAGGGTACCAAAAAATGTCTGCAGCATTGAAGGTCCCCAAGAACACAGTGGCCACCATCATTCTTAAATGGAAGTAGTAATCAGGCCTTTATGGTAGAGTGGCCAGACGGAAGCCACTCCTCAGTAAAAGGCACATGACAGCCCACTTGGAGATTGCCAAAAGGCACCTGAAGACTCTCAGACCATGGGAAACAAGATTCTCTGGTCTGATGAAACCAAGATTGAATTATTTGGCCTTAATGCCAAGTGTCACATCTGGAGGAAACCTGGCACCATCACTACGGCAAGGCATGGTGGTGGCAGCATCATGCAGTGGGGATGTTTTTCAGGGAGTGGGAGACTAGTCAGGATCGAGGGAAAGATGAACAGAGAAAAGTACAGAGAGATCCTTGATGAAAACCTGTTCCAGTGCTCAGACAGAGGCGACGGTTCACCTTCCAACAGGACAACGACCCTAAGCACGCAGGAGTGGCTTCGGGACAAGTCTCTGAATGTCCTTGAGTGACAGCCAGAGCTCAGGTTTGAACATCTCTGGAGAGACCTGAAAATAGCTGTGCAGCGACACACCACATCCAACCTGACAGAGCTTGAGAGGATCTGCAGAGAAGAATGGAAGAAACTCGAAGCTTGTAGCGTCATACCCAAGAAGACTCAAGGCTGTAATCGGTGCCAAAGGCTCTTCAACAAAGTATTGAGTAAAGGGTCTGAATACTTATGTAAATGTGATATCAATATATCTCAATATTTTATTTTAAATTTGCTAACATTTCTAATAACCTGTTTTTTCTTTGTCATTATGGGTTTTTGTGTGTAGATTGATGAGGAAAAAACGATTGAATCCATTTTAGAATAAGGCTGTAACGTAACAAAATGTGGAAAAAGTCAAAGGGTCTGAATGCATAGTATGCTGCCCTATTGTCATGGAACATGCTTTCAAAGTAATAATGAATGAATATGAATTACTTTCTCAAAGTTAGGTCTGTAATCACGTTGTGGAGTGCTTACCGACTTGGAGAAGGCCACACAGGTGACCGCCCGGTCAAACACGCCCATCCCGATGACATGCAGGGTATTGAGACTGACCGAATCCCACACACGCACATGAGGAGGCAACAGCTGACAGAGAGAGAGTGTGGGTGTGAGAGAAGGAAATTGAATACAGTGCTGTCATGTATTACAGTGAAATATATAAGATGGTCATAAGAGGACATAACAGGTCATTTCTTCAGAATGTGTTGATTTTAAATGTACCTTGCCCTCTAACAGCTGATAATGAAATTAAGGAAAGAGAGAGAAAGAGAGTGGGTCCGAGAGAGAGAAATTGGAAACACCGCAGTCATGTACATACTACTGTGAACCACAAGATGTCATTCCTTCAGAATAGAAGAAAAATGTTGATTTTTAAAATGTACCTTGCCATCTTTGGAGGTTCCAGCGACTTGTCCAGTGGCTATGGTGACCATGTCTGGATGGATGCCTAAGCTGCCAGGGAAGACGCACAGTGACAGTGTTGTGGTCGTAAAGCTAAGCTAACCTTTCCCACTGTCCTCTGGGGACTTCTTGTTTGTTTTTCAGTCTCTGTACTCAATGGCCTGTAATGCAGTCTACGTCAACTCATATATTCCACCCTTCATTAGTAAGTTAATAATACTTCAAAAAGCAAATAATGGGCCCTACAAACAAACACACTGGTATAAAAGGCCCTTGAAGAAGTATAAGTGTTGTGACGATACATAACTTTCATGAACGCATTTGCACATTTTGAAGGTAAATTCGACGTTATTATAGCCATACTGAAAACATTAGTCTACAATACAACTGAAAAAGTATGCTGGTCAGGCATATCAAAGAGTAGGCTGTAGCCCAACATGTATGAAAATGATACTGTGCAAGTAGGATATTACCATATACAGCCCAACCTTTGTTTGCACAGGAGACACTGCCTCAAACAGGACCTAATTTAAATAGAGTTAGTTTATCCTGAATCAATGTGTCATTCAAGGAAGATCTCTTTGCACAGTAAGCCTTGGAAAATTCAAATCTACCTTGCCCCGGTTTCAATCAAATGATAGCTGATGATTATCAGATGAAACTGTGAATGCCATACAGTGAGCAATCACATTTAGCAAAATGTATTCCAAATGAAACCTCTTGCCCTTTTGCGAAGCCTATCACGTGCATTGCGGCATCACCCTCTGCAGTGAAAGCTAAGGCTAAGAAGAAAAGGTAGATTTCCTGAAGAAAAGTTGTGCTTGCGCCAGTCAACCAAAGGTTATAGTAGTGGGAGATGCTGAACCAAGCACACTAACTAGCCTTACCATTTGACATCGTCGTTGTGGCCCAGGTAATGTCTCTGCTGCTGTTCCTCCACATTGTAGAGCACCACCACGGAGGCATTGAAGTAGACTATCTCCCCTGTGGGGAGCAGGTAGAGGTTGGAGCGGCAGTCTCTGCCCCTGTACCCATACCTGGACAACCGAGGGTTAAGGACCACAACAGTAATCCTGTCTGAACAACCATAGTGCTGAACAGTAGGAGGCTAATGCCATCTCAGAACTTATGGGAGGTAAGTACAATACAAACCAAAGACGTTACTCTCCAGGGGCCATAAAGTCAAACACAAGTGATCAACTATACAAAATAGTAAAGTGGTCATATATTCTTGTGTGACATCAGTAATGAAACACTGAAATGTCCTTTCTCAAAATGTGCATTATACTTCTATAGCCATTGTCCCAAACCATCTGGGGTGTAATCATTAGTCCAACCCTAACAAACTGAAAATGTGTAACAAAAACAAGTTTATATTGGAAAAATTCAGGTAGGTCTCTTCCTGTTTTGTTCTGTTTAGTTCCTAGTGAATACACCCCTGCATGCCTAGCAGCACTACTCTCTGTTTGTCAGTCACAGAAGGATACACCCACTGCAGTTTCAGCTTGTGCTCAGGCAGCGCCCCCTTGTGGTCCAGGCTGTAGCTGTCCCTCTTCTGGTCAGGCATGTGCATGGTGACTGGCCGACCCCTCAGGAACATCCTCACATAGCCATCCTCTGACACAGGAGAGGGGGCGAGATAAGAACATGAAGGTGAGGGATTTTTTAAATATTTATTTTTATGGTGAAACACTCTATACCGTTCCTTGCAAGCATGATAGCGTGTATGGTAGGTAGTGAAATGTAACAGCCTTTTGAACATAAGCACTCAAAGAAATTCTGTTCCCCCACCCATGTAAGAGGCAGGACTTGTGCATTGAATCACTGAAGCAAAACACAGTGAATTCAGAAAGTATTCAGACCCCTTAACTTTTCCCACGTTTTGTTATGGGTGGCAGGTAGCCTAGTGTTTAGAGCATTGGGCCAGTAGCCGAAAGGATGGTAGATTGAATCCCCGAGCTGACAAGGTAAAACTCTGTTGTTCTGCCCCTGAACAAGGCAGTTAACCCACTGTTCCTGGCTGTCATTGTAAATAAGAATTTGTTCTTAACTGACTTGCCTAGTTAAACAATATTAATTACGTCACAGCCTTATTCAAAATGGATTAAGAACAAAAAAAAACTCAATTTACACACAAAATACCCCATAAATGACAAAGCGAAAACAGGTTTAGAAATTGTTGCAAATGTATTGCAAATTTAAAAAGTATTTCAGACCCTTTATTCAGTACTTTGTTGAAGCACCTTTGGCAGCGAATACAGACTTGAGACTTCTTAGGTATGACACTACAAGCTTGGCACACCTGTATTTGGGGAGTTTCCCCCATTCTTCTCTACAGATACTCTCAAGCTCTGTCAGGTTGGATGGGGAGCGCCTGTCAGGTTGGATGGGGAGCGCCTGGTCTCTCCAGAGCTGTTCGATCGGGTTCCATTCCGGGGTCTGGATGGGCCAATCAAGGACATTCAGACACTTGTCCCAAAGCCTATCCTGCTTTGTCTTGGCAGTGTGCTTAGAGTCGTTGTCCTGTTGGAAGGTGAACCGTTGCCCCAGTCTGAGGTCCTAAGCAAGTTTTCATCAAGGATCTCGCTGTACTTTACTCCGTTCATCTTTCCCTCGATCGTGACTAGTCTCCCAGTCCCTGCCACTGAAAAACATCCCACAGCATAATGCTGCCACCACCATGTTTCACCGTAGGGATGGTGCCAGGTTGCCTCCAGACGTGACTCTTGGCATTCAGGCCAAAGAGTTCAATCTTGGTTTCATCAGACCAGAGAATCTTGTTTCTCATGGTCTGAGAGTCCTCTAGTTGCCTTTTGGCAAACTCCAAGCGGGCTGTAATGTGCCTTTACTGAGAAGTGGCTTCCATGTGGCCACCAGCATAAAGGCTTGATTGGTGGAGTGCTGCAGAGATGGTTGTCCTTCTGGAAGGTTCTCCCATCTCTACAGAAGAACTCTGGAGCTCTGTCACCTCCCTGACCAAGGCCCTTCTCCCCCAATGGCTCAGTTTGGCCGGGCGGCCAGCTCTAGGAAGAGTCTTGGTGGTTCCAAACAACTTCCATTTTAGAATGATGGAGGCCACTGTGTTCTTGGTGACCTTCAATGCGGCAGACATTTTTGGTACCCTTCCCCAGATTTGTGTCTCGACACAATCCTGTCTTGGAGCTCTACGGACAATTCCTTCGACCCCATGGCTTGGATTTTGCGCAGACATGCACTGTCAACTGTGGGGCCTTATATAGACAAGTGTGTGCCTTTCCAAATCATGTCCAATCAATTGAATTTACCACAGGTGGACTCTAAGTTGTCGAAACATCTCAAGGATGATGAATGGAAACAGAATGCACCTGAGCTCAATTTCAAGTCTCATTGCAAAGGGCCTGAATACTTATGTAAACATAGCTAAGATTTCTAAAAACCTGTTTTCGCTTTGTTATGATGAGGTATTGTGTGTAGATGGATAAAAAAAAGTGGAAACGGTCAAGTGGTCTGAATACTTTCCGAATGCACCGTATATAGCTTTAGTGCATGTCATTTCAAACTGTTCTAAAGCTTTGCAGATTTTTTTTTATTTCAGGCACTACAATTACTCAGGGTACCCCATAATACCGTCTCTCTTGGCTGACATGACATATAAAAACTAATTGCGGTTATGGTTTGCATTATAGTGCTGCGGCTGCTGTGAGTCAATTGAGCTCATTATCGGAGCAGTGTGCTGTCCTCTCTGGCTCTGACCATGCAGCTCTGCGGTCCCTAATCATTTACCCAAGCACTCAGAGGACAAGGGAAAATGCAGGTAATTGGCTTGTTAAAAATGAATACAGCCCCCAACAATAACAGACAGGCTATTGGTTGTTGTTTATTGGACATGTTCATTCTTTACTTCAGTGCTCCTGTTTCATGGATTTCCGTGTAGTAACCTGGGCAATGCTTATTTGTTATGGGGCGGCAGGTAGCCTAGTGGTTAGAGCGTTGGACTAGTAACCGAAAGGTTGCTAGATCGAATCCCCGAGCTGACAAGGTAAAAATCTGTCGTTCTGCCCCTGAACAAGGCAGTTAACCTACTCCTAGGCCGTCATTGTAAATAAGAATTTGTTCTTAAGTGACTTGCCTAGTTAAATTAAAGTTACATAAAAAATTAAAATGCTCAGTGCCTGGAAATTATGTTTTTGTTTGCATATAATGAATTATCTTGCTAGGTACACTGTATTCTTTAGTCAAACTGTGAGGTATAAAAAGGGTGCCGAGTATGGTAAAGGAATCACTCACACGCACGCCTGTGGCTGTGCTAAGACGTACCTGCATTGACAGCGCATTCTTTGCTGAAACAGAAAAAAAGAGAAAAGAACAGATATCAGTGGATTGTTATACACATCAAGGTGACTGTTAAAACAGTGTGAGCAGTCGACGTTCCTGAGATGCAGTTTAACTCATGGTGTTGCTGCAATGGACTAAATTATTCAGTGACCTCATCCTTTATTCCTGACCGCCTACTTTTTATTTATCTACATTAGAATTACAGTAGAGCCCATTTACCAGCTCCACAATGCACGTTTAGCATTATTCAAATAGAGCTGCAAGATTAAAAGCAATAGTTCATACCGTAGCGCATATAGACAACATAACCATATTACATATAGTATTCACAGGCGCAAACAATGCGGAAGGGAAATTACTGTATTCATGATGTGTTAGGGGTAGCCGTAAATACAACTGGTGCCATGCCGAGAAATGAAAAACAAGGAGAGTTATTGTGAGAGAGAGAGAGTGGTAGAGAATTAAATACAGAGCAAGAGAGATACAGAGACGACACGACAGTCAATATCCTATAGAGTGGCCTCTCCAGCACCACCCTACAGCAGCTGAAAAGTAATGAGTTTCTGTCAAGGCCACTGACAGATTGCCGAGGTAGGACAGTTTGAGAGTACCATGGCAACACAGTCACAGGAGTGATGATAAGCAAGATAAGAGAGACTCTAGGAGAAACAATCCCTCTCAGTTTGTAGGGAACATGAATTGCATGAAATAGCCATGAAGGCCATCTTAACCATCTGAAAGTATAGTGCAGTAGGTTTTTCAGTATGGAGGGAGACTGTGTATACAATTACAATACTACTGAAGATTGTTCTTTGACAGCTTGCTTTATTCATTCTTGCTATTCAAACTGAAAATGTATTGTAGTACATTCGGGACAATAAAAAAAAGTTTGGATACTCGCAAGGCACAACACACAACAGGGACCAAATTTGGTCAACAGACTGAGGACATAAAAGGGTGAAGTAAACAGTGAGGATTTTATATTTCTGTCCTTGGCAGAGCATTCATCCACTACAGTGTATTACATCTGGAGACTGGTTGTTTGTGGGGCAACCAGAGACAGCCGGGGAAGGGCTCTCTTTAAAGTGGCCAAGAAAATACCTGTTTGTCTCCCTGCCTGCTGCTTTCAAAAAGAGGAGAGGCCCTGTTGTGTCCAATGAGAGACACTGAAAGATCCAAAGCCACAAAGGCATTTACTTCGGAATTATTCATGATCCGTGTGTTTCTTTTCAAATCATTAAAACAAGTAGCAATCTGCAGCATTTTGTACAAGATAGTTACTTATTATGTTGAATTCTTTGAAGTAAGTACCAGAAAATACTCTATCGCCTAGCATCATTATCGAGTAAATTCCAGGTGCTACTGCAACACAGAGAACACATCCAGAACGGCCTTCTGTACAGATTGTTGTAGCGTTACATCATTTTGAATAGACTTCACAAAGAGCAAGACTACATTCCGCATGGAAAACGAGAGGACATGGAACGTGTGATACGATTGTGTTGTCTCAATTAGTAAAATACATGCATGTTGGAGTCTGTACTGATGTGGCCCTGTCCGGGGGTATCATCGGATGGGGCCACAGTGTCTTCTGATCCCTCCTGTCTCAGCCTCCAGTATTTATGCTGCAGTAGTTTATGTGTCGGGGGGCTAGGGTCAGTCTGTTACATCTGGAGCATTTCTCTTGTCTTATCCGGTGTCCTGTGTGAATTTAAATATGCTCTCTCTAATTCTCTCTTTCTGTCTTTCTCTCGGAGGACCTGAGCCCTAGGACCATGCCTCAGGACTACCTGGTATGATGACTCCTTGCTGTCCCCAGTCCACCTGGCCGTGCTGCTGCTCCAGTTTCAACTGTTCTGCCTGCGGCTATGGAACCCTGACCTGTGCACCGGACGTGCTTGTTGCACCCTCGACAACTACTATGATTATTATTATTTGACCATGCTGGTCATTTATGAACATTTTAACATTTTAACATCTTGACCATGTTCTGTTATAATATCCACCCTGCACAGCCAGAAGAGGACTGGCCACCCCTCATAGCCTGGTTCCTCTCTAGGTTTCTTCCTAGGTTTTTGGCCTTTCTAGGGAGTTTTTCCTAGGGAGTTTTTCCTAGCCACCGTGCTTCTTTCACACGCTTTGCTTGCTGTTT
The DNA here is from genome assembly GCF_965601325.2 of Salmo salar. NCBI lineage: Eukaryota > Metazoa > Chordata > Actinopteri > Salmoniformes > Salmonidae > Salmo > Salmo salar. The sequence goes on from NC_138299.1 coordinate 123,337,859, forward strand.
GGGGTTTTAGGCTGGGTTTCTGTACAGCACTTTGAGATATCAGCTGATGTACGAAGGGCTATATAAAAATTTATTTGATTTGAACAGTTGTCTAGCATAAAGCAAACAGAAATTGTGGCCAATAATGTAGTGGTCTTGCAGTTTGAGTCTTTCAGGCAATTACTGGATGGTGTTGCAGCAGCGGGGAGAGTGGTTTTAGTCAAGATCCTGTGCACTCAGACAATACGGCTGAGATTTTCAGAGCAAATTAATGCTAGGCACTCAGTGAGCTGTGTTATCCCAGCAGCGAAGTGATTGAGAGCCTACTGTATCAAACACTGTATGACAAGTCAGCATAGAGAGATAGAAAAGTGGTCAAACAGGATATCATGAGCTCTTCCTCAACCAGTATTTGCATGCGTTCAGACCCCTGAATCAAATTTGCCATTCAAATACATTCAATCTGTTCCTCGTCCTCAGGCTCAGCTATACCATCGAGCCAGTCTGCAATCAGGGTGCGTCAGTCGATATGTTTAATGCACGTGGATGAGCAAAAGTGCTAATCAATAGTCATTCTGCAGAGCAAGAGGAATCAGTAATCCAAACCAGCCACACACGATCACAATGAAACTGAAACATTGCAACAGCGAGGGGGGAATGTTAAAAGTAAGCCCCTCTCTGTCATAGAAAATCAAGCCCATGTGGGAAAAACGCCCATTCTTTTTGGTTTGTTGACTCACACACCCGTAATGTAATTAGGATCTGCCCAAAACTGGAACGGGACAGCGCTCCCACTAGCCTATTCATAGACGCCAACTCTAGTGTCTATTCACAAAGGTATCTTCCGATCAGGGGGTTTAGTTAAGAGCCCTGATCCTCTGTCAACGTTGACACGCATCGCTTGCGATACAGTTTTGGTAACAAAAGGACCTTATATATGCTATATCAGCGAAAAAATAATAATTTTTAAAAAAGGTCGAATTACTACACACTTTTATAGGGTCACCACGCACCCATACTTCCATGTTACAGCACTCGTTTACAGAAAACAGAGGGAAGACACCTGTGCTAAATCAACTATCTGCGTCTCTGAACACCTGTGTGTAAACAGAAGACAGACAAAACGTGTTGTCACTGAAAAATACTGTCAGCTGCAACTGTGTTAAAACCGGTTCAAACAGTGTACAGTGAGTGTTTTGTGAAATAATTTTGAGGTTATATTAAAGTAGAGGTATTTATGATTCTAGAACCGTAACGCAATTGAGAATCGATTCACGTCTAGATGGAGTATTTGGTTGTTTTGGCTTCGAGCCAATTCACCCTTTAAACAGAACATGTAAGGTCCTTGGACTAAGGAGTACTGTTAGGCTCCTTTAGTCCAATATTAAGCTAACCTGGGACCATGTGAACTACAATCCCTACACTGTTAATGTTTAGTAACGTTAATAATCCTCGCTTGCAATACGGTTTTGGAAACATAAAGCCCTCTACTTTCACATCACATTAAAATAATTTCACAAATGCAAAATATATACTTATTGTACACTGTTTTAACACAGTTGCAGCCTATAGTATTTTTCAGTTACAACCCTTTTCTGGCGTACTTTTTCCGTTACACACAGGTGTTCGGAGCGTGCTAGAAAGCAAATTAGCACAGGTGGTCGCCTCTTTCTTCCGTTTGTCTTCAGTAATCAGCGCTGTAACATGGAAATATGGTAACCATAACCCTAACCTTATAAAAGGTGTGTATCAATTTAACTTTAAGCTTTTTTGAAAATAATTTGTTGCCGATATGAAAGATAAGGTACTTTATGCTTCCAAAACCATACCGCAACAATATGCATTTAGACCAAACGTTGTGGCTCTTAAAGCGCCAATATGTTACTTTTTGGGTGACCTGACCAAATTCCTATAGAAATGTGAGTTATAGATCCTTCACTCATTGAAAGCAAGTCTAAGAAGATATGTTCTCTGTGCAAACTATTCGTTTTTTTTCTACCAGGAAATGGCAGAGTGATTTCTGCATATTGCACCTTTAACAGTTTGTTGTAAATCACAATTGACCTTTGTTCTGTGCTGCCCCTCCCAAACCCCACTGAAAATAAAACCATCAAAAGGTCTGCATGACCACAATTTAAAAAAAAGTTACTGCTTCCTGTTGGAAAAAACGATCCATCCACTCAAAATGGCTTTTTAAACAATCTCCTTCCTAACTGAAGACTGTTTAAGTATAAAGCATTCCTTTACCTGGGTGATCTCTTCATGGTAACTTTTCCGTTAGGTAACAGCACAGTGTTGGCAAGGTGGTTCACAAAACAGAACCCTGTCGACAACTAACAGGCTTCCTTGTTGATTCAGTTAACTTTACTGGGCACTTTTTCCACCAATGGGGAGGCACTTCCTTACTCTGCTGGACCTCCCCTCTGCTCGGTAACCACACCTCCTTTACCTACACCCCTGAAATTTGACACCCTCAGCAGAGCGAGCTCATTGAGGGAGGAGGGAGTGGACGAGTGACTGTATCCATCTGTCTTTCAAAGCTTAATAGCACCTCTATAAAACCAATCAGATATTGTTATCTACTATTCAAACAATGAGCAGGTGTGGGGTGTTTATGTTCGGTACAAGCAACCAACCATGCATTTGACTGTGAATACACTGTTCCATCTTCCTTTATTAATCGACTGCTGTGTTCACCATTACTTAGATGTATGTCAATAATGATGCTGTTAAATACAGTAACCTACATAACACTGGACTAAAATGATGGAAGTACATGTTAAAACACATCAGCAGATCTGTATTTCTATACGTATGTTGTCAACATAGAGAGATCATATCACCTCCCTCCCTGGCTGTCTCCTCTCCTCCCTAGACATTACACATACACGAGTCTAAATGATTCAAGCCAGTCTAACATACAGCGTGCATTCACATGCTCTCTCCACAGAAATACAACACCACGGTGTTACACAGCAATGCATCCGTGGTGCATTCCCACAAGTGTTTAATGATCCTTTGTCATCTGATCTGAACAGCGAGAGGTTAAAAACAACGATCGGTCTACTGATCAGAGTGTCCTAAATTGGACAACAACAAAACCACACCGAGACCTTGGGACCTCTACTGTCAGAATACAATGTCAGCCCGAGGAAGAGCTGGGAAGAACACAGACACACACCATATGTCACCTGTCTGATCAAAAAGGGAGAAAGAAAGGGTATTTACAGTATATCTGGCAAGGGAGGCAGATATGGCTGCTCAGTATGTGGCAAGCGGTCTTGATATTTTCCCCTGAGATCAGAGATGAGCTGTACACCCATTCTCAGATGTCGGGTCGACTGTACAGATGTATATGAGGTATGCACAGATGTATATTAGCACCGACGTAAGCTACGGCTACAGATGCCTTGTGGATAAAAGAGGGACATAGTTAAGTGTAACACTGAGCGGCCTAAGCATAAACGTACAGTATGTGAGAATGCAGTGCTAAGGTGCTCCCTGCTTTGGTCTTCTCTAGCCAATGACTACATCATTGTCAGTCAGAGGGGTTGCTTGGCTGCACACCATGATCTCTCATTTAGCCAGAAAGAGCAGGAGTGATTGCTGTGTCAGTGTTTCGAGGTTTAGCTGAGTCAGTGTCTGTGTTGAGAGGGTTAGCGGTGTCTGTGCTTGTTTCAAACTGTCACCTGCTCCTGCCACATGCGGAGCTGCTGGATGAGGTGGTTCTGCTTCTGCTGTCAGACACCGTCTCTCTCCTGGCCGTGGAGAGGCGCTCCGTCGACATGCTCTTCCTGGTGGGGGAGGATAGGTGAGAGGGGGAAGAAGGAAGAGGAAAAAGATGAGGTGGAAAGAGGGGGAGGGTGAAGAGTGAACCAGGGTATTGAGAGGGATATGAAAGGCAAGAAATGTCCCCAGTCATTAGTTTGCAGTGCCTACTCTACAGTAGATGCAATGCCACACTGCCACCCTAAGGTTGAGTTTGGAAATGCACATTAGAAGTATACCAAGAAAAACAGTATTAGATCCACACATTCGGACAATGTCTTACCTTTTGATTGACAGCGACACTTCCTTTTTGGGAGAAGAGGGGGAGGAAGGGTATCCCCCCATACGTTTCTGCTGGACATAACCATTGCTGAGAGTGAGAGGCTTGGATGGTAAGGCTTGCAGGAGTTGGCGCACTGGCATCAAGAGGGAGAGAAGAATGGTTCAGTAAACAGATGTATGTTATTGAAGTTTTTCAATCAACACTGCAAATTCTTACCAAAGACTAAATACAGTACATGGTTTATCTCCATTGCAAGTCTCATCTTTAAATACATGTAAAAAATATATATAGTTTCCTGATCTTTCTTATATCAAACTTCCTTTAGATTTAAAAAATAATTTTTATTATCTGTTTATCCATGTATGAAGCTGTTATTCAATGCGTTTCTATGGGCCAAATTAAATGCTTAAATCAACAAATGTTTATATATATTTTTTGATACCTTAAGCTGATTCCAAATCACATAGCCAAATGATCCTTGGTATGACCATCTAAAAACAATTCCCCCTGGCTGGCAACCAACACTCTCCACGCCTTGTGCATCAGGTTTATAATGCAACATCCTCAGTAGAAGTAGCCTCACATATCAAGCTTCTAGACTCTCCTATTACAGCTAATACAGTTGAAATCGGAAGTTTACATACACCTTAGCCAAACACTTTTAAACTCAGTTTTTCACAATTCCTGACATTTAATCCAAGTAAAAATACCCTGACTTAGGTCAGTTAGGATCACCACTTTATTTTAAGAATGTGAAATGTCAGAATAATAGTACAGAGAATGATTTATTTCAGCTTTTATTTCTTTCATCACATTCCTAGTGGGTCAGAAGTTTACATACACTCAATTAGTATTTGGTAGCATTGCCTTTAAATGGTTTAACTTGGGTCAAACGTTTCAGGTAGCCTTCCACAAGCTTCCCACAATAAGTTGGGTGAATTTTGGCCCATTCCTCCTGACAGAGCTGGTGTAACTGAGTCAGGTTTGTAGACCTCCTTGCTCGCACACACTTTTTCAGTTCTGCCCACAAATTTTCATTAGGATTGAGGTCAGGGCTTTGTGATGGCCACTCCAATACCTTGACTTTGTTGTCCTTAAGCCATTTTGCCACAACTTTGGAAGTATGCTTGGGGTCATTATCCATTTGGAAGGCCCCATTTGCGACCAAGCTTTAACTTCCTGACTGATGTCTTGAGATCATGTTGTTTCAATATATCCACATAATTTTCCTTCCTCATGATGCCATCCATTTTGTGAAGTGCACCAGTCCCTCCTGCAGCAAAGCACCCCCACAACATGATGCTGCCACCCCCGTGCTTCACGGTTGGGATGGTGTTCTTAGGCTTGCAAGTCTCCACCAAAAAGGAACTTTGACTATACAACTTTGACTATACAAGAAAGAATATATCACATATGGAAAGTGAAAAAATAAACAGCATTTGTAGTTGGTCCCTTTAATTTAACAATTTCTCCACAGAGGGTTAGTTTTCATTATGACCAAACAGTTCTATTTTTGTTTCATCAGACCAGGGGACATTTCTCCAAAAAGTACTATCTTTGTCCCCATGTGCAGTTGCAAACCGTAGTCTGGCTATTTTATGGTGGTTTTGGAGCAGTGGCTTCTTCCTTGCTGAGCGGCCTTTCAGGTTATGTCGATATAGGACTCGTTTTACTGTGGATATAGATACTTCTGTACCCGTTTCCTCCAGCATCTTCACAAGGTCCTTTGCTGTTGTTCTGGGATTGATTTGCACTTTTCGCACCAAAGTACATTCATCTCTAGGAGACAGAACCCGTCTCCTTCCTGAGCGGTATGACAGCTGCGTGGTCCCATGATGTTTATACTTGCGTAGTATTGTTTGTACAGATGAACATGGTACCTTCAGGCATTTGGAAATTGCTGCCAAGGATGAACCAGACATGTGGAGGTCTACAATTGTTTTTCTGAGGTCTTGGCTGATTTCTTTTGATTTTCCCATGATGTCAAGCAAAGAGGCACTGAGTTTGAAGGTAGGCCTTGAAATACATCCACAGGTACACCTCCAATTGACTCAAATTATGTCAATTAGCCTATCAGAAGCTTCTAAAGCCATGACATCATTTTCTGGAATGTTCCAAGCTGGTTTAAGGCACAGTCAACTTAGTGTATGTAAACTTCTTACCCACTGGAATTGTGATACAGTGAATTATAAGTGAAATAATCTGTCTGTAAACAATTGTTGGAAAAACGACTTGTGTCATGCGCAAAGTAGATGTCCTAACCGACATGCCAAAACTATAGTTTGTTAACAAGAAATGTGTGGAGTGATTGCAAAACAAGTTTTAATGACTCCAACCTAAGTGTATGTAAACTTCTGACTTCAACTGTATGTCGACGAGACTACGATGGTCTAACGTGGTCCCAGCCTCCTAGCTCCCCAGCCCCTCACTCTTGGTGGGTGCGGCCACGGTAGGCCTCCTCCCCCCAGCTCCGGCCACAGGCTGGGTCAGCTCCTCACAGTAACCCAGTCTGCGCAGCGCATCGGCTAGTTCAGCCTTCAGCAACTGGAGCTCATCCTCCTGCAACTGGACACGCTGCTCCAGGTGGGACAGGCGGTCGTCCACGTCCATGGTGCTGCCCGAAGACACGTTGTCATCTGGGAGATAGGGAGAGAGAGTGGGGGAAATGGGGAGGGAGAGAGAGAGAGCGGGAGAAGGAAAAACGGACAGAATGACAGATAAGAGATGGTGTCAGGAACATGGAACAAAGGTGTTTTGTTGTTCACCTAGTGCAGTAGCAGGAATTTGCATAATTCTCCAAACTTTGTGTTTGTTTTTGCTAATAAAGATTACACTAGGCTACTTCCTTGACAAACAATATGTTGGTCTTAGATTCCTACACCAAAAATGACAGTGCTGGGGTTTCTGACAGAGATGAAAAGCTGTATTTGCTTGAAACAAAATTGAGGCCAACCCCGTTTTGAAGATTTTTTCTCTACATCACTGAAGAATAGCGGAGGTGCATAAAGATGATGGCCCCCATGCACTTAACACAAATGCCTCGGTTGCTAAGTTAACTGTATTGTACATTGGCCTCCTTTACTCTTTTGTGTGTTGTCATTAGCACATTATACCTGGGTACCCCAGTTGTAGCTCCAAGACACCGGCAATTTGAAAAAGTATATTGTGCTGATTCATTAGCGCGTTGAACCATGTCGCGCACCGTACTTTAAAATCTAATTGAATAGTGGTAAAACAATGACGTCATTTCTGAATTACTACATCTTCATGCACCTTCGCCATTGTGTGATGCTAGATAGACCCTAACCCCTCGTCCTTCACTGGGATGACATTGTTTGGCTGTCCAATTTAATCCTCTGTTTCAGCTCCAATGCTTAACTGTGCAATATCAGATAGGATGCCCTGTAACTGAAAGGTCTGACAATGTTTTCAAATGTCTTTCAACAAAACAATGCTGTTAAATCAGATTTTGTGACAATGCAACAGCATGCTGTACATACAGTATAATGCTGAGTTGACGACTGTTTGTTAGTTGATAACATTCCCGTATTCGTTATCATCATATGCCATTCAAATGACCAAGAGCCATTTATTTGCATACGACAATTCTACCTGGACTAATATGCATCTCTATCATGCAGTACTACCAACATGATTTCTGAGTATAATGCAAACTCTGACTGACATGCCTATTTACTCTGCCTGTCAGACCCAGTGGAACCAATGATCTCATCTCTCAGTCAGAAATATTGTGGAACAACACACATATTCAAAATTGGGCAGAGTGGAGAGTTTGACTTTAAAAATCCCAACATCTGTAAGAGGTTTTTATTCAGCAGGAGGGGAAATGAAAGAACATGTCAAACTGGATACTCCGACATGACAAATACCTATTGGATTTTATGGGGACTTAGGTATCGTTTTTCATTAGGGAAATAACCAGCAAGATTCTTTTCCCAAATTGAATTACTTGGCTGATGCTGTCAATTAACCATGGCGTGCTTTATAACCTTGGTCACAATTTGAAATCTGCTGAATAAAGCATTGATAAGATTTCAAATCGCCTCTGCAGCAAATGTAAATAACACTGCAAGTTACAAAACAACCACAGCTATGGAGCTTTACTCCACCCATCCCCATGTCACAAACTAAAAACACCTAATTGAAACGTTTCTGGTAATGAATTAAGTGTGATCATTCATTCATTTAAACCTACCTAATTATTCAACAATGAGTCCACATCAACACCATCACATTACTTTGTTAATGAAACAGCCTTCCCCCCCTCGCACTTTACACACAGTAGCTGTCCGACAGACTGCAGGCTTATGATGCATACTCAATAACTTTCTCTTTACTGCCTCCACCAGATGACACAGCACAGGCAAAGGACAGCTACAGCTAGCACAGTTAAAGCAGGTGGCCTCAGTGTTACAAATGCATGGCTACTAATGATATAATATGAAAATGAGGAAATGGGGAGAGGAGAGAGGGAATGGGAGGGGAAGAGGGAAGATTAGCAATATGGCATAAGGTGGAGAGGGATGAGACCCTGTGTGATGCGAGAGGACAATGGAGGTCGGGGGCGAAACCAAAGCCTGCTGAAATATTCATAGGGCTCTGGGCTCTGCTTGCTTTCCCTTACCTGTCATGCTCAGTCACTCAGCCAGCCAGCCAGTCACTCCGTCAGACAGCCTGCTCTCCTCTCCTTAGCTCTCTTGGGGGCTCCCAGGATGCCAAGTCTGGGCTTCTTTCTTATGTAGGGTTTTCCCCTCCTCTCCTCTACAGCCAGTGCCTGTTCTGCCTCCCTCTTCCTGGACCAACACTCCCCCCCCTTATTCTCCTCCTCCTCCCTAGTGGTACGTGCAGCTCACAAAGAGACAGGCGAGTCACAGTTTGTAACAGGACACTGCTCCCTGCAGCCCTGCCTCCACAGCGGCAGCAGCAGTGGGATGCAGCCGGAGGCTGGCTTGGCTGGGGGCCAGACCTATACTCTGCTGCAGAAACAGCCAGGCACTACCAGGAAGTGAGACTGCAGTGGGTGGGATCCGAGTCTCCTCCATTCATGACTGTTACGCACGCCTCTAGAAAGAGGGAACGCAACACCCTGCTACAACTCAACTCTCCTTGTTGTGAATAAGGTAGGGAAGTGTAGGTGTGAACAAGTATGACGAATAGGCAGAGAATACCGTTAACAGGGAATTTATTCCTTCACGTGGTAAGGTTTGGGAAAAAGGGGCTTCTTTCTTCCGCTTCCAGTTGAAACTGTATAGAACGGACATCCCTTCTGGCATCACCAGTTGACAGTGGGGAGAGCGGATCAAAACGGGGCAATGTGGCTGGAGCTTTAGCCTCGCCTTCGGTCTCAGAAACCGACGGGCTTACAGGAGCAGCAACATCCCCTACACGGGTAGTAGGTTCAGGCAGCGGTAACACAAGCACCTCCTCTTCTAACAATACATTTAACACTAGTTTCTTAACCTCCGCCTTAACTAAATTGTGCGAAATAGACAATGAATAATGGTCAGCCAAGGTCATTAAATCCCTTTTACGACACTTATTAAACACCTCCCACGACGGGTTATCCAAAAAGGATTGTACATCAAAAGTAGCCATTGTAAACTACTACACCAAACACAAGAGCCAACAAATAGCTAATGCTATGACGCTCAACACTGAACTAACCACAAACTAAACTAGTCACCCATACTCACAAATCACAGAAAGCTCAGTGCAGCAGGGTCCGGGGGGTTTTAATGGGATCCCGGATGAGCCCCCATTATGTTACGCACGCCTCTAGAAAGAGGGAACGCAACACCCTGCTACAACTCAACTCTCCTTGTTGTGAATAAGGTAGGGAAGTGTAGGTGTGAACAAGTATGACGAATAGGCAGAGAATACCGTTAACAGGGAATTTATTCCTTCACGTGGTAAGGTTTGGGAAAAAGGGGCTGGACGGAACCAAAGCAAAGAAAGTAAATATCAAAGCCCCCTCTCCTACCTTACCTGACTACCCACTACTTACCTATCTAGCACCACCTGGTGCACTAACCAAAATACAGGGGAGGGTCCGCCCAGGTCTTTCCTAGTGTGCATAGACAGCAAACTACTACGGGTATATGTATGCCCGCGGGCCTCTTGCCTAAGCACTCCCTAGGTGCCTTCCCCTTCCCCCCTGGGAACAAATGAAACAGAATTACACAAATGTAAGTCAATAATCAAAACACTGCATCCTATTGACACACACAACCAATCAGCTCCCTCAGCAACAACGGACACAGTACATACCAAAATTCTTGGAAACAACCTACATGCTATAACCCTCAGCCATTAGCCTCGTCTCTCAGCAATCATCTCCCTTCTGAGCAACAGAACTGGGGCTTATATAGCTTCAGAAGAAGTTAGTAATTGGAGACAGCTGCGTCCTGATGAGGGGGCGGGGTCAGCTCTCCAAACAATCAATGTTGATTGCCCAATCAGCTGCTCGTTGAGAACTTCAGGAATCCATCTCCTGAAATACATACATGATAATACACAAACCACAACAGAAACTGGGGAACGTAACAATGACACACAAACACACTCACTCACTAACACACAGATACATGTGTATGTGCTCACATCAGCCACACCATGGCATGGCTGGAATCATACTGTACATAATATCAATGACAGAATGAGAGACACAATTTAGCCCCCTGCCTTCATCTCCAAGGAAGTCACTGAGGTCTTCTCTATCAATAACACACACACACACCACTGGGACCAACATCTACATGAGTAACAATGTGAGTGAACCCTAGAGAGGGGATCCCACTACCAGCTGTCACACCATGAAAGTGGTTAAGACACCTGAACGCTGACCTGCTGACCTGTCTGAGATTTCCAAATATATGAGCCATTGTTGTGGCACGCCATCTGAGTCAGTCAATAAGACAAATGGGCCAGATGGTCACAAGTTAAAAGTACATTTACCTTTGCAAGCCTTTTTACCTTCTATTGTTCGCATTCATAATAAATCAATAGCTTGTTGCGGGATAAAATACACCTGTACACTCAATTGCTATCTCAGCTGTTGAAGTGCTTAACCTCTAGTGACACTACGAGCTAAATCGTCAGCACCAGACCATTCAGAGTCCAGACTCGAGCTTTGGTCACACACACACACACACACACACACACACACACACACACACACACACACACACACACACACACACACACACACACACACACACACACACACACACACACACACACACACACACACACACACACACACACACACACAGCAACCAGTAAAGAAGCTGGTCAACCCTGACCAAGATGGCTCCAAAGCCAATTCAACCTCCTTTTGGCAGAGGAGCTGAGCTGCTCCCCTCTGTATTCCACCGTCTGGGGTGATCCGCAGCCTGGAACAGATCCTAAGTCTGCAGCACATCCAGGCTACCCAAATAGCACATTAGCACAAGTTGTGGGAACATGCGTTTTTGGTTTCACATTGGTTGTAGGAACGAAGCCATACGTTTCATAACCTGGTAAAACTAAACTTTTAAAAATGTTCTGAGAACAGAAGTGATCATTTTGAATGTTTTGGGAACGTTCATTTTTAGGTTGCAGTGAGGTTCTGACAACGTTTTACTCTGGATCCTTCATTTCACTGCACCTATGTGACAATAAAACATAATGTATGTGACACTGTTTTGAAATTTTTTTTGGGGGGGGGGGGGTTATTAATGATTATTTTGAGGTTTTTGAATAACTTCTTTAAAACTTTCACTGAATGTTTTAATAAGAGACTTTAAATAACATTTACAGCTTATTTTTGGTAAACTTTTTGGAACTTCGAGCACAAATAGGACACATGGAAATTGGAGATATAACTTTGAAAGCATCATAACGGCTGTATTTCTGTATGTTGAAAGTTACATATCTTGAAAACTTGATTGCCAACATGCAAAACATTTTGGGACTATATCAACAATGGACTAACCCTAGCCACAACCAGATTCAAAGTCTAAGAGCTTTCCACACCTGGATTGTGTAACATTTGCCCATTATCCTTTTCAAAATTCTTCAGCCTCTGCCAAATTGGTCGTTGATCATTGCTTGACAACAATTTTCAAGTGGCGCCATAGATTTTCAACCAGATTTAAGTCAAAACTGTAACTCGACCACTCAGGAACATTCAATGTCTTCTTGGTAAGCAACTCCAGTGTAGATTTGGCCTTGTGTTTTATGTTATTGTCCTGCTGAAAGGTGAATTGATCTCCCAGTGTCTGGCAGACTGAACCAGGTTTTCCTCTAGGATTTTGCCTGTGCATAGCTCCATTACGTTTCCTTTTTATCCTGCAAAACTCCTCAGCCCTTAACAATTACAAGTACACTTCCGGTCCAAAGTTTTAAAACACCTACTCATTCAAGGGTTTTTCTTTATTTTTTACATTGTAGAATAATAGTGAAGACATCAAAACTATGAAATAACACATATGGAATCATGTAGTAACCAAAAAAGTGTTAAACAAATCAAAATTATGCTATATTTGAGATTCTTCAAATAGCCACCCTTTGCCTCGATGACAGCTTTGCACACGCTTGGCATTCTCTCAATCAGCTTCATGAGGTAGTCACCTGGAATGCATTTGAATTAACAGGTGTGCCTTTTTAAAAGTTAATTTGTGGAATTTCTTTCCTCTTAGCCTCTCTGGTCTAGGCGGGACGAATTCGTCCCACCTACGCAACAGCCAGTGTAATCCAGTGGCGCGATTTTCAAATACCTTAAAAATCCTATTACTTCAATTTCTCAAACATATGACTATTTTACAGCTATTTAAAGACAAGACTCTCGTTAATCTAACCACACTGTCCGATTTCAAAAAGGCTTTACAACGAAAGCAAAACATTAGATTATGTCAGCAGAGTACCCAGCCAGAAATAATCAAGACACCAATTTTTCAAGCTAGCATATAATGTCACAAAAACCCAGAAGACAGCTAAATGCAGCACTAACCTTTGATGATCTTCATCAGATGACAACCCTAGGACATTATGTTATACTATACATGCATGTTTTGTTCAATCAAGTTCATATTTATATCAAAAAACAGCTTTTTACATTAGCATGTGACGTTCAGAACTAGCATACTAGTTTTGTAGATTTGTGAAGATATCAAAATACTTAAACTTACATGCAAAATACCTGCTGTTAACTTTAAAATGATTGGAATGAATTATCCAAAGAGAGTGTAAAGAAGATTTATAAAGTGGTAGTTGCTTTTTTTTTTGTAGTGCATGGAAGGAAGTTTTTGGTGGTTGGTCACTTCTGCTCCCGCCTCCAGATGATGACCAAACTTCCGGAGAATTTACTAACAATTTACTAAATTACTCACGATAAACATTCACAAAAAGCATAACAATTATTTTAAGAATTATAGATACAGAACTCCTCTATGCACTCGATATGTCCGATTTTAAAATAGCTTTTTGGTGAAAGCACATTTTGCAATATTCTAAGTACATAGCCCAGCCATCACGGGCTAGCTATTTAGACACCCGGCAAGTTTAGCCTTCACCAAAATCAGATTTACTATAACAAAAATGTTATTACCTTTGTTGTCTTCGTCAGAATGCACTCCCAGGACTTCTACTTCAATAACAAATGTTGGTTTTGTTCGTGCGTTCCAGACACTATCCGAAATGGTAAATCAGGGTTACGAGCATGGCGCAATTCGTGACAAAAAATGTCTAAATATTCCATTACCGTACTTCGAAGCATGTCAACCGCTGTTTAAAATCAATTTTTATGCAATTTATCTCGTAAAAAAGCGATAATATTCCGACCGGGATTCTCCTTTTCGGTAAACAGAGGAAAAAACACAAAGACGGGGGCGGCCAGTGCACGCGCCTAAGCCCACAGTCCCTTGATCGGCCACTTGAGAAAGGCGATAATGTGTTTCAGCCTGGGGCTGGAATGACGACATTCAGGTTTTTCCCGGGCTCTGAGAGCCTATTGGAGCCGTGGGAAGTGTCACGTTAGAGCAGAGATCCTTTGTAAAAGATAGAGATGGCAAAGAAGTTCAAGAAATGGTCAGACAGGCCACTTCCTGTAAAGGAATCTCTCAGGTTGCCATTTGAGTTCTGTTATACTCACAGACACCATTCAAACAGTTTTAGAAACTTTGGAGTGTTTTCTATCCAAAGCCAATAATTATATGCATATTCTAGTTACTGGGCAGGAGTAGTAACCAGATTAAATCGGGTACGTTTTTTATCCAGCCGTGTCAATACTGCCCCCTACCCCCAACAGGTTAATGCGTTTCAGCTAATCTGTTGTGTTGTGACGGGGGGGTATACAGAAGATAGAGAGACCAGGTAAAAGACCAAGTCCATATTATGGCAAGAACAGCTCAAATTAGCAGTCCATCATTACTTTAAGACATATAGGTCAGTCAATACGGAACATTTCAAGAACTTTGAAAGTTTCTTCAAGTGCAGTCACAAAAACCATCAAGCGCTATGATGAAACTGGCTCTCATGAGGACCACGACAGGAATGGAAGACCCAGAGTTAGCTCTGCTGCAGAGGATAAGTTCATTAGTTACCAGCCTCAGAAATTGCAGTCCAAATAAATCCTTCACAGAGTTCAAGTAACAGACACATCTCAACATCAACTGTTCAGTAACAGACACATCTCAACATCAATTGTTCAGAGGAGACTGTGTGAGTCAGGCCTTCATGGTCGAATTGATGCAAAGAAACCACGACTAAAAGGACACCAATAAGAAGAAAAGACTTGCTTGTCCTTTGGTCTGGAGTCCAAACTGGAGATTTTTGGTTCCAACCGTGGGTGAATGGATGATCTCCGCATGTGTATTTCCCACGGTAAAGCATGGAGGAGGTGTTTTGGTGTGGGGATGCTTTGCTGGTGACACTGTCTGTGATTTCTTTAGAATTCAAGGCACACTTAACCAGCATGGCTACCACAGCATTCTGCAGCGATACGCCATCCCATCTGGTTTGGGCTTAGTGGGACTATCATTTGTTTTTCAACAGGACAATGACCCAACACAACTCCAGGCTGTGTAAGGGCTATTTGACCAAGGAGAATGATGGAGTTGCTGCATCAGATGACCTGGCCTCCACAATCCCCCGACCTTAATCAATTTGAGATGGTTTCAGATGAGTCGGACCACAAAGTGAAGGAAAAGCAGCCAACAAGTGCTCAGCATATGTGGGAACTCTTTTAAGACTGTTGGAAAAGCCTTCCAAGTGAAGCTGGTTGAGAGAATGCCAAGTGTGCAAAATTGTCATCAAGGCAAAGGGTAGCTGTTTGAAGAATCTCAAATATAAAATATATTTTGATTTGTTGAACACTTTTTTGGTTACTACATGATTCCATATGTGTTATTTCATAGTTTTGATGTCTTCACTATTCTACAATGTATAAAATAGTAAAAATAAATAAAAACCCTTGAATGAGTAGGCGTTCTAAAACCTTTGACCGGTAGTGTATATCCATAACATGATTCAGCCACAACAATGCTTGAAAATATTTTTTTGCAGTATTACTTTAGTGCCTTGTTGCAAACAGGATTCATGTATTGTATTATTTTTATTCTGTACAAGCTTCCTTCTTTTCACTCTGTCAATTAGGTCAGTATTGTGTAGTAATTACAAATGTTGTTGATCCATTCTCAGAGTTCTCCTATCACAATCATTAAACACTGTAACTGTTTTAAAGTCACTATTGGCCTCATGGTGAAATCGCTGAGTGGTTTCCTTCTTCTCCGGCAACTGAGTTAGGAAGGACGCCTGTATCTTTGTAGTGACTGGGTGTAGTGATACACCATCCAAAGTGTAATTAATAACTTCACCATGCTCAAAGGGATATTCAATGTCTTCTTTTCTTTTATTGTTTTACCCATCTACCAATAGGTACACTTATTTGCGAGGCATTGGAATACCTCCCTGGTTTTTGCGGTTGAATCTGTGTTTGGAATCCACTGCTCGACTGAGGGACCTTACAGATAATTATGTTTGGGGTACAGAGATGAGGTAGTCATTCAAAAATCATGTTAACCACTATTATTTGTTGCATGGACTCAATCTGTGTAACTTATTATGTGACTTGTTAAGCAAATGTTTACTTCTGAACTTATTTAGGCTTGCCATAACAAAGGGGTTGAATAATTATTGACGCAAGACATTTCAGATTTTCATTTTTAATTAAATTAATTAAACATAATTCCACTTTGACATTATGCAGTATTGTATGTAGGCCAGTGCCAAAAAAATCAAAATGCAATACATTTTCAATTCAGGCTGTAACAGAAGAAAATGTGGAAAAAGTCAAGGGGTGTGAATACTTTTTCATGGCACTGTACAGTACATAAGACAGAAGGTAACTTAAGGCACAATTTCTGCTGCGAACATTGTTGTTCTATAGTAGTTAGTTAGTTGAATGACTGCTCTGAAATGAGCCTTTGTTACCATCTGTATGTTGTTAGTTGTCCAAATGCAAACCGTCATAACTGTTGCTCAAGACTGTCAGTGGTGTCGTTTAATTTCAACATTATGAATTAATCAAGAAGCATAAATCAAAGTTAGATTTGTACTTTGTTAGACAGATAAAAGCAGACTAAAAGTTGTACTGATAAATACAAGTTAATAAGAAATATTTACAGTGACATTATTAGTGTATTTAGCCTACTCCTGCACCTTAACTCCCAATCACAGTCTACCTCTTAGACAGGGTTTGATGGTCAGACTAAGCCATCCACATCCCCAGCTAGCCTGGCACCTAAGTTGTTTTAAATCAAAAACAACTCACTGTACTTCACTTTTGAGAGAATGTTTCGGTTTAAATCAGGGAATGCTGTGAACTCTGCCTGGTTGGGTTTTGAACAACTCTGCCTCCCTGACAACCTCCACAAAGGCTAGAATGTCCCCAGTCTGGCGAGCAGCATGATGATGCCACTAGACTTTAATGCTGCTAACTCAGCATCTGTGGTGTCCATCAAGTCCTTGAGGACACCAATGGACTTGATAATCCTGTCTGCTGCTTGCTCAGTCATGTTTGTACCCATGCCCTTCAAAAATGACTTCAAGAAGCTGAGGTGTTCCAGGTGTAAGTCAAGGGGGATTTCTTTCCCTTCCCATTCCAGAACCTGTTCCATGTAAGACTGTGTGCCAACCGAGGGGAAAGAGTGGCAATGACTTGCAAGGGCAGTAGATGTCACGAATGCCGTATGAAGGAGCGGACCAAGGCGCAGCGTGTGTATCGTTCCACATTTTATTGTAACTGTGAAACTATGCAAGACATACAAATAAACTACTAAACAAAATAACAAACCATGACGAAGAGGTGAAACATACACTACCTCAAAATAATCTCCCACAAAACCTAGTGGGAAAAACAACAACTTAAATTTGATCCCCAATTAGAGACAACGATGACCAGCTGCCTCTAATTGGAGATCATCCCCAAAAAAACAACAGAAATACAGAAACTAGAACCACACAACATAGAAAATAAAACTAGACGAAACCCCCTGTCACGCCCTGACCTACTCTACCATAGAAAATAAAAGCTTTCTATGGTCAGGACGTGACAGTAGAAGGGTACTGTACGAATATTGGCTATGACCACAGATCTAGTAAAACAACAGAGCTACAGTGAATAACCTCAACAACAGGTTTATTACAATATTTATTACTTTCCAAATAAACTTTATATTTCCATGGAAATAAATGGGTAGCCATGAGAAAGACACATCAATATGACAACAAAAACAAAATCTCTCTCTCTCCAGATATACTCTAAACACCTAAATCAATCCTGCCATAAAGTTACAATCATTTATTAAAAGGTACATCAAAACAACTGCTAATGAAATTCAAGTAGGCCTACAATTTGAACACTGGCCTGAATGTCTGAGAAACAAATACAGATCCCTAAGATGGGAGATAAAACCTGAACATGGAGACTACGTGTGTGTGAGTGTATGTGTAATGCATAAACAGTTTCATTTTTTCTTATCTCAGGGCCCTATGATGCATTGCATTTGCCCAAATACCAAATTCGATAAAAGTCTGTCAGTCATTTGTGCACAAGGCCGCAGTATGATGCCACCATTGCTGAAGACACGCTCCACTGGGGCACTGGAGGCAGGCACTGCCAAGACCCTGATGGCCCTTCGGGACAGTGAAGGAAGAGCCTTCATGTTCATTGCCCAGAACAAGAGGGCATTCTGTCCTTCACATATGTCAAGGTAGTGACTTAGCTGTAGTGCTGGAGTGGTCCCAACAGCTTTCTTCTGCCTCTTACAGTATGCTGCAAACAGCCCTTCTTCTTGTCCAAGACTATGGTCCTCTCACTCTTCCTCATGAACAAGAGGCAGTGCTTGCTCAGTCCCTGCAGCATCTTGCAGAATCAGTTCTGGCAAAACATGTAAAAGCAAAAACAAAAAGGCCGGTATTAGAGTATTGGTGATGCAGTGGGGTAAACTGAAAAAGTATTACTGTTGCAGTCAATTGGATTAAATTATGAGAAAAAGTTACATTAAACTCAATAATAATTTACCTTTCACTCTTTGTGCCACCTCCTCCTTGACCAGCACATGGTGCTCCACCCACATCAGAGAAAAAGCCGGATCCAAGGTAGCTGCTTTGAGGTAGACTGGATCTGAAAAGGGGGCAGTGATTCCATCTTGTGCCCTGGCCATTTTCACATTGATGAAGATTCCAAGAAATCTTTTGGTTCATGGATGCCTGGAGACTTCTGACCAGGCCGCTCAGGCAATGGACGTGAGGCTTCCACTGTTCCAGGTGGTGAGTCAGGGACAGGACCGAGGGAACAACATAACTGATTGTGACTATCTTCACCCCCTGTGTCATATCTGTTGCTTCTCCAAATGGCTTCAGGATGTCCACCAACTCCTTCAACTTATTCCACTCCCGTACTGTGAACAACAACTCCTTGTGCCCAGCCTTTTCTAGAACATGACTGAGCTTTAGATGGTCACATTGGATAACTGCCTTCACTTGTCCCTTTGTTGAGTTCCATCTTGTGTTGACAGCAGCAGGGATGCCTCTTTCCCCAAATTCAGCCTCAAACACCTCTTTGAATGTTGTGCTTGTATGCAGCAGTGCTGATTTTTGATAACTTTGATAGAGAAGGAGTCATCACTTTTGTTTCTTTCAAACCATCTCCCACCACCAGCTGGAGTGGGCAAAACACTGCAAGCGCAGTTGTTTTTGCAATAGCAGCATCCACTGTTTGCTGGTCTTCCTGGGTTAGGTCATTCCAGAGCTCTGGGTCATCAAGATGATCTTCGTCATGTACTTCATCTTCTTGTTCAATGGGGAAGCACACCGTGAATGCTTTTCTCATGTTGGCAGCATTGTCACTAATTATATAGTCCAATTTATCTTTAATGCTGTACTCACCACATATGGCCTCAAATTGCTCACAGATTCTTTTCGGCCGTATGTGGGCCTTTGAAGATTTGGGCCAAGAGATTGGACTTGAGCTGTATCCTCTCTCCACACAGTGCAGGAACCCCCTCATCTTTCGGTCAGATCAAATGTCCACTGTGACTGAAACATGGTCTGTGTTGCTCAACTGAGTTTTCGGTTTTGAACGTCTCTTTAGCGAGGTACTCTACTTTTGATGTCAATGTTCTACGACACACTGGGCTGTACTTACTGTCAACCAATGACAGAAAGTGACGAAAACTCTTGTTTTCCACAATAGAGAGAGGCAAGGTGCAATCAATAACCAGGTCAGACAGTATTGCATTATTGATAGCTTTCTGCTGTGGATGATTCATGCTGTACTGCCCTACACGGGTCTCCATGAACTGTCAGATTGGAGACTGTTGTGGTTCACTTGTGACACTTTTGTTCATCTGATATTGTTCAAATCTGTAATTGAGCGGCGGCAGTAGCCCCGCAAGTTTCTTCCCGCATGTTTTGCAAGTTGCAATCCATTTTTTCTTGACTACAGCGTAGTCTTTATATCCGAAAATAATAAATTTAGGGTATCATCTTTCCAAGGGCTCCATCTGAATTCACCCGCCGACGTTCCTCTGCACTTCCACGCACAACATTTTCCCCACTGGCACAATTTGATTGGCTGCTGTCCAAACTGTAATCCGTTAAATGAAGAGTTGACGCGCTACACACTTTTTTTAATAGCATAATTTTTAATTTTTGGGCTCGGGGAGGGTATCAAGTCAGTTCGAGTCAAAAGGCTCAAGTCCAAGTTAAGTCACGAGTCATTGGTGTTAAAGTCAGTCGAGTTGCAAGTCATCATATTTGTAACTCGAGTCCAAGTCATGTGACTCGAGTCCACACCTCTGGTATTAGGCGCATGTGACAAATAAAATGTGATTTGAAAACATCTCCCCTGAGAAAATCTTTCAGTGCAGTTATTTGCTGTTCTTTCAATGAAGCTAGGTCCTCCAGTTCTGATATAACTGCTCCTATAGCAGCATCAACACCAACCTCCTCAGGAGCAGCCATTGTTGTTATGATTTTCGACTTCTGTGCCCACAGATTATCAGAGGATGCTGATTGGTCTGGCCATACAGCGGATAGAATGGAGAGGCTCAAATGATTTGAATCTTGTCGTGACCAAACTGTATCCGTGTAGCGAAACAGAATGTAAGCTTGCGAGATCAGGATGGTTCGTACGAGACTAGAACATTACCAAAATTGAAATGAAATGTAACCATGTTTGAACTTTAAGGAAACGTTCTGTTAAAGTAATGAAATACCAAGATATTTTTTTTATAATGTCAAGTGACTTAAATGTGCTGAGAATGTTCCAAAGCCAAGCAACTGTCCTGCACCATTCACAGAAAGTTGTGGTAGGGTTGTATGCAAAATAACCATGGGACAACCACACTTTCACCAAGCTCTAAGAAACATATGGTTCTCAGAACGTTATGTCCTAGCTGGGTAGGCATTGGCCAACGGAGACCATGGCAGGACACCCCGGTTGGACCATGGGAAATATCTTCTCATGGTTACAGGGTCATTTGAACAGATGACATGCCTTTCTCCATGTCTGTCCACCTGTCACTCAATATGGTAGGCTATCTTCTACTTATAGGCTATTTTTAGAACTGCATGTAGCCCAATACACAGAACCTGAGTTTCACAGATTTTTGTTCTGCAATACATTAATTACCTTTCAAGTCTATTTAGGTACGTTTACTCACAGTTCAATTTTATCACACTGCTTACGTGCATAATTGGATTTGTGAGCCATGTCAAATTGTATTGGATAGCATGGGTGCATAAAATATAACTAAATACTGTAGAGTAAAAGACATTACCAGAGGTGTGTGTTTTCTTTTCTTCTCACGTGCATGAACCTGGTCTTGTGATGTGGCCAGTTACAGCATCATTGCATCAGCTTTTCTTTGATGGGCTGTATTGTTATGATCACCCTTTACACTACAGTCATGTCCAGCCCCTGCTGCCCCTCAAAAAGTGAACACCATTCTCTAATTTACAACAGACAGATGAAGCCACAAGAGTGTAATTAATTTGCCACTCTTCTCTCTAAGGCAATTACACTTCATCTGAAACAGTGAAACCATAAAATGCAAATAGTTCTACTATTAAATATCATAGAGATAGCCTATCTGTTTTCCCCCAGTAGGGAAATATTTTACATAAAGTCAAAGAGGGTTTGCAGGTCGGCTACAACAGAACCAAATATTTTTCTAAATACATGGCTCTGGGTTACACCTATCACAACATAGCAGTGGGTTAACGAAGTTCACGACAACCTGCTCTATGATGGATGGATAGATCGATCATAGATCATTCTAACGATGCAAGCTAACATTCTATTCAATAATCTGTAGCTCGAGCTACATCTCTGTTTCGTGTAAACTGGTAGGGAACCTGCAAACAGGTGCATGCAAACCTACAGTCCCAGCAGTGTGCCACGGTTAATATCAAAACCGGTCGACTCAGAGCTGCAAGCAATTCAAAGGTGAACTCACCATTGCAGTACTGGAGAAGGAGTGACGTGGTATCATAAAGGTTTCCACATGATGAAGCGATCCTCTCCGACATTTCTTTCTTTTCAAGCAGAGCCGTCACTTCCCCCCTTCTTGCAGCCTCCTTATCCGCACGTCGTTCCTCCTCACGCTTTCACATTCAGAAACCCTCAACACCTTTCGCTATTTGTCGCTCACCAGCGCCACTACTGTCTGCTCTCCGTATCTGTTACTATAGCAACAGCCTCACGGTAGAGCATGCAACCATTCGAAGCGGAAGGAAGGGGACGTGGTTGGTAATAGACACGCGATTCTTAAATAGCTTACATAGATAAATTGATAAAATTTGAAATGAAAAATGTTGTCTACATGAAATGTGTTTAACGTAGGATATATCCACAACTCTCATTTAAAGTTAATGCCGATTGTATAAGCCTACTATTGGTTTTGTTTACTATGCTGAATAATTATTGCAGTAAGGTGTCTTTTCCGAGCACGTGACACTTCATTAATACATGCATAGAAATATAATTACTAGAACTGACAACTTGGAGGGGAGAGAGGGTTGAAGGATGGAAATGGCGGCTAGTACTGCAGACGAAATGGAGGAAATGGAGAAAAGGTTGGTGAAGCAAAAGGTGTGGTGGAATGCTAACGATATGGGTGTCAGTTCTGATGGTATGGAGCAGAAGGATGAGGGTCAAGCACCGGAATGGTCGGTAGTGGAAAGAAGAGAGATCATGATACAGAAAGCTGTGGATCATCTAGTAAAGAAATGATAAAGAGGGATAAGGTAGGAATCAAGAGTAATGATGTGTTGGAGTGGAAAATGCTGATAGTGTTTGATGAGACCACAGGGTCTCACTTACACCGTATCCGTCTAACTAATGCTGTAGAGAGAGGTAGGTGAAGTGAAATTAGCTTGGTTAATTGGAATTGGTAGATTGTTAATATTGTGTGGTAGCCAGGCTCAGCAAGAGAAGATTCTGAAAATGGAAAAACTTAATGGAAAGAAGATTAAAAGCCATGTCCCTGGTGCTTATGCTAGATTGAGGGGAGTCATCACTGGGGTCCCAATATCTATGTCCACAGATGATATTAAAGAAAATGTGAAGGGAGGCAGAGTTATTGAGGCCAAAAGGTTGATCAGTAGGAAAAAGGGTCAAACAAGTGAAAGCTTATCAGTGATGCTGAGGTTTGAGAAAGTCTTGCCGGGAAAAGTACAGATAGGATTCCTTAGTTTCAATGTTAGAGAATTTGTCCCATATGCACTGCGGTGTTTTAAATGCCAAAGAATGGGACATGTAGCTGCTCAATGTAAAATAAATAAAAATGTGTGTGGAGGTGCACATGATTACAGTGAATGTGGAAGCAATGTGAATGTTAAGTGCTGTAATTGTGGGGGAGAACACAGTGTAACGTTTGGTGGATGCCAGGTACAAAGAGTTGCTAGAAAGGCTCAGAAATAGGATCAGTCATGATGTATCATATGCAGAGGCTGTAAAACAGAGTGGTAGAACTACAGTTGAAGTCGGAAGTTTACATACATCTTAGCCAAATACATTTACACTCAGTTTTTCACAATTCCTGACATTTAATCCTAGTTAAAATACTGTCTTAGGTCAGTTAGGATCATCACTTTATTTTAATGTGAAATGTCAGAATAATAGTTGAATGATTTATTTCAGCTTTTATTTCTTTCATCTAATTCCCAGTGGGTCAGAAGTTTACATACTCAATTAGTATTTGGTAGCATTACCTTCAAATTGTTTAACTTGGGTCAAACGTTTTGGGTAGCCTTCCAGAAGCTTCCCACAATAACTTAGGTGAATTTTGGCCCATTCCTCCTGACAGAGCTGGTGTAACTGAGTCAGGTGTGTAGGCCTCCTTGCTCGCACATGCTTTCAGTTCTGCCCACAGATTTTCTATAGGTTTGAGGTCAGGGCTTTGTGATGGCCACTCCAATACCTTGACTTTGTCTTTAAGCCATTTTGCCACAACTCTGGAAGTATGCTTGGGGTCAATGTCCATTTGGAAGACCCATTTGCGACCAAGCTTTAACTTCCTGACTGATGTCTTGAGATGTTGCTTCAATAGATCCACAATTTTCCTCCCTCACGATAACATCCATTTTGTGAAGTGCACCAGTCCCTACTGCAGCAAAGCACCCCCACAACATGATGCTGCCAACCCCGTGTTTCACGGTTGGGATGGTGTTCTTCGGCTTGCAATCCTCTCCCTTTTTCCTCCAAACATTCAATCAAAAAAAAAAAAAAAGTTGGTATAGAATTGGTATTTTTGTCTTAGGCAACAAGAATAAAAATGTTAAAAAATAATTTCAATGGTCTTATCATTGCAATAGTAACATATCCTTCATGTCAAAAACATGGGTAGTGTTCATAATGGTAAATAAGTATTTTGCAAGGTTTCCCCAAAATGATAAATTTACATTCAAAGAATGAGACAGATTCTCACCTTTTTCACAGAAAACACAGATATCATCAATAGCCACTGTGGTAAACTGTGGGGTGTTGGGTTGAGCGTGCAGAGATTGACACGGAGACAGGGAGGCTTTAGTCCGCAAAAACAACTTTACTAAGACAGAAAATCACTTAGGTTTTGCTCGGTCCTTCACTACTTTTGCTTGGTGTCGGTCTCCTGCGGTGTGCCACCGTGCTCCTTTTATTTGGCCTCCACGGCTGGTTGGCACTTTCCTCTAATTACCTCCACTTAGAGCTGTCCCTGTCGGGGTGCCCAGCTCCCGTATTCCCAGCAGAGGGAGCCAATGTCGCCTCACGTACCTCGCCTCTATTACCATCCCCCGGGGTAGACCTCCTGGGATACTACACCACACATTTGGATATCATAGAATAACATGGATATATCTTATGTAAAATTTTAAAGTGCACTTCCTTAACTTTGTTTGGTAACAATATTTGTAAGGCCTTAACCATGCATTTTTCCAGACAATGTCAGGAATAAGCATGTTCCAGAAAAATGTTGTAAGTTGGTTTTGTGAATGAAGAATTTGCCTTATATATTTATTACAACAAGATTTCTCAAGTAAGCCCACGCCTTCCAATCTGAGTTCTGGATAAACTCTGTGATCATTACCAAAGCTAAGATGAGTTTTCATTAGTGTAGTTAGACCACTGGGAACGGCTTTGATCACAGAAATAAACTCTCTGAAAGGTATTGGAAACTCTTTCAATGTTATAAGTTGTTCATATGTGAGAATATTACCCTTGTTGTCGAAAACATCAAGAACAAAGTCAATATTCCTCTCATGCCAGCTGGGGTAGAACAATGACTTGTTCCTTACAGCAGGGGCGGAAATCCCGATGGGGACGGGGGGGGGACACGACCCCCCCATCCTTGGAAAAATATGATTTGTCCCCCCCAATATATCACTGAAACATAACTATGTAATTTAAATAATATTAATAATACGCAATGAAAACAATTGTGCTGATTATAGACACTTAATAGCGCGTTTTTAAGTTTCAAAAGATTGCGACCCCCCCACCCTTTGCCTCACAATGGTTTGATCCACTGCCAGTTCCTTTCAATGAACGTAACTGACGTGAGGTTAATCCAGTCAATCGCGCACACACACTAGCTGAATATGCAGAGCTAGCGGGCAAATATTAACTATTAAGCTAGCTAGTAATTATTCCATTTATGTGGCCTCGTCAAACATGGAATCTTTGCTATCGTCAATTTATTCCAAGATCAGCACGCAGATGATGTAAGTTAGTGCTTCAAAGTCCCTGTGATAAGGTTAGCTATAAACTGAAGTCCAAACTGAACAGAACTATACTCTCTTCTACCATTGTCTTAAATATATTTAATGGTCTCGTTGCAAAAGCTAAATTGTCGCAAGGGAACTTTTATTTATTTATTTTATTTCACCTTTATTTAACCCGGGTAGCAAAGATTATAGCAAACACCACTGAAACGGAATTGGTGCTCGCTAGCTTTGCAAATTCAGCTATTGTTGGAAGCCAGCCAATATGAAACAAACTATTAAAATTACAAAAGGTTGCCGCATATGTTGTGTAAATGGTGAACTCATACAGCTGTCAACTCTTGTCATTTTAATCCGTTTCACATTTGCTAGCTACCTTTTAGATCGAAGCCCATATAGAATGATAAAAGATAAGATGATAGAAGCCCATCTCCTACTGTAAATAACCTACACACTGTGTGTGTGTGTAGCCAGCCAGCCAGCCAGGTAGAAAAATGGCAGAAAAATAAAAGACGGACATCAGAGTATTTTTCAGTACACCAAAACGCAAAGTAAGAACCCTAGTAGCCTAATATCTCAAAGACTAGTTGATAAAATGTTCATAAGAAAGAAATGAAATTCTAATGGAAATGTTTCACAATGATGTCATTAGGCAGAGCAGGCAACATATGGCACACAGACAGCAGAGTTGGGGACAGATATGCAGGGACAGACTAGCAGAGACAGGGAGTCTCAGGTAAGTTTGTTGAGTCTTTGTTTGGCAACATTATGAAAGGTTCTCAATTTTTTTGACTTGTAAAATAGGAACATAATTGGAAAATGCCATGGATAGCCCCACTCTCAACTTAAACTGGTGACTGAACTAAGATTTGTTAAAGGCAATGGTATTGCTGATTAGTTGTGTAGTTTTGGGTACCGGTTGTTAGGAGTACGGCAAACACCTTATTTCTTTGGTTCCTCAATATACATTTACCATATTACAATGTAGGCTATGTGTTACAGCACTACTTTTGGTGTCCCCCTCAGGAATTGCTCTTGAGAAAATTTAATGTAATTGTCCCCTCCAAAGTTGATATCAGATTTTCGCCCCTGCCTTACAGTTATGTCTGAAATATTCCACAAAAGAGCTTTTTGTGGGGAAACATTGTGCAGGAAACCTATTTTCCATTAAAGCATGTTGGTGAAACCTAGCCAATTTAGCGGGTAATCTATCAGGAATATAATTACCATTCAGTAAAAATTGAAGACCTCCTAACTTATTAAACACATTATTTGGAATGAAATACCATGTTGAATCAGTATTGATCAAATATCTTTTCAACCAGTTTATCTTGGAAGTGTAATTTATGTCACAAAATCCAACACTTCCAGACCTCCTCCAGCTCTTATTAGAAAGGACTGACTTTTTTAGTTTGTGAGACTTATTTTTCCAGATGAAGTCAAGAAAGGTCTTATTGATCTCTTTACAAGTAGCAGGATTTACAAATAAAGATAATGAGGGGTACACAAAACGAGACAGTCCCTCTGCCTTGGACAGAAGTACTCTCCCAAGTATAGTAAGATCTCTTTGTAGCCAATTATTAAATATATTTTTGGTTTTCTTAATTTTAGGAGAGAAATGTATATGTTGTCTGACTAAGTGTTTTTTTGACATATGTATTCCTAAATATTTAGCACAGTCCTTTACAGGAATATTTTCTATTTCTTTATCATCAGAGTCAAATAAACATAAGATTTCACATTTCAAAACATTCAGTTTTAATCCTGATGCAATAGAAAATGCAGTTATAGCATTAAGGGCATGGGTGACCTGGTCTTTGTCTCTTAAGAAAAGAGTTGTATCACCAGCCAGTTGGAAAATGTTGATTTCTTTGTTAAAAATAGTTAATTCCGTTGTTACGAGTGTACTGACATAAGTAGGACGCGTGACAGCACTGCAACTTTGTGAAAAAACACTATATCGGTGTTGTGCTTGGATGTCACTATTTACCACAGACACAAAGTCTTAATCCACGCCTATTTCTACAATTTATCTTCTTTTTTTAACCGTTATTTAACTAGGCAAGTCAGTTAAGAACAATGCACATTTTAGTTTTCATGGTTTTTTTACGATATAGCCACGATATCTTTTACTTTGACTGTGGTAACTAGTGGAAACCGTTGTGCCTGTTGTTCACACGCGTATCTTCCCTCTCATTGGTTAGAATGTTCCCACCTGATCTTGCCTCCTCTGACTGCCTTCCATTTTGGAAGACATTTATTTTAATTGTTAGAGCGGCCACTGGAGCATCTGGTCAATATAATGGATAATCTGTGATGCAGCTTTACTTCGACTTTAGCCAACAGAACGCACAAATATTTAATTTTAAGCTGTTGATGTGCCCATTAGACAACATGCAATATTTATTGTTACGAATGCGAAGTTACCAATTTTCTCTTATATTTTATCAAGGGCACATATTCCAAGACATTGATATATAATTTTATGAAAGGTTGCATGTCATACCTGATAGGCCCAAAAATGCCAAACCGGCAATGTGTCTATAAATAATATTGGTGATTTCACGGATTATATTTTCCTATCACTGGAGGGCGACATTGCACTTGTCTTTATCACTCCATTGAATCTCAATAGTCTACGGGAACAAGATTCAGACTGTCTATCCCTCTTTCCATATAACTATAGCAATGCTCTAAGGCATCTCCAGCAGTTGACTACAGAGATGATCAGTACACAGTGAGGATGTCATAATAGTTATTTTAGTCAGATGGGTTGCCTCCCGTAATATTCCAGCTAGGTCTGGGATTTCCGAGAGTACCCATCTAGCACATTTGGTTCCTTGGAAGTTGTGGGAACGTATGTTTTTGGTTTCACTTTGGGTGTGGGAACGAAGCCATGCATTTCATGATCTGTAAAACTAAACGTTTTTAAATATTCTGAGAATAGAAGCAAGCATTTATCCTGTTCTGCAAACATTTATTTTTAGAATGCAGGGAGGTTTCGATAATCTTTTACTCTGGTTCCTTGAAAGTTTTCCTTGGAGGTTTTATGAACACTCTGAGAACAGTTTTTGTTCCAATAAGACTTAATTTCACTGCTATCTTATGTGAACTTTTATTTTAACGCAATGCAAAGATAGATCATATGGAAATTCATTTCCATAGGATTTAATCATGCGTACACATTTATTTTTTATTGTGACATGGCATCAGTGAGATTCGAACCTATAATTTTCATTCTTGGAATTAGTTCACTGAGCCACCAGGATGGAAAGGGTGAAAACAAAGCGTGTGAAAAACATGGCCCACCTTGCCTGGCGAGGGTTCAGTCTCCTCGCTGCCCGAATGTACTCCAGATTTCGGTGGCCAGTCCAAATGAGGAAAGGGTGTCTAGCCCCCTCAAGCCAATGTCTCCACGCCTTCAGAGCCCCGACAACAGCCAACAACTCCCTATCCCCCACATCATAGTTTCGCTCCGCCGGACTGAGCTTCTTCGAAAAGAAAGCACAGGGGTGGAGTTTTGGTGGCTTACCCGAGCGCTGAGATAGCACAGCCCCTATTCCAGCCTCGGACGCGTCCACCTCAACTATGAACGCTAAGGAGGGATCAGGATGCGCTAGCACTGGAGCCGTGGTAAACAGAGCCTTCAGGTGACCAAAAACCCTGTCCGCCTCAGCCGACCACTGCAGTCGCACCGGTCCCCCCTTCAGCAAGGAGGTAATGGGAGCCGCCACCTGCCCAAAACCCCGGATAAACCTCCGGTAGTAGTTGGCAAACCCTAAAAACCGCTGCACCTCCTTTACCGTGGTTGGAGTCGGCCAATTACGCACGGCTGAAATGCGGTCATTCTCCATCTCCACCCCTGACGCGGAAAAACGGTACCCTAGGAAGGAGATGGACTGTTGAAAGAACAGACATTTCTCCACCTTGACGTAAAGGTCATGCTCCGACAGTCGACCAAGCACCATGCGTACAAGGGACACATGCTCGGCGCGGGTAGTGGAGTATATTAGAATGTCATCTATATACACCACTACACCCCGCCCGTGCAGGTCCCTGAAGATCTCATCCACAAAGGATTGGAAGACGGATGGAGCATTCATTAACCCATACGGCATGACGAGGTACTCATAGTGCCCAGGAGTGGTGCTAAATGCTGTCTTCCACTCATCCCCTCCCCGGATACGCACCAGGTTGTACACGCTCCTGAGGTCCAATTTTGTGAAGAAGCGCGCCCCGTGCAATGACTCTGTCATACTAGCGATGAGAGGCAGCGAGTAACTGTATTTTAACGTAATCTGGTTCAAACCTCGATAGTCAATGCACGGGTGTAAACCTCCCTCCTTCTTCTTCACAAAAAAGAAACTCGAGGAGACAGGTGAAGTGGAGGGCCGAATGTATCCTTGTCCCAGAGAGTCGGTGACATATGTCTCCATAGCCGCCGTCTCCTCCTGTGACAGAGGATACACGTGACTCCTGGGAAGTGCAGCGCCCACCCGGAGATTTATCGCACAATCCCCCGGTCGATGGGGTGGTAATTGAGTCTCACGAATATGCCAAATCGGCATATAGATAGCCTATAGATAACCACATGTGAGCAACAGGGGGGTCTGGGTGAGTCGTGTGCCTACTCACCTGAGATGAACCACCAGTGTTCCGCCTGCCACCTCGACTTCCTGGAGAACCTCCCCAGCACCGACCAGCAGTGTGCCCTCTGCGGCCACAGCTAGTGCAGGGAATGGTCCCCCCTTCGGTCCCCCTCGTCGCAGCCCCTCCCAACTCCATAGGTCTAAGGGGCTGGGGGATGGAACTAACGGACCCCGATCCGGACGTCCGCGGGCGGCCAACAGGTTATCCAGCCGGATAGATAAGTCCACCAGCTGGTCCAGGTTGAGAGTGGTGTCCCTGCAGGCTAGCTCCCTACGAACGTCCTCTCGCAAACTACACCTGTAGTGGTCGATCAGGGCCCGTTCATTCCATCCCGCGCCCGCCGCCAGAGTTCTAAAGTCCAGCGCAAACTCCTGAGCGCTCCTCATCCCCTGTCTTAAATGAAACAAGCGCTCCCCCGCCGCTCTCCCTTCAGGTGGATGATCAAATACTGCCTGAAAGCGGCGGGAGAAGTCCTCGTAGTCATCCAGAGTCGGGCCTTCCCTTCCCCAGATGGCGTTGGACCACGCAAGGGCTTTACCAGTCAGACAGGAGATGAGGGGCGCTCACTCTCTCGCGTCCCGAAGGGGCTGGCTGGACAGCTGCCAGGTAGAGCTCCAGCTGGAGTAGGAACCCCTGGCACCCGGCAGCTGTTCCGTCATACGCTCCTGGGAGCGAGAGCCGAATCCCACTGGATACTGACGACGGATGGGTGGGCATGGGTGTAGGTAGAGGTGCGGGTGGCGGTGGTGTGGCTGGGTCGAAGGGAAATCCTCTTCTCTCCCATCTCTCCATGGTCTGCAGCACGCGATCCATGGCTGTCCCGAGACTCTGTAACATATTCGCGTGCTGCTGGACACGCTCCTCTACTGGGAGAGGAGGGCTGGCTGCTCCTGCTGACTCCATTAAAATGGTCCGTGATTCTGTAACGCTTTCGTTTGGAGAAGTAGCGGAGTCAGGCGCAGGATACAGGGATAAGTTCAAACAAACGTGTTTACTCAAAAACCACAATCAAAATTCTCCCACAGCAAAATAACAGGTTTGGGAGAAACACCTCCAACAACCACCAAACATGAACAATCACGGACAAGGAAAAAAGGGAAGCCAGAGGGTTAAATAAGGAACATAATCAGGGAATTGAAAACAGGTGTGTATAATTAAGACAAAAACAAAACGAACAGGGAAACATAGATCGGTGGTGACTAGTAAGCCGGTGATGTCGACCGCCGAACGCCGCCCAAACAAGGAGAGAGGCCGACTTCGGCGGAAGTCGTGACAGTAGTATGTACATGTAGATATGGTTAAAGTGACTATGCATATATGATGAACAGAGAGTAACAGTAAAAGGGGGGGTTGGCGGGTGGTGGGTTTTTACAGTGCATTCGAAAAGTATTCAGACCCCTTCCCTGTTTCCACATTTCGTTACGTTACAGCCTTATTCGAAAATGTATTAAATAATTGTTTTCCCTCATCAATCTACACACAATACCCCATAATGACAAAGCGGAAACAGGTGTTTAGAAATACCTTATTTACATAAGTATTCAGACCCTTTGATATCAGACTCGAAATTGAGCTTCGGTGCATCGTTTTTCCATTGACCATCCTTGAGATGTTTCTACAACTTGATTGGGGTCCACCTGTGGAAAATTCAATTGATTGGACATGATTTGGAAAGGCACAAACCTGTCTATATAAGTTCCCACAGTTGACAGTGCATGTCTGCGCAAAAACCAAGCCAAGGGGTCGAAGGAATTGTCCGCAGAGCTCCGAGACAGGATTGTGTCGAGACACAGATCTGGGGAAGGGTACCAAAAAATGTCTGCAGCATTAAAGGTCCCCAAGAACACAGTGGCCTCCATCATTCTTAAATGGAAAAAGTTTGGAACCACCAAGACTGTTCTTAGAGCTAGCCTTCCTTGCCAAACTGAGCAATCGGGGGAGAAAGGCCTTGGGAGGTGACCAAGAACTCGATGGTCACTCTGACAGAGCTCCAGAGTTCCTCTGTGGAGATGGGAGAACCTTCCAAAAGGACAACCATCTCTCAGCACTCCACCAATCAGGCGTTTATGGTAGAGTGGGCAGATGGAAGCCTCATTGAAAGGCACATGTCAGCCCGCAGGGAGTTTGCCAAAAGGCACTTTTTCATTAAAAAATGATATTCAACTAGGCAAGTCAGTTACAGTGAGGGGAAAAAAGTATTTGAGCCCCTGCTGATTTTGTACGTTTGCCGACTGACAAAGAAATGATCAGTTTATAATTTTAATGGTAGGTTTCAAAATCAATTTATAACATTTTTGACATGCGTTTTTCTGGATATTTTTGTTGTTATTCTGTCTCTCACTGTTCAAATAAACCTACCATTAAAATTATAGACTGATCATTTCTTTGTCAGTGGGCAAACGTACAAAATCAGCAGGGGATCAAATACTTTTTTCCCTCACTGTAAGAACAAATTCTTATTTGCAATGATAGCCTACCCCGGGAAAACCCGGACAACGCTGGGCCAATTATGCATCAGCCTATGGGACTCCTAACCACAGCTGGATGTGATGCAGCCTGGATTTGAACCAGGGACCTCTTGCATTGAGACGCAGTGCCTTAGACCGCTGCGGCACTCAGGAACTCCTAAAGACTCTCATACCATGAGAAACAAGATTCTCTGGTCTGATGAAACCAAGATGAACCTCTTTGGCCTGAATGTCAAGAGGAAACCTGGCATCACGTCTAGAGGAAACCTGGCACCATCCCTACGGTGACGCATGGTGGTGACAGCATCATGCTGTGGGGATTTTTTTCAGCACTAGGGACTGGGAGTCTAGTCAAGATTGAGGAAAAGATGAACGAAGGAAAGTACAGAGAGATCCTTGATGAAAATCTGCTCCAGAGCGCTCAGGACCTCAGACTGGGGCGAAGGTTCACCTTCCATCAGGACAACAACTCTAAGCACACAGCCAAGACAAAGCAGGAGTTGCTTCGGGACAGGTCTCTGAATGTCCTTGAGTGGCCCAGCCAGAGCCCGGACTTGAACCCAATTTAACATCTCTGGGGAGACCTGAAAATAGCTGTGCAGCGACACTCCCCATCCAACCTGACAGAGCCTGAGAGGATCTGCAAAGAATGGGAGGAACTCCCCAAATACAGGTGTGCCAAGCTTGTAGCGTCATACCCAAGAAGACTTGAGTTTGTAATCGCTGCCAAAGGTGCTTCAACAAAGTACTGAGTAAAGGGTCTGAATACTTATGTAAATGTGATATTTAGAAAAACCTATTTTTCATTGTCATTATGGGTTATTGTCTTTAGATTGGGGGTGAAAAAACAATTTCATCCCATTTTAGAATAAGTCTGTAACGTAACAAAATGTGGAAAAAGTGAAGGGGTCTGAATACTTTCTGAATGCACCGTAAATGTTCTCTAACACACCAAAACATTATGTTATTTTATTGGGTTAATTGATGTTCTCAGAACTGTGATGTTCCCTAAAGGTTCTCCTTTGGTGATTAGAAAAAATACTTTCCCACACATGAAGCATGGAGGAGGAGGTGTGATGTTTTTTTTTTTGTTGTTGCTGGTGACACTGTCTGTGATTTATTTAGAATTCAAGGCACACTTAACCAGCATGGCTACAGCATTCTGCAGTGATACGCCATCCCATCTGGTTTGCGCTTAATGGGACTATAATTTGTTTTTCAACAAGATAATGACCCAACACACCTCCAGGCTGTGTATGGGCAATTTTTTGACCAAGAAGGATAGTGATGGAGTGCTGCATCAGATGTTCTGGCCTCCACAATCACCCGATCGCAACCCAATTGAGATGGTTTGGGATGAGTTGGACCGCAAAGTGAAGGAAAAGTAGCCAACAAGTGCTCAGCATATGTGAGAACTCCTTCAAGACTGCTGGAAAAGCATTCCAGGTGCAGCTGGTTGAGAGAATGCCAAGAGTGTGGGAAGCTGCCATCAAGGCAAAGGGTGGCTACTTTGAATAATCTAAAATCTAAAATCTACTTTGATTTGTTTAGCACTTTTTTGGTTTCTACATGATTCCATGTGTTATTTCATAGTTTTGATGTCTTTACTATTATTCTACAATGTAGAAAACAGTCCAAATAACGAAAACCCCTGGATTGAGTAGGTGTGTCCAAACTTTTGACTGGTACTGTACAAGGTTGATTAAATGGTTCCTTAGTAGCTAGCTAACAGTCCAGTTTGCTTGAAATGGATGGCTATAGGCTCACTTATCATCTAGTTCATTATCATCAAACACAATTAAGCACAAGAACACACACAATGATTACAGTAACAAAGAACATTTCATTTAAAATCTTTGTCATTCATTACTTCGTCCTTTTCGGTTTCACGGGACGCAAAGTTCGAGCTAGAAAACAGCGCATGCTTCCCCCTGCTTAGCGATCGGCAGGCAGATACGACTGCTTCATGCGCTTTGAGAACTACCACAGACCTCAAACAAAGTTGTTTTTCTCATAATGTATTTATTAGAGAGATGTCAGTTTGGGTTCAGAAAGCGTTTGGCTTGTCATACAATTTGCCCGAAATATACTACCGTTACTGTGTGGGGGGGAAATCTGTAATATTTGGTTAAATCTTATGGCTCTCCCATGGGCACCAATACAATAACAGCTGGCTGAGGTCTACTTAACAGAAAGATTCACCCATATTGAATGTTAAATCGTATTTTGTGCATATCTGAGTGATGTTCTATCGATTCCCTACACCCAAACAAGGGCACTCCGTTCATCCACCTCTGGCCTGCTCGCCTCCCTACCTCTGAGGAAGCACAGTTCCCGCTCAGCCCAGTCAAAACTGTTCGCTGCTCTGGCACCCCAATGGTGGAACAAGCTCCCTCACGACGCCAGGACAGCGGAGTCAATCACCACCTTCCGGAGACACCTGAAACCCCACCTCTTCAAGGAATACCTGGGATAGGATAAAGTAATCCTTCTAACCCCCCCCCTTAAAAGATTTAGATGCACTATTGTAAAGTGGTTGTTCCACTGGATATTATAAGGTGAATGCACCAATTTGTAAGTCGCTCTGGATAAGAGCGTCTGCTAAATGACTTAAATGTAAATGTAAATGTAAATTCCCGGGGTCATGTCATGTGTCTCTGAGTTATTCGCCGTTCAAGCAGGCAGAAATAAAGCCGGTATGACAAGTTTTGCATCATATGATCAGATCATCATGTGATCATTTTCTGCCTGTATTTCTGCCTGCTTGAATGGCGAATTGCTCAGGTACACATGGCAACATGAAATGAACCCGGGAATCGATAGAACATCGCTTCAACATTCAAAATGGGTGAATCGTTCCTTCAATAAAACCCCCCATCCAACACCCCCGCTTGCCCCACCCGCCCCGCCCCACCAAAAAAACCAATGAGGTGTCTCGGTTTCTATACGGTGCCTGTTACAGCACAACAAGACTATGTTTTATGAATGTCCTATAGGACTGGTTACATTGTGTTGGGGGTTTATCTGTCCATATAGTGCTGTACAGTATATTGCAGATTACAATGCACTTCAACAGTATTTTTTGTGTGTTATTCATTAGAAAGTAACATACGTTGCTCTATGGTCTTTTTAAATCTCCAGTTGTTCTGAATTTCCATGGAGACTTTCAGGGGCGGAAATCCCGGGGGGGACGGGGGGGGGACACGACCCCCCCCATCCTGGGAAAAATATGATTTGTCCCCCCCAATATATCACTGAAACATAACTATGTAATTTAAATAATATTAATAATGCGCAATGAAAGCAATTGTGCTGATTATAGACACTTAATAGCGCGTTTTTAAGTTTCAAAAGATTGCGACCCCCCCACCCTTTTCCTCACAATGGTTTGATCCACTGGCAAGGTAACAGAGGGGTCGTAACCACTGTCTGAAAGGCACTCAATGAAAGTAGTGCGCAAATATTAACTATTAAGCTAGCTAGTACCTATTCCATTTATGTGGCCTCGTCAAAGATGGAATCTTTGCTATCGTCAATTTATTCCGAGATCAGCATGCAGATGATGTAAGTTAGTGCTTCAAAGTCCCTGTGATAAGGTTAGCGATAAACTGAAGTCCAAACTGAACAGAACTACACTCTCTTCTACCATTGTCTTAAATATATTTAATGGTCTCGTTGCAAAAGCTAAATTGTCGCAAGGGAACTTTTATTTATTTATTTTATTTAACCGGGTAGCAAAGATTATAGCAAACACCACTGAAACTGAATTGGTGCTCGCTAGCTTTGCAAATTCAGCTATTGTTGGAAGCCAGCCAATATGAAACAAACTATTGGCTGGCTTTACACAACCATTTACACAACATATGTTGTGTAAATGGTGAACTCATACAGCTGTCAACTCTTGTCATTTTAATCCGTTTCACATTTGCTAGCTACCTTTTAG
Organism: Salmo salar; assembly: GCF_965601325.2. Classification (NCBI taxonomy): domain Eukaryota; kingdom Metazoa; phylum Chordata; class Actinopteri; order Salmoniformes; family Salmonidae; genus Salmo; species Salmo salar. The sequence continues at coordinate 123,374,715 of NC_138299.1, forward strand.
ATCGAAGCCCAAATAGAATGATAAAAAATGGCAGAAAACTAAAAGACGGACATCAGAGTATTTTTCAGTACACCAAAACGCAAAGTAAGAACCCTAGTAGCCTAATATCTCAAAGACTAGTTGATAAAATGTTCATAAGAAAGAAATGAAATTCTAATGGAAATGTTTCACAATGATGTCATTAGGCAGAGCAGGCAACAGATGGCACACAGACAGCAGAGTTGGGGACAGATATGCAGGGACAGACTGGCAGAGACGGAGTCTCAGGTAAGGTTGTTGAGTCTTTGTTTGGCAACATTATGAAAGGTTCTCAATTTTTTTAACTTGTAAAATAGGAACATAATTGGAAAATGCCATGGATACCCCCACTCTCAACTTAAACTGGTGACTGAACTAAGATTTGTTAAAGGCAATGGTATTGCGGTTGTGAGTAGTTGTGTAGTTTTGGGTACCGGTAGTTAGGAGTACGGCAAACACCTTATTTCTTTGGTTCCTCAATATACATTTACCATATTACAATGTAGGCTATGTGTTACAGCACTACTTTTGGTGTCCCCCTCAGGAATTGCTCTTGAGAAAATGTCATGTAATTGTCCCCCCCAAAGTTGATATCAGATTTTCGCCCCTGGAGACTTTATGATTCTGTCTCGGCAGAATTAGGGACAGTAAACTCAACTGACTTCTTTAGACTTCCAAAATAGACTGAAGCTGAATCATTTTGTAATGCATCTTATCTCCAGATCGTTTAAAAACAGATGGGTGTTTATTAGAATGGGTGTAAAGAGCAAACTTGGCAAGCAGACCTCATGCAGGATATACAGAACACCAATCTTAGCCCCAAGATAAAGCTCAGACAGTCACACACAGTTTCAATGGAATCCCTGGTCAAATATATGTACAAATAAATATTGGGTTCTATTGTAATTCAACCAATATGAAGTAACAAGTGGAATCTATGTTAAATCACTCATCTAAATAAATATGAGTGGAGGGAATGATAACAGGCCTCGTTTAGGCTTCTGCCACGTCTCGATCGTGTACGGTGTAGAGATAACTGTAGAGGGAGCTGCCTCACAGCATATAGCAACCACTCTCCATTCCATTACTCACATCTCTTTTATCTCCTTTGATCAGAGGTCCATTACCTTAGTCTCTCATTCTGAGACTTTAGATGACGAGTGGAAATGCATATATAAAAGTATCACACTGGCTCTCAACAATTTCAGTGTGCATTATATGATCTTGATTGATCCTCCATTTTTCTCTGACCCACAGGTCCCAGGTCCCGAGAATCTTTTTTTTCTCACTCAACAGCTTCATCGTTACTCAAGGCCACAATGGAACAGAATATTGCACCTTGGTGGATCTTGACTAATCTAATAGCTGAGAGGAGAGTACTGGCGCACACGGAAGGCATCGCTTAAGAAAATCTCAAAGAAGGTGAGGCTCGCCGTATGAGAACAGCATGCTAACACAGCACTTAAAGTAAAAACCGAAAAGTAACACTATACAGAAATGGCCAGTGATAACCTTATTTCGGTACAGGAGGAGGAGATGCCAAAGTGCACTCAGACAACTGACCCTAGTTTTTGACTGCTTCAGATTGAGATAGATAACGAATGCTAGAGAGAGAGACATGGTAAATAATGTTATATGGTCTGGCAGTACTATTAGTAGTCCAGCGCCTCTACATACACCTCTCCCTGTGATAAGAATGAGATTCACATTTCATTGACTTGCTTTAATGCGCATGAATTTGTCTTCCGGATGCACTTAGTCAGTTTGATTTCCATTTTGTCTGTAGGAGGAACTTTGGGAAGTCACGCAGCGAGCCTCCCACTGAGGCCTTGGGCAGAAAAACCAAACCAGAGGCAGCTCTCCTATCTCTAGATAGGGTTTTAACAGGCTCTGATTACGCCTGCGTATGTGCATCCACCTCACAGACCTCTCAACAGGGAGCAAACAGACAGAAAGAGCACCAATGCTACTGGATAGACTCATGTCTGCTCCATGCTCCTGGCCATGATGGACATGTTTACATTTGACATGTTTATAGATCTTCTACAAAATCTATTTTTAGATCTTCAGGAGGTATGCATCCAACCAATGGGTAGACTAACATTATTTGTGCCTTCCCTGGATCAAACCCAATATTATATAAAGCCCTCTCGTTCAAGCGCAATGAAATGGATGCATACCTGTACAGTAGCTTTTTGTGCACAACGGGTTTTTTTACCAATGATTTTGTACTCATGGAAAAGTATACTGCTCAAAAAAATAAAGGGAACACTTAAACAACACAATGTAACTCCAAGTCAATCACACTTCTGTGAAATCAAACTGTCCACATAGGAAGCAACACTGATTGACAATAAATTTCACATGCTGTTGTGCAAATGGAATAGACAACAGGTGGAAATTATAGGCAATAAGCAAGACACCCCCAATAAAGGAGTGGTTCTGCAGGTGGAGACCACAGACCACTTCTCAGTTCCTATGCTTCCTGGCTGATGTTTTGGTTACTTTTGAATGCTGGCGGTGCTTTCACTCTAGTGGTAGCATGAGACGGAGTCTACAACCCACACAAGTGGCTCAGGTAGTGCAGCTCATCCAGGTTGGCACATCAATGCAAGCTGTGGCAAGAAGGTTTGCTGTGTCTGTCAGCGTAGTGTCCAGAGCATGGAGGTGCTACCAGGAGACAGGCCAGTGCATCAGGAGACGTGGAGGAGGCCGTAGGAGGGCAACAACCCAGCAGCAGGACCGCTACCTCTGCCTTTGTGCAAGGAGGAGCAGGAGGAGCACTGCCAGAGCCCTGCAAAATGACCTCCAGCAGGCCACAAATGTGCATGTGTCTGCTCAAACGGTCAGAAACAGACTCCATGAGGGTGGTATGAGGGCCCGACGTCCACAGGTGGGGGTTGTGCTTACAGCCCAACACCGTCCAGGACGTTTGGCATTTGCCAGAGAACACCAAGATTGGCAAATTCGCCACTGGCGCACTGTGCTCTTCACAGATGAAAGCAGGTTCACACTGAGCACATGTGACGTGACAGAGTCTGGAGACGCCGTGGAGAACGTTCTTCTGCCAGCAACATCCTCCAGCATGACCGGTTTGGCGGTGGGCCAGTCATGGTGTGGGGTGGCATTTCTGTGGGGGGCCGCACAGCCCTCCATGTGCTCGCCAGAGGTAGCCTGACTGCCATTAGGTACCGAGATGAGATCCTCAGACCCCTTGTGAGACCATATGCTGGTGCGGTTGGCCCTGGGTTCCTCCTAATGCAAGACAATGCTAGACCTCATGTGGCTGGAGTGTGTCAGCAGTTCCTGCAAGAGGAAGGCATTGATGCTATGGACTGGCCCGCCCTTCCCCCAGACTTGAATCCAATTGAGCACATCTGGGACATCATGTCTCACTCCATCCACCAACGCCACGTTGCACCACAGACTGTCCAGGAGTTGGCGGATGCTTTAGTCCAGGTCTGGGAGGAGATCCCTCAGGAGACCATCCGCCACCTCGTCAGGAGCATGCCCAGGCATTGTTGGGAGGTCATACAGGCACGTGGAGGCCACACACACTACTGAGCCTCATTTTGACTTGTTTTAAGGACGTTACATCAAAGTTGGATCAGCCTGTAGTGTGGTTTTCCACTTTAATTTTGAGTGTGACTCCAAATCCAGACCTCCATGGGTTGATAAATTGGATTTCCATTGATTATTTTTGTGTGATTTTGTTGTCAGCACATTCAACTATGTAAAGAAAAAAGTATTTAATAAGATTATTTATTTCATTCAGATCTAGGATGTGTTGTTTAAGTGTTCCCTTTATTTTTTTGAGCAGTGTATTTTGCTCTGAATATGTCTTCCTTTTTCATTTGGGGGATTAAAAGATGGAGAGGTCACTGGCACCAAAGAAAGGACATAGCTATTATAAGGGACAGCACCGTTGACATAAGCATTGGAAACACGCCATTGACTCCCTGTGTGGAAAAGTCTCCGTAGACCTCAAATGCTGCCTTACTGAAATCCAAGGTCACATCTGACAATTCACAGGAGTGATGTATGTCTGGCGCTGGCACTGTAACCACACCCAGTCTGGGAGGAGAAAGGTGCCAAATGACTTGCATATACGGCTTTTACATCCACTCATGTATATTTCTGAGCAATTTAGCATTTCATCTTCGCAAAGTGTTTACAAGATGTGTAAAACTTGGAAATGAGCTATCAATAAGACCGTACAAATCTGCAAAATGGCAATTCAACTTAATACAAGATGATGATAATAGCACAATACCTCAAAAATATTAGATTAGGAGTGACAAGAAAATGTGCAACAGTACAGGGAAATCATTCTAGAAAGCAGTTAAACGAATCCAATGCCTGCACAGCTCCAAAGCACATTATTACTAAGCCTGACAAAAATGTTGGATCTATGCTTTGACCTCTAAAGTTATACAGTTGGGATAGAAGGGGAGGCTCTATTGCACCTCTCTGCGGATAATGTAAGGGAATTGCCCCATGGGAGCTGGGGCTCTTGCTTTTCAGGGGATTTTGGATCCTATCCAAGACTGTCAGAGCACAGAGCAGCGGCAGTGTCTCTTCCTCCACCTTTAGAATGTACTGCTGATTAGTACTTCCTGTATTCAAATACGATTCTCTTGTGGGCCTGCTGTATGCAGATTTCAGACTGACAAAATCCTCTCCCATTTTATGGTGAAAATGCTTTCTTGTTAAGGTTGCTGTGCCTGGCGGAATGAGATTGCCTTGCAGGCCACAGTGCTGCTAAAGTAATTCAGGTGCACTAAACTGGTCCGGTGACACAGGCACGCATGTCTTGACCAACAGGCTGCTAGGTAAACCTTGCATGCCTTCCACCGTGTCCAGAATCATTTATGAGCGTGACATCATAATCACCTTTAACACACTCCACATTTCTCACACGACTGCCAAGATGTATCCTTTCCACCTCCTGAAGGAGTCTGTTCTTGTATCACCACGAGAGAGGATAACAAGTCTATTCAGTGGTTCCATTAAGAGGGTGGTTTGTGTATGGAGGATGAGTGATGCTCCGATTGTGCTGGCTGCCTGGATGCAGCTGTCTACTGAGCGGTGGGCCTGTGTTTGTATATTTCCCTCACTGCAGACTTTTATTGGCAATGCACATGCTCTAATTATCCCTCTGCTGGCTGTTTGCAGTTATTTACTGTGTGTACCCAAAAGCCACAGAATTTATGCCACTTTATACAAGGGGTGGGTCTAATCCTGAATGCTGATGGGTTAAAACCGCATTCCAGCCGGTGTCTATTCCACAGGTTACCACCTGCTAAATCTATGACTTTAAAATGCCTATTTACTCTGTTCCAACTGACTGCGCAATCCACTGTCTCATCAGCCTATCAGGCAATTTATAAACTTGATCTCCATTATAAAAGCATCTAGACATTATCTCACATTTCTTTTAGACTAATATTTATTTTTCAAGAGCAGAGATTTGTATAAACCTTGTTGTCTGTCTCTCCGACATTGTTTCAATATTCAAATTTGATATCCAGTTGTACCGTAGTAATGAACGTGTCGGGACGAGACAGACAGTCAGGTAGCGTTTCTCAGTCAGTCAAAATCATGAATCAGCTGGCATCATTTTTATGGATATATACAAATAAATGTAAATTGAAAAAAGCTAGTTTGCAGTCTTTCCAGCTTCAGTTTCAATTGATTTTGTTAGCTGTGTTGTTGGCTAGCTCCTCTAAACATCAGTATCCTGACTAGTGAGCACATTTTCTATGCCAGGCGAAATTCCGTCTCATTAGCTCATTGTTATGGATGTATCCAAATAAATTCACTAGAAAACAGCTTAAACAAATGCAAATGCAGCTACTATGCTGATAATCTTGCTGCACTTTTTGATGTGACTGTAAGTTAGCTGTAGTTGGCTAGCTAGCAAGCAAGGGATAATAACATTGCCAGTATGGCAATGGAATATTTAGAACGAACGACTGGGTCGCGTCCATAGATACAAAACAAAAAGACTGAATAACTGGGTCGCATCTCTAGCAACCGAACCGATAGAACGAACGACCAGCCGGCTTGGGTAGCAACCCTAGATTTGTGTCGGGACTATATCTTGTGGAAGGATGAAATATAGTATGATTAAATTCAGCAAAATAACGTTTTTTATTCAAATATGTCAATCATTATTTGAATATGTTGGTAACCCATTGTATAAAAGTGATAATGCCCTCGAAGCCGATGTTTGGAGGATATATTGGCACGGTTTGACTTCTTCTCGGGCCTAACAACACCCGTGCCAATACTGTATATGCTCCAAACACCGGCTTCGAGGGCATTATCACTTATTGACTGCTTAACGGAAAGCCTGCCGTCACAGGATACTTGATTTAGTTGTGTTGGGAGAGGAGCAGGTTCAGTGAAGGAACCAATTCCACTTCCCCGCCTCGTTAGGTTAACATACGTTTATTGGACTGTGGTCTCTGCTGTATTTTTGTGATTATTACTATGTCGTAACTTTTGGCTGAACCCCATTACTTGTACATGTTTAGAATAGGGTGTCAGTATGTTCGCTATATAACTGTACTGTATATAAGTTTAGTATAGGGTGTTAGCATGTTCACTATATAACTGTACTGTATATAAGTTTAGTATAGAGTGTCAGTATGTTCACTATATAACTGTACTGTATATAAGTTTAGTATAGGGTGTTAGCATGTTCACTATATAACTGTACTGTATATAAGTTTAGTATAGGGTGTCAGTATGTTCACTATATAACTGTACTGTATATAAGTTTAGTATAGGGTGTCAATATGTTCACTATATAACTGTACTGTATATAAGTTTAGTATAGAGTGTCAGTATGTTCACTATATAACTGTACTGTATATAAGTTTAGTATAGAGTGTCAGTATGTTCACTATATAACTGTACTGTATATAAGTTTAGTATAGGGTGTTAGCATGTTCACTATATAACTGTACTGTATATAAGTTTAGTATAGGGTGTTAGCATGTTCACTATATAACTGTAACAATGTTTTTTTTCCTTTCAGGACACTGCGGCACTCTCTTGGACTGGCTGGGTCAGCAGTAGGGGACACAGAGACCACAGGAAGTAGAAGTGGGGCCCGAAACCAGACTTTATCTAACATTTCTTTATCCAATAAACTCCCCCGTTCATTCCATGCCTCTCCTTGTGCTGCGACCACAAACAAATCAGTTTCGTAAACCCTGTTGCATTTTTGTCATCTCTCATTTTGAGTTAAACTTAGTCTGTTTATTGATGCTAATCATTTCAATCTGTTCAAAATTAGGCTGAACAGAAAGGTTGAGGTTTATTTAAAAAGTGTTTTAGGTGTCAATATGCCAAAATGCAATAGAAATATATTTTTGAAATTGCACTGGAGTGATGCTTTGTATGATGGAATGTGGCCCAGTGTCAGACAAGAGAGGACGACTCACTCAGTGAGATCAAATACTGTATATTGTACTGTATCTTGAGGGATATGACAATATCCTGTGGCTTTAGAGGGCTAGAGATGTTTTTGTGTAGCATTATCTTCGGAGGGGAACATGAATGTTCTGGCAGATTAACTCATTTTGGCGTTGATGATATTATTTGCTCTTCCAGATCACTCACTTTCATAACAAATCACAAGTGAACACAAATGTTTTTGTTTGTTTATTTTTTGGTGCCTTTTCTTCCTGCCGCCAAGCCAACCCAGACAAAGCCACTGGTCCAATCACTTTGTGAAGCACCAATCGTGCTCAGTGATCCATGCTACCAGTCTCTTAGTTGATGAGGGCTGGACTAGATTAATTGACTGTCTGTCCATTTCAAGGGAAACCTATCCCTCCCCATCAATATCAGCATTTAGAACAGTTAGTGAAAACAAAGCTGAAGCTCTTTTCTCAGATATCGGGTCAATGCCCTTCATTACGCAAGTGTACACTTACCCTAACCCTAACCAAGTGCATTCGGAAAGGATTCAGACCCCGTGACTTTTTCCACATTTTGTTACGTTACAGCCTTATTATAAAATGTATAACATTTTTGTTTTTCCTTCAGTCTACACACAATACCCTATAATGACAAAGCAAAAACAGGTTTTTATAATTTTTTGGAATAAAATAAAAAAATTGAAATATCACATTTCTATAAGTATTCATACCCTTTACTCAGTACTTTGTTGAAACACCTTTGGCAGTGATTACAGACCAAAAAGGTGCTTCAACAAAGTCTCCCTGACCAAGGCCCTTCTCCCCCGATTGCTGTTTGGCCGGTAGCTCCAGGAAGGGTGTTGGTCGTTCCAAACTTCTTCCATTTAAGAATGATGGTGGCCACTGTGTTCTTGGAGACCTTCAATTGCATACATTTTTTGGTACTATTCCCCAGATCTGTGCCTCGACACAATCCTGTCTCTGAGCTCTACGGACAATTTCTTCGACCTCATGGCTTGGTTTTTGCTCTGACATGCACTGTCAACTGTGGGGCCTTATATAGACAGGTGTGTGCCTTTCCAAATCATGTCCAATCAATTGAATTTACCACAGGTGGACTCCAATCAAATTGTAGAAACATCTTAAGGATGATCAATGGAAACAGGATGCACCTGAGCTCAATTTCAAGACTCATAGCAAAGGGTCTGAATGCTTATGTTTTTTTTTCTTCCGTTTTTAATTTTTCATCAATTATCAAACATTTCTAAAAAACAGTTTTTGCTTTGTCATTATGGGGTATTGTGTGTAGATTGACGAGGAACAAAATGTATATAATACATTTTAGAATGAGGCTGTAATGTAAAATGTGGAAAAGGGAAGGGGTCTGAATACTTTCCGAATGCTCTGTACTACACTCAGTGTACAAAACATTAGGAACACCTTCCAAATATTGGGACAATTCGTCAGGACTTGGACTCTACAAGGTGTCAAGCGTTCCACAAGGATGCTGGCCAATGTTGACTCCAATGCTTCCCACATTTGTGTCAAGTTGGCTGAATGTCCTTGGGTGGTGGGCTATTCTTGATATACAGTGGAAACTGTTTAGCGTGAAAAACCGAGCATCGTTGAAGGATTTAACAAGTAACATCAATAAGGGATCATAGCTTACATCTGGATTCACCTGGTCAGTCTATGTCAAGGAAAAAGCAGTTTTCCTACTGTTTTATACACTCAGTGTACAAGTCACTGTATGCGCCTGTCTTTTGACTGCAGCAGTACAGAAGAACCCCCAACCTTACTAACGACAATATGCCCCTATGCATACACTCTATTGATGCAAATCCGCTGCCTTGGGTGCGGAAAGTGCTTTGCAAATTATATGAATTATTATTACTCACAGTTCTTTCCCTCCTCCTCATGCTCTTTTTCCACATGGCCATGCCACACTTCTCAGATGGCTGGTCAGAGAGACTACGCTTGCCATTGCTGGAGAGGGGCCAAAGGGACCCCTGAAGGACCCCCACCTGCAGGAAATGTGCTCTAAACAGGCAAAAATACATCTCAGCCTCATGGCAAAATGTGTAATAGCAAAATGTTCTCTCCCTCATGGCAGGGTGTGTAGAATAGCATGATATTGACAATAAAACGGCCCAAAAAAAATCTTTGGCCCATGGCAAAATGTGCAGAATTGCAGGAATTTAGCTGTTTTCTTTTGGGGTTGCCCCCCCCCCCCCCCCCCCCCCCTTCCCCTCCCTCCACACATACAAAACTGTGCTACACCACTGATGTGTGTGTGTGCATAAGTGTGTGTCGGTGGGTGTGTGTGTATGCATGTGAAAAGAACTGTAGCGAAGACCCACAGCTTAGAATGGAAATCCATTATTATGTGTGTTCAGAATACAGTATTATCTCACATTCACAGATACAGCGATAATGACACAACTGCTCTTTCTTTCATCACATCATTAGCTACACTGGAGTGTTTGACAGGACCCCAGGCCTAACATCAATCCAGTGAAGAAGTGTGAACGTGAATAAGAATATGAAGTCAATGGAAGAGACCAGCTTCATCCACAGTGTTTACATGCTGGCTTTGTTCCAGCACTCCAGGGCCACTACTATGACTCTTTGCATTTGGCGTGGATGCCCCACTGTGCTGCCCCCGGAACACCGGACTTTCTACCTTTAACATCCAAGAGCTTAACAGGGTGGCCGAAATTCCTCTGAGCACTGCTGCTCAACTCCACTCCACTGCACTAACACCAGCCTGGTCTCATAGGCTGGACGTAACATAGTAAATGTAAATCCGGGACACTCAAATGAGTATGATATGTTACGTTTGGTATAGTTACATGAGACAGAAGGTTACTTAAGGCAAAACCAAAAGTTGTGTGGTTGGTTGTGTATAATGCAAATGCCTAGAGGTTGCGTGTTCGAATCTCATCACGGATTACTTTAATAATTTAGCTAATTAATAACTTTGCAACTACTTAGCATGTTTGCTAACCCTTCCCCTAACCTTAACCCTTTAACCTAACGTTTAACCTTAACGTCTATTTATTTTATTATTTATTTAACCTTTATTTAACTAGGCAAGTCAGTTAAGAACAAATTCTTATTTACAATGGCGGCCAACACCGGCCAAACCCGGACAACGCTGGGCCAATTCTGCGTGGCCCTATGGGACTCCCAATCATGGCTGGTTGTGATACAGCCTGGATAACCCCTAGCCTAGTTTCAAGTTTTAATGTCACATGAACAAGTACAGTGAAATGCCTTACTAGCAAGCCCTAACCCTAATAATGCAGTAATCAATAATGTAACACTGTAACACTAAAAATAACAAGGTAGAACAAAAACACAAGATGTAAGAATAAGAAGAACACAAAGTAAGTAAACATACTATATACAGGGTCAGTTGCAGTACCTTATTTACAATGTGCAGTGATACTGGATCGATAGAGGTAGATACAGTTGAAGTCAGAAGTTTACATACACTTAGGTTGGAGTCATTAAAACTTGTTTTTCAACCACTCCACAAATTTCTTGTTAACAAACTATAGTTTTGGCAAGTTGGTTAGGACATCTACTTTGTGCATGACACAAGTAATTTTTCCAACAATTGTTTACAGACAGATTATTTCACTTATAATTCACTGTATCACAATTCCAGTGGGTCAGAAATTTACATACACTAAGTTGACTGTGCCTTTAAACAGCTTGAAAATTCCAGAAAATGATGTCATGGCTTTAGAAGCTTCTGATAGGCTAATTGACATAATTTGAGTCAATTGGAGGTGTACCTGTGGATGTATTTCAAGGCCTACCTTCAAACTCAGTGCATCTTTGCTTGACATCATGGGAAAATCAAAAGAAATCAAGTCTGGTTCATCCTTGGGAGCAATTTCCAAATGCCTGAAGGTACCACATTCATCTGTACAAACAATAGCATACAAGTATAAACACCATAGGACCATGCAGCCGTCATACCGCTCAGGAAGGAGACGCGTTCTGTCTTCTAGAGATGAATGTACTTTGGTGCGAAAAGTGCAAATCAATCCCAGAACAACAGCAAAGGACCTTGTGAAGATGCTGGAGGAAACAGGTACAAAGGTATCTATATCCACAGTAAAATGTGTCCTATATCGACATAACCTGAAAGGCCGCTCAGCAAAGAAGAAGCCACTGCTCCAAAACCGCCATAAAAAAGCCAGACTACGGTTTGCAACTGCACATGGGGACTAAGATCGTACATTTTGGAGAAATGTCCTCTGGTCTGATGAAACAAAAACAGAACTGTTTGGCCATAATGACCATCGTTATTTTTGGAGGAAAAAGGGGTAGGCTTGCAAGCCGACGAACACCATCCCAACCGTGGAGCACGGGGGTGGCAGCATCATGTTGTGGGGGTGCTTTGCTGCAGGAGGGACTGGTGCACTTCACAAAATAGATGGCATCATGAGGGAGGAAAATTCTGTGGATATATTGAAGCAACATCTCAAGACGTCAGTCAGGAAGTTAAACCTTGGTTTCAAATGGGTCTTCCAAATGGACAATGACCCCAAGCATACTTCCAAAGTTGTGGCAAAATGGCTTAAGGACAACAAAGTCAAGGTATTGGAGTGGCCATCACAAAGCCCTGACCTCAATCCTAGAGAAAATATGTGGGCAGAACTGAAAAAGCGTGTGCGAGCAAGGAGGCCTACAAACCTGACTCAGTTATACCAGCTCTGTCAGGAGGAATGGGACAAAATTCACCCAACTTATTGTGGGAAGCTTGTGGAAGGCTACCCAAAACGTTTGACCCAAGTTAAACAATTTAAAGGCAATGCTACCAAATACTAATTGAGTATGTAAACTTCTGATCTACTGGGAATGTGATGAAAGAAATAAAAGCTGAAATAAATCATTCTCTCTACTATTATTCTGACATTTCACATTCTTAAAATAAAGTGGTGATCCTAACTGACCTAGACAGGGAATTTTTACTCTGATTAAATGTCAGGAATTGTGAAAAACTGAGTTTTAATGTATTTGGCTAAGGTGTATGTAAACCTCCGACTGTATGTATAGATGTAAGGGGACAAGGCACCAGGATATATGATAAACAGAGTAGCAGCAGCAGCATATATAATGATTGTATGTGAGTGATTGTGTGCAGAGTCAGTTTAAATGTATGTGCATATTATGTGTGTGTGAGCAAATGATAGAGTGAGTGTTTATGTGTGTTGGGGTATCAGTGTGCATAGTGTGTAGGGCCTTGTGTGCATAGATTAAAATACAAAGGACAACTCAGTCTGTGTAGCCATTTTGTTAGCTAGTTAGTTAGCTAGTTAGCAGTCTTATGGCATTGTGATAGAAGCTTTTCAGAAGCCTGTTGGGATCAGACTTGATGCACTGGCATCGCTTGCCGTGCGGAAGCATGGAGAACAGAATGGCTTGGGTGGTTGGACTCTGGATTTTTGCCAGTGATTAACTTATTGTACGAAGTGCAATTCGCAACATATTGTAGGAATTGTAATTCGTAACATATCATACGAAATGGATGATGGACATCCACAAATTAATATATACCAAATGAAACGTAACATATCATACTATTTGGAGTGTCCCAGGTTTACATTTACTTTGTTACATCTACCCTGGAGTCCAGGTTGCTAACACAAACAATAAAGCTCATCTTCATGCATTATGGGCTGTAAAATGTGTTTTTCTGAAAACCATTAGCTGAGGCTGGTTATTATAGAGGGGGGTTGTATGTGTGGAGCAGAAGGGCTACCAGGCATGAAGGAAGACCAGATTCTAGACCCGTCACGCTCTCAGCAGGAGACTGGTCTGAAGCAGACAATGCTGGTTTTAGGAATGCGCGTTTCTCAATATCTTCCCCCCTGTCTGTTGGTTCATTGCTCTTTGGTGGGGTGGGAGATATGTTACAGTAGCAGTGTGTGATAACCCATAATGGCCCTTCACCACATGAGCTGCATTAATACTGATGACGACGCAAGCAGTGCGAGGGGACAGCCTAGAACACTGGCCAGTAGCTAGCTCGGTCAGTGCATCACAAAGGGAATGAGTCTGCCTCAGAAAACATGCAGGCGTTTTTAAAGGGTCACTGTCAAATTGTGTACCTGAGCGCTGAAAGTGGTGGAACATTTTAGACTTTAAATTACACTACTCTCTTTAACTTTTACCTCTAGCAAAATACCTGTGTATACTGTACGCTCAGGGCAAATTGAAATTTACCAAATTTTGGCACAGGGATGGTTATTTCAACAATGACAATTTCTGACTTTGACAAAGGTCCGAGAAATACTGCTGCTCACTGACCACAGACACCAAATCCAGCCAATGAAAAAGATTTAGCTGGATTACCTTTTAATTGAAGCAAAATGTATTGAGCATTGTCTCTCGACTCTCTAAGTCATGGTTGACTGGTGGGCCCTCAGCACGTGTAGGCCCACACAAATCTGCTCCATGATGGACCCATACTAAATTAACTAAGAGCCAGGTCTCTTTTGGACAGGTGTGTTAGTTGGATGGTACGCTGTGTGATCACTGATTAGAGCTGGGTTAAAGAGATCTGGGGCAACCCCGGATGAAGCCCTTAATTAAACCTTTATTAGTGAAAAGCTACTGAGGGTTTCATGCTAATGTGAGCTGAGGAACAGGTGATGTTGAATAATGAGTGTAAATCACTTTTAATCCCGTTTTTCTCTTGTGCAAGTGAAGAATTAATTATAAATTATAAAAAAGATTTTTGCTCTGAAGAATGCATGACAAGTAGGCATGATTGTTTTTTGTAATCTGTAGCTATAGAGAGCAATAGTAATGGCATCTTTTTGTAGGCACAAACTCTGCCGTGGCTCTTTGAACAAAGCCTATGGGGAAATGAATGGGCTTTTGTGTTGGGTTTTGGATAAACACTGAAAATAAGGTCTGTGGTAAACACAGACTTAGAAAATCTTATGTTTTGTTCTATGAGATAATCTTCATCAAATTTTGAGGCATTTATGTAATCAAAACAAGCACGTAAAGGCTTCATATTTCATAAAGGTCATGTTAACTGACTGATATTATCTGGCGAGCATTTGACAGCTCGACTGTACAGTAGCTGTCAAATGCTATGTGGTCCTATGGCTATTCACATGCATAGATGTCATGACTTACTGAACTTTTACTTCATTAACTCCTAGTGGAGCAAAGGGCCTCTGCATAGATGTAAACAACAACATACAAGTGATACCATGTGCCCAACCTCTTGATGTGCTAAACAGTTACATTGAGGACAACTAATGTCCAATTTCACTGTGACCGCTTATGCTGTTTGGCTGTTTGCTCTTGATTCCATATACATGTGAAACATATGGGCTGATTAAATTGAATTAAGATAAGTTAATGGCAAGTATTAACCAGTAAATTTAACGCGGGCAACAAGAGCTGTGGAGAGTGAAGTGGAGGACAGCACATTAAAAACAAGATTTAATGACTGATAGCATAGTAGGCCCTAACTGTTATCTGTTGAGCCACTGCCAGGCTCCATCTCATAACACTGTAGCTTTGTGGCTTTGTGTCAATGCCACAATGACAATGAAACACTAACTCAAACATAAACCTCACTAGAAAGACAAAAGCTTCTCAGAGGGATTTTCCATGTGTCTGATAATTTAATGTGGGTATTTTGGTCTGTTCCACATTGCATAATGTACAGTAGACTATTATAGGAGACAAGGGCTTTCCCGTACACAGACAAATGACTGCTACCTTTCTCAATCACCATAGTGGGAGTCCATAAAGCTTGTGACTTTTGTTTGAATCTGTTCACTTCACAGCAGTGCATATTCAGATCAAACAAAGTGTGGTAAGGCGAGCTTGTAATTGAACATGTTTGCACAAAGAGGCTTGTCAACGAGTGGTTGAGTTGGTCACAAACATTCACTACAGCCGAGAGGCAACAACTGAGAGGTGCTTGCCTGAAGACATATTTTTCCTGCGTGCTGTGAATCGTTCTGGATTAGAGACTAATTGATTGATGAAATATCTATAGCTTCTAGTCAGGCGAAGGGGGAATCCGTCTATCAGTAGGCTACATCCAGATATTTCAAATGGTTGCATTTCACATGAACATCCTGTCATTTTCTAAAGACTGCTTTTACAGAGTCAAGTCCTTTGCTGTTAGTTGGTATGTGTGTTTGCTTCTGTGGAGCAGAATACAGTACAAACAGAATTTAGAGTATGCCGCTAAGAAGAGGACGCCTTGTAGTAGTTGTTGATGGCTTGTAGTTGATGTTTACACAACTGACTTACTTTTCTGCATATTTTGCTTTTGGGTCAATACATCTGTGTGTGGCATTAAGAGTTAGCCGTCTTTGGTTGGACAGCACCTCCCCAGACCGCTAATGGGCCACCGACCTTTGAGTATTGGAGTTCTGTGGCTGTAATAATGTAGACGGCTAAGCTTTGATTTAGAAAGAGAAACGGAGAGGAAGAGAGAGAGAAGGAGCGGGAGGGAGAGAGAGAGAAAGATACAGGGGGAGAGAGAGATTGAACCATCTTTCAGCCTCAACACTTAGGGATTAAACTACAGTTCACCACCACAGCACTGACACATGGAGATGTGGGAGATCTAGAGAGACCATAGTGTTTTCACATGGAGTTGGCTTTGAGAGAAAGCTGAACCTGAGCGCTCGGTCGGTCTTTGATGCCAGTCCCCCATCTGGCAACATCTAGTGTGAACTGCAGCCAATCTTTGTACCTATTGCAAGGTAGCAAATTAATTTAGTATTAACGTGATAGCCTATTTTCGGGAGTTTCTTAGTTAGCTAAGCTAACTTAACAAGTTAGCATTGGCTTGCGAAACTACCTCTAACTTCCTTCATTCTGGACATAGAGACATAAAATGGTATCCACAAGTTCATCTGACTCTGATAAAGGGATTCATTGCCAAAATCTCAAACTAACCCTTTAATCAATATAGATGAAGAGGTGAACCATTAAAGGTTAACTGCCCTTTCCAACTTGAAAACGGCCTATGTCGCATCGATATGAGTCAGAAACATTTATTCTAGTGTCAAAATTTACTACAAAGTGTAAATAGGAACACTTTGGTCATAAAGTCAATCTTGGTAAGTGGCTGCATCATGACTTACTTGAGGGTTTGGATTACAATTATGTCAACAAATCATGCCCCCTGTTGACTATTAAGACGTGGTGGCACCCGTGTTTTCTAGGAAAAGACAGGGCGAGTTCGCTTTACATGGCCGGTGCCCTGGGTGGGCAGAGACCTCTCCTTAGGAGGACCAATGGAATGATTGAAAAACAAACTTACCCACTGGAACGTCTTCCCCAGACAAGACGTGTGGTTGGTACTTGCCCTTACTCGGGAAATAGCTACTGTAGTGAAAATGGGCTTCCATAAACTTGCTCAACAATCTTGGGGAGATGGCCAGGATATGGATTACATCTGACTAGCTTCTACTTGGGCTGTCAAACATCAAACCTGAGACTGGTGTGTTGTTGTTAAGTAGCTACATTTTCTATGTTAGCTAGCAAGCTACAAGTCATTATTTAATAGGCTATACTGTTATGATATTAGACAATGATACTGTGATGTAAATAGCTAAATACATAGTCTCTCCCTAACGTGTAAGGTGAGAGGAAGATTTGCATAGCCAACATTGCACTTGAAGACAGGTTTGATCCATGCTAGCTAACGTGATCTCATAATCAAGCAAACCTGACGACATGCTTGATGCATGTTGCCAGCTTGCTTTCAATAATGTTTCAACTCAAACTGGCTAGCTACTGTCCTTGTTTGTTATGATTGAATGGCAAAGACACGCCCAAGAAACACCCACATCAAACCACACCCCCAAGACAACTCTCGTTTGCCCTTCAGTCATGGCCGCTAGAATTTTTAATGAGCATTAATGAAAACGAGGCCAAATCAGAAGTGCAGTGGCTCTTAAAAGATAATGGATTTATTTTTGATTGAGTCACCATGTTTTAGGAAAACGCAGAGGGTTATATGGAAAAAAAGATTGTGGCTTTTCTCTGTTGAAATTCAAAGCAGATCTTTTTCCTTGAAAACGTTTTGATAAACGCAAAATGGCTGGCATTCCATTGCAGATGAGGATTTGATTTGATTTTAGGTGTGTTTGGTCATCCAACATGTTGTACACATCAGTACCTGATAGATACTCCATGAAGGCATACTGTTTTTAGATACAGTAAATCAACAACTGTCCCTCTCTGATTGACCCTTGCCATGTACATGTGGTTCAATTCCAAAATGGAGCCTACCACATGTTCCTGGGAAAGTGTTCTGGTGACAAACAGGACGTTAATGAGTTATAGGACATGAGTGAGGATGTTGACCTAAGAAATTATTCTATTCCATTTTCTTGCCACATTTGGTATTGCTTCACTCCCATTTGACTACTATCCTTGAGTAATGATCAGAAGAAATGTTTATACATGGAAAAAAAGTGTCACAGAACGTAGAAATATTTCCTATGTAGTGTGTTTGGTGTGACATTCCAACCATTTTCTGTTTTGGCATCCCATTTATGAAGAGCATTATAGAAGTATTGAGTCATTTCTGGAACAACATGGACACTCAGTCTTTCACATGTAGAAGCATGATTATAGAGCACACACTCTGCCTAAATACCCTCACACTGCTGGTTTTGAACTTAGACATATTGTAGAGCTGTTATATATTCTCTATCTCTCCCCTATAGTTTCCTACACACACACACGCCACTCAGACACGGTTTAAGCTTTTCCTGAGTGGTGACACACCCACAGCTTTTCTCCTGTCACACCTGTTGCTAATGCCCAGGGAGCAGAGGGTCACCCGACAGTCTGCACTCAGGGTCCCCATCCTCTCACTCTGGGTCCCCTTCTGAAAGGAGTACTGTGGCCCCTAGACAGTGGTGGCCATTATCAGCTCTGTCCATTTAGACACAGGGACGGAGGATGTACCGCGGGACTCTAATGTGCAGTGGTGTGATAGGAGTAAAAACTGGATATGGACCGAACCAGAATCCCCAGTAGTCTGTACACGTCCTGGGACTGACTGTTCTGACTCCTGACACACATTTCATTAGAAGTGATTTGGTTATCTAGTGGAGAAACTCTATACTGTTAAAATGGGTTCTCAGAGCCCTTGCTGATGTTGTGATGAACTAACAACTTACTGGTCATACGACATGAAAAAAAGAGCTCTTCGACCAAGCACACCAGTGCTGGGTTTGGCCTTTGAAGGAACAATGCATCTGCAGAAAATAGCTAATACCTACTGTAAAATATGGTGGTGGATCTTTGATGTTATGGGGTTATTTTGCTTTCACTGGTCCTGAGGCCCTTGTTAAGGTCAACGGCATCATGAACTTTACCCAGTACCAGGACATTTATATATGTATATAGACTTTTTGTTTTCTTTTTTTCTACTGTATTATTGACTGTATGTTTGTTTATTCCATGTGTAACTCTGTGTTGTTTTATGTGTCGAACTGCTGTGCTTTATCTTGGCCAGGTCGCAGTTGTAAATGAGAACTTGTTCTCAACTAGCCTACCTGGTTAAATAAAGGTGAAATAAATCAAATAAATACATTTTTTAGCCAAAAACCTGATTGCATCTGCCAGGAGGGTGAAACTTGGCTCAAAGTGAATCTTCCAACAAGACCCCAAAGCACACATCAAAATCCACAAAAAAAATGTTAATTGACCACAAAATCAACATTTTGCGATTACTATCTCAGTCTCCAGACTTGAACCCCATTGGAAACCTGTGGTTTGACTTGAAGAGGGCAGTCCATAAGTGCAGACAAAGGATATCAAGGATCTGGAAATATTCTGTGTGGAGGAATGGTCTAAGATCCCGTCCAACATGTTCTCCAATCTCATTAAACATTTTTTAAACTTTGACCCTTACCTTAAAAAAAAAATGTATTACTTGTTAAACAAAATCTCTTTCTCTGGGCAATTGTGTTAGTATAAAATAATATCATAATATCATACAATATAGCTAAGTATTTGTATTATTTATTTTGTACAGTCTTTTTTGCTCATCTTTATCGAGGGAGCCAATAATACCACGCCCCCATGATACACACTGTGTGTGTATATCATGGTATCCAGGAACCCTACGAGGGTAACAAGCTAATGCGTTTAAGAGGCTACCTGTCATCCTCTGCTTTTGCCTGTGATAACAAGGTGGGACCACACTTGCTTACCGGTATTCATCTTACGGTACACTGTGTTATAATCACTCAATGTCACCCCCGGTCCCACCCCACAGGTGAAGGGTGGGGCATGCCTCAGTGTGTGTGCATGAGTGTGTGTGTTCATGGGGGCGTGCTGATTGGTTATGTATGTTTGATGTTTGAACTGTGCCGTTGTGTGTATTATGCAGCCTGCAGTGTTTGGGCTTGGTGTGTGTCTTTGACAGCTCGTCACGGACACTAAGCGTGTTGTTGCACGGCGTACCCAGCTAGCGCATAACTTTCTGAGAACCATATATTTCTTAGAGTGTGGTGAGAGCATGGTTATCCTATGGTTATTTTCTATACAACTTTCCCACAACTTTCTGGGAATGGTGCAGGGTAGTTGCTTAGCTTTGCAACATTCTCTGTTCATTTAAGGAACTTGACAAAAAAAAATCTATTTTCTTGGTATTTCATTACTTTAACAAACTGTTTCCTGAAAGTTCAAACATGGTTACATTTCATTTACATTTGGGTAATGTTCTAGAAACGTTTTCCAACTGGTTTGACATTGGGAATGTTCTCAAATAGTTCAGAGAACGTTAAGAAACAACATTCTTCCGTGGGAATTTCGGTACTTCAGCATCACGTTTTCTACAGGTTTCCTCATGGTTCTTTTTAAAGTCATGTTCTCAAATTGTTCCAAGAACATTAAAGCTGAAATATGTATATTTTTGGACGACCTGACCAAATTCACATTGAAATGTTAGTTATAGATCTGCCATTCTCATTTAAAGCAAGTCTAAAAAGGGGTATATCAAATCAAAGCTCAAATCAAAGTTTATTTGTCTCGTGCGCCGAATATAACAGGTTTAGACCTTTTACAGTGAAATGCTTACTTACAGGCCCTAACCAACAGTGCAATTTTAAGTAAAAAATAGGTATTAGCTGAACAATAGATAAGTAAGGAAATGAAAAACAACAGTAAAGAGACAGTGAATAATAACAGTAGCGAGGCTATATACAGTAGCGAGGCAATAACAGTAGCAAGGCTATATATAGGCACCGGTTAGTCAGGCTAATTGAGGTAGTATGTACATGTAGGTATGGCTAAAGTGACTATGCATATATGATGAACAGAGAGTAGCAGTAGCGTAAAAGAGGGGTTGGTGGGTGGTGGGTGGTGGGACACAATGCAAATAGTCCGGGTAGCCAATGTGCGGGGGCACTGGATGGTCAGGCTAATTGAGGTAGTATGTACATGAATGTATAGTTAAAGTGACTATGCATACATGGTAAACAGAGAGTAGCAGCAGTGTAAAGAGGGGTTGGGGGACACTCAATGCAAATAGTCTGGGTAGCCATTTGATTACCTGTTCAGGAGTCTTATGGCTTTGGGGTAAAAGCTGTTGAGAAGCCTTTTGGTCCTAGAATTGGCGCTCCGGTACAGCTTGCCATGTGGTAGTAGAGAGAACAGTCTATGACTGGGCTATGTGAGGTCTTTGACAATTTTTTGGCCTTCCTCTGACACCGCCTGGTGTCAGATGTTGCAGCTGTAGAACCTTTTGAGGATCTGAGGACTCATACCAAATCTTTATAGTTTCCTGAGGGGAAATAGGCTTTGTTGTGCCCTCTTTACAACTGTCTTGGTGTGTTTAGACCATTTTAGTTTGTTGGTGCTGTGGACACCAAGGATCTTGAAGCTCTCAACCTGCTCCACTACAGCCTTGTCGATGAGAATGGGGGCATACTCAGTCCTCCTTTTCCTGTAGTCCATAATCATCTCCTTAGTCTTGGTTATGTTGAGGGATAGGTTGTTATTCTGGCACCGCCTGGCCAGGTCTCTGACCTCCTCCCTATAGGCTGTCTCGTCGTTGTTGGTGATCAGGCCTACCACTGTGGTGTTGTCTGCAAACTTAAGGATGGTGTTGGAGTTGTACCTGGCCACGCAGTCGTGGGTAAACAGGGAGTACAGGAGGGGACTGAGCACACACCCCAAAGGGGGCTCCAGTGTTGAGGATCAGCGTGGCAGATGTGTTGCTACCAACCCTCACCACCTGGGGGCGGCCCATCAGGAAGTCCTGGATCCAGTTGCAGAGGGAAATGTTTAGTCCCACGATCCTTAGCTTAGTGATGACCTTTGAGGGTACTATGGTGTTTAACGCTGAGCTGTAGTAAATGAATAGCATCTCACGTAGGTGTTCCTTTTGTCCAGGTGAAAAGGGCAGTGTGGAGGGCAATAGAGATTGCATCATCTGTGGATCTGTTTGGGCAGTATACAAATTGGAGTGGGTATAGGATTTCTGGGATAATGGTGTTGATGTGAGCTATCACCAGCCTTTCAAAGCGCTTCATGGCTACGGATGTGAGTGCTACGGGTCTGTAGTCATTTAGGCAGGTTGCCTTAGTGATCTTGAGCACAGGGACTATGGTGGTCTGCTTGAAACATGTTGGTATTACAGACTCAATCAGGGACATGTTGAAAATGTCAGTGAAGACACCTACCAGTTGGTCAGCACATGCCTGGAGCACACGTCCTGGTAATCCGTCTGGCCCTGCGGCCTTGTGAATGTTGACCTGTTTAAAGGTCTTACTCACATCGGCTATGGAGAGTGTGATCACACAGTCGTCCGGAACAGCTGATGCTCTCATGCATGCCTCAGTGTTGCTTGCCTCGAAGCGAGCATAGAAGTGATTTAGCTCGTCTGGTAGGCTCGTGTCACTGGGCAGCTCGCGGCTATGCTTCCCTTTGTAGTCTGTAATAGTTTGCAAGCCCTGCCACATAAGACGAGTGTCGGAGCCGGTGTAGTACGATTCAATCTTAGCCCTGTATTGGCGCTTTGCCTGTTTGATGGTTCGTCGTAGGGCATAGCAGTATTTCTTATAAGCTTCCAGGTTAGAGTCCCGCACCTTGAAAGCGGCAGCTCTACCCTTTAGCTCAGTGCGAATGTTTCCTGTAATCCATGGCTTCTGGTTGGGGTATGTACGTACAGTCACTGTGGAGACGACGTCCCCGATGCACTTATTGATGACGCCAGTAACTGATGTGCTGTACTCCTCAATTCAATCGGAAGAATGCCGGAACATGTTCCAGTCTGTGATAGCAAAACAGTTCTGTAGTTTAGCATCTGCTTCATCTGACCACTTTTTTATAGACCGACTTTTTTACAGTCACTGGTGCTTCCTGATTTAATTTTGCTTGTAAGCAGGAATCAGGAGGATAGAATTGTGGTCAGATTTACCAAATGGATGGCGAGGGAGAGCTTTGGACGCGTCTCTGAGTGTGGAGTACAGGTGATCTAGAATTTTTTTCCCTCTGGTTGCACATTTAACATGTTGATAGAAATTAGGTAAAACTGATTTAAGTTTCCCTGCGTTAAAGTCCCGGCCATTAGGAGCGCTGTCTCTGGGTGAGCGGTTTCCTGTTTGCTTATTTCCTTATACAGCTGTCTAAGTGAGGTCTTAGTGCCAGCGTCCGTCTGTGGTGGTAAATAAACAGCCACGAAAAGTATAGATGAAAACTCTCTTGGCAAATAGTTTACCATAAAATACTTTACTTCAGGCCAGCAAAATCTAGAGACTTTCTTAGATTTCATGCACCAGCTGTTGTTTACAAATATGCACAGACCACCCTCCCTCGTCTTACCGGAGTGTGCAGTTCTATCTAGCCGGTGCAGCGTATATCCTGCTAGCTGAATATCCATGTCATCATTCAGCCACGATTCCGTGAAACATAAGATGTTACAGTTTTTGATGTCCCGTTGGTAGGATATTCGTGATCGTACCTCATCTAATTTATTGTCCAATGATTGTACGTTGACGAGTTATATTGACGGTAACGGTAGCTTTCCCACTCGTCTTCTCTGGATCCTTACGAGGCACCCCGCTCTGTGTCCTCTGTACGTGCGTCTCCTTCTCTTGCCAATAACGGGGATGTCTGCCTTGCCGGGTGTTCGCAGTATATCCTGTGCTTCCTGCTTGTTGAAGAAAATATCTTTGTCTAATCTGAGGTGAGTGATGGCTGACCTGATATCCAGAAGCTCTTTGCCGTAAATTATGGTGGCAGAAACATTATGTACAAAATAAGTTACAAATAACGTGAAAGAAAAACACAGAGTAGCACAATTGGTTAGACGCCCGTAAAACTGCTGCCATTTCTTCCGGTGCCATTTTAGTATCTGTGTTCTATGTGCACTATTTCAATGCTTTCCATTCTTTAGTTTGGATTTTGCGTCTTTTACTTTCAGTTTGTACACCAGCTTCAAACAGCTGAAAATATTATTAAATATTATTCAAAAGATATTTCACAGCGGTTTAGATTGTACAATGATTGTTTTGCCACAAACTGTAATTAGGCAAACTATTAGGATTTTAGCAAGCAGGAAACGGTGGAGTGATTTCTGCAAATTACACCTTAAAGAAACAATGTTCTTCTGTGGGAAATTCAGTACTTATGTTTCCTTATGATTCTATTTAAAGTCATGTTCTCAAATTGTTCCGAGAACGTTAAGAAAACTTTCCATAAATAATGCAAGGGAACTTTAGTAATGTTCAGAGAACATTCTAATAATGTCATAAGGTGAATGCACCAATTTGTAAGTCGCTCTGGATAAGAGCGTCTGCTAAATGACGTAAATGTAAATGTAAATTTAAAAACATATACATTCCGTTCTCAGCATAAACAAAACGCTCTATCCTCTATCATGTGTTCAGGTGTGTTGGCCACACCCACTAATTGCCCGCACCTGATCTTACTGAGAGCTTGTTTCCTTTGAAATGGGGTCTGAACAAACTAAAATGAACAACTTTGGATGCGTAAAAAAACATGGAATGCAAGTCCAATCCGGGGGCGCAATGGAATAATTCCATGGATAGAGAACAGAAGATCATAGGTTCAAAACCCTCTGATGCTACGTCACAAAAAAAAGGAAATTACTTTCTATTTATGCTTGGAATTCTAAAAAGTTAGCAAAAAATAAGCTAGCAGTATTATTAAAAGTCTTATTGAAACATTCAGTGAAAGTTTTAAGGAAGTTACTCAAAAACTCCAAATAACCGATCCCTTCTGTTCTCAGCGCGTTAATAAATCTTCCCAGGAAAACTTTCAAGGAACCAGAGTAACATTTCTCAGAACCTCCCTGCAGCCTAAAAATAAACGTTTCCAGAAAAAGTTTTGCTTCTCAAAAAATTGAAAAACATTCTGTTTTACCGGTCAGGAAACACATGGCTTTGTTCCCATAACCAATGTGAAACCAAAAACATACGTTCTCACAACTTCCAAAGAACCAAATTTGTTAGCTGGGTAGGCTGCTTGTTAACACTGGAACACTTCCACGATGATGACTCACGGCTTTCATTTAGCCTCTGCTCCTCTATGGTGGGGATTGTACTAATTCCCCACAGTTGAATATTTTAAGAAGCAGCCTTTCTCAACAGTCAATCAGGAGTCTCGCTGAGTTTCTGCTGTGCTTGAATGATGTTAGTTGATCCCTGGAGTCCGAGATGTCCCTTGTCTTTAAACTATTATGTCTTATAGAACAACAACAAAAAAACATAACATTCTAGTGTTATAGTATCATGGTGGATCCATGGACAAATGAATCTAAAGAATGATGTCTAACTCAGGGTCATTCATTGCTCAGTGATCTCTGTGTCCACTGAAGCAGCTCTCTGTGTCTGGACATAAACTCCACCATTGCATTCCTCGGAACAAGCAATATGTCTGCAATACGTCTGCTTTACCCATACTGCCTTTACACAACACTAATCTACAGAGACGCCAAAATGAGCAATTCTGCATGTTCAGAATAACTGCAGCTGGGGAGAGAAGACATGGCCAGATGCCATAGATGCTGAAAAGCGGGACTGTTTGCTTGTGGAAGTGTGCCATTATGAACCAGGTTCTAGAAATACACCTCCGTTTAAATGTTTTAAAAACACAATTGATACCACCCCGTGTACCGCAATAACTCCAGCTTATTGTTTTTCCCCAGTGCTTGTTTGCTCATTGAACTGTGGGTGAATGGAGGAAGAGTTGAAAGAGGAAGACGGCAAGAGAATGAGTAGGTTGTATGCTTGAGATGAATTTGGAAACTACCTTGTGTCTTAAACATGGAAAGTGGCCATGCCCATGTCTATGAAACGATGCCAATGCCTGTCCCTCCAGTTCCATAAGCAAGGCCATGACGTAACAGGCAGCGTTTGGGACTCAGGCTGGTATGGCCAGATTTGAATGTTGACTTGGGGAGTTATTGAGAAGGGTGTGGTCCGCCGCGGCCATCTGCACACATCTAGGGTAGGATACTGAGGGCAGCTGCTTGGTCGAGTCAGCAGACTTTCCAAGTCGATTTTTGTCAGAAACGGGCAGCAAGGGACGTGCTGGGTAACCAGGCAGCATGTTTGAGTGGGCACAAGGGTCAGTGTCGTGAATGATTTACATCAAACTCCACAGCCCCTCATTGAGTATCCTTTACCTGTATGTGTATACACCTTTATGGCTGTTAGATAATAACTACATAATAATTACAGCACTTGCAGTGGAAATGTGTGGAATTGAGAGTTTCAGGAATAATATACAGAGGCAGGTGTCCTGGCTTTAATGTTGACTTGTAGTGTATTTCTTATGCGCTCATGCACTCTTGCACAGTATATAATATGTACTTTGAAAGGCATGCGCAGGTAAGGGTACGTATGTGCAAGCTCTTCTTGCAATGTGCAGGCAGTTTGGAGACTTACCTTTCTATTCATACGTTGAGCTGAATTCTGATGTTGTAGAGAAAGTGGTTAGGCTACATTCAAAGCTGTCACCACCTCGCTCTCATTCCCTGCCAAGCTTCCATTAAGGAAACATTAAGGATTTTTTGACCTTCGACTAACAACACTGTTCTGACACATTCAAATACTACCTCTGGGCTATTTTCAAAGTACAACCACCCACACAATCTACACAGTGTCCTTCGGTAGTGGTTAGAATCATGAAAATGTATCAAGACCGCTTGAAGAGGTTCTCGGCGGTACCTCTTTTACATTTAACAGTAGCATGGTTCATTTGCTGGGTATATTGCTCTCAACAGCCTATAAGTCCCCATCAGCCTTGGGCTATATTTTTCTTTGCTATAATTATGTTCTATATATTAAGAATGTGTCTTTGATTCGTCCAATCCCATTTCAGTTGCAATGCAATATTTTGGGGTTAAAGGCAATTGTGTCATAATGTATTGCTTGGCTATTAGGATCCTTCCAGTTCATATGATCCTTTATAACATCATGGCCACCTAATCATCCCCAGCATACAATTGGCTCATTCATCTCCCCTCCTCTCACCTGTAACTATTCCCCAGGTTGTTGCTGTTAATGAGAATGTGTTCTCAGTCAACTTACCTGGTAAAATAAGGGTAAAAAATATATACAGTGGGGGAAAAAAGTATTTGATCCCCTGCTGATTTTGTACGCTTGCCCACTTACAAAGAAATGATCAGTCTATAATTTTAATGGTAGGTTTATATGAACAGTGAGAGACAGAATAACAACAAAAAAATCCAGAAAAACGCATGTCAAAAATGTTAGAAAATTATTTGCATTTTAATGAGGGAAATAAGTATTTGACCCCTCTGCAAAACATGCCTTAGTACTTGGTGGCAAAACCCTTGTTGGCAATCATAGAGGTCAGACGTTTCTTGTAGTTGGCCACCAGGTTTGCACACATCTCAGGAGGGATTTTGCCCCACTCCTCTTTGCAGATCTTCTCCAAGTCATTAAGGTTTCGAGGCTGACGTTTGGCAACTCGAACCTTCAGCTCCCGCCACAGATTTTCTATGGGATTAAGGTCTGGAGACTGGCTAGGCCACTCCAGGACCTTGATGTGCTTCTTCTTGATCTACTCCTTTGTTGCCTTGGCCGTGTGTTTTGGGTCATTGTCATGCTGGAATACCCATCCACGACCCATTTTCAATGCCCTGGCTGAGGGAAGGAGGTTCTCACCCAAGATTTGACAGTACATGGCCCCATCAAATGATGCGGTGAAGTTGTCCTGTCCCCTTAGCAGAAAAATACCCCTAAAGCATAATGTTTCCACCTCCATGTTTGACGGTGGAGATGGTGTTCTTGGGGTCATAGGCAGCATTCCTCCTCCTCCAAACACGGCGAGTTGAGTTGATGTCAAAGAGCTCCATTTTGGTCTCATCTGACCACAATACTTTCACCATTTGTCCTCTGAATCATTCAGATGTTCATTGGCAAACTTCAGACGGGCATGTATATGTATTCTTGAGCAGGGGGACCTTGCGGGCGCTGCAGGATTTCAGTCCTTCACGGCGTAGTGTGTTACCAATTGTTTTCTTGGTGACAATGGTCCCAGCTGCCTTGAGATCATTGACAAGATCCTCCCGTGTAGTTCTGGGCTGATTCCTCACCGTTCTCATGATCATTGCAACCCCACGAGGTGAGATCTTGCATGGAGCCCCAGGCCGAGGGATATTGACAGTTCTTTTGTGTTTCTTCCATTTGCGAATAATCGCACCAAATGTTGTCACCTTCTCACCAAGCTGCTTGGCGATAGTCTTGTAGCCCATTCCAGCCTTGTGTAGGTCTACAATCTTGTCCCTGACATCCTTGGAGAGCTCTTTGGTCTTGGCCATGGTGGAGAATTTGGAATCTGAATGATTGATTGCTTCTGTGGACATGTGTCTTTTTTACAGGTAACAAACTGAGATTAGGAGCACTCCCTTGAAGAGTTTGCGCCTAATCTCAGCTCGTTACCTGTGTAAAAAACACCTGGGAGCCAGAAATCTAAGATGGGTGCAGAGGATAGTTCCTTTCTGCCTCCTGGGAAAAAGAAGGGTGGAGGAATGTGTCCATCATGCTTTACCTACCGAGATCTTGAGAACTTGTGATAACAGGCTACAGGCAGTTCCAGAAATACCAGCGAGGCATGTTTACTATGATGTGTAAATCATTAAAACTCGGTTTTCACTACACCAGGAGGTAAGTATAATATTAACACATGGGAGAATGTGTGAAGGAGAGAAAGAGAAAGAGAGAGAGAAAAAGAAAAAGAGAGAGAGAATTAGAGAGAGCGTACTTAAATTCACACAGGACACCGGATAAGACAGAAATACTCCAGATATAAAAGAGTGACCCTAGCCCCCCGACACATAAACTATTGCAGCATAAATACTGGAGGCTGAGACAGGAGGGGTCGGGAGACACTGTGGCCACGTCCGACGATACCCCCGGACAGGGCCAAACAGGCAGGATATAACCCCACCCACTTTGCCAAAGCACAGCCCCCACACCATTAGAGGGATATCTTCAACCACCAACTTACTATCCTGAGACAAGGCCGAGTATAGCCCACGAAGATCTCCCCCACAGCACGAACCCGAGGGGGGGCGTCAACCCGGACAGGAAGATTATGTCAGTGACTCAACCCACTCAAGTGACGCGGAATCGGTCAGGAAACTGTGTTGACTCTGTTTCGGTTTCATGTCTGTACGCTTTTCCTGTTTCTTGTTTTGTACTATGTTCTATTTATTTATTAAATTATTCACTCCCTGTACTTGCTTCCCAACTCCCAGCGTACACGTTACAGAATAACACCTCACCAAAGGGGAGCATCAGGGAGTGTATTTTTTTTCTGGTGACTTCGGGTCCAAATGCCGTTGCCGAAGCAACCGGGGATGCCTCAGCTGGCTCACCAGGCTTTCATGCCTCAGCTGTCTCGTCAGGTTTTCAAGACATTGGTTGGCTCGGAAGGCTCCGCATGCCTCAGCTGGCTCATCAGGTTCCCATGCCTCGGCCGGCTTGTCAGGCTCCCGTGCCTTGCCCAGCTTATCAGGCTCCCGTTCCTCAGCAAGCTGTACAGGTTCCCATGCCTCGGCCGAAGCAACTGGGGATGCCTCAGCTGGCTCGTCAGGCTTCCATGCCTCAGCTAACTCGAGAGGTTCTCAAGACACGTTTGGCTCATCAGACTCCCCATGCCTCAGCCAGCTCATCAGACTCCCATGCCTCAGCTAGCTCATCAGACTCCCATGCCTCAGCCAGCTCATCAGACTCCCATGCCTCAGCCATGAGCCGGTTCGTCAGGCTCCCATGCCTCAGCAGGCTCGTCAGGCTCCTGCGCCTCAGCCAGCTCGTCAGGATCCCGCGTCTCAGCCGGATCGTCAGGTTCTTGTGCCTCAGCCGGCTCGTCAGGTTCCCGCGCCTCAGCCGGCTCGTCAGGTTCCCGCGCCTCAGGGAGGGGGTACTGTCACATCTACTCCCGCTCCTCCCCTCTGGCGCTCATTGTTGCCAGTTGTCTAATCATTACGCACACCTGCCACCATCGTTACGCACACCTGGGCATCATGACACTCACCAGGACTCCATCCCTTTCTTGATTACCTCCCCTATATCTGTCACTCCCCTTGGTTCTTTCCTCAGGTGTTATTGACTCTGCTTTGTTTTCATGTCTGTACGCTTTTCATTTCTCTTGTTTGTACCATGTTCCATTTCTTTAGTCAATGATTCACTCCCTGTACTTGCTTTCCAACTCCCAGCGTACACGTTACATCGGTCACATCACTTCCTGTTAAAGCCTGATTGGACAGTGTTCTGAGGCAGGCTGCTGGCTAGGAACAGATGCCATTGGGGCATTATGGAACCCGCTGTAATTGTTTGTTCATCATAAATAAAAAAGTGCTGCATAGACAACACTGCCTTAAGGGACACCTTGAGTGTTCTTTAGATCTGACTACACATGAGTCATTACATGAATAACCAAGCAGTAGCCTAGGCTATAGGTCATTCTAATCAGCATATCCCTCGACCTCTGTATCATCAAATGACATTTGACTTTAAAAGATGCACTTTCAAACTTTTGTATAATTTCAGCCACTAGTTTTAGAAGTGTGGATCACGAGCCAAAAAGGGTCCCCGTTTTTTGCATACTAGGTCATCCAATTGTGTATTACGTCATCCATTTCACATTATGTTAACGAATTTAGCAATTTGTATGTTATCATAAGATTTTTGCAATTCTTGGGATATTTTACGAATCCAATTAGTGTAATATGATACTAATTTGTTGTGCTTAAGATCCCACAGTATATCTTTAAGTGTGAGTCTATGCAGTATGTACATATGTATGCCTATGACAAAGGTTTCCCAGGGTGCAAACTTGCGTTAGTCAATAGCACACTACAATCTCCAAGACTCTGGTTCTTGTCCCCAACAGTGCCAGACTGTGCCTGACATGACTAGTCACTGTAATGATAGAGGGAGCCATGTTGGTGGTTAAACGGCTAATATGCCCCAATAGAGAAGGGGTGTGTGCAAGGCTGACAGTCCAAACTAAATAGAAAAAGAAAACAGTCTCACGGGTTCAAAATAATCATTTGATGAGGTAATTTGACACAAGTAAATCAAAATCGACAAACCATGACATGTTTTTATTTCTCTGCAATCCAGAATGTGTTGGTCTGTTTGGTAATGTGTGTAAATATTTGAGATACATCAGTACAATTACATCATTAAATGTTTAAAAAAAATATACATTATCTTATTTTTCATGTGTAGCAGATGTTCTAATAGAGAATCTGACCAGCAGTTAAGTCCAGCCCTGGTCTCAACAAGGCTTACATTTGTGTGTTTCTGGGAAAGTGAGGACCAAATTACAGTTACTATGGGTAGATGTGATTATAACATTCCCAGTACAAAAAATGTATGCACTCTGGATAAGAGCGTCTGCTAAATTACTGAAATGTAAAAATGTAAGTGGACAATATTGGTTTTGTATAAGTCCTTGATATTGGATGTCAGACGCCTCCCAGCAAATCAGGAACATTCCCAGAACATTATCTAAGTTTCACATTAAGTTCTAGTTAGGGTTTTATCTACTGTAACATTAGGATGATACCAACAAATGTTAGCAAATTAAAGATCCTTGGAATGTTCTCCTAAAGTTCACTAAAATGGTGGGCACAACATCTGTAACAACCACCACAGAACATTCCCCAAATGTTCTCATTAGGTTTCCAGGTAATGTAATAGCACAATGTATCAGTTATGTTTTTAGGACATACTGTGACAACAAAATGTCAAAGCAATCAAAATGATTCTGAGAAAACACTATGGGACGTTCTGCTAATGTTGATGGAAATGTTATTAAAAACACCCATAACAACAAGCAGGGAATATTCCTACAATGCTCTCATAAAGATATACTGTGACGTTATGACATGATTTTTCCAGTAAAGTTCCCCAAAAATTATTCAGCAATCATGTCTGGATGAAATTCGTTCTGAAAAAACATGACTGGAAAGTTCCTCTAACATTAAGGTTCGCCTTATGTTGCCAGGGAATGTCATAACACAATGTTCCGGTAATGTTCTTGGTGCAGCGGTCCAAGGCACTGCATCGCAGTGCTACAGACATCACTACAGACCCGGGTTCGATCCCGGGCTCTATCACAACCGGCCGTGATCGGGAGTACCATAGGGCGGCGCACAATTGGCCCAGTGTCGTCCACGTTTGGCCTTACAAGTAGGCCGTCATTGTAAATAAGATTTTTTCTTAACTGACTTGCCTAGTTAAATTAAGGTTAAATAAATAAACAAAATGTGGGAGAAATAGAATAACAAGCAGGGAATATTCCAACAATGGTCTCATAAAGTTATAGTGCACCATTATGACATGATGGTTTTAATAACATTTCCTGAGCATACTTCAGCAATAAAATGTTAGAGCAATAGAAGTTGTTCTAAAAAAACATATTCAGCTAATGTTGATGGAGATATTACTACTAACAGAACAAGAATAAGAACAAACAATAAACATTCCTGCGAGACTCTTAGAGTTTCTCTGTAGAGATGGGAGAACCTTCCAGAAGGACAACCATCTCTGCAGCACTCCACCAATCAAACCTTTATGGTAGTGGCCACACGGAAGCCACTCCTCAGTAAAAGGCACATGACAGCCCGGTTGGAGTTTGCCAAAAGACACCTAGAGGACTCTCAGAAACCGGTAGGCATTATGACAGTAATCTTATTAGGCCTTTTAGATGTCACTCTCCTTTTCATCTCCCTTCTCACCCCTCTTCCCTTCTCACCCGTCTCCCCTCCTCTCCTCTCCCCTCTCCCTTCTCCCCCTCTCCCCCCATGTGACTCCACATTAGGGGTCCAATCAATGCTGAAATGGTGAAATCTTTAACCCCCCCCCCCCCCCCCTCACTCACAGGCTGGAGTACATTCCACACAACCTATTTACAACCTACGGAAATGAATAACATGGGGAAAATGCATGCGTGCCACCCAGGAGAAAGGTATTTGCTGAAGGATAGGATGGGCTGTAATGAACGGCTAGTGATTGGCTTTACGTTGTCATCTGGTGCCAAGCCTCCACTGTCTGCTTGACATTAATCTCCAAATGATTGAACCTTATTGGTGAGTGGTTTTTGAATGTAATACATCATCCATCTTCATCACCGCTAAGAGTCACATACTGAATATAATGCACCTGCTTCATCTCACCCTAATGGACAACTTTCAGCAGTGCTCCATCCATTTATCTGGAGGGTTTGGCGTGTGGCCGTGGCCAGGACTGTGCCTTCAAAAAGCGATTGGCTGAGGAACACTTTTTATACCCCTCCTCCCCTTTCCCTTCTCACACTTGCTTTTGAATTATGTGTTTATATTCACCTCTGAAAGGGAAAGGAGCCTGTCCTTCCCCCTCCATCTCCACTGAGAAAAGATTCCTCAGGGACTCTGGCCCTTGTTAAACCAATCCGGCAGCATTATTACATAAGTAGCAAAAGCACTAAACTGGCACATTCAAGAGTCATTCCTCTGCTTATTAATCACCCCACTAATTCCAATCACATGAAATGGGGGATTAAACCGGGGGTGGGTGAGTTTGACAAAAGGCGTGGTTGGTTTGAGAGCCAAACTTTCATAAGCTCACTTACTAAGCAATGATATTTCTCTGGTACATGTAACGAGAATGGTAAGTTTTATGGCTCCAGTCCATGGCCAGTCTGTGGCTAAAGTCTGGGGAAGATCAGCTCCGAATTCTCTCACAATGATTAAGCAGTTTAAACTAAGTTGTCATAAATTGACCAGAGTCTGCAGAACTGCTTATATTACAGTGCAAGCTCCTGAAATGCCTCATTATATAAAACATTGTCAATCAACACTGAATAAGCCGCCATAATAATCCACCAATAATAGGATAACAAGTCTTAAGAGTGGCAAACAAACACTTGAAGGGGTTGACCAAGGACCTAATTCTGATGAAAGAATTACCAGTAGTTTTAAAACCATCTTAGAGAACGTTGGAGAAAATAGAAGGTTGGTGTATATTTGTTTAACCTTAGTTTCTGTGATGGTTGAAATGTGGTCCCTGAGAACCAAAAATCTATCCAATCTCTATATTTGTTTGTAAACTGACTAGTAATATAAAACTATTGCAGGTATAAGACAGTGGTTATGGAGTGGTAGTGTTTACATTTGCAAAAACTATCACTCCTTGATCTAAAGCCATATTATGGCTGTGCCTTGCTCTACATAATAATCCAGGATATGTGACAGAGAGGTAAAGGGAATTAGCCATGCAATGTGAAATGTTGTATATATCCAGCCCAGTAAGCATGCCCCTGGATGACCAGGTATTTCGGCAGCCTGTTTGTGTTCATGAAGCTCATTAGGCTTACAGCAATCAAGGCTTGGATCACTTCCACCTCAGCCACAGCTATTATGCAATGTCATGGATTGTTGCAATGGCCACTTTCCATTTATTTTTTCACAGGTTATCCATTTGTTATTCACCTACCCATTTAACAGCTTGGATAACCTTCACACTGTTTTTTTTAATGTATCAATGGTAATAGAGTGCCTTGCAAAAGTATTCATCCCCTTGGCATTTTTCCTATTTTGATGCATTACAACCTGTAATTTGAATGGATTTTTCTTTGGATTTCATGTAATGGACATACACAAAATAGTCAAAATTGGTGAAGTGAAATGTAAAAAATAACTTGTTTCAAAAAATTTAAAAAAAATTTAAAACGGAAAAGTGGTGCGTGCATATGTATTCACCCCCTTTGCTATGAAGCCCCTAAATAAGATCTGGTGCAACCAGTTACCTTCAGAAGTCACATAATTAGTTAAATAAAGTCCACCTGTGTGCAATCTAAGTGTCACATGATCTGTCACATGATCTCAGTATATCTATATATATATACACCTGTTCTGAAAGGCCCAGAGTCTGCAACACCACTAAGCAAGGGGCACCACCAAGCAAGCGGCACCAGGAAGACCAAGGAGCTCTCCAAACAGGTCAGGGACAAAGTTGTGGAGAAGTACTGATCAGGGTTGGGTTATAAAAAAATATCAGAAACTTTTAACTTTCCACGGAGCACCATTAAATCCATTATTAAAAAAGGAAAAAATATGGCACCACAACAAACCTGCCAATAGAGTGCCGCCCACCAAAACTCACAGACCTGGCAAGGAGGGCATTAATCAGAGAGGCAGCAAAGAGACCAAAGATAACCCTGCAAAGCTCCAAAGCGGAGATTGGCGTATCTGTCCATAGGACCAGTTTAAGCCGTACACTCCATAGAGCTGGGCTTTATGGAAGTGTCCAGAAAAAAAGCCATTGCTTAAAGAAAAAAAATAGCAAACACTTTTGGTGTTCGCCAAAAGGCATGTGGGAGACTCCCAAAACATATGGAAGAATGTACTCTGGTCAGATGAGACTAAAATTGAGATTTTTGGCCTTCAAGGAAAATGCTATGTCTGGCGCAAACCCAACACCTCTCATCACCCCGAGAATACCATCCCACAGTGAAGCATGGTGGTGGCAGCATCATGCTGTGGGGATGTTTTTGATCGGCAGGGACTGGGAAACTGGACAGAATTGAAGGAATGATGGATGGCGCTAAATACAGGGAAAATCTTGAGGGAAACCTGTTTCAGTCTTCCAGAGATTTGAGACTGGGACAGAGGTTCACTTTCTAGCAGGACAATGACCCTAAACATACTGCTAAAGCAACACTAGAGTGGTTTAAGGGGACACATTTAAATGTCTTGGAATGGCCTAGTCAAAGCCCAGACCTCAATCCAATTGAGAATCTGTGGTATGACTTAAAGATTACTGTACACCGGCAGAACCCATCCAACTTGAAGGAGCTGGAGCAGTTTTGCCTTGAAGAATGGGCAAAAATCCCAGTGGGTAGATGTGCCAAGCTTATAGAGACATACCCCAAGATACTTGCAGCTGTAATTGCTGCAAAAGGTGTCTCTACAAAGTATTGACTTTGGGGGGGTGAATAGTAATGCACGCTCAAGTTTTCAATTTTTTTGTATTATTTCTTGTTTGTTTCACAATAAAAAATATTTTGCATCTTCAAAGTGGTAGGCATGTTGTGTAAAGCAAATGATACAAACCCCCCCAAAATATTTTTTAATTCCAGGTTGTACGGCAACAAAATCGGAAAAATGCCAAGGGGGTGAATACTTTCGCCAGCCACTGTATGTCAACTGTGAAAGGGTAATGTCACAATTATTTATTTCCCACAGAGTGTGTGACGTGGCATATTTTGCTTATGGAAAAGTCACTCTTCATGTTACATTAATGTACAATCTATACATGTACTTATTGTATACTGTATCATATTTTTATTATACTTTGTATGCTTGCCATATTCATCCTTTAA
This sequence comes from Salmo salar, assembly GCF_965601325.2. Classification (NCBI taxonomy): domain Eukaryota; kingdom Metazoa; phylum Chordata; class Actinopteri; order Salmoniformes; family Salmonidae; genus Salmo; species Salmo salar. The sequence goes on from NC_138299.1 coordinate 123,411,062, forward strand.
GTAATAGTCACATTGAACAATCAAACATGAACAATAGTAGTATAATAAAGGGTTTACCCATCAAAGAATATCCCATATTTTGTATATTTTTGTCTTTCCACTCTTGCTTGGATTGTACAGCAGTAATTAAATTATATACTGTATTTGACAGATATAAAACAAATGGAGCCACATAAAAGCCTCATCATCTCCGAATGTTTCTCTTTCTTCTTCTGAGAGACATTCTGAGTGATATGGATCAGATTGGAAATGGAATCATTTGTTTTGGTTATCAAATGAAGAGTACATTGCATGAGACATTCATACAGATGATTAAACATTTTTTGCTTTGTTGTGTCCTAGAGAGGTCATACTCCTTCTCCTTCTCATGTAGCCAATCACGATTCATCATGGCACAGCAATGCACTCGAGACTGCAGAGACAGAGCTGTTTAGCATGCTTGTTGAATGGTTTGCTTCTTGGAATAAGTTATTTTTTATTGTTTTTATATTGTATTACTTAGTAATGGAATTGTTGTCATGCTAGAATTGTTGTCATACTAGAATTGTTGCCCAACGAACCATAGTAAATGTATTTGCCTTAGCTGTCACTTATCAAGAACACATGATTTAAGAAATCATTCACCAACTACTTTTAACGGGACATTTCTTAGTCTTCACAAACCACTAGCTGACAAAGATTTCACATCCATCCATACAAAGTCTATAGAAATTGGATTATGCTACATACTGTGCCTGGGAGAAATTGGCTTGTCAAAACTGGTAGATGTTGATTCGAACACAACATGCAGTATATTTATCCAGCCACGTCTATCGCAGGTGTGCATGCATCTTGTCACAGCTCTGTGTAGCGCTATTGCTCTGTCTTTGCACTCTCTTCAGTCAGAATCCTCTTGTGGCCATCTCTTTGGTTTATATTGGCACAGTGTGTAAAAATGTCAATAGTGTGAGTGAGAGTCGATGGTGAACTGTGCCAAGCACCTGTCTCTGAACTCAGTGTCCCTCAATGTTGTGAAATGGTTATCCTCGTGGAAGGTTTCAGACCAAGTGAACCCTTGAAAACTATAGGCAGCCATAAGTCTGCAAGATAAAAATCTACCACTCCTTTCACAGCCCTAAGTCTAGATTTAAAGCTATGAAACTGGGCTCTGGATTCTGTATGCCTACATTATGCTATTTTGATAGCCCATGGACACTGTTTTTTCTGCAATCTGAGAACGTGGTACAGGTGTGCTGTATTGACTATGGCCATGTCCGAAATCTGGCTTGCGTACAATTTACTTAAACTGCATACTGTTTACTAATTTTACTACATACTACTTAGAACGTCCTGTTGAGTACAAAAGTATGCAGTAAACAACAAATGTCAACATACTACTCATCCATATTGAGAAGTCGTCATCGAACGTGCAATGGTGCTTGTTCCCCACTATATGTTCATTTTTGTGGAGCGCATCACCTATTCTGATGATCAGCTGTTGTTGAACACACGTCCCACTGGGCACAGACGTCAGTTCAACATCTACTTTTGAGTTGTCAACTAACGTCAATTCAATTTGAAATCAACAAATACATTTACCATGTCATTGGACTTAGGTTAAAAAGTTAGGGGATGACCTTTTCAAATCCAATCAGTTTTCGACATTGAGTCAATGTCATCACGTTACATTTTTTTGTTGCAATGGCATGGAAAAAACATTGATTCAACCAGTTTTATTCCCAGTGAGGTGGTGTGGAAAGATGATTCTCTTCCTCAATAGTCAAATCACATGAAAAAAAATTGTATTTGTCTCATGCGCTGAATACCACAGGTGTAGACTTTACTGTGAAATGCTTACTTACGAGGCCTTTCCCAACATAGAACAATTAAAAAGTATTTTTTATTTGTTTTGCTAAATAATGGTAACTCAAAAAAATAACAACAGCGAGGCTATGTGTGTGTGGTGTCAATATGCGAGTGTGTGTGTTTACTTTTTGTGTGAGCATATGTAGTGTGTGTGTGTGTGTGTGCGTGCGTGCGTGCATGCGTGCGTGTGTGTGTGTGCGTGCATGTGTTGGAGTGTCAGTGTAGTATGTGTGAGTGTGTGGGTAGAGTTCAGTGAGTGTGCATAATAGAGTCAGTGCAAGAATGTCAGTGAAAAGAAAACGTGTGCACCGAATTCTACTAGATGAAAAGCCGAAATGAGTATGATATTTCAACAGGAGAACGGCAAGATGACAGAAATCTGTCAGTCATTGTGAGAGGACATAATTTCTGTATGTGAATCCATGACAACAATGACGGAAAAATCGAATTATCTCGAGGGACAATCAAGACGGAACAACATTGTTGTGGACGGAAAACCCACCACCGGCCCAGGTGACAGGCCCAAGCCAAAAGTGGTCAAGTTTCTGAGGTTCAAGGACAAGGTAGCTGTTGTGGAAAGAGCCAAGAACTTGAGAGGAAAGTACATAATCCTCAAAGAGGACTATCCTGAAGCTGTGCGCCAGAAGAGGAAATAACTTATCCCAGCCATGAAAACTGCCAGAGCGCTTGGGGACATTGCTTACATCAGCTATGACAGGCTCATTGTCCACCCTCCCTCCCAAAAGCCTGGAAGGGATGAGAGAGCCAAGCCTATGGCTTCATAGCTTCAACCTCGCAGCACACACACACACAACCACACACCAACTGATTATTGGACTGCTGAATGTTTTTTTTTCTCTTTCTTTGTTTGCTCTTTTCCATATTATGTCTATCTCTGATAAACTACCCAGGAAAGGGCTAAAAAATAGACCATATGACAATAAGAAGATTGAGGGAGCTGTATAGTTACATTTCAGTGCAGCCTTTGATATTATTGACCATAACCTGTTGTTGAGAAAACGTATGTGTTATGGCTTTTCAACCTCTGCCATATTGTGGATTCAGAGCTATATATCTAATAGAACCCCTTTTCTTTAATTAAAGCTTTTCTAATGTCAAACATGTAAAGTGTGGTGTACCGCAGGGCAGCTCTCTATGCCCTCTACTCTTTTCTATTTTTTTACCAATGACCTGCCACTGGCATTAAACATTGTTCAACCATACTGTATATACCCATCAGCAACCACAGCTAATGAAGGCACAAAAACCCTTAACAAAGAGTTGCAGTCAGATTTCCAATGGGGTGGCCAGTAATAAACTGGTCCTGAATATCTCTAAAACTAAGATAATTGCATTTGGTACAAATCATTCCATAAGTTCTAGACCTCAGCTGAATTTGGTAATGAATGGTGTGGCTGTTGAACAAGTTGAAGGGACTAAATTACTTGGTGTTACCTTAGATTGTAAACTGTCATGGTGAAAACATAAGGATTCAATGGTTGTAAAGATGTGGAGAGGTCTGTCCGTCATAAAGAGATGCTCTGCTTTATTGAAACCACACTACACAAAGCAAGTACTGCAGGCTCAAGTTTTATCGTATCTTGATTATTGTCCAGTCATGTGGTCAAATGCTGCAAAGAAAGACCTACAGTAGTTTAGCTGCAGCTGGCCCAGAACAGAGCGGCACGTCTTGCTCGTCATTGTAATCAGAGGGCTAATATCAATACTATGCATGCCAGTCTCTCTTGGCTAAGAGATGAGGAAAGACTGACGGCATCACTTCTTTTTTTTTTTTGAAACATTAATGTTGGAAATTCCAAAGTGTTTGCATAATCAACTTATACACAGCACTAACACACACACTTACTCAACCAGACATGCCACCAGAGGTCTTTTCACAGTCCCCAGGTCCAGAACAAATTCAAGGAAATGTACAGTTCTATACAGAGCCATGATTGCATGGAAATACCTTATATCTCATATTGCGCAAGTGAACAGCAAACCTGGTTTCAAAAAACAAATAAAGCAACACCTCATGGCACACCGCCTCTCCCCCACATGACCTACTTTGTCAGGGCTGGCTCAAGGAAGCAGGAGAGGTAGAGTCAAGCGCAGGAGACAGTAAATTCTTGAACACACTTTAATCCGTATGCACAAAAAATAAAGACAGTCCAAACACGGCAGGGCAGGGCAGGGCGCCAAACAGATACCACGCTCCAAAACCCTTATTAGACGTCCAAAATAGACGTCCAAAATGCCCATAAATACCTCTGCGGTGATAAAACACAAAACGACCACAGGCAGAGGGAAAAAAACACACGTTCCTCAAGATTCCACAAACTTGACAAGGAACATAATCACGCACAAACACAGACATACCTTACTAAACTAAATACCCCCCCCCCTACTAATAACTAAACCAAAACAGGTGCGTGCCTACCTAGACCTAACCAACAGAAAGTGAAACAAAAAGGATCGATGGCAGCTAGTAGGCCGGCGACGACGACCGCCGAGCGCCGCCCGGTCGAGGAGGGGCGCCACCATCCGTCGGTGTCGTGACATACTTGTTGTGTGTATGTACTGACATGTATGTGTAACTGATAGATGCGCACACACACACTACATGTTACTGTTTTTAAATGCATTTTTTGTTATTTGTCGGACCTCAGTAAAACTAGCAGTAGCCATTGGTGTCGGCTAATGAGGATCCTAATAAATCAATCAAATCTAAAGTATACTCGATTTTCTACATTTCATATACTATAAAACTTTGTTTTTTCACATACTCAAACGGCCTACTATTTAGGATGCAAGTATGGGTATTTGGACATGGCCAATTCCATGAGGAATTTCATCAGTGCAGTACCCTTTAGACTAAATGGATGAATGTCCTGTATTTAGTCCTTATGTTTGTTCTTTCTCCATCTGTGTTGCACTGTCACATTGAAATCCCACAGGGAAAAGTATGTTTATTGTTGACTTAAACACTGTTGTTGGCTAAATCCAACAAGTTGAAGGACCAATCGATATGGCCTGTCACTTGAAATTATATCAACAAATTTGACATCCAAATGTCATGACACCTTGGGACCACAACTTGTCACATAGTTCATAGAACTGCAGAGTCTAATGTGGTGCATTCATCTACATGGCTCCAGCTTCTAACATAAATTCATGGTCATTCGTGTTCCAGGCTGTATCACAACCGACTGTGATTGAGAGTCCCATAGGGTGGCGCACAATTGGCCCAGCGTCGTCAGGGTTTTGCCGGTGTAGGCCGTCATTGTAAATAAGAATTTGTTCTTAACTGACTTGCCTAGTTAAATAAAGGTTACATTTAAAAATGTAAAAATTAAAACTCCATCAACAAAGAACAACCAATATTTGCATTGTTTTTCAGTCAGAGGTTATTTAACAGTACAATGGCATTTTGACTTGGTAAAACCTGACAATAAATACATTTAGGATCTTTGTTTCCATTTAGGATCTTTAGTTTCCATTTAGGATCTTTGTTTCTAAACACCAGTATTATATACTGGTGTTTGTTTGCTTTATCCATGGTTTCTTCCAGGGGACGACATGCGAAATGTAAACCGTTCTTTACTGTACAAACACAGCTTAATCACCAGGACACTTGAGATTCAGGGTCTAGGAAGGTGCTACAGTTCAATTTCTTTGAATATGAGGCATGAAGGGTAGGCATGGCTGGGGAGGCACACAGCACTGCCACTTTATTTGTTTCATGCGTTGTCCCCCCTGCTTAAGATTTATCACTTTTACTCTGCTCACTGGCTGGTTCCTATAATGGAAACCTCAGGCTCCTCAGTGAGAGGGAAAAGAGAAAGGAAAGGGGATCCCTAGTCAGTTTTACAACTGAATGCATTAAAATGAAATGTGTCTGCCGCATTTAACCCAAGAGGGAGATTCTTTAGTAGTTTTATCTCTGTTGTTAAAGGCAGTCAATCGTCTGGATTCTGAGGATCCAAACTAGAGAAGTACCGTATGTCTAATTGGAGAAGAATTGGTTTGTCTTTTTATTTGTCTGAGTTCCACACATGGTTAAGACTTTGAACAAACAGCAGAGAGCGACAGTATGTTCTCATGGGTGATTCATAGATTGTGCTTCGTCTTACATTAGGGGTCATGTATGCCATCACAATGAATAAGGGATGCACTACACTGGATTGCCATTGACATTGCAACGAGACTCATTGGAAAAATGCCTCCCCTGCTGTATTCTTACGGCGGGGGCGTGAGACCGACTGTATGCTAATGAAACATTGTCACCATCTGTTGTGTGTCAGGTAGGACGGGCAGCACTTGAACAAGAGACCCTGAGAGGAGATTTTCCTATCCGATTTCCTTGAATGGTTCTGAATCGAGAACATCTCGAGTCCATTTGAATGTATGGCACTCAATCTCATTTCAAATGAGGCAGAAATGGGAGCGGCTACTGCTATGTGCCCTTACATTTGCCTCGGAGCCCAAACGCTGTGCAGCCAGCAGTGTGTTTAATAACCTGCAGCCGACATGCTGTTTTATGGGCGAACAGGGGTCAATTTCCCTATCTTTCTCTTGATAATTAAGCATAAGCACTCCTGTACTTCGTTTTGGGACATTTATGAGACAATGTCATTGTAGAACCTTGAATAGAGTCAGTGAGGATAACATACACTTAGTCACGTAGCCATGTCACATAGACAGGATGTCGTTTATTCATTAGGTATGATAAATAGATATTCCCTGGATTTCTCATGGGCCAGTGGAATAATCAAGTGGAACATTTCTCAAAGAAAACACCAGAAGAACCATAACCACAGACATAAAAGTTGTGTCAACCCCATGACATGTATGATTATGGAGCTGAATATCCCTCTTTGTGTGGTGCATCTAAAGATAACAGTGACTTAACCCTGGCACTTTAAATAGTGGTGACCTCAATTCATCTCATCATAACTCAGTTTAAATACACTTGAATACCAGCTGTATTTATTTTCCTAAGAGGCACTGTTGACGGCATAATCTTAAGCAATGCAGTTGCCTCATTAAGAAAATACTGAAAAGAAAGCGTGAAAAATGTCCATGTTAAAGGTTGCTTTTAAAACCTCTGATCAAAACACAACTATCCTACTGTCTTTTCATAGAGCAGGGCTGTCCAACCCTGTTCCTGGAGAGCTACCTTCCTGCAGGTTTACACTCTAACCCCAGTTGTAACCAGCCTGATTCAGCTTTCAACCAGCTAATTACTAGAATCAGGTGTGCTAGATGAGGGATGAAGTGAAAACCTACAGGGCGATAGCTCTCCAGGAACAGGGTTGGACAGCCCTGTCCTAGAGCAGAGGTCAATGCAGAAAAAGTCTGAGGCATTTTATTTAATTAAGATTGCAATCAATGGGAAATGCCACATTTCCCTGTGAGAGTACAGTCCTGGATTTGCGCGAAACATAAACATTTTGGTCTTCACACAGAGGCATGGTTTTTGTTTGGGTGTTGACCTCTCTACCTGTTCCTCCATGAAACACTCTCCATATGATGCTAACTTGGTGATTTTTCCCTCAAATATCAACCAGGCAGTAAATGGTGGACCACTCTTTAATGTCTGAGCCCTATTTACGAGATATCTGAAGTATATACTGTGTACATGTACCACGTTGACCTGTGAGTACTGCATTTTCTCACACAGCAATCAATGGTACAAATTCCCATCTCCTGCAGGTTTAAAACTTTCCGGAAAGCACTTTACATTTAAATATTCCAGCCATCCACGGTTCAATATGGTTGGGTTGATTACCATTTCTGATAATACCTGACTGCTTTTCCTGATAAAAGTCGATATCATTTCCCCAACACTGACGTCAGTACATTAGTAGAGTCAATGTATTGACGTAAGGTTATGATTCAAGCTGGTTTTAGCGCTTGACAAAAAGGATGGCTATCAGCCAACACATTCATAATCCACCCAACAATCCCCCTGTGGCCAGCTCAAGGACAGCCTTCCAATGGTTCCTGGTCTGCTGGATTTTACTGCGCTTCAGTGCCTTATTGATTAAGTTGATAATTTACTGAATGTTGTAAAAAGTCAACCTTTAGGGCGGGGATCATCAACTATATTCAGCCGTGGGACAATTTTATTCTTGAGGGGATGGTCAGGGAGCCAGAACATAATTACAAATAATTAGTAGACTGCAAATTGAAGCATAAACAGATAAAATGTTTGACTAAAACATAATCATTTCAAACCATTCCTAAATGTTTATATGATCACGTGTCTCTCTATTATGGTTGGGAATACTTGGGAACGGATTTCTTGGTCTTTCATGTCCAACAATGAAAACTTACTCAGAAAACTTGGGGGGCCAAACAACTTGGCCCGAGGGCCGCCATTGGTGAACCCTGCTTTTGTTATCCAGGAATGGATCAAGTTCATCTCAATCAGGAGGAGGGTGGGAGTTCCTGGAGACAAGAGAAAAACACATGCCGCAAGCCTCAATGCTTTCATTCCAATCACTCATTGAATCATTTGTCTCAGGATGGTTGCAGTGGGCCAGATCAGCTTCCTCTCTTGTACTGAGAGTCAGAGGTGTGAATCTGACATACAGTATGCTGGTCTTCCAGCACCTGAGATGGGCAGCAGAGCTCCAAATGAAGCTGCTATGAAGCTCATGCATGCAGCAGCTGCCAGACTGCCACTTGCCAGTTGGAGGACTTTGGCCTGCAGCCACACAGCAACATTCAGCCTGCATCCCTAATCATCCCTGACAAATGATCCCGCCCAGCATTGGGACGTTTCCACTTCTGATGTCTGACATGGGTTCTATGTTTCTCATGTGTTTCCCCTGCATATCCTGATCTTGTCATCTTTCCAGCCAGAGGAGATGATATCCTTCTATTACTATGTCTCCCAGTTTGTAATACTGGATCACTCTCAAGGCAACATTTATCCAAGCTTAGTGAGTTATTCAGCTGTCTCCTGCGCTAATTTATAACGTGCTCTCTTGACAAACACTATGACTGGTGTCATGTCAGCTGTCAGCAGCACCAGCCTCAGCTGCAGGAGTAACAAGACACATCTTGTGAAATGCTTGAGCCTGAGCATTGTGCCAAGAGGGCTTCTGTGGGCTGCCATTGTTACAGTGTGTTCAGGCAGAGACTTAGCCACCAAAAGTCTCTCCGACTGCTGTCGCAGGTCTTGTTTCTTAAACATGCATACTCCACTCGATGTCACAGTATCCAACTCTACTTGTACATAATATCATAATCCTCTCATTATTCCTCTCTTGCTATTTCTCACTAGCTACCTGCCGCTATTCCCTTCCTTGCACCCCGCCTTCTCTCCCCCTTCCCTTTCTCCTTAAATCTGCAAAGTAAGAACTTGGCTGCTCTCTTCTGACCTGGGTGAACCCTCTAAATTGTGATGCACTGGTTCCCTTGGATTGTTGTGCAGACATCTGTGAGGCTCTGTAAATCAGGCCTTTTCCCTTGTACTGCTGCAGGAGGTGGTACTGGAGGTTCCTTTTGCCTTGTGATGGTCATGGTGCTGAGAATTGCTACAACGGTTTGTTTCTGTTTATCCTGATACACCCCAAAGTTGCTATTGTTCGAAATTAGAGATGGTGGGTGAATGAGGATTTGGGAAGTAAGCCATGCTGCTTTTGTGCCATCCATAACATTAATTCCCGCACCCCAGCAATGAAAATGATATTTTGAGAATGTTTCCTCTCTCCTTTCCTCTCCTGACATAGCTATGCTGCTCTTATTTCTCAAGTCTTGACATACACAGTCCTTGATTGATATGCCTGGAGATGAAACAGTGGAGTTACCACTTCACAGTGCTCCCCCCAACCCACCTCTGACCCGTGCTAAGGGTGAATGATGGCTATTGAAACAAAGCTCAGTCTTTCATTCATCCCCATGAGGAAAAACAAACCAAGAACCAACAGTAGGCTAAGCTAGCAGGGTGATTAACCGTAATTGACTCGGGGGCCCCTTCTCTCCCATTCATCCCAATCAGCGTTGGAGCCCCAGAGCAGTGCTGGAACATGCAGCTGCAATCCATCACTTAACGAAGCGCACTGCAAAAACAACAGCAGAGACAGCTTATCAGAGAATCACCCAGTGTCCTCCCAGAAGTGTGCTGAGATAAATAATGGCTGTCAGAGATAATGGTGGTCACACACAAAGCATGTTTCCTGGTAGAGAGCTATAGACAGAATACAGGGGAATAGGTTGAATGGATAGATAATGATCTCATTGATAAAGAGAGGGAGTTACTCATATTACTCAGAATACCTGTTGGTAGCTTTTGCTAGTTGGGAGTGTTATGACAACAATTGTGTGCTGGCAAAACAAGGAAGGTTCATGGATTAATTAGTCACTTCTTTACCATGAGGGGTGGAGGGCCAACTTCACAATAAATATCATTCCTTAGCAATACACTGAGGTATCCCTGTATGCCCAAGAATGTGAGGGTGGAAAGTCACCCAACTGGTTGACATTGAACCCTGCCCATTGGCCATTGTAACCCTGAACGAGTTTGTTGCTGGTATGTTGGGTCTAGTGTGGGCGGTCATGTGGGATTGGAGAGATAGGTTTTGATGTGTAAACAGTCACATTACCTTTGTGTGGTCAAGTGTGCGTGAGAACATGAACAAACATCGAAACAATACGTTGCGAAACAAACAGTGTGATTCTGGCACGGTTAATATTCAATGAATTATGGTTTGTTTAGTAAGACAGTAAAGATTCAAGTATTCTGGTCTTTTGACCTCTGAATATCCTTAATCCAGGGTCATTCTCTGATCAATTTAAAATATAAAATACTTCACATAAATATTTGGTCTTTCCAATTTGTTTTGCTTTGAAAATGAATACTGAAGACCCGTCGCTGTACCTTTTAAAGGGGCAATCTGCAGTTACTTACATACATTTTTGGAATGTTAAATTAATGATAAAGCTTAAACCCATTGATTCTTGGAGAGTTTAACCTTTTACCAAAACAGTGAATTGTGAAAATGCTTTGTTATGGTTTCAACTGCGTGAGCGACATCATTTTCCAATTGTATAGTGTTTCGTGCATTTCTGAGCGCCCAGCGCAGTCGACAGAGAGTGGGCGAGCCGTGTGCTAATTTGGTTCAATTCCCTGCAGAGTGGTTTTAAGCTTCACAAGTATTTCAGTGCTACTGGTGGAGGCACCTCTGTATCACAAACCTTATTGATTCCTCTACATACGTGTAATTTTGAAATACGCTCTGTATTTGCAGTTTAAAGGCCATTTCACTTGCGCACGGGATCTAGACAAGTAACCTTCACTGAAAAGAAATGATTCCCAGAACGGTAAGATAATGCTTTCATTATGAATTTCAGTGATAGTGTTTATTAATGGTCTAAATTACATTGGCTGGAAACTTTGTAGTCTGCATTGATAGATGCACTTTTGCGCATAAATTATCTAAAATATATATATTTTTTAAGTGGTTTAGCGCAGTGTGAGGCACATGAGCCACTTGCTAATAATTGTGCATAATTTGCCCAATTATTGTGTAACGTGATTATCATTCAGTGACTTCAGGCGTCCAGGCTTATGCAATGTTATTTAACATCAGAAAGCAGACTTGCGCCTGGAGACATGTATATTCGGCTTAATAAAAAAAAATGTATTGATCATTATCACAGTAACAATTGAATAGAAATAGTAGACAATATTATTATTATTTGTTGTTGTAGTAGTAGCTGTAGTGGTAGTAGTAAGCCGAGTGATATTTATATGATTATTATCCTATTATGTAGAGTAGACTTTATATTTATATGTTATACTTTATAGTTTATGCTATCACCGCAAAATCTACGCGGAGAGCAAAAAAATTCAAGCCCCTTGGGAGCTGCCATTGAGTTAAATTAGAAGTGCCCATCCAAGAAGGCTCAAGGTCAAATCACGTTATATCTACAGTAACTTTGATTGGACTGACTTTCAAAATCTTAGCTAGCAAACTAGCAGTTATCATCATGAATGAAGTCGACAATCTACTGGCAAATTATTTTCAACCCTTGTCATAAGAAGTCAAATGATTGATAAAACTATCGGTGCTCATCGGCCTTTGGACATAAACATTGCACAAAGAGTTGGAAATCGCAAATTCAACAATGGATGGAGGGAATCAGGAATCAGTGGCTAACTGCAAGCATTGCAAAGCAATCACTAGCTTGCTATTCAGTGAAGTGGATGTGTGGTCCAAGTCTGGGTTTAAGGGTCTTTTTTACAAGTTTGGAAGGATAAACATTCAACATTGGCCATGCTGTCAATCCAGCATGACTTCTGCCGCTTTCAAAACAACTGGAAACTCAGAACTGGGAAATCTCAGACCTCAGTCAAGACAACTTGGAATACATTTTGAAAGGTCATACAACTCAGAATTCCAAGTCGGGAACTCTAGAGCTCCGACCTGAAGGTCACTAACTTCATGATTTGACCTTGTTTTTTTCAAGTTCCCAGTTGTCTTGAAAGCACCATAAATCCAGAGAATGCCAGACATTGACAAAGTTTGATGACAAAATGTGCCCACAAAGGAACGCAGCTCCACCTTCCTGTTCAAGTGAGCACAGCACAACAAGGTGAGTCCAAAAATGTCTTGTATGCTGCTGCATAAATTTTGTAATATGCCAGGGATGTGTGTATACCATCGCTAAAAAAGTAATACTAAGTGTAGCTTGTGTAGTAAGCTGTTAGTAGCCATTTCCCCCTCATACTTTAGCCTACTGTTCTGACTTGGTGGTGCACATGTAGCCTATAGCCTGTTATAGAGAAATGTAATCTTTGAATATTGTAAGAGCTTTCATTGTATGCTTATATGCCCCCTTTATTTATCCTACGGTTCTGACTTGGTGTACAGGGAGAATACTGTAAGAATGGCCCATGTTCTGAATTTTGTCGCTGTACATTTCAAAAGGGCTGAACAAATAGTTATATTGACTACGTCCGTCCTGGCTCGCTCCTTAATGTCTTAATCGAAATTGCCTCTAATCTGCTCGTAGTCCCTTTATGCCATAGTTTGTGACCGACCGCCTTGATCCGGTCTTACGTAGCAACATTTGAAATTGTGTTTTTTACATTGGATAAAAGCAGACACAGAGCTACAAAATGGTATATCATACACTGCATTTTAGGAACAATAATTCTGCTTTGAAAGTTGATCAACTTTTAACCTCACTTTTGAGAAAATGGCCTTTGAATATTTTGGTGCCTACTGGAGAGCTCTTCTTTGTCTACACCCATTAAGCATCATTCACACCCTCTTAAGCTTTAGTCCCACCCAACTCTTTAAGGGTTGATCCGAGCATTAAAATTGCTACGTCTATCAACAGTTGTCGCAGTGACATTCTAACAACAACAACAGTCAAACACCCAAGCTAACTGGCTAACTGGCTAACATTGGCTAGCTTGCTAGCTACTTCCAGACACAAATGAGAAAATGGCTCACTGACCATTTTACTCCCCCTAGCAGCTGGTTAGGCTGTTTTTATGTTATCCAGAGTGTTGGTGACTGCAACTGTGCTGCTGGCAACAATTAAAACATTTTTGCCAACGTTTACTGACACGACACTGGCCATATTCAACAGGCGTTCATAAATTCATCAGTTATTCTGCGCTCTGGCACACTCAGACGAGATTTCTCTGTAATCGGAGTAGATAGCCAGAGCGAATTTACCAGCTACGTCTATCAACAGTTGTCGCAGTGACATTCTATTGAAATGGTTACTTGCATAGTGGAGTCTTTTGTTAAGAAGTGTAGCTAGCTAGCTAGCCAGGTAAACAATGAACCATAATCCCAACTCATGACGTTACTACCCTGCATGAATCTGCAGGTAGCTAACCAACCAGGTTCAATGTTAGCTAGCTAACATTAGGCTATATCTAGCAAAGCAAATGGCTCTGAGATACAAATAATAAGATCAGACACGTAACGTTAGCTAGCGAGCCAGACAGTCAGCTAATGTTAGCTAGCTAGCTAACAGTACACTTTAACTTGAAATGAAAACGACTTTCTGTCAAAATTAGAAATGGGTAATATCTGAAAATGTAGCTAGCTTGACTGTCTTACTCATATACATAATGGATGGACGCCTATCCCTGTCACGGATGCCATGGTTGCCCATAGTTTGAAACAGGTGTTTTCTCCATCTCCTTAGCTATCATACTCTAATTCCACTGATTTCAAAACTCAGTCCTACAGAAAGTGGAGCAACACTTATGCAGTTCTACTACGTGATACATAAAAAAAAGCCGCGTTAGACAGGATTACCTACACATACTGACCAGCTCCAAACTCATCTCTCGGCATTTCCAGCCCACTCATTATCTCAGCCAATCATGGCTAGCATGGCTAGCGGAAAGGTTGCTGGCTTTTTCGGTGGCTAAACCAACTAGGCTCGTAATTTAACAATTTTATTTGCATATACAGATGGCATACAAGTCTGTTATTAAGGCACATGGAAGTTCACATGTTCCAGAAGGCATTTCTGCCAAAAAACGCATTTTGATTAAAGAAAAGTTTCCATTCAAATGGCTCTGCTGTGAAGTAGTGACCCGCGACATACGCCTAGTTTCCTGAAACAAGTCACATTTGTTTAAGCAAGTCAGCCATATCTGCTATGTTTGTTTAAAAGGCAGTAAATTAGGCTGAATGAACTGTTTCGCTGCCAGACAAGGCTTCGCTGATAGCCAGGTGTAGCAGTGGTAAGGTTTTGAGACTGCTGTTGGGACTCTGCTGTTGGGACAGCTTTATGTAGGCCCTAACAGTTTGTGGGCACCGTTTGTCACTGTTATAGTCCAATTAATGTATTATTCAGTGTTGTGTTGTGTAGTGGCTTTGCTGGCATGCATCTAAAAAAAAATGTGAGTTTGCCCCACGAAGATTTACATGTTAAAATCACAACTGATGATCACTATGATTTATGTTTAGAGATGTTAGTTCGGAGTAAAGTGTCCGTACAGTACTGAGAGCTGATAGGCACTCACAGATTTGGCTGAATGATAATACTGATGGACTGTTACATGTGTTTCTCTTCGCCCTCTGCTCTCCACCCTCCTGTTAGTGGTAGGGGCTTATGCAAACAAAAACCTTGGCTTCCATTGTCACGCAGTAAAAAATGATGAACAGTACTGTTCATAATTTTTTTTAGACCAGTGCTGTTTCCTAAACATCATCCCCAAACACAATCACCTCACTACCGTTGCCTTCTACTGGTAAAGCATGCAAGCAAGATGATAGTTCTTTTACTTATTGAACACGTGAGAAGAAAGCACTGGGTAACAGTTCAGCATGGCTTATTGCTTCTTCTTTCGTAGCAGGTGCTGTCAGAAAGTTACATGCAGTGCATGTACACATATTTGGTACTTGGACATCCAGATGTATTCATATTCACAGAGATTCACCACAGATACACATCAGCTTAGCAACTCACACGCACATATACAGACTCTCTCTCTCTCTCTCTCTCTCTCTCTCTCTCTCTCGCTGTCTCCCTGAGAGACGTGATCACGGAGGCCAGCTGTAGTAACAGTCCCGTTACGTAAAATGAGAGCTCTTTCTGTTGGGGGTGTCAGTGTTAATTGGGCTAGCACCTAATGGCTCTGTGTGCTCCTCTGTTAGAGACACAGACAGTTGTGTCATGTGTCTGTCAATGCACTGGCCCACGCACCTGACACCACTCAGAATGACAGGGTTGTGACATCAGGCCCTCCAGGGATGTGGTGCTAATGGGTTCAGTAATCACTGTTTAGAGCAAAGGAATTTTATACCAGCAGGGGCGTCTGGTTGCTGGGATATGCCACAGCTCCTATACTTTACAAGGAGTCCAGGAGTACATTGCTGTAATGCTTTGGTTGGCTTGGTAAACATCAGTGGCTTGCAATTTGTTTAAAGAGAATTCGCCGCAATACATGCAGACGGACACAGAATGGATGTCGTGA
Organism: Salmo salar; assembly: GCF_965601325.2. NCBI lineage: Eukaryota > Metazoa > Chordata > Actinopteri > Salmoniformes > Salmonidae > Salmo > Salmo salar. The sequence continues at coordinate 123,426,873 of NC_138299.1, forward strand.
GCAAGTAAAATAGGTTATCTGAAGTACAAAGTAAAGTGTGTGTGGGCATTGCCCTATGGCACCTGAATGAAATAGATTACTGCCTTATTGTGTCCTGACCTATTTGTGCTAACAGTAAGCCAAAAGCCCAATATGTCTTATTTGATTTAATGGATTGTATTAAAATATGTGCATGTAAAATCTAGGAAGATTAGTCAATGCTTGATCAAGGTGTTCTACTTTTGAAGATTAGAAAATGTATCTGTTTCTTGAATGTTATCAATGATCTTCCAAACATGTTTTTTAGGATTTGTTTGTGATTTTCCATAATGGATAGTGTTTATGTACCGATATCAAGACGGGGAATTTCCTTTTTATCGGTTTGCCGTCTTGAAAATATAAGTAAACAACACAAACATCTTGTAGGTTATTAATGGTTTACTTTCCTAATTTCAATTACACGTGCAGTATAACTTTCCATTCAGTCATACCCATGATCTGATCAAGCACTCAGATTTAAAAAATCTAATTTGGTCAAAGAGGTCAGCATGAATGGGCAGAAGTCTATGGAGTCCCTAAGTTGTACAGAAAGTTGATCAGGGCAGGATAAAGGCCAGTAACGCCAACTTTCAGTCAGACAAGCATACATAAAGCATCTATGACCATCTTATGAGACACCACCCGGCATAGACAACAAGAAAACAACCTGACAACAGACAACAACAAAAAACAGAAAAGTTGCTTAAAACGTCCTATCCTGTCATTCACTATGGGACGTTCGCGTCTCGATTTGAAGGGAATACCTTAACTGGTATGTTATTGTTGCAGGTCTTTCTGTTGGCACTTCTACAGTACATGGGTACCCCACGAACAGTTCTCCCCTCATTTCCTTCCCCCTCTAACTTAGGTAGACTTCTAAATTGCCTGAAGGGTTTAATTTGTTTGTAATCCTCCTCTATGGGGATGTGCCAAGGCATAGCCCCGCTGCAGCTGGGCTGAAGATAGACAGCGCATAGAGCTTTTCTTATCTGCGTCGTGTAGAGAGGGAATCTATGAGGTATTAGTGCAAATATGATATCTGAATCTCTTGACCATTTTAAGGACGATATTGGGATGTGAAGCTACTCGCAAAGGTCCAGAAGTCCAACCTTGGGTTTATTCTTATAAGCTACAGAGTTCTCATGAATGTACTGGGGCTTTTACAACCTATTTTCTTGTCGCACCAATTGTTCATGTTAGATTCTTCTTTGATGAGTCTTTGGTCTTGACAGAGTAGGTGAAGTCCTATTTGTTCTGTTTACAGTAAGTAGGCTATTGCATTTATAAGGAAACATTTCTTCTCATGTTTACTCAGTACTCCATATTTCACCTTTGAACTTACTGACCTATGATTTTGACAGCCTAAGTTACTTCCAGGGAATGTCTGCTTAGTGATTGATTAACTGTCTTGCCAAGTCATGGCTGTCATGTCATGTGTTTAATTACTAATTAAAAGGACTAAGGCGCCACTTATGAGGAAATGGGTGAAATGTGCCTATCATCAAGAATTCAAGACAGAGAAAAATAAACTGGGGAATTTAATGACGCCTTCCCCTTTTATTTGGCAATGTGGTCGCCTCATGATTTATCAGGGAAAGATCGTAACGTAACCTATCTGTTATGAGATGTCAGACATGGCTATTGTTTGTTTAGCATTATTGTGTGTGTGTGTGTGTGTGTGTGTGTGTGTGTGTGTGTGTGTGTGTGTGTGTGTGTGTGTGTGTGTGCATACATTTAATTTGTATAGCGCTTTTAATTACAGAGTTATCTCAAAGCTCTACTGAGGATATTTTTTACAATTATATAATAAAAAGAACATTTAGAATCAAGGCAAGTTAAATAGCGATAGTGGGCTAGGTGCTAAATACATTTTAGATTGGGACAAGGACTATCAAAAGTACATAGGCACGGGAGCAGAAGGCTCGGTCCCCCATAGTTCGGAGATGTGACTTGGGGACTTGAAGCCTTATGGGAGTGGCGGGAGTGGAGAGTGCGAGGTGGCTGGCTGATTTAGATGACTTCGTTGATTTACGTGGGGCTCAATCCATCAAGGCTTTAAATACAAGCATGAGGATTTTATAGTCGATCCTGTAGTTGACCGGTAGCCAGTGGAGTTGGGCCAGGATTGGGGTGATGTGGTCTGATTAGGGCTATTGCGGTGTCCATATTACCGCCACACCGGTGGTCACGAGTCATGAATGCAGTGGTTGTTCCACTGGATATTATAAGGTGAATGCACCAATTTGTAAGTTGCTCTGGATAAGAGCGTCTGCTAAATGACTTAAATGTAAATGTAAATGTAAATTCCACGTGACCATTTAGTCACTGTAATTAGGCTTCTCCAAGCTCTGATGCTCCTGGCGGTCATTAGTAGCCTACCAAACGTTCTAATTACCTGGTACTCAGCACTCTATTGTCCCACTAATCACTCTGACATCAATGCAAATTGAAAAAATCTAATCAAACACTTCATGAGAGCCCATGAGCTCATGTTGCGCAACATTTCTATAGGCTATGCAATTTCAGGAGAAAACAGAGTGATGGGCTCTATTAAAAAGAGGAGGATCCCATCAGCTTTCTATAGGCTAGGCCTACTATATTTATTTCTCACCTCCCTAATATTGAGCACATTGCTTCCCCTTTAAAACAGTAGTATAGCCTATCTAGCTGGTATGAAAATGAACCACTGGAAAAGCGTCCTCCATGCATTGATGACATGTATTTTTTCCCGCTGCCCCTGTTTCGATACAGGTGCATGATAATGGTCCATTCTAAATCAAAACAAATTTCACACTTATATTATTTAGTATATGTAACGACAAGATTAAATCAAGAATAGTTTGATGGGTGAAAATATTAGCCTATCACTTGTGAATTATATATTATCACTTGATGCCCAGCATAAAGCAGGAAACAATGTCTTTTTTTGCCACTTTTTCGAATCATAGTCACACACCTCATGTAGCCTAGCCCATAGGCCTATAGGTTTTGATAAGGTTTGTATCACAACTAAAGTGGTCAAATAACTTCTTAAAATTAAGCACATTAATCTGCTTTACAAGGGGTGTAGAGCCTAACTGGCCGCGCGTGTGTTTCAAGTTTGGGAAAGATCATTTTCACCATAAAAATGCACCTTTAGCCTCCCGAGTGGCGCAGCAGTCTAAGGCACTGCATTGCGGTGCTTGAGGCATCACTACAGGCCCGGGTTTGATCCCAGGCTGTGTCACAGCCGGCCGAAACCGGGAGACCCATGAGGCGGTGCACAATTGGCCCAGCGTCGTCCAGGTTAGGGGAGGGGTTGGCTGGCTGGAATTTCCTTGTCCCATGGCACTCTAGTGACTCCTTGTGGCGGGCCGGGCGCCTGCAAGCTGACTCCAGGCACCAGCTGGACAGTGTTTCCTCCACACATTGGTGCAGCTGGCTTCCGGGTTAAGCGAGCAGTGCGGCCGTGTTTTTTTCGGGGGATGCATGGCTCTCGACCTTCGCCTCTCCTGAGTCCGTAGGGGAGCTTCAGCGATGGGCCAAGGCTGTAACTACCAATTGGATATCACGAAAAAGGGGTACAAGTTCCAAAAGAATAATGCACCTTGTGGCGAATTCCTGCATGGAGCCTTCACCGTGCGCTGCCACTTTATGAGCGCATCAGCAGTCAGAAAGGAGGAAATAAAGATGGCTCTTCCGGCTCTCTGGGAGGTAACTCTCGGTTGGCGCGGCAGTTTGATTGGGGTGCGCAATGCTGCAGAAGTCTTCTCTATTTTCAGCGTGCTGAGTTTGTAAAGTGTTTAACTCGATCATCGGTATTACCTCTCTAGATCGGGGTTGTTATCTTTTGGGAACGCACCAGTTATTGATCGCATGGATAAGTAGCAACGTTGTTGCGAAGCTTTGACATACAAACAAACCATCAGACGGACAGACAGTGCAACTACAAGCCTGAAGTCAACAGCTAAGACCACACTCTCTCTCTATCTTCCCTCTATCGTTCCAGTGCTTTACACTGCAGCAGACTTTCTATTTTTTCAATGCGCTTCGCTTTGATGTTCAGTGTCGCTGGACTATTATTGCCAGAAGTATTTGGGTTTACATTGTAGTTAAAAGGGAGGTTGCTTGCAAGTTTATGGTGTATTGCTATTTGAACTGTATTGATGTGGGGTGATACTATTGACATGTGGCCAATAAGATTTTGGACAATTTAAGGCCTTTGTTTTGTCTATGAACACCCACACACACCCCATTCATACCCTCTGCACTCCTCCACTGGGATGTAATACAGATTATTGCAAATCCTTTAATGTTGATGACTGTGTTCTTTCTTGTAAATTTGTTTCTATGAAGTTGCCGTTAAATTGCTCTGCCATTCTTATTGAATGAGTTATTATTGGTTGGGTTACCCCTGTGCTGTGATGTTTGTTTTATATGGTGTGTCTTAGCCAGTGGAGAGAAAATATATCTGGTAAACAGGCTACACTCTAGGCAGTCTCTTCTGCTGATGTGTGTGGGTCTGGTAGTGGTACTCTCTCTATCCTACTGTTTTCCTTTCGGCAGGGTTAAAACCTGCCTGGCACAGGTATTTTTACCCCCTCTAACAATACCGCTACAACCTTTATAATAAAAGCATTACATGCATAATCACATTTGTGGTCACTTTTGATGATGATGTTTTCCTGCTAATGGAACATTCGCGCTTATAGCCTACTGCCATGTGCACATTGCTGCGCTTATAATGTGAAGAGATAGCTTAATACTTTATCAACATTGAAAGCTAAACGTGTTGATCTGTTGTGTCAGCCACATTGCGTAAAACCTTTTTTTTATGGTAGTGTTTGTATTAATTTGGGAACTGTCGCATCCCACGACTCTCCCAGACTATGTTTGGAATATTTATTTCTCACACAGAATAGAATAGGTCAACTTTTATACTATGGGGATAGTAGATTGACATAGGATAGTGCTTTTCCTGTTCGTTAGGCCTACTCATCTTGTTGGCTGACGAAAAGTAAATGTGGACAGTTCTTCCAATATCTTCAATATGCACCTTGGAATTTGTTAAAGAAATGCGCAGTTGCGTCTTCAGTGTGTCTGTCTTTACTTGTAGCCTGTGAGAAAGAACTGATCACGTGATGGAGAGCCATTTGAGTGACAGGTGCTTCGGACCGTGCAGCACTCAGGGAGAAGGGCACAACGCAGCTCTCTGGGCCAAGGGCACAACGGCCACTGGCCGCAAAAGGCATGGATTGTTTTACGGTGCATTACGGCCACACAAAGGGGATGCCGCTGTGAAATTCGAGGGATTATCAAGGGATTGTCAAATTGTGAATGAGAGACTGATGAAGTGTGTACAGCCTGCGCAAGAAACAAAGCAGAGATCATGCCTTTCAAGAGCCTTTTTTCAAGTCATCATTAGAGTCGCATCATGCAGCGTTACAAAGTATTAAAAATCAAAACATATAATCCAACGTTTGTAGAACAACTAAAGTTACATTAATAACTCTAAATTAAGCATATAGGAGTACCTATTTCTTTGTTAATCACTCAACAAAGAATACTCAACTTCCCTCAAATCGTTTGGAGAAAATATCCTTTCTATTTTATTAAGCTTTGTTCATTTGTATTCTTCGAACTATCAAATAAAATAATGCCAAGGAATTCTAAGCAAATCTTGTCTGCTAAATTAACTAGTGTAGTCCACAGCCATATGGCATAGCCAGATCAGGGTATGCTATTCCATTCTTCTGAAATAGACTATTTAAACCTGTCAAGAATAAATCATGGTTTATTGTGGAGGTGTAGGTTATATTACATGGATTTATTGGACTTTTTTTTAAATATAGATGTTCCAAAGGTCTGCATCAGTGGCTTGTAGGCCAGGAGATGCTAAATGTGTTTGTTAATTAACCCTCAATTACCGTGAGACCCACAGTTATTTGCTTGACAATCACTGTCTGATGAAATTTTGTGCCCTAGGTCTGACTTTTTGGTCCTGGTCAGGACATTGGCAGCACTCTTCTGGATTAGTTGAGTCCTCTGGAGTGATTTGGCTTGGAGGCCCCCAAACAGCGTATTGCCGTAGTCAATCCGAGAGAAGATGAATTTGTGGATGAGTTTCTCTGCATCTGGCTGGGAGAGTGATGGTATGACCAGGGCAAAAAAACATGTTTTACATTTTGTTTTATGTCGGCATCGAAGGACAGAGAAGGATCAAACTTGACTCCTCAGCTGAAGATGACAGAGGACAAGTGGATGGCCTGGCCGCTGATGGTAGGGCAGATGTTTCCAGCACTGGTGACCTGCTTGGGTGTCCCAATAAGCATAGCCTCAGTCTTGCTACTGTTCAACTGGAGGAAGTTCTGACTTATCCCCAGTGGAGGCTGCTGAGGGCAGGACGGCTCATAATAATGTCTGGAACGGAGCAAATGGAATGGCATCAAACACATGGTAAGCATGTGTTTAATGTATTTGATTCCACTCATTCATTTCCAGCAGTTACCACGAGCCCGTCCTCCCCTATTAAGGTGCCACTAACCTCCTGTGATCCATACCCATGCGTGTGTGTGCTTTTGTATGGGTGCCCACATAGCCACGTGTGTGTGTCTACAGTATGTGCGTGGGTGCTTAGCAGCCTACTGTTTGGGTGTGCACAGGACGTACATGAGATGTAAGGAGAGTTGCATCTTTAGCCATCTTTGTATACATTCTCTTGGAATGTTATCAGCCCTGATGAACTTCTTGTGGAGACGTGTGGGTTAACTACCTTGTTCAGGGACAGAACGACAGATTTCTACCTTGTCAGCTCAGGGATTCAATCTTGCAACCTTTCGGTTGCTAGTCCAATGCTCTACCCACAAGGCTACCTGCCGCCCAGAGTTAAAGAGGAGAGTCAATGAAACCAACCATGGAAGTACATTGGAGCGAATTCAGGGGGGTAGCCCCGACCGGTACTCAAACCGATGTCCAGTAACTGTCAAGCCTACACCTTAACCATTACAGAACATTTCCTAGGATTTCCTACTAGCAGCAACACTAGTGGACAATGCTGGAAATACCAGTAATAGCATAATGCCTCAAAAGTGTCCCCAAACTTTTTTTATGAGACGTCAGACACTGTGTTTTATCATTATTCTGTGCCTGTGTGGGTGTGTGCTTGCGTGTGTATGCTGGCTTGCGTGCCTGTGCATATCTGCATGCATGTCTTTGCCCATTTCTGTGTACTATGGGATATAGTATACCGGTATGTGTGCGATAACATGTGGAAATTACAGCTTTCTCTCTGAAGTAAAAATCACAGTGGTTACTATGTGGATCCCCCCCATCCCTCCCTCCCCTCCTCTACACAACAACATGATTGAAGATGGATGTCACACAAGGAGAAGGGCCAAAGGGTCCACAGCTTCCTGTAACTTTCCTCTGCTCATCAGAGCTCTGATCTGCCTCAGAGATACTACAACAGCAGGAATTCAACAACAATTCCTCTCCTCTTCCCTTGTAAGCTATAGTACTGAATCTGACCCCAGCTTCTGAGTTTGAATGTCTGAATTTTAAAAGGCATTAATTATTCTTATCTCTGTAGCTTACGCCATCCATGCACCACACATTTCATTTTTGAAATATGCTGCCTGCGTGTCAAAGTGCTAAAGCATGGAGAACGTTTATTTTTTCCCCCGCTGACCGTGTCTACAGCAGTGGCGACCCCGTCATTCGGGGCAGGTTTTTGTGCCCCACCTGTTTAGCTAAAAATATATATACAGTACCAGTCAAAAGTTTGGACACCTACTCATTCAAGGGTTTTTCTTTATTTTTACTATTTTCTACATTGTAGAATAATAGTGAAGACATCACAACTATGAAATAACACATATGTAATCATGTAGTAACCAAAAAAGTGTTAAACAAATCAAATTATATTTTCTATTTTAGATTCTTCAAAGTAGCCACCCTTTGCCTTGATGATAGCGTTGCAAACTCTTGGCATTCTCTCAACCAGCTTCTCGAGGAATGCTTTTCCAAACGTCTTGAAGGAGTTCCCACATATGCTAAGCACTTGTTTGCTGCTTTTCCTTCAACTCTGCGGTCCAACTCATCCCAAACCATCTCATTTCGGATGTGGTTGTGTGATTGTGGAGGCCAGGTCATCTGATGCAGCACTCCATCACTCTCCTTGGTCAAATAGCCCTTACACACCTTGGAGGTGTGTTTTGGATCATTGTCCTGTTGAAAAACTAATTAAAGTCCCACTAAGCACAAACTAGATTGGATGGCGTATTGCTGCAGAATGCTGTGGTAGCCATGCTGGTTAAGTGTGTCTTGAATTCTAAATAAATCACAGATAGCGTCACCAGTAAAGCACCCCCACATCTCCTCCTCCATGCTTCATGGTGGGAACCACACATACGGAGATCATCTGTTCACCTACTCTGCGTCTCACAAAGACACACTGGTTAGAACCAAAAATCTCAAATTTGGACTCATCAGACCAAAGGACAGATTTCCACTGGTCTAATGTCCATTGCTTGTGTTTCTTGGCCCTAGCAAGTCTCTTCTTCTTATTGGTGTCCTTTAATAGTGATTTCTTTGCAGCAATTCGACCATGAAGGTCTGATTCACGCAGTCTTCTCTGAACAGTTGATGTTGAGATGTGTCTGTTATTTGAACTCTTGAAAGCATTTATTTGGACTGCAATTTCTGAGGCTGGTAACTCTAATGAACTTATCTTCTGCAGCAGAGGTAACTCTGGGTCTTCCTTTCCTGTGTCGGTCCTCATAAGAGCCAGTTTCATCATAACGTTGGATGATTTTTGCGACTGCACTTGAAGAAAGTTATTGAAATTTTCCGCATTGACTGACCTAGGGGCTATCTTCTATATACCACCTCTACCTTGTCACAACACAACTGATCGGCTCAAACACATTAAGAAGGAAAGAAATTCCACCAATTAACGTTTTTAACAAGGCACACATGTTAATTAAAATGCATTCCAGGTGACCACCTCACGAAGCTGTATGAGAGAATGCCAAGAGTGTTCAAAACTGTCATCAAGGCAAAGGGTTGCTACTTTTAAGAATCTAAAATATATTTTGATTTCTTTAACACTTTTTTGGTTACTATATGATTCCATATGTGTTATTTCAAAGTTGTGACATCTTCACTATTATTCTACAATGTAGAAAATAGTAAAAATAAAGAAAAACCCTTGAATGAGTAGGTGTGTCCAAACTTTTGACTGGTACTTGTATATGTCACGCCTGCTCCCGCTCCCCCTCCCTGGCGCTCATTACGCACACCTGTCACCATCGTTTCGCACATCAACGCTTCATTGGACTCACCCGGACTCCGTCACGTTTTTGATTGCCTCCCCTATATCTGTCTATTCCTCAGTTTCATCCCTGTGTCAGCATTAATGTCGTTTTGTTTCCCCTGTCCAGACGGTGTCCATGTTCTGTTTCATGTCCGTTGTTTATTAAATGTTCACTCCCTGTACATGCTTCTCGTCTCCCAGTGTCTGTCCTCACAGTATATATATATATATATATATATATATTATTTTATTTTTTTGTGTGGCTGTTTTGCATGTTATTTTGTTATTAATATATGTCACATATCAGTTTGCAAACAATGTAAAAGAAAAAAATCATAGAGTTAATAAAGCCGCATACAAACATGGTCTCTTTTTTGCTTTATTGAGTAAGGCAGCTCCATAATGCAGGTGTTTCAGCCTAGCTCAGTGCTTTCTGTGGTGGAGGGGCAGCCAGCGGAAAATACAGTGCGTAGGGGTTGGTAATGTTTTCTAGTTGCTCAGGGTTCTGTCACTCATGGGGACACTACGTCGCCGCAAAATCTACAGGGAGAGCTAAAAGGTTCACCCCCTTGGTGCTGCCATAGATTTACATTAGAAGTGCCCATCCAAGAAGGCTCAAGGTCATTGGCCACAGAAAAAACTATGTCAAATCATGTTATATCTACCGTAGCTTTGATTGGACTGATCATGTCAACATCGTACTTTCAAAATCTTAACTTGCAAGATAGAAAATAAGTCATGATCATGAATCAAGTCGACAATCTACTGGCAAATACTTTTCAACCCTTGTCATATGAAGAGAAATTATAGGTAAAACGTATCGGTGCTCATCGGCCATTGGACATAAACATTACACAACAAGTTGGAAATCGTGAATTCAACAATGAGTGGTTTGGATGGAATCAGTGGCTAACTGCAAATGTTGTAAAGCAATCACTAGCCTGCTATTCGGTGGACAGGGTGTGTTCCAAGTCTGGGTTTAAGGGTCTCTTTTCCAAGCATAAAAGGATAAACATTCACATGCAACACCATTTGCCAAAAAAGGTTGAATACATTGGCCATGCTGTCAATCCAGCATGACTTCTGCCGCGTTCAAAGCAACTGGATACTCGTAACTGGGAAATCACAGACTTCAGTGAGTTAAAGACAACTGGGAACTCTGAAAAAAACGAGCTCCGACTGGGAACATATGTTTTGAACGGTCATCCAACTCGGAATTCCAAGTCGGGAACTCTGGCCTCTTTCTAGCGCTCCGACCTGAAGATCACTGACGTCATAATTCGACCTTGTTTTTTTACAAGTTCCCAGTTGTCTTGAAAGCACCATAAATCCAGTGAATGCCAGACTTTGATGACAAATTTTGATGACAATTTGCCCCCTAAAATAATGCCGCGCCACCTTCCTATTCAAGTGAGCACAGCAGAACAAGGTGAGTCCAAAAATGTACTGGATGCTGCTGCATACATTATGTAATATGCCAGGGAGATATGTATACTGTAGCTGAGAAAGTAATACTAAGTGTATGTTGTGTAGTAAGGGGTTAGTAGCCCATGTGCCTCACCCTAATAATTTGGTCCTTTTCCCCCTCATAACTTAGCCTACTGTTCTGACTTGGTGGTGCACATGTAGCCTATAGCCTGTTTTAGAGAAATGTCATCACTGATTATTGTCAGAGCTTTCATTGTCTGCTTATATGCCCTCTTTATTTATCCTATGGTTCTGACTTGGTGTACAGGGAGAATATTGTAAGAATGGCCCATGTTCTGAATTCTGTCGCTGTACATTTCAAAAGTACTGAACAAATAGTTTGACTACATCCGTCTTAGCTCGCTCATTAATGTCTTAATCGCAATTACGGATTGCCTCGTATCCACTCATTGTTCCCTTATGCCATAGCTTGAACAGCTCAACAGTCAGTAGAAACCACATTTGTTAAGCAAGTCAGCCATGTTTTTTTTTAAAGGCAGTAAATGAGGCTGAATGAACTGTTTTGTTGCCAGACAAGGCTCTGCTCATCGCCAGGTGGAGCAGTGGTAAGGATTCACTCCATGGTGCTGAAAAGAAAGGTCTGCTGTTAGGACAGCATTATGTAGGCCCTAACAGTTTGTTGGCACCATTTGTCACAGTTATAGTCTAAACAATAATGTATTGTTTAGTGTTGTGTTGTGTAGTGGCTTTGATGGCATGCATCTAAAAAAAAATGAGTTTGCCCCGCCAAGATTTACATGCTAAAATTGCCACTGGTCTACAGCACTATAAAGTGAGCAGTGGGTTATGCTGGCTTGCCCCAGCTTGCCGTAGATAGACGGCCTCTGTCTGTCGAAAACTGGTCGGGTCAGGTCGCACCCGTCCATTGCCCTAATTATGCACACAAACTCAAATCCCCAGGTCTAATCTTTCCCCTGTTTGAAGCTGCCGCACTTCCAGGCCTTAGTGTTATTACCTTAGTCACAGATGATGAGTTGGAGGGGTCACCGAGGGCCACTGGACTGACCTGAAATAGCCCTGGTGTTAAGGAGATCCAGTAGCCTAGCTCTGATCCTTTTACACCCTCTGCCGAAACAGTTTCCCGTTTGACCAGGGTGGAGAGGGTCACACATCATCCACCCTGTTTTAAAAGCATGTCTGCACTTGATGACAGAAAACCTGTGACAGCACTGGTCAGAGACAGTCCCTCTACTGCAAGTTACACACAACCAGAACCCCTGGCTCATGTGCTTCCTATTACTGTTTGTGATTGGTGAGAGATGCCAGCTTCCATGGACACAAGATTAACTGTATTGTAGAAGCTTGGGAAATAGGAAAAACACAACCTGAAAAACGGTGGCGCAGTTTAGATAACACAACTGTCTAGATATCCTTAAACCTTGTGTTTGGTTGGTGAACTACTTGCAGTTCTCTCTTGTTTTCATTCTCAAAAGACTGTGACTCTACCATATATCACCAGGTTGGCATTGATACATGAAGTCATTGACATGGTAAGTAGACCTGAAATACAATAACTAAATAACCGTCTAGATCTGTGCACTATAGACACTATATCAGCCAACTCTCCAGGCTGTCATTGGTGAATATTACACCACTTCTTGACAGTCCCATTTTATGTCTTTCTTCAACATCTTCATCTGCTTATATTTTTGTCTATTTGACTCCAGACGAAGTGCCGAAGCGATATTCTGTTTTTCATAGTCATAGTCATTTGGGCTTAAAATGCGGTGTAGTCGAAGCCTTTTATCATTACAGGGTGACGGAGGTTTGCCAAAGACACATGAATAGAATCTGTTATCTCCTTCAAAGCGTATCGTCAGTTAAAACCTGGGCCAATGTTTTGAAGGAAGCATAGACGGAGGACATTTCTCACATCATTTCATCTGGTGGATTGAAGTGTGTATGTGTTCCTTCACTGGGCCAAGCATATCACTGCCGACACAGTGCAGGGATGGATTAAACCTACTTAACCTACACACATGTCAAAACATTGCTACCTTATCACCCCTCATGAAAGGAGGCATGATTAACATGCCATTAATTATATAAAATACTGTAGATTCTATCACTTTTTGAAAATCACATGTGGTACCTTGATGAAGAGTGTCTGTACTGTAGCTTGGTTTTGAAAAGTAATTTCTTCCTTGACATAAGTCATCCGTGATATGTTGCCTTTCTCCCTATTCCTCACGTCTCACAAACGTTGTCCAAACCTGTTATGGCAGCCCAGGTTGTCTCATGATGCTGCCTCTTACCCGTCTACATTCTGGCGTCAGATAGGTTCGAGTTTGAGTGGTTTCCTGCCAGGTATGACTGGCATTGAGGCAGGTTATCATCATCATCACTCCCATCTCATGCCAAGAGAGCTCTTTGTATAGATACAGTCTATGTGCATACTGTAGCTGTACATTCCACTGAGACCCTACAGAAAATACCTCTTTTTCAGATAAGTCTGTAATTGTTTACCTAAAACCCCAGCAGCTTTAACAGTAAGATCCCCTGGATGTTTTGTGAGACGAATTCCAATAATGAGAATTCAATCCTTAATATTCTGGCAGAACGTAAACTCTCGTAAAAAGTAATGTTTTATTCACCGTGGTGCACTGGAATTGCCCGAGGCCTCACTAACGAGTTGGGTTTTCATTAGGATTCATTACTGTGCAAATATGACCCACCACATAATGAGCAGGCTCTCACCCATCAGATGTGCAATCATTTCCTCATATGTTATAATGTAACATATTGTCTGTTGGATAATATGGAACTTCCTTTTCTGTTTTGCACGGCCATAGTACGTGTAAGGGGTGGATTAGGGTTCAGTAGCTTGACTGACATGTTGACTTAAACGAAGATGTGTTTATCATGATGAGATGACATGGTAATAATGACCTGTCAGGCTGTTATATGTCGGTTCTTGGTTTTAGTCCAACACCTTCACGGGTCAAGAAAACCCTCACAGTTCGTGTGCTTGTTCAAGAGTTACTGAATAAGTCAATCCAGTGGCATCTCCAGCTTTGAACCTTAATAGTTTTTGTCAGAGCGTTATTCTGAAGTGAAGTCGAGGCTTTTCCTGGTGTTTTGAAATGGCTGCGCATAGTTTGTGCAGTACCGACGGTGTACTTTGGATCACAATCTGTGTTTTGAGTAGCTACTCTTGATCTTGTGTGTGTGCTACAGTGTTTGACTGTAGACTTACTGGATTTTCTTTTGTACAGAGGGAAAAAATAGAGACACCTGCTGGGAATTGGCCCCTGAAAAGAAAAACAAGCTAGATGAAGGCAGGATACTGTGCAACTCCCCCTCAACTCTTTTATGCCCTAAAACTCAAACATGTCATGTTCGATAAATGTACACAGTTGGGGTTATTTTTGTAGATGTAGAACGTTTTTCAAATCATGAGAGATGTAATACATCACAAGAAAAATAGAATTCAGAAACAAATATGTCTTGCCAATGTGTGTAACGCTCATCATTAGAAGGAGAAGTGGACCAAGGCGCAGCGTGGTAAGTGTTCATGATACTTTATTTCAAGAAACACTCAAACAAGAATAACCAAAAGCAACAAAATGAAAGCGAACAGTTCCGTCAGGCACAGACACTAAACAGAAAATAACCTCCCACAAACACAGGTGGGAAAACAGGCTGCCTAAGTATGATTCCCAATCAGAGACAACGATAGACAGCTGCCTCTGATTGGGAACCACACTGGCCCAAAAACAAAGAAACAGAAAACATAGACTTCCCCACCCGAGTCACACCCTGACCTAACCAAACATAGAGAATAATAAGGATCTCTACGGTCAGGGCGTGACAATGTGACTGATGTTATGCATACAATTTCCAAAATCCTTGTGCAGGAAAAATTCTCCATCTTAAAAGGATCCTCTGTGTGCATGAAGCATGGCCCCAAAAGGAATAACTCTTTGTAAAAAAAATGTGATCCCCAACAATGAGGTTAGTACAGTACAGTATGTACATTGAGGGAGTTGCTGTGTAGACCAATGTGTTCCAACTCTTTAAGTAACATAGCAGGCACAATGGGGAACAATATTTTATGTTCAGTGTTTGTATTCTTTTATTCAAATTGTTTTTTTCTCCACAATTTTGTGGTATCCAATTGGTAGTTACAGTCTTGTCTCATCGTTGCAACTCCTGTACGTACTCGGGAGAGGCGAAGGTCGAGAGCCGTGCGTCCTCCGAAACACAACCCAGCCAAGCCGCACTGCTTCTTGACACAATGACCGCTTAACCCGGAAGCCAGCCGCAGGAAGGAAACACAGTGTCGGAGGAAACACATGGCGACCGTGTCAGCGTGCATTACTCCCGGCCCGCCACAGGAGTCGCTAGTGCGCGATGGGACAAGTACATCCCTGCAGGCTAAACCCTCCCCTAACCCGGACAACGCTGGGCCAATTGTCCACCGCCTCATGGGTCTCCCGTGGGTCTCCAGGCCGGCTGCAACAGAGCCTGGACTCGAACCAGGAACTCTAGTTGCACAGCTAGTGCTGTGATGCAGTGCCTTAGACCTCAGCACCACTCGGGAGGCCGTGTTTGTATTTTTTAAGATAATTCACACAGTTTTTCACACTGTTTAGCACAACACCCCCCACAAAAAAAAACATTTAATAATTGACCATAACCCGGTCATACATGATTGAACAGAACACTTTGTCTCTAGATACAGGCATGCAGCTTCTTCAGAGCTATATTTAGAGTTAGGCCAACTTTTAGAATTTTTAATATTGTTCTAATTCTAGACATTCAGTTACATAGCATTATACCATGACATTGTTGGATACTCGTTTATGATTGGCTTGAAGGGCATTCTAGATTGTGCATTATTTCCCCATAACAGTGTATTTGCACGGTAGAATTCAACGGCTATAGTTCATTCTTACTAGGAAGTCGAATTGAAAACATTATTGGCATGGTTGAATTCAATTTTCTTAATAGAATGCTAGGACTGATGGTTTGGTTAGTTAAACTAGCTAGTGGGTTTGTTTGGTTACCAAGGCAACTACTGTGGCTATCTAGTAAACTTGCTAGTTACTACAGTAGCCCCTCATTGACTATCTGTTACTTGTTTAAATATTCCCCATGTAATATTCATGGCTGCCATAATTATGTTGTAGTGACATGTAAATGGATCATAATGCAGAAACCTCAATGTCCTAACTCTCTAAATACAGTATATGGCTCTGGGCTTCTTTATGTAGATGTTTCCAAGATTACAACGATTGGCCCTCCCATCAGATTGTTAGATAGCACTCTGGTTAGATTTCATTGAGATGTCTTTGGGAGACTTGGGTGTGGACATGATTTCAATGCTCAAATTAGCCTACACTACAGTAGCAACAAAATGGGTGTCTTGTTGTCACAGTGTCGTTGGGAAATAGTGGGCCGAAACCTCACATGCTCTAGTCAGCTACATGGCTTCATTGGCCTTCATGGATTCATTAATGATTACATGTTGATTGGGCTCATTAACATTTGAACTAAGTGGCTACATCACTTGACGAAAATATAAATTCTCATCTGCCACAATTATTGGGCCGGCATCATTGATCCCGTGCCATTACGTTTTTACTTCCTTTCCACAAATCAAATGCCAAATCCTATTCCCATTGTGGACCACAAGCTTGTTTTAGCCTAATATGTGATAAGAATTGTAACCCAAACCATATTGTGTGATTGCTCTGTTCTGTACACAGTAGGTCTAACTGGTTGTGTGTGTTGTTTTGCAGGGTGTGGGCTATGGGGTGGAGGTCTGAGGCAATGCCTGGTTCTGGCCCCCCTGGGTCAAAAACACCCAGCAGCCCTGAGATGATGAGTGGCCCTCTACCCTGGCACTCCTCTAAGTGATGAAGACCCCTGCCATCCTCATCCTGTCTGTCCTGTGCAGAACTGTGGTAGGCACATTTAACTTTGTTTCTGCTCATTACGGCAGTAGTGATTGTACTTAACATTACTTTCCACCTTCAATCCATCCATAGAAGTGTGTCATGTCATTAGACGCTTCCGTCGTTAGTTTGTTTGATTGTCCTCAGGAGCTGTTATGAAATGTAAGTCATGTGAAGATGATTCACCGTTCTGAATCACTGCAGGTAATAATGGTCTGTGTGCTTTATAGAACATAATCAGAGTGCTGGGAAGCTGATCTTAACACCAGTGTCAGTTTAATGTGCTTTTGCATCCTCAATCAATGCAGCTGGTTTAGTGAATGTATGTGACAGCTTTTATGGAGAACTTAAGTTACAACACTACACTAAGCCAAGGCATTAGTGCTTTATATCCAGTCAGGTTTTAAACCCAGTTAGGTTTTGTAGGGCTTACCCAGAAGAACCCACTGGGGTTGACCCCTGACCCTCAATCTTGTGATTTATGACCAGCAGCTTGTGTCAACGAAGACGGTGAAGCACACGGTGGAGGAATGGAACAGATACAGGAACGAGTGCCTGCTGAGAATGAGCACGGACCTGACACCCCCAGGTAAGACTCAAAAACAGACGCCTGACCTAATCAGACACACCCCATTATGGGTTTTTAAATCGAATAACATCTAAAACGTTATCGTCTAGAGTAGACAGTAGAATTATGCAGTTGGCTTCACAATTATAATGGCATCATCACCCCTCTCCCTCAAGCAAATATATATTTCAGAGTCCACAGAATCTACCCAATTATTAGAATAAGTACCATGAGTCAGGCTTCGACTTAACATCTGACCCAAAGGACTGCATCCATTGCAGGGCAGTATCCTCATCATTACTACTGTTTTCCCAGGTGTTCTTCATCCAAAAACTAAAACGTCTCTATCCTGTTTAGATTCAGACAACAAATTAAGGATTCAGGGTCTGCTGTCTGCTTACTTATGGCTTACTTATATCTTCTCTTCTCCCCCCAGGCTTGTTCTGCGGCCGTATGTTTGACATGTACGCCTGCTGGCCGGAGGGTGTCCCCAACACCACGGTGAAAGTACCCTGCCCGTGGTACCTCCCCTGGTACAACCAAGGTACTGGTGTGGCATTGGTTAGTGCTTTATGGTTCAGTAGGATCATTGAGATTTTTGTTTCATCCGACTTCCAGCTAAGAGGTTAATGCTAACACTGTTTCTGTCTAAAGCCGTACAGAATCAGGCCCCCAGTGTCTGGTCTGGAGCGTGAAATCACAAGCTCTGCTGGTCGGCTGCTACGTAGCAACCTAGCGGCGCCAAAAGCCCTGGGGCCGTATTTATAACAGTGCCCATTTCTGATATAATATTGATATTTATTAACTTCGCACATGACATACATACATACGCATGTTTCCCATTATAAATCACCCTTGTCTTAAAACTGTGGATGCTTGAATGAGCATTAAAACTTTGCCTGGAAAACGCTTCATTCCCCTTTTATGATGAAAATAATGCCCTTTATTTGCTGTATAATTTGGAACTATTGTCATTAGACCACAGAATGCAAAAGACTAATTGTTGTTCATCAGTTCATCAATAGATTATTGGGTTTTTGGATTTCCTGCCTTGGTATAGACTCTGAGATGAAATAGACAATGATGTCGCACTCCTATCGACACAGCAATACTGTAACCTACTCATACTGTCAAATAAGCTACCGGTCTATTTACTGTGTTGGCAGAATGTTTTCATCTTTAGCAGTCATTTATGCTGTATCTGGAACAGGACTGTGTCCGTTTCTGAACGAGAGAACAATCGCAAATTGTCGGGGACCCGTCAGCAGAACATTTGAATTCAACAATGTTTTATGATGGACTGCCCACGCATTCTGAAACATTGTAGGGTTACAAAGAAAAATGACAGTGCTTACAGTTCTATTTCTTGTGTGTTTTTGTTCTATTTGGCTTTTTATTTATTTATTTATTATAGTTCTACTGATTTTCATTACTGAATTGTTTTGAAAGAGCAAGCAAGAAAGGCATTTAGCTGAACGAGTCGTGGCCAAAGGTTTTGAGAATGACACAAATATTAATTTCCACAAAGTTTGCTGCTTCAGTGTCTAGATATTTTTGTCAGATGTTACTATGGAATACTGAAGTATAATTACAAGCATTTCATAAGTGTCAAAGGCTTTTATTGACAATTACATGAAGTTGATGCAAAGAGTCAATATTTGCAGTGTTGACCCCTCTTTTTCAAGACCTCTGCAATCCGCCCTGGCATGCTGTCAATTAACTTCTGGGCCACATCCTGACTGATGGCAGCCCATTCTTGCATAATCAAAGCTTGGAGTTTGTCAGAATTTGTGGGTTTTTGTTTGTCCACCCGCCTCTTGAGGATTGACCACAAGTTCTCAATGGTATTAAGGTCTGGGGAGTTTCCTGGCCATGGACCCAAAATATCGATGTTTTGTTTCCCGAGCCACTTAGTTATCACTTTTGCCTCATGGCAAGGTGCTCCATCATGCTGGAAAAGGCATTGTTTGTCACCAAACTGTTCCTGGATGGTTGGGAGAAGTTGCTCTCGGAGGATGTGTTAGTACCATTCTTTATTCATTGCTGTGTTCTTAGGCAAAATTGTGAGTGAGCCCACTCCCTTGGCTGAGAAGCAACCCCACACATGAATGGTCTCAGGATGCTTTACTGTTGGCATGACACAGGACTGATGGTAGCGCTCACGTTGTCTTCTCCGGACAAGCTTTTTTCCGGATGCCCCCAACAATCGGAAAGGGGATTCGTCAGAGAAAATTACTTTACCCCAGTCCTCAGCAGTCCAATCCCTGTACCTTTTGCAAAATATCAGTCTGTCCCTGATGTTTTTCCTGGAGAGAAGAGGCTTCTTTGCTGCCCTTCTTGACACCAGGCCATCCTCCAAAAGTCTTCGCCTCACTGTGCGTGCAGATGCACTCACACCTGCCTGCTGCCATTCCTGAGCAAGCTCTGTACTGGTGGTGCCCCGATCCCGCAGCTGAATCAACTTTAGGCGACTATCCTGGCGCTTGCTGGACTTTCTTGGGCACCCTGAAGCCTTCTTCACAACAATTGAACCGCTCTCCTTGAAGTTCTTGATGATCTGATAAATTGTTGATTTAGGTGCAATCTTACTGGCAGCAATATCCTTGCCTGTGAAGCCCTTTTTGTGCAAAGCAAAGATGATGGCACGTGTTTCCTTGCAGGTAACCATGGTTGACAGAGGAAGAACAATGATTCCAAGCACCACCCTCCTTTTGAAGCTTCCAGTATGTTATTCGAACTCAATCAGCATGACAGAGTGATCTCCAGCCTTGTCCTCGTCAACACTCACACCTGTGTTAACGAGAGAATCACTGACATGATGTCAGCTGGTCCTTTTGTGGCAGGGCTGAAATGCAGTGTACATGTTTTTGGGGGGTTAAGTTAATTTGCATGGAAAAGAGGGACTTTGCAAATAATTGCAATTCATCTGATCACTCTTCATAACATTCTGGAGCATATGAAAATTGCCATCATACAAACTGAGGCAGCAGACTTTGTGAAAATGTATATTTGTGTCATTCTCAAAACTTTTGGCCACATCTGTACTTGTGCAAGTGACAATTAAAATGTGAAACTTGATTCATAGGCCTACTTCAATGTAACCTACAGTGGGGAGAACAAGTATTTGATACACTGACGATTTTGCAGGTTTTCCTACTTACAAAGCATGTAGAGGTCATAGGTACACTTCAACTGTGAGAGATGGAAAATCACATTGTATGATTTTTTAAGTAATTAATTTGCATTTTATTGCATGACATGCTGGCGGCGTCCAGAGCATGGAGGCGCTACCAGGAGTCAGGCCAGTACATCAGGAGACGTGGAGGAGGCCGTAGGAGGGCAACAACCCAGCAGCAGGACCGCTACCTCCGCCTTTGTGCAAGGAGGAGCAGGAGGAGCACTGCCAGAGCCCTGCAAAATGACCTCCAGCAGGCCACAAATGTGCATGTGTCTGCTCAAACGGTCAGAAACAGACTCCATGAGGGTGGTATGAGGGCCCAACGTCCACAGGTGGGGGTTGTGCTTACAGCCCAACTCCGTGCAGGACGTTTGGCATTTGCCAGAGAACACCAAGATTGGCAAATTCGCCACTGGCGCCCTGTGCTCTTCACAGATGAAAGCAGGTTCACACTGAGCACATGTGACAGACGTGACAGAGTCTGGAGGCCGTGGAGAACGTTCTGCTGCCTGCAACATCCTCCAGCATGACCGGTTTGGCGGTGGGTCAGTCATGGTGTGGGGTGGCATTTCTTTGGGGGGCCGCACAGCCCTCCATGTGCTCGCCAGAGGTAGCCTGACTGCCATTAGGTACCGAGATGAGATCCTCAGACCCCTTGTGAGACCATATGCTGGTGCGTTTGGCCCTGGGTTCCTCCTAATGCAAGACAATGCTAGACCTCATGTGGCTGGAGTGTGTCAGCAGTTCCTGCAAGAGGAAGGCATTGATGCTATGGACTGGCCCGCCCGTTCCCCAGACTTGAATCCAATTGAGCACATCTGGGACATCATGTCTCGCTCCATCCACCAACGCCACGTTGCACCACAGACTGTCCAGGAGTTGGCGGATGCTTTAGTCCAGGTCTGGGAGGAGATCCCTCAGGAGACCATCAGCCACCTCATCAGGAGCATGCCCAGGCGTTGTAGGGAGGTCATACAGGCATGCCACACACACTATTGAGCCTCATTTTGACTTGTTTTAAGGACATTACATCAAAGTTGGATCAGCCTGTAGTGTGGTATTCCACTTTAATTTTGAGTGTGACTCCAAATCCAGACCTACATGGGTTGATAAATTGGATTTCCATTGATTATTTTTGTGTGATTTTGTTGTCAGCACATTCAACTATGTAGAGAAAAAAGTATTTAATAAGATTATTTCATTCATTCAGATCTAGGATGTGTTATTTTAGTTTTCCCTTTATTTTTTTGAGCAGTGTAGATAGTTTTGTACCCGTTTCCTCCAGCATCTTCACAAGATCCTTTGCTGTTGTTCTGGGATTGATTTGCACCAAAGTACATTCTCCTCTAGGAGACAGAACGCGTCTCCTTCCTGAGTGGTATGATGTCAGCGTGGTCCCAAACACATTCTCATGTCAAGTAAAATTTGAATAAATGCCCACTTTTGTGTGAAAACTGGCGCACACTCATTTTGGGCTATATTTTGTACATATGCACAGTTTATAAATGAGGCCCCTGATCTGCCATAGAAAGCCTATATAAATCGATCGGCCACCCCCCCAAAACAACTGATGGACATTTTGGGCTCTTAGATGTGTTTATTATGATCAAGTTCGATCCCCACTGTCAATTATTTTAAAGTCAGCTACAAATCGCGATATTTAATTAAATCGTGATCCATTCTGACTGCTACATACATTTTGTCGTCACACAGGACCACGTGCGGACACAGACCAATCATGGGCGGGCAGGCTACGAGACGGCGCCCGGTGACTCTCATGCAGGATGAAAACCACTACATCGACCATGATCCTTTGCTTGTTATGCTAGTTACAGACACTTACAGACTTACAGACACACCATGATGGTTAGCAATTTTGGGGTGCCATTCAGTCCCATTCAGCAATATGGCGCGCTTCAAATTCAAATAGTTCCGGCTTCATGCGCCACCGGGAGTTTTCCATAGGAATACGTGGATGACTTCAGCGCTATCACCATCTACTGGTTTTAATGTCTATGTACAGAATTTAATTTGTCTCATCTGTTTGATTTCTTCCTTCATCTCTACCTCCCCATGTCTGTGCAGTTCGTAATGGGCATGTGTTGCGGGAGTGTGGACCTGATGGCCAGTGGGCCGTTAACAACACCAGTAGCACATGGAGGGACCACTCCCAGTGCAACGCAGACAACAACCAGCAGGTGGCACAGGTAATACCCATCATGCACCATTCCTGAAATAGACCCTCTTCTCAGAGCACATAATAACACACATGGCTAAGAGGAGAACAAGATACTTTCAAAGGGTTAATGCTTTTAATTACTGTATGTGATTTTTATAAAACGTCACCAGTAGTCTTAGGAGACCCTCCAAGTACTGACAGATGCTTTGAGAGGTGAATTAATTCATAGCCAAATAGCCATTCAAAAAGCAATGAGTAATAGAGTAGGTATTCCAATGGCATACCACCTGTAGGGGACATAGAAATGCAATTACCAGAATGGCCATTCTTGTACGATAATGCCCGAATGCTCTGATTGCTTATGGATGTTGAGGTGGGCTAGCAGCAGTAGTTGCTGTCCCCTCATGTTGACTTCCAATCATCCCTATCAGCATGTTCAACTCAATTCCTCCTTACCCTCTCTTAATTTCACATCTAGTGCTGCACTCCAATTCGAGCTCAGTAATGAATGGTCCACTCACTACATCAATATAAAAGATGTCATTACTTAGTCAGTGAAATGAATACTCAGGAAGAAAAAGGTGTAGATTCACACACAGAGCGCGGCAGGTGTTTAATTCACCAGAAGGCAGGAATCGTGGTCATAGGCAGGCAATGGTCATACACAGGTAGGCAAACAGGCAGGTGAATCAAAACTTGGACTGAAGGCTATAACTGGTTCTCACAAACGAGCTAGGAAAAGGCTTAGTAGAGTCAAAACGAACAATACCTCACAAAGGCACAAACAGAATGAACTGAACTAAATAAGGAGCTGATGAGACCAGGTGAGTAACTAACACAGGTGAAAACAATGAACAGTAATGAAAGACGGGGCTACGTTCAAGAACACAAAGAAACAGAACACAAGGTTGACTAAGAAAATAAATACAGAACCTTACAGTCAGTACTACATACTGGATTATAGATCTGCCAGGGCTTCAGAGTGTGAGGGGTGAGCTCTGAGAGACACACAGTCCTCTTTATGAAGAGGGAGACAGCCTTCACCTAGGGGTTATGTTTTTGCTGACAACCAATGATGCAATGATGATTTGCCTCATTGGCCCCACAGCTGAAATGTACTCCAGTCTGCAGCCAGACTCCCTGATGATAAGAAAAATAGGTTGGTAAACGCTGATCGCCGTTCGCAGTGAATAAAATAACGCTCCCTATATTTCCAATGCATTTTTCCACGATAGGTGAGTAAATGTGCAATTACGCGCCACTTCATCACTGTTTGACACGTGTTACTCTCACGTGTTCCAATCTGTGAGATTCATAAGCCTAGAGTGTACATTAATGCATTTTTAATAGGAGTTTATTTAGTGTACTGAGCATCATTAAAGTGTTTATGAACATTTTCCAAGGCATAATAGGCAACAAGACAAGAGGACTTTTTGCGGTCAGTGCATCTGCTTTGTCTGTATTTGTCTGTTTCCACTCTACCAAAAGGACAGGACATTAGTACAGCACAGCACACCAACAAGAGAGTTATAGGTGAAAACAGGGTCATGTCGTTCCCTCGTCTACTTGGGATTTGAGTGCAGGTCTATGTTTGTCCACAGGAGAACCAGATGGTGATCTTGGCCTACTTCCGGGTGATGTACACTGTGGGCTACTCTCTGTCCCTGGCCAGCCTTTCCCTGGCCCTCATCATACTGCTCATCTTCAGGTAAATACTGGCTCTGACCACAGTCATAAACAGTATACAGTCCATATTTATATGTCAAGATTTGACTCTGACTATGGGACTGTTTGTTTGGACTAAGGCAATGGATTCACTTCTAGTCATCTGATGTGAATTAGGTAAATGTAAATCATACAGATGTAGGATCTTAATTTGAGCCAGTTTGCTACAGCATGTAAATAATCCAGCAGCAACAGGAAATGTGAATTGTGGATTATAATTAATGGATATTTCTTGTTATGGCAAGTTCTGAAATTTTAAAGTGGAAATTACAAACTTTAGAAGCCTTTTTAAACTTTGAATACACTCCTGCTGTGCATGAAAATTCTCATCAACAAAAGAGTGATCAAATTACAATCCTACACTTGTACATGACATATACTGTACATGATGCTGGAAAGAATTTTGTGATACAGTAATCTCATTGTCAAGTGTTGTACCCTAGGAAACTAAGGTGCACCAGGAACTATATCCACACCAATCTGTTTGCGTCCTTCATCCTGCGAGCCATATCCATCCTCACCAGAGATGCTGTTCTCACCAGGGACACCCCAGAGTTCAGAGACAACAGAGACGTGTCCAACGTCCTCAGTGATAAGGTCAGAACCAAAGGCTGTACACACTAATGCACGTTACAGAAACACACACTCAAGCGTACCGTTTAAAGACACAATTCGTCTCTCATACATTAGACAGCCATCCTTGACCTCCACCCTTGACATTTGACCCCTGACCTTTGCCCCCAGGCCCTGTCTGGCTGCCGTGTGGCCCAGGTGCTGATGCAGTACTGTGTGGGGGCTAACTACTACTGGCTGCTGGTGGAGGGCCTGTACCTTCACAACCTGCTGGTGCTCATGGTCTTCTCAGAGAACAGCTACTTCTGTGGATACCTCTTCATCGGCTGGGGTAGATACACACACTCACACATGAACACACACACACGCATGATAAATAATGTAAATGCTGTTTCCTGACAGTAATGTATGGGTTTATGGCACTGTGTGTAGGATCCCCAGTGTTATTTGTGGTCCCCTGGATTATAGTGCGTTACCTGTATGAAAATACACGGTGAGTCACTCTCATGTCCATTCAATCTTATTTCCTCATCTGTTACTGAAAACGAATTCCGACTGAGAGATTGTGACATATCTCCTCCCAGGTGCTGGGAAATCAACGAGAACATGTCGTACTGGTGGATTATCCGCACACCCATCCTCCTGGCCATTCTGGTGAGTGTGTGTGTGTGTGTGTGGCGTGTGTCGACTGTGGTGTGAGCCCTAAAGCAATGGGGGTCCAGGGGTTAGTCATTCGTCAACCCACCGCTCCTTTCCTCTTCCCCCTGCAGTCTTGTCTCTTTGAAGTTAGCAGACCGTGACAAGCCTGGGGAAATTGTGCAAATGTGAAAGCTGAGTGGGCATGTTTTGGTTCCGGAATGCACTGTACATTAAAATGAATGGATGACTCATCAACCCAGAAGACAAAATGAATGTCACTTGGTTTCTTTTCTTTTCTTAGTAACACTTAACATGTTCCTTGAAGCTTGATCTAAAGAGTGTTTAATTAGCGTCTTTCAGTGATACTCTGAGAGGAAGAAAATATCATTTTTTTCCTACGGTATTTTGCATCAGAAGCAACATTCCAGAAGAGATGAGGATTCTCCTGTCACAGATAATTTGTAATTTGTCCCACAACTCTCACATTTCCCCTAAGGACTAAATGCCTAACATGTTTTGACATAGATAGTAATGTTAGACAGACTGTGTTTTCTATCTCTGTTTTACTTTTCATATTGTATTGATGTGTATATTTTTATAATTACAAGGCTCATCTGTACAATAGCATGACAGCCTGTCATAATAAAGGTTAAGTAAATAGGAGTAATTCACACGTAATATGACGTGCAGTTGCACTCTGTCACCTGAACTTTGCAGTTAATACCCCTAACATGTTGCAGTCTGACTTTGGAACTCAAACTTATTGTGGAATTCTCACATATTCACCCTGCTTCAACAGTAGCACTTATCCTTGTTTCCTGTTCTTATATGATACTGAAATGCCAGAGAACAGAACAGACCTATTTGGATACACATCCTTTTTTTCTCTCTGACATTAATAAAGCTAATATTGGGTGGTTTAATGTTGATTGTGTTTTATTGATGATTTCTTTTGTTATTCCAGGTCAACTTTTTCATATTTATTCGGATCATACAGATCCTTGTCTCCAAATTAAAGGCAAACCAAATGAGGTACACCGATTATAAATTCAGGTAAGAAAGATACAGCACCTTCTAATCCATGAATTACATAAAAGCAGATCAAAATAAAAACACAAAACACACACTGTATTGTATCTTATAAAAACTGATTTAGTCAACTCATTGCTTACACATGTTTGTGTTTCTTGTCATGTAACTTTGTCTATGTCATACCTTGTTAAACCCTGTCCCATTCACGGAACATTACCGTACCTTTGGCAGCGTTGTTGTCACCTATCCTCCAGCCTAAACACACAAGGACTCTACTCTTGTGCGAGTCAGCAGACATTATGATGACATGACATACTATCCACACAATTTGTTTTTGCTTCGAACTCCGTTGACATCCATTACCTCAATAATCCATCACTAAGTTAACTTTCACTTCTACTAGCCCTTTATGGTATACAGAGTAGAGGGAGCTGTGGAATCATTTGATGTTTCTGTGGTATTCAAGGGGGCTTCCCATCCTTTGATTGTGAGCCGTGGTCCTTGGAGACGGTATAGACTTTTTAGGAAACCAGCCACATCCAAGAGACCAGTTGCATGCATAATCCTCTGGCCTAAGCCTGGCCTCGAGGCACGCTGGATAAGATGAGTCTAATTGGAATCTAAGCACAAGTGCAGCTGATGCACTGATTCTGAGCCATCAAAGAGTCATGGGAAGAGAATGCCTTTTTGATTTCCCAAGATGCTTCGAAGCCATTACTTAACATTCCTGCTCTGAGTCCAGGTGTGGAAGTTGTGGCTTTCTTTGTTTGCCGTTTTATGTGCTTGTGTGAAAAGTGAGCCATCCATTGATGTCATTGATGAAAGAGATTCACCATATAGGACCAAACAGACCTCTCTAATAGTTGCCCTTGCTTGGCTCTGTAAAGGATGCTCTGTGTGTGCAGGTTGGCTAAGTCCACTCTGACCCTCATCCCTCTCCTCGGAATCCATGAGGTTGTCTTTGCCGTGATGTCAGAGGAACAGACCGAGGGCGTCCTCCGAAATATCAACCTCTTCTTTGAACTTTTCTTCAACTCTTTCCAGGTAATATGATGAGATTCAAAAGTTATTCGTCTATATGGGGGTGTGTTTGGGTATGCATGCGGTGTGAGTGAGTGTGCATGTTCTTTCTCTCTGTGGTGCTTCTTAGGTATTGTATGTGTTAGATGGGGGAAGATGGAGGTAATCACTCTTCTTCTGATACCTCTCACTCTCTCGTCCCACAGGGTCTACTGGTTGCCATCCTGTACTGCTTCGTCAATAAGGAGGTGAGTAAGGAAGTGAAGTGTGCTCTCAACAAAGCCCAGGGCAAAATGAGTCCACTTGAACATCCGTAGCAAACACCTGACTTTACGACACGTTCGTCTCTGTTTGTTCCTATGAGAAGCCAGCGCTTTCTGTGACCTGCTGGGTATGTCACCCTGTCACTGTGGGTTAGCTGTCACACAGAGAAGCTCACTACCTAAGTCCACAGGGCAACGGGGATGTCACTGAGGGGTCCAGCCATGTCTTGAGTCAAGAAGTGGTTAGGCCACTGTGTGACATGGAAGGTCTGATGTATTTCCTGTTAAGATATGGCCTAGTTTGGTTGAGGAAGCCTACATACTGTAGTGCTTAAAGAGAATAAAAATCAAATTTAGATACAATTTGTCTTGTGAAACGTTTTTCCTGGTCAGATCATAAGGTCAGGAAAAACTCATTACCTTCCCTCGTTCATTTCTCTCCATCTCTCCCAGGTGCAGTCAGAGATAAAGAAGAAGTGGCAGCGATGGAAGCTGGGCATGACCGTCCTGGACGACCTTCGCAACACCGGCAGCAACACGCCACAGGGGGGCACCGGCGGCGGGCAGTGCCACCACGACCCGCCCTGCCAGCCTGACTGTCCACAGGAGGATACCCACAACCTCTTCACAGATGCCTCCGCCTCGGGGCCGCATCCCCCCCCGCGCCCACACAACCACCCAGGGGCCAAGAAGGGCAAGGCCTACTGCTACATTTCCGCCCGCAAGCAGGTGCTGAACGGCCTTGATGGAGCTCCGCTGGGAAACGGGGGTGGAGAGGGAGCCATCAAATACTCTGAGAGCTACTGCTGAGTGGCTCGGTGAAGGGGCTAACGACTAGCTGGCTAACTTTGTAATTTCTAGTGGATGGAATTCAAACCAGACAACCGCCTGCTTCAGCTGTGTACTTCCAGATCTATGTGGCCTACTGTAGTTGGTGTTTCATCGAACCCATGTCTTAATAGTTGTGTGAACATGATCCGGGACATTGGATGATTGCCAGAGTGTTTTTGCTGCACTGGCCAATCAGTCTGTGTGTTGTGACTCCTATAGGTTTTCAGTGGCAGATAAGATGACCCATCCCAAGTGCAATATCGCCTCAATCGACCTAGATTGACTTTTTTCATTTTATTTAACCTTTATTTAACTACGCAATTCGGTTATGAACAAATTCTTATTTACAATGACAGCCTACCCCGGCCAAACCCGGACGACGCTGGGGCAATTGTACGCCGCCCTATGGGACTCCCAGATGTTGAGGAAAGCTACTTAAATTAGGAAATGAACACCGTCCAACCTTGATCTGCTCTGATTCGACTGTTTTGGCGGTATACTTCTTTTGTTTTCTACCTCTTGCTCTACTTGTGGACAAAATGGAAACGTTATGTGCCAACCGTGGACCATCTTTTCATGTGCAATGGATAATTCTAACAATAGTGTGTTTATATGTTGGTATTGGACAAACTCAGTGAGGTACTTAGAGAAGGCAAGAGGTGAGTAAACCAATATTGTCTTCCCCAGTGAGCTAGCCACACAAACACTATGGTTTCCCTTGGCAACACCGTATTTTGAATTCTTCTCACCCAATCGTTTAACATCTCTAAAGCCCCTTGCTCACTAGTCATACGCCTATAAGGTTCCAGTAAATGTAACTGAATACAGTGAGCAAAGGAACCGCGCTCTTACGCAATATCGTAGACCTAAAGGCAGGCACATTACTATCATGGTGGTGGCTGTGTGTGAGGCATGACTTCTGCAAATGAGAAAGATGGATTCTCTGATTACATGCCCGATGTGGAAGATAACTGGCAAGACATTTATTCTTCAAATGATGTCAGTGGGGGGGAGGGGAGTTTCTTTACTGCACTGTCAAAATGGGTTGAATTATTTGTAAGGTCCTATTGACATAGTTTTCACTATCACAGAATGGAAGGTGAACGTAATCCAGTGGTCTTTTAAGCACTATCTACATGCAAATGAAAAGACGATAACTGGAATGGCGTAGTCTGTGGCACCTTCTTCTTTAATCTTCTCGATTTATCACAGGCTTATGCAATCTGGAATGTAAATTATCTCTATCGTGGTGAGTTCTGGTAGCCTGTTACCGTCCACAAATGGTTTTGTCTTATAGGTTTTCCAGACTAACCATAACTACTTATCACCCAGCTGACAGTTTTATATCCCCCTGAACACAGGTCGTAACATGCCTAGAGGGAATCTCTCTTCTGCTTCTGGGAATTAAGGTCCCAGTCCCCAGTACCCCTGCTGCCATGTGGCCTAAACACTATGGTGCAATGGGAAATGGCTCTCTACATGATAAACCACAGCTACACAGCTAAGTATTCTACTGTATGTGTGTTGATGGTATGTAGGTCTGTGTCTGACAGCACGTTTGCAAAGCTAGGATCCATTCTGTTCATCCTACGTGAAGACGTCTGTTACATTACATATATCTGTGTAAGGATGCAACAAACTCAGTTCTCCAGGCTGGAATCTGTGACAAACAAAATGTTTTGCCCTGATTACGCGCTCACTCTCAGTGAACATTTGAAATACCAATATGAGTTGCGCTAAAGGCCACTTTTTTTTTCTTCTTTTGAACCCAGCTAACAATCCCCTACTCCTATTTAAAGACTGGTCTCAATCTAAAACGAACACAGCACAACCCTAACTTCTCCAGATATAGCTTGACTACTCTGTGTGTATGGATCTGTCAGAGCGTCCAGAGCCCTCGACTCATTTTACGGTTTGTCATTAGTCTCTTCTTGAGGGTCACATTGCACCTAATGGCTATCCACCGGTTGAACAGTGGTTCTGTAGGCAATTAAACCAGGCAGTTGTCAACTTCCCTTTTGAAATAGCTTCTCTAACCCACATACAGAACTTTGTATTTCTGTCTTCCCGTTCACTCCAAATGGGACCAACCCATTACCCAAGCATGTCCGCCATCCACCTCAGTGTCATCAAAATGTATTATGTCAAACAAATGAACCAACTGTTTTTCACTAGCAGTATTCCTACTAGGGTTATTACTGGTGCTTGCCTCGATGCCTCTGGTGACATAGATCATTACTCGAATGGTGTGTGTGTGTGATATTATCTTAATTTCCAAAGTGGCTTGGCTGAACCTCACAAATTCTGAAATAGCATTCACAAACTGAGTGTTGTACTTCACAAATATCTTCTTGTATAATGTACCTTTTGGCAACAGCACATGTAATCTTTGGCATTTCTTTGGCCATCATTACAACATGTTGTGTTGTTTGTAAAACTGCTTATGTCAGACATTGACTCTTCAATAATGAAACGATCAGATGTAGCATAGGGTTAGTTAGCGTTGCTAGTATGTGTTACAGTGGTGCCGTGACCTAGAGAGTGGACAGTAAACTGTGGTCAAAGGGAGGTGGATTCCATGGATGCCTACGTTAGAACCATGGGGTGAGTTAGTCCTGGACTGTCACCCTGGACCCATAATCCATTGGGTCCATTGTGGCATGGGTGGAACGTATTACATAAACAGACAAGACCTTCTGACTTAACTCGACATGTTCTATATACCTGTCAACAGGTAAAGTGGATGCACTGACACTCAAGTGATATTTCACTGTGTGTGAATATGTTATCACGGGGCAATTACAGTACAAAGAACAGCACTAAATCTCACATACTGTATAAGACTGTGACATGAATGGACACTATTTTTATTCACTTTTTATGTACATGTTTGTTATTTTCACAAGTCATTTAAATTATTCTTAATCTGCCAGTTTAAGTACTTGTCTATATATATATTTTTTGTATCTAACAACAAAAAAAATCGACATTAATAAGGAAAGATATGACCATTTTGCTGTTGAGCCTCCTTATTCAGAAAATAAATCACATTGAATTTCATCAAGATTAAAAGCTGTTTGATCAATTAAATATTTGCTGTCCTGAGTTTGACATAGCATGTGTAGGGGCGTGCCAGGCGGCCAATAAAGTAGGATACTACAGTGGCATCAATTTCCTCTGGAGGTTTTGTGCCCCTGAAGGTGAAGCGCTGAAGAAGGGAAGTAAAGAACAGGAAGAGCACCATCCTGGGAATCCCCATTCCATCTCCCAGGCAGGACCGCTTCCCTGAGGGACAATGAGAGAGGTTACCTTCAGTACTCAACCTACAATCCTGGGACTGAAACCTACATATATTTTTCACTGGTCATCCCCAAAGCCAACACCTGCTTTGGCTGCCTTTCCTTCCAGTTCTTTGCTGCCAATGACTGGAACGAATTGCAACAACAACAACAAAAAATCACTGAAGTTGGAGACTTATATCTCCCTCACTAACTTTAAGCGTCAGCTGTCAGAGCAGCTTACCGATCGCTGCAGCTGTACACAGCCCATCTGTAAATAGCCCATCCAACCAACTACCTACCTCATCCCCATATTTGTTTTTCTGCTCTTTTGCACACCAGTATTTCTACTTGCACATCCTCATCTGCACATATCACTCGTGTAAATTACTAAATTGTAATTACTTCGTCACTATTGGCCTATTTATTGACTTACCTCCTTACTTCATTTGCACACACTGTATACAGATTTTCTATTGTGTTATTGACTGTACGTTTGTTTATGTGTAACTTGGTGTTGTTTTTGTCGCACTTCTTTGCTATATCTTGGCCAGGTCGCAGTTGTAAATGAGAACTTGTTCTCAACAGGCCTACCTGGTTAAATAAAGGTGAAATAAAAAATAAAAAAATAAAATAAACACATTGGCCTTGTTTGATATGCAAAACATATCAAACAAGATGTTAGCAATGTGTATGTATATTGTGTGATGAGGCGTTTTCTCTGAGAGCTACTACGGAGTGGTTCTTGTTTTCACATTCTCATATTATTTTATTAGCCACTTGTAACATGTTCTTACCCAGTCCAAAAGCAAGAAATCCATTGTTTTCCTTAAAGCGTCCATTTTCATCCAGGAAGTTCTCTGGGTCAAACTCATCTGGCTTCTTGAACAGTTTGGGGTCAAACAGCACAGAGGACAACAGTGGAAACACCGTGGTACCCTGGAAGAATTACGAAAGAGCACTTACATAAAACAATTGGCAGTTTAACAAGTACAAATAATAGACGTTTGGGATAGGTTTTCAGAAATGGTGGTCACCTTTGGGATGTGGTAGTCGTGGAACGTTGTGTCTCGGGTCATTTGGTGAGGGACAGCAGTAGGAGCAAGACACATACTTCTCTGAATTTCGTGGATGACAGCTTCCGTGTAGGGCATCTTATGTCTGTCGTCAGCCGTGGAGACTCTGTTCGAGCCAATCACCTCGTCTATCTCCTTCTGAACTTTCTCTGAGGAAGAGAGACAGTCAGACATTCATAGCATTTGGGTTCTGTCATGTATGTTTATATACAGTGTTTATAGTGTATTGAGAATGAAGAAATGCCAGCATGTATGTGCTGCTTACATGGTATGTAATGTAAACTCTCTGTTGCAGCTCTTATTTGGCTGGTTTTCCAGACCCAGATTATTCCTCTGACTAAAAACATGTTCAATAGGGAATCTCCATTCATTATAGCACGTTTTAGTCCAGGAAAAGGCTTAATCTGCATCCTAGAAACTGGCCCATTAAGTTGGGTTGCAGTATTATTTGCTATATTTGCAATAAATTAGTATAACTTCAATAACAGTGATACAGAAGAGAGGATACCTTGGATGTCAGGGTACTTGATCATCATCAGACAGGCGTGTGATAGGGTGGAGGACAGGGTCTCTGTGCTGGCAGCAAACAGATCCCACACACACGGAAACAAGTTGTCATAGTTGAACTCAGTCCCGGGCTGATCTTTCTCCTAAGGAAAGTTGGAAGATACCTCTAAATCATACACTGATAGGAGATTTATGAGAAAGTTTGTGAGAAAGTTCATCTTTTTGCAAAAGTCTCGGACACAAGAAATCATTGATCATATATTTAGGAAAACAGGGCCTTCTGGTGGCTAGTTGGTGCTATTACATTATTTTGATACTGTAAGATGTTCAACATTAAATTCCAGAAATCAATCACTGTTTTACCTCCAGCATTTTAACCAAGAATACATCAAAGTAGTCCTGGGGGTTAGAGGTGTCCAGGCTTTTAAAGCGACGATCTGCTTCCTGTCGTATGTAAGCTTTGGCCTTGTCTATGGCCTTAAACAGCTCTTGGTGTTTTCCTGGAAAGCACTCAACTATTCTGGGGGAAATGTTGTACAGCTGGAAGAGGAGCAACATAGGAAACATGGGAAGGAAAGGGTGGTTGTTATACTTTTGTTATCATTATCCATTTTGGCAGGCAAGCTTATAAGACACAATCAAGCCATGCTTTGGAAGAGCAGGTGTAGATAAATAACAGGCACACGGTGCATATCATAAGTATTCACCCCCCTTGGATTCTTTGCACATTTTGTTGCATTACAAAGTGGGATTGAAATGGATACAATGGTGATTTATTTGTCACTGATCTACACAAAATACCTCATAATGTCAAAGTTAAAAGAACATTCTATAAATGTTTTCATACAAGATCAAGCACACATAAAATAACATTTTTTTTTGTTTTATATTTTGAAAGTCATCTTTCATTGACAAGCTATAAGTGAATTATTGATGCCCAGAGCTGGAAACACATCAGACGGCTTCCACAACATGTGAACAATATCAGAAAAAAGATGGGAGTGATAGACCAAACAACTAGAAATGGGCAGATGTTTTCGTAAGTGGTGTCAGGTGTGGTCACGGGTCGTTTCCAAGTGTCTCTAAACCTCTACAAAGTGACATATGTCTGTAAATTAGATAATACCAGTGCTATTACATATTTGCAATCCCTAAATACTATTTGTTCAGTATAAAAACACAATTTCTACCATATCAACCTCACTCAAACATTGTGCTGCTGTTATGGGGTATCCAGGGTACATTCAAGTGTCCTTTCAACCTCTCCAAAGTGTCCGAATGTGGTAATTGCACTGTTTTTGCACACTGGATGTGCCTAAAAGTCATTGTTCACTATAAAAACTAAATATCTACAACATCAACCTCTCTCAAACATTGTGGTGGTGTCAGGGGACATACAGAGTATATATCCAAGTGTTTTTTCAACCTCTCCAAAGTGCCTGAACGTTTAGCCTAGGCATATCCAATGTATTGGTCCCACATACAAATTAACTGTTTACAAAATACAATATAAAATTAACAGATATACACAAAAAATATATAAAATGTCTTATTAAACACAAACCTTGTTACACGTGTCCTTCACTAAAAAAGGTGCAAAAATAGAAGTAATCTGAACTATTTACAAATGGCATTCGTGTTTGTTTTACAACCCAGGTGTAGATTATTATATTTCACGTTCACCGTAGCTTGTGCATGTCGTGATAGGCTTTGAAGCAGTCCATCTCTGCCAGGAAACAAAAAGCTGGCATTTCGGACAGAAGATCAGCCATTTCACCCTCTCCCCGTGTTTTGTTCAATGTTTGCAGTTCTTCCTTTTGTCTTTTGGCATGTGTGTTGGATAGTGGCGCTCACCTTGAGTGTGGGGTCTTGTGATGGTTGTGAGGTTTCTTTGGGCCTCCAATTCAGCCATCTCTAAAACCAGCTGCTCTCTGAAGGAGGGGTTTGACCTTTTGCTTTGGCCATCTGCTTGTGGAGAATGAAAGCATTTACTGTAGCAATGTCCACAAAGTGGTAAAAAAAAAAGTATTATACCACTTCCTGGTCTTGTGGAGGACCTGGTAGTAGACTATGAGAGCATCAGATAGGTCGACACACCACATGCTGACATTGTAGACCTTCACAGAAACATTATTCCTTTTTTACCCTTCTTGAGACACGGTTGTTTTTGAATGCCTTATACTGTGTGGTGAGCATGGTTACTTCCCTAGTATCCTTCCATTCACAAAAAGCAGCTTGTTAGTCCTGTTCCAACGTATGGTCCCCTTTTCCACTGTCTTTGTTATGTTGTTTACCTTGGTCTTGGGGAAACTGTTTGGACAAATGGTGCCACAAGCCCTATTTTATTTTTCAAGAGGGTGACTGACATAGCAGTGGGGGGTGAAGACCTTGACCGGCAGGGGTGCTTGCTGGGGAAGGGTGGCTCCCAAATGTCATGCATCCTCCACTCTGTGGTGAATAAATTAAAGGGATATATTGTTTTAAGACACACAGAATTACTGTTAACTAAATTTACAAAACAACATTACTGTAAAGTAAAAACACCAAGCCTAAACTTTATCTGTACGGTGACTCACATAGGTGTGAAGGACACACAGTGCAATCAGTAACACTTTGGAGGCAAAGGCAGAGGTGAGAACGACAAATAAACAATGGCCATGACAGTTTAGTGGCCTCTCCAAAGTTACAAGGATGAAACTTAGAACAGCAAACAGTGAACTAATATGAAACATAGACAATAACTACTTTAGAATTATGTAACATTGAAAATGAATTGTTATATAGGCCTATGTAAACTAAATCCAAAGCACAAAAAGCAGACAACTTAAAAATAAAACGAAATACATATACTAATTTAGCAATATAAAGTAATGAAAATAATTTACTTACAGATCTAAAAGTGGATCCAATCCTTCTAGAAAGCAATCTTCGCCGGCCGAGTCGAAATACTCGTTGTCCAAATCGCTCCCCTGATCCGAGTCCAACCAGTATTTTATTTAAAGTTTCTATGTCGGTATACTTATTCATAGCTGCCTTTTTTTTAGCTGTTCTATATTCTTAGTTTTGACAACAAAAAAATCCCCCTTGAGAAGCGATCTTTTATGCTAAAGAGATTAAATGAACGCGATGAAATCTGTTTACAATGTAATGCAGTGTGCTTGGTGCGTCTCGTCTCTGAACCAGGTAGAAATAGTTTGCATTACGCATAAAAGTTTCTAGGCCTTGCTTTGGCCCACCCAGGTCAACTGTGTATCCCTGGAAAGCTTATCTCTGTCACATGTGTCGTAGTGGAGAGAAGACGGGAATGTGGATACTCATCTTTCTTTAATGAAAAAACACGCAAAGCATCCACAGGGAAAACAATAAACAATACTCACGACGACAGGAACAGTTTGCAGGCATACAAACGCAGTGCAAAAACAATTACCCACAAACACACAGACAAACACACCCTACTAATATAGGACTCCCAATCAAAGGCAACTCAACACACCTGCCTTCAATTGGGAGTCCCACCCCAATTAACTTTACATAGAAAACCAAAGCTAGACAGAACGTAGACACATACCAAAACACAAAGACCTCTGCCACGCCCTGACCAAAACTAATACAATTACTCCCTCTGCTGGTCAGGACGTGACAGTACCCCCCCCCCCCCCCCCCCCCCAAAGGTGCAGACCCCGGAATGCACCTTAAAAAAGAAAACACAAAAAATCCCCAATACCCCAACAAAACCAATAAACAATATCCCCTAAACAATAAGGGAGGGAAGGGAGGGTGGCTGCCGTCAACAACGGCACTGTGCTACACCCTCCCTCCCCAACCCACCTATCCTGGAGGTGGCTCAGGTGCGGGACGTGGACCTCGCTCCACCTTCGGCGTCGCCCACTTCGGTGGCGCCGATAGCTGCACCGGGCAGACGGGCCACTCGGGCTGACCCTGGCAGACGGACCGCTCTGGCTGGGCCGGAGGACAGGCGGGCCGCTCTGGCTGGGCCGGAGGACAGGCGGGCCGCTCTGGCTGGGCCGGAGGACAGGCGGGCCGCTCGGGCTGGGCCGGAGGACAGGCGGGCCGCTCTGGCGGCTCCGGGCAGTCGGGCCGCTCTGGCGGCTCCGGGCTGGCGGGCAGCTCTGGCGGCTCCGGGTTGGCGGGCAGCTCTGGCGGCCCCGGGCTGGCGGGCAGCTCTGGCGGCTCCGGGCTGGCGGGCAGCTCTGGCGGCTCCGGGCTGGCGGGCAGCTCTGGCGGCTCCTGACTGGCGGGCAGCTCTGGCGACTCCTGACTGGCGGGCAGCTCTGGCGACTCCTGACTGGCGGGCAGCTCTGGCGACTCTTGACTGGCGGGCAGCTCTGGCGACTATTGACTGGCGAGGCTGGGCTGACGCACTAGACGCCTGATGCGTGGGGCTGGTACCGGACGTGCCAGCCTGGAGACACGCACCTCCATGCTAGTGCGTATAGCGGGAAACACCGGACCGTAGAGGCGCACTGGCGGTCTTGAGCGCAGGGTTGGCATCACCCCTTCAGGCTCGATGCTTACTTCGCCCTGGCACATGCGGGGCGCTGGTACTCTGCCTACCGGCCTGAAAATCCCAGGCCTCACCACAGCCCCAACCCCAAAGCACGGGACCTGTCCAGTCTGTCTCTGCCCTACAAGGGTACGGGGAGCTGGCCTGGGGCTCCAATCTCGCCCCGCCAAACAGCCCTTGTGCCCCCCCCAAAAAAATTATTGGGGCTGCCTCTCGGGTTCCCTTAGCTCCCTTAACTTGTCCTCCCAGAATCGTCGCTCCTTCTGCGCAGTCCATCCATCCACGCTGTTCTCCTGTGGCTCCCTCCTCCTCCACTGCTTGTTCCTTTTGTGGTGGGTAATTCTGTCACATGTGTCGTAGTGGAGAGAAGACCAAGGCGCAGCGGGAATGTGGATACTCATCTTTCTTTAATGAAAAAACACGCAAAGCATCCACAGGGAAAACAATACTCACGACGACAGGAACAGTTTGCAGGCATACAAACGCAGTGCAAAAACAATTACCCACAAACACACAGACAAACACACCCTACTAATATAGGACTCCCAATCAAAGGCAACTCAACACACCTGCCTTCAATTGGGAGTCCCACCCCAATTAACTCTACATAGAAAACCAAAGCTAGACAGAACGTAGACACACATACCAAAACACAAAGACCTCTGCCACGCCCTGACCAAAACTAATACAATTACTCCCTCTGCTGGTCAGGACGTGACAATCTCATTGGCTACAAGATTGTCAAGGTTAGCAGTTGTGTAATGGATGCCTACGGCGCGTAAGCAGGCAACGCCATATTTTTGATGCGCAAAGATATAGTCACTCTGTGGACATTCGATGTTGCCATTAAGTCGTACATCATCAGATAACTTTGGTAATAGACTAGATATGTTCCGACCAACCCAAGTGTTAATTTCATAACCCACATTTAGCTATAGCTCAAACACAGACCAAATCGAAGCGTACCTTGTAAGATGGCTGGTGAAAAGGTTGTGGAAAATAAACATTTTGACTCTCGGGGCTGGTGATCAATAACGGTAGGTCACAGGCAGACAAAGCAGATATCCTCATGATCTGTGGAATCCCGTCTTTCAGTGTGAATCGATGTATTCTGTGTTTATTTCATTTATGCTCCACAACGCTAACCAGAATGTAGGTGGCAGCCATCTTGAAATTAAGTCTTTGGCTCGGCCTGCCCTTATACATTCACATACCCATTTATGGTAGTAAGTCACACCAAATATTTTAAGGCACAGATCAATAGCCAATATATTCAGCTTTTCGCAGACACCCTGCTTTTGCAGATAGGGGCTACCGTTCTCATATCAGACTGAATTTAATAAAACATCTAATAGGGTCCCCAAGTATGGGGACTTTACATTTTAGAGGTTAATTAATTTGTAGAAATGTATAAAACATAATTCCACTTTGACATTATGGGGTATGGTGTGTAGGCCAGTGACAATTTTTTTGTTTAAAATTCAGGCTGTAACACAAAAAAAATGTGGAAGAAGTCAAGAAGTGTGAATACTTTCTGAAGGCGCTGTATGTGCTACCATACCGTTGACACTTTGCTTTTAAGCATGTCGAAGTATGTATAGACAGGCTTGTAGAAGATCTGAAACTCAGGGTCGTTGTATTCAAACCTGCGCCCAAAGACTATGGACCAGAATAGGTTGATGATAGAATGGAACAGGAGCTCTTTGGGGTTCACAGTGGAATCTGGAAGAGACACCAGACAAGCATAAATACGCATGCATGCACACCACAGGAGGCACCTTAATTGGGGAGGACAGGCTCGTGGTAATGGCTGGAGTGCAATTAGTGGAACGGTATCAAATACATCAAACACATGGTTTCCATGTCTTTGATGCCATTCCATTTATTCTGTTCCAGCCATTATTATGAGTCGTCCTCCCCTCAGCAGCCTCTTTTGACGCACACACACAAACAGATGTCACAGACAAAAACAACATACCTCCATATTTACTGAAGGCTTTCACTAGACTCTTAGCTTCCCCTTGGACCCTCTCCTCGAGGCTCCTGCATCCTATTCCGAGGTTTTTTAGGGAGGTCAAGGAGAAGCTGCGAAGAGTTTTCCATCTCTGCCCATTACTTGATCCCACCCCTAGATTGATGAGTACGACAGGACAGAGGCACATACAGATAGGATGAATATAGCACAGTAGCTCCCTCTTCTAAGCAAAGTCAATTTTCACACAGATTGACTATGACACGTGTGTCACACCATCCCGCTTCCATTCATTTCACTCACCGTGCTCGTTAAGGAGTTTCAGGGTAATGGCAGGGTTGGCTCTTCCATTGAACTCTTCTCCTTGGTCTACCAGAGCTTCCTTGATGGCCTGATAGCCAGAGACCACCACTACAGGTTTGGGGCCCAACCACACAGTAAACACTGAGCCGTATTTCTTACTGAGCTGATGAGAGGAGGTGAGAGGAACCCATTGATTCTTGAATAATATAACTTATAACTGCTTCATGATCTTAGTACAACTGTCTTATCCCCTCACAACCCCAAATAAGGCTGTTTAATCCCATTGTCTCTAAACAAACGATCAGGGTTGGTTAGATTACTTTCTGAATGTTGCTAGTTACCTGCCCAAAAATATAATCAGTAATGTAACTTTTGGAATACACAAACTCAGTAACATAATCTGATTACTTTCAGTTACTTTTGGATTACTTTCCCCTTTAAGAAGCAATAGAAAAATTAAAAAAATATCCCACAAATGGATTTGGTGTGTCATCATATTGGTCTCTGATTGTTCCACTTGCTCAGGTGGAACAAACTTAAACTTTTGCCTTTTTTAAACGCTGAATTGAATGTCATTGAGGGGGGAACAAATGTTTTTTTTTCTTCTCGCATTCATCCTTTCTGAATTCAAAAGTAAACCAATAATTTATCATCTCGTTTTTCAAAAGTTGCTCTAATCTGATTACAATAATTTGGGTGGTAACGTAACTGATTACAGTTAGTTTTTTTGTAATCAGATGACATGTAACTGATGACAGTACATGTAATCAGTTACTTAACAACCCTGAAAACAATGTATACTGCAGCTACAAATTATTAAAACTATCATATTGATCTATGACTGCAGCGCTTGCCTCCATAGCTCCATCTATGACTGAGAAAATCTGACAGCTTGTGGCTTTTAACTGACCTCCATGTAGGACTTGTCCGGTTGTTTCAGATCCATTTGTAGCAAGTTACCAAGAAGAGGAATTAGTGAAGGACCCGGTGGCAAATGTCCATAACTGCTCTGTTTCC
Source organism: Salmo salar (assembly GCF_965601325.2). NCBI lineage: Eukaryota > Metazoa > Chordata > Actinopteri > Salmoniformes > Salmonidae > Salmo > Salmo salar. The sequence continues at coordinate 123,468,257 of NC_138299.1, forward strand.
CCATGTACTTCCAAAGTAAAATAATAACCACTATGGCCAATATTATGGACAAAATGTCAGTCAGCAATACATGTTGTAAATCCATGTTCAAGTCACTTGAGAATTAAGATGTGTCAGAGCAACGTGGCAGTTACTCTTAGCTATGTAGGTAGAGAGAGAAAGACCACATGAAACCTAATAAAAAAAATAAAAAGCTGCTACAGGTTAGCTGTGGTTGGAGGATAAACAGGAACTATAGTTGAACAAGAAAGACGTGTTCCCACAATACCCTTAGGGTATATACACCCTCCTGCACTGTATATAGCCTATTTTAACAGACGACTTGCATAACTGTTTTGTAAACATTTTATGTAGACAAAATCATTGAAGAAAATACCCGCACAATAGACAACTTCAAATCTAATTGTATTGGTTGCGTACACATATTTTGCAATGTTATCACAGATGCAGTGAAATGCTTATGTTTGTAGCCCCAAAAGTACAGTAGAACCTAACAAATACAAACAAATACAAAAGATAAAAAGAAAGTAATTAAGAAATATCGTAACGAGCAATATCAGACTCCAGAATATGAATGTATATGTATATGATGGTGTGTATAGAGATTATGGACAGTATGTGAATAGAAAAAGTGTGTAGTTGTAGTAATATAGGAAATAGGAGCCTTGACTAGAATACATTAAATACATATGAGGTGGGTAAAACAGTATGTAAACATAATTAAAATGACCAGTTTTAAATGACTATATATAAAGGGCAGCAGTTTATAAGGTGCAGAGTAAAGTACTGGGTGGTAGCTGGCTAGTAACAGTGACTAAGTTCAGGGCAGGGGACTGGGCGGAGGCTGGCTAGTAACAGTGACTAAGTTCAGGGCAGGGTACTGGGCGGAGGCTAGCTAGTGGTATCTATTTAGGAGGCCAGCTTGTGGTATCTGTGTGAAAATGTAATTACCTCCTTACAATCAAAAAACTGGTTGTGCCACCTTTAGCTGCAATGACTGCAACCAAATGCTTCCTGTAGTTGTTGATCAGTCTCTCAAATCGCTGTGGAGGATATTGGCCCAATCTTGCATGCAGAACTGCTTTAACTCAGCAACATTTGTGGGTTTTCAAGCATGACCTGCTCGTTTCAAGTCCTGACACGTCTCAATTGGGATTGGGTCTGTATTTTGACTAGGCCATTCCACAACTTAAAATGTGTTGCTTTTAAACCATTTTCATGTAGACTTGATTATGTGTTTTGGATCATTGTCATGCTGCATGACCCAGCTGTACTTCAGCCAGACCCAACCACAAATATTCCAGTAACAGAGTTCTGATTCTGTGGATAGGGCTGTGGCATCATGAAATTTGGTCAGCCGGTGATTGTCAAGCAAATAACTGCCAGTCTCACGGTAATTGACCGTTAATTAACATAAACACATTTAGCATCTCCTATCTTCCACACATAGCCTACAAGCCACTGATGTGGACCATTGGAACATTGTCACGGATTCCCCGGTACACTGCTGCTCATTCCGTTCACCAGCTCCGGAGGTCTAAGTCACCGGCCTTATAGGAGTCACTGAACTGGATCATTACCACCAACCCCGGACTGTCTTGTCTCATTACGCACACCTGGTTCCCATTCCCCCTGATTTGTTCCACAGACATGTGACTAACAGAAATGGAATAATGTGTCCCTGAACAAAGGGGGGTCAAAATCAAAAGTAAGTCAGTATCTGGTGTGGCCACCAGCTGCATTAAGTACTGCAGTGCATCTCCTCCGATGGACTGCACCAGATTTGCCAGTTCTTTCTGTGAGATGTTACCCCACTCTTCCACCAAGGCACCTGCAAGTTCCCAGACATTTCTGGGGGTAATGGCCCTAGCCCTCACCCTCCGATCCAACAGGTCCCAGACGTCCTCAGTGGGATTGAGATCCGGGCTCTTCGCTGGCCATGGCAGAACACTGACATTCCTGTCTTGCAGGAAATCACACACAGAACGAGCAGTAAGGCTGCTGGCATCGTCATGCTGGAGGGTCATGTCAGGATGAGCCTCCAGGAAGGGTACCACATGAGAGAGGAGGATGTCTTCTCTGAAACGCACAGCGTTGAGATTGCCTGCAATGACAACAAGCTCAGTCCGATGATGCTGTGACACACCGCCCCAGACCATGACGGACCCTCCACCTCCAAATCGATCCCACTCCAGAGTACAGGCCTCGGTGTAACGCTCATTCCTTCAACGATAAACGCGAATCTGACCATCACCCCTGGTGAGACAAAACCGCGACTTGTCAGTGAAGAGCACTTTTTGCTTGTCCTGTCTGGTCCAGCGACGGTGGGTTTGTGCCCATAGGTGACGCTGTTGCCGGTGATGTCTGGTGAGGACCTGCCTTACAACAGGCCTACAAGCCCTCAGTCCAGCCTTTCTCAGACTATTGCGGACAGTCTGAGCACTGATGGAGGGATTGTGCGTTCCTGGTGTAACTCGGGCAGTTGTTGTTGCCATCCTGTACCTGTCCCGCAGGTGTGATGTTCGGATGTACCGATCCTGTGCAGGTGTTGTTACACGTGGTATGCCACTGCGAGGATGATCAGCTGTCCGTCCTGTCTCCCTGTAGCGCTTAGGCATCTCACAGAACGGACATTGCAATTTATTGCCCTGGCCATATTTGCAGTCCTCATGCCTCCTTGCAGCATGCCTAAGGCACGTTCACGCAGATGACCATGGACCCTGGGCATCTTTCTTTTGATGTTTTTCAGAGTCAGTAGAAAGGCCTCTTTAGTGTCCTACGTTTTCATAACTGTGACCTTAATTGCCTACTGTCTGTAAGCTGTTAAGTGTCTTATCGACCGTTCCACAGGTGCATGTTCATTAATTGTTTATGGTTCATTGAACAAGCATGGGAAACAGTGTTTAAACCCTTTACAATGTAGATATGTTAAGTTATTTGGATTTTTACGAATTATCTTTGGCTTACTGGTGTTCTTCCATGCCGTCCCTGGGAAGGGTGCGTCACTTGAGTGGGTTGAGTCACTGACGTGGTCTTCCTGTCTGGGTTGGCGCCCCCCTCTTGGGCTGTGCCGTGGCGGAGATCTTTGTGGGCTATACTCGGCCTTGTCCCTGGATGGCATGTTGGTGGTTGGAGATATCCCTCCAGTGGTGTGGAGGCTGTGCTTTGGCAAAGTGGGTGGGGTTATATCTTACCTGTTTGGCCCTGTCCGGGGGTTTCATCGGATGGGGCCACAGTGTCTCCTGACCCCTCCTGTCTCAGCCTCCAGTATTTATGCTGCAGTAGTTTATGTGTCGGGGGGCTAGGGTTAGTCTGTCACATCTGGAGTATTTCTCTTGTCTTTTCCGGTGTCCTGTGTGAATTTAAATATGCTCTCTCTAATTCTCTCTTTCTCTTTCTTTCTTTCTCTCTCTCGGAGGACCTGAGCCCTAGGACCATGCCTCAGGACTACCTGGCTTGATGACTCCTTGCTGTCCCCAGTTCACCTGGCCGTGCTGCTGCTCCAGTTCCAACTGTTCTGCCTGCAGCTATGGAACCCTGACCTGCATTGCTTGCTGTTTGGGGTTTTAGGCTGGGTTTCTGTACAGCACTTTGTGATATCAGCTGATGTAAGAAGGGCTATATAAATAAATTTGATTTGATTTGAGACAGGGTCCTGAAAAAGGGACGTTTCTTTTTTTGCTTAGTTTAGTTGCGGAGTCCCTGTAATCCTAGAATCAGATCATTCAGGCGACAAAAAACATCACCCAGATAGGCCAGTCATTTGAGAAACCTTTTTAATCATGCAATGCTGTTAGATAAGCGAAAATGATGGTCAGTAAAGAAAACTTTAACGTCTGTAAAAAAAAAAAAAAACGTCTCAATACTTTGCCCCTTGTTAACCAGCGCACTTCTGTATGTTGTAAAAGCGTTACATGGTCACTGCCCATATCATTGCATAGTGCAGAAAATACATGAGAGTTCAGGGGCTTTGCATTAACAAAGTTAACCATTTTCACTGTAGTGTCCAAAACATATTTTCAAGCTGTTAGGCATTCCCTTGGCATCAAGAGCCTCTCGGCGGATGCTGCAGTGTACCCAAGTGGCATCATTTACATTTTACATTTAAGTCATTTAGCAGACGCTCTTATCCAGAGCGACTTACAAATTGGTGCATTCACCTTATGATATCCAGTGGAACAACCACTTTACAATAGTGCATCTAAATCTTTTAGGGGGGGGGTGTTAGAAGGATTACTTTATCCTATCCTAGGTATTCCTTAAAGAGGTGGGGTTTCAGGTGTCTCCGGAAGGTGGTGATTGACTCCGCTGTCCTGGCGTCGTGAGGGAGCTTGTTCCACCATAGGGGTGCCAGAGCAGCGAACAGTTTTGACTGGGCTGAGCGGGAACTGTGCTTCCGCAGAGGTAGAGGGGCCAGCAGGCCAGAGCTGGATGAACGCAGTGCCCTCGTTTGGGTGTAGGGCCTGATCAGAGCCTGAAGGTACGGAGGTGCTGTTCCCCTCACAGCTCCGTAGGCAAGCACCATGGTCTTGTAGCGGATGCGAGCATCAACTGGAAGCCAGTGGAGAGAGCGGAGGAGCGGGGTGACGTGAGAGAACTTGGGAAGAACAAATTCTTATTTTTTTTAATGACGTTTAGGAACAGTGGGTTAACTACCTTGTTCAGGGACAGAACGACAGATTTGTACCTTGTCAGCTGGGGGATTCGATCTTGCAACCTTTCGGTTACTAGTCCAACGCTCTAACCACTAGGCTACCCTGCATCGGGAGCAACTGTTTGCACGCGCATTACCACTCCACTATGTCTCCCTGTCATGGCTTTTGCGCCATCAGTACAGATACCAAAACATCTTGACCACCAAAGTCCATTTGATGTCACAAAGCTGTCCAGTACTTTAAAAATATCCTCTCCTGTTGTCCTGGTTTCCAGTGGTTTGCAGAAGAGGATGTCTTCCTTAATTGACCCCCCATAAACGTAACAGACATATACCAGGAGCTGTGCCAGGCCACCACGTCTGTTGACTCATCCAGCTGTAACATAGAATTCACTGGCTTGTATGCGAAGCAGTAATTGTTTCAAAACATCTCCTTCCATGTCACTGATGCGTCGTGAAACAGTGTTGTTTGATGAAGGAATTGTCTGTATAGTTTTTTGGGCCTTTTCCCCCAACATTGTCCCAGCCATATCCACGGCAGCAGGAAGAATTAAGGCCTCTACAATAGTATGGGGCTTGCCTGTCCTAGCCACTCGGTAGCTCACCATATAAGACGTTTCTAGCCCCTTCATATTAATGGTATCTGTTACTTTTATACGTCTTACTACTCAAAAGTCGTCTTCATTCTCACTCAAAAAACTCCCATGGTTTATTTTTCAAATTGGCATGTTTTGTTTTTAAATGTCTGCGCAAGAGTTAAAGTTTCATCGAGTTGTGAGATAGTACTTTTTCACATATAACACACTGCGGCTGAGGAAAGGCACAACTCCCAATATAAGTGAACCCCAAAACAATGTAGTTCTCATCATATTTGCGCCTCTTCGATGGTCCAACGTCCCTGTCTGTTGTAAGGTCTTTTCCCAGGTAAGGGTGCAGTAGCTATTCGGCTGCATCAGATTCACAACTGTCAGTGTCCATGCTAGCTGGGCTAACAACAAATGTAGAATTACTGATGCTAGCATTGGATGTGCTCGTGGAAGCAGAATAACTTGTGTCGTCGACAGGTATTGGTGTAGTACTGCTGGTATGTGTCTCTTACTTTTTTAACCATTTATCAATTTTCGAGCAAACGGAATGAGCAGCAGCTACGTTTGGCTACATATGGACCATTAGTGGAATTCCCGCAGGAGAGTAACGGTTATGTGATTGGATGTTAATTATTTGACATGGTGTTATTTCACTGAACACTAGAAGGTTTCATTTTATTTTTGGCAGTGAAACGAGGCTACTCAGGCGAGAAAAAAAACTCACCCAAATGTATAGCCCTGTTAGAAAATATAAATCGACTGTTAGAAAATGTGAAGAATATATATATATATTTTTTTATATATTTTTTTTATATATATATATATATTTTTTTTTCTATATATATATATATATATATATCTACAATTTCTTTTCTTAAAATGCGATTTTAGATTTAACCCTAACCTTAACCACACTTATACCTAAACCTAATCTTAAATTAAGATCAAAAAGCTATTTTTTACCTCATGAATTTTTAAGTTTTGGCCAATTTTGTGGCTGTGGTAACTAGGCGAATTCCTGTGCCAAGGAAGGACACTCAAAATTGTGCTCGTTAGCCTACGTTGTGTATGGTTGTGGTCCATGCGTGTTCACGCCCGTGACGCACTCACAGAGAAAGACCTTCGCAGCATTATAGCAGCATCCTCAGCACCATTGCTGTTCTCATCTAGCTGAACCGCGAGGAAAAGCTTGAGATAATCAAAAGGATTGTTTTGAGGTAAGATGAATATCATTCATGCATATAAGATTCAAATTATTGGATATATTTTGTTTGATAAAATGTATTTGCTTCCTGTGTTTTTCACAGCATGTGTGTTTGTCTTGATACCGAGCCTAGAAAGATGGATGCTCTGAAAACACTGTTCCATGAAATCTCACTGGCGGATGTTTTTTTTTCGCCCATTTTATCATATAAGCGCAAACATAAGAAATCAGCGCAGATATTATGCGTCTTCTCATTGTTATTGGATCAAATGAGTAGTTGCAGATGTGATCTTCGTATTCCTCCTCCAGCATCTTTCTCATTGTTTGTCAACGGGGCGTTTTTTCTCGTTTGTTTCCTTTTATCATGCACGTTGTAGAGCAATGCAATATGCACCTTTTGCGTTATTGCTCATTGCAACACTAATATATTGTTTTTATTTATTGTCAATGACTCAAACATACAAGCTCTGGCCTATTGTTTTTGTCAAATACAGTAGGATGGCATTAGTGTGACCCAGCCAAATGGTAAAATGCTATTCATTCCATTACAATAGGTATTGAATAGAAGATCAAAATCTGTAAGGTTTGTTGCACCTGTTTTTCCTCATATTTTGCTATCTGAATGTATTTGCCTCCAGGTTTTATACATCTTGTTGACTCATATGAGCACTGTTGCATAAGACTTAGTCATATAAGGTACTCGATTTAATTAAACAAATAATATGCTCTTGCTAATTATACATCACATTTATTCCAGTGAAAATGCTGTCTGTGACTGAGACTTCATTTATAAAACACACTACTGTCAGATCAGGGGTAGGAACTAGGAGGAGCAGGGCAACTCAGAAGAGAAGATGATGGCTGCCATTACTGGACTCTGTTAGTAGAATAGTCATAATTGGTGACAGGCATTGCACAGCACAGGTATAGTTATCTACCAGTCATTGGACCCTGTATCTTGGATACCCTTTGTTTCAACATAATCCTTTTGGGATGTCAGGCATCTTGTTGTATCACCCATTCTGCAGTGGCTATTGATTCAGCAGCAAATCATGGGAAGCACTAAAGAATGTCTATAACTAAAGGAATAAATCAAAGTAAAATGTAGGAGCTTGTAGGTAAGGTGACTCACTGCGCAGGGACAGTTGCTCCCAAATCATCCAGGCTATGATATCTCTTGACTATGTATCCATGTTATGTATCCATATCCAAACATGACTAGGAACCCCCTCAATATGATGCAACTGAAGGAAACGGGCAACTCATAGAGTTTCAGGAGGATGGTATCTGCCTGAGGGGGGGTTGTTCATTTGGCTTTGAGTCTGTATCGCAGCAGAATCAGTCTCTGTTAATGTAGTTACCCTACGCGTAATGAATACAGCACAGACCACTGTATGGCCTCTGTTTTGCCTCACTGTTTGACCCGATAATGCTTGAGTTGGTAGACTGATACAGTAGCAGAGCTGCGCAATAGGATAAGGCTTTTACTGATTGTGTGATGAGCTCTCTCTCTGCCTCTCTTTCTTCTCTCTCTCTGGACTTCTTTCAAAATCCTAAAGGATTAGCAGAGGCATGGATGGACAATATATTCTGTGTATTAGATTCCTTGGCAGCGTAATAATTTTCAGGCCGGATGGATCTGTTTTAGATACATGTGGTGTGCTCACCATGCAGTCAGACTTTGGAGGAAGCAGCCCTTGGACGTGACAAAAAAAGACCCTGTGAATAATTTACGCTATCATAGACTGTTCCCATTTCGATGTTGGGATAAACCGTTTCTCAGTTGTGTTAGTGGTTCTGTTCTAAAGGGGTGTTTATAACACATACAGGTAGCTTATTCTCTGGCCCTAGATTGAACATTTATTTCACGATGGAAATCCAGTCAGGCCATATCAACGTAATAGGCTAAAGGGTGTTGTGTTGTATATAAATTGCATTAGCATTGACATCCTGATATTATAAGGCTTTTACATAGATGTTTTACTGTTTGTTCAGCAGCACCTCAGAAATGAGTGCTGCAATGTCCCAACACATACTGTACAGTACATGCATCCCTGATTTCCCATAGTCGGGACGGATGTGCGAAATCTGCTGCTGCATATGCTATTTGGAAAATATAGCTCAGCCCTTTAGCTATGTCCAGAGCAATGATGGACATTAAGACTTAGTATTAGCATGCACTGACATGGTACAATAAATTAGACTGCCTGTTAGCCTGTCTGCTCTCTGAGTCTCCTCATCTCTTGTCAGTAAGTGCAGTTCTCAGTGAGTCACTACCGACCGTCTCTCACAGGCCCTAGAGCCAAACATAGAGCCTGTCTGCTCTGAGGGTATAGACTTGCCAGAGTAGATAGGCTGCCATGGGAACAAGACTCTTGTAAGCAACTACTTCATGTGACTCTTGGCTGAGTCACAGACGCATGAGAACTGTTCAGAGAATCCTGCGATGCAGCTGTTTGTTTTGTAGTGCCACTCAAGGAATGTTTGTCATCCATCTTGTTTTCCAGGCCCGCCAACGTCTAGCAGAATGACTAAAGAGCAGACTGCCGAGGTGGAGGAGGAGGCCCAGCCTGCCTCTGAGTACCAGAGCCCTGTTCATGAGCCCCGGAAGAGGCCCATGGTCCACCCATCTGCCCAGGCCCCCCTCCCCAAAGACTATGGTGGGTCCTAGGCCTCAGGCTCCAGGGCCCGCATTCACAAGAAGTGTCTCATAGTAGGAGTGCTGATCTAGGATCAGTTTTGCTTTTTAGGTCATAATGAATAAGATTATATGGACAGGAGTGACCTGACCCCAAATCAACACGTTGGGACGTTTTGGGAATACAGGCCAAGTCCCTTTGTTATAATGCTCCCTACTCAACACTGCTTTATATGTAACAGTGGATTTTGGGATCTGGGCCATGTGCCGCTGTAGCCTCGGTCCACAAAGAGCCTTTCACCAAGCACAGACCACTGCCTGGTCAAAACAACCTCTGCAGATTCATAGAAACATAATGAAAAGATGTAATAAAATGTATCTGATCTATAAATAAGTGAACAAGGCCTTTTATGGCATGTTATTGATCCTTTCAGTAGATGGATCTTGACTTTGGGGCTGTTATATGCAAACAGTATGGTATTGCTGGACACTCTATGCCAATGAATGTAAGTGGTTTCTGCAGGCTAAAATGATGTGAAGCTTTTTATTTCAGTTTGCCCACAAGCTTCAATGCATTTATTATGATGGTGTATTATAAAAACAAAGTAAGATCAATTGTGTTCCCACTTCGGTAGGGCTTCAATCTACCACATGCTGCTTTTAGAAACGGTGCTTTTAAACAGAACAGAAATATTGGATGTCCCACAGAGAACTCCATAAGTAATTAAATAGAGTGCACGAACCGGCCTACTGAAAAATACAACCCAAAATACATGTATATTTTGTAATAATAAAAAAATATGATATTTAATATCACACATTCAGAATGAGTCAATATGCTGTCTGACATAGAACAAAAAATAGCAAGAGAGGCACATGTAATACTGATTTGATGAGGAGGGTAATTATCTTGTTGGAATTCCCTACCATTCCAGTCTTCACATTCTTTGACCCAAATGATCCTGCGTGTCTGGAGATCCTGCTGGATCCGCGCACCACCATCCCAGAGCTGTTTGCCATCATCCGTCAGTGGGTCCCACAGGTCCAGCACAAGATCGACCTCATCGGAAACGAGGTGAGTTACTGCCGGTCGGATTTTCAGCAGACTACAGGCCTGACTACAGCTCACACAACACTGGCAGAAACATGTAGAAAGCTGTAGGCCTAGAGCAGGGATGGGCATCTTTGATGTGGGTGGAGGCCACAAAAAATCTGAACTCAGTGGCTCATGGATCTGCACCACATTCATACCCACACATGCCGTCAGAGCCGGCCCTAGCCTTTTGTTGGGGGGGGGGCTAACTTGCGAGCAAAACATTTTGCTGCTCTTGACAGCGGAAAGGAACAATTGACATTTTAAAGTACATTTCCTCCAATTCTACACATTTTACCATGGGGCGTAGAAAAAATATTACAGTTATAAAGCAAGTTTGCTGCTATTCTACAGGATTTGCCATGGGGCGGAGAGAAGATTTATAACTCATTTAATGCAATTCTAAACATTGTGCCATAGGGTGGAGAGAAATGTTTGCAGTTTTTAATGTGATATCTGAATGAGAGTGACTAACAAAATCAATGGGGGCCACCCAGTCGGTAATTCGGCTATGATTAATACAAGTTTAGATAGCTGGTTAGACTAATTTACTGATCTAAATAATGATAGCTCACATGGGCTAGTTGAGAAAATGTCCGACTGACATAGCAGGAGAAAAATTGCTGATGCACAACCAAATTTGAACCTTGTGTATTCTAATATTGTAACTGTCAACAATAAGTTGAGATCCCGACTGAGTTCCTTTTATGGAAATTTATCCGCGAGCCTACAAAAGAGGCAGGACGCCAGATGCCCATCCCTGGCCTACAAAGTTACATTTGGCGTTTCACAAGGCTCTGTGCTTGGACCCATATAATTGTTTTCTTTATTTCTACTGTACATAACAGACAGATGCAGTATATTACTGCATAGCGCACCAAAGAAACAGGTCTCCAACCAAAATACAATACACACAGGAAACAAAATTCACCATGCAGTCATTAGTTGAAGAGAACATGGAAACGCTCATCAACATACTGTAACACAACAATGCACACCTTTTAGCTCAAATTCATTGAAATCTCATGAACAATATCAATGTATTAAATCCCTTACTATCTAAAGAGCAGTGGCCTTTCAGCTGCATGCAACCTTCTAGAGTTGGTCACCATCACCACATGCTGCATTTGCAGTAAGGAGAGAAGTCCATTGGTCTGTGCTCAGCTTGCTACTCTGCTCTCGTGCTCTTAAGAGCTGCCAACAGGGCAGACGCATCAAGTTCCTTGATCCCTGGAGGAATGCAGTCGATGCAGGCCTAGTAATTGTGTTGTTCGACCCCTCTTTGTGGTGAACTCCTGCGGCTCTGAGCCGGTCAGCAGCGGTACACTGTTGTTGTTGGCCAAGGTCCTGCTAGAAGATTACAGACTCGTTATCACACTAACCTAGTAAGAGAGTGTTTTTTGACAAACCCACTAGTTGAGCCTCAACGTTGGTAAGGCTCCACAAAGAGAACCTATTAAGGCACAAGGCAAGCATAAGATTAGTATTTCCCAGTCCCATGCCCATACACAGTATGTGCTGTTGAATAAGCATGTGTATGGGCATGGTATTGGGAAATACTCATCTTATGTTTGTCTTGTGCCTTAATGGGTTGTCTTATATTGGGATCTGTATTGTGGGAGGCTTGGTGGCTTTGGCTTCACATTTTTACATTTACATTTTAGTCATTTAGCAGACGGTCTTATCCCGAGCGACTTACAAATTGGTGCATTCACCTTATAATATCCAGTGGAACAACCACTTTACAATAGTGCATCTAAATCTTTTAAGGGGGGGGGGTTAGAAGGATTACTTTATCCTATCCCAGGTATTCCTTGAAGAGGTGGGGTTTCAGGTGTCTCCGGAAGGTGGTGATTGACTCCGCTGTCCTGGCGTCGTGAGGGAGCTTGTTCCACCATTGGGGTGCCAGAGCAGCGAACAGTTTTGACTGGGCTTCAGTTGGAGGCATGACATACACAACCACTTGGGGCACTTTAGCAAAGTTGAAGCTTAACTAGTGAACTTTTCACAAAACACCTTCTTACTAAGGATGTTGTCATGTAAGGTGTAGTTTATGTTTCAGTCGATTCCCTTTTATATTGCTGTTGCTCAGATGAAAGTGCACAGCTTTAGCTCAGGACCAACCATTACTGCAGTGTGAGTAGTGTTAATGTGACCATGGGAGTAGGAACTCTCATAACCCTGAAGAGGAAGAGTGATGAGGGTGGGATGTGAATCAACATAAAGAATGCATACTTCAAGTTTCAGACTCATTCCCTAATCCCGCCCTACTGTCTTGGAGAGAGGGAAGATATGCCCCATAAAAACACATGTAAACACACCAAGCAAATACACACTCTTAGTTAACTCGGTTTCCTCTTAGCCATGCAGCTTTAGTGTTAGGATTGATCGTAAAGTCAGCTTCAGTTCCTGTGTGTCCCCTGGGACGCCATGATGGCTGTGATTGATGGCTGAGATAATAGGGTCTTTCCATTACCCAAACAGGCTCTGCACTAAGACAGACTCTAAATCAGACCAGGCTGTCAGATATGGGCAAAGAACCACTCTGCTGCACTCTCAGTAAACAACCCCAGCCCTCTGGCAAATAGTCAATGTCTTTTTGACAGTATTTGAGAGTATTTTCATTAACAGAGATGCATTGACTTATCTGCAAAAGGCTTATGTGGATGTAGGCTTTTGCTCCAATCAAATCAGTAACGCACCTGATTCAACCTAACTAAGTCCTAAATGAAGTCGAATCAGAAGTGTATGGCTTTGGCGCATACAGATTGGCCACCGCTTCTTTACAAGCTACTTGGACAGTAAGAATTTCCACCAATATCAGTTACTAGCCCCAAATTCCTTTTCGACAATGTTAGCCTCGTGTTAGCATTGCAGCTACAGGGATCCATCTTATAGAATCCATGTTGAATCCATGTTGAATTCATGTTGAATCATGAAGGTGTGCATGGTGGTGTGATCGTTAAGCCTCTGGAGAGGACCTGTCTGATAATATCATGTTCATTCAGTTGGACTACATGTCTCTGTATGAAAAGGCATAATCTCCGAGCTTGAGGAGAGTGTGCTCATTTCGACTCTCTTGATTGACACTGGTGGATATTGAACTGTCCCGAGATAGTTGCTAGTCCAGTTCAGGAATCAGGATGGGTCCTTTTTCACTCGTCACTCGACACCCGTCACTGCTGTCTGCTGGCACCAGAGGAGAGAGCTAATTAACTGGAGTTTCACTGCTTCTTCAAATCTTCACCGTTGGGAATATGGCTTTACATAGCACACCTGACACTCAGCAAGACATACAGTAGATGGAGGTTATTCGACGTTGTAAAGGATGCCATGAATAGTTTGCTGTTATCTCCTGTTGGTACTGTTTCCAACGTACCGAGTACAAGCTTAGATATTCAGTTGAAACAGCATAGTAAATTAATGTCACTTCCAGTAACGACTGCCATCATTTCAATATTTGTGTCCCTCAAATGTTTTACCTATCCAAAATGGCTGCCGGTTCCTCATGTAGATGGATGCTACTCAGCAAGGACAGCCTCCGATGAAGTTGCAACGCAGTGGAAATGAACGTGGCGCTTAAATTATGACGCAGCAGGAAGCCATCATCACCTTCCCCATCATTAAGAGTTCACTAACATGTGTCGTCTGTGCTATTTGGGTGTGAATGGCTCATCCTGCTAATGTGGCTATGCTAAGAACAGGGAGCATCACTCAGAGAGATGAGAGGCTATGGCCCTGGGGTGGTGTGGTCTGTATGTGTGAGTGATGACTGGCCTTAGTGTTTCATAGTGTTTTAAAGGCATCTGGTAGTACTGCTCTCTCTGCCTTTCCCCTAGCCTCTCGCTTTCTCTTCACTGAACAGTCCTTGTCTCCTCTCAGATCTTGAAGCGTGGTTGCCATGTCAACGACCGTGACGGACTGACAGACATGACCTTGCTCCACTACAGTTGCAAAGCCGGGGCCCATGGAGTCGGTGAGACTCTCAAACCCTCAACTGATTGTTCATTTCAAATGTCTGAATCCTCAATAAAGCTTTCACAAAATAAAGTGTTTTTAGTTTAAGATTCAATGCAGTTTTACTGTAGTTTCCTACAAATTTTGTCCATCTTGTGACCCCGTCCAGGTGACCCTGCCGCTGCCCTCAGGCTGTCCAATCAGCTAATTTCCCTGGGGGCAGACGTGAGTCTCCGCAGCCGCTGGACCAACATGAACGCCCTGCACTACGCCGCCTACTTCGACGTGCCAGAGCTGATTCGCATTCTCCTCAAGGCCTCCAAACCCAGAGGTGAGTAGCGTCAACACAACCCATGTAGTCTACCTAGCCAACTAACAACATAGTCAGTCCTCAGGAGCTGTTGGAGACTAATAAACCTCCCCAAACACTCCCCAGACGACTTTCCTCACCCTGTTCGCACACTCACTCATATACTGTATACACACACACTCACACACACTCCAAAGCTCGTGCTTGGGCCTGTCCTGTCAGTTCTAGCATGCTCCTGGTGTATGTCCTGTATGTCTCCTCCCTCCCCTCCCTGGACTTCCAATCAGAACTAACACTGCATCCAGCCCCTACCAGCATTGATCCAAGGCCATTTCATTAACTCCTACATTGATTTATCATCGCTCCACCACACTGACCATTGATTGTGGCCGTTTTGTCTCATTGTTATTCTCCTGTCTACGGACCATGGGGCTCAAACACAACACGAGACTCCTACGAGATTAAATTGGTAATGCTTTCAGAGACCCCTAGGAGAAGGAATTGGTTTACGCTTTTAGAATAAAACTAAGATAATAGCTGACATTGGCTTTGCAATTCAGATTGATTTGATCTGAACCTGGTTGTATCTGTCTCTGTAGTGCTGAATTCCACCTGCAGTGACTTCCACCATGGCACAGCCCTGCACATCGCTGCCTCCAACCTGTGTCTGGGGTCCGTCCAGTGTCTGCTAGAGCATGGAGCCAACCCCACTGTCAGGGTAAGAGCACGATTGACTAGACCTCTCTTTTGTACGTCTCTTTCTCATGGTAACTAACTACAAACAGAAATGATGAAATTGAATATGGCATATACACTCACTGGACAGTTTATTAGGTACTTGATCGCTCCTACAGACAGTGAGTCTTATGGCCTGCTATATAAAGCAGGCAGACAGGCATCGAGGCATTCAGTAACTGTTGGATTTAACGTTAGAATGGGCAAAACAAGTGACCTAAACGACTTTTGAGTGTGGTATGATTGTCGGTGCCAGGCGCGCCGGATAAAGTATCTTAGAAACGGCTGCCCTCCTGGGCTTTTCACGCACAACAGTGTCTAGGGTTTGCCAACAATGGTGTGACAATCAAAAAACATCCAGTCAGCAGCTGTCCTGTGAGCGAAAACAGCTTGTTGATGAGAGATGTCGAAGGAGAATAGCAAGAATCGTGCAAGCTACACTCTTAGAAAAAAGGGTTCCAAAAGTGTTCTTCGGCTATCCCCATAGGAGAACCCTTTTTGGTTCCAGGTAGAACCCTTTTGGGTTCCATGTTGAACCCTCTGTAGAAAGGGTTCTACCTGGAACCCTTTAATTTTCTAGATAGCACCTTTTCTTCTAAGAGTGTAACAGGCGGGCAGCAAACACAGAAATAACGCCACAGTACAACAGTGCTGTGCAGAACAGCATCCCGGGATACACAACTCGTCTATCCTTGTCATGGATAGGCTATTGCAGCAGACGACCACACCGGATTCCACTCCTATCAGCTAAAAACAAGAAGAAGCTGCTCCAGTGGGCACGCGATCACCAACACTGGACAATTGAGGAGTGGACATCGCCTGGAACATGACAGCGAGTTCAGTTTATTTTGAGTGTCCTGGTCAGTCCCCAGACTTCAACCCAATAGAACATCTTTGGGTTGAGATGGAACGCGCTGTTCGCAGCATGAATGTACCGCTGTCCAATCTGCAGCAACTGCGAGATGCCATCGCGTCAGCATAAACCAACATCCCTGTGGAACTTTTCCGACACCTTGTGGAATGCTCAGAAGAATCCAGGCTGTTCTGAAGGCAAAAGGGGGTCCGACCCGGTACCACAGTAGATAGGTGGACCTAATAGAATGGGTGTGCATCTGAGGTTTCATGTCCATTTGATATGATTTGTTGGTAACTTTAAAAGGGAGCTGAACTTCCTGATTTGGCTTCGTTTTTCAGCTTGGTCATTAAGAAATAACTGAAGCCAAACGAGAGTTGTCTTGGGGAGGTGGTTTAATGTGTGTGTCTCTTTTGTGTGTGTGTGTTTGCACGTGGCAAGCAGTCTTTGGTTTGTACATTCACTCTCTCAAAATAGTACACGGTTACAGTCACTCACCCTTCTAGATAACATGAAACAGTCTAACAGGTCTTGAAGTCGCCTAGGAAAGCTATTGCTAGCCAACTTCTTTCACCAATTAGCTTTAGCCAGCTGGTGTGCGACCGTGGCAAGTTGGTTTGACGTTTGATAGCTCTGGGGCTTGTTAGGGACCATAAATAATTTACACAATGTAAATGGCGCAATATTTTTATGTTGCCCACCTTTTAGTTGTCTCATTAAATTATTTAAATATTTGTATTTGAATTTCTACAATTTATAGTTGGTTTGAGGTTGTTAGGTCATTGAAATTTGGAGCTATTGGCATTTAAATATATTGTCCCATGTACATTGTGTAATTTACTGATGGTCCCTAACTAGCCCCATAGGGCTATCGAATGTCAAACCAAATTGACCATGGACATTATGATCAGGTCTCATGCAGCTGTGCGCAGAATTGATGATTACTTGGGTGCTGCCAGCTGAAGGCAGGCTTGAAATAAACCCAACCAAAGCTAAACTGTTACAGTACCCTTTTATTCCGTGACATACACTTTATTTCTATCATCTCGCAAATCTCAGACTGATTTTATGACCAAAACTATCCTATTTAGACTTTGTAGTCAATTTTGACAGTAGAATAAATGTTTATGACTCATATCAATGCCACATAGACCATTTTCAAAATGAGAAGTTGCTTTTTAGGGGCAGTCGCTCTTTAAAAACACTGTTTCAGATAAAACAGATTCTGTTTCGGTTTTATGTGGGGATGACTTCGACACAAATATGCCAATTTATTTCTGATGTCCCTTTCTCTCTCCCTTTTTCTCTCCCTCCCTCCTTCTCTGTCTCGCTCTCTGACAGAATGATAAGGGCCAGGGGCCGGCCGAGGTGGTCCCTGACCCCATGGACATGACTCTGGACAAAGCGGAGGCGGCCATGGTGGCCAAGGAGCTGAAGCAGCTGCTGCTGGACTCTGTGCCCCTCAGCTGCAACCTGCCCCGCGCCACCCTGCTCAACTATGACAACATCCCTGGCAATCTAATGCTCACCTCCATCGGCCTGAAACTGGGCGACCGCGTGGTGCTGGACGACATGAAGGTGTGTGTGTGTGTGTGGTTTGTCAGGATTGGGAGGCAAAGGGTGAGAAATGGGAGCCTCAAAGACTGAAAACAGTGAATTAAAATAAACTGCTGAATATTGTGAGCGCGTTTTATGTGCATAAGACCATTTAAATGGCTTTCAATTATCTTTATATATTTTTTTATAGTGGCCAGTATGAGGTATCATTCATCCTATATGGTGGAGCCCTGCTGCTTGTTGTACTGTGTGAGAAGAGAACGTGAATTCTAGCAAACATTTATTCCCACTTGTGTTAACACATATAGCTCCCCAAAAAATCGAGCAGTGATGAAATTGACATCTCAGCTCTGCATCACCTGAAGCAGGTGGGTAGCCCTCGACCTGTCTACTTGCATAACTGAACACATTTAATCGTGTTTTCAGGTGTATTTCCATGACTGACCGCATTACTGACTGCATTAAACGACGTAGTCTCCCTTGGTGCATTCATTTGGTATTTACTACGCATCACTAACTGCACTTCAAATGCATTGGAAACCTATCTGTGGCCTACTGTATGTCAGCAACTGGAATCCACTAACTTGAAATGGTGTCCGCATACTTTTGCATATATAGTGTATGTCCTACTGACCACAACATAATCACTTAAAACATGTTATTGTGTTGAGATGGGTAGATTACTAACCATATCCTAGTTACAAAGCTGTCCAACCCTGTTCCTGGAGAGCCACCCTCCTGAGGTTTTTCGCTCCAACTCCAGTAGTAACTAACCAGACTCAGATGATCAACCAGCTAATTATTAGAATCGGGTGCGCTAGATTAGAGTTGGAGCAAAAACCTTCAGGATGGTAGCTCTCCAGGAACAGGGTTGGCCAGGCCTGGACCCTAGTATCTCAGTAGTAAAGAATAACAGAAAAGTAGAAGATAAGCATGCTGCCCTGGTCTAGAGATGTCTCTGAGACTAGTCCTGCCTCAGTGCTGTGGAGAAGTGTTGTTAACTATTTAATCCTGCCTGGTATCACCTTCAATAATACAATAATAAAAATCACATGTTTTGTTCGATGAGCCCCTGTGGGGATCAATAAGGTTAATTCAATTTGATAGTCAAAATCCAATATAAATGTCAGACCTCACACAGTCTCTCCTCCACAGACGGGCACCCTGCGCTTCTGTGGGACCACGGAGTTCGCCAGTGGCCAATGGGTAGGGGTGGAGCTGGACGAGCCAGAGGGCAAGAACGACGGAAGCGTGGGGGGGGTGCGTTACTTCATCTGCCCCCCCAAATTGGGTAACCACCTGTTATTTCACTCACATTTTGGGAATTCTTAGTTAAATCTATTGAAGTGCGCTAAGATTCCCCGTGAGAAAAGAGCAAAGAGAAGACTTGATTTCATAACTTTTTTGTCAATTTTATGCAGGTTTCATGCAATGCAGGTTTTTCAGGGTTTTCTCTAATCCCTTCTATTGTCCTGAAGGTATCTTTGCTCCAGTGTCAAAAATCGCCAAAGCTGTTGAGCTGGCCCCCTCCTCTGTCACCTCCACACCCAAGACGCCCCGCATGGACTTCTCCCGCGTCACAGGAAAGAACAAGAAAGAAAAGAAGGAAATAATGGAGAGAGAGAAAGGTACAGGGGATACCTAGTCAGTTGTACAACTGAAATGCGGCTTCCACAAAAGAGTTTCCCCATCAAGGGCCATGGCATTCATTCTCATAGGAGCACAACAAGCCACCTGTTGATTCACAGACTTTATAACACATAAATAACACATGACTCATAGACTTAGAACACATTATAAACTGGGTGGTTCGAGCCCTGAATGCTGATTGGCTGACAGCCGTATACCACGGGTATGACATAATATATATTTTTACTGCTCTAATTACGTTGGTAACCAGTTTATAATAGCAATAAGGCACCTCGGGGGTTGGTGGTATATGGCCAATATACCACGGTTAAGAGCTGTATCCAGGCACTCTGCGCTGCGTCGTGTATAAGAACAGCCCTTAGCCATGGTATATTGGCCATATACCACACCTCCTCGTGCCTTATTGCTTAAAAATAACATGTTAACTAACATTTGATTTCCTCCATCAGCTCTGAGGAAGAAGTCTATGTCCGTGGCCAGTCTGGACCCAGATGGGGTGAAGGTGGAACTTGGAGACCAGGTGCTGGTTGCTGGTGTGAAGCAGGGAATCATACGCTATTACGGAAAGACAGACTTTGCCCCAGGTAGGTCTGCTGTGAAATCATGTCACTGCAACACTGGTGGTGATATTTTCAAGAAATGTTTGACAAATGCTTAGAAATGTTTAATCAAGTTGAACTATTGATGATGTGTGTGTCCAGGTTACTGGTTTGGTGTGGAGCTGGAGCAGCCCACAGGAAAGCATGACGGGTCTGTTTTTGGTGTCCGCTACTTCACCTGCCTGCCCAAGTACGGCGTCTTTGCACCCCCGTCTCGGGTACAGAGGTAACATAACACCTACTTTAACACCTGGTTCAAAAAATGACCGTAAGATAACGTAATGACTTTATTGATAAGAAAGCATTTTACAGTTACCTTGTGTAACTATGCTTATCAGTCATTCTCAGACGAAGAGCCAGACAATATAAAACGTTCTCTGTTGTGATTGTAAAGGTTCATTCTGAACAGACTGACCGTCTTGTACAATACTAAGCACGGCTGTTAATGATCTCTCAGAATCTGCGGATCAAAGGACGGTCAGAGCGGCGATGGCACGATGGTGAAAAAAGTCCACCAGGTGTCTAGTAAGTATCTACGGTCAAATCCGTCCAGTCATGTTAGCCAGCGTGCCACGTCACCCCATGTTATGATGTACCTTCTACTCCCACGTCTGTATTCTATCCAAAGATGTTCTTTGTTTCTTCTAGTGAACCAGCCAAAGCGTAAATTCAACGCGGTGAGGTCACCTAAGGACATCACGTCTGAGAGTTCAATATCCAGGTAGAGTCTCTTCTTTTCCTCTCTGTGTTGTCTCTGAGTCAACAAATAGCAGCTTAGAAATAAGCTCCTGTTGACGAATGTGTCCAGTGACGCGAATCCCTCTCCTCTTCCTCCTGCTCGTCCTCTTCCTCAGGTTGCTGTTCTGCTGTTGGTTCCCCTGGATGCTGCGAGCTGAGATGCAGTCCTAACCACACTCTCCTTCCTCCTCCTCTTCCTCGACTTCAAAAGATCTACTGCTCTCCTCTTAGTGTCCATCTTTCATTTGTGCTTTTCTCTGGCTGTTGCTGTCAGAATTACAGTAGTGTACCACCGCGCCCCCCCCCCCCCACTCTCCATTCCCCTTGATTGCAGTCAGTCCTATAGCAAAACCTAGTGCCTTGTATGTTAACTAACATCCTGCATTCCGTTTGTAACACTAATAATGAGACAAAATAATTGTAACTCAAAATCTGGGACACAAACTCTACAAAAGCAACTATCTAATAGATATAATCATTTAGTTTTTGTAAGTTTCTCTATTTTGGTGTTAATTGCTTGTTGTTACCCTGTCAGAAGTTGCCAAAACCCTTAGACCAGTCAGCCAACTTCTTATGCCATGGAGCTTCTACTAGGGAACCTTTCAAATGACTAAGTACATACTGATATACTTTGATTTGCTGCTGCTTCATCCTAATTTCCAGTATTTCAGAGGAGACCAACACATTGTCTGTTGTACTAAAGGAATTGATCCAAAATGTGCATGTGTGAGTCAAATCGTGTTACTCATTTATTTTCCCATAAACATGCCTTTTTATTGTGAAAAGATGTGACGTGAACATATGGTCATGTTCTTCTGATGTCGTCTGTCCAAAAGAAAACAGGGTTTAATATTATTCAGGATTCCTACATCCACTATTTCTCCACTTGCACTCTGAGAATTTTCCCAAATGTGCAATTGGAAATGTGTATATAA
The DNA here is from genome assembly GCF_965601325.2 of Salmo salar. Classification (NCBI taxonomy): domain Eukaryota; kingdom Metazoa; phylum Chordata; class Actinopteri; order Salmoniformes; family Salmonidae; genus Salmo; species Salmo salar. The sequence continues at coordinate 123,489,767 of NC_138299.1, forward strand.
TATTGATTTGCTTGTTAATGGGCTTGTGTAATTGTAATATGCTCACACATGGTCCAAAAATGAAGTTCCTGGTGTCCTGTACTTCTTTGAGAGATCCCTGTTAAATACTAGAAACCAGTTTTAGGAAATGTAATGCTAGCACATACGTATGTCAATCATAATGTCCCAACTTAATTGCTGAAGGACATCTTTATCTGCACAGACAGCTTCTGTACCCTTGAAAGACAAGTTTCTAGCAATGGTTTAAATCGTAGTATTATAGACACCTCTTTGTCCATAACTGGGTCAAATAAGACTTTCATAACTTGGTTTTAGGTGTTTATTGCACTTTGAACCAGTTGGTCTCAGATCCAAGTTACATTAACCAAAATAGCTGCTCACCCCAAAATGTAATATAAGGGTAAACCACTTAGGTTAATATTGTTAAAGCGGTTTTCTTTATTGTGTAGCATGAAGTAGCAATAACTTTTGCTTAACTTTAACTTAAAACGTAATATAAAAAGCTTTATTTGCCCACATTTAAGTTTTGTTTATAGAAATAGGAAATCTACAAGGGTACCAAAATAAACTTGTATTAGGTACGTTTCTTGATAAACTAGTACCCTGCTCCCCATCTGTAGGTTCCTTGTTGCACCAAAAGTGTTAATCTCAGGCTAAATCTGCACAGCCAGAACCCCTGCTAGCTCAGTACTACCACAGTATACACCCCGTTAGCTATCCTCTCATGCTTCTCTTTCCTCTCTCAACGTTAGGCTTTGGTAAGTTTGTGAGTGTGAGCATTAGGAAAAAAATCGGACCGTCTAAACTTGCGTGCGGTTAATGTCAGTCTATGAGTATGTGCATAAAAACAGCAATATTTAACTGTGTACTTTGCAATGTGGATATGGATAGTGGTCTTTGTCTACTCAACACTATGTAAGCACACCATGAGGGGGAGAGAAAACACCTGAACTTCCTCCTGCACTCTCTGAACACCGTTGTGAACATCCTGTGTTACCAGCACCGCGGAACAACAAAAAAAATACTCATTATCAGGAAGTGTCTAAATACTCTTGCACCATGTCGTTTTCCGAAATCGCCCCTTATAAAATGTGGCACTGAGCAATGTGGAACTGAACGCAACAATGTGTGGTTTTTGATATTGCTAGTGTAAGGTTATGACTAGGTCTGTAAGAGAGCCGCTGAACAACAAGGATACTATGAGGGAGTCAGCTTCATTTGATCTGAATAAGGGATATTAGGATATCCAGTTTGAGAGAAACTCATCCATTAAACCTCAAAGTCAGTCATGTAATGGGATACTTAAGAACCTGTGGCATTTGGAACTTTTCTCCTTTTCTATTTAATTTAATGACTATCTCAACACAAAATGTTGCAAACTTTATCAGGACAGCTCGCTTTGTTAAAATCCTCTGTTAGCCAAGAAAGGCTAAAATTATACTGTGTCAAGAAGGACTGTGAGTTTCTTTACTAGTAGTTAACAAACAAATCCTCGCCCCATACTGAAGTGCTTGATAATGAGTACGAATACATCAGAATGTCTTGTCTTTACTACTTACGCTGGGAAAATGTAATTAGAAATAAGTATAGCGTGCAACATTGTTCATACTTACTACATGGTTGAGTTGAATAGTTGGTTGACTGGCAGATTTGATGCTCAAGAAAAGTTGTTTGATGCCAAGATTGACCAAAATGGTGTAGTTATCGCCTAGATGTTGCACTCTGGTAGCATAATGTGCACCATAATATGCCAGTAGATGTCACTAATGTGTCACTTTTATCATCTACAACTAACAACTTGACAAGAATCTACATTGATGAGTCCTCTCTTCAAATGTTCTGTTTATTCGAGGACATTATGAACATTTATATAATCTTATTAAGTGGTGTACTGTCATTATAAAAAAAAAACATGATGTTATTCTAAAACTATCTCAACAATGGTTAATTTTCTTCATAGACATGTCGTTGCAGTTTGTTAAAAATATATTTTGATAATTTCACTAAGTGTACTTTTATTTTCGAGTTTTATAGTGTGTTGGTGTCTGTGTCCAAAAATAGTTAACTGGGGGGGTACTGTTGGATTTATTATAGTGTCATAAATAATGTTCATTGCATGCTCTTTATTTTCTGAAAGTTTCTTTTTACAATGGTGTATCTCAGCATGAAAATGCTTATAATTACAACTCTGACTATGAATCTAATAAAAGTTGATGTTGTTTTCTACATTTGCTGTTGCTTGCTTTTGTTCAAACAACTTTAGAGATAAATCACTCAGACACTTACTGTAATTGCTTAAATGTGCATTTATTGCAGGTCTAACAATTGAATTTAGTTTTTACATTAAATGCCCACAAATGAATTGCTATCTGGGGATATTTACGCGTGGTGAGTGGGCCTAAAGGCTTATGAACTCAAGTGAACATAAATTAGTGTAAAGAAATAATATGTTATTGTTATCATCAGAGGAATCACGAGAAGCTGTTTCCCTAAAAGCTGCGCTTGTTGTAGACTGTTGGCCAGTCTATTTTCGAAGTAGCCAGGTCTGGGGATTCGGCCTTGGTGCTGCTCTTCTGCCTCTTTCGGCGCGCACGACGGTTTTTGAACCATACCTAGAGAAATAGAACACATTATGTCAAGTCCAGAAAATAACTTGTAACTTAAACAGTTACACAACCACTTTTCTAAAAGCAAACGTATCCTTCTCTTACCCTAACGCTTTCCTCCGTGAGGCCCATGTTCCTGGCTAGTTCAGCCCGTCCCTCGACACCGGGGTAATTCGTTTGTTCGAACAGCTGATCCAGTTGTTTGGTCTGGCTGTCCGTGAACACTGTGCGCATTCTGCCCCGATTTACTTGGTTTCCACCTTGGTCCAAGTAAGTGCACAGAGGCTGAGGCCCTGAGATAAAAATATATATATATATTAAAAAAAGCATGATTAAGCAGTCGGAAAGCAAGCAAAGAGAAGAAGGAAAAACTGTAGGCCTAATACTTTGTAACAATGTAGCACTACAGTTCAATACTTTGTGGCCTCAACATACAGTCTTATATTGTGAAATAATCAAATGTAAAACTATCTCACCTCTTTCATCGTTGAAAACTCTGTTTTGAGTTGCAGTAGGACACAGATTTATATCTGCATGATGACAATTACATGATCCATAGCTAAGGTAACTGCTACTAGAATCAAAAGTGTGTGATATGGTCGGAACCTGCAGCATGTGGGCGGTTGTCAAATCCCTAGGCATACAATATTTCCGGTTTTCAATTTGTGGATTTGAGTGTCCATGGTGGAAGGTGCCAGACAAACATCCAACATGTTGTGAAGATTCGGCTCCAGTTGTGTAAGAAGGTCCCACTTCGGCGCCTAAAATGCGTTCAATGCTGAAGTTTGAGGGTTTGGTCGCATCCATGCTCAGAGGTAAAAGTCCCTCTAAAACAGTTAGGTACGTGCTCAGGGCTACTTTTTGTCTCACCTCTCCAACCAAGGACACTGTCCTCCTTCAAATGTGCAGTCTTATGATCAACCCCAGATTATATACTCCTCCATTGACAGTTCAAAAATAAAATAAGTTGTCAAATGTAACCCCTCATTATTATGCAATTTACACCCCTTTTGTACTAAAGAAAATGCCTAATGGCCCATAATGGCTTTACCGTTTTTGAAGATGTCCATCTCAAACGGTCCATGCAGATTGATCATAAAATAACATATACATATTTGGTTCAAAGGATAATGACTTTGATGTCCTTGAATCAAAGTAATATACGCAGTGATTGATTGTAATTCGTTTTTGGACTGATTAGATAGTACGGTCGAAACGGATGATACTAACCTTATGGTGCTTTATGGTGCTTCTGGGATTGTAAATGGACAAACATGTCAAGCATTTCTGTTAAAATGGTGTCAGACTATAATGACAGAGGTGCTATCAAATGAAATCATAGGCCACGTTATTTACAGTGCATTTAGGTGTCACTACGTACTACAGAGACTTCAGAGAACGAAAGGCCTTTACTGTTTGTTTTACGCATAGATTTATGGCTTTTACGCGCTCTGGGATATAATAGGATCTTAATTGTATCACCCTGTTGCAGGAGAACTTTCCTGCAATGCAGGACATGTTTAACTTGTAGTGTCTTTGAGGTTTAAAAGGATTCTGAAGTTTGTAATTTTCACTTTGAAATGTCAGACTTGATTTTCCCTTACGAAAATTGGATCAACTCCAACAACAATGTCTATTAATTATAGTCCACATAATAATTCACATTTCCTGTTGCTGCAGGATTATTTTCCTGCTGTAGCAAACTGGTTCAAATTAAGATTTTACACAAGACATTTTCATGAGTGAGTCTTATGATCTTTCGTATATGTGGGCTACACAGACGTCCATTTTCAACGTCCATTTTTTTTGTGAGCATTCACAGCAGCCTTGTGTAGGCATAGTTATTCATAACTATGAATAATTGTACACAGCCAGCCAATAACTGTACACAGTCTGTAAATAGAACACCCAACTACCTCATCCCCATATTGTTACTTATCCTCTTGCTCTTTTGCACCCCAGTATCTCTACTTGCACATCATCATCTGCACATCTATCACTCCAGTGGTAATGCTAAATTGTAAATATTTCGCCTCCATGGCCTATTTATTGCCTTACCTCCCTACTCTTCTACTTTTGCACACACTGTACATAGATTTTTCTATTGTATTATTGACTGTACGTTTGTTTATGTGTAACTTGTTTTGTCGCACTGCTTTGCTTTATCTTGGCCAGGTTGCAGTTGTAAATGAGAACTTGTTCTCAACTGGCCTACCTGGTTAAATAAAGGTGAAATAAAATAAATACAAATCAAATAAATAACCCAGTTATGTAAGATCTTTGTCTGATATATGCTGCTATTGTCTTTGTAACCAGCTGGTGGAGCCCTTTTCCTAAAGACTCAAAATATGTGCGTTTACTTTGATCATTAGAGACGTAAGTAGGGCACGAGCACAATTTATTGAACAAAGCGAACATACTTCACAACGAGACAACGAAACAATCACCGACTGATACTAGCACCCGAATCCTATCCTATTAATGTCACAATTGTCGTGTTTGAAACCTTTTTGATCCGTGGTGTGAAACGGCACATGTCACTGTTTACGCACTGAACGGATCAAGAGTAATGCGCCTAACCTACTCCATTCCAGTCAATTACCGGAGCCAATCAGAGATGCTTTGTAAATCCATACGTAAATAACCGAATATAGGTTCATATTTCTTGATTTTTTTTTAAGTACGCTGTTCATATCTGTCCAATAGACTAACATATGATCGTGTTTTTGTCCATAGAAGGCAGTGCATCCCCATAATCATGAGGGCATACTATATATTAGTATCAATAATATTTGGGAAATCTTTTTTTTGAAATCATACTGTACCTTTAGGAATACATTATGTATGGTCATTTAGACCTTTGACCAAAGTGGGTTTCATGTTCAAAGAAAGATGTTAGAACTATCATTTTTATTTGACCTTTATTTATTTAACCAGGAAAACCAGTTGAGAACATGTTCTCATTTACAACTGCGACCTGGCCAATAATGACCAATAACTGCGACCCTGGATAATCGTTATGACACAAGTATCCATATGATATTTAGATGGCACATGATCTGTGTAGGTTATATGTAAATCCAAGTTTTAGATAAAAAGAGGTGTCATCTCAGGCATGTTAGACTTGCAAATGCTGACAGTAACTGACAGGACTCAAAAGGGACTAGTGCACTGATCAATCATCCTACTCTCTGTGATCCAACATCAATGTAAAGAAACTCAATTGGACATCAATGAGGGAGATTAGAAACCAGACCATAGCTGGCTCTTTGATGTTAACTGTGGATAAACTACATGTAACAATGAACTCTAAATGGAAGAGTATGTATAAAACACAACAACTTGAATGAAGTGATCTGTCTCCCAGTGGCAGTTTAATGTTTAATGAATGGGATTATATGGTTAACATAGTAATTTATGTGTTTACATTGTCTTGCCAATTGCAGTATCCTACAATGTAACATTTTACATACTGTGAAAGAAAAACACATGACATCCTTGCATGTGAAACCTGACATCATTACACGAACACAGTCAGACAGGAGAAAGAGTGTCAGGCCTGTGCTACAAGGATTCATTATTACTACTGAGTACTGTAGTTTCAAGGCTCAACCTCTGAGAAAATATTACTCTTCAATGTCAATTTACTTCACCTGACTTCCTCTGCCGGCTGTGAATGATTTGGACAAACATTCCCTTAACAAGACTCACGTCATCACTCAGCTTCCCTGTCTGCATGCACTGAAAGTTTACTATTCTAGAGTTTTGGGCTTTAACCCAGAAATGACCTTATTCTCATAAAGATGACCTACATGAAATACAGAAATAAAATGTGCATCTTGTGCAATATGCTACCATCAGGGTCAATCTCGTTAAACTGAATAATCAAAATACAGGGAGTCTTTTTTCCTGATGAGATGCCTCTGCACCAATCTATCAGTCATACATAGTCTGTTTGTGTGGCAAATTGAGAGACATCACTGGTCAGCATCAGCATTCCTCCCTGACAAAGAACAGCATTGACATGTTTTTTTTTAAGTCATTGACTCCTCTAAGATTCATTCAGCTAGGCTAACCAAGGCTTCTACCTGACCTGATCCAGCTAAGTGTAACGCTAAAATATTTACTCTTGTCTGAGATGAAGACCGGAGCTGACAGCTTTTCCAATGGGAGTAAGAAACTCTACAATAAGGAGGGAGGGTTCATGTAACAGAGATATTTTTAGTGTTTACTATTGGGTTTAATTTGTGAAAATTATAGCCACTTGGGGTTATTGAGAAGACGTGACTTATTAAACCTGGACCTTGAAAACAATCTTAATGCCTGAAGAATAGCTTACATCCTGTCAGTGTGTCTCACACTAGTAATATATATGTAATAGCTCAGTAATGATAGTATTTTTCTCATGTTTTCAGCTCTACAAATCAATGCCGGTGACTTAATCATAATTTATCTTCAATTCGTCACCATACAAGGAATGTGAATATTATATGAGTATCGCATCAAGTATGCATTGAAAAGCAGCTCAAATTGCCAGACCGCTTACATAATGATTTGACTTATCAAAGATTCAATGTGCCTACCTACTATCTGTCTTGTGTAGTGCAAGCTATGGGCAGTAGGAGGCAATACACATGCCCAAAAATGATAATACTTCCACAGCCATTACATAACATTCCATGCTTTAGGGAACACCTATAGATGTGCTAAGTCTAATAAAGGCACCAGACAAAGTCAGTCACAAAGATAAGGCTGTGACTTACATTGGAGTGCCCAATTAGCATAAACAGCAACAGAATAGGGGCACCATTTCATGCTAGGTTAATAGGCCACACCAGGGACGGACATTTTGTGCCCTCCTGGGAGGACTCTCCATAAATGGAAGGGATCCGCTGGCAGGGAAATGAGTGTCCCATCTACTCTGCCATTGACTGCCAACCTTGCTCCCACCCTATATATTGTATGCCATGTCACCCGAGGTAACGCAGTGTCCAGTTCCTGATACTATCTGTACACTACATATCTCAATGGAATTAATTAAGTTGACCACAGAAGACTAGGTTTCTTCCTTGTGTCTCAAGTCAGGTAGGAAAATGATCCAGTCAGGGCTGTACTTCCTCTGTATTGACTACTGAGATGCCATGCCATTCTGTCTGTGGAGCTCTGATGACGAACCTCATCCCTGCACCCTGTCGAAATTAAATGAAGCCTCACCTTTCCGCCTCAGTGGCTCTGTGCTTTTTGCTACTCTGGAAAGGCCAATTGGAGAGCCCACTTCCCTTCCCACTCCAAAGCATAATTAAAACAGAGAGAGAAGACGGAGAGTAAAACCACTCTGATGCATAATTACAGTGTTTTTTGTTCATAATTAGCAGAGTGGGTAATCCATTCAGACGTGCTCACTGAGTTATCTCGCACGCCTCGTCCCTTCCCCCATCTCCCCCCTCCCCTTTTTAAAAAGAGATTTGACGTTAGCTTCGGTTGGAGAGCGGGAACGCGGTAAGCATATAATCTCTCTCACTCACTCCCCCTGTTCCTGCTGAAGCACAAACGAAAATCGTCTGACTGAGCCCTCCTCTAAGACATGAGCTGAGAGAGTGAAGCCATCATCTCAGATACTGAAGTGCAAGCCTGAATATGTCTTTCTCTCTTTCTCTCTCTCTCTCTCTCTCTCTCTCTCTCTCTCTCTCTCTCTCTCTCTCGCTCTCTCTCTCTCTCTCTCGGGCTGTGTCTCGCTCCACACTGAGGCTCTGTAGCCTGTATATGTGACTACAGTGGGGTGAAGGGCTCCCAAGTGGCGCAGCGGTCTAAGGCACTACACCTTGGTTTGAATCCAGGCAGTTTTACAACCGGTTGTGATTGGGAGTCCCATAGTGAGGTGCACAATTGGTCCAGCGTCGTCCGGGTTTGGCTGGTGTGGGCAGATAAGAATTTGTTCTTAACTGACTTGCCTAGTTAAATAAAAAATGTAAAAAGTTTGCCTTGCTGATGCCTCTCCTTTGTTTCACTGTAATCAACAACAAAGGGTATCCTTGGGGAGGGGGGAGGGGCTGCCTATTAGTACAGTGTGAGTTAATCTGCTGTGCCTTCTATTATGACACAAATACAATTACAATGCACCCTGAATCTGTATAGATCCCATCGTATTTCACTGTCCCCTAAAGCCATAGGGTCTACTCTAAACCATGGTGTTTATGAGTCACTTCTTTATATTAGTCAATCCACTATTTCTGGAGGCCTGATATTCTCTGTGTTCAAGACAACTGGGGTGAAAATGATAGTATACTCATATGAGTATAAGATGACTGCAATTTAGAATGAACATCTTATGCAATTCACTTCAACCTCTTTTTATACCATCCTTATGTAACTGGCCTACAATATGCCTTCATTTGAATAATAACATATAGGGGGTAGATGAGCCATGCCACAGCCTGTATAATACATATAAACATTTGCATTTATTTCAAATGATCCAGACGTCTCATAGATGTTTTTTATTACAGTCTCAAAATAACTTTTGAGGAAGATATTAGTTTAAAAAAATAATCATTAAAAGAATCTCCAATTTAATTGTCCACTGTATTTTTAAGTTATTTAAGAACGGATTTTTATTTGAGAATTGTCAGTACGTGACACATTTAGGTAGACGGAAGTTTAACGCAGGTGAGTACTGTATGCGTTTGAGGGGTGTGGTTTCAGACTACCTGTGACAGGTCAAGTTACCTGGTACATTCTAAACACCGGCGTGCTCTTCCGATAGTGGTTACGTATATCAAGAGAAAGCAGATCAACTTCACAAATGACATCCTATGGTTGATGATTTAAACGTGCACAAATTCCCTCCGAATTTCGAGTAGGTGTTTATCATATTTAGGCATCGAGCAAAATGGGGCTTCCAAGTGTCAGGACCTCCCAGCTGCATCAATCCTGCCTGTGAATCCGGACGAAGCAGAATCGTAAGTTACCTGTTTGTTTCCCTGTCTCAATGCTATTGATGATTTTTGACGATAACATAGTTTAAACGTTCGAGTGGGCCTATTAAAATATAAAATTACATGTTATTTCATTCAAGTTTTGTTTGGCGAGAGACAAAGTGGGTCATTAACAAAACATTCAACATTTCGTCAATGTTATTACTATATCCAAGAACATGGGTGGTGTTTATCTCCGGAAGTACCAACTTGTAGGCCTAGAGTGCAATTTCCACGTAAATTGTTTTCAACGGGAACTGTTACTGTCTGTCTGGCAGCTGTGTTATACAGTATGCATGACTCATTGTTACAGGTGGATTCCCTGTCATGCCTTGAGGTTATTTTTTTTGAAGGATGTGGCATCAATAGTCTTACTGTTAGACTTACAACTTATAGTGGAACCAAATGCTCCTCAACCATCTTAAGTTTCACTGAAAAATTGTGTTCTTTTCACAAGGTAGAAAGCACTTTTTACCCAACAAAATGCACTTCACTTTTCAGGGCCAATGTCTAAAAACCTAGTAATGCCAATGAATGAACCAAGTTTGTATAGGCCTAATGGGAATGACTGTGTCTTCACAGCCCTTTGACAGTCAGTTTTTCATCAGTGACCAGTAATTAGATAAAATGATTCTGCTCTTTTGAGCAGTGCTTGACCAGAAGAACTTGGTGTCAGCTAATTAACTACTGAATCAGTCAGCAACATCCCTTGGACAAGTGCCAGGCCCGGGCTCAGAAGGCTGACAACGGGCTGTGAAACCCAACTCATGAGTTTGTGAGCAGTCATGAATCAGGATATCTTGGAAAGCTATCTAATTTACTATTCCTGACCAGAGATAAAGGGTGTAAGGACAATAAACAGAATGAGAATCGCAGGCCTTTCTCATGTCGGTATTGATATGATACCCTCGTCATTCAAGGTTACAAATCGTAGTCACACAATGTCCCCTCTTCAGGGGCTCAGGTCCTCAAGAATAGCGTCTGGCAGTAGAGTATCCCTCCAAGCTCACTACGAAGAGTGAGAGGGAAAATAGACAGGAAAAGGATTTCTGAACTGGATTAAAGGTCAGATTTATTTACCTGATGCTCTCCTATTAGCAACATTTACTGTATAACAGGAAATTCTCAATGTTGTGATTATTTTTCATTCCATCCAGACATCCGTTTTGATGAAGTCTATCTGTCCTTCTATGCCCCGCTTGCAGACTTCCATCGCAGGCCTCTAAATTGTTTCCCAAAAGGTTGTTTGTGTGTTTGTTGGCATTCATTCCAGTCAATTTCCGTTTCATTTATTAGCTTGCTCTCTTAGTTATTTAGCCAAACACATTTAATTCTGTTCATTTCCCCTGATAATGTCGAATAAAGGAATTGTAGAACACAAGGAACATTGTAAGCCACTGAGTCTAATTGAGTGAGTCCTCTAACCCTCTAAGTATATATATATATATATTGTGTGTGTGGATGCTCACCCTAAAGAGAGGTGCGGTCACTAATGGAGGAATGTGTTCTGCATTTGGACAAAGATGACCCCACAAAGCCATTGTACTCTACAGTGCTGGGCTCTCTTATTTTTTTTTCTTCTCTCTTAGCAATAGTATAGCCACGATATCCAGAGCACCAGTTTCCCATGCCTGATCAAGCACTACATTTTAGATACACCCCTCATTAAAGAGATTGTATTTGACACCAAGGATAATCTGTGTAACCTAAAGTGTACTTGGCCACACAATCTCTGCCTGTTCCCAGCCCAGCCTCTTGTTCCTTTGTGTTCACATAATTTCTCTGTTTTCTGTCCTTTGTTGTCTTGTACTCATCACCTACTTTAGGCCTGTATACACTATACAGACACTTGAAATCTACAGACTGAGGTATTGCTGTTGGAAACGTCTAGTCGGATTTCACCAACGTAGCATTGTATTCCAAACACACCTTTTTAGTTAATATTAGTAAGAAATGCTTGGTAATTTTAGCAGCCTATGAAAGATGAGAGCTTTTGTAGTGTATTTGATGTTTACCCATGTTTTTATTAGAGTGCAGTAGTGGTGCAAAGTAATATTTGTCTTTCAGTCACTGAGGGCATTGTCCCAGGGACTTGCGGCACACATCTTGCCAGAGTGTTGTCTCGATACTACAGTACACAACTCACTCACTCTATCATGATTTCTCCTATCTGTACCTCTCGGTCTTTCAATCTGTTCTCTCTCTCAATTCTTCTGCTTCGCCCTCCATTTTGTCTCCGCCATTTCTTTCTCTGTCTCCCTCAATTTAAGCAGAGCCTAGTTAATGGTGAAAGAAAGTTTCCATCCAGGGTCACCAGATCTCTCCTGGCCCGGACCTGCTCCGTTTCTCCCCCACAACTGACCGTGTTAAGTGTTCTGATCTTGGATCAGTTTGGGGTGACTGATGGGGGAGTTTCTCTCCCTGGCTGCGTCTATCTCTGTGCAGATAGTGGGATAGATCAGGTGTCCCAGGCCTGTCTTTCGCACTCCATCCGGACAGCAGAAAGGCACATTTGTTCACTTTGAGTCTTTTGTGCTCCCGAGACAATGGCCGCAGTCTCTGGTCCATGGGGGGGTGAGGGGAGAGAGTTTGAGGGGGATGGGTAGGGAGCAGCAGAAGACGTGAAGCCACGCTCCATTTTTCTCTCCTCCTCGCTGGCTGTCCCGCCAACCTGTCACTGGAAACACAGATGTCCCCTACGGCTGCTGCTCCTGACTCTGCCCGTGTTGTGGCACAGAAAGGAGTGGGCAGGCACGCTGCAAAACATAGACGGGTACTGTGGACGTGTCAATGGGCACGCTAAATGTTGGGATGAGAATAGATGTAGGTGTTTTGTAAAGATGTCATTATTTCAGCTATGGTGACATGCACAGTTGTCACTCTTCACAATTAGTTATGTTTCCCATGGCTCTGTGTGCTTGCTATTTGTTTCATTTTGCGTACTGTGCCTGGTCCCTTTGATTGGATTGCCCTCAAGAGTTGTCGAAATACTGAACTAGTTGGCATGGACTAAAAAGTGCTGCAGTTAAGGTTTGTTGAGCAAGACTAACTACGTGGTCACTGGAGGTGCTGTAGATCCCATCTAATACTATCCAGGCAGATAAATGTGATTCATGCAGCGGTGTGGTGCCTCGGTCTGTTCAGCCCTGAGCCTCTGCTCCAGGCATTGGACCTGCATACCAATAACGTTTTGTTTTTTTTCACCATCAGAAGAGGAGGAGAGGAGCTGCCTGCCCACACCCAGACAAAGAATGACTTGTCCCAGCTGCCTATAAATGTTTAGTGTCCACCGCAAATCAGACGGCTAAAGGGATGCAATTGCCAATTATTGTCCCCGGACACTGTCCCACTAGACGCAGGCCTGGGCAACTCCAGGCCTCAGGGGGTCTGATTGGTGTCACACTTTTGCCCCAGCTAACACACCTGACTCCAATAATCAACTAATCATGATCTTCAGTTAAAAATGCAATTAGTTTAAATCAGGTGTGTTTGCTAGGGATGGAGGAAAAGTGACACCAATCAGGCACGTGAGGACTGGAATTGCCCAGGCCTGCTAGAGCATGTAGCCAGGAGTACGTGAGCTGGAGGTTGAGTCAATGTTAGGCAAATGACAGTTAATACGTTCTGTCAAGGACTGAATAGCAGACTGACTCCATAGGTTAACAATCCTCTTTTCCCTGGTAATGTTCCCGCTCCCGGCCTGTCCGTCAGGTGATCCAGGATGCTACCAGTGTCAGCTGACGAAGCATTCATCAAGGCAAGGAAATGTCAACTGGCCACTCACACTTTAATGGCTGTGTTGACGATGTCATTATTTTTCGTTTGTCTCGTACAGCAGCAGGGCTCGTCTGGGCCATAATTGGCTGATGACGTCAGCAGCTCACCTTTTGTCTGAGCAGGAGAGTTTTAGTTTTTTCTTCCATAGCAGACAAGCAGTTTCACTGTTTGTTTTTATTCAGCTCCGTCTCACTTATTAAAATGCGGGTATTGTTATGGAAAACTACCAAGATGCACCTGCTTTGCTCCACCCCTACCCCGACAGAAAAATGACGCATGCACATTGTGGGCGTAAGCTGGCATTAGTTTACTTGTCATATCCCTATTCATGTGTTCATGGGCAAGTTGTTGCTCTAATCTGTGCTGAAATGGTGACTTGATATCCAGTCTCTTTGGACTGCACTATATACTATATACACTGCTGGCCTTTGCCATACTCTAAAGAGCAAGGTTTAACAGAGTAAATGTACTGTCATTGAGAAGTAGCCTATTGGGACAGTATCATCACCTGCAGCCAGTGAAGCCCCCTGTCCTTTGTGCTGTCTAGGGGGGGACTGAAACCTACCCAACCCTCTCTCTCTCTCTCTCTCTCTCTCTCTCTCTCTCTCTCTCTCTCTCTCTCGCTCTCTCTCTCTCTCCCCGTCCCAGCCTGCAGAAATTACATGAGTGCCCTTTCGAAGCTGTGACATCTGCAGGTTCCATTATTGGGTGAGTTCCCCTAACAGTAATAAAACTGCTTTCGATTTTCAACTCCACCGCCTCGAGGTCCAATCCAGTGACTCTGTGCCCTCTTGTGATGGAGCAGTCAGCCACACACGCTTATGAATGTTGAGATCTGACTGACGCTGCTCTCTCATGAGTAAAAAGAAAAGGACGTTTCATGTTCTTCATATTTAACTAATGGCTGGCTAGCAGCCATTTTGAAAGCCCTGCTTTCTCTTCTATCTGAATATGAAGAGGAGAAGATGGCTGTTGATAAATCTGTGTCTTGTTGGTAGTGTTATTCCCTGTCTCGTTAGTCTAAGGGCAGAGGTCAATCTCAGGCCGGTCGGTGCTGCAGCAGTCAGTCTGCTGTGCTGGATTATCAAGTGTGACATTAGCCCAGAGGGGTTCGTTGACTTGCCGATGATTAACAATAGGCCCTCGGTAGCAGAGTAGCCGACCTTCCATGGCGCATTCAGCAGGTAAGGGACCGGGGGAAATCTATTTGGCATTTTCTTCTGCCAGGGCCAGAGTGGTGCCCTCATAACTCTTCTGGGCACAAATGTGAAGTGATTTATTGGCCTCCAAGGCTGAGGGAATTCTTAAAGAGCCTACAGGCTACTTCCACTGTCTGGATGTGTATTTAACTCTGCATTAAAAAAAATAACTGCCATGGAAAAGAACACTCCTGTGTTAACTTGTGAAGTTTTGAGTCTCCAGGGCATCTCAATTAAGTTGTTTACGGGACTTTTGATTGACAACACTAGTAATGTGAGCAGATTGGGTTGGCATAACTCCATGGTAACCATGTGAACCTTGTGCCCCCTCTTTGCTGTCTCAGTGAGATAAGCACTAATTACATTGGGGTGATAAAATCATCCCCTTTTTTTGATGTGGTCCTTAACTGTATCACACATGATGATAGCTGTTATCAGACTCCACCCGCAGCCTGGCCTCACATCTGCCCTGCATAAAGTTTATCTTGGCAGTCTCTGTGACCTATGGACTTCAGTTTAGTCATTAGAGCTGTGGGCATGCCACTCTCAAAGGTTGGCTGAAATGGAAAGTATCTCGCGGCTTTGTGCCACACAAATGAACCAACCCGAGAACTACATAAGAAGTTTGCCAAGAGTTCCAACTTGATCGTGGAATCTGTGCTTTGACTAAAGAACTTCTGCAATCCGGAATGTTCCTCAGGAGGATATGAAAGGAATATTAAGTGTAGATATTTGGGTCGATGGACTGTCACAGGTGGGATTGTAGATTGCCAGTGACGTGTACGTGTATTGGAAACATCCTCCACACTGTTCTACTTACCCAGAAAGTAACTGTCATTCCTTTTCGCATATCGACATGCCTTCCGCCCTGAAGCATGGCAACATGGAATTACTTTTTAATGAATGACAATGAGAAGACTGCATCAAAAAATATCCTCGGGAGCTAATGAATGGAACATCTCTTACTCTAAATCAGTGGTATGCAAACTTTTTTAATAGGGACTTAAGTCTGTACATTTTTACATTGACAAATAACCTTCAATTCAATACATCAAAATGAAAAGAAACCAATAAATACAAATATTATCTTTCTCAAAAACATTTGTATATTGTCCCATACAATATGTACTCTTAAGTCTTTGTTTAGTTTTTGGCGACCCCACTGAAGTCCCCCTGACCTTACTAGGGGTCAACACCCCAAAATTCAATGCCACTGCTCTAAATGGAATTTAGATCAACTGAAAAGATCAGCAAAAAGACTGTTTATCAAAGATCTGACCGCCTCAGAAACCTGTGCCCACTCTGAAACGTTATCTGACAGGTTGCTGCCCAGTGTGCTGTCCAGTCACTGAATAAAAGTGAAGGAAAGAGAGAAACTATACTGTAGAGATGACAAACAACCAGGATTAAACGGACGGGATCAGACAAGTGCATGTTTCAGATGAGTTTAATTACACACGCTCAGCTTTTGTTGTAGGATTTTTCTAAAGGCAGGCAGTAATGGATAATGTTATTATCAATGGGACCAAAAGACTACTCTGTTATAATTTCCTATTCAACATTCTGTTTTCAGCTCCTAACCCCCTTTAGAATGGTCTGAAGTGTGGAACTGCTGAGTCATAATTCATAAGAGGGATTGCTACTGCAAAACGATTAGATGGCCCAGAAAATAACCGATTGGCCATTCGGGTAGTTGCCTCACTTTGGGAGAGGCATTCAGCTACTCGCCATCTGCGCTGTCTCTCTCAATTCCTGGGCAGTCATTCAGAACTCTATTTGTAATGACTTGTATGAATAACCCATCAGGGTGAACTCAGGTACTCACCCAACACTGAGTGTACTCAAAGACCCCCCCCCCCCCCCCCCCCATGATAGTTTTTTCAAAGAGGGCACCTTTAGAGTGCATTGAAAGCATGTAGGTTCCATCTGATAACATACTATAGACATTATGTTACTGTGAAAAATTCACTCAACGTAATTCATTTGGAAGTATGTGTTAATTGTCACCTCATTTCGGAGTGTTGTAATGCAGTGACACTTTCGCACGCAAAACAGGTGGAGTCACCCAGGTGACAGGTGGAGCCCAAGATGCCTGTGGGGGTGCCACTCCCAGCCGGTAGTCATGGATACCATTGTCCCTGCACCACAAGAAGTGACACAATGTCGGAAGAGGATGAACGTGGAGTCGCTACCCAGTCTGTGAACAGTCCCTTGGGATTGGACCTGATCCTAGAACACACTGAGCCCCTACTTTCCGAATACCACTTCCTGCCTCTACTAGAGATCAATGAGGAGCCCCAAGACCGTCTGCCACTGGGAACCTGCTTGATCCAAGATGGAAGCCCGTCTCTGGATGGATGTGTCCAGTGAGTGTTTCCCAACTCAAGACATTTGTTTTCTCTTCTGACCCCAATGTGGTTTTCTCAAGTGTATTTGCTGATTGAAGGATTAAGACCTAATTAATGTGGACAGTTAATTAATGGATAGTAGATTATATTGATCAACTGTAGTGAACCACACTACTCTAATTAATGTGCTTTTCCATTTACCAGTCTGGCCTTTGTTTGTTTATGTATCTCGCAAAGGTTAGAAAGAAAATGGGTGCTATGGCATGAGTTCATGAAGGAGTACTCCTCTCTCAGCGATTGGCTTCAATTGGCTGAGAAGGCTGCCGACTCCCCCAGATCTGCCCATGTGCTCTTTGTCACTGCCAAGGAGGAGCTCGAGAAGTTTGAGGTAGGAGACCAGATCTGACCATCTACAGCCCCATGTTGGTGTTTATGTCCTCAGTAATTGCGTAGACACACTGTCATTGTTATTACAGATTTAATAGAGATGATATTTCAGAACTGTTTCGTTCACCTGTATAATAGAACAAGTATCTTTCTACTGTTCGATCTAAACCCCCAGTTGTTGTGCACTCCCCTACCAGAGCCTGAAGACCCAGGCTGGGGCTCGGCTGGTGCAGCTAGACAGTCTGACTCTTAGGAACAGGACCTTGACCAGGCTCTTTGATGGGGCCATGCGGTCACGCCTGGTGGGCATGGCCAGGGACTGTGGTCAGCGCTGGGACCGCCTACATGGGACCATTGAGAGTGTTTGCCGCAGACTCAAGGTAAGAGGTGCAAGATGCCCCTTCTTCCATCACACAGATGTCTAAGGCAGGGGGACGTTTTCTTTTTTGAGCTACATCTGATTCCTCCCAAATGTATTCAGATGCCAGCATTGCTCGGAGGACTAGACTATTATTCTGTATCTATATTGCTATACCTCCACCTCTCTTCGCTTACAATGTTTTATTTCCCCTCTCTTCACGTGCTCTTTCCTACCCCGTCTCCTCCTACCCTGTCTCCTAGCACCGTGTGTCCCAGCGGGAGGAGTTTGAGGGCCAGAGGGAGGAGATGGCTGTGTGGCTTGCTGACATGGACCTTAGGCTGACCGAGGTGGAACACTTCTCTGGAAGGGACACCTGTGACAAGATGTGGGAGCTGCAGGTAAAGGACATGGCCTAGGACTGTACTGGACAGGACTGACCAGCCAAGTAATCTGACCAAGCAATCAGTGGTCCTCACTTTTGCCTAACATAATTTTGCATCTGCTTTACCTGGTAATTTATCTGTAATTCCCATTAACTGTCCCTGACTTGCCTGATACGCTTCTACCTGATTCCAGTACCCATTCTTACGGCCCTTCCCCTAGTAAATGTCTCCTCCCTGATTGGCTGTGTGTGTGTTTGGCCTCAGAGCTTCCAGGGGGCGGTGGGGGAGACTGCGGGGCGTCTGAACGGTCTCCTGGAGCGGGGCGAGGCGCTGATCCAGAAGAGCGAGCCAGAGGACGCCCAAGACATCGAGGCGGGGCTGCAGGAGCTGCTGCTCTACTGTGCCCACGTATTTGAGGGAGTGGGACGTCTGCACACACGCCTGCTCAGCATGAGACTGGTAGGCTTCGCTAAACCTGTATCTTTAAGTGCACCAGCCACTCTAAGGCCCTGCTTTTCTGCACAATTTCTTCTCTTCTTCTAAGCTTCTGTCCACTGTTCTGAAAGGCCTATATGGGTTAAAGGAAGCTAGTGAAGGAAGGAGAGGGGATTTGGGGTTGTGGAATATGCCCATGTTCTCTTTTGGCTCTGATCAGCTGTTCCAGGCCAAACTGAGAACAACTCTACCATTAGTGTGTTTTTATAGCATCCTGTAGTAGTTCTCTTCCATTTATACGTCCTCCTTTCCTCCCTCCATCTTTCCTATGTCAGGTGTATGAGGATGACTGGGTACTGACTCAAGCCTCTGACTCCGGCTGTCCGTCTGAGGTCCTGTTGGAGCAGGATGGTGTTTTTGAGAAGAGCAGCGCCCCAGACCTGCAGAACCCCCCCAACCTAGACCACATGGTGCTAGAGTGGGACCCCTCCGTCGACATCGGGGGCCCCGTCTCCCAATCAGACGCCGACTTGTCATATTTCAGCGCCAACACAGGTAGGCGATTTTAAATAATTGACTATGGATTAAAATAAAAGTTAATGACGCCGATGGAATAATCCACTTGTTCTATCCTCATCCATTGGGATGCCATGAGAACATTTTTAAATGATTAACGCTGTCATTGTTTGCTTGGCACCAGATTTGAGGTGTGCTTGTTTCATTCAAACAGATCGAGAAAAGCCACTGGCCAGAGATGGTGTAAAGAGGCGGAGTTACCTCGGCTCCATAGGCTCTCAGTCTGATATAAATTACAGAGCAGCAGAGGAAATGGTGAGTAGACCGAGCTCCTCCTACTGATCTTTATTCTGGCTCTTCGCTCGACCGCTGTTCCCTTAGGCTCAGAGGCACACGCAGGTCAACATGTTTCTGCAATATTATCAGGAATGTAAACTTGTGTTCAACCGGCAAAGGAATTTGAATAATGCATTGGACAGTTTATACTGAAGTATGTGTGAAACGCATGATCCATTGAAATGACACACAATGTTGTTCTTCACTTCGATTAACAAGGAGTTATTGTGTGTGTGTGTGTGTGTGAGGAAAAAGCTATCTTAGCTCTTTTTTTATTTTATTTTTTAAGATAAGCCTAAAGCCAATACTTCCATTATCATCGGTGTCAGTACAGAGAAGTTTTGTTTTGCTGGTGCGACTAATAATACTGATTGTGTTGAACACCAAACCCATTGGATTTAATAGTGGAAGATGCAGAAATGTAGGACTGATTTTAGCATCTGATTTAAGCCAGAAATATAAAGACTTCAAAGACTCCTCCAGGGTTTTTGCATATTAAAACCAAAACTCTCAATGAAATGTGTTAGTTCATTCCAGGTAAAATGTACACAATCTATCCTCAATTGTGGCTGGTGTTTCCAGAGGCCGGAGAGGAGGTTTGAGTATGCAGGCCCAGTGGTGTTCTCACCTCCCACGATCCAGAGTGTCAGAGATGGCAAACATCTACTCTCTGGCCACTGGACGACCTCCATGCCCGACGGACCCTCCCAGGAGCCTGTGAACTTTGACCCTGATCGCATCAGCGCCTGGCTGGGACAGACGCACGGACACACCGTCCCCTCTATAGCCCCCTCGGTCCAACCGCACAGAGCCTGCTCCAAGGCTGTCCAGACCAACAGTACTTGGAAGGTACACCTTAAACCCAGTAAAACTCCTCTGCCTTTTAACAGACTGGTCCAGTGTCCCCTCTGAACCATAATATCTCCTCCAAATTAGAATGAATCATAGTCTCAGTTAATTGGTGACAACACTGTCTTAGACAGAAACCCTCTGATCCTTTGAGGACATTCAACATGGCCCACACCCAAAAAAGAACAGCCGGCGCAGTCTGAAACGGGTAAAGTTGGAGGAATGAGATGCTAGCAACAGTACCTTTCATTAAGCAGCATACTGCATCACATGAGCATCCTCTAGCTTTCTGGAATGGCTGAGAAATGTGCCCTGGAGCCTCCATAAGACTCCTGACCTTCCACACTGATTAGGTTCTACTTGTGGTCCAGAGAGGAGCGTGTACTGTACAGTGAGACATGCACACGAAGGTGTTTGGTTATATGCAGACCTGTTTGTTGGAAAAGGCTCACTTTTACTGCGAGAAGAGTCGACTTTAGGAATCGACTTTCCCATGCATTATTTGCAAAAATGCATGGAGAATTTAACGCAGGCGACACCACGAAAAAGTAAATATTCATAGAATCATGTCAATCGACAATTCAGTGTTTTTGTGTTATTGCATGCAGCTTTAAATGCATTGCCCCCTATTTTGGGTGTGTCACATCGTCTACAAAGTGTCTATTTTATACCTCGTCCTGCTCGTAAACAAATCAATAAGATGGTGATTTAGAAATGCATCGGTGTAGCAGAGGCTACGTTTTTAAGTGTCACAGAAACAGCCCAGGAATATTCCCCCCTTCTGTTTTTTGGGAGAGGGACCTTTTTTCTTTCTAATTAAGCTGTCTGAAGCCCAGCCTGATTAAAGCATTCTGTTTGTCAGAGGGGGGGGACGCGTCCGTAAGGAAGTGAATTGCTGTGCTGATGGAAAGCCTGATTTCACTGCAAAGCCTCAAACCTTGCGGAGGAACCATTTCCATTTCAAAGGGGCTCCTTTAATGTCTCTGCGCTCGAGGCTTAATTGGCTGCTTTACAGGGACGGCGGAGAGCTCTGGCGTTAACTGGCTTTTTAATGTCTGTCGTAATTGCAGGCGAGAACATAAAGACCAGACACACCATAGGCCACGAGCGTTAGTCAAAACCCAGTGAGAGGATAGAAGAAGAGCGGCGGACAAGGGGCTGATGGGTTGGTCCCATGAGAGAGGGGGGGGGGGGTGTGTGGCAACCTCATTGGACCGCATCTATAAGTTTCTTTTGATTTACAATTGGCCTTTGTTGCATAGAAACACTGTCATGTAGAATGAGTCTAGCCTGTGCCGTAACCCAAACTGCTTTGTTTATGTGTGACAGTGTGCTGGTTGCTCTGAGGGAAGCCACAGTCTCAGGTACATTCCTGTTCAGACACACCCCCAGGAGCTGTGTTTGACCCCCTACACCTTACAGTCATGTGACCTCCAGCTCAAGTCTGATAGGATGGCTTGTAGACTTCAGTTAAACCCACAGGTAACAGTATCACATCACATTGCATTGCTTGCTGTTTTGGGTTTTAGGCTGGGTTTCTGTACAGCACTTTGAGATATCAGCTGATGTATGAAGGGCTATATAAATAAATTTGATTTATTATTGCTGTAACTGTTAATGGCAGCTTGTAAGATCAAGTTAATTCATCTGTCTTCAAAATGTACAGCAATGTACTGAAGATGACAGGTTGTATGCAGATCACACTAGAAGTCAAAAAAAATATTATAATAATATCTTTGCCAGCTGCCTTGTAAAAAGTTGTGTAACCAAGCCTACAGTGCGGAGGCCAAAATTAATGCATCCCCTGTCGGGTTAAGTGTGTGTGTGTACACAATCCTTCTCTCTGTTGATTCCTCTTTCTCTGCCAGTCTCCAGAGGAAGAGCCGCACTGCAATGCCTCATGGGAGGTGGTCCATAGTGAGCAACGGTGAGTAAAGTCTTATTCACGTGGAAACTATGGCTGCCTTTAAACAGGCAGACCAATTCTGATCTTTTGCCCAATTTATTTATATTTTGCCCAATCAGAACTTTTGCCAATAATTGGGCGAAAGATCAGAATTAGTCTGCCTGCGTAAATGCAGCCTATATGTTTTAATATTCAATGCTTTGGTTCAATGTATATTACTGTACTTACTGTACTATCATATTTTTTTACTTATAAGCGTATTTGAGTGTATCTATATAATAACTTACATAACGACAACACTGCAAATACCTGTTGTGACATTTGATATTCCAATCAATACCAATTAGACAGTGATAGCAAATCTCACTCCTCCATGTGATTTATTGAAATTAAAAACGGCACACACTCCCAGTCCCCAAGGTCAATAACAACTCCTGGCTTAAACGATGCTGCGACTTAGAATTACAATCACGCTCCTTCTATCCACGCTCCTCCTGTAGGCCAGATGAGTGCCCTAACAGACAAACCAAGTTCCGCTTGTGGCCCCTGGGGGCCGTGTGGGTACTAAAGACTCTAAGGAGCCCAGTGTTCCTGGTCGTCCTGCTGGCTGTGTTCCTAGCCCTGCTGGTCTGGCCCACAACACTCCTCATGGACCCAGAGTGCCACCGCTCCAACTCCCTGGCCCGCTCCTTCCAACTGGCCCTGAGCTATGTCAATGGGCCCCCGCCAACCTGAGGGACAAAAGTGTCACAGAGGGGGCACAACACACCCCTGGTGAGCCTGGAACACACCTGATTCAGGGGTCGGACAGTCCCAGAATGCCTTTGCATTTCAGAGCCTTCCGTAATGCATTAACAAGGAGGCTGTATGAGAAAAGCGAGAAATTAAGAACTGTTGGGCCCAATCAAAAGGTTTGCTTGGTATTTATCTGAATCCCTCCACCAACCTGCTGGCAGAAGTGGCCCATGACTTAATGGGCCTGATTTGTAACGCTCTCTAATGGCATTCATAATGTGTCTTACTATGCCAGGGTAGCACTTTTGTTGATTGGTCTGTCATGATGGTTTTGTAACTTCTTTATGTGGGTGATTTATAATCTATATGGAAGACTTAACGGCAAATGCTTTGAGCATTTCTCTTTGGGCATTTGATGAGACAAAGTACACATTTATCTGCATTTCAATATTTATTATGTCAAACCTAAAGAGAGCTTTTGATTTATCCGGTTCTATCTGCATTTATGTCAAAATTGAGTTATTGACATAACCTTGTTCTGTTCAATGTTCTCTACCTATTTAGTACTTTAAATACCCCAATTTATGTTAAGTTCGAAAGAGTGCAAGATAACATTGCTGACGCCATTCAAACCAATGCAGGTTGAGGAACTTTTTAAAGCCAATTATCTCAGAATTATATTTTTGCAAATAGATCATTTTAGTCCCAAGCTCTCAATTTCTCATGGGATTTCTGCAAATGAATGATACTGAATGCCTGAGTTCGGATTTACTAGGGAGACGTGCGGAAATGCCCCATGTGTAAGTAATTTGTAGGTCAATGGGATAGGTGACCTGGCTAATGCACTTACAGTAGGATAAATTAGCAGTCATTTTGTACTGCTGCATGTGTGCGATCTTGTTTTGCATGTGTGAGGGTTGTTAGTTAGTATATACTCAATAAATGTATTTTACATATGCTGCGATGCCAAAGGGGTACAGCTGGAAACCAATCAGCCAAAAGCCAATGCATCTGAGGCCAGTGAAGACGGTGTAAGCCTCTAAACATAATGTATGTGTTATGTAATGGTTTATGGTCAGTGCTTCTATTTTTGACACAGTGGATGCAATCCTGGGTCTCATCTATACAATGTCAAAGTCTGATGTAAATAAAAAATGTAAAATGCATTTTTACTCCATAATATTATGAGGTACATGCACCTCATCTGGAAATGTTGAAATATGTCTGCCTTGTGCTTGTGTTTGTGGGGGAGTGATTGCACAGAGTTTTGATTCTTGTCCGTCCAGTGTGTATCAGCGTGGAAATGTTGCGAAATGTAACAAGTCAGATGCCTCCGCTTCTTGCATTAATGGAGGATTTTTAATCTTCCGCTTTATACAGTAGAGAGGATGTCTTTTTTTTTATGTGGAGTTCCAGATCTGTACATGCATCATGAAATAAAAGAACAGTGTGAGAACAGAGGGGTATAGATCTTTTTCTTCTCTGGAATGTGTGTGGAATGGTATGTCGTGTGATTCTGATTTCGCGATGGCTTGCAAGTATCTGGGCTAGTGGGTTAACTGAAAGGGGGTTTTGTACTGGCGCATGCAAAAAAAAAAAAAAATGCACCCAAGAATGTTTTAAATTCAATTAGTTCGCAAATAAGTTAATTTTGAAAGAATTTGCAGATGGCCTTTCAACACCATGGCTTGCCAGTGGAAATGGATTCTAACAGGGTCACTCAGTTCACCCATGCTAATAAGGCACATTGCAGTGTATTCAATCTGTTGTTTGTCCTGTTTTCCCAATGACTTGCGGAGAGGGAGTCGATTTATTGAGAGCGAATTGCCTGTTTGTGTGTGTTTGGCACAACTGTTAACAATACATTTTAGGATCTGCGTAGAGACTGAGGGGCATGGCGCACTAGATTGGACTCTGGACAGTGATATACTGCCGGGTATCTGGTGCCACCAGCCAAATGACTGTTTAAAAAAAACAACAACAGAACAACAGAACAAATAAATGCTGCCCTTTTCCCTTGAAGGACAAGCATTGCGGGCCCAGGGGAGAAACGGGTGTCTGCTCAGGCGGCTGAGTAAATGAGACTTATCCCCCGAGACATTCTGAGTAAACAGACCTTTCCAGCTGAGGCACTGACACGCTGATGTACCTCTTGCACAGCAAGTGTGCGTACTGTAAGAACCAGTGTGAAGAATGTCTGCTCTATTCCCCTGTATTCTGAATTCTCTAACTGTACAGTACTGGCCAATGTTTTTAGACCAATCTAGTCAAACCTGAGATGAAAGGGACTGTTTTTGTGTTTCGGTGTGGATCTGTTTCTCTGCAGCAAAGTGATTTGTTTTGCTATGTTCCTGCTAAAGCACCCGTAGTTAATTTCACAGGCTTGGAACCAAAAAAAATTATAAAACTATCCTGACTCACATTAGTTACCATCGCTAACTGAGCTCAGGCTGTCTATCGAGGTTTGGACTCCAGAAGGAGCCACCGACTTTGCAGAAGGAGCGAGTGCATTGATACCGACAGTACCACATCTCAGCGCTCAATAGGGGCCTTGCCTGAAGTTTTCCCACTACAAATCACACACCGCATCACCAAATACTTTGAGATTGTTTTTATCAGAAGTTAAAACCTTCCTCAACTTAAGAGAAGCAAAAAAAATGATAAGTTATTGTGAAGCTGATCTCTTACTGCCCTCTTGAACTAGGTAGCCAACAAAGCTCTAACAAGGAGGCCTTGTTAGCACTGTAAATAAAAACAAGTTCATTGAATTACAACACAAACCAAACCACAGAAGCCCTTGGGCTTTCTGATTGTAATCCTTTACTTTACTGCATCCTTTGCCTTGAATTTTATGGTTGAATTATCAGCAATAAAAGTAGCATATTAACTTTCATATTTAATATTTGTGTAGCCATATAAAATAATTATACATCTACATTTTTTTTATAGTATGAATCCAGAAAATCTACCTATATATCAGGACTGTGACCTGATATGGAGGGTAGTGAGCAAGTGTTGCTGGCTCACTTGGTTAGTCGTTATGATACTTAGTGAGAGTAACTCCTTAAGCCTGCTTTCTGTACTACACCAAGTGGGTTACAGCTAAGCTAATGAAAATGCCCAGCGTTGGAGGAATATGCACTTGTTTACCTCGTGAGATTTAGAGCACAGGGTTTACAGTTTCCCCATCTGTGGAAAGAGGTGTTTCACATCCACTAGGGTTGGCAGAGGGACTGACAAACAAAATGGTGTGTTTCACATTTGTGTAGCTCTGGCGTTCCCTAGATATTCTGTGACAGGTCCCCTCCCCTGTGTTACAATGGAGAAACCCATGGCCGGACCCTATCCTATCTATGCCCTCTGCCTAGCACTGGTGGGGGGAGATGATAATGAGATAGCATACAGCTAATCGACAGAATGGATCACCATTGGCCCAGCGGGAGGCTGGCACAACAACAACCGTGATTGAGATTGACAGGTTGGGCACACATAACCAGATTATAGAGAAATCCCTGGGAAGGCATCCCTTCAGGACAGGAGTGTTTCAGTATTGGGTGGCTATGACAGCTGCAACTCATAGGTCTCCCATGCATGAGCAGAGGCGTTGGCGTCGACTCCGCCGTGAGCAACACATGAACTAATCAGCACATCTTGAAAGGTCAACGTGCTGTGCTGTGTGTGGAAGTATCTAAATGCATTGTGAACACAGATTTGGGGAAAGTGCCCATAAATCACCTACAGGTGGGGATGGATGGACATGTGAAGACACAGTCATGGCATCCATTTTGGGGCGGATGAACTTTGAGCTTGCAGTTGGTTTAGGTATGGGATGATAGTCTATGGTTTACCCAATCGTTGGTTTGTTTGGTTATAGGATGGTTGATTGGGATGGTCTGGCAAACCACCTCCCTCATTTGCATAGCTAACCAGAGGCGTGTTCCATATTTGCCTCAGCAGTGAATCACAGTACATCAGCGAGTCCATCAGAGTCGCCATTGTCAAACAGTCATGTACTCCATTGCTTCCTCCCTGCTCTCGATGAGCACTGAATTCAGATGATAAGAAAGAAAGTAGACAGGAGAAAATAATGCGTTCCACCTATTTTCCTCCAGGGCAGAAAGTGCAACAAAAAAAAGCATGGTACCCTAGCCAGTCACGATCTGCTTCGGAGGAGAGTGTGGCTCAAACCTAATTACACAGATTAATGTCCCGTGGAAAGTGACATTACCTAAATGGACCCAAAAAAAGAGAGTGAGACTGCGCACATCAAAACCCCAACATTTTCGGTCTAAATGCTAATGGATGTCTCAAATCAGCCAGACTAAAATACACCGATATATCTTTGCGGTGCCTTGCTCTCTCCTGAGTCAGATAAGATTTTCAAGCACTCTTTAATTCCAGTGCACAGGCTACCTCAGGTGACAATGACTGTAAGCCCAGATGACTTCCCCCTCCCTATAGCCTCCACTCTGTTTGAATTCGTATTGAGAAATATTTGGGGCTGGCTGAGGCATGCATCAAAGCACAAGCATTGAAAAGTACCCCCTCCTCCCCCTCTCCCCCACCTCTCTCTTTAACTCTGACTCCTCCTCCATGGTCTTCCTATTCTTCGTCATTGTTTCTGCAGTCCACATTGATTAAATGGAAGGCTTAATCCATCTGTAACCCCACACATTTATAGACAGTGGCGTCGGCCTGTTGTAAATCTATGTGCAGTAAATGAAGTGGCTGCAGATGCAATTCGATTGGTTGCCTGCGCCTGTGTTTACGGCTGCGTGTCAGAGCACGTGCTGGTCATCAGGCTGCAGAAACCGGCTTCTTAAAATAAGACCTTGTCGCCCTGGACAAGAAAGCGGGAACTGGAATTGACAGGTAGTGTTGTGAGCCAGACACGGCCTTCAGCTGAGCCTGCCAGAGCTGAGGCACCCAACACCCCCACACACACACACTTGCTTCCTGACGCGCACAGCAGGCGTGCACGCTCAAATACACACACGCACACGCTGTTGCCAGGCGTTAGGGAGGCAGAGACAAACACCTTGTGAGCACTGCCTATGCCATTCACAACGCACTCGCAGCTTCACTTAAATGTGTTGACACTGAAATCCCTCCACTGCTTGGGGTACATTCGATTTTATGTTTCAGTCCCTGTAGAGGGACTCTGCTGCCTGCTGGTTGTGGTATGTCTGGGTCTGAGAGCAGACAGACATCCAATGCAGAATGCCAAAAACTAAAGCCATTAATATGACACTGTTCAAAGCTCCCATCCCTTGTAGGTTGGCACTTAATTCACACTGTCTGTGATGGTGGCAGGTAGCCTAGCGGTTAATAGCGCCACCGCCACCGCTATTAACCGCTAGGCTACCTGCTACCATCACAGACGGTAACCGAAAAGGTCAATGGTTCGAATCCCTGAGCCGACTAGATGAAAAATCTGTCGATGTCGCTCTTGAGCAAGGCACTTAACCCTAATTGCTCCTGTAAGTCATTCTGGATAAGAGTGTCTGCTAAATGACTGAAATGTAATGATGTATCTGAATGGGTGTTATTTATGATCAAGCCCTTGAATGACAAATATATCATTACCCTACACACACTTCAACAGAGCCGGCGAGAGCCTCTCCAGGCACAGACAGCTTTCCCTCTGCCTGTCTGTGACATCCAAATGACATTGGGCTTCACTCAGATAGCAGGTGAAAATAATGTATACTCTGATTGGATCAGCCAGTGGTGGAGGGGAAGGAATGATGAAATATTTCGGGCACCTTGGCTCCAGCCTGGTCAGAGGCATGGCAAAGCCAACCATTCTAGCTGATGATTCCACACAAAAGACAAACACCCCACTCTGGGGTTAATTGGCCACCCCCAAAAGAACAGCTAACTTAGGGTTACTGGGGAGAGCCCACTGTGTTGTTGTTGTTGAGGAAGCATGGATGGTCTGGGTAGACTAGAGTGTAGAAACTCCACTTAGTGTAACAGAGAGCCATCCATCCACCCTCCCAAGCTCAGCCCGCCAAATGATTTATTGAGCAGAACTTTGGTGACATTCTGAATTCCCGCTTCAGTTAATGTATGCACCTTTCTTAAACCCCTTGATGCACATGGAGCCATGCATGACACAGCTGCACTGTGGCCTCCTGTGCCCTTAACCATAAAACCGATGCCTAGCTGACTCAAAGCCAGCAGTGTAGCCTAACCTGCTCAGACAGACACGCTGGCATCCTCCACAAGGAAATTAAGGCTCAGGGAGCGAAAGAGACCAAGTCCTTGCAGATGCACTGTCTTATGAAATATTAATCACGCAGCAATGCTTTTCCAGTGCAGCACACAATTTACTCTATCAAGGGGACACATTTAGTCCAATATTAAAACTGAGAGGCACAGACAAATATGATGTTGGCATCCATATGTTGATGATGTAAAGAATATTTGCTGGTCTGTGGTGCAATGAGGAGCAACCAGACACTGCACTTGACACATTTATGAAATAGGTTATTCCAGTTACAAATAAGCACACACCCATTAAGAAAATGACTGTAAAAACAGTTAAATCCCCTTGGATTGATGAGGAATTTAAAAATGTTATGGTTGAGAGGGATGAGGTAAAAGGTATGGCAAATAAATCTGGCAGCCCAACTGATTGGCAAACGTACTGCAAATTAATAAATAATGTGACTAAGCTAAATAAAAATGTACTATACTATGAAACAAAGATAAATGATATAAAGAATGATAGTAAAAAGCTTTGGAGCACCTTAAATGAAATTTTGGGGAAAAAAGCCAACTCGGCTCCATCATTCATTGAATCAGATGGCTCAGTCATCACAAAACCCACTGATATTGCCAACTACTTTAATGACTTTTTCATTGGCAAGATAACATGCCAGCAACAAACGCTGACACTACACATCCAAGTACACTGCTCAAAAAAATAAAGGGAACACTTAAACAACACAATGTAACTCCAAGTCAATCACACTTCTGTGAAATCAAACTGTCCACTTAGGACGCAACACTGATTGACAATAAATTTCACATGCTGTTGTGCAAATGGAATAGACAACAGGTGGAAATTATAGGCAATTAGCAAGACACCCCCAATAAAGGAGTGGTTCAGCAGGTGGGGACCACAGACCACTTCTCAGTTCCTATGCTTCCTGGCTGATGTTTTGGTCACTTTTGAATGCTGGCGGTGCTTTCACTCTAGTGGTAGCATGAGACGGAGTCTACAACCCACACAAGTGGCTCAGGTGGTGCAGCTCATCCAGGATGGCACATCAATGCGTGCTGTGGCAAGAAAGTTTGCTGTGTCTGTCAGCGTAGTGTCCAGAGCATGGAGGCGCTACCAGGAGACAGGCCAGTACATCAGGAGACGTGGAGGAGGCCGTAGGAGGGCAACAACCCAGCAGCAGGACCGCTACCTCCGCCTTTGTGCAAGGAGGAGCAGGAGAAGCACTGCCAGAGCCCTGCAAAATGACCTCCAACAGGCCACAAATGTGCATGTGTCTGCTCAAACGGTCAGAAACAGACTCCATGAGGGTGGTATAAGGGCCCGATGTCCACAGGTGGGGGTTGTGCTTACAGCCCAACACCGTGCAGGACGTTTGGCATTTGCCAGAGAACACCAAGATTGGCAAATTCGCCACTGGCGCCCTGTGCTCTTCACAGAAGAAAGCAGGTTCACACTGAGCACATGTGACAGACGTGACAGAGTCTGGAGACGCCGTGGAGAACGTTCGGTGGGTCAGTCATGGTGTGGGGTGGCATTTCTTTGGGGGGCCGCACAGCCCTCCATGTGCTTGCCAGAGGTAGCCTGACTGCCATTAGGTACCGAGATGAGATCCTCAGACCCCTTGTGAGACCATATGCTGGTGCGTTTGGCCCTGGGTTCCTCCTAATGCAAGACAATGCTAGACCTCATGTGGCTGGAGTGTGTCAGCAGTTCCTGCAAGAGGAAGGCATTGATGCTATGGACTGGCCCGCCCGTTCCCCAGACCTGAATCCAATTGAGCACATCTGGGACATCATGTCTCGCTCCATCCACCAACGCCACGTTGTACCACAGACTGTCCAGGAGTTGGCGGATGCTTTAGTCCAGGCTGGGAGGAGATCCCTCAGGAGACCATCCACCACCTCATCAGGAGCATGCCCAGGCATTGTAGGGAGGTCATACAGGCACGTGGAGGCCACACACTCTACTGAGCCTCATTTTGACTTGTTTTAAGGACATTACATCAAAGTTGGATCAGCCTGTAGTGTGGTTTTCCACTTTAATTTTGAGTGTGACTCCAAATCCAGACCTCCATGGGTTGATAAATTGTATTTCCATTGATTATTTTTGTGTGATTTTGTTGTCAGCACATTCAACTATGTAAAGAAAAAAGTATTTAATAAGATTATTTCTTTCATTCAGATCTAGGATGTGTTGTTTAAGTGTTCCCTTTATTTTTTTGAGCAGTGTATATCTGACCAAATTATAAAAGACAAGAATTGTACTTTTGAATTCCGTGAAGTCAGTGTGGAAGAGGTGAAAAAATTATTGTTGTCTATCAACAATGACAAGCCACCAGGGTCTGCCAATCTGGATGGAAAATTACTGAGCATAATAGTGGACGATATTGCCACTCCTATTTGCCACATCTTCAATTTAAGCCTACTAGAAAGTGTGTTACCTCAGGCCTGGAGGGAAGTCATTCCGCTACCCAAGAATAGTAAAGCCCCCTTTACTGGCTCAAATAGCCGACCAATCAGCCTGTTACTAACCCTTAGTAAAGAAAAAATGGTGTTTGACCAGATGCTATTTCACAGTAAACAAATTGACAACAGACTTTCAGCACGCATGTAGGGAAGGATACTCAACAAGCATGGCACTTACACAAACGACTGAGGATTGGCTAAGAGAAATTGATGATATGATTGTGGGGCCTGTTTTGTTAGAATTCAGAGCAGCTTTTGACATTATCGATCATAGTCTGCAGCTGGAAAAAATGTATGTGTTATAGCAGGGGGTGCTTTACACCCCCTGCTATAACGTGGATAAAGAGTTACTTGTCTAACAGAACACAGAGGGTGGTCTTTAATGGAAGCCTCTCAAACATAATCCAGATAGAAGCAGGAATTCCCCAGAGTAGCTGTTTAGGCCCCTTGCTTTTAAAAATCTTTACGAACGACATGCCACTGGCTTTGAGTGAGGCCAGTGTGTCTATGTATGCGGATGACTCAACACTATACATGTCAGCTACTACAGCGGCTGAAAAGACTGCAACACTTAACAAAGAGCTGCGGTTAGTTTTGGAATGGGTAGCAAGGAATAAGTTAGTCCTAAATATTTCCAAAATGAAAAGCATTGTATTTGGGACAAATCATTCACTAAACCCTAAACCTCAACTACATCTCGTAATGTGTAAATTGAGCAAGTTGAGGTGACTAAACTGCTTGGAGTAATCCTGGATTGTAAACTGTCATGGTCAAAACATATTGATACAACAGTAGCTAAGATGGGGAGAAGTCTGTCCATAATAAAGCGTTGCTCTGCCTTCTTAACAACACTATCAACAAGGCAGGTCCTACAGGCCCTGGTTTTGTCGCACCTGGTCCACTGTTCAGTCGTGTGGTCAGGTGCCACAAAGAGGGACTTGGGAAAATTGCAGTTGGCTCAGAACAGGGCAGCACAGCTGGCCCTTAAAAGTACATGGAGAGCTAACATTAATGACATGCATGTCAATCTCTCCTGGATCAAAGTGGAGGAGAGACTGACTTCCTCATTACTTGTTTTTGTAAGAGGTGTTGATAAGCTGAAAGGTCTGTTTAAAATACTAGCACACAGCTCGGACACCCATGCATATCCAACAAGACATGCCACCAGAGGTCTCTTCACTGTCCCCAAGTCCAGAACAGACTATGGGAGGCGCAAAGTACTACATAGAGCCATGACTACATGGGACTCTATTCCACATCAGGTAACTGATGCAAGCAGTAGAATCAGATTCAAAAATAAGGTAAAAATACACCTTATGGAACAGTGGGGACTGTGAAGTAACAAAAACATAGGCACAGACACATGCATACACACACATGATAACATACGCACTATACACACACGTACATATCGATTTTGCATTGTAGATATGTCGTAGTGGAGTATGGGCCTGAGGGCACACACTTAGTGTGTTGTGAATTCTGTAATGAATGTATTGTAATGTTGTTTTTTTTAATTGTAGGACTGCCTTAATTTTGCCAGACCCCAGGAAGAGTAGCTGCTGCCTTGACAGC
This sequence comes from Salmo salar, assembly GCF_965601325.2. Lineage (NCBI taxonomy): Eukaryota > Metazoa > Chordata > Actinopteri > Salmoniformes > Salmonidae > Salmo > Salmo salar. The sequence continues at coordinate 123,522,851 of NC_138299.1, forward strand.
AGCTAATGGGGATCCATAATAAATACAAATACAGACTGCCTGAGCACACAGCATAATGTTCCGCTGCATCCTCCCTCTGCTCTGGCGCCCCAGGCCCACTGATGGAATATTTGTGATAGGCTATTTCTCTCCATACACCTTCATTTGTCTTCTGTTTTGCAGTCTCACTGTATGGCAAGCACACGGCCACTCGGCTCTCCAACATGGCTGACTCACTGAATAATGCTGCTTGGTGAGATGAAGGCTGTCACATAGTGTGGAATCAAGAGATGGTTTCCAGAAGAGAAAAAAGATGCTGTAATAAAAGGGATTTTCCTCTGTGTATTTCATTGGTGGCGGACACTGTGTTAGATTAAATACACTGACATTTCAATGGACAGTCAATTGGTGGGCAGTCCAGGTGTCAATTCTTCTTCATGTGCTTGAAAGGTCATTGTTGCCAAGTCACATGAGTTCAAGACAACGATTCAAAGCAACGGGCTTTAAATCGCACCGTTTTACACAAATCAAATGCAAGTGGCTCTGAGCTCTGACTGGGCAAATTACTGAGGGAAACAATTTCCGACCCGTACTCTAACCCTCTTAGTGGTGGGGGTGGGGTGATATCCATGGTTGCTAAGGGCAACGGGGTGAGATAGATGGTGTGCATTTGCGGAGCGCAGCTGCGCGTCTGTTAATACCCACGCGACCCTCACGTCCCCGCGCAATTCTCAACACTGGGTTGGCTGCTTCAAGGCATGAGGATGCGAGCGGGGATTTAGTTTCAGTGTCTTTTACCGTCTGGAGCTGTTTATTACCTTTCTCCCGCACACAGAAACGGATTTAGACACACGAAACAAGGTTTGTAGATATTATTCGTATTTTTTTTTTCCTGTAGCCTATTATAGTGTTTGTTAAATGCGATATTAAATGCATATAATGATTAACTTCTGTGATTTCCATTTACCTTTTAATTAACCTTTATAGTCATACAATATGGCTATTGTTGATGAAACTTGGATGGGGAGCTCATCTTGGGTTTTGTTGGAGGATCTCAACGTTAAGGGACTGTGAACAGGCTGTTGATACGTGCTCGCTCTACGCATATCAACTCTGGGTACATACGATAGCCTACATAAATTAAATGTTTGTCTTTTTCTGGCATTGCTTCGTTTCGATAACCATTTGTTTGGGAAGACAATTGTGCGCTCAAAAACAATGTAATTTGGTGCCATGAGTCCCTGAGGCTCCTCATTCAATCAACCTCCACGCCATTCGCTAGACTGCCCCCCCACACATAAGACAGACTGCCCCCTCACACATTATAATTAAACGCATTCAAGTGTGAATTTAAACCGGGCCAAGTAGGACCTCAATTCCAACATACAAATGAATCTCTCATGAGAAGGAAAAGCTGGCGCTTGGGATGGAGGTTTCGAGAATGTGTAGTCTAGTCTCAGCTTCACCACAACAGACAAGCGCTGCATTTGTTGGGAATTTGGCGCTTGAGTTGTTTTCCTCTGAGGATTTCATATTATATTAATCACGTCTGTATTGCTTCAAGAATTCTCTTAATGTAATATCGCCTCATTCATCGAGAAGATGACTATACATAATTTTTTCTCGACATTACTTTTGCGTATGATGATGCGTTTACGCGTTATAACGCGGCCCAGCTTTCTCAATAGGCAAGCCCATCTATTGTTCGGAATGCGTCTTGGCAGCAACTTGGAAACCATTTATGTTGTTGTGGTTTAATTAACAGGTTGAATTCCCTTACATAAGCTATATAGCTCAAACATTTCGAGAGGAAACTATCAGTAAAAACATTTCGATAGACTCTTATTTTAGGCTAGCCTACACAAAATGGGGGGGGGGGGGGAGATTTGTGAATCACGTTAGCAATGCAAATGAGCGTTTGAAAAGGACGGGCACCTGCTGTCTCGAGTATTTGCATTGGCTTTTTCACCAGTGGGTCGTGAACAACATTAGCGTGAGCAACAATAGTGGAATCGGTGGTTCGCCTTCAAAATAGAAGTCCCCCCATTGAAACCTATTCAAGTTCGACTACATATATAGATAGCCGTGGGAAGTAGACTTGGAAAGTCATCTCCCAAGTTAGTTTATTATGCGCAATACGAGCTAATATTTGTGTGAACTCTACATAATTGGGTTCTGTGGGTGTCACTGAGTAGGCTGATACCCCATTTCATGGGTACACAATCCATAGGGTAGGCTGTAGAGTGCATTATGAATATTCAATACGCATAATAGACTAGTTAAATAAGGGTTTAAAAAAAAATAGGAGGTGATTTTCCACGGTCAAAGTCCCACAATAAGAGCTAAGATGCTAATATGTATGTAAACTCTACAGAGTTATGTTCTGTGGGTGTCACTGAGTAGGCAGATACCCCGTTTCATGGGTGCACAATCCATAGGTTGTACAGTACAGTGTATATGGCGGTCGGTGCCATTTAAGATGAGGGTGGATGATTTTTTTGTAGCGTGGCCTTATTTATATTACAGCATATTGGATGACTGTCATTCATATTCCATTCACCCAGCTCAATGTAACATCAATAGGTTTAGCCTACTATACGATACTCAACTTTTCCCTGTACCCTACAACCTAGTCTATGAATGAAAGTTTACAATGTAGGTGCACAGCTGGTCTAGGGTGTAATCAATAGTCCAACAGTTACAAATTAGTTTCTATTGGACAAATTCAGATATGTTTATCCCAGTTTCCTTCCATTTGCTTCTGTTGAAGAAACGTTTTTTCAACAGAATCGGCAGAATAAATACACCCTTGATCACACGGAAACACAGATCACTTTCATAGAAGCGACGTCAAAACATCATGATTACTTTGCTCGCTGTATACGGTTCCTTCGGAAAGTATTCAGACCCCTTGACTTTTTCCACATTTTGTTACATTACAGACTTATTCTAAAATTGGTTAAATATACTTTTTATCTCAGCAATCTGCACACAATACCCCATAACGACAAAGCGAAAACAGGTTTTTAGATGTTTTAGAAAATGTATTAAAAATAAAAAACAGAAATACCTTATTTACATAAGTATTCAGACCCTTTGCTATGAGACTCGAAATTGAGCTCAGCTGCATCCTGTTTCTATTGATCATCCTTGAGATGTTTCTACAACTTCATTGGAGTCCACCTGTGATAAATTCAATTGATTGGACATAATTTGGAAAGGCACACACACCTGTCTATATAAAGTCCCACAGTTGACAGTGCATGTCAGAGCAAAAACCAAGGCATGAGGTCTAAGGGATTGTCCGTAGAGCTCCGAGACAGGATTGTGTCAAGACACAGATCTGGGGAAGGGTACCAAAAAATGTCTGCATCATTGAAGGTCCCCAAGAACACAGAGGCCTCCATCATTCTTAAATGGAAGAAGTTTGGAACTACCAAGACTCTTCCTGGAGCGGGCCGCCTGGCCAAACTGAGCAATCGGGGAAGAAGGGCCTTGGTCAGGGAGGTGACAAAGAACCCAATGGTCACTCAGACAGAGCTCTAGAGTTTCTCTGTGGAGATGGGAGAACCTTCCAGAAGGACAACCATCTCTGCAGCACTCCACCAATCAGGCCTTTATGGTAGAGTGACCAGACGGAAGCCACTCCTCAGTAAAAGGCTTATGACAGCCCACTTGGAGTTTGTCAAAAGGCACCTAAAGACTCTCAGACCATGAGAAACAAGATTCGATGCTCTGACGAAAGCGAGATGTAACTCTTTGGCATGAATGCAAAGCGTCACGTCTGGAGGAAACCAGGCACCATCCCTACAGTGAAGCATGGTGGTGGCAGCATCTTACTGTGGGGATGTTTTTGAGTGGCGGGGACTGGAAGACTAGTCAGGATCGAGTCAAAGATGAACAGAGCAAAGTACAGAGAGATCCTTGATGAAAACCTGCTCCAGAGCACTCAGGACTTCAGACTGGGGCGAAGGTTCACCTTCCAACAGGACAACAAACCTAAGCACATAGCCAAGACGTCGCAGGAGTGGCTTCGGGACAGGTCTTAATGACCTTGAGGGACCCGGACTTGAACCCGATCAAACATCTCTATAGAGACCTGAAAATAGATGTGCAGCAATGCTCCCCATCCAACCTGACAGAGCTTGAGAGGATCTGCAGAGAGGAATGGGAGAAACTCCCCAAATACAGGTCCCGTGTGGCTCAGTTGGTAGAGCATGGTGTTTGCAACGCCAGGGTTGTGGGTTCGATTCCCACGGGGGACCAGTACGGAGAAAAAATGTATGAAATGTATGCATTCACTACTGTAAGTCGCTCTGGATAAGAGCGTCTGCTAAATGACTAAAATGTAAAAAATGTACAGGTGTGCCAAGCTTGTAGCGTCATACCCAAGAAGCTGTAATCACTGCCAAAGGTGCTTCAACAAAGTACTGAGTAAAGGGTCTAAATACTTATGTAAATGTGATATTTCAGTTTTGTGTTTTTAATACATTTGCAAACATTTCTAAAAACCTGATTTTGCTTTGTCATTATGGGGTATTGTGTGTAGATTGATGAGGGGGAAAAGTGTTTTCATCAATTTTAGAATAAGGCTGTAATGTAACAAAATGTGGAAAAGGTCAAGGGGACTGAATACTTTCCCAATGCACTGTATATAATTCCTCCTCACCTTTCCTTCACTTGTAGACTTCAGTGCACAACACATCAGCTGTCTTTGACCAGGCGAAAAAACCTTTCCAAGCCAAACCTTCATATCATGACTGCTAACCGCTACACACAGTCTACATCGTTGTCACCATATTACCTAACATGTAGTCAACATAGCTACGAGAACTAACGTGTTTGTAAACCTGCTACAATCATGCAGTACAGTCATTAAGCAGTTTAGCAGTTTCACCGGTGGGCCCGGTGGCAATAAATAAATTAAACCAAAAGCTTACCTTGACTTGGAAGAGTTTCAGTGTTGGATAACCATGGCCAGCTAGCAAACATAGCATCCCTCTCTGTTTGAGCCAGGTTTTGAATAGGTTAAACTAGCTAGCTGTAATTACTAGCTAAGTGAAAGTTGAAAAAATACAACCAAATGTAGCTAGCTAGCTCTCGCTCTCTCTCTCACTGGCTTCTCCTTAATTTTGGAATCAATTAATTTGTTCAAAACTATTAAATTATTGTCTTTCTCTCCAATTGAGTCAACTACTCACCACCTTGTATACACTGCAGTGCTAGCTAGCTGTAGCTTATGCTTGCAATACTAGATTCATTCTCTGATCCTTTGATTGGGTGGACAACATGTCAGTTCATGCTGCAAGAGCTCTGATAGGTTGGAGGACGTCCTCCGGAACTTGTCATAATTACTGTGTAAGTCTATGGAAGGGGGTGAGAACAGTCAGCCTCCTAGGTTTTGTATTGTAGTCAATGTACCCAGAGGAGGACAGAAGCTGTCCTCCGGCTACACAATGGCACTACCCTACAGAGTGCTGCTTTTCTACTGAAGAACTTCATTGTAAAATTGTGTTTTAATCAACTATTTGGTCACGTGAATATATGTAGTATAGTTTTATCTAAAAATCCTAACTTTTTTCACTATTTTTATTTTTATGAAATTTACTGAGGATGGTCCTCCCCTTCCTCCACTGAAGTAGCAGTGGTGGGAAAAGTACTCAGTTGTCAAACTTGAGTAAAATTCCTTATATTAAGGAAACCATTCGGCACAAATGTTTTATTTATTATCGGACAGACAAGGGCTTACTCCAACACCCAGACATAATTTACAATCACAGTATTTGTATTTAGTGAGTCCGCCAGATCGGAGGCAATATGGATGACAACACGTAAAATAGTAAAGTAAAGTATAAATACCCCCAAAATTACTTAAGTAGTAGTTCAAATATGTTTTTTCTTACATACTTTACACCACTGTTATAAGTAGGCTATGCAGTGCAATTTCAATATATGTATATATTTTTTTTGGGGGGGGGGGCTGCAAATTAATAATTGCATTTTTGTTTACTTTATATAACAACATTCCTAATAATAAAAACATTATCTAGTCCAACTGTAGAATCATTCCACATTTCTTTATCCGTTTGCTTCATTTTCAATGGGGGACTTTTATTTTGAATGGGAACCGCCGATGCCACTATTGTTGCTCACGTTAATGTTGTTCACGACACACTGGTGGCACCCCCAACCCCCTTCCTCATTAGAATGATCTTCTCTTTCGGCAGCGCATGATTGGAGCTCACAGCAAAACTCAATCGCAGGGGCTTCTAAACCCCCTCGGGCTCACTGCTGGTTTAACGTAACAAAGGGGGAAGAGTGCTCAGATGAAAACGGGACAAAAAGGCTAAAGCGCGCGATTGTCCTTGTGGCAGGACATGTAAGCGTGGTCTCCACACCCTCCACAGACGCTCGTTCCTTTTCACGCAGTAGTATCCTAACTCGGAAATCCGATTAAAATGTGTTATTGGCATCGTGCTCCTCTCAAAATACAAAACAATTGTATTACAATGTATGTTACTATACTCATTTTACGTCACATGCATCCACAGGGTCCTTTTGATGAATCGAATATTCCAAAGTATGTGACTAGCTTACATCAGAAGGTGCCCCTCTGGTGTTTTAGAGACTAAATAGATTCGTTCAAATTCTCAGCTGGGTGATTTAGAGAAATCTGTACTAATCTATAAAAATAGTATAACCATGGATGACATAGCTATGTTACAAAATAACCCACTGCCGACTGGAAAACAAGGTCAGCACTCCACAGCACATGATGGGAGATAAAGGGGTTGTCTCTGGTTGAAAGGGGGGAGGGGGGGGGACTCAAGTCTATAGAAAATCATTGCCAGAGAAAATAGGGCATTTGCTACTTTCTGTTTTGCCTATAACCTTTATTGATGTTACGATGCAATTATAAAAAAATTCCCTGATAAACATTATCAAGGTGGCTTTTTATGTCTATAAATGTTAAAATTAGCTATGCCTTGTGTAGATTTTCGTAAAATAAAATACAAGATTTCCAAGCTTTTTCTTTGTCATTGTCCTTTATGGAGATTTGCTTTAGATGTTCTATTTTTCACTCGCCTCTGCTGTCATTGCACGTTATTGTTCAACCTTACTAGGATGTCAGCTTGTTTTTCCTGGATACTAAAGCCCAGACAAATCTCTTCAAATGGTGCTGAATTGTAAACAAAACCACAGATCCTATTTTCTAAACAGCAATGCTCTCTAGCATCTAGGTGACAGGAGTCAGACCCTTGTGGCAACATGAGATTATCTGGAGCACGTTATGCCATGTGTTTATTTCCCTACGACTGCTCTGGGCCATACATGTCACTTCCTCATTCTTCAAAATGGCCATCACCTCTCACATAGCATTTGACACGTTACATTATGTTGGTCTGTGCTTGGATGCATTGGCTTTAAAACCCTTTGAGCAGGCCTTTGCTGTTGTAGAGATGCACTGTGTATTCCATCAGCTCTGTCTGGAGTATCCAAGACTAAGTAATGGACTGTCTGTGTTGTTGATTTATACATTTAATCCCTTCTCATTTAATTTCCACCAGGTTCGTGGCCATCATTCTCACTACTGAATATGATGCAGAGGCCCTCCTCTCCAAAGGGAAGTTGGATGGGAATACTGCCATACGTTTCAGCTCGTGATCAATGAACTCAGTCCATTCAATCACAAAAGGAACTAACCTGAACTACTGAAGCAAAAGAGGGGATATAACGACACAGACATCTTTTTGAGGATATGGCGGCGACAGATGCATGTTCAGCGCCTGTACAGGAAGATGGCACCACCACCACCGAGACTAAAACAGAGGTGGAGCCCACAAACTCAGAGATTGTCACAGAGGCTGTCACGGAGGCTGTCACGGAGGATGTCACGTCTCCACCCGAAGAGGCACATCCTGCATCAGAGACCAAACAGAGCACAGAGCAGCCGGCCGATGGCAAAGCTAAACAGGCCTCTGAGAATATTTTCTCTTCCTTCCTGAATAAGAGTGGGCTGGGAAAAGTCATGGGAGGGAAGAAGAAGAAGGAGCAGAGCGCAGAGGCTGTGGAGGCTAATGGAGAGGGCAACACAGAGCAGAAAAAGGCCTCTGACCAAGCAGATGAGCCGGCAGCCAATGGCACAGAGGCAGTGGCTGAGGACCAGGCCATTGAGAAAGCTCCAGAGAACCAGGTGAAGGTCCGATCCAAATCCTTGGACAGGTTAGAGGACCCTGAGGCCCTCAATGCCACAGTGGACCAACTGGAAGATGCCCCGGCAGCAGAAGGGTCAGAGAAGCCAGCGACCAAACACATTAAACGCTGGCATTCCTTTAAGAAGCTTATGGCCCAGAAGAGTCACAAGAAGAGCACAGAAGAGTCTAAGGAGGCTGAAGGTAGCGAGGGTGCATCTGGGGGCACTCCTGGCGACACAAGTACACTGGACTCCAAGGCTTCAGAATCCAGTGGCCAGAAACGGTGGAAACTGAAAAGGTCATGGACATTCCAGGGGCTGAAAAGAGACCCGTCAGTCGTAGGCATCAGCAAAGCCGCTACGGGTGAGAAGGCGGAAGGTGAGGAAAATGCCACAGAGAACGATGAAGCGGCTGCGCCTGAAACAGACGAAGCCAAGGCGCAGGTAGACGGCAAAACACAGGAGAAGACAAACACAGACGGAGAGGAGGAAAAGGGAGCCACCGCCGCCCCACACAAATCAATGAACCAACACGCAGATGAGATCTGGACCTCCTTCAAGAAACGTGTGATCCCCAAGTCCAAGCGGTCAGCAGACATGGTGGCTGCCAGCGGGGGGGAGGAAGGTGCTGCCGCATCTGAACCGGCCGAGCAGACGGAAGAGGCAGGCAAAGAGCAGGCCAAGTCGGCCAAGGCCAAGCGAACACACTTTAACCGTGCCGTTTCGCTGAAAAACTTCATCATGCGAAAGGGGAAGAGCACCAGCGTGGACCAGGGAGACGGAGCTCCGAAGGAGGGTAAGGAGGTGGCAGATGGGGAGGCGAAGGACACAGAGGACGCGGCTGCCCCAGCTGGCACGTCTGACAGTCAGCAGGCGGCAGACGGGGAGGCGAAAGACACAGAGGACGCGGCTGCCCCAGCTGGCACGTCTGATAGTCAGCAGGGAGAAGCTGACGCTGCCCAGGGCGAGAGCAACGACAAAGGAGAGGCTCAGGTGGCCAATGAGCACACAGTCGCCGACGGAGAGGCAAAGGAGCCCGCAACGAGCACACCGTCTGGTCCTGAGCCAGAGAAGGCCAACTCAGCTGAGCCCGCAGCACCGGCAGAGCCTGCGGCAGAAGTGAAAACCAACGGTGAGAATGGTTGCTCGAACGGCACGCCCGAAGAAGACGCCATACACAATCATGAAACGACCCTAAAAAAGGACGGACCAACAGACGAGGCCAAACAAGAAAACACCAACTCGTCGATGGACACCAAGATCCTAAACCTCGGCACAGGAAATGCAGTAGCCCAAAGCGGTGAGTTTGCAGCAGAAATAGACTGTGGTGATGATCTCCAGCAAAATGGAGCTAACATGATGACAGAGGGCAAATTAGAACTAGGGACTAGCTTTGAGTTAGAGGCCGGGGGGGAGGGACCTTCTCAAAATGGAGGGTCCCATTCTGAGTCAGGGGAGACCAACGCTGAGCCACATGACCAAGAGGAAGCGCGGAAGAGGATGCTCTATGAAGCTGCTGCATCCATCATACAGACAGTTATGTCAGCGGCCACTGAACAGTTAGAAAATGAGAAGAACTTCCTGGACAATGGTCTAACGTGTTCTCATTCTGCCAATAATGGGAATTACCCCAGATTTCGTCATTGAGCTTTTACTCATTGAGCAGGTTTCCCCCCAGTTATGGTGCTGGGTGAAGCTTTAAGTGGAAGCGTAGTGTAGATATGTGATACTGAAATCTATTCACCTACTTTGATGCAACACGCTGAAATCCCTTTAAGAACACTCAATTTTGCAGTAGGTAACATGAAGCATGTAAATAGTCAGCAAAAGAACCACTGAACTTAAGGATTACTCATAGGTATCCATGTCACCGCACACAATAGAAAGGTCACTGTGTATAACAGGGCCTCTTCAATATTCTAGGGAAAGTGGGTCAACTGACATCAATAATGTTTTGTCAATCAAAGGATTAGAAGTATAGTAAAAAAATAAAAGTGTCACTTGGGCTGTCTAGGAACAAGATGAAGCACCTTTCTCCCTGAGGTACCAGTTTATCGATGAAAGTAGTTTTTACCTCACATGTTTGATTCACAGTCTTCAGTCAGGGACCATGTCTACAATATTGTTATTTACCCTATGGAGTAAGTAGAATATGCTGTGAATCTGTGTCCAATAGTCTTGAGTAATACTAACACTTAAAACCTAAGATTATCTGTCAGCACCTTGTCTGCTACTAATTAAACGTTTTCTTTGAATGTTATGATTTAAATATATATTTTAATATATTCAATCTTTTCTGTTATCATTCACCAGAAAAAAAGGCGGGAAACGTGTGACGACACACAAAGAGGATTAGATCTGCATGGGATTCGTTCAGCGAGGAGCTTTGACCCCCCCTCCCCCCCCCCCCTCCCCCCAAAACTGGAATAATCACATGTTTACGCCACAATTCACCATGGTGAGAGCAATGCAATCCATATAGATGAAAAGATACTCCAAAGCAATAATTCAGTCATCAATCAGTGCAGTTCTTGCTTACCATTCCATGATCAATGTAAATGTTTTGCTTGTCCTCTACTAGTGAGATTATATATTGTCAAAAAAAGGAAAACGTTACATCCTTGTCAAATGTTCATCTCTATGATCTCTCATTCCAGAATAAAAAAAAAGACTTAGTTTTATATCAATTGCCATTTTATTTGTAGTTTTGTCAATAGATATTTCAGTGCACCCGAGAACACATTTGAAATGATTGCCCTACAGACTGCCCCCCCCCCCAATGTGGATTAATGTGTTCTAATCTCTTTCTGTGTTAATGTTTTTAGACTGTTGTGTACATGAATAAACCACCATAAAATATTAGGTCAAAATGTTTTTTTTTTTTCTAAACACATCTCACTGTAAAGCAGATTGATCTGCCGTATTGATATATTTTGTTGATGAATGATGTCACATGTTCGCTAGCAAATTGTCAAAAACTAGAACAATAAAGATGAAACTCGAACAACTAAAGAACCTTAATTGTGGAGGCTATTTATGCATAGAATGTTGATGTACAATAAATGGCTGCTTACATATGCTTAGGAAGGCATTATGTAAATGCTATTGGTCATTCATCTCTATTATGATAATCCTACATCCTTTTACCTAATAGCAGATTTGTACATTATGTATTAGCTGGAGTACTTCAATTTCACATTGAATAGCGTCAAGTGATGTGCTCACTCAGAGTAAATTACTTGTTTCAGAAAGTCATGTCTGCTAGTCTGTCACTGCCCTGGCAGTTGAGGGACATGTCTCTTACCGTTCTGTAAATGCGCTTGTTACAGCACTATCCATGAAATCACCACCATACTGTTGTCTGTAAAAACTAAATCTCTGGGATTAAGTTATTAGAGAGATGACAGACAGAGCATATTATAACAGATATTAATCCAAGATAATAGCTACATGTTATGTGACGTTATTGGCTAGCTAAACATACACGGAATGTGCATAAAATGATAACTTCCAGTGACAGACAAATACAGGGTGGCATCATTGACATGGGATGTTACCCACAAGCCACAGCCATCCAAGGAATGTAGACCTCGTTCACCTAAAGGTGTTCATGACATGGATCATTACATTCCGGTTCTGCCAAATGACAAATCAATCAATCAGGACAAATAAAGGTGATATTGTTGTTTTCATATGCGTGTTAGCGGTTCATTTATTAACAAACAAAAGCTCACAATATGACTTAAAGGTATTTTTGGCAATATAACAACTAATACAAAGTGGCAGCTGTAAGGAAAACACCATCATTATTGGATGTGTTGACCAGATAGTTGGTTGTTATCAGTGGGAACAGACATAATAAAACAGTCCTGCAGTGATGCTGCCCTGCCCTCAGCCAAGTCCACTGTGTATTGACTATGTCTGGAGAATTACCCCGCTTAGATAAGTCCCTCTTTAAAAGGCTGCTGTATGAGAAACAGAACAGTGAGATGTCACTAATGGGCATTTTTGTAGAGGAACGAAAGAAAAGGGTGAACCAGGGACTGTAGTGTAGTGTGTGTAACAGTGAGAGAGAAAAAGAGACAGACAGTCAAAGAGATCAAAAGAATGAGTGTGTGTGGGGAGAGTTGTAAGGGATATTGTGCTGCATATTGGAGGAAGAACATTGCGGAAATCACATTCTGCACTTTAGCTACGTAAACAGTGAAAGGCAAGATACCATTTGTAGTAAAGAATCTAAAAAAAATGATAATAAAAACATCCATGAAAATATAAATAAAAAGGCATACAAAAAAAAGAAAGAAAAGTAGTCTGCTCATTACGTCATAGTTTATCCCATCGTATTTACAACCGCTGCTTACAAAGCTCATAAGGAAGGATAACAATATCCTTCATACACAGACGTAGGGTTGTCCAACGTGCTGCACTGTCTCTGTCTGCAGTACGCATCGTCTCCCTGCGTCTATTCCATTTTGGACATCTCAAATTTGGTTGTTATGGTCTCCTGTGGGGGAAATAACGGCATAGTTGGAATGACTTTCCAAAAGGGACAGGAGTGTTATCTTGTCATCTTCTCTAAAATATGAAATAATAATCATCGGAAAATATCCCTTGCATCGATAGTCCTACTAGCTTTATTTGATGTGGGGGTGAAGAAAAAGCAAGACAGAAAAAGCTCCACCAAAATACCACCCTTCCGCAACCTCTCATTGTTCAAGCCAGAAAGAAAACAGGGTGGAGGTATAAACAGGCTGATGTAAACATGACGAGCTACTGCTCTTTAATAAGCATGGAGCTGGCACCCCCTGCAGTTCACACCAGGAATAACACCTTGTCTTACCTCATCAGAGTCCAGTAGAGGTGGGAGTGCACTGGGACAGAAAGGAAAACATGTTCGATTCATTTACGTCGTCTTCTCATCAGAAAATCAACTATCCTTTCTGTGCTTGTTTCACACATCGTCATAGAATGTAAACAGATTTCATAACTTGAGCGTTTCAATGTAATTACTATGTAATAACCACCATGAAATACATTTCTAGTCAAAGTGATTAGACTATCACTGTCAATAATGGTTAATGTTACTAACATTTCTGCAACTTCAATTTGTTTGCACTTACACATCTGCCATTGAAGAGGGGATATTCTCTTCGACCCATTTCAGATCCTCATCCTGGGGGAGGGAAAAAAGCATTTCCTATCACCAAGACAACTTTCTCTGAGACATAAAATGTCATTTATATCCTGTATTCTTAGCATGGGTGGTACCCTGTGGTATGGAGAAGGCCCTTACCACTTTGTTGGGCTTGGCTGTTCCATTTGTCTCGGACTTCAGACCCCTCATCTTCACCCCCTCTGGGAAGTACACAAAATTAGGACAGGATCAGAATCACAGATTACTGTTGCCGAGTCAAATTGCGTTCTATCCAAAATGGTTGCTGGGGGAGAAAACCAAGGTACATTCATCCCATAGACTATCAATACACTATGGAAGTGTCACAACTAGGCCAAAGAGCTCTAGCTAAGTATCAAGCCATAGAGTATGATACTGTATTTCCTCCTCCAATTAACCATACGCAGCACCAACTTGTGTTCCTATGAGTGAAACACCAAAACAGCCTAATACAGCAGTGACCCTTACCAAATGTATCGTTCATCAGCTGTTCCTTTTCCTCGTCGTCACTCTCATCGTCCCCTAGGGGGCTGAAGGCATATCTAAGGGGAACAGGACATGACATCACAGATCAGGGGCATGTTCAACAGGACACAACGTTGTTGGAACGTTCAGATAGAAATATGCTACGTAGAACAAACATTCTTCTCTGACATACAGAATAAGGAATCACGTCGGCTCTATTCATGGGATTCCTATTGGCAACGTTCGACAACATGGTCCACTTCGGCTCAACTCCATCTCAATTCATTACAGTTGATTTGGACATCGGATTTCTCCATACGACTGCAATTTTATGTCCTGAACTGAACCTAACTTTGCCACAGATGTCTCTGGCGACATACTGAAGGATCCTAGCCAGTGCCTCAATCCCTAGATTCGAAATCAAACACGACTTTGGTTTGTGACAGGGTTGAGAGGATCTTGGCCGTGTGTTGATTTGTTGAACTGTTTAGCTGTGACCTCTAACCTCTGGTTGTTGGCCGAAGGCCTCCACAGGAACATGATGACCAGAAGGATGGTGGAGAAGAGGAACCGCCAGAAGGCATCTTCTATCCACAGCTCCTTCCAGTCCTAGAGAGATAAGCAGAGAGAGTGAATAAGAGAGAGACAGGAAGAGAAAGATGATCTTCCGAATGCCAAATACCAGTTCACTAGAGGTCAACTGTGTGTATGTATGCTAGCCTCTCGGATTTGGTCTACCAACGAGGTCCAGAGGGCCGCACAGGAAATTGGTTACATTTCCACCCTGTCAAAATGTGTGAGAAAATATCCTTTTCGATGCTCCCTGACTGTCTAGCTTTCATTTCAGTGATTGTTAGCGAGCTGGACAAAGTCAAGAAACTTTATGAATGTACGTCCATTATCCTTTCTACCCAGTTTCGATTTTAGACATTTTTAAGTATATTTAGTTTGATTGTTATTTTTAGTGAAGCCGCACGCGGGCTGGATGTGGGCCGTATGTCGGACACCCGTGGCTTATTAAGTAACGTAGTAAACAAACACTACTCACCGACTGGCACTTTGAAAACTTGAAGGTCTTTGTCGTCCAGATAATGAAAATGACTGAGGCTGCAGAGTAAAACAGTGACAGGCCAAATATATTAGTGAATGCTTGTAATCATGGGCACACCCGGGGGTATAGTACATAATGCAGGAAATGTCTCTGTTAAGTGGTTGCAGTAGCACAGCCGCAGACAGCTCCTTACCAATAACGGCGAATATGAGGGTGTTGGTAAAGTGGCGATACAAGGAGAGCTTGACCACGTTTCTTCGGAGGCGAAGGAGCTTCATGGTCTGGGCCAGGCTGATAAAGATGTGATTGGCTGTCAAGGACTCCAACATAACCCCAGGACACACCCCACTAACAAACAGCCCACCTTTGAAATACAATTCTCAACAGAAACAGTTTACCCAATAATACCAGTCTTCTCTCATTGACTGTCAACACAACCAACACAGAAGAGTTTGCCTACCTTGTCAACTGAGCTGATATACCCTAACGTAACCCCAAGCTAATCGGGTTGTAAGGGTGTAAGTGTCTGAGGATAGTCAGCCATTATCTCATTACTCAGGAGGAGTTGAGCTCCCCTCTGCCCTCTATAGCCAGGTTAAGCACAGCTGGAAAAACCTGCTATGGTCTTAGTCATCACTATACTAACTGGTTTTCTGGCTAACTAACTGAATCCACTAAAACACTGTTCTGTCAAACTGCAGGAGAAAATGATCGTCGGTGAGAATAAAATAATACATTTGTCAAAAGTCAGCAGTGCCTCCGAGCTCTTCTAAATGAAGTTATTGATAGCCTTGATATGTGGCCCTGTAATTAAAAATGTCATTAATCCAAGGGACTATGGCTCCCTCTGATGTCTAAATGATTCTTTGTGAGGCGCAGCATATTTTCTGGAAATATTCCCTTCTGGGTTATTCCCTTCTTTGATACAAAGGCAGGCGAAAATAGAAGGAGAAGGGCTAAAACCAACTACCACCAAGGCACTGGCGCACACAGGGATTACAAGAAGTGAGAGTGCTGGGAGAGGAAGGCAGAGGGGGAGGGAGAGTTGTGCAGAGAGGTACAGTACAGGATATCCACCAGCAGAGGGTAGTGTCGAGCACAGCCAAAGGAATGGCAGCCAGCAGCACCAGATCATCTTCAGCCTGAAAGGGACAGAGAGGGGAACGGAAACACACAGCGGGGCAGCAGGAAAGGAGGGAGTGACAGAGGGAGGGATCACCATCACATACTCTTCAGGCAGCCATGCAGATAGATAAACACCAAAAAGGTGTAGAACCAAACTGCCACTCAAAGAGGGTTGGAATAAAACTGGTTTGATCAATTATGAGAGACACTGGTTAAAGGGAGGAGGATATCGGAGTAAGCTTAGAAACACAACTCAATACAAGCATGCCCAGAGAAAGGAGGGGAAAAAAAGAGTGTGAAAAAAAGAGCTCTTAATACTGACAGACTATCTACGTACAGTGACTACTAGACTAACACGCTGACTGGCAGACAGGCAGACTGATGCATACAGTGACTACTAGACTAACACGCTGACTGGCAGACAGGCAGACTGATGCATACAGTGACTACTAGACTAACACGCTGACTGGCAGACAGGCAGACTGATGCATACAGTGACTACTAGACTAACACGCTGACTGGCAGACAGGCAGACTGATGCATACAGTGACTACTAGACTAACACGCTGACTGGCAGACAGGCAGACTGATGCATACAGTGACTACTAGACTAACACGCTGACTGGCAGACAGGCAGACTGATGCATACAGTGACTACTAGACTAACACGCTGACTGGCAGACAGGCAGACTGATGCATACAGTGACTACTAGACTAACACGCTGACTGGCAGACAGGCAGACTGATGCATACAGTGACTACTAGACTAACACGCTGACTGGCAGACAGGCAGACTGATGCATACAGTGACTACTAGACTAACACGCTGACTGGCAGACAGGCAGACTGATGCATACAGTGACTACTAGACTAACACGCTGACTGGCAGACAGGCAGACTGATGGCCTGATGTCTGACCACTCCAAAAGGATATCCACCACACAACGCACGAGTCAGTGAGCGCCAGAACAATGTCACACAGTAGTCTGCTACTGCCCCCTTGACCCTGTGAGAAAGACAGGCAAACACTGACAGTGGAATGACAATACTACTACTACTACTACACACAAGATTCCTGGCATCCTTTGACCAAAGATGAAGATATTCAACAATGGGCATCATGGCATTGTTTGGTTTAGCTCCATATCGAAAACTTACCAACATGGTTGAAGAGTCTAGTTACAGCTAGTGCAGGTGGACTATATATTTTGGGGGAATACTGAGGTAGCATATTGATCAGAAAGGAGAGAGACCAGACTTACCGAATTGACCCTCAGGATTCCCTCGACAATGGAGAATACAAGGTAGAGCAGTCCCACCCCAACCACCCTGTGTAACAATGCACCAAGCCTTGGCCTAGGGAGAGAGAACGAGAGAGACAGGCAGGCAGGCAGAGAGAGAGCGAGAGACAGACAGAAATAGACAGCGAGAGAGAAAGAGAGAGGGAGCGAGAGAGAGAATTGGCAATAGAGTTTAACACTCTCCATTGTCTTCTTGACCTGTTATGAAGGGACTGACTCACTTGACAATTCCATAACCAAGACTGGCGATGATGACGAGCACACGGGCCAGGGTCCTCTTCACTGCTGATAGGACCTCCGCAAACACTACTGCCCCCTGGACTGTTGGGAAGACACGGAACACAAGTAATGCTTATTAAAAGAGTACTACAGCACTTTTGGCACCACATTAGGATCTACTGCGTCTTACCCAATTCCAACCATGCCCACCAGGAGGATTTAGCTAGAAAACCATAGATGTGTGCTTAGGTATGTCCATGAAAAATGTGCACTTAAACCACACATAGACTCCCTTAAAAGGCCCAGTACAGACAAATATGTTTTTTTTCTACCCGTACAGAAAAACCCTGTACGGGTGTGTCTCTCTGCCTCCTGACCTGAGAGGCCATCGTAGCGGATGCTCTGGAACTCGGCGTAGTACACGGCCTTCTCCAGCATGCCCAGGAAGATGACCCCGCCGATCCAGAACTGGATCCTGAGCAGCTCTCGCCAGTAGCAGGCTGACAGGCCCAACCACAGAAGGCCCAGCAACACATAGATGATACACATCACCATGTAGAACTGCAAAAGGGGATAGTTAGGTGAGCTGGCAAGGAACTAGAGAGTCTGTATTGTCTGATAAGCTATGTTCTACAGGACCACAGCTTAGATGCTATGTATCATACTACATGTAATGAAGCTGTAATATAGAGTGTTTTCCATGTAGACAACTTATCATGGCAGAATTGACTTACGATCATAAGAGGCCATTCTGAAGCTGAGATGTAGTCATGGGGTCCTTTCATACTGACTTGCACTGCAGGGGGGTGAAGAACATAACAGTAATAATAGCCTATTAGCTAATGTAGTTTTGATGTATTGGACTCATGTGAGTGGTGGAGATCCTTACGTTGGATGTCCCAGTTCTGTGTTGGGACAGAGTCAGTGGCGGCGCTGCTCTTCTGCTTGATCTCTTGGATGTGGACGATGAACATGTAAGGGCCATCATCCCAGGTCTGGGCCACTGCATCAAATTTCTGGGATGCAAACTGCTGAGGACCCAAAAAACGTGACTTTTTTTTTGTTGCACTGAAACATGCCAAAAAATTCCCTGCTCGGGGGAAATGCAGGTTTTAACTAATTAAACAACAAAGAATATTATCTACATGATCAGTCTCTGTGTGTAAAATAAAAAAAAGTGGTTAATGTGAACCTAACTCACAGCTAAAAAATGTAAAGAAAGCAATCCAATGTTATTTGTTGTCTAGACTTTACTGCAAATGACACTCAAGTCGTGAGAAAAAACAATACACTAATATTGCAGTTAGCCATGACAGCCTTTATAATAGAAGGCTTGTGACCCCACATCTAAATATTGCACTTGGGAAAAAAATATTTTAATGTAGAAATAGAATGAAACAAACAGGTATTCTATTTTTGCTCTATTATAGTGGCCACTATAGACATCGATCAAGTGCACAAGGCTACATGTGTGCAAAAATAACATTTACTGAGTAAAAAAAAGTATAATCCTCCCTCACTTTCTCACACACACACACACACACACACACACACACACACACACACACACACACACGCTACTGTCATGTTCAACACAACATAAACAATATCTTTGGGCTACACTGCATATTTTTACATTGTACACTTTCTGACTGTGGACATCTGTTCTACAATGTGCCAGCTAAGGTGAGAAAGAGGGAAAGTGTGGTGTTCCTTTCACCTCTATAGTGGCATCCAGCTAAAGAGCCCAGCTACACTTGATCCCTGAATCCACTTGTTTAACAAGCAACGCCACATTTACACCTAATTCTCTCATTCTGAAAATTATCCACATTCTGTAGAGGGAAAACATTAGTTGATAGATAGTGGTTAGTTCGTTAGCTAGTTACTAGTTAACATTTCCCACATTTACCAGGGTCCAGTAAGCAACTAACGCGTTATAACTTGAGGAACGGCAAAGAGTGGTGTACCAGTTAATACTACAGCGAATTGGTTAGGTTACTAATGTTAGCTAGCTAACGTTAATTGTCTGACTTTATTAGCAAGCACATTTTCACACCATAAACTCAATTATTTGATCAGATAATGTTGCTCAACATTTCTCTGGCTAGCTAACGGAGAACTCGATCTAGCTAGCAAGATACTTAACAATGATAATACTTGTTCCACCACACCTTCTCCCTCACCTCAAAACGTTCCAAATGCCAGTTGTTTTTCAGTTACAGCTCATGAAGTACTGCTTCATCACCTTCTCACCCCTGTCTCCGTGGTCAGGCTTCTCACCTAAAGTTACCTCTTCGTTATCGTTCAGGGGACGCGCTGCTCTAACTTGCAAACGGACTTTCCACAGTGCGCCCTGATGCTGTAACTAGTAAATTGGTTGTCTCGTCTTTCTTCAGTCGGGTGCTGCGCTGCATTCTGTTGTTATGTGAACGATTGGCTGAGCCTTGGATACAGCCAGTACTGCTCCAAACGCGCATCACTCGTTCGCTTACAGCCAGTAGTGATCCAACACCACCCCCCCACACAAAACTTTTCTCATCGGATCTACACGAACCACGTAAGTCACATATTTTGGATTCAAAACTGCGAATTTCGCCAAAAGGTGACTAGTTTGCATCCCTGAAAGTGGTGCTGGGGAGTTTAGGAGCATAGAGTAACATGATAGGATCTCTATGTCTTGGAGAAACAGGCAGATGAGTCAAAGAACATTAGGAAATAGCTAGCTGAACAAATGTTTTCCCTGCGGTACAAGAAATGAAGTAAGACAATGAAAGAAAGTGTGTACGTGTATCAATATCCAGGCACACTGTTTGTTTAGCCAACAGGTATGTAAGCCATACATATCTGGCTCTTACGGGACAAGGAAACACTCACCACTTCTTTCTTTGCAGCGGGGGCTGGGGCGTTCCCTGTGGCCACAGTTGCCTCTACTTTGACTGAGGCATTTTTCTCAAGTGCCTAAAAGAGATCAAATATAGTGATTCACCTGAAATGGAAGCCTTTTGCTAGACTGGGAAATCACAGCACCCACTTGCCTTATTCAAATGCATCTACAGTACATTTTCATACATGTTGTATATATTTCATTATGATATCAGATTGTGTTTGAATTGTGGATTTACCTCCTTTGGATCCTCATTGCTCCTTTTCCTCACCTCTTGGTCCTTGTCAGTGACAGGCTAAAACCGGGGGATACAGAGACAGTCATTCAAATGACACCTTGGTGAATTACTGTGTTACTATATGCACCTGCATGCTCTATTTGTATGCAAAACCTGTCTTGTTTTAGCCCACTGACCTGTTCGTGAACTGGTTCAGTAAGCCTAGTCGGCTCCTCAAATTTGTTGAGAGAGAACTGTTACAGAAAACAAAGCAGAGTAGCAACCATTAGACAATGATACGCCATGAACACCTCCATAACATAGCCTCGCCATGAGCGGCATTGTATACGAAAATACTTACTCAGAATTACAAACCCTTCCTAATGATCAGTTACAAGCTGCTATATTCAGGTCACACTTTAGTGAACAAACAAACTCAGGAAGACAACATGAAAGAGTGAGGTGGAACATATAATGAGGTTGTGGTATTTGCAGTATGCTTTTTCCCACACTTTATTTCACTGTACTGATTCCACTGGCTCTACCTGCCATTTAATAGGAAGTTAGCTACTAGTGAAGTGCTGTTATTTAGAAACAAAGAAGTAACGCATAGGACATTAATGTGTTAATCTCACAAAACCAGACATGTAGCTCTGAATATTGCATTATGTAGCATTGCTGTAGTCTGGCTTTACTATGTAAATAAAATGTTACCATGTAAATGCTGGGATATTTCTGTAAGGTACTGTAAAATAATGTGCCACCATGCTTTCTTATGAGACCCTCCATTGCCACATACTGTACCTCAATGTGGGTCATGGTCTGTTTGCACTCAATGGCAGGGTACTGATGGAACACATAGAACCCACTTCCTCCTTCCTGTTTCACATCTGTCATCCTGAAGTAGCTCCCTGCCTGCAGAGGCTGCAAATCAAACAGGTATGATAAACTTAATAAGTATTTGCACAAACCACACTGTCTATGCAGTCATAAAACAAATCATAAAACATGAATGACACCGTGCCCCCACTATCAAGACACTATTGGCGGTTGTTAAAAGGAAAAGCTGGAGAGTTTATGGAATACAACAGGTACAGTTAGTCCAGCTTGAAATAGCCCATTCAGAGTGCAGTTAGTTTCCAAATGAGAGAGAGGAACTCACGTCGAGACCGAACACCTCGTCGAAGCAGCGGGAGCTCCTTAGGTACCAGGAGATGTTGAGTTTTACCGGAGGGTCACAGTGTTCCGTCAACCCTGAAACAGTAGACATGTTATGAAAACAACTTAGTCACAGAGCTCTCACCAGATCTGTTCCTGTCTGAGGGCCAGAGTCAGGGCCAGAGGCTACTACTTCCTCCCCCAACAGGTTTTCCCATGCTCTTACTGTATACACAATAAAGTAGCGTATTGTATACAGTAATGCTATCATACAAATATCCTGCACTGACAGAATACCATCCTACAATACTAGTCATAGGAAGGGGCAATCATGTTCCTGCAATATGATATTCTATAAGATTCAGTAAATAACTGAGTTTTATCCTAACTTGCAGAACATAAGCGAGGTTATGGCCTACTTACATTTCAGCTGAATGCCAGTATTGTTAAACATTGTCTTGGTGAAGAGGAAAAAGCTCTGCTTCTTTGTAGTTTCCTGTAACACAAGCGGTGACAAAATGTCAAACATCTGAGTACTGCAACATTTAGATAGTCAATATTCTGATTAAAAAACCTGTTGTGTTTTAAATGAGCTGAACAAAATAACTGAATAGTTCATTAAGATATGTAGGTAGGCGTGATGGTGTGCCAATATGTAATATTTGCCCAGGGGCAAGTAGTCTATGAATCAATGGATCGGATCACTTATTAATACTTGTATTGACTAGTTACAACACCAAATTGACTAACACCGACAACACCATATTGACTAACACCGATACGGATCATTTGGCCGGCCTAATCAAGTGAGAATGATACAGTGTTACATTGTTTATAATACAGTGGGCGCGGTTACAATGTTATATTGGTGTAATCACCAGAACGGTGCATGGTACGTAAAACTGAGGCAAGTGTTGTCTCAATTCCTTCCGTATATTGCGACAGTATATCAACTGTTGAAATAGTTTAACCTGGCTGAACTAAACAATGTTCTTAAACAAGATATCATAGCGTATCTAGGCTACAGATAATGCTTTGATAGCATGATATTATACGCACAAGACAACTTACACTGTTGACGTTCAAGGTCCATTTACCCGGCTCTGACACTGCATTTAACGGGCGTGTAAAGTGAATACAAATTAATAAGAATAGCACTTTTGTCAAGTCCCATTTCAATAACCCTGTTTTCATGGCGCTCGCCATTTGTACCAGGAAGCAGCCACACGACAACGTCGCTCCTGCTCCTGCTTCCTGATTCGGTCCTTGGTCTGACATAACCATGTAGGCGGTCTTCCGTTGACACCAAACGGAAGACCACTTCTTCAAACGTTTCCCCTCGTTTCAGACATCTACATTGTATGGAAAAATTCCATTCTAGCTAACATTTAATATGGCATGAAATCCTACATGAAAAATGTTTGTAAAACAGCATCAGTTAATGCACTGAACATTAGGCCGATGTACCCTCATTTCATCATTATGTTAAATCTATGTGAATCAAACATAATAAAAGTGTCCTTAAAATGTTCAGAATAAGTCTCATCCGTAATATCATCAATAGGGAAATGATAGTCATTCTTGACATCGCGCTACGGGTTATAGGACCCGAGAGTCATTCCCGACCTGTTTCTCCCGATGGTGCGCACTTCTCTACTGCGCAGGGGTGTGGAGTGATGATGCATTGAAAAAATAACTCCTTGCAAAACAGTTTTTTGTACCCAATAGGAGTGCCATCACGTCAGTCTCTGCCGACTTCAGCGAAGCATTTGGTCCCTGTAAGTATTCTTCTCAATTTAAGGCAATCAGATTTCCTTCATACGTTTATCTGACTGTTTCACGTTTGTTTGTTTTGACTTCTTCGTCACTTTTGACATCTGCTGCTGAGGTTATACTGTTTGTGCTGCTTGCCAATACAGGCCAGTGAGAAAAGTTTTCAGAGGGAACACCAAAACCAATAGCATATTTATTTCAGCCGGACATACTGTATTATATTTTGCTTTCTCTGTTGTCGCCTTTTTGTTTAATCGATCAGATGTTTGATGATCGAACTCTTATCATTTTTTTCTCTCTTGACTTTTGTAGATTTTCCCCGCTGTTCCTCATCAAGATGTTTCTGGCCAAAAAACTCATTGGTGGCATCCTGGATGTTGTGAGGTAGGCACAACAGGTTCTGTCGGCACTAACAAAACTCGTTTTGACACACACACCCCCACACACACAGTCATCACACTGACTTCATTCATGACTTTGCACACAGTTTTTCTTAAATACAAATGGGTCCTTGTATTCTCCAACAGCAACATCGACCCCAGTCAATTTGTGCCATCAGATCCTGTGAGTAAAACCTTTTAGCACCTATTTTCTTTCATAACAAGTTAAGAACATCATAGTGTTATGAACGTTTTAGAAGTAAACACTACTCTTTTGAACAAATTAGCCACAGCTCTTGGTGTGTGTTGGCTTGCATGCCAGACTGCAGTGAAGTGGGATGTGTGTCAGTGCTAACAGAACCTGGTCTGTGTTTGTGTCCTAGCCCCCACCACGCAGACCTCTGGCCTACGCAGAGCAGAATGAAAATGACGAGGAGAGACAGTTTCGCAAGGTGTTCCAGCAACTCGCTGGGGATGTAAGTACTTATTGTTTTTCAACATGTGTCCTTCTACTACTCTCATATCTATTCACATCTGAACCTACTGCCCTTTCCTATCCTGTTCAGAGAACAGGCCAGATAAGTCAAGTCGACAATGCCTCTCATGCTTGTTTCTAACTGAGTCATTGAGAGATATTCATCTTAGGCTTTTGGCCATCAAATACAGTGCTTTACGTGTGTCATTGTATAATTAGGCCTCTTGTTGAATGTTTTAAAGAGGCTGTTTCATTATGTGGATTTCCACAAGGACAACACACAGTTGTTAAAATAATTGACATTAACCCACCGTTAGTGGTTTAGTGAATCATCTTTTGAAGTAGGCGCAGCCAAATATCCATGGCATGGATGGTATTTCATTTATTGGCTGATGGTACGCTGGCACAATCAGTGAAACCCTGTATCCCAGTTAAGTCTTGTTTGCATTCCAAACCCTTCCCTCCACCCATTCACCCTGCTTCATCTGGAGCCAGTCTTCAGAATGTGATTCATCCAGCTATCCAGACGTGGTGAATTTGAGGCTTCAACTGTGCTGTCTGTCATGCACTGCTGCCAACCAATAGAAGCCTTTTGGAAGAGTACAGTAAAGAGCTCCGGTTGGCTTAAATCATTGATTCCAGCCCATTGGTTATGGTGATTTAAGCCCAGGGCTCCACAGACAATCCCCTTCTCTACAGCTATGCTCACAACGATTCACTGCTGTTGGATCAGACAGTGGTGGAGTTCTGTTGACAACCCAACCCTGGTTTATTCCACGGACAGGAAGCTGGACTGGTTCCTTCTATGTGCCTCCTACCATTGTCTGACAGGGCAGCTCTCCTGCCTGGTTAGTTTTGTGTGGGGGTGTAGATTGTGTGAATAATAGATAGGGGTGGATACATGTTCTACTGGTATAGTCAGCTGGTAACGATTGACTTTAAATTGATGACTAGCTGACCTCATTGAGGCCTTACTCATAAGGGGAGGGAACACAAGATGCATATGGAATGAAACCTAAAAACATACTGTACCTGCTGCAAATGTATCTGCCAATGTTATGAAGTTGTTACCATCACTTTGGTTGTTCTGATATGTCACGTAAACACACAAATACAGAGAGAACTATGTATTTGGTCCATGATTGGACCCATAAAACACCTGTGGAAATTACTTATAATTTATTACTTCATGATAAAAATCTGTCGTTCTGCCCCTGAACAAGGCAGTTAACCTACTGTTCCTAGGCCATCATTGTAAATAAGAATTTGTTCTTAACTGACTTGCCTAGTTAAATAAAGGTAAAATGAAAAATAACCAAAAAACAAGTTGTTTCAGTGTCCTTTTGTGAGCTGAGTTGTGACCCAAATACATGTAGGCATATACAGTGTATGAAGATTTACTTGTGTATCTGTGTATTATAGGACATGGAGGTGAGCCCCACTGAACTGATGAACATCCTCAACAGGATCATTGGCAAATGTGAGTCCTATTCTTACACACACACCATGCTTGTGTCTACAGTACACTTGTCATTGTATTCTTTATAGTATTTATACCTCTGTGTGCATGTACCTTTTTGTTCGACAGCATGTCTATGCATGCCTTTTTGTATCTATGTGCTCTCTGTATGTACACACACACATTTTACTCATATCTAGATACCTGTTGCACATAATGGAGTCTAAGCACAAGACTGGTTCCATGGAATGGTTTACTTTGTTGTATTGAAGCAGTGGTCTGTGTTAATTTCAGGTAGTGACCTGAAGACTGACGGCTTTAGCATCGAGTCATGCAGGGGCATGGTGGCTGTCATGGACGTATCCTTCCACATCAATGTTTGTATTAGGATGGAGGACTACACTATACTGTCAGAGTAGTTGATATTACGTTTTACCTTAACCCTGAGGACACAGAGCGACAGCACAGGAAAGCTAGGTTTCCATGAGTTCAAGTTTTTATGGAACAACATCAAGAAATGGCAGGTGAATTTCAGTTCTCTTGTTCCATTTTTTGACAATCGGCACTGTATTAACAATTGTGTTAAATCATGGGCATTTTTGTGAAACGTTTGCCTTGAATTACAAATGATTTACATGTATTTGCAAGGCATTCATATAACACCCCATACAACTTCCAATAGTCCTCTTACTCCACTACTGTAAGAATGTTGTTTTATAAAGGTCACGTTAATACTCTTAATAAAAGGTGCTGCCAACTTTGACCTCTGCGGTGTAACCTTATTTCCGCTCTGTTGCAGGGCATCTACATATCAAGTGACGCAGACTGCTCAGGGGTCATCTCCTCACGAGAGCTGTCCGCTGCCTTCAAATCTGCATGTGGGCTTAGAAATCATGACAACCGGAACATGGAATTGCATATTTCTTTATCATAAGGGCTTTATAACATCAAATAGCTGATGAAAGCTAGCTTTTTTCCCCCTGCATATGTGTTTGGTCTCATTGGCGTCTCTCTCCTGTTATGTCCGTGTGCAGGCTTCCCTCTCAACGACCAACTATTCCAGTTGATTGTCCGCAGGTACAGTGACGAACAGGGCAACATGGACTTTGACAACTTCATTGGGTGCTTGGTCAGACTGGACGCCATGTGTCGTAAGTGAATCCTCAATACTCCCCTGCTCAGTCCGATTATGTTCTTGTTTTCAGACTATTTACTTTTCATTACCCTTCAGTAATAGTGTTTTGTGCATTTCCAGGAGCCTTCAAGACTCTGGACAAAGATAATAATGGAAGGATCAAAGTCAACATCCAGGAGGTATATTAGTTTTCACTATTTCCTCTGCATTTAAACGGTGTGTTTAGGTTTAGGGACCATTTTTAAGATTAATGACTGGATATATGCACTGAAATTAAACCTAAATAACCACACCTCTTATTGTGTTTTGCTTTCTCCCCAGTGGCTTCAGTTGACCATGCACTCATAAAGCATCAGGGAAAGCCTACAAAAAGTCTGCATTCATTTGTTCATTCATTCATCTCTCTCTCTCATTAAGATTTTTATTTCAAAGTACCATTGTTATTATTGTTTGCAGACATTCGTGTCGGTCAGTCATGAATGTTAATTACATTAATCACTAGATGGCAGCATTTGCAGCAACACCGGGAAAGCACAAATCTACTTTCTCTCCATTAGGCCAAATGGGAAAAAAATATATAGAAAGGTAGTTCAGTTTTGTTTTCCTTTTTTTCTGGCAACATATTTTTGGTCAAACATTCCATACTGCTATGTAATATATATATATTCTAGTGCTCAATAAAGGGACAATATTATGCAATACTTGTAGCCGTCTCCTTACCATTTCTACATTTTCTGCTTTTGCTTATTAAAGAATTGACCTCTCATATGTTTGAAGATTACTTGAATCTTTTTGTTGTATTGTGGTTATTTGACTGATTTTTGAAAACCAGGTCAATAATAAAGTTGATTGTTATTCAGTTATCAAGGACAACAACCACCCGAGCCACTGCCTGTTCCCTCCACTACCACCCAGAAGGCGAGGTCAGTACAGGTGCATCAAAGCTGGGACTTAAACAGCTTCTATCAAGGTCATCAGACTGTTAAACAGCCATCACTAACACAGAGAGGCTGCTGCCTACATACAGACTTGAAATCATTGGCCACTTTAATAAATGTATCACTAGTAACTTTAATGTTTACATATCTTGCATCACTGATCTCATATGTATATACTGTATTTTATTGCATCTTGCCTATGCCACTATCATTGCACATCTAAATATTTATATATTCTTATTCCATTCCTTAGGTATGTATTAGGTAGTTGTGGAATTGTTAGATATTGCTGCACTGTCAGAACTAAAACCACAACCATTTCACTACACTCGCAATAACATCTGCTAACCACGTGTGTGTGACCAAAACATTTGAGTTATTCATCAGCACCACTCTTGACTTCCACCTCTGCCGACTAATAGCCAAATCTTGGCTGCCTGTTAACTTAATTTACACACTGCATGGGAAAAAAGGAAAAGCACAGTGAACAGCGACTGATGATGTGAGAGCAACGAGAGAGCGGCTGTTCAAGGAAAGGGCCACGAATTGGGTGAGCAGATGGTGATCGGGGCATGTCATCGACTGGGGACAGAGCGGACCTTGAAAGACCATAAATCTCAACAATGATGCTGAGGGACCGGGTCGATCAATGAACAAACAGGTGACGGATGTGCTCTGTTCATAAAGATTGGTGGGCAAAGTCGAGGCAAACCCGACCACTCATAAGTTAAATTCCCCTCTAAACTTACCTTTAACTGGGTTTATCACTTTATAGATGTAGGCTTAAGTTTTGAGTGCTAATTCTAAGCTTGACCCACCGCATCAACACTGTTAATCTATTTATAGTGAACAAAAATATAAACGCAACATGCGACACTTTCAACGATTGTACTGAGTTACAGTTCATATAAGGAAATCAGTCAATTGAAATTAAATCATTAGGCTGGGCAGAGGCACAGCCATGGATGGGACTGGGAGGGCATGGGCACAGCCATGGATGGAACTGGGAGGGCATAGGCCCACCCATCGGATGGACATACTGCCAAATTCTCTAAAATGACGTTGGAGGCGGCTTATGGTAGAGAAATTAACATTTAATTCTCTGTCAACAGCTCTGGTGGACATTCCTGCAGTCAGCATTCCAATTGCACCCTCCTTTAACTTGAGATATCTATTGCATTGTGTTGTGTGACAAAAGGCACATTTTAAAGTGGCCTTTTTTATTGTTCCCAGCACAAGATACACAAGTGTAATGATCATGCTGTTTAATCAGCTTCTTGATATGCCACACCTGTCCGGTGGATGGATTATCTTGGCAAAAGAGAAATGCTCACTTACAGGGATGTGAACAAATCTGTGCACACAATTTCTGAGAAATAAGCTTTTTGTGTATATGTAACATTTCTGGGATCTTTTATTTAAGCTCATGAAACGTGGGACCAACACTTTACATGTTGCATTAATATTTTTGCTCAGTATATTTGATTATGATATCAGAGGGTGTTTGAGTTGTTGATTTACCTCCTCGGTGCTTCTTTCCTCATCCCAGAGACAGTCATTCAAATGACACCTTGGTGAATTACTGTGTTACTATACGCACACGCATGCTCTATTGTCAACTTCTCTAACAAAAACAGATCTGTATCTAATTTTTAATAAAAGATTAATGTATATAGAAGGATTTGTATGCAAAACCTGTCTTGCTTTAGCCCACTGACCTGTTCGTGAACTGGCTCAGTAAGCCTAGTCGGCTCCTCAAATTTGTTGAGAGAGAACTGTTACAGAAAACAAAGCAGAGTAGCAACCATTAGACAATGATATGCCATGAACACCTCCATAACATAGCCTCGCCATGAGCGGCATTGTATACGAAAATACTTACTCAGAATTACAAACCCTTCCTAATGATCAGTTACAAGCTGCTATATTCAGGTCACACTTTAGTGAACAAACAAACTCAGGAAGACAACATGAAAGAGTGAGGTGGAACATATAATGAGGTTGTGGTATTTGCAGTATGCTTTTTCCCACACTTTATTTCACTGTACTGATTCCACTGGCTCTACCTGCCATTTAATAGGAAGTTAGCTACTAGTGAAGTGCTGTTATTTAGAAACAAAGAAGTAACGCATAGGACATTAATGTGTTAATCTCACAAAACCAGACATGTAGCTCTGAATATTGCATTATGTAGCATTGCTGTAGTCTGGCTTTACTATGTAAATAAAATGTTACCATGTAAATGCTGGGATATTTCTGTAAGGTACTGTAAAATAATGTGCCACCATGCTTTCTTATGAGACCCTCTATTGCCACATACTGTACCTCAATGAGGGTCATGGTCAGTTTGCACTCAATGGCAGGGTACTGATAGAACACATAGAACCCACTTCCTCCTTCATGTTTCATAGCTGTCATCCTGAAGTAGCTCCCTGCCTGCAGAGGCTGCAAATCAAACAGGTATGATAAACTTAATAAGTATTTGCACAAACCACACTGTCTATGCAGTCATAAAACAAATCATAAAACATGAATGACACCGCGCCCCCCATCAAGACACTATTGCCGGTTGTTAAATTGAGAACATGAAACTAGCTGAAAAAAGGAAAACATGAATGACACTTCGCTCCCTATCGAGACCCAAAATCTTTCATTGCCTGTTGTTAAATTGACAACAAGGAACTAGCTAAAAAAAGGGAAATGCTGGAGTTTATGGAATACAACAGGTACAGTGTGAATGACCAGCTTGAAATAGCCCATTCAGAGTGCAGTTAGTTTCAAAATGAGAGAGGAACTCACGTCGAGACCGAACACCTCGTCGAAGCAGCGGGAGCTCCTTAGGTACCAGGAGATGTTGAGTTTTACCGGAGGGTCACAGTGTTCCGTCAACCCTGAAACAGTAGACATGTTATGAAAACAACTTAGTCACAGAGCTCTCACCAGATCTGTTCCTGTCTGAGGGCCAGAGTCAGGGCCAGAGGCTACTACTTCCTCCCCCAACAGGTTTTCCCATGCTCTTACTGTATACACAATAAAGTAGCGTATTGTATACAGTAATGCTATCATACAAATATCCTGCACTGACAGAATACCATCCTACAATACTAGTCATAGGAAGGGGCAATCATGTTCCTGCAATATGATATTCTAATAAGGAATATAGCTAGACATGAGGGCAGGTGGGCTATGAATGAATGGATTAGATTACTTGTATTGTTTAGACGTGAAACACAACCCCATTGCAAAACCCGATATGGTACAAGAATAAGGATACTTTGGCAGGCCTAATCAAGACAGAACGATAGTGTTACATTGTTTATAATATAGTGGAAGCTGTTACATTGTTGTTACAGACCTTTCCAGAATGGTGCATAGGGCGTAAAACTAAAGAAAGGCAAATGTTGTCTCAATGCCACCTTCTGTAGATTGCGACAGCATATCAACTATTGAAATAGATTAATCTGGCTAAATCAAGAATGTTCTAAACGAGCTCTAAGTATATGCCGATTATGTTTTGGTAGCCCATGATGATACGCACAAGACACTGTTGACGTTTAAGATCCATTTCCCCGGCTCTGACACTGCATGTAACCGGCGTGTAAAGTTAATTAAAACGAATAAAAATAGCACTTTTGTCAAGTGCCCCGTCATTTAATTAAACTCAAGGAAAGAAAGAAGAAGTTGATGGATGCAAAATGCTACGACAAGAGACATCGGGTGAGAGACCTTTCCAGACTGTCACCAGGAGACAATGTGTGGATCACTGAAGCAAAAGCACAGGGCTCAGTGACATCTGCACATCG
Organism: Salmo salar; assembly: GCF_965601325.2. Classification (NCBI taxonomy): domain Eukaryota; kingdom Metazoa; phylum Chordata; class Actinopteri; order Salmoniformes; family Salmonidae; genus Salmo; species Salmo salar. The sequence continues at coordinate 123,554,583 of NC_138299.1, forward strand.
CATTCCCCGCTATTACCTTATCAGCAGGCCACAAGGCACCCTCAGTATGCCTGCTTCAAAGACCAACTGTAAAAACAGCCAACAGTTGTAACTACCTTAGGAGGACATGCCTACCCTTCCCAGGCAGACTCAGGTGTCTACCTCTATGTACTGTCAGGTCACACCTGCCTCTGTGAGAACGAGATCAGGCAGAGAAGTGATAAAACCAGAGACTTGATTTTTGAGTGACTGAAAGTAACTTGTATAAAAGTTTATAGTGCTGGGGACAGTTCAAGAGAAATAGTTTGCTTTAAATGTTCACTTGATACTGAGCTTTAGTTAAAAAGCCAGACTTGGAACAGGCCTGTTTTACATGGGCAGAATAACCCCTTATGACCTCCTGAGACAAAGGTAGACTACCCTTTGTTGTCCAGAAAGGGAGATGTGGTTTAATGTTGAGCAGTAACATAGGGAGCAAGGAGGTCACGGGGTGAAGGCGGGAACCTATAAGGATGTTTTAGCCAGCATGTGTGTTCAATAAAAGCCTTTTATCACTTTATATTAAACAGTATAAACGTACAGAAGTAGTCCGTGTCTTCGTAAAGTAACCTACACTGTAGGCCTAATGTTCAGTGATTTACTTATGCTATTTAACAAACAAAAAATGTCATGCGATTTCATGCCCTAATAAATGTTAGTTAGAATGGCATTTTTCCATTCAGACTATAGACCTATTTGCCTAGCCTACAAATTGCATGGAATGTTGATGTCTGGAACGAGGGAAAGCGTTTGAAAAAGAAGAAGCTAGACTGTGTGAACTTTAATTTTCGTTCCCCAGTTGAAAACGTTTTCTCCCGTTTGGTGTCCACAGAAGACCGCCTACGTGATGACGTCAGACCAAGGACCCAAGCAGGAGGGTGGTCACTAGTTAACACAGCCACAAAGTCATAATTATGTCTAAACTGTAGAAACAGGAGGGGGTTATCTTCTTAAAATCTGATTTGAAACCTAACCCTGACTTTAACAACACTTCCAACATTATGCCTAACCCTAACCTTACGTTAGGACAAAACATACATTTTTATTTTCATAAATGTTTACGATATAGCCCGTTTTAAATTTGTGGCTGTGGTAACTAGTGTCAACCAAGCAGGAGCGCTTGGTACAAATGGCGAGCGCCATTGAAACAGTGTTAACTCTCCTGAGGTCTGGAAGTACTGGTTCCAATGTAGCTGGAAAGGTAGTGTTAGGTTCTGAATATCAGAGTAAGAACTCGACGGACACTATGAAAGTTTAAACCAAGTTAATTCATCCCAAAGGATGGAACAGCTGAACAGACAAAGACATGGTTCTACCAGTGGTGGTATATATACCCCAATTTGGGGTGGAGTCTCCTTCTTGCTAAACATTACATCTTTATTGCTAGGCAGGAAATTAAGTAATAAGGAAAATAAACTGTTACTTCTCCCTTAATGTGATGTGACCTCGACCCCATCCATCACTAATCCATGGCTTTCTCCCCTTATCAGTGCCTGCCACATGTGATCATTTTTCCTACACTCAGTACATTCCAAGCTTAATTGCACCCACCATTTACCTTCCTCCTACAGATAACCATTCACTTCTGGTGTAAACCCTCTAGACCATAGCACTCAATGTTTCAATGGGATACCTGATAATTAACACTATTCCAAGTTTTAGGAGTCAGAACCCAGAATCAATCAGTAGGTAAGGTAGTGTGCGTAGGCGATGCCCCATAAGAAGTTCTGCTGAACTGTATCAGAGGTGTGGATCTGTAGGCGAGCAATGCCAGATATGGATCAGCAGCCTTCCTCAGCAGGTTTTTGACCGTCTGAAAGGCTCGTTCAGCCTCCCCGTTGCTCTGGGGAAACCGAGGTGCTGCTCCCTGAGCTCCCTCAGATAGTGACCACTCGCAGGTAAGTTCTCCATTAGTGTCAACATAGATGTCTGTATCCTCCATCAGTTCCCCATCTGTTTTTATAATGCACACCAGATGTGCATTGAAGACTGCAAAAAAATGGCATAAAAACTTGTAACAGGTTATAGTGTATTACAGTGCAATAATTGTATCCTTTTATCCTTAATGAACATTTCAGACAGTGAGTGATCACCACGAGGTAGCCAAGCGTTACATTAAACTAACATTGCTTCTGTAACCATTCCCTTCAGTAAACATTCAAATCATTGATTCTTAAGATTTAATTTCGGAAGTTTATATAGTCGGGTGGCAGACACACACACACACACACACACACACAGTCCTACTTGGCCTCTGCTTAATAAATTATCCTATGGATGTGGAACCTGACGGCTGCTTTTTTGACAATGGTCAGCCTTTTCATGGATGGGAGTAAGCTTTAAAAATATATATATATATATATATATATTTTTAAATAAGCTTGTCCTCATCCAGAGGGGCCTGGATAGGGTCCTGGGTGGGTGGTGTTGATGGTTGACCCTCCGATGCCTTCCTTGCTACAAGGACCCCATTTCTCGAAAAGAGTCATTGGTTTCTGGGGTGGGACTCGTCTCTTGACAGAGGCTTGTGGCTCAGAACTGGGAGGGAGCACTGAGTTGCTTGTGGTTGACCACGTCCCTCACCATCACTATCCTCACTCTGATGCTGCGGCTTCTCCACCGCTCCTCCTCCTCCTGCCGCTGCTCCTATTTCTCCTCCTCCTGCCGCTGCTACTCCTGCTTCTCCTCTTCCGTGCTTCTACACCTGCATTGCTTGCTGTTTGGGGTTTTAGGCTGGGTTTCTGTACAGCACTTTGAGATATCAGCGGATGTAAGAAGGGCTTTATAAATACATTTGATTTGATTCCTGTTGCTGCCAATGCTGCTCCTCCTCTCCCTGCCACTGCTACTCTTACTTGCTCCCCTAACCCCTTCAGCAATGTTGGAAGTGGTCTGGCGGGACTCAAGGAAGGGGTTGAGGAAACTCATGACAGCCATGAAGCGCCATGACTGGTGTTGCACTGTGGCACAGCAATCTAAGAAAAATATCACTGTTGGTGCTGACAGTCGACGCAGCAGTTCGTTTCTGTACCATCTTCCAAACCTGAGCGGTTCTGCACAACAGGTATGCAAAGTGTTTTTTTCTGACAACATTGGGCTACCACCCCAAAAATGACAGGCTGATTGTCACGATGATGGGCAAGTCAATCACCACCAAACTGATTCCACCAAAGGATCAGAGGGGAAAGAAAGTGTCAGCGAGCAAATTGAACATGAATCCAATCCTGCAACACATTGAGTCCTTCCATCCCCAAACCAGCCACTACAGACGAGAGCATGCCCCACGTCGCCTCTACCTCCCTAGTTACGTCAAGATTCGGTTCATGCATAATGACTACAAGGAGAAGAACAAAGATGCCAGCTGCGGTTACGAAATCTATCGCAAGGCGGTAAAGGGAAGGAACATCAGCTTTGTGAAGCTTGGAGAGGAGGAGTGCGAGCTCTGTTTGGTGCAGGGTCATCATCTGAAGATGGAGCACAGGGAGAATGAGGCCATGGAAACCCAAGCCTGCCAAGACAACAGCCATGCGGTACCTGAATTCACCATCACCAACTGCATGCGATGTAGGAAATATGAGGAACATAAGAAGTCTGCAGGGCAGAGCAGAAGCCACTATCAGGCTGATGCTGTCACGCTCTGACCTATGAGAGCTGTTTTTTTCTTTGGTTAGTTAGGTCAGGGTGTGATATGGGTGGGCAGTCTGTTTTGTTCTTGTTTTTCTATTTCTAGGTTGAGTTTTGGATGAGCTCCAATTAGAGGCAGCTGGTTCGTGTTGTCTCTAATTGGAGATCATATTTAAGTTGGGGTTTGTCTATGGGGTTTTGTGGGTAGTTGTTTTCCATTTTGTGAGTATCGCCTGACGGAACTGTTGGCTGTCGTTTTGTTGTTTTTGGTATAAGTGTTATCATTAAAGTAAATATGAGCACTCTACACGCCGCACCTTGGTCCCCATTATACGACCCACGTTACAGATGCACAGAAAGATTGGCCTGAGGACTGGTCTGTGAGGAGTGTTAATATGCAAAAAGTCATCATGCTCCCTCGCATGCCAGGTGTGAAAACAGCATTGTTCACAAGAATCGTTGTCATGAGACATTCGCCAACATTGGAAAGAAGTCTCAAAAGAAGAAAACAATCTCAGTGGTATGGCATGAAGGAATAGCTGGTCGGAGGGCAGAGGAGATTACTTCATCTTACGTAACAGCACTGGAGAGGTAGAGATGTGGATAACTGCACTTCAACAAAAAAAGCAGGTGCCTCCTAATATCACTGGTGAGTGTTGTCAATGCTGACTCAACTTTGATGGAGGACATCACCCACAAGTTCTTCGAGCCAGGACACACCTTCATGAGTGCAGACAGTTTCCACCATGGCGTGGAACAGGAAATTAAAGCTTGACCTGGAGGTGTAGTGTACGACTACGGCAAGGTGGAGGTGGTAGAAATGAAAAAGGAAAACATCCTGCCATGGAAAGCTGGCCATTCCATTGTCAAGCTGAAGAAGGCAGCAGCACCAAAGCTAGCAGAGATGGCTGAGATCCAGTTGAGGCGTGGATCCAGGAGGCTCGTCTACAAAGTCTCCCATGAAGAAAAGGACTTCACAGAGCATGAATTTATCATGTAGAAAGTCACTCTAGAGACACCCTCGACACTACGTACACAGGATAGAAGAGTCCAAGAAGATGGACATAATCACCAAGCTGTGTCCTCTGATGCCTGCCAAGGCAGTTCTGGAATGCCTTGGCTGTGAACAGCATTGCTGAGGATGAGGAGTGATATGGAAGAGCACTGAAGAAGTTTTACTTAAAAATGAAATGTAACTACTCAGCATTTTATCAATTGTAGCTAAATGTCATTTGGGTCCTCTTATGAATATGTAAATAAGTATTTAAAAAAATATATATATATATATTTTATTTTTGCATTTTCCAATTAAGAACATTCAAAACAAAAGTGAAAATATGTTAGACAACAAAGGACAAAGTGACGGTAACAGACGAGCGTAATAAAAAATATATATACGGGCATACATAATACATAAAAAATATACATGATACATAAATCATAATAAAATAAATATTAATAATAATAATAATAATGAGACATTGATTCATATGGTCACCTGCTGTAAGCTACATATTATACATTACGTGTGAAACATTATATAAGAATTATATAGAGATTCAATCAATGTGGTGTGGGGGGAGATTCTCCATATAGTCAATAAAAGGTTGCCAAATTTTGTAAAATGTCTTTAACTTATTCCTCAAGCAGTAAGTGATTTTCTCCAGTGGGATACAACTATTAACTTCCGATAGCCACATTGCCACTGGTAGGGGGGAATCCGATTTCCATTTCAAGGCAATACATTTCTTGGCAATCGCTAGCAATATTTCTGTTAGCTTTATAGTATGACTTTGCCTAAGATTGGTGTTAGTATAGTTACCCAGTAGGCAGACCTCGGGGTCTAAAGGGAATGCAACCCCGTGGATTGAGGATATGGTATCTCATACCCCCTGCCAGAAACCGTGTAGTTTTGAACACTGCCAAGTGGAATGGAGGAATGTTCCTTCATCTGAGCCACATCTAAAACATAGGGAGGAGATATCAGGATTGAACTTGTGCAGTCTAGATGGGGTGATATAGAGCTGATGGAGGAAATTAAACTGGATCAATCTGTATCTGGAGTTCAATGTGGATGTAACACCATCCCTGCATAGGTCACTCCATAGGCCCTCATCAAGATCAATACCCAGATCTTTTTCCCATCTAAGTCGGGGTTTATCTAGCTCAGGCAGTGTTAGTACTGACATTAGAGCATCGTAAACACGGGAAATGGTCTTGAATAGTGGTTGGTCTGCATGGCAGAATTGTTCAATAGGTGACATCTTAGGTAGGTTCCATTGTCCCTTGAGAGTCACCCTAATAAAGTCTCGTAGTTGTAGGTAGCTAAAGAAGTCCCTGTTAGACAAGTGGTATTTCTGTTTCAGCTGTTCAAAAAACATAAGAACTCCCTCCTCATAACAGTGTTCCAGAAGAGTGATCCCCTTATCAGACCATGGTCTAAAGTTACTATTCTGGAAAAACATAGGGATCAATCTATTGTTCCATAAAGGGGTTTTAGGGGAGAGAAAGCCCCCTCGTCCGAACAGCTCATGCAGTTTACACCATGCCAGGACAGAATGTATGATTAAAGGGTTGTCTGTGATGGTTTTTATAGATTTTCTGTCCCATTTGTAAAACAATTCTGCCCCCGTGTCATCATTCATCTCAAGCTTTTCAATGTTCAACCATGAGGGGGAGGGACCATTGTCAAACCTCTGAGCCAGAAACCTAGACTGAGCAGCCCAGTAGTACATTCTAAAATTGGGGAGGTTTAAGCCCCCTTGACCGTAATCCAGGGTCAGTTTGTCCAGGCTAACCCTCGGGGTTTTGCCATGCCAGATAAACCGTCTGGTCAGCTTGTCAAGAGAGGAAAAGAATGCTGCGGGCACAGGGATAGGGAGAGATTGAAACAAATATAGAAATCTGGGCAGGATATTCATTTTAATCACATTGATTCTACCCAGTAGGGTGAGAGGCAAGTCCATCCACCTACACAGGTCACCCTCCACCTTCTGCAACAAGCCGGCCAGATTGAGTTTATAGAGGTTGTTCAGGTTACCATCCACCATTATGCCCAAATATGTGAAGCCCAGAGGCGACCATCAAAAAGGAAACTTGTGCTTGATGGTATGATGGTCAAAGACAGACAGCGGTAAGATTTCGCTTTTATCGAAGTTAACCTTATATCCAGAGAAAGAGCTATAACACTGTAGTAGGATCTGCAAGTGAGAGAGGGAGTGTTCTGGGTTTGTTAGAAATAAGATAAGGTCGTCCGCAAAGAGTGATAGTTTATGGGTATGGGGGCCCACCTCAAAGCCATGTATGTCCGGGCACGATCTAATAGCCTCAGCCAACGGTTCGATGGCGAGGGCAAAGAGGTGGGGGCTAATTGGGCAACCTTGTCTGTTCCCCCTATAGAGAGGGAAAGAGGAGGAAGTAATCCCATTGGTAGCAATCCTAGCTTTAGGAGATTTGTAGAGTGATTTTATCAAATTTACAAAAACGGTACCTAAACCAAACTTTTCCAAGACGCGAAAGAGGTATGGCCATTCAACCCTATCAAAGGCCTTTTCAGCGTCGAGGGAGACTGCGACACTAGGTATTTTGTTTTTGTTAGCAAGGTGAATTATATCAAAGAACCTTCTGAGATTATTGGAGGACAGTCTATTAATTATGAAGCCAGTCTGATCTGGGTTGACCAACAGGGGAAGACATGACTCCAGTCTCTTAGATAGCATCTTGGTGACCAGTTTACAATCTGTGTTAAGGAGAGAGATTGGTCTATAGGAGGCGCACTTTAGCGGGTTTTTCCCTTTCTTGTGGATTACAGTAATCACTGCTTGAGAGAAAGACTCTGGAAAGCAGTTGTCTTCCCCGGCTTTTTTAAGTACCTCCATGAGGTAGGGGACCAACAGCTCCCTAAATTCTTTATAGAACTCTGGAGGGAAGCCATCCTCCCCAGGAGATTTATTAGAAGGTAAGGATTTAATGGCTTCCACCAATTCAGGAACAGAGAAGTTTTCACTCAGGCGCTCTCTGTCTTCCTCTGACAGGCATGGGAGGTTGAGAGAGGAGAGAAAGGAGTCGATCTCCGACAGATCATCGCTTGATTGGGAAGTGTAGAGGTCTTCATAGTATTTCTTAAAGGTATTATTAATTTCGGTAGGGTCGAAAGATATCTCATTAGTAAGGGTTTCTATAGCATTAATTGTCCTCTTACTTTCCTCTGCTTTCAGTTGCCATGCCAGTACTTTGTGAGCTTTCTCTCCAAGCTCGTAATAACGCTGTTTTGATTTAGTGATGGCCCTCTCAGCTTGATATGTGTTCAGAATATTATATTTCAGTTTTTTATTTACCAAAAGCCTATATAGATCTTTAGTCGGGCCTCTTTGGTAGGTTTTCTCCAGCTCAGAGATTTCAGATTCAAGGACATTCAGTTCCGCACCGTATTTTCTCTTCAACCCTTTAGTATAGGAAATGATCTGTCCCCTCAGATAGGCTTTCAATGTGTCCCAAAGAATGAAACTGTCAGGAGCGGAGGGTTTGTTTGTCAAAGTAAAAATATTGATCTGCTCTTTGATAAATGCACAAAATTCTGGTTGCTTTAGGAGTGTAGGATTTAGTCTCCATCTATATGCTCCGTTTACCTTGTTAGGAATGGAGATTAATAATACCAGAGGAGAATGGTCGCTAAGCAATCTGGGGAGATACTCGATATCTAACACTCTATGAAACAGTTGGGTCGATAGTAAAAAATTATCTATGCGTGTGTGTGTCTTGTGTGGGTGTGAATAAAAAGAGTAGTCCCTATCCTGTGGGTGCAACTATCTCCAGATGTCTAGTAAATTAAGATCTTTCATGAATGACATGGTGAGCTTGGCGGCTTTGGTAAGAAGGGAGGGTTTATCCGAGGACCTATCAAGGACTGTATCTAAACAAAAATGTAGATCTCCTCCAACCAGTAGCCATCCTGGTGGTGCTTGAGCGACCTGAAGGAAGACATTCTGTATAAACATATGGTCATCGAAGTTAGGAGCATAAATATTCAGCAGGGTCCAAGACTCTGAAAACATATGCCCCTGCACCAAAACAAACCTGCCCGAGGGATCAGAGATGGTGTTGTTGACGCAGAAGGGGATGTGTCTACTTATCAAAATTGCAGTTCCTCTTGCTTTGGAGTTAAAAGAGGACGCAAAAACTTGTCCTACCCATTCCCTCTTCAATTTCTTGTGTTCGCTGGCTGTAAGATGTGTTTCTTGTAGAAACACAATATCGGCCTTTAATTTCTTAAGGTATGTATAGACTCTTTTCCTTTTAATCGGGCTGTTAAGGCCTTTTACGTTGAATGTGACATATTTTAGTGGATTAAGCATAGGTTGGGTTTGAAATATGTAACCGAATGGAAATCTCTCATATGTAAATAGTCAGGAAATGTTTCAACTTTGGTTTGAACACAGAAGTGACCTATGTGCCTCTTTAGGAAGGAAACAACAATAAACATGGAAAAAAAGGGGGGAAAAAACCCACCCACCCCGATTGTCAGACTAAAACAACAATCCCAACAATCAAACATGAATACACTTGTAGAGATACGTTGCTGCTCGCTTTCCACCTTACTCTTACTAGCTAAACCTTGGCGTAAACTAAAACCTGCGAGCTCTCTAAATTGAAAACAAACATTGTGAATAGGCATTTATGGCTGAATAATTACTGCCCACGGTAAGGGCTGCTTGAGTCTCTTTTCGGGAGAGGAGAAACATAAATGGGGGGGAAGCGGTGGGCCTAAACCCACTTATTGCTTCGTCCAGTGGATATTGACTAAACCAAAATATAGTCTCCTGTAAATGTAATAGAACTCACCCCGGGGAAAAACGGTTAGTTGAAAATGTACAAATCAATTATAGCGACCGGATAGCGGGGTAGACGGATCAGATATCAGCAGATCAGTCCAGATAAGAGAAAACAAACAGATTGGATCTTATCCCCCAGAGAGACCGTTTTTCAGTCGCGGTTCGGTTCTTTGAGGAAAGTGAATACTTCTCCCGGTGTGTTGAAGATATGGCATCGGCCTTTGTACTGAACTTTCATCCGCGCAGGGTGGATGAGGTAGCCGGTGATGTTCTTCTCCTTCAGTGCTTTGGCGGCAGGTCTGAACTGCTTGTGACGTCTGGCGAGATCGGCACTCATATCCGGGAAAAGGCTGACCCTCTTGCCATCGAAGGTGATGTCCCCTTTGGCTCTTGCGAGTTGCAGTATCTTCTCTCTGTCTTGGAAACGGAGGAACCTGACCAGAACGGCACGTGGGGGCTCCTCTGGCCGGGGTTTCGGCGCTGATGTTCTGTGGGCGCGTTCGATTTCCAGCGGCTTGGTGAAGTTGATTATGCCTAGGACATCCGGGATCCATTGAGTGAAGAAGCGAACCGGGTCACGGCCCTCGCTGTCCTCTTTCAATCCCACCACACGGATATTACTGCGTCTGCTCTGGTTCTCCATCTGGTCTACTTTGTTTTTGAGGTAGGCATTATCCTTCTGCAGTTCTATCAGAACCTGGTCATGTCGAGCGACGGTGTCCTCAACTGTGCTAATGCGCATCTCGGCCTCAGTCGTTCTCAGAAGGAGATCATTCATGGAGGATTTCAGGTCGTCGATGGAAGAATGGAGTTCAGCCGATTTCTTGTCAGTTTTCATAGATAGCCCTTTGTTACCATCCTGAATTTCCCGGAGGAGAGTAGCCAGCATGTCTTGCGAGGCTGCCGAAAGCAATAGTCTGGAACCGTCGTCTGAGATATGAGGGCTAATGCTAAACTTGCTAGCTGTGGCGTTATCGTTGTCTTGGGATTCAACGACGTTTTGGTCGTCCTTCTTGCCTCTCGGTCGGAGGTCCATGGCTCTTTGGGAAGGTAAGTATTTGACAATTTATCAGCCGATGTTAGAATATTGTTTCAACGTTGTTATTTAGGTAATAATAGGATCAATTTCAAGAGCTCGGTTTGTCAACGTCTGTTCAGCTCCGCTGCATCACGTGTCTCCGTAAATAAGTTAAAAATGTATTCTTAAAGCTGTTATTTATTCATTCATAAGTATAATTTGATTTATTTGTAAAAAATGTATTAGCAATCTCATGGTCATTTTTTATAATTTGTATTACCCTACGTCATACTTCTATCATGTTCCATCATTATATACTGCTCAAAAAAATAAAGGGAACACTTAAACAACACATCCTAGATGTGAATGAAAAAAATAATCTTATTAAATACTTTTTTCTTTACATAGTTGAATGTGCTGACAACAAAATCACACAAAAATAATCAATGGAAATCCAATTTATCAACCCATGGAGGTCTGGATTTGGAATCACACTCAAAATTAAAGTGGAAAACCACACTACAGGCTGATCCAACTTTGATTTAATGTCCTTAAAACAAGTCAAAATGAGGCTCAGTAGTGTGTGTGGCCTCCACGTGCCTGTATGACCTCCCTACAATGTCTGGGCATGCTCCTGATGAGGTGGCGGATGGTCTCCTGAGGGATCTCCTCCCAGACCTGGACTAAAGCATCCGCCAACTCCTGGACAGTCTGTGGTGCAATGTGGCGTTGGTGGATGGAGCGAGACATGATGTCCCAGATGTGCTCAATTGGATTCAGGTCTGGGGAACGGGCGGGCCAGTCCATAGCATCAATGCCTTCCTCTTGCAGGAACTGCTGACACACTCCAGCCACATGAGGTCTAGCATTGTCTTGCATTAGGAGGAACCCAGGGCCAACCGCACCAGCATATGGTCTCACAAGGGGTCTGAGGATCTCATCTCGGTACCTAATGGCAGTCAGGCTACCTCTGGCGAGCACATGGAGGGCTGTGCGGCCCCCCAAAGAAATGCCACCCCACACCATGACTGACCCACCGCCAAACCGGTCATGCTGGAGGATATTGCAGGCAGCAGAACGTTCTCCATGCCGTCTCCAGACTCTGTCACGTCTGTCACGTGCTCAGTGTGAACCTGCTTTCATCTGTGAAGAGCACAGGGCGCCAGTGGTGAATTTGCCAATCTTGGTGTTCTCTGGCAAATGCCAAACATCCTGCACGGTGTTGGACTGTAAGCACAACCCCCACCTGTGGACGTCAGGCCCTCATACCACCCTCATGGAGTCTGTTTCTGACCGTTTGAGCAGACACATGCACATTTGTGGCCTGCTGGAGGTCATTTTGCAGGGCTCTGGCAGTGCTTCTCCTGCTCCTCCTTGCACAAAGGCGGAGGTAGCGGTCCTGCTGCTGGGTTGTTGCCCTCCTACGGCCTCCTCCACGTCTCCTGATGTACTGGCCTGTCTCTTGGTAGTGCCTCCATACTCTGGACACTACGCTGACAGACAGCAAACCTTCTTGCCACAGCTCGCATTGATGTGCCATCCTGGATGAGCTGCACCACCTGAGCCACTTGTGTGGGTTGTAGACTCCGTCTCATGCTACCACTAGAGTGAAAGCACCGCCAGCATTCAAAAGTGACCAAAACATCAGCCAGGAAGCATAGGAACTGAGAAGTGGTCTGTGGTCCCCACCTGCAGAACCACTCCTTTATTGGGGGTGTCTTGCTAATTGCCTATAATTTCCACCTGTTGTCTATTCCATTTGCACAACAGCATGTGAAATTTATTGTCAATCAGTGTTGCTTCCTAAGTGGACAGTTTGATTTCACAGAAGTGTGATTGACTTGGAGTTACATTGTGTTGTTTAAGTGTTCCCTTTATTTTTTTGAGCAGTGTATATTACAAGACAGGTAATCATTTCATGTAATTCAAACTATTGCAGTGCTGCTTTTCACATTTTTTTCGTATAACAAGACATTGGCTACTTGTCAAACACAGTATGTAATGTGACTGACGCAGAACATACATCTCTATGTAAATGCAACTGGTATCTTAGTGGAAGACACACAAAGGATGCCGTTTCAACTCTTTTACACTGTCAGTAATTACACTGCTCTTGTATTAATAGCGTAAATGAGAATTATAGTAAACTAACTAATGAAAATGGCAGATACTGCTCTTTGCTTTGGTATTACCCTGCAATTTATAACATATCATGCCAAGGAAGAAGGCAGTAACTGCCGTTTAAGGGTCAAAGGTCATGTCAGAGGTCAGGGTCAACATGAATAAAAAAATGTACTCATAGTAAGGCAACAGATCATTACATCTCCAATGATCTCTCTAGAACTCATTTGGCTGGACAATTAAAAAACTTTGAAGCCATTTTCTCAGGTCCACTCTATGAGCAGTTACTGCCTTTTTGCTTGGGAGGGCAGTATGAAGAACAATTAAACAATTTTGTTAGTTTTCTAACAAGATCATAATTTTCATGTCCTTTGCACATTAACTAAGCCACGCCTCGAATGAGGTCAGAAGAGCGTGTCAGTGTGATGGAACCACCCTTTTAGACCAGAGTGCTTTAAATGACTAAGAATTAACATACCAGACCAGCAGACTTGAAGCATGAGCTAACCATTACAAATGGTTGAATCTCCAAGACCAGAAAGCGTGCAGCCATGGTCCACACGTTGAAATGGTTGGAAACTCTGAAACTCTTAGCCTCAACACGATGCGAAGAAGATAAAGACTAGACCTTAACATTGCCAGTCTGCAGCTGGGCAGTAAAAGTGGTCCTAGAACTTTGACTAAAGACAACCATTGGTACAACTGAAGACTTGTTCTATTTCAACCCTCCACTACAAGACCAGGACAACTATGAAGAAAGAAATTGTGGCCTCTGGATGTAAGGCTTTGGTTGTGCACCATCGAGCCATTCCCCATAGAAGGATCGATTGGTTTCAACAGAGAGACGACGAACAAAGACATCTACACGTAAATACATTACATTTCTTACCCAAACGGGTTCTTGAGCAAAGTATTACTACTTTGAGGGTAGTTTCCAAATGTACGATAAGTTTAACCCTTTGTCTCTCCCTCTCTTTATCTACCCTACCCTCTCCAAATGTGTAATAAGCCATCATATCTTGTCAGTCCACTAGGGAATTCTGTCTCATGTAAGTGTGTAGGTGTATTCTGTGTTATTATTAGTTAGTAAATAACTATTTAAATACATTAGTGTAGTACTGGATAATCATTAAAGGCTGGGGTTCTTTCGGATTCAAGAAGTCTGCAACGTTCAGAATGAGACTGATATGAGATAATGATTAATAAGTGACTGTTATCGATAGAGAAAAATCTTTTAGAGTTGAATTCGGGAGATTGTAACTCTATAAAACAACTTAATCTGTGGTGCCCCAAAATCCTAATAAGTGTTAAGATTAATTTAATATGGTAACAATTAAACATAGTTTGTTATTTATCAAATCAACTGTCATCACATTAATGAAAGTATGTCACGACAGCACCATAAAATTCGATTACTTTCTACTCAATCCATAGGCTTCATTGATGCCATTCAGAGTGTCTTGAAGTCAATGAAACCGGCTATGCTAGCTGGGGTTTATAGCTAGCCAGCTAGCTAATATTGACATATTTAATATTGACATAAACGTTATGTTATTTTATGAAACCCACCAGGGACACCAACAACTTGCAGACTTGTTTACGCTGCTGTGCGTTTTTGTTGCCGATCTTACTTTGATACCTGACGGTTTTTTACTTTTTCATTACCGTATATTTTTACTTTTTCCCTCACTCAACTTTTTTCCTCACTCAACTTTTTTCATTCATCCCCGGAGGTTTTATCTGGACATGGTTCGTCAGGACTTCAAACAGCCGAAGCTAAGTAACATTAACATGATGCCTTCTAATTGCAGTCGTTGTACTTATAATATACAGGAGAACGATCGCCTTACGGCAAGGATAGCTGTGCTGCAAGCCCAGCTTCAGACGCGATCGTTAGGCAAGGGTAATTTCAGTGTAGGAAAGGATGAAACAGCGTCTGTGCCACCAGTAAGTACAGATAGTAACGTTAGTATAAACCCCCTCGCACGGTCCCCGCAGCCGGACATCTTTCTCATGGCTTCTGGAGGGAAACGCTGTAGGAATGCTCAACCGGTGTCGCTTATTCAGCCGACAGAAACTTTCAACCGGTTCTCCCCATTAAGCGAGTCGGAGTCGGAGGCCGAGACTTCTCTGGTCTCTACTCCTCCCGTTGTGGGGTCTGAGACGCCGACGGCTCCCACCATTAGCTCTGACAAATTGAAAACCCTAGTCATTGGCGACTCCATTACCCGCAGTATTAGACTTAAAACTAATCATCCAGCGATCATACACTGTTTACCAGGGGGCAGGGCTACCGACGTTAAGGCTAATCTAAAGACGGTGCTGGCTAAAGCTAAAACTGGCGAGTGTAGAGAGTATAGAGATATTGTTATCCACGTCGGCACCAACGATGTTAGGATGAAACAGTCAGAGGTCACCAAGCGCAACATAGCTTCAGCGTGTAAATCAGCTAGAAAGATGTGTCGGCATCGATTAATTGTCTCTGGCCCCCTCCCAGTTAGGGGGAGTGATGAGCTCTACAGCAGAGTCTCACAACTCAATCGCTGGTTGAAAACTGTTTTCTGCCCCTCCCAAAAGATAGAATTTGTAGATAATTGGCCCTCTTTCTGGGACTCACCCACAAACAGGACCAAGCCTGGCCTGTTGAGGAGTGACGGACTCCATCCTAGCTGGAGGGGTGCTCTCATCTTATCTACGAACATAGACAGGGCTCTAACTCCTCTAGCTCCACAATGAAATAGGGTGCAGGCCAGGCAGCAGGCTGTTAGCCAGCCTGCCAGCTTAGTGGAGTCTGCCACTAGCACAGTCAGTGTAGTCAGCTCAGCTTCCCCCATTGAGACCGTGTCTGTGCCTCGATCTAGGTTGGGCAAAATTAAAAATGGCGGTGTTCGCTTTAGCAATCTCACTAGTATAAAGACCTCCTCCATTCCTGCCATTATTGAAAGAGATTGTGATACCTCACATCTCAAAATTGGGTTACTTAATGTTAGATCCCTCACTTCCAAGGCAGTTATAGTCAATGAACTAATCACTGATAATAATCTTGATGTGATTGGCCTGACTGAAACATGGCTTAAGCCTGATGAATTTACTGTGTTAAATGAGGCCTCACCCCCAGGTTACATTAGTGACCATACCCCCCGTGCATCCGGCAAAGGCGGAGGTGTTGCTAACATTTACGATAGCAAATTTCAATTTACAAAAAAAAAAACAACAATGACGTTTTCGTCTTTTGAGCTTCTAGTCATGAAATCTATGCAGCCTACTCACTCACTTTTTATAGCTACTGTTTATAGGCCTCCTGGGCCATATGCAGTGTTCCTCACTGAGTTCCCTGAATTCCTATCGGATCTTGTAGTCATAGCAGATAATATTCTAATTTTTGGTGACTTTAACATTCACATGGAAAAGTCCACAGACCCACTCCAAAAGGCTTTCGGAGCCATCATCGACTCAGTGGGTTTTGTCCAACATGTCTCTGGACCTACTCACTGCCACAGTCATACTCTGGACCTAGTTTTGTCCCATGGAATAAATGTTGTGGATCTAAATGTTTTTCCTCATAATCCTGGACTATCGGACCACCATTTTATTACGTTTGCAATTGCAACAAATAATCTGCTCAGACCCCAACCAAGGAGCATTAAAAGTCGTGCTATAAATTCTCAGACAACCCAAAGATTCCTTGATGCCCTTCCAGACTGCCTCTGCCTACCCAAGGACGTCAGAGGACAAAAATCAGTTAACCACCTAACCGAGGAACTCAATTTAACCTTGCGCAATACCCTAGATGCAGTTGCACCCCTAAAAACTAAAAACATCTGTCATAAGAAACTAGCTCCCTGGTATACAGAAAATACACGAGCTCTGAAGCAAGCTTCCAGAAAATTGGAACGGAAATGGCGCCACACCAAACTGGAAGTCTTCCGACTAGCTTGGAAAGACAGTACCGTGCAGTATCGAAGAGCCCTTACTGCTGCTCGATCATCCTATTTTTCCAACTTAATTGAGGAAAATAAGAACAATCCGAAATTTCTTTTTGATACTGTCGCAAAGCTAACTAAAAAGCAGCCTTCGCAAATGGAGGATGGCTTTCACTTCAGCAGTAATAAATTTATGAACTTCTTTGAGGAAAAGATCATGATCATTAGAAAGCAAATTACAGACTCCTCTTTAAATCTGGGTATTCCTCCAAAGCTCCATTGTCCTGAGTCTGCACAACTCTGCCAGGACCTAGGATCAAGGGAGATACTAAAGTGTTTTAGTACTATATCTCTTGACGCAATGATGAAAATAATCATGGCCTCCAAACCCTCAAGCTGCATACTGGACCCTATTCCAACTAAACTACTGAAAGAGCTGCTTCCTGTGCTTGGCCCTCCTATGTTGAACATAATAAACGGCTCTCTATCCACCGGATGTGTACCAAGCTCACTAAAAGTGGCAGTAATAAAGCCTCTCTTGAAAAAGCCGAATCTTGATCCAGAAATTATAAAAAACTATCGGCCTATATCGAATCTTCCATTCCTCTCCAAAATTTTAGAAAAAGCTGTTGCACAGCAACTGACTGCCTTCCTGAAGACAAACAATGTATACGAAACGCTTCAGTCTGGTTTTAGACCCCATCATAGCACTGAGACTGCACTTGTGAAGGTGGTAAATGACCTTTTAATGACGTCAGACCGAGGCTCTGCATCTGTCCTCGTGCTCCTAGATCTTAGTGCCGCTTTTGATACCATAGATCACCACATTCTTTTGGAGAGATTGGAAACCCAAATTGGTCTACATGGACAAGTTCTGGCCTGGTTTAGATCTTATCTGTCGGAAAGATATCAGTTTGTCTCTGTGAATGGTTTGTCCTCTGACAAATCAATTGTAAATTTCGGTGTTCCTCAAGGTTCCGTTTTAGGACCACTATTGTTTTCACTATATATTTTACCTCTTGGGGATGTCATTCGAAAACATAATGTTAAATTTCACTGCTATGCAGACGACACACAGCTGTACATTTCAATGAAACATGGTGAAGCCCCAAAATTGCCCTCGCTAGAAGCCTGTGTTTCAGACATAAAGAAGTGGATGGCTGCAAACTTTCTACTTTTAAACTCGGACAAAACAGAGATGCTTGTTCTAGGTCCCAAGAAACAAAGAGATCTTCTGTTGAATCTGACAATTAATCTGGATGGTTGTACAGTCGTCTCAAATAAAACTGTGAAGGACCTCGGCGTTACTCTGGACCCTGATCTCTCTTTTGAAGAACATATCAAGACTGTTTCAAGGACAGCTTTTTTCCATCTACGTAACATTGCAAAAATCAGAAATTTTCTGTCCAAAAATGACGCAGAAAAATTAATCCATGCTTTTGTTACTTCTAGGCTGGACTACTGCAATGCTCTACTTTCCGGCTACCCGGATAAAGCACTAAATAAACTTCAGTTAGTGCTAAATACGGCTGCTAGAATCCTGACTAGAACCAAAAAATTTGATCATATTACTCCAGTGTTAGCCTCCCTACACTGGCTTCCTGTTAAGGCAAGGGCTGATTTCAAGGTTTTACTGCTAACCTACAAAGCATTACATGGGCTTGCTCCTACCTATCTTTCCGATTTGGTCCTGCCGTACATACCTACACGTACGCTACGGTCACAAGACGCAGGCCTCCTAATTGTCCCTAGAATTTCTAAGCAAACGGCTGGAGGTAGGGCTTTCTCCTATAGAGCTCCATTTTTATGGAATGGTCTGCCTACAAATGTGAGAGACGCAGACTCAGTCTCAACCTTTAAGTCTTTACTGAAGACTTATCTCTTCAGTAGGTCCTATGATTAAGTATAGTCTGGCCCAGGAGTGTGAAGGTGAACGGAAAGGCTGGAGCAACGAACCGCCCTTGCTGTCTCTGCCTTGCCGGTTCCCCTCTTTCCACTGGGATTCTCTGCCTCTAACCCTTTTACAGAGGCTGAGTCACTGGCCTACTGGTGTTCTTCCATGCCGTCCATGGGAGGGGTGCGTCACTTGAGTGGGTTGAGTCACTGACGTGGTCTTCCTGTCTGGGTTGGCGCCCCCCCCCCCCCCCCCCTTGGGTTGTGCCATGGCGGAGATCGTTGTGGGCTATACTCGGCCTTGTCTTAGGACGGTAAGTTGGTGGTTGGAGACATCCCTCTAGTGGTGTGGGGGCTGTGCTTTGGCAAAGTGGGTGGGGTTATATCCTGCCTGTTTGGCCCTGTCCGGGGGTATCATCGGATGGGGCCACAGTGTCTTCTGATCCCTCCTGTCTCAGCCTCCAGTATTTATGCTGCAGTAGTTTATGTGTCGGGGGGCTAGGGTCAGTCTGTTACATCTGGAGTATTTCTCTTGTCTTATCCGGTGTCCTGTGTGTATTTAAATATGCTCTCTCTAATTCTCTCTTTCTCTCTTTCTGTCTTTCTCTCGGAGGACCTGAGCCCTAGGACCATGCCTCAGGACTACCTGGTATGATGACTCCTTGCTGTCCCCAGTCCACCTGGCCGTGCTGCTGCTCCAGTTTCAACTGTTCTGCCTGCGGCTATGGAACCCTGACCTGTTCACCGGACGTGCTTGTTGCACCCTCGACAACTACTATGATTATTATTATTTGACCATGCTGGTCATTTATGAACATTTTAACATTTTAACATTTTGACCATGTTCTGTTTTAATATCCACCCTGCACAGCCAGAAGAGGACTGGCCACCCCTCATAGCCTGGTTCCTCTCTAGGTTTCTTCCTAGGTTTTTGGCCTTTCTAGGGAGTTTTTCCTAGGGAGTTTTTCCTAGCCACCGTGCTTCTTTCACATGCTTTGCTTGCTGTTTGGGGTTTTAGGCTGGGTTTCTGTACAGCACTTTGAGAATATCAGCTGATGTACGAAGGGCTATATAAAAATAAATTTGATTTTGAAATTTGATTTGATTCTGCCACATTCCTCCACGCTGCATTTTTTGGTGTGTGTCTCTACATAACAAGGGTGACAGAGTTCTGGGAACCCCATCACAGCAATAATCAATTTCTCCTCCACTGTTCTTGTTAAATCTAGTGATGGACATGTGGAAACAACAGAACGTTGATTGATGGAACTAAACTTTATATTTTTGATAGAACGGAATAAATTCTAGAAGGACCCCTACAACAACCCCTGTGGTAGGTCATCGCCCAGTTTTAGCTAGATGATTTACATCCAGTTTCACAACAAGACAGCCTGGTTTGCTGATTCTCAAGAGTCCCTAAAACATTATTAAACAACATTAATTAAAATGTCTAACTCATGTCAAAACACCCATAAAGCTACCTAGCTAGTTAGCTAGTCAACTAGCTGGTTAAATAGCGATTTTTGTAAATGTATTTTATGACCAAAAAATATGCATAATCGTTTCTCTACATTAACTAACATATTCCTCTCAATCAGAATTGTTTTGGCATGATTCGCTATGACGTTATAATTACTTATAGAGGTCGACCGATTATGATTTTTCAACGCCGATACCGATTATTGGAAGACCCCCCAAAAAAAACGCTACCGATTAATCGGCCGATTTTTATTTTTATTTATTTGTAATAATGACTTAACACTTAACACTTATTTTAAGTTAATATAATACATAAATAAAATCAATTTAGCCTCAAATAAATAATGAAACATGTTCAATTTGGTTTAAATAATGCAAAAACAAAGTGTTGAAGAAAGTAAAAGTGCATTATGTGCCATGTAAGAAAGCTAACGTTTAAGTTCCTTGCTCAGAACATGAGAACATATGAAAGCTGGTGGTTCCTTTTAACATGAGTCTTCAATATTCCCAGGTAAGAAGTTTTAGGTTGTAGTTATTATAGGACTATTTCTCACTATACGATTTGTATTTCATATACCTTTGACTATTGGATGTTCTTATTGGCACTTTACTATTGCCAGTGTAACAGTATAGCTTCCGTCCCTCTCCTCGCTCCTACCTGGGCTTGAACCAGGAACACACCGACAACAGCCACCCTCGAAGCAGCGTTACCCATGTAGAGGAAGGGAAACAACTACTCCAAGTCTCAGAGCAAGTGACGTTTGAAACACTATTAGCGCGCACCCGCTAACTAGCTAGCCATTTCACATCGGTTACACCAGCCTAATCTTGGGAGTTGATAGGCTTGAAATCATAAACAGCGCAATGCATTGCGAAGAGCTGCTGGCAAAACGCAGTAAACTGCTGTTTGAATGAATGCTTACGAGCCTGCTGCTGCCTACCATCGCTCAGTCAGACTGCTCTATCAAATTATAGACTTAATTATAACATAATAACACACAGAAATACGAGCCTTAGGTCATTAATATGGTCGAATCCGGAAACTATCACATTTATTCTTTGAGTGGAATACGGAACCGTTCCGTATTTTATCTAACGGGTGGCATCCATAAGTCTAAATATTCCTGTTACATCGCACAAGCTACAATGTTATTTCATAGTTACGTAAAATTCTGGCAAATTAGTTCGCAACCAGCCAGGCGGCCCAAACTGTTGCATATACCCTGATTCTGCGTGCAAGGAACGCAAGAGATCTAACACAATTTCACCTGGTTAATATTGCCTGCTAACCTGGATTTCTTTTAGCTAAATATGCAGGTTAAAAAATATATTGTATTGATTTTAAGAAAGGCTTTGATGTTTATGGTTAGGTACAGTCGTGCAACGATTGTGCTTTTTTCCGCAAATGCGCTTTTGTTAAATCCTCCCCCGTTTGGCGAAGTCGGCTGTCTTTGTTAGGAGGAAATAGTCTTCA
The DNA here is from genome assembly GCF_965601325.2 of Salmo salar. Taxonomy (NCBI): domain Eukaryota; kingdom Metazoa; phylum Chordata; class Actinopteri; order Salmoniformes; family Salmonidae; genus Salmo; species Salmo salar. Next base: position 123,575,964 of record NC_138299.1, read on the forward strand.
CAGTTCGCAACGAGCCAGGCGGCCCAAACTGCTGCATATACCCTAACTCTGTTTGCAAGAGAAGTGACACATTTTCCCTAGTTAAAATAAATTCATGTTAGCAGGCAATATTAACTAAATATGCAGGTTTAAAAATATATACTTGTGTATTGATTTTAAGAAAGACATTGATGTTTATGGTTAGGTACACGTCGGAGCAAAGAGAGTCCTTTTTCGCGAATGTGCACCACATCGATTATATGCAACGCAGGACAGGCTAGATAAACTAGTAATATCAACCATGTGTAGTTAACTAGTGATTATGATTGATTGATTGTTTTTTATAAGATAAGTTTAATGCTACCTAGCAACTTACCTTGGCTTCTTACTGCATTTGCGTAACAGGCAGGCTCCTCGTGGAGTGCAACATAAAGCAGGTGGTTAGAGCGTTGGACTAGTTAACGTAAGGTTGCATCCCCAAGCTGACAAGGTAAAAATCTGTCATTCTGCCCCTGAACAAGGCAGTTAACCCACCGTTCCTAGGCCGTCATTGAAAATAAGAATGTGTTCTTAACTGACTTGCCTAGTTAAATAAAAGGTCCAAAAATATATAATAATGTTTTTCGCCAAATCGGTGGCCAAAAATACCGATTACCGATTGTTATGAAAACTTGAAATCGGCCCTAATTAATCGGCTATTTCGATTAATCGGTCGACCTCTAATTACTTACAGTTCTTCAATCCTAGTATTTTTGTCCGACATCTTTGCTGAAGAAAGTCTCCAGTGTTGAGTCTCATAGTGTCAAATTTGTCATAGGGTCGCCGCTGGTGATTTGCATGAAGTTGGGAAATGTTTAACTTTTTGTCCTCCTCCCACGCCACCTTCGCACCGCCCAAAGGTCCCCGGCCTCTCCGCTTCTCACCGCTTTCCTTCCATTGAAAATGAATGGGAAGCTGTGTTTTACCGTGTTCTAGTGCGCTGTGAAATAATGCTCTCTCAACACACACACACACACACCCTCCTCCGGCCCTCCCCACCAATCACTCATATGGGGGGTGATAAGTGACAGAATTAAGTCTCATGAAGCTACTGATACCTCTCACCAAGTCACCTAACGTCTTCCTAGCGCCATAAATTAACATGGACTGTCAAAGGAGACAAGTTTTTTTTCTAAGGCGTCAAACTGCCGACGCATTCACGTCATGTGACACGTCATGTGGACATAATGTGGCACTGACGTCACGTGTCGGTTTGCTTGCAAGTTTATGAAAGCTCTTACCATGAACGTCTCAAAAATGTCTACATGTGTTACGTGTTAGTTTAAGTGTCTGTTAAGTCTATTATCAAAGATCTCACCATGTACATGATTTTGTACAAAATATTTTCATTGCCCGAGTTATCTAATCAATTTCATTTGTCGATTTAGCTAAAATAGGCATATCACCCCAATACAAAAATTATTAGGCTAGTTGATATCACAGCCAGCCACCATTACTGTGTAGATATGCCTATTTCTCACATCAATACAGACACAAGAGCTTCTTTGTTGGTGGTAGTCCTATTAAGAAAAAAAAGAGGTAGCCTAGGTCTCTAGTGGCGCAATCAAAACAACTCGGAACTCGGCAATCGCTGACTTCTGACTTCAGTGCGTTCAAGACAACTGGGAACTCGGGGGGGAAAAACGAGCTCAGACTAGGATTTTTTGGGGTTTGAACGGTCATCCAACTCGGAATTCCAATTCAGAAACTCTGGCATCTTTCTCTGACCTGAAAATCACTGCTGTCATGATTTGACCCCGTTTTTCCCTAGAGTTCCCAGTTTAACAGACAATCACTGTCACCATGCAATCCTTAGACTATACATTTCTGTGATGTCTTATGGTTAAAAGCAGGGCTCGAATTGAGGGGGTATGTGAAGATATAGGCCTAACCCTTGTTATAGAGACAGTAAAAAAGCATATGCTACCGCTTATTTGCTTAGCCTTAGAAAAAACGACGGTCCAGATTATATAAAGCGATCTAGGCTATAACAATGATTAACTCCACTATTATTTCCACATAGTCTAATAGCCTATCGAAGGTCTTGCTTAGCCTCAACATCACAGGAAAATTTTGTTGGTTTATTAAATGCTCCGCAATTTAGAATTGGATTGAAACAGGCTATTCATTTTAGTGCAGTTGCATTGTTACGCATAACCTTAGCCTAAACAGAACCCAAAACACCCCAGCCTGTTTTGATCACAGATCATGAAGCCTGAACAGTTCAGTTTTTTGTAATTGATTTAGCCCACAATCGCCTACAGATTTGATTCACACGAAGACCTATATTTAATCTGAATTTGACAAACAATAGCCTGACTAGGATCCTTACTAGGATCCTGACTCTTCCGGGTTAGAGTCCCGTTCCTTGAAAGCGGCAGCTCTAGCCTTTAGCTCAGTGCGGATGCTGCCTGTAATCCATGGTTTCTGGTTGGGGTATGTACGTACAGTCACTGTGGGGAACTGTAGTATAAAAAATGTGTGATTGACTTAGTGTTTGTCTATTGCTATTTTTGCATAACGTACTTTATCCCTGAAACTCCACCTAAAATGGCGCCGAAGCAGACGTTTTACGTGCCCCCAACCGATTGTGTTTTTTTTGTTAGTTTATCTGCGATGTTTATAACTTAATTTTTTTTTAACTGTTTTTGTACATAATGTTGCCGCTACCGTCTCTTATAACCGAAAATAACTTCTAGACATCAGGACTGCGATTACTCACCACGGACTAGCAGAATCCTTTTTCTTCTTTCATGACTCTGATGAGGCCTAGGCGGAGGATATAAGGCTGGCTCCCTCGGGAACAGGCCCGACCCCAGTGATCTGCGTGAAGAGGAGAAAGAGAGGCCGGAGGGCGGGCTGCCTTCTGAGGAGTAGGAGGCGATCTATTAAACCCCCACTCCCCTCAATTCTGCTTTGGACAATAAAATGGATGAGTTATTGGGAAGATTAAACTAACAACGAGACATTAAAAACTGTAACATCTTATGCTTCACAGAATAGGGTGGCGGTCTATGTATTTTTGTAAACAACGACTGGTGCAGATATCTAAGGAAGTCTTGAGCCATTGCTCACCTGAGGTAGTTTCTCATGATAAGCTACAGACCACATTACCTACCGAGAGAGTTTTCGTCTATATTCTTTGTAGCTGTTTACATACCACCACAGTTAGACACATGTTATCTTTTGTTTGCATGTGAGCATGTCTTTCTTTTGTCGGTCCTGTCAATGTTCAGTGATCACACATGCCTCAGCACACAAAGGTTACTTTGCCAGCTTGCAAATGTGTGCTAAAAGTGGGGATGTTTCATAGTATTTTTAGAATATCTTAACTCCCCACCACCAATGAACAATTTTTTAACATTTTTTTTTTACAGAAAACCACAGAACCACCACTGCAATATAGGCCTACACTCAGATAAAAAGGTGCAACCTAAAAGGATTCTTCCACTGTCCCCATAGGAGATCCCTTTTTAGTTCCAGGTAGAGCCCCTTCTGTGTCTAGGTAGAACCCTTTTGGGCTCCATTCCACAGAGGGTTCTACATAGAACCAAATAGACCTTTGAAGGTTTTTGTTAACTTCTGCTCAGACTTAAATAGCAGTGTTCCAAGAACCTCCACCAGGGGTGACTGTAGTCTCCTCAAACAGACAAAAAGAAGACACGAGGGCACCTCACACTCATTTTAGATCCCAACGGGTCTTTATTTTCATACTATATGCCCTCACTCTCATCACTATCTCCATTTGCCATCTTCTAATGTCTTTTCTTGGAACTCCATCCATACACACACACACAAAAAACACACACACACACACACTACTGTAGCATCTTGTTTACATTTACCACATTTTAGGCGTTCAGCTTTGGCCCTGGATGGATAATGTTGCAATGAGATGGGCACAGAGGTATGTATGTACAGTCCTCTTCAGTGTGGCGGGAAATTAATTGAACAGGAGAAGAGGATGTGGTTGCTTGTGGAGGGAGTGCTGTGTGGGTGATAGGTAGAACAGCTACAATGACGCTGATTGGTTGCTCTGACTCATCACTTCTTGACTAAAATAAATGTAGATTTAGAAATTAGTTCAACCTTGCCATAGTTCAACAGCTGAAAAGCCTTCGTTAACATACTTCCAGAGATAGGCAGAGTTGCAAAGAAAAGCCATATCTTAGACTAGCCAATCAAAATAAAATATTAAGATGGGCAAAAGAACACAGACACTGGACAGAGGAACTCTGCCTAGAAGGCCAGCATCCCGGAGTCGCCTCTTCACTGTTGACGTTGAGACTGGTGTTTTGCGGTTACTATTTAATGAAGCTGCCAGTTGAGGACTTGTGAGGCGTCTGTTTCTCAAACTAGACACTCTAATGTACTTGTCCTCTTGCTCAGTTGTGCACTGGGGCCTCCCACTCCTCTTTGTATTATGGTTAGAGCCCGTTTATGCTGTTCTGTGAAGGGAGTAGTACACAGCGTTGTACAAGATCTTCAGTTTCTTGGCAATTTCTCGCATGGAATAGCCTTCATTTCTCAGAACAAGAATAGACTGACGAGTTTCAGAAGAAAGTTCTTTGTTTCTGGCCATTTTGAGCCTGTAATCGAACCCAGAAATGCTGATTCTCCAGATACTCAACTCGTCTAAAGAAGGACAGTTTTATTGCTTCTTTAACACGGCAACTGGTTTGATACATTCACCTCTGAAGGTAAATAATGTACACTACCATTCAAAAGTTTGGGGTCACTTAGAAATGTCCTTGTTTAAAAAAATGAAATAAAAAATTCACATTTTTTGTCCATTAAAATAACATAAAATTGATCAGAAATACAGTGTAGACATTGTTAATGTTGTAAATGACTAATGAAGCTGGAAACGCCTGATTTTTAATGGAATATCTACATAGGAGTACAGAGACCAATTATCAGCAACCATCACTCCTGTGTTCCAATGGCACGTTGTGTTAGCTAATCCAAGTTTATCATTTTAAAAGGCTAATTGATCATTAGAAAACCCTTTTGCAATTATGTTAGCACAGCTGAAAACTGTTGTACTGATTAAAAGTGTTTTGTTGTTGTGCACTCTCCTCAAGCATGGTATTTTTTCACTGTAATAGCTACTGTAAATTGGACAGTGTAGTGAGATTAACAAGAATGTAAGCTTTCTGCCCATATCAGACATGTCTATGTGATGAGAATTTTTCTTGTTACTTACAACTTTATCCTAATCACAATAGCGCTCGTTAGCTCAACCGTCCCGTGGGGTGGGACACCAATCCCATAGTAGAGGTTAAGATGTGTCTGTTACTTGAACTCTGTGAAGCATTTATTTAGGCTGCAGTTTCTGAGGCTGGTAACTCTAATGAACTTATCCTCTGCAGCAGAGGTAACTCTGGGTCTTTCTTTCCTGTGGCGGTCCTCATGAGAGTCAGTTTCATCATAGCCCTTGATGGTTTTTGTGACTGCACTTGAAGAAACTTTCCAAGTTCTTGAAATTTTCCGGATTGACTGACGTTCATGTCTTAAAGTAATGATGGATTGTCATTTCTCTTTGCTTATTTGAGCTGTTCTTGCCATAATATGGTATTTTACCAAATAGGGCTATCTTCTGTATATCATCCCTACCCTGTCACAATACAACTGATTGGCTCAAATGCATTCAGAAGGAAAGAAATTCCATAAATTTACTTTTAACACCTGTTAATTTAAATGCATTCCAGGTGACTACCTCATGAAGCTGGTTTAGAGAATGGCAAAAGTGTGCAAAGCTGTCATCAAGGCAAAGGGTGGCTACTTAGAAGAATCTCAAATATAAAATATATTTTGACTTCTAAAAACAGTTTTTTTGGTTACTACATGATTCCATATGTGTTATTTCATAGTTTTGATGTCTTCACTGTTATTCTACAATGTAGAAAATGGTTTAAAAAAAACAAAAAGAAAGAAAAACCCTTGAATGAGTACGTGTGTCCAAACTTTTGACTGGTACTGTATGTGTTTGGTCTCATTGGCTTTTCTCTCCTGTTATGTCCGTGTGCAGGCTTCCCTCTCAACGACCAGCTCTTCCAGTTGATCATTCGCAGGTACAGTGACGAACAGGGCAACATGGACTTTGACAACTTCATTGGGTGCTTGGTCAGACTGGACGCCATGTGTCGTAAGTGAATCCTCAATACTCCCCTGCTCAGTCCGATTATGTTCTTGTTTTCAGACTATTTAAGTTTTCATTACCCTTCAGTAATAGTGTTTTGTGCATTTCCAGGAGCCTTCAAGACTCTGGACAAAGATGATAATGGAAGGATCAAAGTCAACATTCAGGACGTAAATTATTTTTCACTATTTCCTCTGCATTTAAATGGTGTGTTTAGGTTTAGGGACCATTTTTAAGATTAATGACTGGATATATGCACTGAAATTAAACCTAAATAACCACACCTCTTATTGTGTTTTGCTTTCTCCCCAGTGGCTTCAGTTGACCATGCACTCATAAAGCATCAGGGAAAGCCTACAAAAAGTCTGCATTCATTTGTTCATTCATTCATCTCTCTCTCTCATTAAGATTTTTATTTCAAAGTACCATTGTTATTATTGTTTGCAGACATTCATACGTCGTTCAGTCATGAATGTTAATTACATTTATCACTAGATGGCAGCATTTGCAGCAACACCAGGAAAGCACAAATCTACTTTCTCTCCATTAGGCCAAATGAAAAAAATATAGAAAGGTAGTTCAGTTTTGTGTTTTCCTTTTTTTCATCTCTCTCTCTCTCTCATTTAAAATGTGTATTTCATATTATTATTGTTTACAGATGTTCATACGTCATTCATTTGTAACAAAGCTAATCTGAGAACAAGGTTACCTAAATTCTACCAGCATATCGATTGCAGTACACGGGCGAGTAACACACTCGACCACTGCTACTCTAACTTCCGTGATGCATACAAGGCCCTCCCCTGCCCTCCTTTTGGAAAATCTGTCCATGACTCCATCTTGTTGCTCCCCTCCTATAGGCAGAAACTAAAACAGGAATCGCCCGTGCTTAGGTCTAGCCAACGCTGGTTTGACCAATCGTATTCCACGCTTGAAGATTGCTTCGATCACGTGGACTGGGATATGTTCCGGGTAGTGTGGTGGCTAATTTCCGCATTACCAAATGAGGAGTTACAAACACACCAGTCCGAGTTAAACTACATCTTTAATACTTAATTAAGCTACTTTTGCAAAAGTTCTTGACCCCACTAATGCATTCTCTCGAATGAACCAGGAAGGTGATTACAGAATTGCTACAGGGATCTTTTATAGCAACGATACCCCCTTCAACGTACATTGACAAACCACAGATACTTAGTAACAGTTCACAAAGGTTAAGTTTTGTATGACAGATATCAATAAAACACATCAGACAGTAACTGCTATGTCAACAGGATTAATGGTATAGCCCAGTATCTGGTCTCCTTAGAACCGTCCCTCCCTGGTACAGTATTGAACAGAACTATTTCATCCAATGGCATATATCAATTGTCAACTCTAGATACTCCCATCTCAAGCAAACCCCCTCTTTACCCCACTCCTGGACAGGCTCACTGGGGGGAGTGTTCCTCTAGGCCATATATTATCACAGGATAAGTGTGAGATCTAAGAGAGGACATACAAGGGTCCATTTACTGCCATAATCCTCCCCACAATAAAGAAAAGGAGGGAGTGACTTGCTCACAGACATTGTGGAGACAAGTCATTGGTTCCCCATTAATCACGCATCCCTTCACATGGTTTAAGAAATAGGTAAAGACACATTCCCATGACGACAAGTCTGACCTCTCCCCTCTCTGGGCCCCAAGTGTCTGAGCCCCAGCTAAGGTAGACATGCAACTGAAAAGACACCAGAGTCCAATGGACACTTTCTAATGACAAGTACCTCAAATAAGCATATTATACTAATAAAACATCTTAATTATCTATGTTACCCAACTAATTCTGATTCATCCACGACAGTAGCCTCAGACAATAACTTTGACGTATATGCTGATTCGGTGAGCGAGTTTATAAGGAAGTGTATAGGAGATGTTGTACCCACTGTGACTATTAAAACCTTCCCTAACCAGAAACCGTGGATTGATGGCAGCATTCGCGCAAAATTGAAAGCACGTACCACCGCATTTAATTATGGCAAGGCAACTGGAAAAATGGCAGAATACAAACAGTGTAGTTATTCCCTCTGTAAGGCAATCAAACAAGCAAAGCATCAGTATAGATACAAAGTGGAGTCGCAATTCAACGGCTCAAACACGAGACATATGTGGCAGGGTCTACAGACAATCACGGATTACAAAAAGAAAACCAGCCCCGTCGCGGACATCAACATCTTGCTCCCAGACAAATTAAACAACTTCTTTGCACGCTTTGAGGACAATACAGTGCCACCGACACGGCCCGCTACCAAAGACTGTGGGCTCTCCTCAGTGGCTGACGTGAGTAAAGCATTTAAACGTGTTAACCATCGCAAGGCTGCCGGGCCCAGATGGCGTCCCTTGCCGCGTCCTCAGAGCATGCGGAGACCAGCTGGCTGGTGTGTTTACCAGCCAATCTCTCCCTATCCCAGTTTGCTGTCCCCACATGCTTCAAGATGGTCACCATTGTTTCTGTTCCCAAGAAAGCAAAGGGAACTGAACTAAATGACTATCACCCCGTAGCAATCACTTCTTCATGAAGTGATATCACCTCCACCCTACCTGTCACGCTAGACCCACTCCAATTTGCTTACCGCCCCAATAGATCCACAGACAATGCAATCGCCATCACACTGCACACTGCCCTATCCCATCTGGACGAGAGGAATACCTATGTAAGAATGCTGTTCATTGACTACAGCTCAGCATTCAACACCATAGTACCCTCCAAACTCATCATTAAGCTTGAGACCCTGGGTCTCGACCCCGCCCTGTGCAACTGGGTCCTGGACTTCCTGACGGGCCGCCCCCAGGTGGTAAAGGTAGGAAACAACATCTCCAGTCCGCTGATCCTCAACACTGGGGCCCCAGAATGTTTAAATATCTCGCATTACTCATCTCATATCTATATACTGTATCCTTCACTATCTATTCTTTACTATCTATTGCATCTTCGCCGCTCTGTCACTGCTCATCCATATATTTTGCACGAATATATCCTCATCCCATTCCTTTACTAGATTGTGTGTATTAGGTTTTGTGGAATTGTTAGATATTACCTGTTAGATACTGCTACACTGTCAGATCTAGAAGCATAAGTATTTCGCTACACTCACAGTAACATCTGCTAACCATGTGTATGTGACCAATAAGATTTGATTTGATTTGAATGTTAATTGAATTCGTCACTAGATGGCAGAATTGCAGCAACACAAGGAAAACACAAATCTACTTTCTCTCCAACTGGCCAACCTCAACTCCCTTTTTAGATTTCAAATACTTTAAAGTTTTGTGTTTTCCTTTTTCTCCGGCAACACACTTTTGGTCAAACATTCCATACTGCTATGTAATGTAATATATAAATGATAGTGCTCAATATTGGTGTAATATTACCTAATACTTAAAGCTGTCATTTATTATAATTTAATTAAAGAAATGTTCTCTCATATGTTTGTAAATAACTTTAATATTTCTGTTTTATTGTACCTATTTGATTGACTTTTACAAACCAAGTCAATAATAAAGCTGATTGTTATTATTCATCAGTACCACTCTTGACTTCCACCTCGGCCGACTAATTGCCAAATCTTGGCTGCCTGTTAACTTAATTTACACACTGCATGGGAAAAAAGGAGAATGAGACTGAAGAACCGCGGCTGATGATTTGCACAGGTACCAGGGCCGTTTCCAGAGCAACTGTTCAAAAGGGCGTTATCGAAGAAGAAGGATTTGGAACAGAGCCAAGAGAATAAGAGAGTCCCTTGTCGGGGTGTAAAGTCGTAGACAGAGCCACCAATTGGATGAGCGGATGGTAATCAGGGCGTGTCATCGGACTTACCTCCGGGCAGAGCCGACTTGGAAGGAAGGAACAAAAACCTCCGAGATGATGCTGAGGGACCTTGTAGATCAATGAATAAACAGGTGACGGATGTTCCAGTGGATTGTTGGGCAAATTCGAGGCCAACACGACCTCTCATTTAAGTTAAAGGTAAAGTTACAGGTTTGTTTAACTGTGTTTATCACTTTATAGACGTAGGCCTAAGTTTTGCGTGATTTCTATATTATAATATAGGCTATGTGGAGGCTAATATTGACCCATCGCATTGACACTGTTTAGCTATTTATTTATAGCCTAAAATAGTTACAAAAATGTATGGCAAAATCTATTGTTTGATAAAGGTTAAGTTATATTGAAAATCTAAAATATCAGTATCTAGTATTGATGTAAACAAACATGCAGGTTACTTGATATTATGGAAACATTACAGTTATAGGTCTTGCACAAGACAATGTGCTGAATCCTCCCATGCCTTGTAGCTGAACCCCTTCCTGTTATCAATGCTCTTCCTGAAAAAAACTGGTTTTGAAAACATAATATTCTCTTATTAGTGTTTTAGTGTAGGAGGTAGATTATTTTTCTAGTGGGGATGTACAATGAATGGTATTTACTCATCAGTGGTAATTACTGTGGCATAGCATTTTCAATGCGCCCTCCACCCGGCAGTCCTCTTCAGTGGGTAACCATGATCCATGATAGCATGACCTGTTTTCTGACGTGACCAATCATCTCTGCCCTTTTCAGGGGCCATGCAGGTTGACATTTACAGCAGGTTAACGTTAGATGAATATATTGCTCTGAGCATGTTGGCAAACAAACATACACTTTGTGATCAGAATCAGACACTGTATGATACTTTCACAAGTTTGTCAGCTGTTGAATTTGAGGGAAATCAAATATTCAGATGTCCCTTCTGATAGGTTAAGCATTGGTTATGTAATGTACAGTCGTGGCCAAAAGTTTTAAATGACACATTAATTTCCACAAAGTTTGCTGCTTCAGTGTCTTTAGATATTTTTGTCAGATGTTACTATGGAATACTGAAGTATAATTACACGCATTTCATAAGTGTCAAAGGCTTTTATTGACAATTACATGAAGTTGATGCAAATAGTCAATAGTTGCAGCGTTGACCCTTCTTTTTCAAGACCTCTGCAATCCACCCTGGCATGCTGTCAATTAACTTCTGGGCCACATCCTGACTGATGGCAGCCCATTCTTGCATAATCAATGCTTGGAGTTTGTCAGAATTTGTGGGTTTTTCTTTGTCCACCCGCCTCTTAAGGATTGACCACAAGTACTCAATGGGATTGTTCGTCACCAAACTGTTCCTGGATGGTTGGGAGAAGTTGCTCTCGGAGGATGTGTTGGTACCATTCTTTATTCATGGCTGTGTTCTTAGGCAAAATTGTGAGTGAGCCCACTCCCTTGGCTGAGAAGCAACCCCACACATGAATGGTCTCAGGATGCTTTACTGTTGGCATGACACAGGACTGATGGTAGCGCTCACCTTGTCTTCTCCGGACAAGCTTTTTTCCGGATGCCCCCAACAATCGGAAAGGGGATTCGTCAGAGAAAATTACTTTACCCCAGTCCTCAGCAGTCCAATCCATGTACCTTTTGCAGAATATCAGTCTGTCCCCTACGTTCAGTAGGGCTACACAGCACAGTACCAAAAACAAAATCCCACAAACTAAAGGTTGAAAAAAGGCTGCCTAAGTATGATCCCCAATCAGAGACAATGATAGACTATTTGCCTATGATTGGGAACCATACCTGGGCCAACAAAGAAATAGAAAAACTAGAATGCCCACCCAAATCACACCCTGACCTAACCAAATAGAGAAATGAAAAGGCTCTCTAAGGTCAGGGCGTGACACTCAGTTTATAGAGCATGGCTAGGAGTCTCCTTTGGTGTTGGTTACAGGCGAATGGTGGGTGGGGATGGTGGGTGGTATGACAACTTGCACTTCATCAAGCAACTGTGCACTCATGGAAGATAATAATACACGCTACACTGGTCAATTATGAACATTTGAACATCTTGGCCATGTTCTGTTATAATCTCCACCCGGCACAGCCAGAAGAGGACTAGCCACCCCTCATAGCCTGGTTCCTCTCTAGGTTTCTTCCTAGGTTTTGGCCTTTCTAGGGAGTTTTTCCTAGCCACCGTGCTTCTAAACCTGCATTACTTGCTGTTTGGGGTTTTAGGCTGGGTTTCTGTACAGTACTTTGAGATATCAGCTGATGTAAGAAGGGCTATATAAATACATTTGATTTGATACACTACCAATGAATCAGCTTTTTAAAAGGCATCAAAAGCGTGCCCTCCCCATGGTACCAATTTCCCCATGGCTAAGCTATGAATCAGTGTGCTTGTCTCATTTCAATCCTTCTCTTTTATTCATTCGTTGAAAGTGTAATGAGGACACGCTAACTTTACACATTGTGCTGTTGTCTGTCCCAAGAATGTTTGTACCATGGTCTTTACCGCTACCATGTTGTGCTGCTGCCATGTTGTGTTGCTACCATGTTGTTGTCATGTTTTGCTGCCATGCTATGTTGTTGTCTTAGGTCTCTCTTTATGTAGTGTTGTGGTGGCTCTCTTGTTGTGATGTGTGTTTTGTCATATATTTCAATTTTTAATCCCAGCCCCCGTCCCGCAGGAGGCTTTTTGCCCTTTGGTAAGCCATCATTGTAAATAAGAATTTGATCTTAACTGACTTGCCTAGTTAAATAAAGGTTAAATAAAAAAATAACTACCTCTGCTTGTCATATAACTGTGCTGCTTGCGACTGTGACTTTTTTCTTTTATATTCGTTAATTTCTTCTATTTAAGCATACAAAAACAGGCACGTTACACACAATACTTCACAGCTTATTTAATAGAGTAAGTTCTGTGTCTGAAAAATAGGCAACCCTGTTATGTCTCCTTCATGAGTTGTGGAAATGGCTGTCATTACCATCAATGACGTGATGCGTAGGTGGTGCAGTAGGAGTGCAACAGGAAGCCTTTGGTTAAGATGTTGCTCTCATTCTCATCTGTCTATCTGGTACAGCAGATACCGTTCTCATTGAATCATGGCAGGAGACGGGGACTCTGCATTGAGATAAAAGAGCTCTGGTTTTTCTTTGGCAATTAAGTTCTCAAAGTCTCATTCCAGGTGTGACTCCCCAGAAAACCAGCTTTTCCTGTGGGTCTCCTTATACTACAACTTCTAGCCGTCATCATATATACAGTACGTGTTGCAATCTTTGCAGCCCTTCATTCCCAGACAAAACATACTGTTGTTACTTCTGGTTGTCTCTTTTCTTTCCTTCGGTCTTTCTTCCTCCCCCACCTCTCTCACTCTTTTTCTCCCTCCATTTCTTTCTCTCCCTCTCCACTTGCCTTTCAGCGTGTTGCCTGGGTGAGGCAGGTGGTGATTAATGATAATTATAAGGATGCTGCTCCATGGCGCACTGTCAACTCCCTCACAACAGAATGGAAGGAGTGTAGGTGGGATGCATGTAGGTGTGAGGGTCTGAGGAACAAGAGAGGTTTTGTGAAATGAGCAGTAATTATGTTAAGCAATGAATGGAATATGATCTGAAAGGATAGGCAGTAGAGGCACAGAGTCGAGTGGGGATGAGAGGGGTGAGGAGAAAACAAGCAGGGTAGAAAATTCACTAATCAAACTGACATGCCAGGTGAAAATGTTCAGGTTTTCAGAACTATGGGTCTCCAATTGCGCACGACAGAAAGACTGTGTAGCCACAGAGTTGAACCAACAGGCCATGTTGAAATCATGATTGATCCCATCTGTCCTTAATAGTATTGTTCCATGTCCTCAAGCTCACTCAAAGAGCAATGGGTAATTTAGAGGGCAAATTTCATTCAGTTAATGGCATTCCCTTCCTGAGTCAATGTTAAACCACATCACTGGGTGTAAGGTTACCATGTCAGAATTTCTGGATGATACTGCCTAGATTTTCTATTTACTGCACTCTGTACTGTTGCACTGTTTTCATTGTCTTAACCAGGACTGTTGTCAAAGCCACCTGATGCACTAGCCTTGCGTCTTGGGAAAGAGGCTACTGAGCAAACCAGACTGTGCTGTCCTCCCGCGGCTGCTGTAGATGTCAGGAAGGATGGCTGCCGACACACCCGTGAGGACAGAGCATGAGGAGCTGCAGAGGAGGGCCAACCAGGTGACAGATGAGGTAATGTCACATATTGTCTAAAGAGCACAAACTTATTTAACTTTGAAATATCAACAACAGAAGATTCAGTTGAACTTTTAAGATCAATACACAATGTCCCCATAGCCGTTGGCTGTTGACCATTGGCCCCCACAATAAAGGGTAAATCATGCCAGGAGCTATAGAAAAGGTTACATGCCATACCCGGGCATTGTTTTGAGTTGGAACATTCAGAGATTACACAGTGACATCACCCTAAGCCTCTCTCCCAGAGGGTTTCCCCTTGGGTAAAGGTTACTTACTGCACATCACAGCCATTTCCCAGTCCCATTACCTCAGCATCAGGAAATACCTTGGAGAAAGTCCCCAGCTATCTATACAAACACATTCTTGGCACACAGACCACTGAAATGAGTCTGTTTGTTTTATAGCCTAAGCCTTGTTGTGTGGAAATATAACAGGTCATTAGATCAGTACAGGATGTTTCAATCTCCATAGCAGTTCTATGAAAAACAGGGGAAGGGGCAGAAGTCAATGAGATGATGTCACAGTGTGTCTTCTAAGATTGATTATAGATGGAAATACTTTCACTGAGAGAATAGTGTTGTAATTTGTTTACTGTTCCATATTTGGGCAATACAAATACTGGTGTAGCTATAAAGACAGAGCCCTAAGACAGTGCAACATGTATAGTATTAAAGATGACTCGCACTGAGTGACCTTGATTAGTGCCTTTCATCTGTGGAAGTGGACAGTTTTTCAGCCTCGCCCTCAGGATTTGAAATGTTTTTAGTCCTGTATCTAAGGTAACTAAATCCTCGAATGGTGTCCTGTCTCTCTGTCCCTCATCATCCAGTCCCTGGAGAGTACCCGTCGTATGATGCAGCTAGTAGAGGAGGTATGTGAGTCTCTGCACCTGTCACTCACTCTGCCTCTGTTGACCAAGCCCTAATAATGACACGTCGTCGTCGTCGTCATTATAATCACATCATCTCTGGTTGATTTTTTTTTTTGGGGGGGGCTGCCTATTGATAATGAACTACATTTTAACTGAAGAGTCTTCATTTGATTAAGTTGAAATGCAAAATCATGAACAGCAACATTATGGTGAATCTAATGCCATTTCTGATCTCAACAGAGCAAAGATTCAGGAATCCGGGCCCTGGTCATGCTGGACGAACAAGGAGGTAATGGAATGGATGTTATTTAATCGTTTTCTCTCATTGGAAGATGTGGACATAACATCAATGTCAATCGTACAACCTTCGATGGTCCTTGTTCTTGTATATTTATCCATAAGTGAGTGCTCGTGTTTTTGTCAGTATACTAGATGTGTGTAAGCTATGTGTGTGTGTTTGCTTTTGTGTGCATGTACTGTATGTGTGTGTTCCCTCCTGTGTCTCTCCTATCCACCCTGCCCATGCTCCCCACCTTCCCCATATGGGCAGAGCAACTGGACCGCATCGATGAGGGGATGGATCAAATCAACAAGGATATGAAAGAGGCTGAGAAAAACCTAACTGACATGGCCAAATGTTGTGGCCTGTGCGTCTGGCCCTGCATCAAGTAGGTCTGGCCTGCTCTGAGGACATCTGTCATCTGTGTGTCACCTGAGTGCCCGCCAGGCCAACTGGCAACTAGACCGTCTGTCTGTCCATCCATCCTCTGCTCCAGGTCATGATTTATTTTGTTTTGTGTTTTGCTCCATTGTGAGATTGGGTGACTAGAAGTCTGCACCAACGTTAACCACAGGAAAATGATGGTCATGTCCCAAAATATGTGTGTTTTACAAACGGTACATCTTCTACCCACACAATACCAGGCATTTTATGGACTTGTGCGGACCATTATTAAATAATTTGTGTCCTGTTCTCAGTTTTGGAGTTTGCACCATATTTGCGCAATTGCATTATACACTGCTCAAAAAAATAAAGGGAACACTTAAACAACACAATGTAACTCCAAGTCAATCACACTTCTGTGAAATCAAACTGTCCACTTAGGAAGCAACACTGATTGACAATAAATTTCACATGCTGTTGTGCAAATGGAATAGACAACAGGTGGAAATTATAGGCAATTAGCAAGACACCCCCAATAAAGGAGTGGTTCTGCAGGTGGGGACCACAAACCACTTCTCAGTTCCTATGCTTCCTGGCTGATGTTTTGGTCACTTTTGAATGCTGGCGGTGCTTTCACTCTAGTGGTAGCATGAGACGGAGTCTACAACCCACACAAGTGGCTCAGGTAGTGCAGCTCATCCAGGATGGCACATCAATGCAAGCTGTGGCAAGAAGGTTTGCTGTGTCTGTCAGCGTAGTGTCCAGAGCATGGAGGCGCTACCAGGAGACAGGCCAGTACATCAGGAGACGTGGAGGAGGCCGTAGGAGGGCAACAACCCAGCAGCAGGACCGCTACCTCCGCCTTTGTGCAAGGAGGAGCACTGCCAGAGCCCTGCACAATGACCACCAGCAGGCCACAAATATGCATGTGTCTGCTCAAACGGTCAAAAACAGACTCCATGAGGGTGGTATGATGGCCCGACGTCCACAGGTGGGGGTTGTGCTTACAGCCCAACACCGTGCAGGACGTTTGGCATTTGCCAGAGAACACCAAGATTGGGAAATTCGCCACTGGCGCCCTGTGCTCTTCACAGATGAAAGCAGGTTCACACTGAGCATGTGACAGACGTGACAGAGTCTAGAGACGCCGTGGAGAACATTCTGCTGCCTGCAACATCCTCCAGCATGACCGGTTTGGCGGTGGGTCAGTCATGGTGTGGGGTGGCATTTCTTTGGGGGGCCGCACAGCCCTCGATGTGCTCGCCAGAGGTAGCCTGACTGCCATTAGGTACCGAGATGAGATCCTCAGACCCCTTGTGAGACCATATGCTGGTGCGGTTGGCCCTGGGTTCCTCCTAATGCAAGACAATTATAGACCTCATGTGGCTGGAGTGTGTCAGCAGTTCCTGCAAGAGGAAGGCATTGATGCTATGGACTGGCCCGCCCGTTCCCCAGACCTGAATCCAATTGAGTACATCTGGGATATCATGTCTCGCTCCATCCACCAACGCCACGTTGCACCACAGACTGTCCAGGAGTTGGCGGATGCTTTAGTCCAGGTCTGGGAGGAGATCCCTCAGGAGACCATCCGCCACCTCATCAGGAGCATGCCCAGGCGTTGTAGGGAGGTCATACAGGCACGTGGAGGTCACACACACTACTGAGCCTCATTTTGACTTGTTTTAAGGACATTACATCAAAGTTGGATCAGCCTGTAGTGTGGTTTTCCACTTTAATTTTGAGTGTGACTCCAAATCCAGACCTCCATGGGTTGATAAATTGGATTTCCATTGATTATTTTTGTGTGATTTTGTTGTCAGCACATTCAACTATGTAAAGAAAAAAGTATTTAATAAGATTATTTCATTCATTCAGATCTAGGATGTGTTATTTTAGTGTTCCCTTTATTTTTTTGAGCAGTATATTTGACCGCCGGCTTTTGTCAGTTGGGGGCTTTGGTGATAGAACAGTTTTGTGTAATATTACGTTCTCCCTCATTCTCCCCACTTTCCTCCACCTCTCCCATTCCTACCCTTCCCTCACGTTTTGCATTGTCCAGAGCAACTGGAACGGATTGAGGAGGGCCTGGACCAGATCAACTCGGATATGAAGGAGGCTGAGAAGAACCTCACAGACCTGGGCCAATGCTGCGGTCTGTGTTCCTGTGATAAGTAGGTGGTGGGAGGGGTCATGAGCGTCAGGAGCAGATTGGGAATACATTGTTCCTTCCTCAAGTATTAATGCGCATGTTGGTGTGCCAGTCTTTACACTTTGTTTGCCAGTTGCCACGCATCAGACTCCTACTCGCTTTCCTTCCTTCACATGCCAGGGCTTAGATCAGGAATTTTGTTTATTTCATGCAGGTGACCCTTTGTTGTACTCTGAGTTAAAACAATGTACTGTGATATGAAGCTCTGTGTGTATGGCTGTGTGATGTGCTCTATCCTGTCTGACTCTGCCTCTGCATAGGCTGAAGGACTTTGAGGAGAGTGGGGCCTATAAGAAGGTGTGGGGGAACAACCAGGATGGGGTGGTGTCTGGCCAGCCGTCCTCACGCGTCATGGATGAGAGAGAGCAGATGATCATGAGCGGAGGCTACATATGCAAGTAATAATGGTCAAAGGCATGACAAACCCAATAGCAAGGCAACCAATCCCAACCAATGGAATATACTCAAAGACGTGCACGTGCCATCACAATTCCCAAGAGAACGACAGCTTATTATTGTTGTACACACACAGTATATATCACACCATTATGGATATGGGCTAATAATTCCTGGGTTTCTTTGCATAGAAAAGTCTTGGGCGGGCTGCCTAAGCCTTTTTTTGGGACGCTAATTCCAAACAGTGTAAAGACAAAAACAATGAATTCAGGAGTATTGATTTTGTTGTAATGTTTGAGCATAAGAACACAAAAATGTGCTTTAAATCTGCTAAATTTCTCTCAGCTCCATGGAAAAATGTGTATAATTGCTGGAAAGTGGCTTTAAAAACCCAAAATCCTTTCCGCCACCAAGATAGCCTAATAACAATTCTTGACCAGGGCCTTGACCGATAGGCTGACCAAAGCTACTTTTTGATGCAGAAAAAACTCTGAACTGTCTGCCTGCAGTCTGCACATATTTTTTTGGTTGACAAATATTTTCTGATGAATCTGGCCATTGCATTGATTTGAGATAATCCAGCTATGCCCAAAACAGGTTTGAATCCCTACAACTACTACTTTCTCATTTACTGTATAGCTTCAATGACTATGTACATAACAGAGGCTGTGTCGTGGCAGCCAGGGGATATTTACTCTTGTTTATAACACATTGACATGTAGAACCAGTCACCGGTCATGTTCTGCAGGAGTACCTGGCCAAACAGAGGACATTTATAAAAACCCAGCGCACCTCCCTGGATGCAGGGAGAATACTCCTTGCAAAAACAACAATGTACCGTAAACTTCTGTTAAATGTACAAACTGACGACTGCAAATTATACTTTCTGTTGATGTGTTTTCTCTTTATAAATATCTGTCTGTCTGTCTGTCTGTCTGTCTGTCTGTCTGTCTATCAGGGTGACAAATGATGCACGCGAAGATGAGATGGAGGAGAATCTGGGACATGTAGGCAGCATCATAGGCAACCTGAAGAGCATGGCACTGGACATGGGCAATGAGATCGACACGCAGAATGTCCAGATTGACCGCATTCAGGGCAAGGTCAGTCCTATAGTACCTGCCATGCAGCCATTTATTCAATAACAATAGATGATCAATTCTGTATTGAACATTAATCTAATGTGTTGTTTCTACAGGCCATTCACAATGTATACCGCATTGATGCTGCCAATCAGAAAGCTAACAATCTAATGAAAAGATAAAGAGGAAGATTGTCCTTCTCTGCTGTGTGATCTTATCTACTCCCTGTCTGTCTTTCTGTGCCAATATGCATCCAGTGACCATCCACCCACATAGAAAACCTGCCAAATGATTGTGTATGCCGTATCATAAAGCCGGAGCAGCAGGGTACACATCATTATTCATACCTGGCTCTAGATTTATCCTAGCCTGTTTTCCAGTCTGTGCCACATGACAAAGAAGAGTACAAGGAGTGGAATGCTACCGAGACTTGTACCCAGATAGCCTGGAGACCACACTGCTGCCATCTGTTGGCTAGATTGTTTTCTAAAAACTAGATGCACATCCTCTCTTCTCTTTCACCATCCTCCCTTATCCTTCCTCCGTCGATGCAGAATGGAGCACCAGTGGAATTGGGTTGCTATGCCTATTGTCAACAGGAAGACTAAAGTAAATAGGAAGGAATCAATATTCTGTGTCTGCTTTGCTTTTAACACTTGAATGAAGTTTGCCTGTCAATGATGACTATAGTTTTTAAAAGGCACTTTATAGCTCAGTTTTCATTTTTATTTAACTCAACAGTTGCATGATGGTCAACACATTCTCCCATGTAGGCTGTGTTGAGATTGTGAACTGGACTTAACATCTACATGTGTCTAGCAATTGATATGTTTTAGTTTTGGTTAGACTATATTAGCGCTTCAAAATAGCTGATGTCGAACTTGGTTTCCATCACACAATTTCCTAATTGTCATAACATCAAGTAGACTCACATCCCCTTCCCCCTATTACATTCCTCTGACGTTGTGGTGTTCAACTATATAATTCATACAATTTTGTATACAAGATAAATATGGACTTATATTGTAATTCTGTATATAAAATATTAAAATGCATAATTATTTATGTTAACGCATGTATGTTTTTGTTACATAGCTAGCTACGGTTAATTTGAGAGTAAAGAAACGGAGGTCATAGACCGCGTGGCCTAATGGATAAGGCGTCTGACTTCGAATCAGAAGATTGAGGGTTCGAGTCCCTTCGTGGTCGGTTAATTTCGCAGGTCTTACTTATTGAAACAGGTTCCCACTGTGATTACATAGTTAACGTGTCATGTTTCTTGTAGCCAAGAAAATGTAGCATCTCTGACATGTAACGCATAGTTTGTTTTAGATTGACTAGTGTACGATTTACGCTCCTGTACGCTATTTTCTTATAATTAAGTAGCCTACTATTTAAATCCTTCGTGTGTTTTAGTAGCAACATGACTTGGTTGAGAAATGTCCCCACAGGTTGTGTACTCGTTCAACCAATGTACGTTATTCTGTAACAATAGTAGCAGTGATTGATCCACGTTGAACTGTAACGTGGCCATTCCTGGCATCGTACCAAATTCCTATTCTGGTAAGATTTCGTACATGTTGCGCTCGTGGCCGCCGTGGGTCATGGAAAAAGCGCGATCAGAGTCTGCGCAACTCAGCGTTCTTCTCGTCTGTGCGAAGTTTATGAAGCGACACTGCAAGAGAAAAGAAAAACATTCGTCAATATTGGTAATGCCTACTATATCCAATGTAACACAACTTCACATTTGTTATTGTTAATTGCTAAGCTAGTTAAAGTGTTTGTTTATATATATATATATATATATATATATATATATAAACAATCTGCAAACAAACGCGGACGACCTAGCTAGCCATCCAACCAGCTAACGTTAGCTAGCTAGCGACCGACATTAGCCAACGTTCCTTCAAAATGTTAGCTACTATAGTTAGGCAGAATGCATAGAACGCTCGCAATTGTCTTATCAGTTTATCTCTAACACATTGGTAAAAATCTGCGTTCGTTTTCTAATTTGTATTTTGTCCCCTTCGTTGCATGGCAGGATGCACGTTTACCGTGGTTGAAAACACTGGCCTTCGACGTTGTTCCGCAAAATAGCTACTGTAGTTGGTTAGGAGGGGGCTCAACAAAGAACCAGGAAGCATAATGCTCATTGGCCTAGCAAGAGAGTGTGAGATTGAAGCTACTAATTATACAAATGGTTAATTTAAAGACAAATACCCACATTTAATTCCCATGCAGAGTTGTATTTTTATTTTTTACAATGAACTGTTGTCAGGTATTCTCGTCAATAGTAAATCATGGTGTCCTCACTACATTTTTTTTTATATAAAGTGATTGATCCATAACAGAAGTATTGTTTTAGGCACACTTAGGGATGGATCCCTGGAATACCCATTGATTACTGCATATTATTTTCCCACAGAATAAAATCTCCCCCAAAACATTCTATATGCCATTTAGCAGATGCTTTTATCCATAGAAACTTAGTCATGTGTGCATACATTTTACAAAGGCATGGCCCTGGGAGTCAAACCCACAACCCTGGCGTTGCAAGCACCTTGCTCTACCAACTGAGCTACACAGTCTCTTATAACCATAATGTCTTTACACAGGGATTCCTATCAGTGGAGTGCACTGAGGTTTACATTTTGTTCTCCTGCAGGCTGGCAGTGCCAGGGTGCCCTCACAGGTATAGGTGGCTATCTCTTGGGTGTGTAAACAGGCCTAGGGGTGCAACATGAATTTCAAATTCACCTATAGCGAAATAGAGGAACTTGGGGGCAACTTGCCCATGAAGAAAAGGAAGTCACGCTTCACCTTCGATGAAGTCCATCTGCTGCTGTCTGAGGTCAAAAGAAACAGGCACATCCTCGTAAGTAAGTACCTCCACTCAGTGTGTACTGTGTGCACAAATTACATGGATTTGATCATTTACGAAGTTTATGCATGGTATTATGTGAGGCCTTTGGTCATGATCAGCATGAAGCACTCAATAGACATATGTTCACTTTGCATTTGTTTGTCTCTTTTATTCTCTGCTTGCCTTTTATTCCTTGGAGTGCAATTATCTGCATTTGTCACCGCCACAGGCAAGTTCAACCAAGGCGCCTCGTCAGACCTGAGGAAGCGAACATGGGCGGACATTGCGATTTGCATCAACAAAATCAGCGAGTGCCAAAGGGAGGTCATGGAGATCGTCAAGAAGTGGGCGGACCTAAAGTGCGACGCCAAGCGCAGGATGGTGGCCATGCGAGGGCCTAATGGTGTCCGTATCTCCCAGAACATGTCGCCGGTGGAGAAAATGGTCCACGAAATACTAGCCACGTCCCCTCCGAACAAGGCCACCATGGGCAGTATGAATCATGAACCTGAGGAGAATGACTTTGGTGACATGTCAGAGATGTTGACTCGCTCCTCTGGCACTTCTAATGGTATGGCTGGCCTTCATCATATGGGTATGCCTGGCACCAGCCCCCATGCCATGGGCTCGTCTATGTCACCTTTCTCAACTCAAGATAAAGATATTGGCATGTTTTCTCGGATTCCATTTGGCCGTGAGTCTTTCCTGTATTCAGAACAACATTTCTCCTCTTCTCTTCGCACTCAACACAATATGTTGTATTGATTTTTATCATCTCCCTTGTCATATTTTTTATTTATTTTTTGTCCTTTTAGGGGATCCTTCTCAGTCGTCTCATGATTTTTCATTCATGACACCAGTCGATGAAGGTAAAACTCTTTTCTCTCTCGCTTTATTGTTGGTAAATGTGTTTGCACCCATGTTTCTGTGTGTATCACATTGTTTGTGTATTACCCATAGACAACAGTCTGGGATTTGAGGACCTAGAAGAGGAGCCGCGGCACATGGGCTCCTTCCGCCCCCCTGCTGAGCCTCGTCGCACCTACTCCAGATTCGCCACCTCTTCCACCGCTGTGTCTTCCTCCATGGCTACTTCCTCGTCCTCCCTCCCAGCTCCCTCTTCCTTTCTCCCTGCTCCTCCCTCCTCTTCTACCTCTCCAGGGTCAGTCATGGGGCAGCGCGCAATCCGGAAGCAGCTAGCCCACAGTGCTTCCCTCAGTCTCAAGGAGCAGCAGGCCACTACTGCCCTGCTAGGGGCCGTGTCGGGGTCTCTGGGGGCCCTGGCCCAGTCTGTGCAGCAGCTGGTGGAGTCGCAGCAGGAGTTTGTACGCGACTCCCTGGAGATGCAGCGAGAGACTGTGAGCGTCCTGCGAGACTTCTCTACCAATGCCCTGGCTCTCCTGCGGGACAAGGTCAACGGCCACCCGCCTTCTTAACTCCCAGTTCACCTACAGAACCCAACACAACATACACACGGACCCAACCTGTGAAGTGCTTGCCCGTGGACTGAGATCATGTCATTAATACTGTTTGCGGATTCACCTTGAGAATGAGTATGCTGCCACTAGTATAGAGTACTGAATAGCAGGAAGCCAAAATAAAATTATGAATATCTTTATATACTGGAGATGAGCTTTCTAACTAGTGACTGTTTTGTGATACTTTTGATGATAAAGAGCAATGCATCCACGTGTCATGGTTCCAGAACTATGGTAAATACAATTTTTTTCCCCTGAATGGAACAAGAGTGGACATTGCAAGGATGTCTGTCAAAGAAAAACTTGTGCAATACTCTAAAAAATATTTTCAAGGGTAAGCGAACTGTTTATCTGAGCCGGTTTTGTTTTACATGGCCTCATTTGTATGTTTCCTCTAACAAGTATGCAAAGACTGGTCATCCACACACTTCAAGCATAACCAGCCACATTTCTAGATTAATTTGGGTCAAATCGATTAGATTACAAAAAAAAGCAGCATATGTGGAAAGTATGAATGAGTTTTCGTCTGCCAACCTCTCATATTACTATCCGAAGGTTAGGTGGTTTGGTTTTTAAACTGGTAATAAATCCCACTACAACTACGAGACGACTAAATAGAAACTGGCCATATTTGTAGCATTTGCACTTCAATTTAATGTATTTTCATTTTATATTGAGTTTAAATTATATTGAGTGTCCAACTTTTTAGGAACGTTTTGAGAATGTTTTAGATATATTTTGTCAATGCTGAATAAATGTTTTTATGAAAAACTAACCTTTTCACTGAACTTCAATTAACTTTTGTTCTTCCAGACTGAATGATTTTTTAAAACATTCTCTAGACAACTGTACTGTAACATGTAATATGTGACTCCTTCAACCAAATCTTGAGAATAAAACAACCTGTTTTGAACTTATTTGTTCCTGGAGGCAGTGAATGAATGTATGGGTTGTGATCAGTCAGTTCCCAAGCTAAACCAGGCTACAGCTTTAAGACTCAGTAAATGACAGCATTGAAACATGATCTTAGGTTTTAATAAATGATAGGACTCTCGGCTCATCATACAAGGTGCTGTCTGAAGAACGTCAACACAACGCATCTGTGAAAGGCCCAAGATAACACAGGCATTCTGTTCACAGTTGTATTTCTTTTCTTTTACATTCTGCCCTCTGGATCCAGCTATCTGGCCATGATTCCTGAATAGTAAGTAGTGATGAGTTGTGAGTGACAATGGTGTTGTAGTATTATTTGTACGGTTGTCGAAGCATGATGTGACATGTTCAAGTAGGCTATTGTCTTGGATAACATTGTAGCTACATTTAAAGGCCCCTTTAGGTTTGTGGGACAATAAAAGCTCTCTGAATTTGGGACACTTTTTCCCACTTAGGGCAATGGATGTGGTGCAATGGGAGTCAACCCAAACAAATGTTTTATTTTGTTGCTTTGGAAAAGCACAAAGAAACTCTTCGGCCCTCGATAACTTGGCCGAACCAACCAATACTAAAAAGATGGGAGGCCGGCAGCTGTGTGTGTGTGTGTGTTTCTGCAGAGCGTGTATGTAATAACAATAGTGCATCTTCCATTTATCAATGGTGTGTTTCTTAATCCTACTTGATGATATATAATCAACCTAAATAATAATGTAATGTATTCCTCAGCGACTACCTGTTCAAACTTCTTCTTATTGGAGACTCTGGTGTCGGCAAGTCTTGCCTGCTCTTGCGGTTTGCGGTAGGCAAAGCTTTTCACTACACTCGCAATAACATCTGCCAAACGTGTATGTGACCAATAATAATTGTATTTGATTGTGTTAAAACAGAATACACACAATCCTTTGTGTTGTCCCATATGTCAAGGAGTCTAGAGTAAACAGAAAACGAAGGCCATTTCCTTTGTGGAAAGGACACTGCAAAACGTCATCCAACCCAGTAATTAATCACTTTTGAAAGGTTTGTTCAGCCATTCTCCCATTGTAAATAATAACACTGCTCAGTTGTCTCTACACCTCAGGATGACACCTACACAGAGAGCTACATCAGCACAATTGGGGTCGACTTTAAGATCAGAACCATTGAAATGGATGGGAAGACTGTCAAACTACAAATTGTAAGTACATGTTTATAAGACAAACTGTATAGCTCTGTAAAATGTATAGTTGTACATTTTGGTAATGGGGATGTGGTAAGGCTTGTTTGTAATTTCTGTTTGATCTCTCTGCTAGTGGGACACAGCCGGACAAGAGAGGTTCCGGACCATCACATCCAGCTACTACAGAGGAGCACATGGGATCATCATTGTGTATGATGTCACTGATCAGGTAATGCAGTGTATTTGAACTCCCCCTCTCTATGGGTTGGATTGACCATATTGCATCAAAATATACTGGAGTTAGAGATAAAACTATATGTACGAGATTTCAACTATTTTGCCAGGAGTCCTTTAACAACGTGAAGCAGTGGTTGGAGGAGATTGACCGCTATGCGTGTGAAAATGTCTCCAAATTGCTTGTGGGAAACAAGTGTGACTTGGTCTCTAAAAAGGTAGTGGACTCTGCCACTGGTCAAGTAAGTGTCTGTTCTCACTCATAAAATGCTTGTGCCACCAATACACAATCGATTCTTCATTAACTACAAATCACTGTTAATGATAGATAGACATGCTAATCACACGTTATTGTGCTTTTGTTCTGGTGTGTCGTGATAAATGTCATACAATTCTGCTCTCTCTCTTTCTTGGTACAATTGCTTCAGAAATTTGCTTCATCCCTAAAGATTCCATTCCTGGAGACCAGTGCGAAGAATGCTGATAATGTAGAGAAATCATTTTTAACCATGGCCTCTGAAATACAGAAGCGTGTTGGAAGTGATGGTGTTCAAAGTGAGGCTGCTAAAGTGGGTAACAAGATAAACAGTGCACCACTTTGGCCCGGGGGGAAAGACGAGGCTGCTACAGAGGAAGGGAATTCTTGTTGCTAGTGCCATACACAAACTACAGCATATGAGAATCAATGAGTTTGGACACTATATGCATTTCCTTTTGTTTTGTTCAGAGATGGTAATTGATCCTTGTGTGAACAGCTATGCAATAGTTATGCGGTAGCCTGTTCCAACAGTGCAGAGAATGTGACCTGCTGAAAGGCACCCTTTGAATTAGTCTGGGTACCAGTCTATGTAACATTCCACTCCTTGTGTTATTTTCCAAAGAGTGTTGGCAAGGAGTGGAATGTAATAGCTGAACAGCGACAGCAACCATGCTATCTTTGAATGGCCTGGGTATCGGACATGTGGCAAAAAAACAACAGTTGATTTACCCATGTGGGGATCCAGGATAGGTGAATGTTTGCTTGATGTTTTGAAATTGTAAGGTGAATTTAGGGTGTAATTTTATCTGTAACATTTGTGAAGAACTGATTGTTTTGGTTACCATCGGTGGTCAAGAAGTTTTTTTTTCTTATGTTAAACACTTTTGGATTAATGTTTGTTGTTTAAGGATGACAGTAAATTATATATTTGTGTCTTAATTTGTTTTCCTGATTGCTTTTATGCATAATGCACTGTTGTTCCATAATGAATGCACTGTTGTTGCATGAAACTTGAAACTTGTTAATGTATATGAACAATTTGATCAACTGAACACTTAATAAAATAATATGATGAGTAATGTGTAGTGTCCACAAATAGAGTGGTGCACAGGTACAACTGTGGCAGGTCACTCTGGTACCGTCGGTGCAACCGTAGAAATAGAATAATTCTCGTCCTGCGGGTGCAACACACACAATTTGAAGCAGATGCTGTGTGTTGTTATGGCTACCCTCTAGTGGTCATTAATATTAGATATAGAAAAGCAAAATAACCAACATGAAAGGATGAAATTATGATAATGATTGTTGCTATGCTCTATGAAAATCATAATTTATTACATCATAGGGGCCTAAAAGTTTAACATTTGAAAGACAAATCAGTGCAAACTAAGTTTGCCATGTCTTATAAAATACCAAATGAATTTTATACAATTTAGACTGTTCGAAGTTGTGTGTATTAGGCTACAGTAAAAACCTACAGGGCAGGTGATATATTTTTAACATACTTTGGGCATTGCCATCAGTAATGATGGACATTTTGGGGTGCATTCGAAGGTCAATGAAATCTTTGTTTCGATTGGAGAAAAGCTGTAAGTACCGCCCTATTTTGTTCCACATGACCTTTAACGATTTTTATTGCACCTTATGGATGTTGCTCAGAGCAACATAAGCCAATCAGGCGCCTTTGTCCTTTTCACTCGCGCTATGGTCACCGGCTCTTTCCCATTCAAGATGTCGGCGACGTCGATGTTCCCCATGTGTGTCCGGGCGAGTAGGGGCCTCCTCACGCTCAGGAACTGGAGCAGACGTGGTTCAACCCCTGCAGTGGTGGACTTGATTCGGGCACTTTCCACGGAGAAGCCAACAGGAGAGGGCAGTGCTACAGGTGGACTCGCTCAAGCAATCTTGCAAGAGAGGCTTAAGCAGCAACAGAAGAGTCAGGTGAGTCAAGCAGGCTAGGTGACGTTAACTGACATTCCCCCTGCCTGGTTGGGTAATGTTAGCTAGACAGCCACAATTTTATCATCCAAGGCTACAGAAAAACCAAAGAGACATTCAATAAATCAGCTGGTTTGGTTTTCATGTTGTCATTTCCAGTTTGTTGAACCTCCGGGTCTCTCACGACATTTTTCCATTTACACCCTATTATGTGGCTGAATATATGAACTCGTCCGATTAGCACGTTGAGCTAGGCTAGTCTGTCATCCAGGTCAGTGCAATCCAGGTTCCTTGACCATACCCTAACCCTTAGCTAATCCATTTGCATTTCACCTTCAATTGGGTAGTGACGTCTGGAGGATCCCAGATAGCACGGACCCTGTCAGTCAGTCAGCTAGCTAGCCTAGTGTCTTTGCTACTCGCCGGAATAATTCGCTAGTTAGCTAGCTGCATATCTTTTATCAATTGCCAGTGAGTTAGTGTTACGTAACTTGTTAGCTTACTTTCACATGTCACACACCGAGGCATATTCCAGGAGATGTACTAGCCAGCCAGCTACCAAGGAGGTAGTGGATTCATCCCCTAGCCAAGTAGATAACTAGCTTTACCTAGATATCCAGCTAGCTAGCACTTATACTCCCACCGTCTTATTTATTTATTTACACGTCAAGGCTAACATTACATTATATATATGGTAACATTATCTGTCAAGGTTTTTCTAGATTTTTGAAGGTCAGGTAGACCCTCCGCCCCCAATGCATTTCCTGCAGACGCTCATTAATCTTATTGTCACAGTTTAATAACAGTGCAGGATATTTTACTTTAAATTGAATCCCAATCTTTTGAATCTATGACCCCTGTCTTACATCACTGAGTTAGTTTTTTATTGATTTGGCACTACCTATCTGTGTGTGTGTGCACCTGATCTCATTTCCCTTTAAAATACTTAAATTCCTTATTTTCCAAGCTATTCTGTATTATAGCTATGTATTCCCAATATAATGTCAAGCTGACTTGTGTGAGGAAGTAAAAAGGAATCAGATCTGGCTATTTGCTTTGACAGGGCCAGCCCCCTCCAGAAGGGGATGGGGACTCGGAGCAGAAGCGGGACCAGGGAGAGGACAAGAAACAGAAGGAGAACACAGCCTATGCCAAGAAGATGGTGATGCGGTTAGCAGGCCTGATGGGGATAGGTGGTGCGGTCGGCATGGTGTACGTATTTGGTGAGTCCGCCTGTTCCCTCCACTCTGTCAGAGCAGCAGCGTGTCAAGGGCTGACACTGAACCAGCAGCCATAGTGAAGGTCATGCTGAAGATAGTGGAGTGATTTGGGACCCCCTCTCCTTGCTCGGTGGAATATTTGTCAAAAGGAATGGTTGAATGTTTCACGAGTCTCTCTTTTCTGAAACGCTTGACACTGCGGTGCCATATGCTTTTCAGAAGTCATTTGAATTGTGAATGCATGGCATCTGATGCATGTAATGCAATAAATGTGCATGTTTTTTCAAAGAAAATAGATGTGTAATATTATCATAAGTAATGTTTTTCTCCCTGTCTACAGGTAGCAATTCAGTGGATGAACAAGGAAACACGGTATGTTTTAATGAAAACATGTTTCGGTGCTTGTGGTTTATTGCCTTGTAGGACCAATTATTGAAAGTAGAGGTGAAAGATTGCCAGATGAATTTCTGTAAAACTTCTAAGCAGACTGGCTTGTGCCAGTGGGTTTTAAAGTGTGCAAAATGAAAGGTGGTTACTTCAAGTGACACTCATCACACTTCTCTGGTAGATCCCATGTAGCTCGTTAATTGGTTCAAGCTAGTGCTTGCGGTGTGAATTGTTTCCCACAAGGCACATCAGGGACGAGAGGTGTGAGTCTGGGAAGGTGGCTGCTTCAAAGAGCACACTTCTTTAAACTTTCAGGTGTGGTCCTGTTGTCCACTTCAAAGGGCACACTTGTCAGCTTACTGTAAATAGTCTGCTAACTGCCATGGGTTGAAGGTATGGGGTTGGGAAGGTGGGCATTTGAAAAAGCACACTTCTCTCACTTCAAAGGGCACACTTGTTAGGCTGCTGTGAGTGGAGTGTGCCAGGCCTCTGCGTGCTGGATCCCACACTTGTTCCCCTCAGACTGGAGAAGCTGTGTTCATTTGAGGTGATTGGTTGTCACTGTGAGAAAAGGAGCTAGATCCTGTTCTCATCTCAATGGCTTCCTGTCAGGTACCAGAGGAGCCTAATGTCTGGAACACCTTTCCAAGGCTCAGCCTTCATGATGTGAATTGTCGATCTCTGAGTGAATGATGTCCATTTACTCAACACTTTTTGAATGAAAACCTTATTATAGTACATGAGATGACTGGCTACTTACCTAATATTAAGGTTTTTTTGTGCTTACAGCAATGTATCACAATTTTACTATAAGTTACACCCATAATAAGAGGGTAAAATATAATCCAAAAGCCACCAAAGGAGCCTGTCGCAAGGTGAACATGCTGTAGTTGGCTGAGATGATTCTTGTGGTCACTGTGTATTTTTCAGTGGCATTTGTTTAGCCAGGTTGTGTGGAATGAGAACAGGATTGGGGGCAACGTCCTCCGAAGGGCACATGTCTCAGGTAACTGTGATATTTGCAAGGGGTTAGAGCTGTGGGTTTGGGAACATGGACACTTCTTTTGGCTCACTACATCACCAAGACCCTAGTTTGGTCTTTCATACTTAAATACCTGTGGCCACATCAAAGGGCACATTTCTCAGGCTGCTGTGATTTGAGGGATGTAGGCCTTACGTGATGTGTGGCCTTCTGCCACAGGTTAGAGGTGAGGGTTTGGGAAGGTGTGCACTTGAAAAAGCACACTTATCTTACTTCAAAGGGCACACTTGTCAGGCTGCTGTGAGTGGAGTGTGCCAGGCCTCTGCGTGCTGGATCCCACACTTGTTCCCCTCAGACTGGAGGAGCTGTGTCAGTTGGCGGTCTTTGGGTGTCACTGTGAGAAAAGGAGCTGGACCCTGTTCTCATCTCTATGGCTTCCTCTCAGGAACCAGAAGAGCCTAACGTGAACGTCTGGCCTACCTGTCCAATGGAATAGTCCTAAGGTAGATTAAGACAGTTGCATACCAAGGCAATCTTGTACATCAGCATATTTGGGCGTTGCATTCATCAGTAGGTTCTAAGGCTGATCATGGTAGTGAACTTGACTAGTCATCTACCCTTGAGTTTCTGTGGGGAGGAAATGGGGTGTTCATTCTGCCTGTGTGACATCAGTAGCTCTACAGCCAAGTCTTAGGTTGTGGTCGCTTTGGATTTGGTCCTGTTTGGCCAGATGATATCCTGGTCTTTGGTTCTACAGCTCTGGCACACTTCCTCATGAAGTGTTGCCCATCATGTCCTGCCTTAAGTGAGACTAAGTCACCAAAGGGCACACTTCTCAGGAGATTGTGGTCTGTGTCAGTGGGAATAGGGCACTTCAAAGAGCACACTTATTTCACTTCTGATGCCCTGCTGTTCACTTTACAGTTGAAGCTTGTTCCCACTTAAAAGGCACACTTGTTAGGCTGCTGTGAGTTGTGGCCCTCTGCCAGTGGTTAGAGCTCTGGGTTTGGAACTTTGGGTAGGTGGGCACTTAAAAGAGTACACTTCTCACCCATCACCCACTTCAAAGGGCACTTGTGGGCACACTTGTTAGGCTGCTGTGAGTGGAGTGTGCCAGGCCTCTGCGTGCTGGATCCCACACTTGTTCCCCTCAGACTGGAGAAGCTGTGTTCATTTGAGGTGTTTGGGTGTCACTGTGAGAAAAGGAGCTAGATCCTGTTCTCATCTCTATGGCTTCCTGTCAGGTACCAGAGGAGCCTAATGTCTGGAACACCTGTCCGATGTTAGAGTGCAAAGGCTAGATTAATGCAGCTACATTTCAAGGCCAGACTTGTACAACAGCATATTTTTGTCTTTCAATTAATGCAGTTGCCTCAAGGTTCTAAGGCTGAACATGCTAGTAAAAGCATGACTAGTCATCTACACTGAGTTTCTGGGGGGATAAAATAAGGAGGTACTCATTTTTGCACTGAGTGACATCAGTATCTCTAAAGCCTTCTCGTCGGTCAAGTAGAATTTCGATTGGGTTCTGTTTGGCTCCCTTTTTCCCCTGTTCAAATTAGATTAAACTATTATCCTGGAATATGAGAACAATTTTGTCATTCCAGGGCAGTGGTCACCAACCGGTCATTCACGTTCTTCAAGGCATTCCTTGTATAAAATAAATAAGTAAAAATGATTAGGATCCCTGTTAGTCGAGGCCAATGACCAGAGTGTCAAATACAGCAAAGAGCTGCTGTTTTAATGAGCGAGTTCATGTCTAAGTTTTTATTCAGCACTGTCAACACTGTTTTTGTTCAACACTATTACAAAACATAAAAGTGTTTGACCCTACTACAAGGGTAGCTCGTCGTGTCTTTTAATATCGAGGAATATTTCACTTTCTCCGGTCATAGGAACGTGAATTTGTGCATGAGGCTGATGTGGTGCGATTCGAGTTTCGCCATCAGGTGGAAGACGGTGTCCCCTCTCTCTGGTCAGTCTACCTCTGCTTAGACTAATGCCATGTTCAAAACAACTGGGAAGTCGCAAATCTCCCACTTCAGTGCATTCAAGACAACTGGGTACTCCGGGGAAAAAACAAGATCCGACTGGGGGAAAATCTTTTGGAACGGTCATCAACCTTGGAATTTCAAGTTTGAAACTCACGTCTTTCTAGAGCTCTGACTTTCCGACCTGAAGATCACAGACGTCCTGATTTGACCTAGGATTTTTTTATTTTTAAGAGTTCCCAGTTGTCTTGAAAGCACCATGACCATCAGCTGCAGGTACCATCAGTCCAGCAAATTATTTGCTGATTTCAATTTATCCTCAGCTGTGCCTCGCAAGTGCTACACCAACTAATCTACTTTATCAAAGCTTGAGTTTTGAAATATAATATGGTCTAAAATGAACAATATTGGTAGGCCAGGCATATAGCCACTATGCTGCAATGTATTAGGCCTACTGCACAAATCTCATGCCTACAGAACTGTTTTTATTAGGTTCATGTTAAGTCATGTTTAAAAAAAAAAAAAATATATATATATATATATATAATTCTGAGCAGTAGATCTCTGCTTGCTTTTTGATTGCAAAAGTGATCATGACTTGGTGACCACAGCTCTAGAGGTTGGACTAGGTTGTGCTGCATTTCCATAACAGATGAGTGCATTTTGGAACTTGGTAGTGACAACCAATTCTCATTCATTTCACTAGCTAGAGCAACATCTCTTATAATGGGATTTGCCCCTCACCAGTGTGTTGCTGTGAGGGTCTATGTTCTCATGCATCCATATTGTACACGGCTATCAGTGTGGGAACTATTTTCATCTCTCAGAGCAATGAGTGGCCACCTCTGTTTGGTGGAGTTCCCATGGCCATCCTGTAGCTGGTTTGGGAACAGGGCCTGCCCCTGATCTCCCGGGCCTCTGCCCCATTGTTGTGTCGAGGTGTGAATTACCCCTAAATGAGCATTCGCACACCTCGTACCCTGTCAACTTCCTCTGAAAGTCCAATTTGGAAGACCCAAGTCTTGTTATAAGTTAATTCACTGCTCTGTGTTATAAGAAGTGGTTCTTGAGAGCGATGTTTTGCCCATTAAACCAATCTGTTCTAGCAAGATTGTGTTTTATAGTTCCATATTTAGCTTTTTGAGATTAACCATGACTATCATGCAATTAAATTAATTAGGAAAATTATATGAGACAGGGCACTGAAATAAGATCAATTAATTCATTATTTTTTTCATGAATTTCAACACATTTCCTGAACCCTGACTAGCTTACGTGACACTATTGGTTTAGGAAAGGAGACCGGAGATGCTGGACACTGTACTAGACAATACCGACATAGGGGTTGATACGACTCAGTCATTTACCTGCCTGCCTTTTCTAAGGATAAGCTTATCTCCGACTGAGATGTCTAGTGTTTTCTAAGAGGATAGCACCCGATTCCAAGGTTGTCTGCCAGCAAAGTACATCTTAAGGGCTCTACATAGTCTACGCAAACGGCGCTGAAGGAGATCCGTTTCCGTCGCATTCCAAAAATTCTGTCAGCAGCCAACCTTGGAATCTGGGGGCGAGCCTCTTAAAACAACTCTAGGCCTATTTCATTCTCCTTAAAGAGCCACACTGGCCCATCCCCTTACCTTTGCCCTAATATACAGGTTTATCTGGCACATTATGAAACTAATCTGATAGGCAGTGTGCTTTATCAGCCGTTATCTTTTGTTAATTTAACCTTTATTTAACTAGGCGAGTCACTTAAGAACACATTCTTATTTACCAAAAGGCCTCCTGCGAGGACGGGGGCCTGGGATTAAAATAAATAACTAAATACAATATAAATATAGGACAAAACACATCACAACAAGAGAGACAACACAACACACGAGACCTAAGACAACATAGCAAGGCAGCAACACATGACAACACAGCTTGGTCACAACACAACAACATGGTACAAACATTATTGGGCACAGTCAACAGCACAAAGGTCAAGAAGGTAGAGACAACAATACATCACACAAAGCAGCCACAACTGTCTGTCTGTGATTGAGTCTTTGGAAGAAGAGAGAAACTGTCCAGTTTGAGTGTTTTTGTTGCAGCTCGTTCCAGTCGCTAGCTGCAGCGAACTGAGAAGAGCGACCCAGGGATGTGTGTGCTTTGGGGACATTTAACAGAATGTGACTGGCAGAACGGATGTTGTATGTGGAGGATGAGGGCTGCAGTAGATGAGGGTTGTAGTAGATATCTCAGATAAGGGGGAGTGAGGTCTAAGAGGGTTTTCTAAACAAGTATCAACCAGTGGGTCTTGCAACGGGAATAAAGAGATACCAGTTTACAGAGGAGAATAGAGCGCTGTGATGTGTCCTATAAGGAGCGTTGGTGGCAAATCTGATGGCCGAATGGTAAAGAACATCTAGCCGCTCGAGAGCACCCTTACCTGCCGATCTATAAATTACTTCTCCGTAATCTAGCATGGGTAGGATGGTCATCTGAATCAGGGTTAGTTTGGCAGCTGGGGTGAAAGAGGAGCGATTACGATAGAGGAAACCAAGTCTAGATTTAACTTTATTCTGCAGCTTTGATATGTGCTGAGAGGACAGTGCACCGTCTAGCCATACTCCCAAGTACTTCTATGAGGTCCTCAAGGTCTAAACCCTCAGAGGTAGTAATGACACCTGTGGGAGAGGGGCATTCTTCTTACAAAACCACATGACCTTTGTTTTGGAGGTGTTCAAAACAAGGTAAAGGGCAGAGAAAGCTTGTTCGACACTTAGAAAGCCTTGTTGTAGAGCATTTAACACAAAATCCTGGGAGGGGCCAGCTGAGTATAAGACTGTATCATCTGCATATAAATGGATGAGAGAAATTCCTACTGCCTAAGCTATGTTGGTGATGTAAATTGAGAAGATCGGGGGGCCTAGGATTGAGCCTTGGGATACTCCCTTGGTGACAGGCTGTGGCTGAGACGGCAGATTTTCTGACTTTATACACTGCACTCTGAGGTGTAGTTAGCAAACCAGGGCGAAGACCCCTCAGACACCAATACTCCTTAGCCGGCCCACAAGAATGGAATAGTCTACCGTATCAAAAGCTTTGCCAAGTCAATACAAATAGCAGCACGACATTGCTTAGAATCAAGGGCAATGGTGACATCATTGAGGACCTTTAAGGTTGCAGTGAAGCGTCCATAACCTGAGAGGAAACCAGATTGCATACCAGAGATTACTATAGACATAAGAAAGCCAGTCAGATGATTATTGACATGTTTTTCCAACACTTTTGATAAACGGGGCAGAATAGAAATTGGCCTATAACAGTTAGGATAGGCTTGATCTCCCCTTTAAATAAAGGACGAACTGTGGCTGCCTTCCAAGCAATGGGAACCTCCCCAGAAAGGAGAGGGGCTTGGCGATGGTAGGGGCAGCAACCTTAAAGAAAGGGTCTAAACCATCTGACCCAGATGTTTTTTTGGGGTCAAGTTTAAGGAGCTCCTTTAGCACCTCAGACTCAGTGACTTCCTGCAAGGAGGAACTTTGTAGCGGGGCAGGGGAAAAGAGGGAGAAGCATCGGGGATAGTCGCATTAGAAGGGGTGGGAGATGAGGAAATGTTGGATGGGCAAGGAGGCATGGCTGAGACCAATAGGAATCCTGACTTAATAAAGTGCTGATTTAAAGAGCTCAGCCATGTGCTTCTTGTCAGTATCAACCACATCAACATTAAGGGACATGGGGTCCTAGCCAGGCCAAACCCTAACCCAGATGACGCTGGGCCAATTGTGCGCAGCCCGATCACGGCCAGTTGTGATAGACTGGAATCGAACCAGGGTCTGTAGTGACAGCTCTAGCACTGAATCTGTGCTAGATGTGTCGGCCTACCCCAACGCAGTAATGACCATCACAGTGAACTGTCACTGATCAAATGATCTACGTTATATAAGGAAAGTTCATAACCATGCACAGGCAGCAGAGAGCGTAGTTGAGCAGTGTCTCTTCAACCACTGCAACACACTCAGGACAGCCTTGATAGGGAGGGAGGGGTGTTGAGGGGGATGAAACAGCTCCAGCCTACCCCCTCGGTTCCCATGTAGTGGCCCAAGCGTGCAGCATGTGGTGTCCCACTCGGCCCCCGGCTGGCTCTCTCTGTCTGCCTTCCTGCCTGTCTTGGGCAGGCAGACCCCCAGGTGGGCCGGGCCAGGGACCTGCTGGCAGATGCAGCTGAATATTCATCAGCTGAGAGATGAATTGGTGGGCTGGTGAGAGTGTCACCGCGAGGGAGGGGCCAGGTCTAACACGTAGGCATGACAGCACGTAATGCACAGAGACAAGCAACAGGGCTCCTGAGTGGGGCAGCGGTCTAAGGCACTGAATCTCAGTGCTAGAGGTGTCACTACAGACCCTGGTTTGATTCCAGGCTGTATCACAACCGGCCATGATCGGGCGGCACACAGTTGGCCCAGCGTCGTCCGGGTTAGGCCGTCCATTGTAAATAAGAATTTGTTCTTAACGGACTTGCCTAGTTAAATAAAAAAAATATATACTGGACACTACGACACAGTGCACAATGCCTGGACAGCCCAGCATCTGTGTGGAGAGTAGAACGTGAGTGGCTCCCTCGACCATTTGCGCTGAGAAATCAACCTGCGTCTGAATCTATTTGCCTAGCCCTGGTGTTGATGCATAGAGAGATGAAATGCTAACTAACCTGGAAGGCTATCGACTTCAATAAAGGAATATTCTGTAGTATTTGAGAGGTATCGTGGCTATTTGGACCTAAACACCAACAGCTGAATTGGCTGACACTGACATTTGAACGTCAACACAACCACAAAATGTCACGTTATTTACCTTGTGCATTAGGCCATAGTGTAATTCATGTCAAGTTCTGTCAACAGTACCATCTGACACTGACCTGGCATACACAAGCCTGTGAAGTGGACTATTTCTCACCTTCCTTCTGTCTTTTACAGATTCCAGATGAGTTTGATAACGGTGAGTTGTTTTCCTTTTTTGTTTCCTCAACGACTGAGTCCCTATGGTATTTTGGAGAGGTTTTCTTTTCTCAAAGTTGAGTTAGCTTAGAGAAGTGTTTTATTAATGCCCCCTTGGTCTCCGAGGCTTTTGGCACACCTCTGCCTTCCCATAAATCTGGTCCTGGGCTGTAAATGGATCTCGATTCACATAACTGATGTAATCTTTTATAGCTGATGCAAAGGCTACGTAAACATGGAATAACAAGGTTCAGACAGCTGTTGGTGGTTAACTTGTGAAGTCTTCGCCTCATTTAGGTTCACCTTAGATTTCTCAATAAAAAGGAGTGATGTTGAGGTGCTGTTTGTTTGCACCCTCAGGCAGACCTCTAGCATTCTAATACCTAACATATCCATACCACTTTTACAACTTGACCACCCATTCACTGACAGTGGTCCAGATGAGCCCCGGCTTGCCTGTTCTGCCGTCAGCCCCATATGCCTCTCAGTCATCCCTATAAACTGCCAGGCTGACAACCTGGTGAAAAGGGCCTCATGATCAGACCGACACAGGAAATTGGCCATTTGATTGTTTCTCTCCATTTTTAATTTAATAGTATTAAAACCCATTGGTTTCCCCAATAGATTTGTAGTCCTAGCTGTGTGTGTTTCATTGGTATTTTGATTGACATCCTCTCTCTCCCCTCTGAGTGCACGTTTGGCCAGTGTGGAGCTCAGAGGGAATGTGTAGTGTTCTCCTAGGACTGGCTC
This sequence comes from Salmo salar, assembly GCF_965601325.2. NCBI lineage: Eukaryota > Metazoa > Chordata > Actinopteri > Salmoniformes > Salmonidae > Salmo > Salmo salar. Next base: position 123,614,589 of record NC_138299.1, read on the forward strand.
TGCTGTTGAAATGACAGAGCAGGGGGACTGAGTCGCGAGGTGCCTCCCCTCCCTGCTTCAAAGCTATGCTAATGCCGGGGACAGCTGTGGCCCTTTCCAGAAGTGTTGATTTTATAAACGCATAACAATCACCCTGTTATACCAATAATTGCTTCATTAATTCTTCACGCTGTCACGCTCCCCAAAGTCCTGTCTCTATCTGGCACTGCTGCTCCATCCCTTTATTTCCGTCAGTGTCCAGAGTGCTGCTTCGGCTGCTGCTGTTATTGGCCAGCCCTGATGCACCCACAGTGTTCAATACCCCTAATGAAGGCCATTGATGGTCTAAGGGGCCCACGGGGGAGCGTAGAGGGAGCATTTGAGCCCCCTGCCCACGCGCCCCTCCACCCCAAGTGGCAGAAGGCTAGTGGAGGGGATTGGGGTGGGGGGCAGCCTGGACGCCTCTGCTGGATGGGTCCTCAGGGACCTGGGGCGACGAGGTCAGGCGTGCTCGCCAGATCTGTGTCGCCATGCCAAGTGATGGTATTCAGAGCCAGGGGCGTTATGCTGAGGAGGAGCGTTGGACGCTGTGGTGGTGATGACCTCCCCAAAGACCATGCTGTTGAGGTCACACTGGGGTGTAACAAGTGCAGGACTGCTTTTAAAGTACTCACTGAGGTTGGAAGTTGTTGCTTTCTAGTGTGTACTGTGGGTCTATTAAACGGTCTTGATGCAGTATGGAATCAATCAGTACACACACACCAGATGTTTTAGAGGGAGAGAAAATGCATTTCTCTTCAAGCACTATTATTAGGCTTAAATAACTGACTTGTAATTTTTGGAGGCGTATCAAGATTTGGAAGACATCTCTTTCGGTCCATTTTATCACATCATTCATCGTCCCATGTGTCCCAGTTAGTATCCTGCAGCTAGGATCCTCAGAGCCGGTATTTGGCTTTGAGTTGATGAGGGGCCGTTCTGTACGACCTCCATGTTTGCTCACTCTGACAGACTTACAGCCCCTAGGAGGATAGAGACCACCAGTGCTCCAAACAAACACCTACCGGCCCAACCAATAGCCTATGTCCCTGAACAGATACTCTAATAGAGCCCCACCGCAAAGAGAAACAAACAAACTAACCAATCCAGCCTGCCTCCTACACCTACCGGCCCAACCAATAGCCTATGTCCCTGAACAGATACTCTAATAGAGCCCCACCGCAAAGAGCGAGGTCGGCCGACTGTTTGTCACGGCCCAAGAAAGAAGCGATTGACAGCGCGGGCCATAAAAGAAAAGCAAGAGCCCCCCCCCCCCCCCCCCCCCAAAAAAATAAAACAGAACAGGGAGAAGAAAGGCAATTGAGTAATAATGGCCTTAAGCAAACTAGCGGAGCATATGCCCCCCCGGTCGTGGATTAAAGGAGGCCTTTGTTGTGTCCGGAGGCACGGCCATCGATCTTTCTCGCCCTTCCTCCTTTCCTCCCTTGTTCCCTCCCTACTTCTTGCCTGTTTAAATGGACATCCCTTCCGAGAGCAACGTAGCCTTTCCACTGGCCGCAATGGCCTCCCTCTCTTACACTGGCAAACAAGGTTAGGACAAGAGGCAGCCTGACCAGAGTGCTGCTTGTCAAAGCCTTCTTTTCTGGGAGCCTTTGTTTTTTTAGTTTGTAACGGTCTTCCTTTCAGAGTCGATGTCAGTCCCAACTGTTTTTGCCATAATGGGAGTTAATGTGATCACAGTCATAGTGACATCCAACAGTTACCAATGGAGAAAATGGAATGCCTATGTCCCTGACTATATGGCTAGATCCTTTGCCCCTTAGAGGTAGCTTCCCCACCTCTCACATCATTGGAGGACCCACTGTGGCCTGGCTGACACATTAATCTCGTCACCATCCTTTACCTGTCATCCTCCTTTCAATCTCATCCCACCACTACCAACCCCCAGCCCCTTTTATTACCATAAAAGCGTGCCTTGATCCATCCTATCCTCACAGTGACTCTGAGGCACAAACACAGGGGCACGCGCACAGACACGAACGTATTACACATTTTGTGCACACGTACTCGCATGCATACACACTCCTCGGCAACCCCCGTCCCTCTCCAGGGGGTTGTAACGATCACCACCCACCCCCAGCCTGGCTTGGCTCTGCTTTCCCAGGGGAGAGGTTTGTCAACAGGGCCGGTCACAGTCCCACGCTCTCTGGAAGAGTATGTTCCGCCCAGGCCTTATAAAACACACATACGCAGGCAGGCCGGAGGGGTAGGGGGTGTTTCACCAGCTCACCCACTCCCAGGCCTGCTATTACTCGGCTGGGGGACCCAGAGGGGCCTGCCTGGTTATACACACTGTCCGGATGCTATAGGCCCATAGAGAGCCACTCCATCTCTCTCACTCCGTCTCTGTCCCAAAGGACTACACATCCCAGAGGCCCCTGGCTGCATGCTTTAGCTGAGTGGAGAACTAGCCTAGGAGCATCTGCCATCAAATTGCTGAGATGTTATCTGTTGGGACCAATGCTGTGGTCCCCTACAGAGATGCCTTTCTTAAAGCGGCAATCAGCTGTAGAAACAATAAAGCGGTCTCCCTGGTTCGTTTAAAAAGCTGGAGAAATTGAACCACTCTCAAATTCAGCTATGGATGCGAGGACTAACCATCCATGATATTAAAATGATAGCCTCAAAACATAGTTTTAACCATGTTTTAGATTTTGTTTACAAACATTGGAGTAAAACAAGCTTATTTTAGATGCTGATGGGAAATGACTGAACTAAGCTCATGACGTATTTGTTATATTCTTCAATAATCAATGGGTATATATTAATTTGTCTAAATGTATACTGAACAAATATAAACGCAACGATTTCAGACTTTTACTGAGTTTCAGTTCATATGTGGAAATCAGTCAATTTTAAATAAATTCATTATGCCCTAATGTTTGGATTTCACATGACTGGGTAACACCCCCTGGGCTCCCGAGTGGTGCAGCGGTCTAAGGCACTGCATCTCCATGCTAGACGCGTCACTACAGACACCCTGGTTCGAATCCAGGCTGTATCACAACCGGCTGTGTTTGGAAGTCCCATAGGGTGGCGCAGAACTGGCCCAGCGTTGTCTGGGTTTGGCCAGTGTAGGTCGTCATTGTAAATAAGAATTCGTTCTTAACTGACTTGCCTAGTTAAATAAATAAAAATCTGTTGGTAACAGATACTTTAAAGAAATGGGCCCCAGGATCTCGTCACTGTATTTTTGTGCATTCAAATTGCCATTGATCAAATGCTATTGTGTTCTTGTCCATAGCTTATGCATGCCAATACCATAACCCCACTTGCCATCATGGGACACTCTGTTCACAACATTGACATCAGCAAACCGCTCGCCCACATGTGGTCTGCAGTTGTGAGGCCGGTTGGACATACTGCCAAATTCTCTAAAACGAAGTTGGAGGTGGCTTATGGCAGAGAAATTAACTTTCAATTCTCTAGAAACAGCTCTGGTGGACATTCCTGCAATCAGCATGCCAACTGCACGCTCCCTCAACTTGAGACATCTGTGGCATTGTGTTGTGTGACAAATGCACATTTTAGTGGCCTTTTATTGTCCCCAGTTCAAGGTGCACTTGTGTAATGATCATGCTGTCTAGTCAGCTTCTTGATATGCCACATCTGTCAGGTGGGTGGATTATCTTGGCAAAGGAGAAATGCTCACTAACAGGGATGTAAACAAATTTGTGCACCAAATTTCAGAGAAATAAGCTTTTTGTGTGTATGGAACATTTCTTTGATTAAAAAAAAAAAAAATGTCAGTACATGGGACCAACACTTTACATATTTTATATTTTGGTTCCGTGTATGTAGAAACTGCTGATTGCCCCCTTTTTAAAAATGTAATTCATTAGGACTACAGCTATGTACAGTCTACCAACACCGGAGTTGGCTTGAGATGCTCAATAACTCCTATGTCCTATACATGCATGCACCACAACTCCCCTTAGGCTCAGTGTTCAGTCTTGAGTATAGCGTGTTGAGAAACGATGCTCACTCCACACTGTTTATAGCTGATCTCTCTTACAGACGCACCGGTTATCCAGCAGTTGAGAAGGACGTTGAAGTATTTCCAAGACTACAGACAGGTGGGTGATGATAAACGAACACAAGACGGTTAAAACGGTCTTTGCCACTCCCGCTGTTCAATGTAACCTGATCAGTGGATTGCTCCACTCTACAGTTGGTAGTATGTGCTATGTGGCTGATCTAGTCAGCCTTTTCCTCCTGTGGCTGGTTCAGGGTGGTAGAATAGAAGGTCCTTGTCCACTAAACCCCTGGGTTAACCGCTGGATTGGGATATTTACACTGGGAGCCATGTTAGGCTGCTTGTCTGTCTTTACTGAAGCAGAGGCAGGTGCAGCCAGACTGCTTAGAGCAGGAAGGCCTCTCTGCATGGGCCTGCAGCTGCCGTTCAGTTAAACCCCCCCCCCACACACACACACACACACCCACACACCCACCCACCAAAATCCATCTCCCTCGTAGCGCTTTGATCTCTTCAATGGAGCGTGAACAGCCCCCTGTCTCCGTGTGTGTGTGTACACACGAACGCCCACCCTTTTTCCACCCTGCATATTGACAACACACACACCCTCTCCTCCCTGGTCTCTTGAACATGTCAGTTCTCTCTTCCACGCGTCCCATCTCCCTCTTGCAGCTGGTTCTTATAGGATTCTGGTTTTCTGGGGTTTGCAGTGATGAGGCCAGCTAAGAGCCAACCAACTAAATAAGGAAGTAGACCATCTTTTAACGCTCCTGCATTCCCACATAAGCAGCCAAATACAATCCCCTCCAATTTTACTCCTCCTGCGAGCCGGGAGTGATGGCCTCCGTGTGTTTTACTGCAACTTGCTTGTGACCATGTTGACATTAGACTAGACTTCAACTCTTAGGAAAAACACCCTTATGAAGGACCTCAAGTATTAAAGGGATAGGCCTCGTTCACCACAAAATACAAATTGCATACTTATTTTTTTTATTGGAGCTTGGCTGTTGTCAATTGACCCACATAGTTCTGATGTGCCACTTGTTCCTCCCACTGCAGAATCGTGTTTTTGTATAGTTGTGTGACGACGTCATATCTGTGCGTTCCCAGATGATCATTGAGCCCACAAGCCCCAAGCTGCTTCCTGACCCCCTGAGGGAGCCCTACTACCAGCCTCCCTACACTCTGGTCCTGGAGCTCACAGACGTCCTGCTGCACCCCGAGTGGTCGGTACGTACCTCTCACCCAGCACCTCACCCTGGCCTCCTGGTACCAGTGACTGGCTGGGTGACCTGGATGCCTTCTCTCAGTATAGCCAAGAACACAACAAGATAAAACATGTATCGTCTCATTCCTTGGGTTTGATTGTACATTAATCATTCATAAATAGAATCGTTTTTTTTATTTGTTTACTTAGGATTTTACCTCGGCCTCCCCCGTCCCTCTGTGTGTGGCGGGCGGCCATCTGGCCTGTGGGTCGCTGGGGGCCCACCACCTGTTTACCTCCACTATCTGTAAAGACCATCCCATTACCTGTGGCTTCCACCTGGCCCCCTCAAAGCCTGTCCCAACCCCTACTCTAACACCACCTGCCCCTCCTAGCTGAGACCCTCCTACCTGAGACACTACCTACTCGTCCTTACCTGAGTGGTATCATGCTCCCTCCCCCTATGACTCCCCCCACGAGTGGCGCGTGCATAGACAGGTGAGGTGTGGACGTAACCCGACACCAGCCCTCAGCAGTCAGCCACCTGGCGGCCCTGCACAGGCTTTGATTTCTGAAGAAAAGACTACAAGTGGCCCAGGAGGTCATCCAAACGCTTCATCTGCCATAAGCTGCTCCGTTTAGGCCGTGGAAAAAGCAAAAAATGTGTACCTGTGAATATACCACTTGATAACGTGACGACAAACTGAGTCAATCATTCACTGGGTATTTGTGGATTGGATAGTGGCTGTCAAAAGATGCTCTATAACATAATAAACTGATTTTTAAATGGATTATTCACTGACTATTTTTGTGGATAGCTTTCAGTGAGTATTCCAGCCATAATACACGTATCCCATTGTAGTTGGGAGTAGTTAGTATATCTTTAAGCATGTGAAGTGGACTGGTTTGTTCTCCCCACAGCTGGCTACAGGCTGGCGCTTCAAGAAGAGGCCAGGCATCGACTACCTGTTCCAGCAGCTAGCTCCTCTCTACGAGATAGTGATCTTTACTGCAGAAACAGGCATGGTGAGTGACATCACTCTGCAACACGAGGGTTTGAACGCTGTTCTGGCACGGGCCAATGACGACTTTTACAAGATCTTGTCACAGTGTTATTGTACCGTCATTGTTTCAAGTAAAACTTTGCAAGTCCTATGTTGACGCATAGTCTTCTTTGAGACAGAATTTCCCTTAAATCCCCCACTCACCCTTTTGTACCTTTTTCTGAACTTGTCTCGTGCCAATCAACACTGCAATTCTATAGGTGTCGCAACGGACAAATCATTAACTGCTACCATATGTCACATTTCAGTGAAGAAGCATTTTGGATTGGTTAAGGCGTAGACCTGCCTGCCTCACCTAACAGCCACCTGCCACAGCCTCCCTCCACCACAGCCAATCAGGGCCGCTCTTACCGCTGGGTGTAGCTTAGAGCGTTTGTTGTGACTGCACCTGTCACCACCTCGATTCCCCTGTAGACATTTGTTCTAATGGTCACCTCAAAACAAATCCATGACGTTTGAATGTGTTATGCCACTCCAAACTCTCACTGATTCTTGATCTCAAACAACATCCCTAGTGTTGTTGCGTTTTGACTTTTTGTTGTTTTGGCACCAATACGCCTCGCCCCTATTGTTTGTCCTAATAACCTACGTCTTGGCCGACAGGCGAATTCAGAATGGGTTTCCTTTTGGGCTCCAAAGGCCCCTTTTATTCATGCCGACATGTATATGCAAATGAGCCATGCTCCGCTCAAGGTCTAATTGGCCCCTTGTTTAGATGTGGACTGTTTTGTTTTCTCTCGGTGAAGGTCAGTGTTGTGTTGACCTGCAGCAGTGACTGCCAAGTCAAACTGAAGTCTGTCTGTAACGCTGCAGATCATTAACCCATCAAAGTTTCCTGTGCTTCACATTGGCACACGTATTCTCCACCTACCCACTGCATTAGTGCTGACTAAACCATATAGTACTATGAGAAGCTGTTACTTCAGATTTTCTAATGCGAAGAGATTTTAAGTGGGCTTTTATGAGTCGTAACCAGGAAGCTAGACCCCATGCAAAACAATCAAAGGTCTGACCCAATCCTCAGCCCAACTCTAGCCATGTAACCGATGGCCATCATGCATATGCAGAAGCATCTAGCATGTCAATGCTGTGAGGTTGTGATGTGATGCGGTTTCTCTCTCACCAGACGGCGTACCCTCTGATTGACAGCATCGATCCCCAGGGCTTTGTCATGTACCGCCTCTTCAGGGACGCCACGCGTTACGTGGAGGGACATCACGTCAAGGTAAACAAATCATCAGGCTGACATTCCACCATGGCCACCGTGTGTGTGTGTGTGTGTGTGTGTACACACAGTTTAATGTACACTGCATAAGCCTCCAATAACACAGCATTCTGTGAATTTAATGTTTTCCATATTTCTGAATTTAAAACAGAAATGTCATGTTAGTGTATAAAATCCATCATTGTTCAGACAAATGCCCTGTTTGTTTGATTTGCTTTAGTTTGGCTAGACCAGTGTATGCGCTTTCTCTCACTCTTTCACTGTCTCCGTTTCTTTGTTATCTAAGACTTTTCGTTGAGTTTAAGACTCTGAGACGTTGGTGTGCTCCTTTTCAACCCCGCTCCTCTTGGGCCAAGCCCCCAGCCCAGATCCCCCGGTGCTCCCCTTTCCACTGTGACCCAGTCGACACAATGGCGCCATACCCCCCGTGTCTCCACTGCATAGCCGCCTTCTGCTCCAGCATTGATTCTCCTATGCTCCGACTCCATCCCTCTTTCTTTCTCTCGTTCTCGCCCCCTGACAATAGGGGGGGTTCTCTCCCCCCCCCACCCCCCCTTCTGGGCCTCATTAACCTTATGCCTGCCTCTCTCCAACAGCCAGAGTCTGTCTCCATGCATGGCTGAAGTACAGCAGTGTTAATGACTTTGCTAAACTAAGTTAACCTAATTTGTCATCTGAGGGAACTTCTAACGCAATGCTTTCTAAGATGGCTGCTGTTGCTTTACTCCTATCCAGCATCTATTAAATTCTTGTATATTACTGGCTGTATCAGACCGTAACATGGATAGCCTACATCACCATGTTTCAGTGGAGTGCTTTTGTAATGCATGGGGAAACTTGGCCTGGTAGTGAAAGTGGTTATGGTCCCTACGTTGGCCTAGCTGTTGTGATGTGTATGGCTGACGTGGTGGGTAGGTTTTATAGGTATACCTTTTCTATGTGATGATGCATGGATATGGGTTATTCATCGGGGTCAGTTCTTTCCATGTTAATCACTCACTACTAAAACTCGTATTCATCGGGAAACATGAGTTGATGAGGGTAACCTGCTACCCCCTGCTATACAGAACTTGAATGTATTTATTTGGTGATTTTAGTCATCCTGATTCTAACGTTACATAGAGGATCTCCTCCTGTGTACTCACCTGAATTCACGTGTGTCCTGTCCTCATCCCCTTCCTTTGGTGACCTTCTGCCCATATCTGTCTCTCTTCACCCCCTCTCTCCTCCCCCTTCCTCTCCCCTTCTTCGCCTTCCATCTGGCCCTCTGAAGCGCAACAGGGAGGCAGAAAGAGAGTGAGGGAGCGAGAGAAAGGGAGGTCTGAATAGAGAGCCGAGTCCCCCGAGGCCCCAGGCGTCTGTCCAATGGTGAATTTCGATGGTGTTTTATTTTTTTTTTCCCCAAAAAAGTTTTCAAACAATGTGGAGTCACAGATGCAAGGTGCCAATAAAATCAGCGGGCCTATCTGACGACTCACATTATCGGCCGGTCTGTCTAATTAACTGTGATAGAACCAGGCTGTGGTAGAATCAGCCATTGATGTTGATGACAAGTCCAACTTTGAGGGAACCCTTGAAGACAGAGGGCAGTTAGTGGAGGGCACGACCTTCTGTCACAGGTGGACCAACTGGATGGAGTTGAAAGACTGAGTGCTCGACTGCCACACCAAATTAGCGTTTCAGTTTTTATTTTTTTATTTTAGTTCAAATTGTCATTCTGTTCTCCACGGGAGAGTCAGATTTAAGTTGTCATACTAGTGCAGTGTGTTTATCTGCACACCAAACATGTGGGTAGGGGTGTGTCACCCTGTGAGAGAGTGTGGGGGTAGGACACATGCCTACTCTGGCTTACAGCCTGTTGCTTTGTTAGGGGATCACAGAGCACGGCTGGCTGTGAAACTGGAGCCCTACAATGCCTTTAGAAAGTATTCATACCCCTTGACTTATTCCAAATGTTTTACAGCCTGAATTCAAAATGGTTTCAATTTTAAAAAAGAGCACTCATTTACACACACTGTCATTATGGGGATAAAGTGAAAACAAACATGTTTTTTTTTATTTATTGAAAAATGGAATACAGAAATGTATATTACCGGTCAAAAGTTTTGGTCCATCTACTCATTCAAGGGTTTTTATTTTATTTTTACTATTTTCTACATTGTAGAATAATAGTGTAGACATCAAAACTATAAAAACACATATGGAATCATGTAGTAACAAATATTTTTTGACATTCTTCAAATAGCCACTCTTTTCCTTGACGACAGCTTGGCATTCTCTCAACCAGCGTTATGAGGTACTCACCTGGAATGCATTTCAAGGAAAAAAACAACCGTTCTTTTGTAAACATTTTTGTACCATCTTTGAAATGCAAGAGAGGCCATAATGTATTTTTTTGGCCACTAGATGGCATCAGTGTATGTGCAAAGTTTTAGACTGATCCAATGAACCATTGCATTTCTGTTAAAAAAATTGTCAAGACTGCCCAAATGTGCCTAATTTGTTTATTAATAACTTTTCATGTTCAAAATTGTGCACTCTCCTCAAGCAATAGCATGGTATTCTTTCACTGTAATAGCTACACTAAATTGGACAGTGCAGTTAGATTAACAAGAATTTAAGCTTTCTGCCAATATCAGACATATCTATGTCCTGGGAAATGTTCTTGTTACTTACAACCTCATGCTAATCACATTAGCCTACGTTAGCTCAACCGTCCCGTGGAGGGGACAATGATCCCGAAGAAGTTGTGTTTCAGCCTATCAGTTGTGTTGTGACAAGGTAGGGGGGTATACAGAAATTAGCCCTATTTGGTAAAAGACCAAGTCCAAATTATGGCAAGAACAGCTCAAATAAGCAAAGAGAAAAAACAGTCAATCATTACTTTAAGACATGAAGGTCAGTCAATATGGAACATTTCAAGAACTTTGAAAGTTTCTTCAAGTGCAGTCACAAAAACCAAGCGCTATGATGAAACTGGCTCTCATGAGGACTGTCACAGGAATGCAAGACCCAGTTACCTCTGCTGCAGAGTATAAGTTCATTACAGTTACCAGCCTCAGAAATGCTTCACAGAGTTCAAGTAACAGACACATCTCAACATCAACTGTTCAGAGGAGACTTTGTGAATCAGGCCTTCGTGGTCGAATTGCTGCAAAGAAACCACTACTAAAGGACACCAATAAGAAGAGACTTGCTTGGGCCAAGAAACATGAGCCTTGGACATTAGACGGGTGGAAATTTGTCCTTTGGTCTGGTCCAAATTTGAGATTTTTGGTTCCAACCGCTGTGTCTTTGTCAGATGTGGTGTGGGTGAACGGATGATCTGCGCATGTGCATTTCCCACCGTAAAGCATGGAGGTGGTGGTGTTATAGTGTGAGCAGCAAAGTGCCCCCACACTGTCTGATTTATTTCGAATTCAAGGCACACTTAACCAGCATGGCTACCACAGCATTCTGCAGCGATACGCCGTCCCATCTGGTTTGGGCTTAGTGGGACTTTCATTTGTTTTTCAACAGGACAATGACCCAACAATCCTCCAGGCTGTGTAAGGGCTATTTGACCAAGGAGAAAGATGGAGTGATGCATCAGATGACCTGGCCTAAACAATCACATTCTTGTTCTGAAGCCATTCCAGTGTTACTTTGGCTGTATGCTTGGGGTCATTGTCCTGTTGGAACATAAATCTTTGCCCCAGTCTATGGTCGTTTGCAATCCGAAGCTGGTCCTCATCAAGGATTTTCCTGTATTTGTCTCCATCTATTGTTCCCTCTATCCTTATCAGTCGCCCCGTACCTGCCGCTGAAAAGCATCCCCATAGCATGATGATGCCACAACCATGCTTCACGGTAGGGAAGATGAGCTGTGTCTGGTTTTCTCCAGACATAGCGCTTTGCATTCAGACCATTTTTTGTGTCCTCAGATCACACTCTTTTGGCTTGTGATCTGTCTTTCACGTTCCTTTTTGCAAACTCCAGGTGTGTTGTCGTGCCTTTTTCTCAGGAGTGACTTCCATCTGGTCACTCTCCCAGATGAAGTGCTGTAGAGATTTGTCCTTCTGGCAGGTTCTCTCATCTCAGCCAAGGAACTCTGTAGTTCTGTCAGAGTGGTCATTGGTTCTTGGTCACCTCCCTGACCAAGGTCATTCTTGCCCAGTTGCTCAATTTAGTCAGACGGCCAGCTCTAGGCAGAGTCTGGGTAGTTCCATTTTATTTATTTTTTATTTCCCAATGATGGAGAACACTGCGCTCTTGGAAACTTTCAACACTCTAGATTTTTTTTTTTTGTTGTCTCTTTTATTTTTACCCTTCCCCAAATATATGCCTCGTCATCATTCTTTCTCTGAGATCCACATACAGTTCCTCAGACTTCATGGTCTAGTTTCTGCTCTAACATTGTCAACTGTGGGACCTTATATAGACAGGTGTGTTTCATTCTAAATCATGTCCAAACAATTGAATTGGCCACAGGTGGACTCCCAAATGTTAGCTACATATCAAGTGTGATCAAAGGAAATTGGATACACCTGAGCTCAATTTGGAGTGTCATAGCAAAGGGGTTTCTGGATTTCATTTTCAATACATTTGCAAAAATGTCTAAACATGTTTTCACTTTATCATTATGGGGAATTTTGTGTTGATGGGTGAGAAATACACATTTTGAATTTAGGCTGTAACTCACGTGGAATAAGTCAAGGGTTATGAATACTTTCTGAAGCACTGTATGCATCACACGGCCCACCAGCCCAACTCTCAACTACACATGTGCCAAACACACACTATATTTATCTGACTGAAATAGTAAGTTATCATAAAGGTTGACCAACTGTAAGCACAGACATCAATACATCACTCACAAACTTGTTACTGCACCTCACACAAGGGCTAATGTAGAAACGCACACAAGTCAATATACACACATCCACACACATTCTCTTGGGGATTAGGCCCTGTTTCAGAAGGAAGGCAGATGCCGATTATTTATTGAGAGTGCTGGTTCTTTCCTATACCTCTAGACACACACACACACACACACACACACACTGCGGGCACCTCCGGGGGATCCAGATAACCTCAGTGAGGTGGAGAGCGTCCCTCTCCATCTGCTCCCCAGGTCTACCACTGAAACTGACTGCACAGGGCAGGCCAGTGGAAGTGGGTTTGTTCTCCCCTCTACAAATGTGTGTACAGTGCATTCGGAAAGTATTCAGACCCCTTGACTTATTCCACATTTTTGTTGTTACAGCCTCATTCTAAAATGGATTAAATTGTTTATTTCCCTCATCAGACTACACACACTACCCCCATAATGACAAAGCGAAAACAGGTTTTTAGAAATTTTTGCAAAAGTATAAAAACTGACATTTACATAAGTATTCAGATCCTTTACTCAGTGCTTTGTTGAAGCACCCCCGATTACAGCCTCGAGTCTATTTGGGGAGTTTATCCCATTCTTCTCTGCAGATCCTCTCAATCTCTGTCAGTTTGAATGAGAAGCGTTGCTGCACAGTTATTTTCAGTTCTCCAGAGATGTTCAAGTCCGAGCTTTGGCTGGGTGACTCATGGACTTTCGGAGACTTGTCGCGAAGCCACTGCTGCATTGTCTTGGCTGTGTACTTATGGTCGTTGTGCTGTTGGAAGTTGAGCCTTCGCCCAAATCCGAGGTCCTGAACGCTCTTCATCAAGGATCTCTCTGTACTTTGCTCCGTTCATCTTTCCCTCGATCCTGACTAGTCTCCCAGTCCCTGCTGCTAAATAACATCCCCACAGCAAATGCTGCCACCACCATGCTTCATCGTAGGGATAGTGCCAGGTTTCCTCCAGACGTGATGCTTGGCATTCAGGCCAAAGAGTTAAATCTTGGTTTCATCAGACAAGAGAATCTTGTTTATGGTCAGTCCTTTAGCTGCCTTTTGGCAAACTCTAACGGGCTGTCATGACTTTTACTGAGGAGTGGTTTCTGTCTGATTTGGTAGAGTATTGAAAGATGGTTGTCCTTCTGGAAGGTTCTCCCATCTCCACAGAGGAGCTCTGTCAGAGTGACCATCAGGTTCTTGGTCACCTCCCTGACCAAGGCCCTTCTACCCCTGATTGCTCAGTTTGGCCGGGCAGCCAGTTCTAGGAAGTCTTGGTGGTTCCAAACTTCTTCCATTTTAGAATGGAGGCCTCTGTGTTCTTGGGGACCTTCAATGTTGCAGAAATGTTTTTGGTACGCTTTCCCAGATCTGTGCCTCGAGACAATCCTGTCTCGGAGCTCTACGAACAGTTCCTTCGACCTCGTGGCTTGGTTTTTGCTCTGACATGCACTGTCAACTGTGGGACCTTTTTTTTTATATACACAGGTGTGTCGGCCTTTCCAAATCCTGTCCAATCAATTGAATTTATCACCAGTGGACACCAATTTGTAGAAACATTTCGAGACGATCAATGCAAACAGGATGCACCTGAGCTCAATTTCGAGTATCAAGGGTCTGAATGCTTATGTAAATAAGGTATTTGTTTATTTTTAATATATTTGCAAATATGTCTAAACCTGTTTCGCTTTGTCGTTATTGTGTGTAGATAGATTGATAGGGGGAAAAATGTTTTAGTAAATTTTAGAATAAGGCTGTAACGTAACACAGATTTTGGGGGGGGATAAACTCAAGGCGCCTGAATACTTTCCAAATGGCTTGCAATCACCTTTTTTCATCAATGAATGTAATGTTTGTATATGCAAACATTACATTTATTGATGAAAAAAGATGATTGCAAGCCATTTGTGTATTTCTTCCAATTGTCACAATTACCATAGATTTTTTTTTTAATCGAAACTTTAGATAAATTCCTTCAGAGAGTGTCTTGTAACTCAACTCTTCCACCCCCTGTAGGACGTGTCGTGTCTGAACCGGGACACTTCCAAGGTGATAGTGGTAGACTGTAAGAGGGAAGCCTTCAGCCTGCAGCCTTTCAATGGCATGGCTCTGACGAAATGGGACGGCAACTCAGAGGACCGAACACTCTATGACCTAGCTCATTTTCTCAAGAGTAAGTGTATGGTCAGTGTGTGTTGACCAACCTGTTCCATCCCAGACACGCTATTCATTCGTGTTTCTCTTTGGCAGCCATTGCTCTCAGTGGAGTGGATGACGTCCGCTCCGTCCTGGAGAACTATGCACTGGAAGATGACCCCGTAGAGGCCTTCAAACGCAGACAAGCGCAGTTAGCACAGGTACAGTCTAAACAAACCCAATGTATAGGAGCAATGGATGACAACTAACAAATACACTAACATTACCAATATTATTAACATAAGAGGAGTGTCCTCATCCTCAAACATGACATTTTCTGTAGGGAAAAACCTTTTCACTGTTGATAGCTTGATGCCCTTTCTGTTTTGCGAGAGCTTTGGAGCAATAGTCCATTGTACTGATCTAACTGTAGATTTTGTTTGTGTGGGGACAGGAAGAAGAACAGAGGTTGGCAGAGCTGACCAAGCAGAAGAAGCAGGGCATGTCCTTGGGCTCAATCGCCGGAAGGTTCTGGCGTTCCAAACAAGAGTGAGTGGCCCTCTCACTCGCACCCACCAATCGCAGCCCACCCCTCCAACAGTGTCAGGCCAAAAGGATGGCAGGCCACAGTCACTCGGCAGGGTGGGCGGCGGGTGTCTCTGGAGTGGGGGAGGAGAGACCATCCAGTCAGCTGGACTTTTGACTGTCGCAAGCATGTCTTTGGGGGGGATGAGCTGGAAAGGAGCAAGGCTCCAAAATAACATTCTCGTACCTCTGTCGCCAGCGACATCATCACTTCCTGGATGTCAGATGCTCTGGTGTTGGCACTGACGTATACAAAATGGTGCTGAGTGGTTAGACATTACTGATTGAACCGTTTCAGTCCACATTAGTTCATCCACTTCTACCCACCAGCCGGTCATACAGGGAACTGACCAGAGAACAGTGCTCTTATCTGCAACTCCCATGCACTTGGATTTGGTGCTCTGGAATGGAGTTTGATCAGCTTTGAACAACAGTGAATTATTTGTTTTGCTTAGTGCATATCTAAGAGTGAGCTGGTCAGGGTAAAGGATATTAATATTAAACATGTTGCACTCTGAGACGCTCTAAGCTTATCTCCACCAATGAGAAGTCATGCCTTGGACAGGTACTGCCGATGCCAACGGGACTTTGTGCAACAGAGGCTGGAGCTTGCGCTGTAGGAATGAGTGGGAGAGACATTTTCAGCAAATCAAGCCATGTGAAATTGGGCTGATGCCACTCATACTAAGTGAAAATGGATCGACATGTCTGAATATATGCTTGTTGAATGTTCTATTAGATTCATTTTGTGAACCATTCACAACGTCCCAAATAAAGAAAAAAATATGAAATCTAGCATCTTGTGTGATTTGGCACAAACAAACATGTCATGTGAACTACGTCAGTCAGGTGTTTTCATGGCAATATGTTGAATCTCCTCTAAATACCCTGGAATCTATACTGAACAAAAATATAAACGCAACATGTAAAGTGTTGGTCCCATGTTTCATGAGCTGAAATAAAAGATCCAATAAATGTTCCGTACGCACAAAAAGCTTTTCTCTCAAATTTTGTGCACAAATTTGTTTACATCCCTGTTGGTGAGCATTTATCCTTTGCCAAGATAATCCATCCACGTGACAGGTGTGGCATATCAAGAAGCTGATTAAACGGCATGATCATTACATAGGTGCACCTTGTGCTGGGGACAATAAAAGGACACAAATGTTTTGTCACAAAACACAATGCCGCAGATGTCTCATGTTTTGAGGGAGCGTTAAAATAGCATGCTGACTGCAGCAATGTCCAACAAAACTGTCGCCAGATAATTGAATGGTAATTTCTCTGTTATAAGCCGCCTCCAACATTGAGAATTTGGCAGTACGTCCAACCAAATGCAGGCCATGTGTAACCACGCCGGCCCAGGACCTCCCCATTCGGCTTTTTCACCTGCAGGTTTGTCCGAGGAGGGGGATGGGGGGTGCTGAGGAGGATTTCTGTCTGTAATAAAGCCTCCTATGAACTGTAACTCAGTAAAATCTTTGAAATTGTTACATTTATATTTTTGTTCAGTATAAAGAACATTACCATAGACACACTCCAAAGCTAGCTTGAAATGTCACTGATGGAGCCATCCATAATGTACCTTTTTGTATGGCCCAATCGGTTTGTATGTTGTCAAGGAGGGCAGTCGAGTGTCTTTCGAACCAGAGGATCACTGGTTTGAGCCCAGTATGGGGCAGTTGGACAGTGGAGGAAGCTAAACTGTTAGCAGCACACTTACATTGGATGATATAAGCCAAATAAAATCTGAGATATTTAATGCATTTACAACTGGTAGAAGACATTTCCAATCTCACTCTTGTTTGTGGAAGAGGTCATGGAAATGTTTAAACCACATTTCAATATTTTTTTAACCTTTAACTAGGCAAGTCAGTTAAGAACAAATATTTTTTTTTACAATGATGGCCAAACCCGGATGACACTGGGCCAATTGTGTGCCGCCCTATGGGACTCCCGATCATAGCCAATTGTGATACAACCCGGGAGCGAACCAGGGTCTGTAGTGACACCTTTAGCACTGAGATGCAGTGCCTTAGACCGCTGCGCCACTCGGGAGCCCGATATAGCTGCAGTACCAGTCAAAAGTTTGGACACACCTCATTCCAGGGTTTTTATTTTTACTATTTTCTACATTGTAGAAAAATAGTGAAGACATCAAAACTATGAAATAACACATATGGAATCATGTAGTAACCAAAAAAGGGTTAAACAAATAGAAATATATTTGAGATTCAAAGTAGCCACCCTTTGCCAAGATGGCAGCTTTGCACACTCTTGGCATTCTCTCATCCAACTTCATGAGGTAGTCACCTGGAATGCATTTCAATTAAAAGGTGTGCCTTGTTAATTTGTGGAATTTCTTTCCTTAATGCGTTGGAGCCTATCCGTTGTGTTGTGACAAGGTACTGTTGGTATCCAGAAGATGGCCCTATTTGGTAAAAGACCAAGTCCATATTATGGCAAGAACTGCTCAATTAAGCAAAGACAAATGACAGTCCATCATTACTTTAAAACATGTAGGTCAGTCAATCTGGAAAATTTCAAGAACTTCAAGTGCAGTCGCAAAAATGACCCAAAGCACACCTCCAGGCTGTGTAATGGCATTTTGACCAAAAAGGAGAGTGATGGAGTGCTGCATCAGATAACCTGGCCTCCACAATCACCCAACCTCAACACAGTTGAGATGGTTTGGGATGAGTTTGACTGCAGAGTGAAGATAAAGCAGCCAACAAGTGCTAAGCATATGTGGGAAGTCCTTCAAGACTGTTGGAAGAGCATTCCAGGTAACTACCTCTTGGAGCTGGTTGAGAGAATGCCAAGAGGGTGCAAAGGGTGGCTACTTTGAAGAATCTGAAAAATAAAATATATTTTGATTTAACACTTTTTTTTGGTTACTACACGATTCCATATGTGTTATTTCATAGTTATGTCTTAACTATTATTCTACAGTGTAGAAAATATTAAAATAAAGAAAAACCCTTGAATGAGTAGGTGTGTCCAAACGTTTCACTGGTACTGTATATGGCTCTGGTAAATTGGAAGAAAACTCCACAACATCGAACGTTTTTCAACCATAGGCCGGATTGAGTGAGTGTGCCTCTACCAACTCCTATTTACAGTTGTGGGTCAGACAATGGGCTGGAGGTAGTCAATGGCCATGTGCCAGAGCATCTCAAGTAGTACTTTAGTAAATGACAAATAAGGTCGTAATTGAGTATTGTGACGATTAACTCCTGACAAACACTATGAGCCTCTTCAGTATTTGGCACTAGGGTATTTGCAGTTTAAGCGCAGCTGATCTCGGCACAAATATTTGCAATACTAGATTAGGGCCGATCAATGCGCCTCGTCCTCTGGTGGATATTTATGTTGGGTTTTAAGGTGTCTAAAATCCTTCTTTATTTCTCTATTTGAGAATAATACTTATTTTAGCGAGGATTTAAAATATATTTGTTTTAGGGATTGGACGTCATTTGTGAAATCACTAAGCCTGAAGTCCCTGTTCTTGGATTATGCACAAACTAGGAGAAAATGTGTTCGTTTGACAAAATGTATTGTTTTATTGTATTATCAAAACATATTTGCTGTAACCTGTTGCTGTAACATAGCATTGCCCATAGTGTGGGCAATTTAATAGAACATTCATCAAGAGGGAAAAAAATTCGTTTGAATAGACTTTACAGAAACACATGACTTTGTGTGACGCCAATTGGAATACAGCTAGATGATAATGCCACCGTTTGAGAGTAAGGTGTGAAGGGAGCAGCATGTGATGGCTCAATTCACAAATGCCTGCAAATTGTGAGGTGTCGGGGCTTTTTGGTTCCCCCCTAGACAGACGAACACGTGCCAAAATACAAATGGGCACAGGCTTTCTTGTGAAAATGAGTGAGAGTTAATCTTTATTTTAATTTCATGGTTATTTACTTATATACTTAACGAAATATTGATTTAGTGTGCATATTTTAATAGAATAATATCTTAATAATTAGAATTATCAGAAGTAGGCTACTGGGTTGGAAGATAACGAAATTCGATTGAATGTGTCACATTTTAAATTGAATTACACTTTCCCATGCGTTATAGTTCAAGTAATAAAGAACTAGTACTACCAATCAAATGACTATAGTGACATATTGTTTTGTTGTTTACTAAGCATGTGACAAATACATTTTCATTTGAAGTGACAATTACGTAATGCACTAGGGATGTCATTTACATAGATCTGGACAAAAGTCGTTTTTTTTCTGTCTGCTTTAGTGAGGTACTTTTTATTACCAGCAGAGTTTGACCTTATTTGAGTAGGCTGGGATAAGTTGGGGGTAAGAAATGAATAGGCCTGTCCATGTGGCATGCAAAGGGCAATGTGCCATTTCATTTAGACCAAGCAAAATCTGCTCGTGGAAAGGTGCGACCAAACTCTACGAACATAAAGTGCCACCTTAAACTGCTATTTAATGAACATGCACGCGGCAGAAAGCCTGGGAATCGGCCTGTGGTGTTACACTTGACACCTCTACAGAATGAGCAAATTCACATTTATAGGCGCCCTATGCCTTCTGCCACCGAGTAA
This sequence comes from Salmo salar, assembly GCF_965601325.2. Taxonomy (NCBI): domain Eukaryota; kingdom Metazoa; phylum Chordata; class Actinopteri; order Salmoniformes; family Salmonidae; genus Salmo; species Salmo salar. Next base: position 123,634,250 of record NC_138299.1, read on the forward strand.
CACCTCTCCAAATGTTCTCGCAGTGCGTCTTTCCGCTCCTCCAGGTTGTTCCCTCTTTTACTCCTCCCAGTTTTAGCACCACAGGTCAGACACACGCCACACTATGGCAAAAGCGACGAGTCCTACACCATTTGGACTTTGGGCACGTGTGGCGAGTTGAGTGGCAAGTGCTAGAACATTTGCCCAAAAGCTGTTCCTATATGGTTGAAGAAATAGCACAACATTTAGATGCAAATCGACCAAATATTTTTATTTCATAACATTAACATTTCTGACAAGCTCGTTCCATGGACATTATGCATGCTAAATACTTGTTAAATGCGTGCTGTCATGTCCTGTCGAATATCTGCCTCTGCAAACATAGGCAAATTACAATTATGCACATATTCGATCGTGCCATCTGGCCATCGACTTATTTTACCATTCTTTCTCCCTTCGTCGAATTCCTCTCATGACAAGTCACGCGCGACACCTGCGTAGGCCTTTCCCTAACAATTGTATCTGATATTCATTTGCATAATACTAGTGCTTGACTTGGGATGGAAGAAGTGCAGGAGCTGTCTTTTTCCAAGTCGGTCCATTTGTTCACCGAAATTCACTAACGACATTATGGTATAGAATCCTCTGATTATTTACATTTACATTTTAGTCATTTAGCAGACGCTCTTATCCAGAGCGACTTACAAATTATTCACTGTTAACGGTTTATACACATGTTCCATGACCTCCATGGCTTTCAACCAAATTTCCATGACTATTATTATAGCCTACATGAAAAAGTAAGCATTTTTGACACTGGAAAGCTGCTGTGTCTGATCCCATGTAGACCTATCACCTCCTGCCGTTGTGTCCTTGATCAAGGCACTTAGTCCCCCACATAGAACTGCACATGTTGTTAACCTGTGGTCAACCCGCCATCTGGAGAGCTCCTGGGTGTGCAGGATTTTTCAACATTAATGTAGGCTATTGGGAATCAAGGTATCTATCTAGACATGTTTATGTATAAGGCTCAAATACTCATGTTGCAGGGGAGATCTATGCACAGCAAGTTATTTGTCCATTAGGCTATTCTTAGAATATGTTTAACGTTTCCGCAATTGCATGGCTACTGTTTCATCTTGGGAATCCCAGCTTTTCAACGGTGCAGATGTATTTAGGCTCAACAGTGCTGGTGGAAAGGTAACAACAAAATGAACACTTTAATTAGCTATAGTTAACTACCGAGAACTGCTACAAGTTATGTTTTGATTTTATTATTTTTTTATTTGATTGATCATATTTAAAAGTGTGCTTTTATGAATTACATTAATGACAATTATAAAACTAATTTCCATGACTTTTCATGACCTTACAAACCCTCAGTTGTCAATTTGTAACAGCGCATCATGCCATTCATGCTGGCACATTTTCAATCTGCGCAATCTTGAATAGCCTATACTCAGTCACTCACACATGCACAGACTAGCGGCAAATAAACTTGAAACAAAGCGGAATCAGGAAATGAATATCCATCCTTCATTGCTATTCAATGAAGATCCCGCCTTCATTCTGCATTGATCAACCTTTTTTGCCTCGGTGTGTGAATCTGCCAGAAATAGGCTACTTTGTTTTTATAGAAGAGCCAGTACGCAATTCCACCAAAAATGGAAGTGCCGGTACGGCGTTCCGGACAGCTTCCGCCCAAGTCAAGCACTGCATAATACCATGCTTCTACGCACGCACACCGCCTTCTCTGTAACAAAATCAACGAGTGTCAAGAATTGGGCGCAATTTTTCCGACTATAGTGTTTGAAGCATTTGACTATAGCTCCCATGAGAGCGTAAATACGCAAAACAAAATGTGCATTGGATGTTACGTATGCTGTCATTGTTTCAGGCAATTATCTGCTTTCACTGACTCAAATGTGTATTGGATAGAAGGCTTAGTGCCATGGACCTAATAAAAAGGTCATTGTTGACATTCATATCCTATCAAAAGTGTCATAACACAACATGCTGTCGTATTAAAACCACACAACTTGCATTGTTGTTTTGGTTAAAGCAATCTCATACAAAGGATGCGGACGGAACGTCCGGTTGTGGACACGCATGATGGCAACTTTTATTGTTTACAGAGAACAGTTCATATTTATTTATCCGGTCTTTTGTCCCGAGTTGGAACTCAAGCCGCGAAAGCACCCAATCTGGATAATTATCCAACAAAATAATCACAATAGAGGTTCATCTGTACCCTCTTTTTTTATAATTTTTTTGTGACGCGGTTCAGCCGAAGCGTGCCTGGGGTAGTCAGGGCCAGCCGAGGCACGCGCGGCCCTCATTAGCATTACAATAGACGAGCGCCGAAGATGAGCAACAGTTTGCAAAGCTGCCCATTGTCTCTGTAGATCCCCGCAACAGCAAGCACACGCAGTCTACTGACACACATTAGATTGTAGGCTGCAGATAATGTCGCTGTCGTGTGGACTTCAGATTTATGGTTCTTTTTGTTATTCCTTTACGTTTTTAATTACGCCTTTAAATGTTCATTGTCATTTTTTATTTCTTTATTTAACCTTTATTTAACTAGGCAGTACAGCGTCAACAAGGAAATGTTCTAGGCTGAAGCTATTAGACTACACTCCCTTCATCTGATTATTTAGTAGTTATTCCATTGCAATAGCCTTCCTTCAGAGGTTTGGATAGAACGAACGACCGGGCAACTGTTCATGTTTTCACAGAGAGAATAGGCGGACACAATCCACTTGACTGGAAGCCACTCGAGGGCCATCGGCACCATTACAGAGATACATAAACAGACAGCCGTACCCAAAACGGTATATCACAGATTCTATATGCCTACCTGCTATGTGTAGTTGAAGCTGGAACAGTTACAATCAAATAATCACATTTTATTGGTCAAATACAATATATACAGTACCAGTCAAAAGTTTGGCCCCCATACTCATTCAAGGGTTTTTCTTTATTTTTTACAATTTTCTACATTGTAGAATAATAGTGAAGACATCAAAACTATGAAATTACACACATGGAATCATGTAGTAACCAAAAAAGTGTTAAACAAATAAAAAATATATTTGAGATTTGAGATTCTTCAAAGTAGTCACCCTTTACCTTGATGAAAGCTTTGCACACTCTTGGCATTCTGTCAACCAGCTTCATGAGGTAGTCACCTGAAATTAATTTAAATTAACAGGTGTGCCTTGTTAAAAGGTAATTTTGTGGAATTTCTTTCCTTAATGTGTTTGAGCCAATCAGTTGTGTTGTGACAAGGTAAGGGTGGTATACAGAAGATAGCCCTATTTGGTAAAAGACCAGGTCCATATTACGGCAAGAACAGCTCAAATAAGCAAAGAGAAATGACAGTCCATCATTACTTTAAGACATGAAGGTCAGTCAATCCAGAAAATGTCAAGAACTTGGAAAGTTTCTTCAAGTGCAATCGCAAAAACCATCAAGCGCTATGATGAAACTGGCTCTCATGAAGACCACCACAGGAAACCTCTGCTGTAGAGGATAAGTTAATTAGAGTTAACTGCACCTTAGACTGCAGCCCAAATAAATGCTACAGAGTTCAAGTAACAGACACATCTCAACATCAACTGTTCAGAGGAGACTGTGTGAATCAGGCCTTAATGGTTGAATTGCGGCAAAGAAACCACCACTGGCCTTCCCTGTAGCTCAGTTGGTAGAGCATGGTGTTTGCAACACCAGGGTTGTGGGTTCGATTCCCACGGGGGGCCAGCACAGGAAAAAAAAAAAATGTATGAAATGTATGCATTCACTACTGTAAGTCGCTCTGGATAAGAGCGTCTGCTAAATGACTAAAATGTAAAATGTAAAAAATGGACACCAATAATAAGAAGAGACTTGCTTGGGCCAGGAAACAAGAGCAATGGACAGTAGACCGGTGTATATACAGTGTATACAGTACCAGTCAAAAGTTTGGACACCTTTATTTTTAGGAATGTTTGCAAATTTAGTCAAAATAAAAAACAGAAATACCTTATCCACATAAGTATTTTGGAGATAATCTAAATTTTGCTATGATACTCTAAATTGAGCTCAGGTGCATCCTGTTTACATTCATCATCCTTGAGATGTTTTACAACTTGATTGGAGTCCACCTGTGGTAAATTCAATTGATTGGACATGATTTGGAAAGGCACACACCTGTCTATATAAGGTCCCACAGTTGTCAGAGCAAAAACCAAGGCATGAGGTCGAAGGAATTGTCCGTAGCGCTCCTAGACAGAATTGTGTCAAGGCACAGATCTGGGGAAGGGCACCAAAAAATATCTGCAGCACTGAAGGTCGCCAAGAAGACAGTGGCCTCCATCATTCTTAAATGGAAGAAGTCTGGAACCACCAAGACTCTTCCTAGAGCTGGCTGCCCAGCCAAACTGAAGGGACTTGGTCAGGGAGGTGACCAAGAACCCAATGGTCACTCTGACAGAGCTCCAGAGTTCCTCTGTGGAGAAGGGAGAACCTTCCAGAATGAGTTTGCCAAAAGGCACCTAAAGGACTCTCAGACCATGAGAAACAAGAGTCTCTGGTCTGATGAAATCAAGATTGAACTCTTTGGCCTGAATGCCAAGCGTCACGTCTGGAGGAAACATAGCACCATCCCTACGGTGAAGCATGGTGGTGGCAGCAAGCTGTGGGGATGTTTTTCAGCGGCAGGGACTGGGAGACTAATCAGGATTGAGGGAAGGATAAACGGAGCAAGTACATAGAGACCGTTGATGAAAACCTGCTCCATAGCACTCAGGACATAAGACTGGGGTGAAGGTTCAACTTCCAACAGGACAATGACCCTAAGCACACAGCCAAGGCAATGCAGAAGTGGCTTTGGGAAAAGTCTCTGAATGTCCTTGAGTGGCCCAGCCAGAGCCCGGACTTGAACCTGATCCAACATCTCTGGAGAAAATAGCTCTGCAGCAATGCTCCCCATCCAACCTGACAGAGATTGAGAGGATCTGCAGAGAGGAATGGGAGAAACTCCACAAATACAGGTGTGCCAAGCTTGTAGTGTCATATCCATGAGGCTGTAATCGCTGTCAAAGGTGCTTCAACAAAGTACTGAGTAAAGGGTCTGAATAATTATGTAAATGTGAAATTTAAGTGTTTTATTTTTAATGTGCAAACATTTTGAAAAAAACGTTTTTGCTTTGTCATTATGGGGTATTGTGTGTAGATTGTTTTTAATCAATTTTAGAATAAGGCTGTAAAGTAACAAAATGTGGAAAAAGTCAAAGGGTCTGAATTCTTTCCAAAAGTGTGCAAAGGTGCCATCACGGCAAAGGGTGACTAGTTTGAAAAATATAAAATATATTTTGATTTGTTTAACACTTTTTTGATTACTACATGATTCCATAGGTGTTATTTCATTGTTTCGATGTCTTAACTATTATTCTACAACGTAGAAAATAGTAAAAATAAAGAAAAACCCTTGAATGAGTAGGTGTGTCCAAACTTTTGACTGATACTGTGTATATATAGACAATATGGATAGAATATATCCACCCGGCAGCCTCAACGGTGCCGGGTGGTAGTCGTCTAGTGACAGTGACTAAAGTTCAAGACAGGGTACTGGGCAGGGGCCGGCTAGTGTCGTCTATTTAACTCTCTGATGGCCTTGAGATAGACGCTGTTTTTCAGTCTCTCGGTCCCAGCTTTGATGCACCTGTACTGACCTAATGAGGGTCTGGATTTATTCATATTGACTGATGTCATGCTCATCTCCTGCCTGCACGCTCGCGCGTAGACCTAATTGTAGCGATCTTTATGGGCCTACATTTTAATTATACAAAAGTGGAATGGATTGCGTGCTACTTACTCTGCCTGGACCCGAGCAGCATGAGATATGGTAGCCTATCCTACATCATTAGCTATGCTGTGGTGTAGGATAGGCTACCCCCTAATCTGTCCAGTCAAAAACAATGCTATTTACCCATGGAAATGATTCACTTTTCCCTTCTCTGACATTGGGTGCTTATTACGCAGCGAAGATGTTGTGTAGCCCAGCCTATGGAAGGAGAAGGTGGGTTGCATAGTCAGGTGCCGTTGATTATCATACAGCTGTAGTCATGACCCCCCCCCCCCTTCATACAAAAGCAATTATCTGACATTTCCAGTGCTACCCCTCCGAATCTTTCGACGACACAATAAAACATCTCGCTCCGATGTCTGCCGGTTTGAGGCCTCACACGCGTCAGAACAATTACAATTCTGGGGCTGAATTAAAGTGGTGTGCGCGAAGCCCCCTCCTCCTCTCCAACGTACACGGCCATTGTCCTCCCTCCCAGGAGAAAAGGACGAAAACATCCATGAAGAATAGGGTGGCACGCGGCACGCCGAAGAAAACAAAAAGAGGAGAAAACTAACCACAGCTTAATAGAAGTAAAGTCACTGGGGATTTTTTCATGGCCAATCACATTATGACCCTATCACGCTTACACAGCAAACCTACATTTCCCCATCGACAAAGTGTATTCAACATTGCATGTATCCAGTCCTTTAATTTACTACGTCTTGAAATGAATGTCTAATCATAGATCAAAATATGTTTTTTTTTTAAATCACACGAGTTTAGGTTAGGTCTCTTCGCAGTTCTTTCAACGTATATATATATATATATAGCCTATTTCTTCACATTTCCGTTCAGGTATGTGGCTGAAGTGTCCATAGAGCCTTAAACTTAAATGGGTTTGCATTTCGTTATATTACCCTATCCAATTTGGTGACACAGAATCAAAGCACATCGTAAACAGTCCCCAAATTGCATCCAAGTCTGCACAGCCTTTGACACACACCCCTTCATTCGCGCCCACTTCCTCCCCCCTCATGCTGGAAGGAGGTATAAAATCCCTGGTGCACGTTCCACTTCACGTAACTAAAGGTAGAAGTCCAGAGTGCAACTGCTCCGCAGAGCAAAGGGATTTTATTTTCGTTGTGAGCTCCATTTCTATTAAGAATTGTCTGAAGACTAAAAAAATCTGACAAGAAGTGCGCTCTATTGTTACATTTCGCACGTGATATTTTTTTTCTTGTTTTGGGATACAATACATTTCCCCTCTATATTGGATATCTGGCGCTGTCTGCTAAACTTTCATAGCAGACGAAGAAACACTTCCCAGAATGGCTCATTTGTTATTAACGTGTTTTTTGTCGTTGATATCAACGCAACTGGTGAGTACCCGTACAAGATTGATAGTTATGTTATGAGTTGGTAACCTGTGCAGTCGCGCCTTTTACGCACTGATATGTACTTATTCTTTCCTGTAGGTCGAGTCGTCCGGTGTGTTTGAGTTGAAAGTACACTCCTTCAGTAGTACCCGTAGTGTCTGTAAACGGTCTAGGGACTGCCAGATATTCTTCCGAGTCTGCCTTAAACATTCCCAAGATGTCATCTCACCTGAGCCCCCCTGCACCTATGGCATGGGACTGACCGAAATCTTCAGTGCCGACCCGAGCTCCATCTCCAGTAGCGTACCCATCAGAGTGCCTTTCCATTTCAAGTGGCCGGTGAGTAGCCTACTGTACACATACTCAATATACCATAGAGCTGATGGGAAATTAAAGGTCCAATGCAGCAGTTTTTATCTCAATATCAAATCCTTTCTGGGTAACAATTAAGTGCCTTACTGTGATTGTTTTCAAATAAATGGTAAAGAAGAAACAAAAATGTCTTCTTAGTAAAGAGCAATTTCGCATGTGAGAATTTTGCTAGGACTGACTGGGAGTGGGGAATTCTCTTATTTGTCTATTAACTAATGTACCACCGGGTGATGTCATCCGGCAGGCCAAAACTCCATCTCATCAAAACAGGCTGAAATTTCAGGCAGTCTTTACAAACACCTCTTACACTAAAATGGCATTATCATCATTTTCACAATGTCACTGTATTATGGAAATATATTTAAAACAAAGGGAAATCACGTTTTTTTACAGCACTGTGCCTTTAATGGTTAATGTCTGTGGTACATTTCATAGATTGGGTAATGGCATGAAGCTTTTCATGATGAGTTTACACTTTAAATAATCTCGCCTTTTACAGCTTTTTGACAAAGTATATATTTTTCCTGTGTGGATTGTAGGGTACATTCTCGCTCATTGTTGAAGCCTGGAACGCAGAGTCCTCGGACGGCCAGTCCACAGGTAGGTAGCCTTCAGTGCACACTCCCTCTAGAGGACGGAGTGAAAGTGGCTTTGATATTCCTCTAACAGTCAATCCCAGCACAAGCGTTTGAGTATAAACACGTTTTACGTATTTGCAAAAATACGGTCATATTTGATTAGACAATATATATAGATTTTTTTTAAAGCTATTAACTCACAAGATTGTATTTTAGGAATGTATTTTCTTTTTCGTCTGCTCAATGTCTCTCTCTTTAATAGAAAACCAGAATAACTTGATCAGCCGCTTGGCCACCCGTAGAAGACTAGACATTGGCGAGGATTGGTCACAGGATGTACATTTTGAAGAGCAAAGTGAACTTCGTTATTCTTACCACGTTGTCTGCGATGAAAACTACCACGGTGACAGCTGCTCAGACTACTGCCGTCCCCGTGACGACCCATTCGGACACTATACTTGTGATGCCGCGGGCACCAGAATGTGCCTGTCGGGTTGGAAAGGAGAATATTGTTCAGAACGTAAGTGTACAGAAGGACTACAAAGTTTTTTAAACGATAAAGCCAAGTCTTTGAATTTTTTTTAAGGTTGTTCAGAATTCTTGAAATAGTTAATTCAGACATTTCAACGACATATTCTGGTAAAAAAAAAAAATATGCTTCTGTCTATTCAAATATAGAGTTTGCATCTTTTGTTCGGGCCAACCATGGAAGCTGAGTGTATGGTTTAACAGCGACACGCGTTGGAACTTAATGTGCGCTCCCTTGCTTGAACAAATATGGCATGTGTTCCTTTTGTGTGCGTACCAGCTGCTTAGTTTAGTACTTAACAAATACTTGATGTGTCTGAGCTCAGTGAAGGGGTGGTTGTTTTGTGATTAGAAAGGGAAACACTCATTCCAAAAAATTTCCCCCTATCTCTAAAGCCATCTGCTGGTCTGGCTGTAGTGAGAAGCACGGTTATTGTGAGGCCCCTGGCGAGTGCAAGTGCCGCCTTGGGTGGCAGGGACCCCTCTGTGACGAGTGCGTCCGCTATCCAGGCTGCTTGCATGGCACCTGCGGCCAGCCGTGGCAGTGCGACTGTAAAGAGGGCTGGGGAGGACTGTTCTGCAACCAGGACCTCAATTACTGCACCAACCACAAGCCCTGCATGAACGATGCTCCCTGCACCAACACAGGCCAGGGCAGCTACACCTGTACCTGCAGGCCGGGCTTCAGTGGCAACAATTGTGAGATCGAAACCAACGAGTGTGACAGCAACCCCTGCAAGAACGGAGGCAGCTGCAATGTAAGTTCTGTGTTGCATTTATCTCTCAGGATTAAAAGCGCCTACTCACAGTCCAAGTCTTTAATTGTCCACTATGAAACGCAAACCTATCCCTTTTTATATTACCAGGATCGGGAGAATGACTACACCTGTACCTGCCCCCAAGGCTTCTACGGGAAGAACTGTGAGATCAGTGCGATGACCTGTGCCGACGGGCCCTGCTTCAACGGTGGCACCTGCATGGAGCAGGTGACCGGTGGTTACTCCTGCCGCTGTCCTGCCGGCTACATGGGCTCCAACTGCGAGAAGAAGATTGACCGCTGCAGCAACAACCCCTGTGCTAACGGTAAGCATCCCCCTAACAGCACAACCACTGTCTTGGTGAGGGAAACCTACCAGGACTTCTGATTGTTATGTTGGAACTGCTCACAAACTCTTATCTGTACGCCTGACGACAAAACTCAACCTGTGCCGTGACACATTCTTTGGCAGTTACCATCATGGGTTTTTAGAAATGTTTTCTTTTTTGCACGTAAACTCAGTTTTGTTTTGACATGCATCCAGTCCGAGCCTAAAATGTAAAAAATGCAGCATAGGCATGATACCAAAGACACTTGGCTCTTGGCTCAGACTGATATAAGGGGTGAGATAAAGCTGTCATTATGAGGTGGAAAAAACTAGTCTTAGAATGTTGTGGGCTGTTTTGTCCCCTCTAGGTCCTCATTAGCTACACTGTACTGTACTTCATGTGGGAATGAGCACAAGCTTATCTGTAATTGGCTAAATTCCTGTTGGTGTAGGAAGCAAATATGCACAGTATATATTTGCCTTCCATAAGAAGCTTTGCCACTCATACCTGCACTTCAAGTTTTGATAAACATGTTGAGTGTGCAGTGATTAGAACCCCCCCCCCCCCCCCCCCCCCCCCTGTCTGTCTGTCTGTCTCTGTGATAGGTGGCCAGTGCCTGGATCTGGGCCACAGCCTGATGTGTCGTTGTCGTCCTGGCTTCACTGGGCCGCGCTGCGAGACCAACATCGATGACTGCGCCCGCAACCCCTGCCACAACGCTGGGACCTGCGTGGACGGCGTCAACGACTTTACCTGCACCTGCACCCTGGGCTTCACCAGGAAGGACTGCAGCGTCCGCGCCGATGCATGCTCCGTCTTCCCCTGCCAGAATGGAGGCACCTGCTACACCCACTTCACCGGACCGGTGTGCCAGTGCCCGGCCAGCTTCATGGGCTCCCGATGCGAGTTTAGCCTCAAACCCACCGCCAAGCCCAAGGCAGACGGCTTGCCCGCAGTCCTGGTTGTCTCCTTCGCCCTGGGCCTGGTCACCCTCACCCTTGTGGTGTGTGCTGCCATCGTGGTCCTAAGCCAGATAAGGCGCGGGCGGAAGGCCATGGCGTCTTCCGTCCGTAACGACCTGGAGACGGTCAACAACCGGCCCATAGGTGGTTCCAACCCCTTGTCCAGCCTCCGAGAGAAGGAAGCCTTCCTCATCCCCGGCGGCCATTACAAGGTGTCCAATAAGGACGCAGCGCTGACTTCGGGCCCCGCAGACAAAAACGGAGACAAGGCGGCCTACAAGCAGAAGATGGTTGACTACAACTTGGCCAAGGAGGAGGACCGTCATGCCAAGAACAAATTTGACCAGTAAGTATGCCTCGTCAAACTCAAACGGCATTGTGCCAATGAAGCAGAGAGTACGTGATCACCAGTGCCCTAGAGTTTGGAGTGCTTGTATTGAACCCAGCAACATGTTACAACTTGATCTCTCACTATGTGACGCTCAGGCTTTATCAGATTTTTGAAACCCTCATGTATGATTCCATGGCGCCTATGGAACCAAACCTGACCTCCTTTCCCTCCCTCTATCTCTTTCAACAGGAAATCAGAAGGCAGCATAATGGTTCCACCAATGAGCTTCCCTAAAGAAGGCTTGTACCACCCAGTCTTCATCATCCAGACTGAACAGCAAGCTGAACAGTGTGTCTTTGCTACTGAGGTAAGCAGCTCCTCCCATTCAAACAGGTTATTATTAAGAGTTTATGAAGGAAGTTATTGTCAACTAACTTTTTCAAGATTTGATTGGTAACTTTCTCCCTCTCTCTATAATTTCCCCACCTTAGGTTTAACACAGTATTCCGACACCAAGAGTACTGTGACCAACAAGGGCTTTGCCTGATCATGTTTACAATCTTTCAAAGACAATTCAAAGAATTGAAGAGGATATATTAAATCAACATGTATTATTTAATATTTATTCATGCTGCTCATTAAAATGAACTTTTTCACAACATTGACAATTTTGGATACAATAAGTGAAAAGTGGGGGTGGAGAGTAAAAAGAATGTTCCGGCATAATTTGCACTACATTTTTAAATCTAATATAATTTGCTTTGTGTTAAATTTTAACAAAAAGAAAACTTTCTTCGGAAGAGTGCCAAGGATTCACCATTCACAGAGAAGCAGGACCTTTTTCTCCCCTGATGCCTTATCGAAAAGAAAACGACATCTCAATTAATCTAGAGGGGCCTTTTTACAAACTATGAATATGATATCACTGCAATCCACTTGAGAATCAAAATTAACAGCAAGGACATTTGTGGCCTATTTGTTTTTTGTTTTTTTTGTGTCAAAGTGGGAAACAATGTTGAAGCTATCAAAGAACTGAAGATTCAGGTTTACTGAAAGCTTAGATGGACAGTTGTCTACAAATATCTGTGAGTTTGTAGTGGCTGTATGTCATATCTAGGCCTTCAAGTCCCTAAACTGGACTCCCTTTACCTATGGAAATAAATCACCAATGTGCTCCATCTTTCAGCGCATTACATGTACAGTATACTTAGGAAAATCTTATCAAGTGCCTGATCTTTAAATTATGCTATGACTTAAGGAAAAATGGTACTGATCTTACACACTGACATTTTGTATGTGTCCTTTTGTGTTTGTTTGATACTGTACATGTTTTTTCAGTCTCTTCCGGAGTATTTTTTTTTATTTTTTTTTTACAAACATACCAGAAAGTCTTATTTGAACCAGTTGAAAGTCGTAGTACATGTAATTTGTACAGTTTGATTTTCTCAATGTCTTTCAATTTACAGCTTCCATCTTGCCAAACACCCAGTGCTTTTATGGCATTCCCTTGACTTGAATGAAGTGCATTATGCATAAACTCTGCTTCCCCGATGACAAAATATCCTAGTTTTTTTTAACCGACAGTGCTGGATCTTTAAAAATATGTTTATTTTTTACAGAGTGAAGGACTCCAAAGAGGTTGTTCTTTTTAATTTGAAACCAAATAGATGTTTTTTTTTATTTTAATATTTGTATTATTGTCCTCTTTAATTTAACAATGCAATGTGTACATAACCATGAGATATTCTTTCTATTTAATTTTTTTGTACATCATTTGTATTTATGAAGAGAATTGTATATATGTCTATGTTGTGACTATTGTCACAAAGTCCCCCAAAATATATTTTTTTCATAATAAATCAGAGAAAACAGTAATTCATGTGTTGTCTTCCACTGGGGGTTGGGGTCTTTGGGCTGCTCGCTTGATGTTTATGGTAAGTAGATGGGACATGGGGCTCAAGTCGATGGGGCCCATTTACTTTTGTTGCTGGGCCCCTTGAACCCTCCTAGATAGGCCAACCCCTGCTATCACAGAAAGGGAATCACGTGGATGACGCTAGCAGATTGTTGCCTAGGAGGAGGCTGCGGTGCTGTTTGGAGATGCATCATCTAGGGATTCATGTGCCAGGCTAGAAAAGGGAGAGATCCTACAGGGTGTTTTCTCTAAAGCCTGGGGCATAGTTCCCACAGCATACATTATCTGGCTCTAAAGACCAGCTCTAATCCATCTCCCTGACGCCTGTATACATATGCTAATTCTCTATCACTTTCTCCCCCCCCCTTCAACGAGACCCTGTATTGTGCAAAATAGATCCAAGGAGAAGCGTATGTTAACAAATCTGCACCACTGCTCCTAGTGTCGTGTGCACACATCTGCTGACTGCTCATGAGATCGGATTTCTAACATCAGTTCTGAAATCTGTTTTATTTTCTGTATTTTACTCAAGCAATAAGCATCATGAGAAACTGAAATTGAGTGTTCCTGTGTTGGTGGAAGATCCATTGAGAATAACCTGCCTCTCAAGTACCCCCCCCCGCCCCTTTCTGAAAAAAGTGATGGTTAGGGAGAAGAAATTGTATAAATGGGGGGAGGGGAGCACTTCTGCTGAGAGCTGGGATGGCCACTGGCCCCCCATGGGGAGCATGGCCATGTGGGCTGGGTCCCACTCAGCACCTGACCCTGTGGGCCCCTATCCTACCCCTACTCTCTCTGGTTCTGCTAGCCTCCATGTGCCAGTCCAAACCTCCAAACCAGGATGCTAAACTATGCTAGTTCATGTTAGTCCACCGCACTGAACCTTATACTTGGGGGATACATCCCCATTGTCCATGCTGTTTATCAAATGTGAAGGATCTCAACCCACTGGGAACAAACAGGTTGAATCAACGTAATATGTCAACCTATTGTGATGTGGAATCTGCGTGGAAAATACATTGAATTTGAAAAAAGTAATCAACGTAAACTATTGTTTTGAGAGTGAAATTTCAACCTCAGGATTATGTCAGTGTAACCAATTTCCAATATAGACAAACCTTGTATAAAATATGTTGAATTTGTACCTTTGAAACAACGTCAGATCTTCAAAGTTTGGAAAGTATTCTAACCCCTTGACTTTTTCCACATTTTGTGACGTTACAGCCTTATTCTAAAATTGATTTTGTTTTTTAATCATCAATTTACACACAATACCCCATAGAAATCTTGGCAAATGTATAAAAAATTTAAAACAAACATGTTATTTGCATAAGTATTCAGACCCTTTGCTATGAGACTGGAAATTGAGCTCAGGTGCATCCTGTTTCCATTGATCATCCTTGAGATGTTTCTACAACTTGATTGGAGTCCACCTGTGGTATATTTAATTGATTGGACATGATTTGGAAAAGTACACACCTGTCTATATAAGTTCCCACAGTTGACAGTGAATGTCAGAGCAAAAACAAATCCATGTGGTCAAAGGAATTGTCAATAGTGAGACAGGATTGTGTCGAGGTACAGATCTGGGGAAGGGTAGCAAAACATTTCTGCAGCACCGAAGGTCCCCAAGAACACAGTGGCCTCCATCATTCTTAAATGGAAGACGTTTGGAACCACAAAGACTCTTCCTAGAGCTGGCCTCACGGCCAAACTGAGCAATCGGGAGAGAAGGGCCTTGGTCAGGGAGGTGACCAAGAACCTGATGGTCACTCTGACAGAGCTACAAAGTTCCTCTGTGGAGATGGGAGAACTTTCCAGAAGGACAACCATCTCTGCAGCACTCCACCAATCAGGCCATTATGGTAGAGTGGCCAGATGGAAGCCACTCCTCAGTAAACGGCACATGACAGCCCACTTGGAGTTTGCCAAAAGGTAGCTAAAAGACTCTCAGACCATGAGAAACAAAATTCTCTGGTCTGATAAAACCAAGATTGAACTCTTTAGCCTGAATGCCAAGCATCACATCTGGAGGACACCTGGCACCATCCCAACGGTGAAGCGTGGTGTGCCAAGCTTGTAGCTTGGCATACCCAAGAACACTCGCAGCTGTAATTGCTGCCAAAGGTGCTTCAACAAAGTACTGAGTAAAGGGTCGGAATACTTATGTAAATGTGATATTTCAGTCGCAGGTCTGTGGAGATCTTCACAATTGCTATAATAATCTGCACAGAATCTTGCATTTTAGTAATTTAGCAAAGTGGTTCCCAAACTTTTTCACTCAGTCTCTTTCAGCATTGGGGAACATCCCGCACCCTACTTCTACGGGCACAGGCACTATTTATGACAAACTGTTCATACCCCTCTTGTTAGTGGAGAGAGAACTTTGCAGCTATAAATGTTATTTCCTGCAATTCTACACAATTTGTCAGGGGTGCAGAGAATTTTTCAATTTGAAAGCAAATTCTTGTGAAATTCTGTCCATCTTGCTTGTCTGATGTTTGAGTAACTCAAACGTTACAACAAAGTCTATGGGCTAAAAAACGTTAGCTGACATGGGCTAGTTGATCTGACAAGTCATAAATAGTGCTCTAAGGTATGCAATGACTGACATTTTAGAAATTGCACCTTGTGGATTCTACTATTACAACTTTCAAGGGTAAGTGAAATCCGGACTGAGACCCCCCCCCCAAAAACTCTGCCCCCCCCCCCCCCGACCTCTCATCAGGGGGTGCGCCCCACAGTTTGTGAACCACTGATTTAGCAGATGCTCTTATCCAGAGAGACTTACAGGAGCAACTAGGGTTAAATGCCTTGCTCAAGGGCACATCAACAGATTTTTCACCTAGTCGGCTCAGGGATTCGAGCCAGCGACTTAACCGCTAGGCTGCCTGATCACTTGCATATGTACTATGTACTCTCAACTGCCATCCAGGTCATTTGGCTGTGCTATTAGAGGAAGCACAGCGATAGCACATAAACAAATAAATAATCTGACCTTGTGTTCCCATTTGAGCTTTGTTGTGTGTTTTTAAATGGTTGAAAGCGCAGTGAAAACCCATTTGGATGAAAACGAAACCAAAAATCTGACATTGTTTTTCCATTGGAATTTGCTTGTGCTTTTAGCTGGTTGAAAGCATAGTGATAACACATTGGGTATACAACAAACTTCTGGCTGTCTTTTTGAGTGGGTGAATAAAGGTCAAAATCTCATTGATCAGCGTCTCAACCAAATATTACCCACATTTCCACGTTGAAATGACGTGATGTGCCCAGTGGGAAATAATCAGATCTAAACATGGTCCAATGAACTATTATTGATCTGAAGCATGATACTCTCCTCTCTTTTCATCACAACACCCCTCCCCTCCTTTTTCTCCCTCTTCCTGCAGCTGTCCAACCTGAGTAAAATCTTAACAAATCCTCTTGTCCATTGGTGCTAAAAGTGGGGGTTAAGATGAGCAAGCTGCTAAGCTCGTTGGACATGGTGTTGTTGAGTACACTGAACTGTGAGAGAGGTGTGTGTGTGTGTGTGTGTGTGTGTGTGTGTGTGTGTGTGTGTGTGTGTGTGTGTGTGTGTGTGTGTGTGTGTGTGTGTCATGGGTGAGGGGGTATTGCAGAGGGGCGTGTGGCTCCTTTCATCGCACTCTGCGAGCGGAACCAAAACAGAAAGCAACATGACTGTGTATTAAAATGATAGGAAGTCGCAGTCATGCCACTAAACTGCTTGTGTAGAGAAGAAACCCCTCCCAACATGTCATAGTACTGTACATGACTTTCATTTATAGTGAAAGGGGGCGTGCACAGAGCAGATAGCTTTGTGCACGCTCACAGCCTAACTGTCAAGGGGCTCTGTTACATCAAACAGGGGCAACCGAACCATCCTTATAGTTAATCAGTTCCAAGTGCCACGTGTTCAGACCCTGTTAGAAAACAGCAGAGGAGTGGAGGGACTTCAGACCTCAGGCTTGCCTGCTGTTCACCTGGCTTTATTAAAAAAAATCTTGCACTAAAGTTTGAACTTTGAACATTTGTTATGTCATCTGGGGAGCGAGGAAGACCAACCAAGTCTTTCCCATTGACACTGCCTGCCCCTGGAGTGGAAGAGAGAGGGTTTGACTGAGTGGTGGCCGTCTGAAGATGGCTGCTCTGGATTGGCCAGAGTGCTGGGTCAAAACAGGATGTGGTTGTATACACAGGTCTGGGAGTGGCTGAGACGCGCAGCTGGAGTCACAGAGTACCTCTGCGTCCTGTTTACCCCGCCGAGCAGAGGCTGCAGAGAGGGGGCCTGCCTGCGCCCCTCAAAAGTGGCCTTCCCTAGTTTCCTGTGATGATTGCGCCCTGTGCCAACTGATTGTGGCACTACTTGTCAAAAGCCATCTCTTCAGAAAACAAACTGAGCCCTCTGCGCGTGATTCTCTACTTCCCTTATGTTCTTCTTGGGACGGGGCAAATGCTGTCAATGGGCTACTCATGCTCATTCCTATCAATTAAATGGAGATGTTTTCTATGCAGGTACTAAGATAATCAGCGATTCCTATCAACATACTAAAAGCTCTTTCAATTTCACCCTGTTTTTAGCCATCTATTTATTTAGTGTTTATGTTTGTTCAACATTCTTTCAAATGTTTTGTCACAACAGAACAGCTTGGTTTCTGTGCATGAACGAAAGACCACTCCCTAATAATTTCATCAGAAAGTGGTTGAAATCTGGTTGGGAAAATGGTTTTCAGGGAGGTCTCAAGTTCAATTCAAATGATAAATACAACTCCTCAATGAGTGAGTGTTTATTTCCGGAATCCCCTTTCCTCTTGGTCAATAGCGAGGGGAGGGGGGGGGGGGAGTCGGTGAGTCAGGTAAACACTGGTGAAAAACTCCAGCCTTCCCTCTGTGCTCCTGGCTTTGGGTGACACCAGGCACCGGGGTAGGAACTCTATTGTTGCCACTGTTGTCTTTTCCTTGTATCCTCTTCAACGGTCAGAGGAGGAGGATGAGGACGAGGAGCTACACCCCATCCTCATTTGTTCCTGTTGTATTACTGCCGTGGTGCGGAGTGGCCTTTAGCTCAGCAGGCTAAGACACGGAGTGGTCAGGGCTGTAATATAAAGTGAATGTCCAATCCGAGGAGTAACTTTCATTGTTTTACGTCTCACAAGAATGCCCGAAGATAACTCCCGTACTGCCTTACAACATGCCGTGACACTGTCGTGCATACTATGATATCTTCACCTTTAACTTTCACACATTTCCTTTGAACACTTTCTACAAATGAGTGTGCACCACAATATAAGACAACTGTACTTGACAACAGCAATTAACAGAGACACAGTTACTGTAAAGGTTTTGAAAGAACAATAAAGCGATGCAAGATTTCACATGTACATTTCTCTTTTTACCACGGTTTGTCCCGGCGGTAGCAACTGTGAAGGTCTCACAGGGGCCTGTGAAGGTTGGTTGTAGTAGAAGGTTCTGTTTCCTCTTTTCCAATGCATCCTTTAGCTTGATGTGTTTTTTGTTGTTGGGCCTCTTAGGTTGGGAGTTGTGTTGTTTTTTTGCATGGGATTGACCTGTAGCAGGAGAACAACCAGCAGGTCTTTCTGCTTTAGACTCTTCTTCACCTACCCTGAGGGTGGTGGGGCCAGGAAGTAATGTGCTTAAAGTCAAGCTGCTTTGCCATTTCTCAGTTACTCGAGAAATGTGAGTAACAACTAATCAGTAACAACTAATCTGCCATGTCATACCTTGTGGAGGTTCCTTTCATCTTCATGGTGACCTGTGTGTTTGTGTAGTATCTTGATGAACAGTCTGATATGATTTTTATTTACCTATGCAAGTCAGTTAAGAACAAATTCTTATTTTCAATAACAGCCTAGGAACAGTGGGTTAACTGCCTTGTTCAGGGGCAGAACAACAGATGTTTGTCAGCTTGGGGATTTGATAACCTTCCAGTTATTTGTCCAACGCTCTAACCACTAGGCTACCTGCCGCCCCACATGATCAGATAGTTTTGTTTGTCACGCTCACGTAGATCCAGAGCAACTCCTTTCTATGGTCTGTCGGGGAGTGACATAGAGATTAGTGGCTTGTTTTGTTGTGCCTTTCTCAGCTCACAACAAGACTGATAAGACAGGATCTTTTTCTTTACCACTGATGAGATCCCCGGCCACCATACTGAGGCTTTCTCTCACCATTTAGTCAGACCCAGTGGTGTAAAGTACTTCATAAAAAATACTTTAAAGAGCTACTTAAGTAGTTTTTGGAGGTATCTGTACTTTATTTGACTATTTCTTTAAGAAAATAAGGTACTTTTTACTCCATACATTTCCCCTGACACCCAAAAGTACTCGTTACGTTTTGAAGGCTTAGCAGGACAGGATAATGTTCCAATGTACGCGCATATCTGATCTGTCAGACTCACTAAATGCTTCATTTATAAATTATGTCTGAGTGTTGGAGTGTGCCCCTGGCTATCCGTAAGTAAAATAAAAAAAACATAAATTGTGCCTTCTGGCTTGCGTAACATAAGGAATTTGAAATCATTTATACTTTTACTTTTGATACTTAAGTATATTTTAGTAATTACATTTTACTGAAGTAGTATTTTACTGGCTGACTTTCACTTTTACTTGAGTCATTTTCTATTAAGGTATATTTACTCTTACTCAAGTATGACAATTGGGTACTTTTTCCACCACTGGTTAGACCTTGATGTCCTTTGTGTATTCTATCAACAATGTCTGCCCTCTTTGTCTGTGGCGTTACTATGCGGTTCCCACAGGAGATTTGGTGGCACCTTAATTGGGGACAACGGGCTCATGGTAATGGCTGGAACGGAATGTGTGGAACGGTATCCAATACATCAAAAACATGGTTTCCAGATGTTTGATGCCATTCAATTTGCTCCGTTCTGGCCATTATAATGAGCTGTTCTCCCCTCAGTAGCCTCCTGTGGCGGTTCCCCCTGTGACTTCCCCATTGTACTCTGACAGTTCTGTTTCACTGGAAAAAAATCTCTGACTGTGGCTGGGGTTTTGCTCAGACCAGTCTGACCTGATTTACTTGATCATCTACTGCAGGGGCAACTCTGATGTTCTCCATTTCTGTCTGTGTAGCAGGTATGTTGTTGATGTTGGCTGCGACGTAACGCTCAACGTGTGCGTGTCTGTCCTTTTTTTGTGCGTGTCAACGGACTCCTTGACCGTGTCCGCCACGACCAAGGTTTTTCCTGGTGCATACTCTGCTGTGGGTTTAGTCTCTGGCATGGTAAAGCCACATTATCCAAGTCTTTGCTGTTCATTATTGGGACCAAGGGCTTGTGGTCTGTCACTAATTTGAAGTGCTCCAGGCTGTATATGTATTTCTCAAACTTCTCACAGGGCCAAACAGTCGCCAGACGCTTCTTTTCGATCGGCACGTATCTGGTTTCTGCCTCTGTGAGCCACCTAGAGCAGTACGCCATTGGCTTCCCCTCTCCATGGCGCTATAGTAGTACACTGCCCAGCCCATAGCTGCTTGCGTCTGCTGAGACTGTGGTGGCTCTGTTGCTGTCGTAGAACGTCAGGACGGGGGAAGTCATCAGAAGCTCTGAGGCGCTGGAACACCGTCTGCTGTGTGTAGTCCCATGTCCACGCTGTCTTTGACTTCAGGAGCTCATGCAGTGGTTGGCCCAGGGCGGAAAGGTTGGGGATATACTTCCCTAGGTAGTTAACCATCCAAAGAACTCTCTTCAGCTCCAGAACGTTCTCTGGTGGGGATAGCTGCCTGTTGACCTCCCACTTTCTCTGGATCAGGCCTGACTTCTGATGGATTGATGAGGTGTCCCAGGAAGCGTAGCTGTGTTTCCCTGAGGAAACACTTTTCCTGTTCAACTTTAGTACGGTTGACTATCTTCTGCAGTAGTCTCTTTAGTCGCTCATCGTGCATCTCCATGGTATTTGCATATACCAAAATGTTATCCATAAAAATGGCAACTCCCTCTAGGCCTTGCAATGTCTCCATCATTTTCCTCTCACTAGCTTGAACATGTTTAGAAATAAAATGTTTGTGCAACATCTTGTTTCAGTGGATGATAGCAGAACATTTTACATTTTGGTTGGTAGGGAGCAGAGGCAGGACAGGAGGGAGAGAGAGAGGAAAAGGAGAAACATGGAAGAGTGCATTGAGAGGGGAGGAGGAATAAGGAGAGAGGGGGAGTGAAGAACACACACAGATGAAAGACACACCTGCCATCACTACATCAATACTTGCCTGACCCTTCTTCCTCTCGCCGCCTATTTTGGCTACACCCCGTCTGGCTACAGTCCTGTGTGACCGAGAAAAGGAAGCGGAGCAGGAAGGCTAAAAGACATGAATCAAGACCTCCATTTTGTATACACACTTACCTTCTCAGCTCAAAATGAGATTTCCATCATGCATTCACATGCTACGCTCCATTCCAGACAGACACCATTATATGGGATGGTACTAAGGTGCTCAGGGACTGTCATCTCATCTCCTACGCTAAGACATGTTTGCAGCATAGGAGTAAGAAGTCCAAACAGTTATCAGGTATCTCAGTTTCCCGGACACAGACTAAGCCTAATCATGGACTAAAAGTTTTAAGTTTCAAGTTAATGTCACATGCACAAGTACAGTGAAATGCCTTTCGTGCAAGCTCTAACCCCAACAATGCAGTAATTAATAACAACGTAATACTCAAAATAACAAGGTAGAACAAAAATACACAATATATAGAAATAAGAAGAACACGATAAGGTAAGTAAGCATACTATATACAGGGTTAGTTCCAGTACCATATTCACAATGTAGATTGGTAGACTGGTACTGGATTGGTAGAGGTGTATATACAGTGCATTTGGAAAGTATTCAGACCCCTTGACTTTTTCCACATTTTGTTATGTTACAGCCTTATTATAAAATGGATTAAATAATTTTTTCCCTCTTCAATCTCCACACAATACCCCATAATGACAAAGCATTTTCTTTTTTTCAAAACTGAAATTACATTTACATAAGTATTCAGACCCTTTACTCAGTACTTTGTTGAAACACCTTTGGCAGCGTTTTCAGGCTTGAGTCTTCTTGGGTATGATGGTTCAAGCTTGGCACACCTGTATTTGGGGAGTTTCTCCCATTTTTCTCTGCAGATCCTCTCAAGCTCTGTCAGGTTGGATGGGGAGCGTCGCTGTACAGCTATTTTCAGGTATCTCCAGAGATGTTGGATTGGGTTCAAGTCCGGGCTTTGGCTTGGCCACCCAAGGACACAAAGAGACTTGTCTCGAAGCCACTCCTGCGTTGTCTTGGCTGTGTGCTTAGGGTCGTTGTCCTGTTGGAAGGTGAACCTTTGCACCAGTCTGAGGTCGTGAGCATTCTGGAGCAGGTTTTCATCAAGGAACTCTCTGTACTTGCTCCATTCATCTTTCCCTCGATCCTGACTAGTTTCCCAGTCCCTGCCACTGAAAAACATCCCCACAGCTTGATGCTGCCACCACCATGCTTCACCGTAGGGATGGCGCCAGGTTTCCTCCAGACGTGACGCTTGGCATTCAGGCCAAAGAGTTCAATCTTGGTTTCATCAGACCAGAAAATCTTGTTTCTCCTGGTCTGAGATTCCTTTAGGTGCCTTTTGGCAAACTCTAAGCGGGTTGCCATGTGCCTTTTACTGATTTTACAGGTCTGATTGGTGGAGTGCTGCAGAGAAAATTGTATTTTTGGAAGGTTCTCCCATCTCCATAGAGGAACTTGGGAGCTCTGCAAGAGTGACCATTGGGTTCTTGATCACCTCCCTGACCAAGGCCCTTCTCCTCCAATTGTTCAGTTTGCTGGGCGGCCAGCTCTAGGAAGAGCCTTGGTGGTTCTAAACTACTTCCGTT
This sequence comes from Salmo salar, assembly GCF_965601325.2. Classification (NCBI taxonomy): domain Eukaryota; kingdom Metazoa; phylum Chordata; class Actinopteri; order Salmoniformes; family Salmonidae; genus Salmo; species Salmo salar. The sequence continues at coordinate 123,657,079 of NC_138299.1, forward strand.
TAAGAATGATGGAGGACACTGTGTTCTTGGGGACCTTCAATGCAGCAGACATTTTTTGGTACACTTTCCCAGATCTGTGCCTCGACACAATCCTGTTTCGGAGCTCTATGGACAATTCCTTCGACCTCATGGCTTGGTTTTTGCTCTGACATACACTGTCAACTGTGGGACCTTTATATAGACTGGTTTGTGCCTTTCCAAATCATGTCCAATCAATTGAATTTACCACAGGTGGACTCCAATCAAGTTGGAGAAACATCTCAAGGATAATCAATGGAAACAGGATGCACCTGAGCTAAATTGAGTCTTATATCAACGGGTTTGAATACTTATGTAAAGGTTTTTTTATTTGTAATAAATTTGCAAACATTTCTAAAAACCTGTTTCCGCTTTGTCATTATGGGGTATTGTGTATAGATTGATGAAAATGTTTTATTTAATACATTTTAGAATAAGGCTGTAACGTAACAAAATGTGGAAAAATGTAAAGAGTCTGAATACATTCCGAATGCACTGTATGTATAGCCAGCAGCTTATATATTGATTGTATGTGAGCGGATGTGTATAGAGTCAGTATACATGTACAGTGGCAAGACAAAGTATGTGAGCACTTTGGAATTACCTGGATTTCTCCATAAATTGGTCATAAAATTTGATCTGATCTTCATCTAAGTCACAACAATAGTCAAACGCAGTCTGCTTAAACTAAGAACACACAAACAATTAGACATTTTCATGTCTTTATTGAACAGACCGTGTAACATTCACAGTGCAGGGTGGGAAAAGTATGTGAACCCTTGGATTAATAACTGGTTGACCCTCCTTTGGCAGCAATAACCTCAACCAAATGTTTACTGTAGTTGTGGATCAGACCTGCACAACAGTCAGGAGGAATTTTGGACAATTCCTCTTTACAAAACTGTTTCAGTTCAGTAATATTCTTGGGATGTCTGGTGTGAACCACTCTCAAGGTCATGCCACAACATCTCAAATCGGGTTGAGGTCAGGACTCTGACTGGGCCACTCCAGAAGGCATATTTTCTTCTGTTGAAGCCATTCTTTTGTTGATTTAACTTCTGTGTTTTGGGTCGTTGTCCTGTTGAAGCACCCAACTTCTGTTGAGCTTCAATTGGCAGATATAAAGACTTACATTCTCCTGCAAAATGTCTTGATAAACTTGGGAATTCATTTTTCCGTCGACGATCGCAAGCTGTCTAGGCCCTGAGGCAGCAAATCAAGCCTAAATCATGATGCTCCCTCCACCATACTTTACAGTTGGGATGAGGTTTTGATGTTGGTGTGCTGTGCATTTGTTTTCTCCACACATAGTGTTGTGTGTTCCTTCCAAACAACACAACTTTAGTTTCATCAGTCCACAGAATATTTTGCCAGTAGCGCTGTGGAACATCCAGGTGCTCTTTCGCGAACTTCAGACGTGCAGCAATGTTTTTTTTTGGACAGCAGTGGCTTCTTCCGTGGTGTCCTCCCATGAACACCATTCTTGTTTAGTGTTTTACGTATCGTAGACTCGTCAACAGAGATGTTAGCATGTTCCAGAGATTTCTGTAAGTCTTTAGCTGACACTCTAGGATTCTTCTTAACCTCATTGAGCATTCTGCTCTGTGCTCTTGCAGTCATCTTTGCAGGACGGCCACTCCTAGGGAGAGTAGCAACAGTGCTGAACTTTCTCCATTTATAGACAATTTGTCTTACCTTGGACTGATGAACATCAAGGCTTTTAGAGATACTTTTGTAACCCTTTCCAGCTTTATGCAAGTCAACAGTTCTTCTGAGATCTCTTTTGTTCGAGTCATGGTTCACATCAGGCATTGCTTCTTGTGAATAGCAAACTCAAATGTTGTGAGTGTTTTTTATAGGGCAGGGCAGCTTTAACCAACATCTCAAATCTCGTCTCATTGATTGGACTCCAGGTTAGCTGACTCCTGACTCCAATTAGCTTTTGGAAAAGTCATTAGCCCAGGGGTTCATATACTTTTTACAACCTATACTGTGCATGTTTAAATTATGCATTCAATAAAGACAATAAAAATACATTTATTTGTGTGTTATTAGTTGAAGCACACTGTGTTTGTCTATTGTTGTGACTTAGATGAAGATCAGATCAAATTTGATGACCAATTTATGCAGAAATCCAGGTAATTCCAAAGGGTTCACATACTTTTTCTTGCCACTGTATGTGCATATTCTGTGTGTGAGCAAATTATGGAGTGAGTGTTTGTATGTGTGTTGGAGCATCAGTTTGTAGGGCCCTGTGAGTGTGCATAGAATAAAATACAAAGGTCAACACATAGTCTGTGTAGCCATTTTGTTAGCTATTTAGTTAGTTAATTATCAGTCTATGGCATGGGGATAGAAGCTGTTCAGAAGCCTGTTGGGGTCAGACTTCATCCACCTGTATTGCTTGCCGTGCGGAAAAAGAGAGAACAGTCTATGGCTTGGGTGGTTGGAGGCTTTAGCAATTTTCCGGACCTTCATGAAGCTCCCGACGAACAGTCCTATGGTGTTTCCATAGATAGGGCTGGGTTTAGATGTTCCTTATTTAGTTAAGCCATGACACAGCCCACATCTTCTAAATGTGTGACACAACCAGGTCTCTGAAGTGAGACTAATTTGGTCGCACATGCGATTAAATATTTTGCTATGCGACCTAGAGTTTTATTATGGGAGAACCAGTGCGACTAAAAGAAAATCCAATAAAACATAAATTCAAATGTGATTTTTAGTAGTAGTATTTATTATCCCTAATTAGCTGCTGCAGAGGCAGTGGCTACTCTTCCTGGGGTCCAAACAGGAAACTAAACACAACAAATAAAATACATAGAATACACTACATGACCAAAAGTATGTGGACACCTGCTCGTTGAACATCTCATTCCAAAATCATGGGCATTAATATGGAGTTGGTCCCCCGTTTGTTACTATAACAGACTCCACTCTTCTGGGAGGTGCACGGGGGCATTGTCATGCTGAAACAGGAAAGAGCCTAACCCAAACTGTTGCCACAAAGTTGGAAGCACAGAATCGTCTAGAATGTCATTGTATGCTGTAGCTTTAAGATTTCCCTCCACTGAACCAAGTGGCCTAGCCTGAACCATGAAAAACAGCCCCAGACCATTATTCCTCCTCCAACAAACTGTACAGTTGGCACATTGCATTGGAGCAGGTAGCGTTCTCCTGGCGTCCACCAAACCCAGATTTGTCCGTAGGACTTCCAGATGGGGAAGCGTGATTCATCACTCCGGAGAACGCATTTCCGCTGCTCCAGAGTCCATTGGCGGCGAGCATTACACCCCTCCAGCCGACATTTGGCATTGCGCATGGTGAACTTAGGCTTGTGTGCGGTTAGTCAGCTATGGAAACCCATTTCATGAAGCTCCCAATGAACAGTTCTTGTGCTGACATTGCTTCCAGAGGCAGTTTGGAACTCGGTAGTGAGTGTTACAACCGAGGACAGACAATTTTTACGTGCCTCAGCACTCAGCATTCCCGTTCTGTGAGCTTGTGTGGCCTACCACTTCGCGATCGAGCCATTGTTGCTACTAGACGTTTCCATTTCACAACATCAGCACTTACAGTTGACCGGGGAAGCTCTAGCAGGGGAGACATTTGACGAACTGACTTACTGACTTGTTGGAAAAGTGGAATCCTAAGTCACTGAGCTCTTCAGCAAGGCCATTCTACTGCCAATGTTTGTCTATGGAGATTGCATGGCTGTGTGCTCCATTTTATAAAACAGGTGTGGCTGAAAAAGCCGAATCCACTAATTTGAAGGGGTGTCCACATACTTTTGTATTTATAGTGTGTATAATATACATAACACTACATTTACATCACAATTTAGTCATTTAGCAGATGTTCCCATCCAGAGCGACCCACAGCTAGTGCGTTCATCTCACGATAACAAGGCGATTTAAGGCCCCTGTTAAACACTGACCAAAACTTTGGTTCCTACTCATAATTCATCATTTCTACCTGGCTTTTTCATTTCTTCTCATGCCAAATTACAATCATAGAATTAGAATAATCGTTACATTTTTGGGGCCATATCTTGCAGCGCTACTTACAATTATTTGTATTTATTAAGAGCCCTGCACATAACACTGGTGAAGTAGCTTAATCTTTTGACACACTCACTCTAAGTACCTCTGTGGTCATGCTTGTGCCCTACGAGCCCTCTGTTGGGGCATTGGCTTTACTTTGGACTAAAAGACAAGTGGAAAGAGGCATGACACGCCACCTGCTCTTCTGGTCCTAAATCTGATGGGTATGTGAAAAGTACACCTCTGCTGCTGCCTACTGCCATGCATAGGAGAGCTCTGTCACAGGCCATCCGATGCAGATATCAGACCAGTTTACTTTCATGTTAGATACGATCTTATAATGAGAAATACTCTGAAGTAAAAACATTTTTGCAACTGAAATGGCTGAGGATAGAGTGTGTAGGTTTTAGAATGCTTCAGTTTGTTGGAGGTCGGTTAGTTGTGTTAGGAGCCTGCATGTGTTTTGGTTTTATTGTTTGATAGGGGCATAGGGTGTGCATTTGTATGATGTGAATGTTAGGTGTTAGTGTTGAGGTAAAGTTATCTAGGCTTGAAGTTGGCCCACTATTTCATCCCGGTTAGCTTCCTGTTTTCCATGTATTTATAGGCCCTGACATGGGAAGGGAAGTGAACCCTGTTCTGACACACGCGTCACTCCTCAGCCTCTATTCTTTATTTTCAAGTCAAAAGGAAATGGAACGTCTTCCTGGCCACACACACACACAAAGTTTTGTGTGCATAGGTTTGCATGTGTGTGTGTGGCCAGGCAGGAAGATGTTCCATTTCCTTTTGACTTACCACTGGTATGTAATATACATGTGCTGAAATTTCTTCATACAGCATCATCATTGTGATAAACAACATTTCATAATAAACAGCACGTTTCCAAGGGTGTTTCTTGTAGTCTGGGTGGTAGGTTGGTGGGGCAATGCGTAGAGCCGGGGCCCCACCAACCCACACTCTCTCTCTCCCTTCCTTCTTCCAAGCTATTTAAGAGGTCAGGCCCTGACACCACCCTCTGCCCCTCAGCTGCTGAGGACCGGTAGGTCAAAGGTCAAGACAAATAGGACACAAATATAGACATAACAGACAGGGGTGATTCTCATGTGGATGTAACCGGGGGGAGTTTTTCAAGCGAAGGCTATGAAGGAGACAAGGAAGTTGGAACAACAAAACAACACAAAAAAAAGAACCAGCAAAAATCAATTAGAGGGAAAACAAGCTAATCGGAGCATCTTCTCTCCTCCTCCTCCCCCTCTCCTCCCCCTCTCCTCTCGGATTGCATTCTTTGTATGGAGCTGAGATCCCTGGGCTTTCCAGATTGTTTGTCTCCTGAAATCTACAGAAAAAATGAAAACAAAACAGCCTGTACTATTGTATGCACGGCTGAACGTTTGTCTCTGTGTGTGCGTGCACGGTATGTAGCCTCCACGTTTACATGCTTTTGTTTTTGTAAATGTCCATTTCTGTCTGTGTGGTTATGGAGCCCAAAGGTAGAGTATCTGCTTCTAACACATACTGTTATGTTTGTGGAAGATTTATCAAAGCCTGGTGGTATATGCCACATGAGAGACCACACATAAAGGGAATATACCTAAGAACATTCATTGAGGGGTTGAAGAAGAATGACATTCAACCTAGTGGCGTTTGCCAAGTGGTTTGCATATTTGAAAAGAACAAGTGGTGGCTGCATCGTTAGTTTGTAACCTGCTTGTTCACCCCGTTGAGTTTCTACTTGGTGCTAAGTAGGATGCACTGATGAATCACCTAACCATAGCGGCATGTTCATAGGCCTCTGCCTATTGTTGGGACTGTAGGAAAAATCATCTCCCAGCATTTCCATCAATCATAGAGGACATGAGAGGTTTGTGTTTGGACTAATGGGGGTTTCTCAAGTCACGTAGCTGGAAAATAAACACTTCTCCTCCTTCCCCTGTGGAACAGATGGGAGATTCTTCTCTCCTGGGCTCTCCTCCTTCGCTCTCCCTAGGAAAACAATAGCAGCATGAACTCCTCAGACACAAAACAAAACCTAAACAGCAGGACAACACCGTAGCAGCCTCCCTTTAACCCAGCCCTAACCTTAGAGATGCACTTTCACTGCGAAAGAAAGGGGCATACATTGTTATGTGCCACTGAACACTTAGCTAAGGCCAAAGCAGAGCAACACAACAGCAGCAAGATGTGCTCTCTAACCGTTTTAAATGACTGTTTCAATCCCACACCCCCACACACACCCACAACACATTGTGTAGTACGTCCTCACTGGTTTCTGAGACAGGAAACAAATGAGTGAAATACATTTGGAGACTTGAAACATCCATAAGAGATGGTCTAAACCACGTTCCCCAACCTGCGACCCGTGGTTTTATTTGCGCAAAACCAAAAAAAATCGAAATAACATTTTGTGGAAATGTTGTTGTTGGACATAAAAGACTGTAAAAACACAAGGAGATCAGCTCCAAGTGACTAACATTTTGTAAATCTGTTTCCAAGTATTCCCACACATAATTAAGAGATACGTGAGAGTATACAAAGTAAGCAATGTTTGAATTGATTCAGTTTTAGCCAGAGATTATATCTGTTTGGGCTTCCTTGGTCAATTTGCAGTCTACAAATTATTTCTATATTATGTTCCGGGCCCTGATAATCCACTCAAGAAAAAATAGTCCCGCATCTCAATCTAGTTGATGATCCCTGGTCTAAGTGGACTGACATGACATATTACCTGATAGTTCATGTGGTGGTGGCTCAGAAAGTTCCCTATACGGAGGTGAGCATGACTGTAGAGGCCAGTTTCTGGTGTTTGGGGGCTTTAGACTGGGAACCCCACATCCGGCTAAGCACTCCCCTTTGACCCTAGGCAGCGTGGGAAAGGGTGCGAAGAGAGAACCTGCGTGACCATTGGGCATTAGTGTAGATGACTCTAGCAGACCTGCCCCACACCTGTCCCCACCCCCTGCTCTAACAGGACTCTTCTCACTGAGGCTTCCCAAGGAGGGGGAGGGCGGGATGGGCAGAGGATGGGCTACTGCTGGGGTAAAGACCCACACAGTCCCCATTGCCTCCTGTCTCCCACCAATCTCTCTTACAGAAGCTGCACTGGTGAAACCCGACACCCCTGATAGGAACAGGAGATGACAAGGTGGATTTGTTGTGGGTAATCAATCATATGCCCTGGGAAATGGTGAGTGCCCGTTTTTAGCTGGTCACAGAGGTTTAGAGATGTGCAGACAAGGCTCAGGGCAAACCTGCACAAGCAAGAAATCACATAGGAGTATTGGGTAACATTGCTTCATTTTAGGGCCTTTATAGAGAGCAGCCATCTCCAGCTGATTAAACTACCAGCCATTGTTACTGTACTTGACATGACATCAGATATTGTATCTGTACTGTTATGAGTCTTATTTGCTTGGAAAATGACTACCAACAGACAGAATTGATTCTCAAGCAATTCCTCCATTTGGATCCGTTATGGATTTCAACATTTCATTCAGTCACAGTGAATAACAGTGTTTCTAATGTTACGAGTGCTAGGAGAATGCTGCTTGTGGTGGTGATGGAATAGCCTGCTGCAGTGGGTCCAGCTGCTTTATGTACAGTACACTCGGTGACACTCAACAATAGAGCACTCAATGGCACTCACCATTTCCACACACCACCCACAAAGACTGACTGTTCCAATATGTAATTGGTTGTTTTTGTATCAGCTCTTTGAAACCAGCTCTGGAGTTTGTCATGTAAATAATTGTATTGTACTCCCATGCGACAACCCCGTGTACCAGCCAGGCTGCCCAAGTCAGAGATGGCGGTAGTGAGTCTGACCCGCTCCACATCGACCTCTGCTGACCATATCCTGCTGGTCGAGTAGACTAGTGGACTAACCGCCCGACCTTTGATAAATGTTGTCGACGGGCAGTCGGTTCGATGATGGACAGCTCCGTCTCGCAGCACAATAGGAGCCAAAGTGTGGGAAAGGAGGAAGAGGAAGGAAGTTGGTTTCATTCGCGCTGGGAGAGGGTGGTGATAAAGATCTGCAAAAAGGAGCAGGAGGCTTTTCCCAGGGGGAAACACACAGTGGGACAGGGAGGACTGACCTCCCTCACATCACATCAGACCAGACCAGGGCTCAGGAACCAGGAACCAACCCAGGCATTCTTAACTGGGTGACTTATAGCCAACTCCCTCGTTGGCCTGCTCCACCTCAGTGAAGGGGCTGACGACCTTGTCGATTCCTTGAAAAGTGATTTTTTAATTTCTTTAGTTTGATTGGACTTTTGCCATTTGTTTTGTCACAAGTCTATACAAGTCTATTCACAAGCAATTAGGAAATGTGTAACAGCATGTTTAGTTGTCAATATTCAGTAGATCTGGTGGTTACTGTTCCAGAAACATTTATATATATCCTCTCTTCGTTTCCGGTCACAGGGGATTCAGTTTCTCTCTCTCTCTCTCTCTCTCTCTCTCTCTCTCTCTCTCTCTCTCTCTCTCTCTCTCTCTCTCTCTCTCTCTCTCTCTCTCTCTCTCTCTCTCTCTCTCTCTCTCTCTCTCTCTCTCTCTCTCTCTCTCTCTCTCTCTCTCTCTCTCTCTCTCTCTCTCTCTCTCTCTCTCTCTCCAGAGGCTGGTCTATGAAGGCCACCCTTGACAGCCCACACGCCAGGGTGAGAGGTCACTTCCTGTACAAGGCCAAGCTCAGCCTCAGACCATTCTCTAAAGGAGATGATGATGGCCACCATTTTCTTTGTTGTCTGTGAGAGGATGACAGGTGTGGTGGTAGCATATTTTATCATGTCCATGAACGCAATGTTCGTTGTTGCGTTCAACAACATCTGTCTAGCCTCCCGGGTGGCGCAGTGGTCTAAGGCACTGCATCGCAGTGCTAGCTGTGCCACCAGAGACTCTGGGTTTGAGCCCAAGCTCTGTCGCAGCCGGCTGCGACCGGGAGGCCCATGGGGTGACGCACAATTGGCCCAGTGTCGTCCGGGTTAGGGAGGGTTTGGCCGGCAGGGATATCCTTGTCTCATCGCGCACTAGCGACTCCTGTGGCGGGCCGGGCGCAGTGCATGCTGACCAGGTCGCCAGGTGTACGATGTTTCCTCCGACACATTGGTGCGGCTGGCTTCCGGGTTGGATGCGCATTGTGTCAAGAAGCAGTGCGGCTAGGTTGGGTTGTGTTTCGGAGGACACATGGCTCTCGACCTTTGCCTCTCCCGAGTCCGTACGGAGTTGCAGCGATGAGACAAGACTGTAACTACTACTGATTGGGGTAAAAAAAACAACTTCTGTCAGATTAAGGCAGAGTTGGTCGTTTTCACATGGGCAGGCAATGGAGGATTGCTATGTGATTAGGGCAGGCTGACTTATCTCCATTGAGTTTTACCAGTAGGAAAAACTACAACTTTCAACAAAAATAGTCAAGTAATTTTGTAAAGAGGCATTAGTTTAAATGATGTAATTTCTTATGCAATTGGACCAATAAGGGAAAGGCATATAGTATCATGACACTGATTGGACAGTGAATCTGTAAACATCAGGGGCCATACTGTAGATTTGGGCTATAAGGGAGCACTGCACCCCACTTCCTCTGCTATGGCATTGGGGTTCAGTTTTACTGTATGTAGGTGAAAGGGGACAGCAGCCGTAGACATTTTGTCCAGCAGGCGGGTTACGGTCAGACGGGAGTGTGTTCCCGTGGCTGTATAGCAGCCCGATGGGGAAGTGGTGGAGAAGTTCCCACAGTGGCAGCCCCTTGTTCTCCATCTGCCTGTCTGTCCCCAGTCCCACACTCACACATCACAGAGGAGGTAGGCTACCTCTTGGCCCTGCGCCTGAGGAAGGAGAGGTTTGAGCAACGTGTGCCACCACCGCTCCTCCTCTCCTTCTGAGACTTCAAAGGGCCCCACCACAGAGTCTGGGGGCCTCCTGCTAGCCACAGCCAGTCATCAACAGCACTGTGTGAAAGTGTGCCAGTCTGTGTCTCTGTCCTTCCTTCTGGAGGCCAGCCAGACGGCAACACCCAAACAGAACGGCCTCTCGTGAGAGGACAAATGTCACATTCTACAAGAGCGTGAGTGTTGTGGGTTTGTCCCATATATCGGCTGACTTTTCAACAAAGAATAGCCTGCCAGTTGTGGTTAACAGAAAACAAACTGTGGTTATTTGTTCACCAGAATCAACACAGTCTGTGCTGGTAAGAGTACACTACACATTTTCAGTGACATGCTTCCTTCTGTCTTGGGACAATACAATAATTTGTGGTTTTACATGCAACTGACAAAGTGGTTACCAGAAGGCCAATATAAACTAATTTCCCCTTTTCTGTACAGGAAATGTGATCGAAACTGAGCTTCTGAGCAGTGGAATAAAGTACTTAAATAAAAATACTTTAAAGTACTACTTAAGTACTTTACTATTTATATTTTTGCCAACTTTTACTTTTACTTCACTACATTCCTAAAGAAAATAATGAAGTGTGCCTGCTGTCAACACACTCCTGAGCCAGGCCCAAAAGCCTCGGTCCTAAGGTGAGGACTGATGAGCTCCTTTTATGTAACAGGGGCATAGAGTAAGGGGAGGCGGGGGTAAGAGGTAGTAAGAGGGGGGTTAGTGATTCTCATAGATGATGGGAAAAGGGGAGAGAATGGGGGGGGGGGGGCAAGAGAATCACCTCTTGTCCACATCAAAGGGCTCCATCCAGTATTCTGCTTTAGCCACAACTGGTTTCCCAGGCCAACACAGCCCATTTATGGAGGAAAGACCTGCAACTTCAAAGGCAGCAGAGCCTGTGTGAAGAAATACAAAAGGCTATTCAAATGAAAAGTAATGGCGAAGTTTAGCTAAGATATTTAGAGGGTCTTTTAAAACACATACAAGTCATGGTAATGGATGTTAATTTAGCTGCGAACTAATCCCATCATTGCTGCTGCTATTTAAGACACTTTCCCTTTCTTGCCTACCTGATTGTGCTCAAAAGTTTGGTTGGGCTTTAAATGTAGAGTATTGAAACACTGTTGCCGCAAGGATTTGATTGTATACCATCAACGAAGAGAAAGAAGAGAGAGAGGGATTATTGAGGTTGTCAGTTCTACATTTCAACACATATTAGACCATAAGAAAGAGGAAGAAACCGATATATAGAGAGAAAGAGAGAGACATTTTTTTATTGAAGGGACTTTGCAGTGTGATATGGCTCCTCAATCCTTTTAACAAGCTGTTACTAGGGAAGGTTCAGGGCTCCCAGAGGATATCCTGCTATGGTCATTGTTCATGGGAGGAAAGCACAGCCAAGCACTTCAGCTATGAACCCACACGTTCCGTGTCGTCTGGAATCTGTACCATACAATATAATTACAGGGCAAGTCCACAATGTTAAAGAATCCCAATGCTCACGGCTTCGATTGTGTTCCTCTCAATGTACAGTACCAGTCAAAAGTTTGGACACACATACTCATTCTTTATTTTTACAATTTTCTACATTGTAGAATAATAGTGAAGACATAAAAACTATTAAATAACACATATGGAATCATGTAGTAACCCAAAAAGTGTTAAACAAATCAAAATATATTTTATATTTGAGATTCTTCATAGTAGCCATGCTTTGCCTTGATGGCTTTGCACACTCTTGGCATTCTCTCAACCAGCTTCATGAGGTAGTAACCTGGAATGCATTTAAATTAACAGGTGTGCCTTGTTAAAAGTTAATTTGTGGAATATCTTTCCTTCTTAATGCGTTCAAGCCAATCAGTTGTGTTGTGACAAGGTAGGGGTGGTATACAGAAGATAGCCCTATTTGGTAAAAACCAAGTCAATATAATGGCAAGAACAGCTCAAATAATCAAAGAGAAACGACAATCCAACTTTACTTTAAGACATGAAGGTCAGTCAATCCGGAAAATTTTAAGAACTTGGAAAGTTTCTTCAAGTGCAATTGCAAAAACCATCAAGCACTAGGATGAAACTGTCTCCCATGAAGACCGCCACAGGAATGGAAGACCCAGAGTTACCTCTGCTGCAGAAGATACATTCATTAGAGTTACCAGCCTCAGAAATGGCAGCCCAAATAAATGCTTCACAGAGTTCAGGTAACAGACACATCTCAACATCAACTGTTTAGAGGAGACTGTGAATCAGGCCTTCATGGTCAAATTGCTGCAAAGAAACCACTACTATTTTTTTAAATTATTTTTATTTAACTAGGCAAGTCAGTTAAGAACAAATTCTTATTTACAATGACAGCCTAGGAACAGTGGGTTAACTGCCTTGTTCAGGGGCAGAACAACAGATTTTTACCTTGTCAGCTCGGGGATTCAATCTAGCAACCTTTCAGTTACTGGCCCAATGCTCTAACCACTTGGCAACCTGTCGCCTCAAAAGGACTAAAGGACACCAATAATAAGAAGAGACTTGCTTGGGCCAAGAAACACGAGCAATGGACAGTAGACTGGTGGAAATCTGTCCTTTGATCTGATGAGTCCAAATTTGAGATTTTTGTTTCCAACCGCTATGTTTTTCTGAGATGCAGAGTAGGTGAACGGATGATCTCCACATGTGTAGTTCCCACCGTGAATCATGGAGGAGAAGGTGTGATGGTGTGGGGGTGCTTGCTGGAGACACTCTCAGTCATTTATTTAGAATTCAAGGCACACTTAACCAGCATGGCTACCACCGCATTCTGCAGCGATATGCCATCCCATCTGGTTTGCACTTAATGGGTCTATCATTTATTTTACAACAGGACAATGACCCAACACACCCCAGGCCGTGTAAGGGCTATTTGACCAAGAAGGAGATGATGGTGCTGCATCAGATGACCTGGCCTCCACAATCATCGAACCTCAACCCAATTGAGATGGTTTGGGATGAGTTGGACCGCAGTGAAGAAAAAGCAGCCAACAAGTGCTCAGCATATGTGGGAGCTCCTTCAAGACTGTTGGAAAAGCCTTCCAGGTGAAGCTGGTTGAGAGAATGTCAAGTGTGTGCAAATATGTCATTATGGCAAAGGGTGGCTACTATGAAGAATTTAAAATCTAAAATATATTTTGATTTGTTTAACACTTTTTTGGTTACTACATGATTCCATATGTGTTATTTCATAGTTTTGATGTCTTCACTATTATTCTACAATGTAGAAAATAGTAAAAAATAAGAAAAAACCCTTGAATGAGTAGGTGTGTCCAAACTTTTGACTGGTACTGTACCTGAGAATGATGTCTGGTCTCTGGTGCCACTAATCAATGACAGTTAAGCTGACTAGGTGATAAATCTGTCGATGTTCCCTTAGCAAGGCCTTTTACCCTAATTCCTCCTTTATGTCACTCTGGATAGGAGCGTCTGCTAAATGACTAAAATGAAATTAAACCTTATTTATGTAAAACCATGCTTCAGAATTCCCATTCTCATCCCCGACCCATTTTTTAAAAACATATTAGTCATTTAGCAGACACGATTATCCACTCCCCCACGTCAACCCCTCATTAGGGGGTGCACCCCACAGTTTGGAAACCACTGATTTAGTAGATTTTCTTATCCACAGTGACTTATAGGAGCAATTAGGGTTAAGTACCTCGCTCAAGGACACATCAATCGATTTTTCACCTAGTCGGTTCAGGGATTTAAACCATCAACCTGCTCTTAACCGCTAGGCTATCTGCCGCCTAGATCACAGAAATCTAATCCTGTGGTCTCTAACGTATAAAACGTAAGTTATCCTTTGTATTTAGGGCTTGTAGGAAACGGAAAGGCTCCTATTTCCCCAGTCTCTGTCCAAGCCATTAGGGGGTGTAGACACTGACCAGGTGCTATGGAGCCTCCTCCCATAATCCACTCCTCTGAACCCTTCCTGTACCTCACAGGAGGTAGTGATGACATCATCTCCTCCAGCAGCAGTATGATGAGACATTTGGGAAACAGGTTTGTAATAAGGTAGCCTGTCTGGTTCAAATCCCAGGTTGGTTCAGTCTCTAGCTGCTTGTAAATCTGGAAGAGGAAATCACACCGACAGCTATTTGACATCATGCAAATTACCCAAGAAGATGTTAAAGTATAAGAAACATAATTATATTACAATAATTCGATATGAAATACAATGTTCACTCCTTTTTCACCATTACAGTGAGAGTGGATGACATGTCAGTCATGACACTTGATTTGCTGTATGGCAATGACTTTAGTAGCAGAGCTTGGCCAGATCATCGTTTACAGTCTATGATACTCAGGACATGGCTAAGTTATGATAAGTCAGGCCTGTTTGGTGGCTCATAGTGTTAGTGCAGCGACAGAGTTTAGGTGGCCACTCTCTCTCTGGTACAGAACCAGGCAGCCTAGTCTCTTATCTGTGAGATTAATAACAGGAAAAGCAGGGGTCATTTCCACCACTGCTGGGGGGTTCAGGCCCGAAACAGGCCGTTCCCGCTCAGTAAAAATCTAACGGGAGTCCTGACAGCTGCTTCTCTCTCACTGCGCTCTTATTGGCCAGTCCAGGGCCATACAGAGAGCCCTGTGACCTCTGACCTCTCTCCAGGGTGCTAAGCTGCCAACTTTCATCGGGAGTTAGAGGAAGTGATTTATCCTCTTGGGGTTCAGGATCCTGCACACACAGCAGCTAGAAAGAGAAAGGTGAGAAAGGGGACTCCATCTTCAGTTCCCAGAGTAAACAGAATAAAGGGGAATTTCAACATAATGGGCTTGTTTTGGGGCGTTACGACACCCATTATGTTATGCCAGTATTCTTTAGACTCAATACGAAACTAACATGATAGGACAATGACCTTAGGAAGTGAACAGGAAATGGTCATACAAGCACATTATAAGCCTCAATGTCAAAACAAAAGTGAGTTCAGGTTTGAAGTGAATGGGTGTAGGTGAAAGAAGGTGACTTTGTTAGGTCCAATGAGGGTTGTAGTGGGAATTCAACTTCCATACGGTGTGGTGACACACGGAAGGAACCACATCTGCCCTCTACCTCGGTTAGAATTGAAATGACATTTAGACATACAGTATATCCTGCAGTAACCTTGTCTGCCTTTGATTATGACCTCTTTTAAACTGGTTTGGCTGGTGGCAATCCCCCTCGTCTTTGGCAGGTGCATAGATCAGAACACAGGAAGCCATTGTTCGTCACGTCTGATATGAGTGTCACACATTTCCGTTGGGATAGAATGTAAAATTCCACGGGCTTGCAGAGATGGCAACTCTGATTAAAATCCTCTCCCAGTGCGTTTCTCAGCTTGTCCATAGCATGCACAGAAACATACATTACGCATGCACGTACCGAACGTGCACACACACACCGCCAGTACTGTCCCAACGTCTAAGTGATCTTTGACAAAACATCCGGTTTATCTATTTTTTGTATATTTTTTTTTCACCTTTATTTAACCAGGTAGGCAAGTTGAGAACAAGTTCTCATTTACAATTGCGACCTGGCCAAGATAAAGCAAAGCAGTTTGACACATACAACAACACAGAGTTACACATGGAGTAAAACAAACATACAGTCAATAATACAGTAGAAAAATAAGTCTATATACAATGTGAGCCAATGAGGTGAGATAAGGGAGGTAAAGGCAAAAAAGGCCATGGTGGCAAAGTAAATACAATATAGCAAGTAAAACACTGGAATGGTGGATTTGTAGTGGAAGAAAGTGCAAAGTAGAAATAGAAATAATGGGGTGCAAAGGAGCAAAATAAATAAATAAATACAGTAGTGGAAGAGGAAGTTGTTTGGGCTAAATTATAGATGGACTATGTACAGGTGCAATGATCTGTGAGCTGCTCTGACAGTTGGTGCTTAAAGCTAGTGAGGGAGATAAGTGTTTCCAGTTTCAGAGATTTTTGTAGTTTGTTCCAGTCATTGGCAGCAGAGAACTGGAAGGAGAGACGGCCAAAGGAGGAATTGGCTTTGGGGGTGACTAGAGAGATATACCTGCTGGAGCGCGTGCTACAGGTGGGTGCTGCTATGGTGACCAGTGAGCTGAGATAAGGGGGGACTTTACCTAGCAGGGTCTTGTAGATGACCTGGAGCCAGTGGGTTTGGCGACGATTATGAAGCGAAGGCCAGCCAACGAGAGCGTACAGGTCGTAGTGGTGGGTAGTATATGGGGCTTTGGTGACAAAACGGATGGCACTGTGATAGACTGCATCCAGTTTATTGAGTAGGGTATTGGAGGTTATTTTGTAAATTACATCGCCGAAGTCGAGGATCGGTAGGATGGTCAGTTTTACGAGGGTATGTTTGGCAGCATGAGTGAAGGATACTTTGTTGCGAAATAGGAAGCCAATTCTAGATTTAACCTTGGATTGGAGATGTTTGATGTGAGTCTGGAAGGAGAGCTTACAGTCTAACCAGACACCTAGGTATTTGTAGTTGTCCACATATTCTAAGTAAGAACCGTCCAGAGTAGTGATGCTGGATGGGCGGGCAGGTGCGGGCAGCGATCGGTTGAAGAGCATGCATTTAGTTTTACTTGTATTTAAGAGCAGTTGGAGGCCACGGAAGGAGAGTTGTATGGCATTGAAGCTCGTCTGGAGGGTTGTTAACACAGTGTCCAAAGAAGGGCCAGAAGTATACAGAATGGTGTCGTCTGCGTAGAGGTGGATCAGAGACTCACCAGCAGCAAGAGCGACATCATTGATGTATACAGAGAAAAGAGTTGGCCCAAGAATTGAACCCTGTGACACCCCCATAGAGACTACCAGAGGCCCGGACAACAGGCCCTCCGATTTGACACACTGAACTCTATCAGAGAAGTAGTTGGTGAACCAGGCGAGGCAATCATTTGAGAAACCAAGGCTATTGAGTCTGCCGATGAGGATGTGGTGATTGACAGAGTCGAAAGCCTTGGCCAGGTCTCAAGAGCCTCTGCACAGCGGATTAGGCAACACGTATTTCTCTTTGAAAATAAATTGGAAATCTACCAGCAATCAGCGTTTCACTGCTTGAGAAACACGTTGGGAAAGCCGACAGTGAGTTCTCCATATTTGGGATATTTTTGGCACTTATGGTGCCAGATTACCTTGAATACACACAGAACATATGACTACTAGCCCTTCCAAATGACCTGGCGGCCTCAGGCGTGGAATGTTGTTCATATTTTTCAGAATTTGAGAATTGATAAACATAATTAAAAGAAATTCAGAAAATCCAAAGTTTCTATGTCAAACAATGTTGTTTTATTTCAGTCTTCTGTGATGTATAAAGTATTATTTTGGGATGCAAACTCCAAATTGAATACATTTCAACTCTATATCTGGTACAGGTGTTTTCCATGTTTTAAGCCCATAACCATGTGTGTGAGGTGTATACTTTTGTTTCAAAATAGATTTGTTGTAGACTACCAAGAAACACTTTGTGTGACCCTGATTTAGCCCACTGCAGTGAAAGGTTAAGTAGCCTCTCTCTTCCAAAACGTATAAGGTAGGACACACTGCATAGTATTATTGATAGCCGACTATTATGAAGCTGTTGAAGCCTCACAATCATCATGCCCTTGCTATTTCTAAAGTAACGGTCCCTGTCCACACCTGTAGTGTAGCAGCAGCCCCACTTGGCCTTGACCTCCAGTCATTTCAGCACAAACAAGACAGGAATTCAGAGAATGTGCTCGTGGAGCAAAGGCCCTGGCGGCTGCTGTGTTGGCCACTGGCCATCTCCCCAGACACAACTGAAGACCATAGGCAAGACAGGAGAAAATAGTCAAGAGCCCCAATCCTACAGCTTCCTGCATAAATGTGTATAGCCTCGGCGCACGCAGGCAAAACAGGATGCATGTTGAAAAATAACAAGAGGCAGTGGAGGCTGGAGGACAGAATAGGTGGGAAGTGGTCCGTACTAATGGATAGGAGTTAATGATGCTGCTGTTGAGTGGGTTTCCATAGAAATAGAACCATTAGAACCATGGAAATTTGACTACATCGTCATGGGTGGTACACTCAATATGGCCGCCAACCCACCTATCATGAAATGTTGACTTGAAAGTGCATATCCATTAGAGTAATGCAATTTCTATGATTTCTTCTACTTGGTTGGGATGCACTGAGATGGTATGCCATGGGAACGAGGTATCCTACAATAGATTTGATGCGATTTCATCACTGAACAAGGATATCGAATCCATTTAACTTCCTTTGCTTTTATCACTCCAAATATCCATCTCTCACACTGATCTTTATGTGGGATGAGTTACTACATATCCAATAGCCTGTATTTCAGAAAGTAATATACCACGTGAATGCAACGTTCAAGGGTGGAAACAAGGGACCAAGTAGGCGTTTGTTCTCTGATCCACTGAGATACTTTGCTGCTTGTTCCAGACATAAGGTGCATACATATCTGAGAGATTTATAAGCATATCCACTCAGTTTAGAGAACTCTCGTATAGGATTTTTTTAATGGTATTGTGGCAATAATTAAACATGGCTATGCAGCTCAATGCAGTAACTTGCTTCACTATATCTCTATGGCAGAACACAGAGGAATGCGACGCTATTTGTTTTCACTCCCGTGCCAATAGGAAGTGTAATTTTCTTTGTCCCCTATCTCCTCTCATCCTTTTCTCCTCCACCAAAGGGGTTCACTTTCTTTTCCACCTCTGCTGAAACAACTCGCTCCTGAGTGGCGCCGCGCTCCAAGGCACTGTATATCAGTGCTAGAGGCGTCGCTACAGACACCCTGGCTCAGCGCTCCAAGGCACTGTATATCAGTGCTAGAGGCGTCGCTACAGACACCCTGGCTCAGCGCTCCAAGGCACTGTATATCAGTGCTAGAGGCGTCGCTACAGACACCCTGGCTCAGCGGTCTAAGGCACTGTATCTCAGTGCTAGAGGCATTGCTACAGACACCCTGGCTCAGCGCTCCAAGGCACTTTATATCAGTGCTAGAGGCGTCGCTACAGACACCCTGGCTCAGCGGTCTAAGGCACTGTATCTCAGTGCTAGAGGCATTGCTACAGACACCCTGGCTCAGCGCTCCAAGGCACTTTATATCAGTGCTAGAGGCGTCGCTACAGACACCCTGGCTCAGCGGTCTAAGGCACTGTATCTCAGTGCTAGAGGCATTGCTACAGACACCCTGGCTCAGCGCTCCAAGGCACTGTATCTCAGTGCTAGAGGCGTCGCTACAGACACCCTGGCTCAGCGGTCTAAGGCACTGTATCTCAGTGCTAGAGGCATAGCTACAGACACCCTGGCTCAGCGCTCCAAGGCACTGTATCTCAGTGCTAGAGGCGTCGCTACAGACACCCTGGCTCAGCGCTCCAAGGCACTGTATATCAGTGCTAGAGGCGTCGCTACAGACACCCTGGCTCAGCGCTCCAAGGCACTGTATATCAGTGCTAGCGGCGTCGCTACAGACACCCTGGCTCAGCGCTCCAAGGCACTGTATATCAGTGCTAGCGGCGTCGCTACAGACACCCTGGCTCAGCGCTCCAAGGCACTGTATATCAGTGCTAGAGGCGTCGCTACAGACACCCTGGCTCAGCGCTCCAAGGCACTTTATATCAGTGCTAGAGGCGTCGCTACAGACACCCTGGCTCAGCGGTCTAAGGCACTGTATATCAGTGCTAGCGGCGTCGCTACAGACACCCTGGCTCAGCGCTCCAAGGCACTGTATATCAGTGCTAAAGGCGTCACTACAGACCAGCTTTGCCTGGATTATGGTTTGGCCTGCGTAGCCCGTCATTGTGAATAAGAATTTGTTCTTAACTGACTTGCCTAGTTAAATAAATAAAAATAAAAACAGTCAGAAAAAGGAAGCTGGAGACTTGCTCTCTCTAGGAGGGGGACTACAGGAAAGAGGGTTAACAGAGTTTTTACCTGTCTCTATCCTGTCACTTCAGAGGGGGCCTAAAATAGGATTGGAAGTAAAACTGGGAAGCGGTCTCTTCCTGTTGACTCGTTTCCTGTCAGCGATAGAGGGCAACTCCGTACCCTGCACCAGCCCAGCCATCTACTCTGGCTCTATAGACCCACAGACATGGCAGATGATCATGGACCGTCCTGTGACCTAGTACAACATCCTTTGACATCAGCATTGGGCCTATGACATCACACTACATCCCCCATGTCCTCTTTTGTGTGGTCATCTTATGACATGAACGGTAGGTCCCGTTACATCATGTATCACCCAGCTGTGTTGAATATCAATGGACATCAACGATCAGTCTGTGACAGCAAGTGATTTAAGTGGAATTATTATGCATTGCCATAATACAGATACCTATGCTGAAAATCCTAGCTTTGCATATTTCTGTTCTACTTTGCCACCATGTCCTTGGTAACAGTCCAAATGGGCAAAGTGTCAAAGTGAAAGTGGTTCTTCTGAATAAAGGCCAAAAGATGAACAATTATTAACCTAGCGTCACTGTGTTGCTCCCGGCTTCCATCTGTTAACAATAAAATGACCATATAGTTAATTTATTATACTGGTTCTTGAGAACAACGGAAATCACAAGCAGGTATAGTAACCGCTATGTAGAGTAAATCATTCCCTCGTAGCTTGCGTGGTGGATATGTTCAGTAAGTGGATTACTGCTCCACTGCTCCTCAGTTGGCACCAATCTGACATCTCCATATTTCCATGTGCCTTAAGCCTGGGAACCAGTGAACAGGATGAGTGACAGTGGATGGAGGGAGAACCCCACTCTCGCCCTAGGGTCCCTAATCTGATTGTGGTAATTGAACACAAGGGATTTGCGACAGTGTCCATGTGTCCAGAGCTTTAGTAGGATCCCTCTTACTAACCCAGCTAAGGATAACCTCCGTTCTCACAGAGACAGTCTGTAGAGCCACATACTGATGTTGGTCTTGAGTGGGTACAGTATGCAGACAATGACATACAACACTAGGTGATCATCTCCAGGTATCACTCATTGATGCAACTCCTGTCGGGAGCAGCTTTCAGATCTGAGCCATTGGAACAGAGACTGATTATACTGCACTGTCCCTTTCTGTGGCCTACTTATACACTGAGTGTACAAAACATTAGGAACACCTTCTTTTTCCATGACATAGACTGACTAGGTGAATCCAGGTGAAAGCTATGATCCCTCTTGACATCACTTGTAAATACACTTCAATCATGGTATATGAAGGGGAGGAGACAGGTTAAAGAAGGATTTGTAAGCCTTGTGACAATTGAGACATGGATTGTGTATGTGTGCCATTTAGAGGGTGAATGTGTAGGACAAAATATTTAAGTGCCTTTGAATGGGGTAGTACGTGCCAGGCGCACAGGACAAGACCAGAGAACGTGGAGATCATTCCCACGTTGAAATGGAGAAGAAATCTACAAACTAAAGAATAATTATTCAGACTGCAGCTGTTTAAATACTTTAGTCTGGTAAACGCATCCAATTCTAAGAACAATTCCGGATGGTTCTCTGAAGTATCCATTCTAACTATGACAGACTGTGACTTCTGGGGAACGCAACCAGATACTTTTCGGTTGAATCTCTCCAGCAGATGAACTTGCGACTACAGAGAGAGACAACAAGACATACGCTCGTAAATATGTAAATTGCAATTTATTTTCAAATGAGTGGTTGTTCATATTCAAAGTATTAGCAATATCTGTGGGTGTAGTTATCAGCTATGAGTCTCCCACTCTTGAGCGGTCCCCACACCCTTTCCTTTGTCTACCAAGCCATCATATCAGTTTCGTCCGCTAGGGACTTTTTCTTTGTATCATGTAGCACCCAATGTATAACTAATAGTGTGTGTGATTATGTAATTCTGTGATTGATTAAGTTAGTCAGTAAATAAATAACTGAACCAATTTGTATATCGCTGATTCATGATTTAGGCTAGGGTTTGTGCAGACATCCAAGGGTTTGCGATGTTCAATAATATGACTGATGAGGTAATAATAATACATTAACACAAGACTGTACTCGACAAGATATGAAAATATCTGAAGAGTTATATTCGGGAATTGAAACTCTATAAACAACATATTCCCGTGGTGCCCCGACTTCCTAGTTAATTAAAGTTACATAATTAGTTTAATCGCGTAATTAAATTACACATAAAGAATTGACTTGATAAGATACAGTATCCACATTTAATGATAGTCAACGACACGACACTGATAAAGCATGGACTTGGACACAACCCGATTATTTAAACGTAGGCTGTTGATGGTGCTGCTTATAGCCCTTCCAGTGCTATTATAGTTCCCAACACAACTCAATGTGTCTGTTATTACTCCGAACACTACCACCAGGCTCTCTTGTATGTAGAGCAGTCTTTGCTTGGTGTTTCAATAGTCTCCTAAACTCTCATGTATGCTTTTGTGATTGTTAAACAATTCCTACAAACATGTTTGAATAGTTACTTCCTAGATGCAAGGAAGCTGCCGCAGGTGTAGCACACAGGCCCTCTCCTTGGTACGGTCTGGATGGACCATAGCTCTGGTCCAGGGCGTTAGTGCGCTTTCCTTTACTAACAGTTAGTAGAGGAATGCGCATGGTCACACTTTATTTGGATAGTCTGAAGATGGACTATCCGGACGGTGCGTCCTTTATTTAAAGGGGGAGATCAAGCTGATCCTAACTGTTACATACCAATTTATATCTTTCACCGTTTATCAAAAGTGTTGGGAAAACGTGTAAATAATCAATTGACTGGCTTTCTTGATGTCTATAGTAATCTCTGGTATGCAATCTGGTTTCCTCTCAGGTTATGGCTGTATCACTGCAACCTTAAAGGTCCTAAATGATGTCACCATTGCCCTTGATTCTAAGCAATGTCGTGCTGCTATTTTTATTAACTTGGCAAAGCTTTTGATACGGTAGACTATTCCATCCTTGTGAGTCGGGTAAGGAATATTGGTGTCTCTGAGGGGTCTTTGGCATGGTTTACAAACTACCTTTCCCATAGAGTGCAGTGTGTAAAGTCAGAACATCTGCTGTCTCAGCCACTTCCTGTCACCAAAGGAGTACCCCAAGGCTCAAACGTAGGCCCCACACTCTTCTCAAATTACATCAACAACAAGCTCTCTCATCCATTTATATGCAGATGTTACAGTCTTATACTCAGCTGGCCCCTTCCCGGTTGTTGTGT
This sequence comes from Salmo salar, assembly GCF_965601325.2. Lineage (NCBI taxonomy): Eukaryota > Metazoa > Chordata > Actinopteri > Salmoniformes > Salmonidae > Salmo > Salmo salar. Next base: position 123,680,199 of record NC_138299.1, read on the forward strand.
TAAACGCTCTACAACAAAGTTTTCTTAATGTTCAACAAGCTTTCTCTGCCCTTAACCTTGTTCTGAACACCTCTAAAACAAAGTAATGTAGTTCGGTAGAATAATGCGCATAGCTGATGTTTTGGAGGTGTCGGTGGTGTAGCTGTGTTGGAGCTGCCAAGGCGAATTTACCACTTCTGTTGAAGGGGTCTTCATACCACGCGTGCCAGAGGTGAGTCACATAGACATGGAAGATAACACGTGTCAGAAATCATCCTAAACAAAGTGTAGGGTAGGGAAATATATTTCAAAAACATTCTATGTTCTAGATCTTGGGATTGGGTTTTCCTGTGGCCTTGGTCTCAACAGTTCTTTATGGCATAACCACGGTGTCATAATCTTCGTCGTCTGAAGAGGAGAAATCATCGGACTAATATGCAGCGGGTATATTGCTCATCTTCGTATTTATTGAAGGCAAACACAATTAAACAAAATAACAATGATAACAGTCCAGTAAGGTGCACAGACTAAACCGGAAACAACCACCCACAAACACAAGTGAAAACAAACACACTTAAATATGGCCTCCAATTAGAGACAACGACAACCAGCTGCCTCTAATTGGAGGTCATTGAAAAAACACAACATAGAAATAGAAAACTAGAAAACCACATAGAAATAGAAAACATAGAACATAAACCAAAACCCCGAAACACACAAAACAAACACCCCCTGCCACGCCCTGACCAAACTACAATAACAAATAACCCCTTATACTAGTCAGGACGTGACACACAGCCGTAAACTTGGGCATATAACCTACTCTGCCAATTAGGCCTACAGTATGCAAGCAGTAAAGAAACAACTTTTGAGTTAATAACAACTGTATAAATTAGATATTGACGATTGATCTAACGTAAACCAGGTAATTCATATAAGTAGCCTAATGCAATGAAATATTCTTTAACTTTTGCATATGGGGCATGACAAGCGTTTAAAAACGAACTAAATACCTAATCGCCATGTGGATCGTGAATCTCAGGACAATATTTCTAAATATAGTTCAACCAGTATAACTCTGACTTTGTGGGAATCATCTAAATTCCACAGTTGTTGCAATTAGTGGTTCTTATCAAAACAACAACAACAACAACAACATATATTCAGATAAGACTAGATAGGCTACAGTCAAATGTGACATGCTAAGTTGTTTGGTTCACCCTTTGGTCTTGGAGAACAGTGAAGCACTATGAGTTGATATCAAGCAGCGTTAAGTTCCTTGTAATTACCCTGATTATTCTACACCTTGCCTCTACTTTCAAGATCCAGAAATTCCAGATAGGCTTGGCAGAAACAAACACTTTGGTGTCTCCCACGAAATGCTGTCATGAAATAGATGGCCACTGAGGGGAATCATCTATTTAGGTGTTCGGAGTGTGTTTCAGAACTGAGGACATACCATACCAAACCAAACCACATACCGTAATGGCCGCTTGCATGTTATGAAATGTAACCCAGTATGATCATTCAATCTAACTCCTAATATCCTGTTCCAATGGCCATTCAAAGCGTCATTCTTCATCTCCTCACCTCTCCTCACCTGTTCTCAGCTAGCTCACACATAGCCCTGAGTTTTAGAAGCACACCTCTGCATTATGCAACCAGTCAGAGATGGAGAGATTTAGGTTAAAGTGCATCCATCATTGAGATTGTTCCTTGGAAAGATATCGCCCACAGGCGAAGTGTTGTCACCGAGCTCCTTGATATCTCAGTTTTCTCTCTGACTGTACTACTAACTTTCCGCTATTCTCTCTTTACCATGCGTGACACAGTGAAGAAATCGCACCAAATCGCTGCTCCCCTTTTCTATGCAGGTAGATACTAAGATATGCATAAAGGTATGCACACGCAAGCATTTGTGCACACCCACATTTATTTTCTGTGTCGGGAAAGGTTGATTATATCACGTGTCAATGAACTGCATAAAGGTTGAGAAAACAGGTATTTTACATTTACATTTTAGTCATTTAGCAGACGCTCTTATCCAGAGCGACTTACAGTAGTGAATGCATACATTTCATACAACTCATACATTTTTTTTTTTTTTTTTCTTTGCTGGCCCCCCGTGGGAATCGAACCCACAACCCTGGTGTTGCAAACACCATGCTCTACCAACTGAGCTACAGGGAAGGCTAGATGCTAAAACATCATTAATAGATGTGTAGTAGATGATTATTACATACTGTAATATTCCTCAAATATTCCTCAAAGCTATCTGGTTCACCACATAGCTTTAATAGTGGTGTAATGACTGTGATGGCTTGCAGGGCATTTATGTTGACATTGTGGTTGGAAAATCCAATACTTGTAAGGGTCTTCCCAGAAATGGGAAGGGAGGGGGATCTTATCACAATGCAAATTTGTAACTATTCGTAGAAAACAGGAAGTAATGTGTTGCTGACTCATAACTTGGTCAACATCCAGAAATCGTTTATGTGAGACAAAGACACTGTATCCCTGTGCTTGTAAATATCCATTAAACATGACATGACATAAACATAGCTGTTAAGATAGCGAAGAGGTTAAATACCATGCCACACTGAAAACATTCAGCCTCATAGTGAAACTGAGATGCAGAAGATTATAGCTTAGCATAAAGTCTGTCTTACATACAGTAGAAGTCAGAAGTTTACATACACCTTAGCCAAATACATTTAAACTCAGTTTTTCACAATTCCTGATATTTAATCCTAGTAAAAAAATTCCCTGTATAAGGTCAGTTAGGATCACCACTTTATTTTAAGAATGTGAAATGTCAGAATAATAGTAGAGAGAATGATATATTTCAGCTTTTATTTCTTTCATCACATTCCCAGTGTGTCAGAAGTTTACATACACTCAATTAGTATTTGGTAGCATTGCCTTTAAATTGTTTAACTTGGGTCAAACGTTTCAGGTAGCCTTCCACAAGCTTCCCCAATAAGTTGGGTGAATTTTGTCCCATTCCTCCTGACAGAGCTGGCGTAACTGAGTCAGGTTTGTAGGCCTCCTTGCTCGCACATGCTTTTTCAGTTCTGCCCACAAATGTTCTAAGTATTGAGGTCAGGGCTTTGTGATGGCCACTCTCACCTTGACTTTGTTGTCCTTAAGCCATTTTGCCACAACTTTGGAAGTATGCTTGGGGTCATTGTCCATTTGGAAGACTCATTTGTGACCAAGCTTTAACTTCCTGACTGATGTCTTGAAATGTTGCTTCACTATATCCACATAATTTTCCTGCCTCATGATGTCATCTATTTTGTGAAGTGCACCTGCAGCAAAGCACCCCCACATGGTGCTGCCACCCCCGTGCTTCACAGTTGGGATGGTGTTCTTTGGCATGCAAGCCTCCCCCTTTTTCCTCCAAACATAACAATAGTAATTATGGCCAACCAGTTCTATTTTTGTTTCATCAGACCTAAGGACATTTCTCCAAAAAGTACGATCTTTGTCCCCATGTGCAGTTGCAAACCGTAGTCTGGCTTTTTTATGGCGGTTTTGGAGCAGTGGCTTCTTCCTTGCTGAGCAGCCTTTCAGATTATGTCGATATAGGATTCGTTTTACTGTGGATATAGATACTTTTGTACCTGTTTCCTCCAGCATCTTCACAAGGTCCTTTGCTGTTGTTCTGGGATTGATTTGCACTTTTCGCACCAAAGTATGTTCATCTCTAGGAGACAGAACTCGTCTCCTTCCTGAGCGGTATGACGGCTGCGTGGTCCCATGGTGTTTATACTTGCGTACTATTGTTTGTACAGATGAACGTGGTACCTTCAGGCATTTGGAAATTGCTCCCAAGGCTGAACCAGACTTGTGGAGGTCTAAAAAAAAAATTCGGAAGTCTTGGCTGATTTCTTTTGATTTCCCCATGATGTCAAGCAAAGAGGCAGTGAGTTTAAAGGTAGGCCTTGAAATACATTCACAGGTACACCTCCAATTGACTCAAATTATGTCAATTAGCCTATCAGAAGCTTCTAAAGCCATGACATAATTTTCTGGAATTTTCCAAGCTGTTTAAAAGGCACAGTCAACTTAGTAAACTTCTGACCCACTGGAATTGTAATACAGTGAATTATAAGTGAAATAATCTGTCTGTAAACAATTGTTGGAAAAATGACTTGTGTCATGCACAAATTAGATGTTCTAACCGACTTGCCAGAACGGAATGGTTGAAAAACTATTTTTAATGACTCCAACCTAAGTGTATGTTAACTTCCGACTTCAACTGTATACCTGTTTTAGTAGGACTAAATGTCCAATGAAATCCCTATGATATGCTTGAATAGTTACACAGTGCCATAGGTAATGATAGTGTGGAATAACTAAACAGACATGGAACAACATTACTTATTAATGTGGCCAAACGTATTCATTAGGTCTAGGTTAAGTATGTTGCCTTCAGCAGCTTGTTATGAGAATATCTAAACAATCTGAGTTCTCTTTGGAGGAGGAAGACTTGGCAGGAAATCTGAGAGTCTCAGTTTCAGTCCATGTTCCTTCAGGACAACCATCCCTCAACAACACCCCTTTAGCAACGTTTTAACACCCGTTGCCCTGGGCTTTCTTCCTTTTGGTTGTCTGGTGAGTCAATGCTGACGGAGTCATAGAGGAGTCATAGAGGAGTCAAGTTAAACCGGAAGTTGTTGTTTAGTCCTCGGAGACATTGCAAACACATTTGTTTTTTGATTCCTAACTGTATCCCGTAATTACTACTTATTGTAAACCACAGCTCTAACTGGAGCACGTTACATAAAGTAACCAGTTTCATCTGAAGGGACTTGGAAAATCCCTCTCGTAAGGTGTTTTTTGTTTTTAAACAGGTTGATGTGTAGATGATAAAGGAAGAGATGTTTTTATGCCTCTTTATGGAAGTACGTTTTTGTGGCTTCGGTAGCCTCCCACTGTTAGACGTGGCTGACTGTATACCTCTTCAAGTCAGATGCCTAATCATAAAAAACTCACATCCACTAACTCAAGAAAATATCAAGACCTATGGCTGGATTCAATCCGTATCGCTGATGTTCAGCGCTCTCACACTATTGAAATGTAAAGGTCATTTTAGATTTGAGCCGACAGCGTTAACCATGAATGCAGTCTCCGCTATCGCGGGAACATTGCCTTTAATTTCTATCACCCTGTAGAGCAGCTCTTCAGTGCTACGGATTGAAACCAGACCCTAGTACATGCAAGCCTACCTACACTTCCCCTTTGTCATCCATATGTAAGCCATTAACTCCGCTGTTTACTTGGTCGATGCTTACATATTTGCTGAAAATGCAAGTATAGGTTTTTCCAGACATGATGGTAAAAGTTGTGACAGTAAAAGCATTTTCCACATAGAAAAATAGAAAAAGTTACATATATGACCAAGTTTTTGACATACAGTGACCACCCACAGGGCACAGACGTCAATCCAACTTCTGTTCCACATCGGTTTAACATAAATTCATTGAAATGACGTGGAAACAATGTTAATTGTGTCCAAAAGCCCCAAACAGGAAAAACCTGTGTAGTTTACGATTGATACACAGTGTGACTCATTACAAAGGAACATTGTGGTTTCCCAGTACTATGATCAAGGGACAAATACCTTTGTTCAACATCAGATCTAAACCCACGTCCACCACATGCTAGGTGCTACCACAAATACCCAATGATGTGGACGGGATTGTAGGGGCTTCTTTGGCCACATTGAGGACCTGTCTTTGAGAATGTGTTGAAACATTTACAGAAACGTTGAGACATCCAAATGAGAGCAACAAACATGAATATCAGTACTTGGTGCAACCCAGACATGGGAAATTTTCCGGAGTGCAAGGAATGCCAGTGTATTGATGAAGAACAGATGCTATTTACTCAGATATATAGTGGTTACGGATGAGTAGATCAATAGTTTAGTAATTCAATCTGGCCCATGGAGGAGGGCTTAATTGGAAAAGGACCTAATCAGACCGGAAACATTTCGGGAATGAAATAAATCACTGGAAGTCTGAGGCCGTTTTACATTGAAGTTAAACATTAAACATGATGCAATGCTGATCAGTGGCCTTTTTTCTCTTTGAGCATTGTTTCATTCCTGCCTAATACATTATTCACACAATAACAATTAAGTGATTAGAAAAGCAGAAGGAAAAAGGCTTTGCACGCTAGTTTGCCCTTTAGTGGAGAACAACCCATGCCACAGAAAGCTAGCTAGTGTTAAAACCAATGACGTGCGCATAAATCATTGGTTTAAACAGACTGAACCAAAACTATAGGAACAACACAGCTTTTGCTGTCTCTCCCATTGGGTTCCAAACGTAACTCATTTATCCAATATTGTCTCTTCTTTGACCCAGTAGTATCCCACACTCAAGGCCTACAGTTACATAAGTGTAGGGTCATTCATTTTCCGTTACGTCTCTTTTTCTTCAGGGCTTGATTCCTGTGGGGATACAAGGGCGTAACTCCAACCCCCCCATCTTCCAACACCCACCTCCCGTTCTGCAGTAGGCCAGTGTGGTGGTGGGGAGGTGGGTTGGCAGTGACGGTGCTCCAGCAATTTGCGCAATTAGGGTCAGGGCAGGGCTGTCAGCCCCCAGCGCAGCGCGGGGAGAGTCCATGTCAGCCTGCTCCTCGCTAATGAGCTGAGCGCCTTCCATTCAGACGCTCAGTAATTAAGAGCTGGTCCTATTCCAAGAAACCTTCTCCTCCCCCGCCATCTGTCAGCGTGGCAAGCAAGGAGCCCACTCCGTATTGTTCTCTCCTCAGCTCTATTATGCATCAGTTTCTTTAACACTTTTTAAGCGCCAACTTCCAAATGAGAAGAGGAATCTCAGCCTGGCACTGAACCGTCCCCTCAGAGAGGGGGTAGCTGGGTTTGGACCCGTCACAGTCATGTTAAGCACTTTGATTTTGAGGTGCGTTTGTGTTGAGGAAGGAGGAGTCATTTTATAATCCATCGTTTGGCACGGGGAGAGAAACTTCTTCAAACTGGGAAATTAGTGTAAACAAGCAACCCTGCCCAACCCCCTCCCCAGCAGCGCCTCTCTCACAACCACTTCAAGGACTTTCCTCCTCTGCTTTTTGCCTCCTCTCCTCTCACCTTTCTTCTCTTTTCCTCATCTCCCCTTTCTCTCTTCCTTTTCTCCTCTCTTCTCTCCTCCTCTCCTTCCCTCTCCTCTCTTCCTCTCTCCCCTCAGTGAGGGCCCTGTCTGTCACAGATGGGCCATGCTCCAGGGCATGTCTTGATTAAAAGGGCTTCCACAGTGTTCAACACCCAGGGTCCCAGTCCTGGGGCCTGGAGAGCCACCTCCCTTCCCACCTGGTGGCCCCAGCGCTCCTCTACCATTCCATTTAGCTACCTTCTGTTAGATGAAAACTTAATCATTAGCTGAGGGAGGTGGGGCTGGGGGGGTTGGGGGGCGGGGGTGTTGTCTCCTTACAAGCCCCAGGAACCCCCCCGGCCTCAACTCGTGCCTCCCATGGCTGCCCTTTCATCTGGATGGCAATATTAATTAGCCAGAACTGCTCAGTGCATTGTGGGGACAGGGTGGTGTCTGATGGGCCTCAGGATGGTGGCTGGGGTTTTGGATTTAGTTTGTTGTAAATTGTAGTTTAGATATGCTGTCCCAAGATAAGCTGGTGGATGGTTATGGTGTGTTATGGTTGTGGTTTTGGAGTGTGCTCCATATCCTGGTGGCCTTGGAGTGTGGTCTGCATCCTGGTGGCCTTGGAGTGTGGTCTGCATCCTGGTGGCCTTGGAGTGTGGTCTGCATCCTGGTGGCCTTGGAGTGTGGTCTGCATCCTGGTGGCCTTGGAGTGTGCTCTGTATCCTGGTGACCTTGGAGTGTGGTCTGTATCCTGGTGACCTTGGAGTGTGCTCTGTATCCTGGTGGGCTTGGAGTGTGGTCTGTATCCTGGTGACCTTGGAGTGTGGTCTGTATCCTGGTGACCTTGGAGTGTGGTCTGCATCCTGGTGGCCTTGGAGTGTGCTCTGTATCCTGGTGACCTTGGAGTGTTCTCTGTATCCTGGTGACCTTGGAGTGTGGTCTGTATCCTGGTGACTTTGGAGTGTGCTCTGTATCCTGGTGGGCTTGGAGTGTGGTCTGTATCCTGGTGACCTTGGAGTGTGGTCTGTATCCTGGTGACCTTGGAGTGTGCTCTGTATCCTGGTGACCTTGGAGTGTGGTCTGTATCCTGGTGACCTTGGAGTGTGGTCTGTATCCTGGTGGCCTTGGAGTGTGGTCTGTATCCTGGTGACCTTGGAGTGTGGTCTGTATCCTGGTGACCTTGGAGTGTGGTCTGTATCCTGGTGACCTTGGAGTGTGCTCTGTATCCTGGTGACCTTGGAGTGTGGTCTGTATCCTGGTGACCTTGGAGTGTGGTCTGTATCCTTGTGGCCTTGGAGTGTGCTTTGTATCCTGGTGGCCTTGGAGTGTGGCCTCAAGTAAAGAAAGTAAAAGGGGATCTTGTTTAGACAAGGCACTGATGTGTCTGAGGTGAGGTTTTGGAGATAGGTAGTTGTAGCAGAGCGGCACCCGCTCACTGTTATTTCCTGTGTCTGTCACATTGAGTCTGGTCTCTCCTGCACTCCACTGGTCCGGAATGTTCTCCCTTCATTATCAGCCTGCCCCAGCCCAGCAGGACACCCCTTCCTCAGCTCCAAGTCACTCCCCCACCCAGCCCCAGCCCCAGCCCCAGTTCCAGCCGCACAGACGAGGGGGGAGACAGACAGGCCAACAGACTCCCTCTCCAGCCAAGGTTAATTGACCCAGTTTGCGGCTGAGCATACTTGAGACGGTAGCGGGTGTCCTCTGCTCAAGTTGCATGACGGGAGTTGGCCAAGGATGGTGGTTAGATGTGTGAGGGTGCCAGCGAGGACCACCAACAGAGGGAAAGGATGTGGAGCACCCTGGTGGAGCGCCATCCTCTTGCATAATGCATTATTATTTACCCATATTAATATTGGCCATTGATTTTGGTTAATCAAAGGGTAGCCTATCATTTAGACATATTGATTTTTAACTGTGAGGTATTTTTCTCATTGTTATTAAATTCTCAGGAAATGCAGGGGGTGTAAAGAAGACAACTGGCTGACAACCTGGTATGACACTAAACGTTGAACTGCGCTTCCTGTTTTTTAAAGTAACATAACATAATTTCTATGCTTAACCTGCCATGACATACAGGACAATTGAAAATGTCCTAGTTTTCCAGTTCAGACAGACTGAGAGGGCTCTCTGCCTGTGGTGCCTTTAGTTTGAGATGAATGGAACACGGTTGACCTTCCCATTCACTCAGACTGGGGATGGTGTTTACAAGTCTTTTATCATCCATGGCAGAGCAGGGCCAAAGTTCAAATAGCCAGCAAAGCTTCATTCTCACCCAATTGGCACACTGCCCAACCAAGTCTCTGACATGCTTTCACTTTCATTGCTTGTGGCACCAAGGACAAAACCGCCCCAATAGAAAGTTTGTGGAAATTACTCAAAACGAGAGAGGTGGGCTTTCATCAGTCCGCTTTTATCTTTTTATTTTTTTCCCCGGTCATGCTCCCTTGTTCTGTTAATCTGTTCTCTGCAGTTAGAAGTTGCTTTGGACAGACAGGTTCCAATCAAAGCCCGTCTTGTTGGTTATTCCTTGCCCATTAAAGAGCCATTCGTCTTAATTCATTTGAAGGTTAAACGCAACAAATGGCCAAACAAAGTTCCCCACGGGTGACTTCTAGACGGCTGGAATAAATTTGAATCTTTGTGTTGTGTCACCTTGTCAGTGACCCGTGGCACATGTCATGAAACGGAACCTAAGAGCCTAGATAGTTTCACTTCGCTGGCTGGTATCAGAAAGTGAGATTCAAAAGGTGTGGATTATAGGAAAGAAGAAATATAGAACAGAAATGAAAAACAAACATGGAATCATCTATCATAGAATAAACATTGTGAAAGAATCTATAAATACTTTATCTATGGTGGTGAACGACTATCGGCACAGAACAATGCATGCCTGTCAAGAGTCCAGATTGCTCAGTTTACTGTACTACTGCTAGGTCAACACAGCTTTTCTTGATTCTGCAAAGTTATACTGAAGGCAACTCACTCCTTTGGCCGTTTGAAATACTCTTGATTTATTACTGTACATAGTTCAACATCTGATAGGGAGAAAAAAAGTAATGGGGGCTCTGAGTTACTGGTCTCCATTAAGATAAACAAACTGTAAGTGGTGAAAAAGGAGATGTTATCTGGGAAAAATTCCAGCTCTTAAAAATGAAGAGCCTGCCATATGTAGAGGCTGCTTACTTGTGTAACAATAATAATAAGCATTTTTATAAGCCCAGGACTCAATCTGAGGCATGTTATACAGCAGCACACTGTGCTAAATTTGAATCTGACTTCTTCTTTGTGCGTGTGTGTGTGTGTGTGCGTGCGTGCGCGTGTGTCTAGTCTGGAGGAGACAGATGTGTTAACATCTAGTGAACCACCCTGCATGTTCACCTCTGCCACCAATGAGGAATTGAACAAAGGAGAAGAAAAACACTAGCTTTCTCACTCTCGTTGAGTGGAGAGCACTGATTGGACCACTCTGTCACTCTTACTTCCTAACTCTCTGTACATTACAATATGGAAGGAATGTCCAGCTCCATCCAGTGTGTCTTAGTGCTGTGGCTCCTGAGTGAGTGACTCGCCACATATGGTGTATGTTAACAACTAACGATAGAACAAGACATGGGGAGCAGCTTGCTAATGTCTCTCTTTGGCACTTGGGAGTGTGATCATGAGGGCTGAGGTATTTTCTGTCTAGCTGCCTTGGCATGGAGCCCTGGGCTTGACAATCACATCTTGTCAGTCGTCATGGTTACATCTCTCATATTTACATGTGTTATTACTCTACTATTTGGTTGAATGAAGGTGACCTGAATTATTTACCAAACTATTTTTGGGGCATGACAGCAGCAGTGGAGTGGACGGATTTGATGTCTACTTCATGTGAGACCGTGAGACGCACCACATTGCGTATCCAGCCCTATAAATGCCTTTCTTTTCCGGAAAAACATGATTCAGCTACAAAGGAAACATGTTTATTTATGATAGATGTTTGTGGACAGAAAAAAGGCATTGATTTGTTTGTTTTGTTATTAGTGTTGACATTTGGTGTGAGTAGGCCTACTAAAATGTTCTTGATGTTGTCAGCTATCTTTCTAGCCCACAAATGCTTTTTAATGGTTCAAATGTAAAGGTCAGCAAAGAGAATGATTCAAGTCTTGGGCTATTTAAATACATGAGCAAGGCAAGCATCACAGCTGCCAGTAATGTAAACAAATTCAAACCGTTGCTAACAAATTATCAGCTATTTTTATTTATCCTTTATTGAACTCGGCAAGACGACACTGGGCCAATTGTGCGCCGCCCTATGAGACTCCCAATCACAGCCGGTTGTGATACAGCCTGGAATCAAACCAGGGTCTGTAGTGACACCTCTAGCATGAGATGCAGTGCCTTAGACCGCTGCGCCACTCAGGAGCAAGGATCCAGGATGCACAAATTGTATGTTTTTGTTGATGAAGAGAAAGACCCTTCATTTTGTTGATGTGGAAACCTGTTGCCTAGAAGTTATATAAATATGAATAATTTTGAACATTATAGATCGGGATTTTATAGCACCAGGTTCATTCAGAAGGAACAGTTTTTGAGTCCCATGGACTATTATCTAATAACGGTTGTGGAAAAGTAGTATGCAGGAAATGCAGAGCAGTTCACTGACTCATGATACACAAACCAGCTTTCCAACTGATAACTGATAACGGTCAGAGCTGACCCATACTATAACTAGACTACTCACAATGCACACGTTGTCCTACTCAGTAGTAGCCTCTGTTTCCTTGCTATCTGAAAGGGATGGTGCCATCTAGTGTCAAAGGACCACTATAACAGCGTCTGCAAAGCATGTTTGATTTGCATGTAATACATTGTATTGGACAGTATAGTGATGGTCGGGCTATACGGGAGTATACAGGCTAGTAGCCTATTATAATCATTAGGTTAAAGGTTCCATTATGTTGGTAGCAAGCTATTAGGGATGATATAAGGCCTCCCGAGTGGCGCAGCGGTGTAATGTGCTGCATCTCAGTGCAAGAGGCATCACTACAGTCCATGGTTTGAATCCAGGCTGTATCACATGGCTGTGATAGGGAGTCCTATAGGGTGGTGCACAATTGGCCAAGAACAAATAATTTGTTCTTCACTGACTTGCCTAGTTAAATAAAGGTTACGTTTACGTATATTAATCAAAGATCCACTTTGCTATATATAATGCTATCCATGTTGGATAGTAAATCCAGGCTATGGATAGAATTCTATATCATTCTTGGAGATCTGTTTTAGGAACAGACTGAATTTGAATGTGTGTTCTTGAAAACATATAAATCACGACCCCATTGGTCATTTGAACCCCTTGGTTGAACTTCCGTTGGGTAGATATGATGTCTGTCATTAGCCCTGAACTGCCTGACTTGACGTTCAATAAACCCTTGCTCTAGTCGAGGATACTAACGTTTATTTCATAGCTACACTCGTTTATCATTTCTAAACAACAGGCAATGGGAAGTTAACAGGAAAATTTGAAGTTCCGGGATCTGACGTTTATTTATCGAGTGAATCAGATGTTATTGTTTTTTTTCTGTGGAAATGGGCTCGACAAACTCCACCCTGTCAAAAATTCCAAACGTCGAAGAATTAATGCAAGAAACGGGTTGTAAGTTCTCCGATGGGTAGGACTGTAATTTAGGCTATTATAAAAAATGTATTGAGATTGTCATGATTATACAATGACTTTATAGTTTATGCCAAATTCGAAGACAAATCGTTGAGTGGGCGTATAACGGATTTCATTATAGACGTTATTGTGACAGCTGTATGGAGCCCAGCTTTTCTTTTGATTCTATTGTATTTTTTCATCAAAGTTTTAAAGCGCAGATAAGTTGAAATGCGTGGAAATTATGAATCGCTTTTGCAACCATAAGATTGATGCTTGACAGATGCGCAAATTGCGCGCGCAACTTTGGCTGACCAAAATAAGCATGCGTCTTACCCAACCAAATACAGTATTGGATGTCTAAGCTTTCAACAGAGTTATATTGACAAATACATATGGCTTTGAGAAGTTGTAGGTAAATTAATAATTTGGCCTTTAAGCTACTTTTATAAATGCTTGAATAATTCATGGAGTGTTTGCTTGAGTGGTATCCAGAGCAATGAACTGGCCTCTATATGGTTATTGCATATATTGATTAAATTATTTGGTGGCCACAGTCCTGCCCCATTACTAATAGCATGAATCTATGGTTCTCTTGTTTTCTCTTTATCATAGTCACCCCTGCACACATTGTTCGACTTTATGACCGCTTCGAAGCATTGGACAAGGAGAAGACAGGCCATCTCCGGTAAGTGGTGGGACCATGTCAGCTTTATGGAGTTGACTAAAACAGTGCATTTCAGAATAACTTATGTCTGAATGTCTTGTCTTTGTTTTATCCCCATTACTGTGAAGCCCACAGGATTTTGGAGCCATTAATAGGTTGGCGATGAACCCCATCGGGGATCGGATCATTGGGGCTTTCTTCTCTCCAGGGTATAGAACAACATTTCTTACATGTTTGAGTAACATTATTGACTTGATAACCTCACCAATGAAGGTTAATGTCAATTTTCAGCTGTAATAGAAAAGTCCATTCTTTTTGTAGGTCTCCTTAAAACAACAGAGCACAATCAACAAGACTAAATATTTATTCAACTTCAGTTGATTCTGTGCACCATTTATTTTTATTTTTTAAATAAAATGTCCATGTACCCTGTACTTTTGGAATGTAAGTGGGTTCTCGTCTTAAAAGAATATCTCTCTCAGACAGGAAACGGTGGACTTCCACTCCTTTGTGAGGATCCTGGCCCACTTCCGGCCTGCGGACGAAAAACGTCCCAAAGATCCCAGTATGCCTGAACCTGTCAACAGTAGGACCAGTAAACTCAAGTGTGAGTCCTCTGTCAGATTTTTTTTTTTTTTGTGGTTGACTCAAAATAGATTTTAGCAATCAAATTCAACTCAGTCAGTTCTTCCCTGATTTTTCTCTTTCCTTTTAGTTGCTTTCCAACTATATGACCAGGACAAGGATGGCAAAATCTCCAGAGCAGAGCTTCTACAGGTCTGTAATAACTGTTGGCTTTACTGACAATAATACTCTGTATGGTGAGCAACACAATATACCACCAATAGTTAGTGATGCAAATTGTTTCTTTGTTGTAAACCAGGTCTGGTATGCCCCAGCAATTGATGGCTAAAATGCCTACACCCTATACCAGAGGTATTCAAATCTTACACTATGAGGTCCGGAGCCTGCTAGTTTTCTGTTCTACCTGATAATGAATTGCACCCACCTGTTGTCCCTGGTCTAAATCAGTCCCTGATTAGAAGGGAACAATGAAAACAAGCAGTGGAACTGGCTTCAAGGTCGGGATTTGAATTTGAGGATCCTATAGAATGAAGCCCATTCTCCAATGGGTTTGGGATGTACAGGTGCTGCGGTCCATGCTGGAGATGCAGGTGACGGAGGAGCAGCTAGAGAGCATTGCCGACCGCACCATCCAGGAGGCTGACCTGGACAAGGATGATGCCATCTCCTTTGAGGAGTTCCGCAAGGTACCACCAGGAAGAGCTCTAACAATGACATATCAACATGAGCCATTGCAGCACAGTGCACCCAGAATACTAAGTCATACACATAGAAAATTATGCTGGCCATTTCTGTAGTCAAACAGCATACTGTACATTGTACGATGACAGTATTTTGCCTATCCTCTCATATTCAGTGGCTGCATAATGCTGTATTTGATTGTGATGTAATATACCAATTCCACCATTTGTCGGTCTATTCTTTTTCCCTACAGTCCCTGGAGAAGGTTAACATCGACCACAAGATGAGCATTCGCTTCCTGCGCTAGCTAGAGTGGTTGCATTGGGTCAACTGACCGTTCAGAGATGTAGCCCACTTTGTGTATACTCATCCCTCCATGGTAGAAACAAGGCTTCTGCAGGGAAATATAACTATATTACTGATTCTTTTAACTGGATGACTAACACTAAATACCTTAAATGACTGACTAATATGCTGTAACTTAATATGTTTACTGTATACTGGAGTATGGGGATCATGTACCAAAGTATAACTGCACTATAGGCCTAATGTATAATTACATAGTAACTGCTTTTATATAATACAGTAAAATGTAATTTAATAATTTGTTGTTGTTGCAGAACCTACAGTTTGAATTGGGTTCGTTTTTACAAGGGCAAACATAAGCTTTTATGAAGGGAAACCGATACCCGATACTTGAAGTTCACTCTTCCTTGTAACTTACAAGACTTGACTGCAATAAGTCTCTAGATGTAGCAGTCGTTGTCCAATTACACGGAACATGAGAACTATACATACGAGTATGAAAGTGATACAATATTTCTACAAATAAATATTTTTGTAAATTATATCATTCCTTTACTGAGTTGCTCATGAGGAGAAAAGGCCGTGAAAACTTAAGCTTTGCTATAATTGTGATTCAATATATTTGATTTAGAGAGAATGACAGTCCAACAAAACTAATGTCTACATTTTGACCCAGAGTAATGAAAGGGTCAGTTTGTGACTGACTGGATAGCATTGAACTAATGTGTGCCAAAATATATTTCTCAAATCTATGCATCTTTTTGT
The DNA here is from genome assembly GCF_965601325.2 of Salmo salar. Taxonomy (NCBI): domain Eukaryota; kingdom Metazoa; phylum Chordata; class Actinopteri; order Salmoniformes; family Salmonidae; genus Salmo; species Salmo salar. The sequence continues at coordinate 123,695,950 of NC_138299.1, forward strand.
CAGAAACATGGAATCTTTAATTAAATAACCCTGTTGGTATTTGGGTGTAGTATATTTTGAAACTGATTTTCATATTTCAAGCATCAGTACAAAAAGCTAAATGATGTTACTGATTCAAATAGTCACACCTCTTGTTGCTATCTACGGCCATATAACACAGGGATATTTCCAAAGCTTGTTCCGTGTGAAATGTTCCTTCATTTCTCTGATTGAACACAGAGTGGCAGGAATAGATATTTTCACTGAGGTTAAGTGAATTAACACATGGGTGATAGAGGGAAATATTTGGTGGTTAACATTTACACACTGACTGACATTCAGGCTTGCCTTGAGACAGAGGCATAATGGAGAGATTTATTCTGTACAGAAATTGTACCATGACAGAAGTTCATAAAGTGGAATTGATTCAAACAATAAACACATGCATTAGCAGGGCTTCCTCATTTGCCCTTAGGCTGACAGGCACATAGAATCCAGAATAAGGAGTATCCAGTGCCTGGAAAGAACAGAAAGACACAATGATTAGAACATATGTGATACGGCATAGAAAACCAGCACCACAATACTCCAAATGTACAGAGTGTGTTGACGGAGGAATGTAACAGGTACCTGCGAGGGTGATGGTCATTGTTAGACGGTAGAGAAGGACATCAGTGGTCCCTCCCTTGATGTGGACTGGCAAGCCGTTGTCCGCCTGCAACCAAAGTCAGGGTTCAAATACCTATTCATGATCATGAATCATTGGAGGCTTTTATTGTAAGCCAAAAATAACTTTGTGATATGATAAAACCAGACTGAATTGCATTCCAGACCACTAATCTGAAGAACAGAACAATTATCCCCTCTGAGGTGCCAACCAACAATGGTAGATCTCAGGCGATTCATCAATCTTGCAACATGACACACACAGTAGATCCCAATCAGGTCAATGTTGCTCTAAAGTACTTGATTTAACATGTTCTGCAGACACTGATGAACGTTGTGATAAAGATGACTTTTGTCTGCTGCCAAAATCACATCTTGTTGACATTGTTGACCGCCAATAATCATCTAAATACACTGTTATTAAGACGCCTCTGGTTTTCTTGTTTGGGATTGTTTCTCATCCAGGTGTCCTAATGATGTCATGCTCACCTGGAATATCTTCTGATGATCTGGCACCTTGTTCTTCATCTGTTTGGTTGTTGTGCTGAAGGCTCTGGTAGCCAGCCGGGGCAGCTTCTGAAAGGATCACAGTCACAAAATCACCCATGTTACAAAGGATGTGAAAGCTAGATTGAAAATACAGGGTTTATACCAAAACATTCCTTTGCATCCCTTACAGCCAAATGTGCAAAACAAATTGGTTGGATTCTTGATGGGACATGCTGACTGAGCGGCTGAGGCTAGGTGCTGTTTTCATAGTGTTTCTAGTAGAATAAATCATTTGATAATAACATTAAATAGGGTGGCATTTACCTTTTTGATTCAACACCTGTTTTTCTACTTTCACTTTTGGAGGGATGTGATACTAGCCTGTTGTTTTCTGTAAGAGGAAAGAGCTATGGAATACTCTTTGGGTTACTCTTACTTCCCTCGCCGTTGAAATAGTGTTCGTCATGACAACAACTGTTATTGTATACAGTCTTGGCTATGAGAGGAAGTACCCCCTTCTAACTGTTTTAGACATTTTGAGTGGTTTGCATACACAAAAAAATGAGACAGTCGCAAACGTTCCTTTTTCTTTTCTTTCAACAGCATGCAGGGGGGAAATTATCCAGACTTTGAAGTGTGTATCACCTTCTTCACTATGTTTTAGACCTTCTGAGTGAATATACAATTTTGGCATCTTAGATACGCTTTCCATCCAAAGTGATGCTAGTATCAAAGACAGCTGGGTTGTCACATCAAATATGCTTGATTAAATCAACATCCTCCAAGATACAAAAACCAACCAAAAGCCTTCTCTGTTAACAAGGCAGAGATTCAACTTCCTTTGACAGATAATCTGTCACTCCTAATGAAATATGAAATCAGAGCGATATTCTTTCGATATTCTGTAAAAGGACACTGTCAAGTGCATACCGGTATTTAACCATTATTGTCAATTAGATAATCAGTTGAAAATCAGGGTCAACCCATACCATTGGTTCTGACCCATTATGTATATTATAACAGGACTATTTCATCACTGGGGACTTGTGTTCTGAAAGAAAGTCATCTCTTTTCAAGTTTTTAATCTATTGGTCTTGGTATCAGGTAAACATTCTCTGTGAGGTCAATCTCTTACTACTTTTTACTATCACCGGCAAAACCTTTTAATTTCATTGAAGACCATTTCGTATACTTGTGTTGACTTGGGTTCTGTCCCTTTAAGAGAACTGTGCCACAGTGTAATATCTACCAAGGTCAAATTGGGGGCCTGAACCAGCAGGGCGAGAACTGGCATTGCTGCCAGCCAATGACTGCCACTCAACCTGTGACCTCAACCAATTAGATGGAGGGAGAGAGGAACATTAAACCCTTCCCCTTGAACTGAATTCCATGTGTGTGTGTGTGTATACGTGTGTGCGTACGTATGTGTAAGCTATATGTGGACACGGCACAGTTTGCTTAGAGAAATCATAAAGGACCGATAGAGGAAATGTGAATCAATAAAAATATACAAGACTAATATACCATCGCATTTTTCCACCTCACCTCACCGAGAAGAGAGAGGGATGTAGTTAAAACGATATGACCTCTCAGTAGGAGCTTGTAAACTACATATTTTAAAAGATCAATAAGACTCAGTTTTGTATTCCATTTTCGTCTGAATGACAATATGAGTCCAGTACGACCTCACAGAGAGATCATCTAGACAGATAGTAATATATCCCTGTAACTGCATTTCTCTAGAATGACATCAGAATCTCCTGGGACCACCCTTCTTGTTTTACTATCTAAAGTGGCTTATATGCTGGCCTTACTCTCAGTCGACCACCGGGGCAGAGACGAGGCCTGCAACAGGTTATTTGAGGCCATAGTCCGTCTAACTTATCCCCCACACACACTGGAATGTATTTGTTTATTTAATACTTAGCAACAAGTAATCAGGAAGACAGATATCACTACAAATTTTGCCTTCTACTCTCCACATTAATAAAAGGTGGTACAAAGGTCAGTCCAACTGTACTTCTCTTTCCAAATAAGATCCAAGAATCTATAAATAATATTTAAACTCTTTTTATGATTGAGATTACTACTGGCAGCAAAGAGAACAGAAACATTTTGAAAAAGTGTTATTTTTTTACCAGTAGGTGATTCATGGTGGAGGGTGTACTCAGTGTGAAGCCTCTTGCTGCTTGTCTAGCCGTGGCCTGTTCAAGGGCGCAGTCACATATTGCAGCATTTCTGAATGGGAGCCAAACTATGGTCACCAGGAGAGTACAAACTCTGCTCAAGCCTTCCCTCCAATGGTCTACAATTGCTTCTTTGGTAGCCGTTGTTCACATTGATTTCTGCTCTCACACATCATTAAATATACATATGTTTATTTGAATTCAAATGAAAAAAATGTATGTGGAAATTGTATGCTGCTCATTGACAGTTTGTAGTTAGGAGATCTCATTCCTGTATTTGCGTCGTTCTAATGCATTCACTTGTTTTCAGCGCACACCGTCCATCTTCCAGTTGTGTGAATAATATTCTAAAAGAGTCTCAAAGCTAGACACTCTTAGTTTCATTTCTGTGTTGAGGTCCTCAGAAAGAGGAACTGAGTCTGTTGTCTAACCTCTCCCCAGCTGTGATCATGAGATCAGGCAAACAGAGAGTTTTGGTTAAGCATTTTTCTCACATTAGCAGGGAACTGTCATTGTAGATCAGTCACACATGATCAGTCACTCTCTCTGGTAAGTCTCAAAACACATTTGTTATAGTTGTTCTATAGGGTTTGTGCACGTTGTTGATGTTTATAGGCATACGTGTATGGCTCTAGCTGTACTTGTTTGTAGTTAGAGATGTAAACAAAGATAGTAAGATTTAGCAAAGTGTAGACAAGCCCTGACTCAACAGTAAGGCATGCACATGTGAAATGTACAATACCTCTTCAACTGGCATCTAACACAAGATGTTAGCACATCATTTGTTATGACATTTCTATGAATTGACTAGTTTGCAGTTTCTTTAATGTTTATGAGAACAACATACTTCACACTTTTTTTCACATGCAATTGTAGCCAATATATTTATGTCACACACTCCTAGACTAGCATCAATATGCTTTCACCAGTGCTGCTCATGGTGGCCTTGCTGACTGTCCTTACCGTCACCATGGAGTCTGACCACTGGATAACAGACCAGCAGGAAAAGTAAGATTGCGATCTTGCATTGTAAATACTTCAATCCAACAGTGAAATGTAGATCGATCAAGTGCAGAAGTTGGACTTTTCCATTTAAGTCTAGTTATTTTCAACTTCTATAGTACATGTTTATTTTTGACTATAATACCATCTTTTGGGACAAGTATAGTTGCATGTCAATCAAATCAATCAAATGTATTTATAAAGCCCTTCTTACATCAGCTGATGTCACAAAGTGCTGTACAGAAACCCAGCCTAAATGTGCATCTATCGTGAGTGTGATGTACTGTTATGTTGAAATATGAAATAGTCTTGGGCATGAGGATACAGAATCCTTCTATCTCTCCCAGGTTCTGTACATGGCAGTGTTTGAAGTTTACTCTGCAGTGGCCTGGGAGCTTCTGTTTGGTGAGTTCAACCTCTTCTCCATAGCACCTCATCATCCTCATCGTCATCAATCACCCATTCTTGTTATTCTAACTCACTCTAACTCTGCACAGGGTCTAAAGAATTCATCACAATGCAGAATACCTCCAAACATCCAGACCTGGACTATCCATGGACTGTGGTAAAAAATGAATTATATATACCCATTAATTTTTGTAATTCCCCATCAGAATAAAACCTTTTGACTGATCTTAATAAACTGAATGAGAATGACAATTCATATCTGATCACTTTTCGTTTTTTTGACCTAGGCCTTTGAAAGCTCATACATGTTGTCTCTGCTGGCCAATATTCCACTCTGACCTCAAGGTAAAACATGTCTCTGGTTACAGTCACCATTGAAGGACAATGAAGAATCTGTGTGTTCAGAAGACATCCCTCTTTCTTTCAGGAACTGGACCCTGAACTCTCTCAACTTTGGCCATCCCTACTCAAGACCCAATCCAGTTTTCTCTTCTGGTAAGAGGCAGGATGGGGGTCAATTTACAATTGAAGTACATGTTTCACATACGTAGCTTCTCCTTTTCAGTTTATTGAGAAGTCATTTAAAAAGAGATGGCCTTTTTTAAATGATTGAACTGGAATGTCAATTTCCTTCCTGAATTGACTGGCTTCAATTCGAATTGACTCCAACCCAGGTAAAAGGTCTACTTACCAAATTTGTTTCTTCAACTTTTACACTACCTGTTCCACCATCTGTCTCTAATATACAGGGCATTCAGAAATGATTCAGACCCCTTGACTTTTCCACATTTTGTTACATTACAAACTTATTCTAAAATGTATTCAATAGTTTTTTCCCCCTCATCAATCTACACACAATATCCCATAATGATAAAGCACCAACAGGTTTCTAGATTTTTTTTCAAATGTATTCAAAATAATAAAAAAAGAAATATCACATTTACATAAGTATTCAGACGCTTTACTCAGTACTTGGCGGAAGCACCTTTGGCAGTGATTACAGCCTCGAGTCTTCTTGGGTATGACGCTACAAGCTTGGCACACCTGTATTTGGAGAGTTTCGCCCATTCTTCTCTACAAATCCTCTCAAGCTCTGTCAGGTTGGATGGGGAGTGTCTCTGCACAGCTATTTTCAGGTCTCTCCAGAGATATTGGATTGGTTCAAGTCCAGGCACTGGCTGGGCCACTTAAGGAGATTCAGACTTGTCCCGATGCCACTCCTGCGTTGTCTTGGCTGTGTGCTCAGGGTCATTGTCCCATTGGAAGGTGAACCTTCACCCCAGTCTGAGGTCCTGAGCGCTCTGGAGCAGGTTTTCATCAAGGATCGCTCTGTACTTTGCTCTGTTCATCTTTCCCTCAATCCTGACTAGTCTCCCAGTCCCTGAAAAACATCCACACAGCATGATGCTGCCATCACCATGCTTCACCGTAGGGATAGTGCCAGGTTTCCTCCAGATGTGACGCTTGGCATTCAGGCAAAATAATTCTATCTTGTTTATCATGGTACTTCCAGATATGTCCTTTAGTGGCTTCTCTGACCACTCTACCTACCATAAATCCCTGATTGGTGGAGTACTGCAGAGATGGTTGTCCTTCTGGAAGGTTCTCCCATCTCCACAGAGGAACTCTGGAGCTCTGTCAGAGTGACCATCGGGTTCTTGGTCACCTTCCTGACCAAGGCCCTTTTCACTCGATTGATCAGTTTGGCCGGGCGGCTAGCTCTAGGAAGAGTATTGGTGGTTCCAAACTTCTTCAATTTAAGAATGATGGAGGCCACTGTGTTCTTGTGGACCTTCAATGCTGCAGAAATGTTTTGGTACCCTTCCCCAGATCTGTGCCTTGACACAATCCTGTCTCGGAGCTCTACGGACAATTCCTTCGACCTCATGGCTTGGTTTTTGCTCTGACATACATTGTCAACTGTGGGACCTTATTTGGGGTGGCAGGGTAGCCTAGTGGTTAGAGTGTTGGACTAGTAACTGCTAGGTTGCAAGTTCAAATCCCTGAGCTGACAAGGTACAAATCTGTTGTTCTGCCCCTGAACAAGGCAATTAACCCACTATTCCTAGGCTGTCATTGAAAATAAGAATTTGTTGCCTAGTTAAATAAAGGAAAAATAAATTTAGGTTTGTGTCTTTCCAAATCATGTCCAATCAATTGAATTTACCACAGGTGGATTCCAATCAAGTTGCCTACTTAAATAAAGGAAAAATAAATTTAGACAGGTTTGTGTCTTTCCAAATCATGTCCAATCAATTGAATTTACCACAGGTGGATTCCAATCAAGTTGTTGATAACATCTCAATGATGATCAATGGAAACAGGATGCACCTGAGCACAATTTTGAGTCTCATAGCAAAGGGCCTGAATACTTATGTAAATAAGGTATTTTTCTTTTTACATTTACACAAATTGCTCAAATAATGTTTTCGCTGTGTTATTATGGGGTATTGTGTGTTGAGTGAACAGGGGAAAAATAATTTGATCCATTTTAGAATGAGGCTGTAGCGTAACAAAATGTGGAAAAAGTTAAGGGGTCTGAATACTTTCCAAATGCAATACATAATTTTCTCTGTTAGATTGACTGGAAAGGTTCAGAGGTCCCCACAGAATAAAAGTTATTACTGTATTCCGGTTCACAGAATAAAAGGTGTTAGAGCTGCATAGCAGAGCGTGTCACTGAATGTCCCTGTGTTTCTACAACAGGAAAGATGAATGGATCAAACATGGCTCTTGTGCTGCTTGTGTGGAGGGCATGAACTCTCCCTTGCGTTACTTCCAGATATGTCTGAAACTACGCGGGCGCTTCGATATTGACCGGTCAGACCCACTGTTCACATTCACAAACCTAACCTGCCTGTTTCACCATTACACATAGTCAAACCTCTTGTTGACGGCTTTTATCCTGGCTAAGCTACCTGTTCTCCGCCCGTTATTCAGAGCCTTGGAGGACGCAGGCATAAAGCCCTCCTGTAACCAGTCTTATCCAGTAGGTAGTCACTATCACCTTGGGGAAGGGTTAAGAGACATCTATAGGCATGCATTGTGGGCTTTACAGAAACTAAACTACAATGCTTTTCATGTACCATTATCTGGATGTACAGACTGAGACATGGGGTGGCAGCGTAGCCTAGTGGTTAGAGTGTTGGACTAGTAACTGAAAGGTTGCAAGTTCAAATCCCTGAGCTGACAAAGTACAAATCTGTTGTTCTGCCCCTGAACAAGGTAGTTAACCTAGGGTGCCATTGAAAATAAGTATTTGTTCTTAACTGACTTGCCTAGTTAAATAAAGGTAAAATTTAAAAAAACTACATTGAAGGCTTTTTGCAGCATGGGTTTCAGTAGGATCTTATAAAATTGAACTTAAGTTTACATGGATGATGAAACTTGAATTCAGTTACTGCATTGTTCTGCCATCTGTTCAGTACGATAAAGTCAACCATGCTCTGGCCCCAGTCATTGGAGATGACCCCAACGTCCAGATTCAGTGTATAAATGATGAAAAGGTAAGCTAACAGCTAGGTAACAATCCCTAGCCTGAGTGCCTGTCTGCTCCATCATGCCAGCTCCTTGTCACTGTGTCATGCCAAACTGTTTGGAGTAGGCAAGTGCAAAAACAAATCTGGAACCAAGCTAGAGTCACTGTGGTATTGTATCAAACCACACATTATAACCACTTGAGAGTTCTGTTTGCCTTTGGTGTAATTTGGCAGTGGCATTGATGCTTCCAAGATTTTGCAGATGTAGAGAAACAGTTTATTTGTGGGCATGTAAATGGAATCCCCCATCACTTCCCTCAGGGACGAGAAGTATTGGTCCAGGTGAAGATCCCTCTGTCTCAAAACCTCACCCTTGGATGTCATCACAAAGAGGACCAGGGAGCTGAACCAGAACCTACCCAGCTCTGGCACACCTTTCCTGGGCACCCCTGTCCACAGGACTCCCCTGTCTTTTACTTCCCTATAAAACACGACCGCCCACACCAGCCATGTGACTAGTGTTATGTCTGCCTTCACCACAGACGGGGCTGCCATGCCTGCTGGCTTAACCTAATGATAAGCAAGTTCTTGAATTGCAGGGCTCACATCTGACACAGATTACATTTAAGGCACTCATGTCATACGCAGGCACTTTATGTCCTTTAAGTATTTTTCTTTTGCAAACATGCTTTTGGTGAGTCCAAATATACATTTTGTAGGCAAAATAAATGAGTATTTTAAAGCACCTTATTGTTGCGTATATACAAAATGTTTATCTAAGACACAGCGCAACAGTTAACATTTAATTGACACTGTACACACATAACCAAAAGGTAGTTTCTATAACAAAAAAGTAAAGCATAGACAGAAATTACAACCACAGAGCACTAAAAACCAATGGGAGTTCACTAACAGCACAAGTTTGACTGAAAAAATTTTTTACGGACAATTTTAATCTTTGATAGTGAACACGGGGGCACATATTCTGCTTGTTTTGAGTGACGCTGCTTTGCAGTGAGGGCGTGTTGTGGGCGTGAGGTTGGGGTGTGATGGCTCAGAGCTCCAGCTTGCCCAGGAAGCGGAGGTTGAGAATCTTCAGCTGGTCATCCAGCTCCATCCTGACGATGCCGTCGTCCCCGTCAATACTCAGTAGAATCCCCGTGGCCTCGCGGTCCTCCCCTAGAATCACCTTCACCTGGAGAGAGGCACCACAGACAACAGATGACACACCAAGAGCAGCCAGAGCCTTATGAACCCAAAGAACCATGCATCTGTCCACAGAGCTCTGAGTCCAGTGAAGAGGTGCTGTGGTGAGAAACAGCCTTACCTTGTTGTTCTTAGTTGGGGTGACAGGCTCCAGGTGTTCACTGGAGATGCTCACCACCTTCTCTGTGTCCTGGAGGAAGACGGAGCACATGCCACCCTGAGGAAGGAGAAGACGCATCAGGTCAATGATGGGAGTACTTGGCTCAGCACGTTCATGTTGTGTTTGATAGAACAAACTTGCCAACGTAACACATAGGTAAGACTAGTAAAAGTGGGGGGGAAATAAGACAAGATCCCTTAAATTCAACAAAACTCCAACTTGGGGGGGGGGGCTCTAATTTAACTATTCTATTGGTTTCTAGCATAATAAAAATAAGCAATTTAGCAAAAACTTTTATCCAAAGCGACTTAACACACACACACACACACACCACACACACAAAGATTAGTAGAATCTGTGTGGGTAGCTGGACAGGTAGGATGACTGACAGTGAGGATGAACAGGTGGTCACGGGTCAGGTGACAGAGGAATGGATGAGACTGAGGCAGGAATTCCTTTAACCATAAAGTGGTATATTTACTGAGTAGTCTGTGCTGCATAATAAAGGAAACAGAATAACGTGTATCCAATGAAATCCGTCATCACAAAGATCTAATCATAACAATCATTCATTGTTATCATTTAGGGAATTCAACAATCCAGTTAATTAATAAGTCAATAGGAATCGTCGGTGAGTAATTTAGGCTCGTAACTATTTATCATAAATCATGAAAGAATAATACAAACAGTGATCGGTTATTCAATCTATAAATCGCCATTAGTTGTATATCAGAGCCGATCAGTTCAACAAACAATTACTTTCTTATTTTACCCTTTCAAGTGTCTTCATGTGTACACGGAATTTCATTACATATTAACTATACCAATTGCATAATTGTCCTATTATGATCCGTAGGGCCGGAATCATTGACCATTCACATTAGACAAAATGTTTGAAGCGTGCGCTCCAAGCCACGCGATAATAACTTCAAACAACAACTGATGGCCCACTCTCCCGATCGCAACAGATAGTTCAGATGAAAGGTAACAGAGTCGGTGGACTTACGTGGATTCATGGACGCACAGAACTTCTGGATTTGACAGAGTGAAGGAAGAGAAAGCAGCGCGATCAGGCGATGGTGATCCTCCTTTTATGGAGTGGAGATCTGTCGGACATTTCCACCTGACCTAATTAAAGTGCCCCTGGCCCAGCTGAGTAAGTGGCAATGAATTAAAGGATTATTCCACCAACTCCATGGGCTTTTTCTACAGCCACCCCGGAAATTGGTTAATTTCCACACTCCTCAAAAAAGGCTCATTGCTCCCCGTCCTCTGTCATCTCAGGGAGAGGAATTAGTCGGGCAACTGGCCGGATATATGTCCGGTTCTTTACCTGGATCTCCACCGATCTAACACGACCATCGGTCCCAGGCATGATCTTAGTGATACGGCCCACAGGCCAGGAGGCTCGAGGCAGCTGAGGGTCCACCATCATTACGACTTGGCCAGTTTCCAGGCTGGCCATTTCTCTCCTCCATTTCCCTCTGTGCTGTAGACTTGGTAGGTAATCCCGAATGAGTCGGGCCCAGAAATGGTCAGCCAAGATCTGGCTGTGTCGCCACCGGCGCCTGCCAACGAGGTTGGTATCAGCGTACATGGCTTGAGGAAGTGATGCATCTCGGCGTCCCATCAAGAGCATATTCGGTGTAACCGGATCGGGGTCAGCGATGTCTGCAGAGAGATATCCCAAGGGTTTGGAGTTCAGAATCCCTTCCACCTCTATCAGGAAAGTCCGCAAGACAGTTTGGTCCCCCAGTACAACTCGTAAGGCCGTCTTTACAGATTTGATCTCTCGCTCCCATGTTCCCCCAAAATGAGGAGCTCCTGGAGGGTTAAATTTGAATGAGATTTGTTGGTCCATCAGCTGATCCTGGAGGCTGGGTTCCATGGCTTGGAAGGCTTCCTCTAACCTGGCTTCTCCTGCCTTGAAGTTTGTGCCTCTGTCAGCCAGGATCTCGTAGGGTTTCCCCCGTCGGGAGATAAACCGCCGTAGGGCCATGAGGAACGCTTCAGTATCCAAACTCTCCAGTAGGTCCAGGTGGACACATCTAGTGGTCAAACATTTGAATAGAATGCCCCAGCGCTTTTCCACTCGACGACCTAACTTGATCATCAAGGGGCCAAAGCAATCCACTCCTGTTGACCAGAAGGGTGGTTTGAGGAGGTGCAAGCGAGCAGGGGGTAAATCTGCCATTTTGGGCACTGTGGCTCTGGCCCGCCATCTCTGACATTCCACACAGGCGTATTGGTGCTTACGAATGGCTCCTCGTATTCCACCAACTCCATGGGCTTTTTCTACACACACAACACACACACCACACCACACACCACACATTTTACAAATGGGGGGCCCTGGGAATCGAACCCACAACTCGTGGTGGTGCAGGCGCCATGCTCTACCAACTGAGCCATAAAATGCTATTTTGTCCTGCTACAGCGGTAAATATATAAAATAAAAGCTTATTCCGAATGAAGCGAACTTCCCCACCTCTCCGTCATGGTTTAAACCAGTGACAGTTTCAAGTTGTTTCAGTCGCAGTAATCTCTTTACTCTGCCTCTCTCATGGTCTTGAGCTTTTGCTAGCAAACTCAGGAGACTCAGATGGCTGTATTTCAGCCCCTTTTCAGGTGTCGATTTTTCTTTTTACAAAAAAAAAAGTCCATTTATCAGCATCAATTAATGCAAGTTACAACAGTGTCATTACACTGATGTTATGTAAAATGTTTCTTTCTGTTCATTAAATGTTAGGTGCACTGTTTGGATACTGGAATTATTTTGGAATGGATGAACTTGTGCAGGTAGCCTACTTTTTGAGGTGATTTGACAGTCAGATGAAAACACGACAGGTTGTGTTCACGTCACATTAAAAAAAGGTAATACATTTTTACCATTAAAATACATGTCTTTACCATTAGGCATAAAAAAAATATATATTCCCCCATTCTGTATGGTTTGTATTGGTTACATCAAAAGGCAATGGGAGACCAAATATGAGGGATGATACAGCATATACCCAACATTTGGTATATCATTGGTCACGGACGTTACACATATACAGTGCATTCAGAAAGTATTCAGACCCCTTGACTTTTTCCACATTGTTATGTTACAGCCTTATTCTAAAATGTATTAAATTGTTTTTGTTCCCCTCAATCTACCCAAGATACGACAACTGTGTTGCTCCATCTTGGCAGTGTCTCCTTTCTTCCATCTACAGGCCAAAAAGGAGCCGTTACTGTCAGGAATCCAGAGTTCATTTCTACTCAAATGACTACATACCATTTTGGTTATGGGAGACAAATCAACATTTCTATACAACTCTTTTTCCCTAAAAGGCAAAGTAATGTTCCCTCCATTTCAAACCAGACAGGAAACTTGGGTAACAAAGTAGAATTTAATCCATGAGAGCCTTTCTTCACCCCTGTAGCATCTAGGTACGTGGAGGAGTGGTGGGGTCTTTGCTACTCACCGTGACACTGCGGATGACGCCCGTCTGGTTAACCACCTGGCTGTCCAGGAAGGTGTCCTTAACGCGCACCAGGATGTCGGTGGTGACCCAGTCGCAGGAGGTCTGGTCGATGTTGGAGCCTGGGGTGTGGGGGTTGTAGCCGCCAGGGGAGGGGGCGCCGGGGGTCATGGGGCTGTAGCCTACCGGGCTGGGGCTCGGACTGGCCTGGGGTGGGACGACAGGAGAAAACAAAGATCAGGCCGATGGAACTTAGATTTGAAAGTGTTTCAACGATGCATCGTTCTGACAACAGCCAAAACACCACACAGAGAGAATGTTCGCTTAGTTGTTGAAGCACGTGTACATACCAATGGGACCAAAAGAAAGGCAATGCAGCTCTCTGATCAGCACTCTTTTCAAATCTTTATTTAGACACCTTAAAAAGGAAAACACTTCAAAAATATATTTGGGTATTTTTCATTAGTCCACTGTTAATACAGTCCCAAAATGTTTTGCATGCCAGTAGTCAAGATTTTGGACTTTCGAGAAGCAAAGTGTCACATCAATATGATGACGCAAAACGTATTTAAGCGAATGTTCTTTCTGCATGGTGTTTTGAGAAACACGTTAATCTTCAGCTCTTGTTGGAATGACGCGTCGTTAAAACACAGTGACGATTTTTCCTTTTAATGTAACATAATTATATGATCACCTATAGATGCTAACAGGCCTATTGAGGCGGCTTATTCTACAACAAAACACTAAATCACATATTTGGTATATCATTGTGCACGGTGTTACACATACACAGTGCATTCGGAAAGTATTCAGACCCTTTGACTTTTTCCACATTTTGTTATGTTACAGCCTTATTCTAAAATGGATTAAATCGTTTTTTTCCCCTCATCAATCTATGATACCCCATAATGACATAGTAGGTTTAGAAATGTTTGCAAATGTAAAAAATAAACCCTCTGGAAATATCACATTTACTTAAGTATTCAGACCCTTAACTCAGTACTTTGTTGAAGCACCTTTGGCAGCGATTACAGCCTCGAGTCTTCTTGGGCATGACGCTACAAGCTTGGCACACCTGTATTTGGAGAGTTTCTCCCATTCTTCTTTGCAGAACCTAACAAGCTCTGCCAGGTTCAAGTTCAGGCCCCTCAAGGACATTCAGAGACTTGTCCTGAAGCCACGCCTGCGTTGTCTTGGCTGTGTGCTTAGGGTCATTGTCCTGTTGGAAGGTGAACCGTCACCCCAGTCTGAGGCCCTTAACGCTCTGGAGCAGGTTTTCTTCGAGGACATCTTTGTACTCCGTTCATCTTTCCCGTGACCCTGACTAGTCTCCCAGTCCATGCCACTGAAAAACATCCCCACAGCATGATGCTTCCACCATGCTTCACCGTAGGGATGGTGCCAGGTTTCCTCCAGATGCGGTGCTTGTCATTCAGGCCAAAGAGTTCAATCTTGGTTTCATCAGATAATCTTGCTTTTCATGGTTTGAGAGTCTTTAGGTGCCTTCTGGCAAACTCCAAGCAGGCTGTCATGTGCCTTTAACTGAGGAGTGGCTTCCGTCTGGCCACTCTACCATAAAGGCCTGATTGGTGAAGTGCTACAGTGATGGGAGAACCTTCCAGAAGGACAACCATCTACACAGAGGAACTCTGGAGCACTGTCAGAGTGACCATCGGGTTCTTGCTCACCTCCTTGACCAAGGCCCTTCTCCCGATTGCCCAGTTTGGCCGGGCGGCCAGATCTAGGAAGAGTTGGTAGTTCTAAACTTCTTCCATTTAAGAATGACTACTTGGTAGTTCTAAACTTTTTCCATTTAAGAATGACGAAGGCCACTGTGTTCTTGGGGTTCTTCAATGCTTCAGAAATGTTTTGGTACCCTTCCCCAGATCTGTGCCTCGACACAATCCTGTCTCAGAGCTCTACGGACAATTCCTTCAACCTCATGGCTTGGTTTTTGCTCTGACATGCACTGTCAATTTAAGGAAATGTGAAAAAGGGAAGGGATCTGAATACTTTCCGAATGCCCTGTATATTGACGCAATAACTACATAAGCCTAGACTACAGTAGCCTAAAATTAGAACATGAAATTGATTTCAAAATACAGGCCTAGGTAGCCTACTGTATTTATCTTTTAACGCAGTCATCCCAGTTTGCATTTTAAACATCTTTTTCTAACTTTCACTTGTTTGAAACATTTGTGAAGACATTGGCAACTTTGTATTTGTAGTCAACTTCGTCCTGGGAGTTACCGGCGTTCAAAAAGATAGATAGAAATCTTGATTCTATGTTTAGCGGAGAACTGAGTATAAGGTGCTGTTGGAAATCGGCTAAACTTTGAACATTGAGATATTAAATAGATAGAGACAAAGCCTTGAATAGAAAGCGTTTGTAAAAAGCCAGAAGGCTTTGGAATGTGTTTGATGGAGGAGAGGAGAGCGATGTGTTGATATAGGGAAGACAGATGGATATCTGTGGATCAGGAGGTGAGGGGTGAGGTCAGTTCCCCTTAAGGGAGTAATCCGGGTTGCTATCTGGTCACCTTCTTTCCTGTGGAGCCATAAACTGTAAAGAGGAGTGTCTTAAGTAGGATGCATATAAACTGTGATGTCTGAAATGTTTAGCTGTCCGTTTTCAGCTGTACAGAACCTTTGGGAAGAATAAACTTGGTTAAAGCTTCTCTAGTGTCCGTGGGTTATTTACTCTGAAAAATAAGAACCTAACAGTGCCAAAAGGGCAACAAAGCATCTGGACCACTACAATAGCTGACACAGTCAGTAAATAACGAGCATTTTTAAGAGCAACTTCAATAACAATGGTTATGAGAAGCAGCTCGGAGATTAACGTTGCGCCTACGGAGGTTCTGATGAATTTAGCAGATTAGCCTCCAAACGTGTTTGATTGTAAAACTTTTCCCCCACATCACAGATCTGGGGAAGGGTAACATTGTATAAACCAACAGCACTAAGTCTTACTAGTATGAAAGGCAACACATCACACTGAAAGCTAAAACAGCGTATTGCAACACCCTTAAAGAGAAAGACATATGTCTGGGAAATAATATGAAGTGTGTGGCAGGGCTCGACATTAACGCTTGTCCAGAACAAGTAAAACATTTTATTTTTATAAATAAAATGGACAAGAATATACACTAAGTATACCCAACATTAGGAACACCTTCCTCATTTTGAGTTGTACCCCCCCTCCTCCCCCTAGCCTCAATTGGTCAGGGCATGGACTCTACAAGGTGTCAAAAGCGTTCCACAGGGATGCTGGCCCATGTTGACTCCAAAGCTTCACACAGTTGTCAAGTTGGCTGGGTGTCCTTTGGGTGGTGGACCATTCTTGATACACACGGGAAACGGTTGAGCGTGAAAAACGGTTGAGCGACACAAACCGGTGCGCCTGGCACCTACTACCATACCCCATTCAAAGGCACTTACATGTTTATTCATTCCCATTCACCCTTAAAATGGCACACACGTAATCCATGTCTCGATTTTTTCAAGGCTTAAAAATCCTTCTCCCGTTCATTTACACTGATTGTGACATCAATAAGGGATCATAGCTTTCACCTGGTCAGTCTGTCAGGGAAAGTGTTCTTAATGTTTTGTAAACTAAGTAAAAAAAAATGTAATCTACACTATCAAACAATTACTCAGATGAGAATTTGATCAGAGAAGCCAACATTGGAATACGTCACCCACCTTTAATCTGAGCAGATGCAGTCAGCATTTATAAAACTGTTTAACCATAAACTGAATTCTTCAAAACCTGTTTTGTCATTTTATGACACGTCTTGTTTCAAAGAAGCTTAGCCTAGCCAAAACACAACCATAGAAAATAATTCCCTCAACATTTATAAACTATTCATGTGTCATTGAAACCAGCACCTCTTATGTTCTATTGGTGGTTCCACAACTTTTTATAGTCCAGTACCCTTTCAAACAATCAACCTCCAGCAACGTACCCCCTCTAGCACCCCTCTCAAATGTTGTTTTTTGCCATCATTGTAAGCCTGCCACAGACACAATATACATTTATTAAACTTAAGAATGAGTGTGAATTTGTCCCGGCTCGTGGGAAGAAACAAAGAGCTCTTATAGGACCAGAGTACAAATAATATAATCAATAATTCTGCTCTTTATTTAACCATCTTACATATAAAACCTTATTTGTTCATTGAGTTTTGTGAATAACTCACCACAGGTTATTTTATATAGACAAAGTACTAGGTTGTAATTGTTTCAATATTTTTATAGGCTACCAAGGGTGGCCCACCATCCTCCAGGAGAGCCTTAAAGGGGCAGTGTTGTATTTTGAGACAGGCTTGAATATGCAAAGAGGCCAATGGGCAGAGTGTAGCCTACATTTTTCTATCTTTTCTCCATGGTAAAAAGACAGTAATGGATTTTCTTTTTTAAAGTAGTTCCGGGCATCATACAATGATGTAGAAATGGTGTTACAGACCATTTGTCTTTTTTTGGGACAAGTGACTTGAGCTTTCAGACAAGTAAAATTAAAAATCAACATCAGTCCTACTAAGTGGCAAAAAAAAACATATGTGAAGCGTGGTGGGTCTTACCTGGTATGCCATGGGTGAGGGGGTGGGGTGGTAGCTGGCTGGTGAGTGTGTGTTCTGGTAGCCCACTGGGCTGGGGGCCACCTGATGGTAGCTCTGGGGACTGGGGCTGGGTTGGTACGAGCCCTGTGGGGAGGGGGCAGTGTATGGCGAGTACTGTTCAGTGTTGTACCTGAGGAACACACACAGTCAGTGGACTTGGCTAGGACGGAGAGAATCAAACCCACCTTGAGCAGTTGGTCGTCACTGTAAAAGGGGCCTAGAGACATTGAAAAAGAGAGCAAACAGACAATGGAATACCATGTGTGTGTGTGTGTGTGAGACTCACATGGCTGGGGTGCCTGGGGTCTGGGGGTTGTACTGGGGATTGACCTGGGGCGAGGGCACCTCTGGGTAGCCAGGGGTCTGGGGGTTAGGCGTGCCCCCGTAGCCCTGAGGGGACGGCGAGGGCTCGTCATCATAACCAAACTCAAAGTCATCGTCCGCCCTGAAACAAGAGGAACAGGTTAAAGGCTGTTTCCAAAGTTATCCTATTAGGAAAACATTTTCAGGATCTGTAGAAAGTACAGAAAAATAGCTGTATTAACTTTGACAACTCTTGACCAGGCAAAGAAACCCTTATCAACCATAGAATGCTGAGGCACTTTCCCACATTTAGTTTTTTCCCCACATGTAGCCTACCTGGACGGTGTGTTGGGGTTGTTGGGGTCCCACGCTCCGCTCTGCCCCGGCGTCCTGCTCCCATCATGCAGCGGGGTCTGCGAGCCGTAGTGAGGTGTACGGCTCCCTGTGGGGAACAAGGATCACCACAATGAGAATAGTTATATTGCAGGTCATAGATATATATTCTGATTGAGGGCCATAGAGGTATTTCCTTGGTGGGGTGTCTCGCTCACCATCGTGTAAGGGGGTCTGAGAGCCATACATGGGGGTACGGGAGCCTGTCCCGTACATGGGGGTCTGGGAACCGTACATGGGAGTGCGTCCGTGGGTGGAAGTCATTCCTCCATGCCTCTTGGCTCCCCTGAATGTAACAAAAACAAGTCAACAGTAATTAACACTAAAAAGGTGAACTATTGCGTTAATATCACTGTGTTCACAATATATCATTGTAATAGATCCCTGATGATGTGAACGAACATTGTGGTGAGACGCTGTCGGTCCACAGAGATGGTCTGGCATGTCGAGTGCAGCTCCACTCTGGCTGTTGACTCGGTGGCATCCTTCACCACTCCAATGTACCCTGGGAAATAATAGCAAGGGTTAGGCCAAAAGATTCCCTATTGAGAATGATCCAAGTATTGAAAGTTCAACACCCACGGTGCAACAGCATCTTCTGCTAAATGTGTTTATTGTTCATTCTATGGCAGAGGACAACCCTATCTGGTTCACATGTGACCTGGTTCGGTCCTTTATCTGCATTCATAGCAAGAAAATCCTACTTGTGTGCATTCACATGCCTTGAAGTCATTGAGAACGCAGATTGGCTAATGGCAAACAAGCTGGGTTAACAATAAACTAAAAGTACAGCTATTAAGGTTGCAAAAAAAAAAAAAGTGTTCGAAAACATTTTGCTGTTGCATTTAAGTGTCAAAAATGCTGTTATTGAGATCATTTCAATAGTATGTTACATCAGATTTTAGCATGTGGGAGAAGTGAGAGCTTGGAGGTGATAGACGAGTTTCCAGCATTACACAGCATTACCCTTGTATGGTCCCTGGGAGATGTGGACGGTCTGTCCAATCAGGTCGTTGTCCCTCCTGCCCCGGCCACGCCCCATCTGTCCACCTCCTCCACCACCCCTCTGCTGCTGGCCTGAAGGAGAGGACAGGAGTTGTGTAATGCCTGTGGTCTGATAATTGTTATTTAGTGTTGTATCCTGCACTAAGCAACTGTTCACTAATGTCTACAAATCAACAAAAGGCAGTGTAATACACAGTTTAGGGTGAGATTGGGATTAAGATCGCATGCTCTCTGTGAGCTGTACTCCACTCACCACCACCACCTGGATGCATGGGGCTGCTGATACTTGGACTCTTAGGAGCGAAGCCTCCCACGGTGAAGTTGGTGACGTCTCGAGGCTATAGCCAAAGAATGGAAGAATCAAAATGTCAACAACAGCTCTGATGGTTCCCACTGGAGAAGGTTAAGAGGTAGTTGATGGCATAGATGGAAAACTTGAAAGTGATGGGATGCAGTGAGAGCTAAATGGGAGACTGACCTTGGAGCCCCCGGCCAGCACTACGTGGCGTGTCTTGCAGACGAACATGCCCCCGTTCTCCACCAGCTTTTTACAGTGCAGGAAGGCAAAGCCTCGGAAAATGTGGCGGATCTCTCCCTCACGCCCCTGGCAAACAAACCACACCACTAATATGCTAATAACATACACATGCTAATCGCACCTTTGGCAAACAGAAAAACAGCTAGAGATAAGCAATATGACCTAAAACTCAACATACAGTCCCATTCTGTGCATGAAAATAAAGTACCAGTCCAAAGTTTGGACACACTTACACATTCAAAGGTTTTTCTTTATTTTTTACATTGTAGAATAATAGTGAAGACATCAAAACTATGAAATAACACATACGGAATCATGTAGTAACCAAAAGTGTTAAATTAAAATATATTTTAGTGATGCACCGGCGTTAAACTAGACATCGGGCCAATACCGATGTTGGCATTTTTAGCTAATGTCGGCCGATTCCGATATGTTCACCGATATATCGTGCATCCCTAATATATTTTATATGGAAGATTCTTCAAAGTAGCCACCCTTTGCCTTGATGACAGCTTTGCACACACTTCGCATTCTCGCAACCCCCCCCAAAAAACCTGGAATGAGTAGTTGTGTCCAAACTTTTGACTGGTACTGTACGTCAAAGCTCTTCAAGCCGACTTACCAATTTTGTCAATAGGGGTTGAGTTCAGACTAATTCCGTTTACTTTTCCATTCAACGTTTTGTTTTTCCTGGTTTCAGATGTCATTTTTGTCTCAAAATCCCTTTAAAAACAACATTGTAATGTTCTAAGGCCACAACAAGGCTTATACGAAATCAGGAGACCACGTTTGAGGTCTGGGGAAAATTTAAGGAATTTTCATTTTTGGGTGTAGAGCCGCTTCAAATTTAAGTGTACACCAGCAAGAGACTTGTTCGGTTAGCAGTGTTTCTATAGCACAAATGTGACTGCAGAGTTTGCTAAACAAATCACCACTGGATTGATGCAAACAATCATGATTATTCTGCTAGGTAGGCTACTTTGTAGTTAACATTTAAATTGAGAAGGTTTTTTGGAAAGCCTTTCCATCTACCAGAAGATAGCGATGATGCTAATGATAACTAACGGCTACACAAAGTGGTAGGTAGACAAACGCGCACACAGCCCGAAGCAATTCCACGTTGTCTCTTCAGAAAGTTGAAGGAAACTAAGAATCACTTATGCATTTTGTTCTTGATTATGATCATCTTAGGCAAATTAATAAATGATCTAAGTTCAACACATTTAGTTGATTTCCTATTAAATGTAATACATTTTTGAATATTGTTTAATTCCGTGATTCCTGTCCACATCGCAGAATTTATAGGGCCCTACTAAAGCTGGAGTTGAGAAATACATTTATGAGTTTAGACCTATAGAAAGCAGAACTGTGGTGAATCTTACCGAGTGTGGCCCGTCGATGACCTTGACGATGTCTTTGACGTGAATGTTGTTCTGCTCAGAGTCCAGCGCTACAGCAAAGCGGTTGTCTTTCCGCCGATTCACTGCCTGGTGACGCACCATCAGCACCTTGCCGTGCATGTTGAGGACCTGGGGAGAAGAAGAGGAATATAAGTGTGAGTACTTAAGGAACGCTCAGGGATTTAGGCTTGACTGTCTCAATTTAATAGACATTACACTGTGCCAATTTTAAAATTGCGCAAAATCACTCAAGCTCCCATTTCAAGAACAGATGGTGGACCAAACATCTCTCCAGCAGGCACACAACAACGACTCCAAGCCACACACCCAATCTCTTGTAAAATAACATTTATTTTGTCCTAATCTGAACCTGATCATTTAAGTGGAAATGTATTTTGGGGAAGAGTAATATGAGTGCCAACCTGGAATGTCTCTCTCTCCAGCCTGACAATAACTCCCACGGTCTGGGGGTCCAGTTGGACCAGCTCCCCCCATTCGTGTTGGCCCCCGGCATCTACCCCTGATGCCGTCTCAGAGCACAGCTGCAAGTCCCGGGGCAGGACCTTCAACTGCAGAGCACACACACACCCCCCCGTAACATTGATAATGGTTCACTGAAGTTACGTAGGAATGATGTAAAATATCATTATTTAAAAAAATAGATGTCCCAGTTCAATAATGTGATGTTGCTTACCTCGTGCATGGTGAGGTCAGAGAAGAGGATGACAAAGTTCTCCTCCACGCGTACGATGAGGCCGGTGTCGCCCTCGTAGCGGCCTGCTATCACCTTGACGTGGTCACCCATACGGAAGTACTTCCTCAATTCATGGGCTGGGAACTCCAGCGGATCCTGCACACAGACCAGACATCAATAACAAACCATTACTTTGTATCAGTGCCAATGAGAACAGAACACTGTCTGGGAATGTCTGGCCGCCTCATGTGAACGTTTTTATCTCGTAATTCTATCCGTCCCACATTTTTGGGAAGCCCCATTTCTTCATCATGCTGTGATGGGAGTTAGTTCTCTAAATTCCAGTTTTTGTGGCTTGACTAATAACTAACCACATTATTCCTATGCAAACAAGAATCTGGTTTGTGATCGCTTGACCCCGGGTCAATGTCTTTGGCTTGTTTTTAACAACAAGCAGACTGAATATCTTACTTTAGGGCCTGAGAACATCTGAACAAAATTCTGCCGAAAACTAGCAGAACATTATGTACCGTTTTGACAATTCTAACCAATGTGAACCTGTTTCCACACAATTTGACTTTAGGCCCAACTCTAGGAGGACAAATCTGAAATGTCCTCCCAATGTCATTGTCTGCTTGGTGCTTGTCATTACCTTCAGGTCCTCATGCTTGGGCATGATGGTGATCTTGTTGCCATCCACACTCAGGATCTTGCCCTGCAAGTTGATCAGCTCCCCTTCACACACCTCCACGTTGTCCCCGGCCTGGAGGTTGTGCTCACGCTCTTTACCTGTGGTCACATAAGACATGTCTCTTACAAAAGCAGATACACATAAATGAAAACCAGAAAGTAAATACCAAATCTCGTATAACCTGAGCATGCTTTAGAAGTGGCTGTTACCTGCGGTTTCAGTCACCACCTCCAGATCAATGCCTTCTGGCTGGTCCTCAAACTTCTCCAGCTCTGACAGAGTGGGTTTCACTCCTTCAGTGATCTATAGATCACAATAATGAGACAGCCATGGGTACAGATAACTAAGAATTGATTAAGTATAGTCCGGCCCAGGAGTGTGAAGGTGAACGGAAAGGCTGGAGCAACGAACCGCCCTTGCTGTCTCTGCCTTGCCGGTTCCCCTCTTTCCACTGGGATTCTCTGCCTCTAACCCTATTACAGGGGCTGAGTCACTGGCTTACTGGTGTTCTTCCATGCCGTCCATGGGAGCGGTGCGTCACTTGAGTGGGTTGAGTCACTGACGCGGTCTTCCTGTCTGGGTTGGCGCCCCCCCCCCCTCCCCTTGGGTTGTGCCATGGCGGAGACCGTTGTGGGCTATACTCGGCCTTGTCTTAGGACGGTAAGTTGGTGGTTGGAGACATCCCTCTAGTGGTGTGGGGGCTGTGCTTTGGCAAAGTGGGTGGGGTTATATCCTGCCAGTTTGGCCCTGTCCGGGGGTATCATCGGATGGGGCCACAGTGTCTTCTGATCCCTCCTGTCTCAGCCTCCAGTATTTATGCTGCAGTAGTTTATGTGTCGGGGGGCTAGGGTCAGTCTGTTACATCTGGAGTATTTCTCGTCTTATCCGGTGTCCTGTGTGAATTTAAATATGCTCTCTCTAATTCTCTCTTTCTGTCTTTCTCTCGGAGGACCTGAGCCCTAGGACCATGCCTCAGGACTAACTGGCATGATGACTCCTTGCTGTCCCCAGTCCACCTGGCCGTGCTGCTGCTCCAGTTTCAACTGTTCTGCCTGCGGCTATGGAACCCTGACCTGTTCACCGGACGTGCTTGTTGCACCCTCGACAACTACTATGATTATTATTATTTGACCATGCTGACATTTTAACATCTTGACCATGTTCTGTTATAATATCCACCCTGCACAGCCAGAAGAGGACTGGCCACCCCTCATATCCTGGTTCCTCTCTAGGTTTCTTGCTAGGTTTTTGGCCTTTCTAGGGAGTTTTTCCTAGGGAGTTTTTCCTAGCCACCGTGCACGGTGCTTTTTCCTAGCCACCGTGCTTCTTTCACATGCATTGCTTGCTGTTTGGGGTTTTAGGCTGGGTTTCTGTACAGCACTTTGAGATATCAGCTGATGTACGAAGGGCTATATAAATAAATTTGATTTGAGAACACTTTTCAGCCCCATTTTTCACTATAGGGCTTTCAACAAATGGTTAATAAAAACAGTGTTGAGGCAACGTGGTCGTCTTACCACAGCAGACATGGCAAAGCTCTTGAAGAGGAACCCTTTACGGCTGTAGCGGTTAGCTTCAAATATCATGAAGTCTCCATCATGGCTGACATCCCCACCAAGTGACCTGGAAGAAAACACCATCAGGAAGTAACCGAGGCTGCGATCTTATCTATTTAGGACAGTGTAATCAAATCCCCAATAATGATAGTCTTCAGGACATGTTTCATTGTACCTAATCTTTTCTGCATCGAAGAGTCTCTGGGCTGGTCTCTTGAACTTCTTCCGCTTTGCAAACCAGTCTTTCTGGGAGACAGACAAGAGGAAGAGTGTCAGGGGATATCAAAGTTGAGGGTGGTGAGTAGCCCATAACAGAGTGCTGGCGTGTCTTACCATGCTCATGCGGGCCTTAATTCTGTCCAAATCTATCCTGGGAATCATCTTCAGTGATATCGTGTTCTGACTGGGCTCCACATAGTCCACCTAAAAGGAGAATACATGTATGTTCCAAGAATATGGTAAGGATATTTACCTTTGTCTTCAAAATACCTTTTCATCAGTCTTCACAAGTGTTGACTTCCACAATGTGTTTCAAGCATACCTGGGCAATGTCATCTTTGTAGAGGCCTCTCTTGAGTCGGACCCAGGACTTGGGCTTGAGGTTGGTCACCTCTTTGACCACCTTGAGGACGTCTGTCATCTCCTTGATGGGAACCATCTGCTGGTTCCAGAAGCCCATCCTCAGGTTGCCTATTCCGTCAATTGCAGCCTTGACGTGAGTCTGCTTGTAAGACTCCACATAGATGTAACCTTTGACATGTTCGGGAGCCACTACCGACTTGATTTGGAGGGGCTGTGTAGAAATGGTGTATAGGAAACCGTTTCACAGGTTGTCAAAGTGCACTTGTATGTATGTATGTATGTATGTATGCATGCATGTATATATACACACATACATACACACACAATATATACATACATATACTATCAAGAGATCCATCATATAAAACACTAAATGTAAACATTAGCATCTTATTACATAGAACATTTCAAATAAAATCTTATTAGGTGACATGCACCGAATACAACAGGTGCAGACCTTACATACTTACGAGCCCCTAACCAACAGTGCAGTTTAAAAAAATACAGATAAGAATAAGAGATAAAAGTAACAAGTAATTAAAGAGGAGCAGTAAAAAAATAATATATATACACAGGGGGGTGCCGGTACAGAGTTAATGTGTGGTGCCACCGGTTAGTTGAGGTAGTATGTACATGTAGGTAGAGTTAATTAAAGTGACTATGTATAGATGACAACAGAGCGTTGCAGTGGTGTGAAGAGGGGAGGGGGAATGCAAATAGTCTGGGTAGCAATTTGACTAGATGTTCAGGAGTCTTATGGCTTGGGGGTAGAAGCTGTGAATGCAGAAAATGAGGGCGGGGACATACCGTGTCTGTGAATTGATAGGCAATGAATTTCCTCATCAATGCGATGGCAGTTGCTCTCTCTTCTCCAATCTGTAATGACAAAATGCATGACATAGGCAAAATTACTTTTAAAAAAAAAATGGTTTGTGTGCTGAACTTTAGGATGTCTACACTAAAATATAAGCTCCATACCTTACACTTGACCGTCCAAAGATTAGGATCCCTTTGAAAAAGAAAATACAATACCAAGAACATTGAGAATATGTATATATTGGATTGTTGTAATGCACTAAAAATCCATTCCCCATCTTGGTGAAGGTGATACATACTTGACGCCAGGGAGCAGCTGCTGCTGGGTGATGTCATCAGACAGTTCCTCAGAACCCCCAAGAAAACTAGAGGGAATCAAAAACCGATATTTCAGTCAAAGGGATAACCGGTAAAATCAATGTTGAAACAACAATTAACAGATTACTGTGAAAATGCTCACTCATTTCCTGATTGCTTGGCATATTTCCTCATGTAATATTCACCCAAGGCCTCTTCTCTGGAATCTCTGAAATATCCAAACATTCAAATGTCAGACTTCAAGAACACAGCTTTGCATAGTATCAACTGGAACAGTAATGGAAAGAAGCCTAGCCACTCGTAGCCCATATGAACACATTACCTCCAGAGGTTCTGCAGCCTGCGGGAGCCAGAGTTGTCCTCATCCAGGACCACATGGTCAATGTTGGACACTGAAGAGTAAAGCAGACTCAGTGAGCACATTAGTCACACAAAAAACAATTTAATGTATAAGATTGAATGTAAAAGTTCTCAGTTCAAACAAGTGGTCCTTTAAAGAACCTAATCTGTGTACACCTATGTCTAGCCCTAAGTGGCAGGTGGGTCTATTTCATACTGGAAGAAGTAAAACACTTACCCTCCGCTTCCTCTGCTCCGGGCCAGGCAGGTTAAGGTAGAGGGAGAAAAACACATTAAGAGCCAAATGAGATTGTCATACACACACAGCAAAGAGATGCAGGGGCAGACAGGAACAAATGAAAGGAAGAACATTTTTACATGAATGATGGTCAAAGACCAAATGGCTCATGAGACCATGGATGATTGTAATGTGGGTAATTGTAATGTGGATGCTTATGAGTCTTTGTGATATGGCTGATTGATGAGCCAAAAAAAGCTTAAACAATCAATATCAGTTAGCTAAATCACACATATTAGCTTTCTTCTAGCAGGTAGCATTTCAGGCAAATGGTCACACTTGGTTCACTCTTTGATCACATAAGTGCCTAGAACCCCATGGTCTGATTACTTACTACAGATAAGGTTGTACATTTTGGGTAATACTCAGAGGTGGAAACTTTCCGTGGGAATTAACGGAATATATGAAAATTAATATTAATTCAATTTAAATGTAGATTGCTTTTTGCATTGGATATATTTACCATATGGAGACAGAAACAAACCTCTTACCTTATCATAAGTAGACAATTGCAAATAATTGAATCCTTCCAATAGAAATAAAAACAATTTAGTTATGAATTGAACTTTAATTAAATGAGTCGACTCATCCCGAGACGATTTCACTGAAGAACAAAAGAAAGAGAATATTGAATGATCCATCGCATCTCTGTAAAATGATAGTTTCTGGACTAAAGCTTTAGTTGTCTTCCTCTCAGGCTTCCATGTCTTCTCCCTGGACCTCCTCAAAGTCCACCTCTTGAACGTCAGACTCTGAGGCCTCATCTTCACTGTCACTTTCCAACGTTGAGGATGGCTCATTGTCAGGCTCAAAAAGCCTCAAATTTCCACAGATTGCCACCAATTCTTCAACCCTTATATTGGTCAACCTGTTGCGTACTTTGGTGTGTGTGTTCCCAAACAAGAACCAGGCGGCTGATGTTGGTGGGATTTGGAGGATGATGAAAACAATAGGGGAAAGAGCCTCAGATCCACAAAGTCCCTTCCACCAGGTGCTGATGAGATATGTTGGCACAACGGCCATATTGCACCTCCTTCCCAAAGCCCTTGCTTGGAAGTGTACTTCACCAGACTGCCAAGAACCTTGCCCTCATCTAGGCCAAGGTGACGAGACACGGTAGTGATGACACCATAGGCCTTGTTGATCGCTGCGTCAGACAGGATGCTCTTGCCAGCATACACGCTGCAGCATGTGTGGGCTTCAGGCAGAAGTCTTCGCGATTTTTATGCATTTCAGAACTGCTGTTTCCTCTGCTTGGAGCAACAGTGAAGTGGGCAGGGCAGTACGGATTTCTCCTCTTACATCTGCAAGCAGAGTCTGAACATCAGACAGGATGGCATTGTCTTCCTCAATCCATACAATGGCTACTGCTATAGGTTTCAGGTGTTTCAGGCTGCTTACCACTCTCTCCCAAAATACATCATCCAGGAGGATCCTCTTGATGGGGCTGTCCATATCGGCAGACTGTGATATGGCCATTTCTTGGAGAGACTCCTTCCCCTCCAGAAGACTGTCAAACATGACGACAACACCACCCCAATGGCTGTTGCTGGGCAGCTTCAATGTGATGCCCTTATTCTTCTCACGTTGCTTGGTGAGGTAGATTGCTGTTATAACTTGTTGATCATTCACATACCTAACCATTTCCTTGGCTCTCTTGTAGAGTGTATCCATTGTTTTCAGTGCCATGATGTCCTTGAGGAGCAGATTCAATGCATGTCTGTCACCAGTGCAAATACCTTCTGTGGTCCAAGGTCATTGATGACTGCCTTCAGCTCATCTGCAATGTAGAGACTGGTGTGTCTGTTGTCCATTGTGTTCCTGCTCTTGTAGAATACTGGTTGAGGGGTGGAGATGTAGCTAATGATTGCTTGCCCATGAACATTCGACCACCCATCAGAGATGATTGCAATACAGTCTGCTTTCTCTGTGATTAGCTTGCCCATCACTTGAACTCTGTTGTACTCTGCATCCAGCAAATGAGTAGATAAAGCATGTCTAGTTGAACGGGTGTATGCTGGGCGAAGAACATTCAGAAGTCTCTTGCAATACACATTGCCTGTGAGCAGAGGTGAACCAGTTGCATACACAGCTTGAGCAAGACATTCATCAACATTTCTCTGACTATGTTCCTCCATTGAGTCAAAAGAACTTTGGATTCCAGGATTCCAGCTGTTATCGATATGGTGTCTGATTCATCATTTTCACCTCGAATAGAAGTAGAGGGACTTTTGTCAGAGGTTTCTTGTTGAAGGCACTGAGGGAACTTTATGCACTTGGCCAGATGATTCTGCATCTTTGTTGCATTCTTCACATGATTTGGCACAGTATTTGCAAATGTACACATTTCCTTCTACATGAGCTGCAGTGAAATGTCTCCACACATCAGATAGTGCCCGTGGCATTTTCCTGTAAAGATTACAAAAAAATGTGTAAAAAAATAATAAAATACAATTCCATGTACAGATAAATAAATAGTTAAGCAGTTAGATTAAATGACTCCTTTGTAAGATACATGTTTTAAAATGAAACATGTATGGAAACAGGTGAATTAACACTCCTCAGTTAGCAGGCTCAAGCAAGCTAAAACCCACATGGTAGCAAAAACTACCTAGCAGAAATTGTTAACAAGTTAGAAATTATTTAAAACACTGCTGTAGGCAACTAAACTCAGCAAAAAAAGAAACATCCTCTCACTGTCAGCTGTGTTTATTTTCAGCAAACTTAATGTGTAAATATTTGTATGAATATAACAAGATTCAACAACTAAGACGTAAACTGAACAAGTTCCACAGACATGTGACTAACAGAAATTAAATAATGTGCCCCTGAAAAAAGGAGGGGGGGGGGGGGGGGGGGGGGGTGTCAAAATCAAAAGTAACAGTCAGTATCTGGTGTGGCCACTAGCTGCATTAAGTACTGCAGTGCATCTCCTCCTCATGGACTGCACCAGATTTGCCCGTTCTTGCTGTGAGATGTCACCACACTCTTCCACCAAGGAACCTGCAAGTTCCCGGACATTTCTGGGGGAGAATGGCCCTAGCCCTCACCCTCCGATCCAACAGGTCCCAGATGTGCTCAATGGGATTGAGAGTCGGGCTCTTCGCTGGCCATGGCAGAACACTGACATTCCAGTCTTGCAGGAAATCACGCACAGAACGAGCAGTATGGCTGGTGGCATTGTCATGCTGGAGGGTCATGTCAGGATGAGCCTGCAGGAAGGGTACCACATGAGGGAGGAGGATGTCATCCCTGTAACGCACAGCGTTGAGATTGCCTGCAATGACCTCCAGCTCAGTCCGATGATGCTGTGACACAACGCCCCAGACCATGACGGACCCTCCACCTCGATCCCGCTCCAGAGTACAGGCCTCGGTGTAAAGCTCATTCCTTCGACAATAAACGCGAATCCAACCATCACCCCTGGTGAGACAAAACCGCGATTCGTCAGTGAAGAGCACGTTTTGCCAGTCCTGTCTGGTCCAACGACGGTGGGTTTGTGCCCATAGGCGATGTCTGGTGAGGACCTGCCTTACAACAGGCCTACAAGCCCTCAGTCCAGCCTCTCTCAGCCCATTGCGGACAGTCTGAGCACTGACCGGAGGGATTGTGTGTTCTTGGTGTAACTCGGGCAGTTGTTGCCATCCTGTACCTGTCCCGCAGGTGTGATGTTCGGATGTACCGATCTTGTGCAGGTGTTGTTACACGTGGTCTGCCACTGCGAGGACGATCAGCTGTCCGTCCCGTCTTAGGCATATCACAGTACGGATATTGCAGTTTATTGCCCTGGCCACATCTGCAGTACTCATGCCTCCTTGCAGCATGCCTAAGGCACATTCACACAGATGAGCAGGAACCCTGAGCATCTTTCTTTTGGTGTTTTTCAGAGTCAGTAGAATGGCCTCTTTAGTGTCCTAAGTTTTCATAACTGTAACCTTAATTGCCTACCGTCTGTAAGCTGTTAGTGTCTTAACAACCGTTCCACAGGTGCATGTTCATTAATTGTTTATGGTTCATTGAACAAGCACAGGAAAGTGTTTAAACCCTTTACAATGAAGATATATGAAGTTATTTGGATTTTTACAAATTATCTTTGAAAGACAGGATCCTGAAAAAGGGATGTTTCTTTTTTTGCTGAGTTTATTTACTAGTTAACAAAAAAATTATGTCGTAAAATATATTCACCCCACCCAGTATTGTAATCAAAACTTACCAGAAAGCATGTAGTCCTTGGCTCAGACAGTGTAGTAGTGTTGGCTCAATAGCATCTCATTAGCATGCAAGATCTTGAGAATCAGCTGTACATGTGATGGAAGAATGCACTGTGCATGCAGAGGGTTGCAATTCCATTGAATTGGGGATAGTTTAACCAAAATATGCCACAAGACCTAGAATTGCCTTATGTGTATCCCACCAAAAAAACATTCACTGTTATAAGATCACTTTTTTGAGGAATTTAAGCAACAAATCCCAGGCTTAACTTCCGGAAAGTTTCCGACCCTTTGCATCCCTACTGATTAGTCATAACTCTGCCGGTGTCAGGTTAACATACCGTCCAACAACATTTCTACAATATTTTCCTGACTAGTAAATAGGTCACAGCTGTCAAATACAGATTACCTCATACAGGTAGCCTCAGTTATTATAGGAGATCCCAATAATGCATTTGCCATCAGTGCTCCTTAAGATTAGAAATGTAGCAGTATGAAAATGTGGGTGGAGTTATAACAGAATGTGACTTATTGAATGAGAGATAACTAATCTACTTAATTAGATACAAGGAAAACAGACAGCAGAAAATCTGGAATTGATTTACCGTTAACTGAAGGAGGCATGCACAAGAAAAGTAATTATTAGCACAGGAAGAACACTCACATATACTCATTTTGGCTTAGATTTGTTGATTGTATTTGTAATGCTTCCCGTCCTTTCCTGAATCCAAACAATACTACAGACAAATCCATCATGCCTAAGCATCTGCACACCACCCATAGGAAAGTAATTTTCTAATAATTTAAAATTCAACAAAGTTCATGAACTCGGTCCTCATCAACAGACTACTGCCCCAACGTTGTTCATATAGAACTTCCTCTCAGGTATTAGATATCCTCAAACATGGCCCCATGTGTGACCTTACCCTTCTCCAAAATATCCTCAGCGCCTTCCTCCCACGGGTCTTCATCTTCGTACTCATCATCCACATCTAAACAAAACCAGAGGGATAAGTAAAGTTTCTTTCAGATACATTAAAACTAAAACGTTTTGGTGACCAAGAACATGTTGACAACTATTCTACACTGCAATGGTATTATTAGAGTCTAGATTTGTCTTACCGGCTTCATCTAAGATGAAACCTCCATGCCTGGGTTTCTTTCTGGGACGGTCATCATCATCCTCTTCCTCCTCTTCGTCATACTCCTCATCTGCCAAGTCTTCCCCTTCCTCTTCTGCTGCCTTATCACTGCCAGATAAACTTGCCTGGCCATCTTCCTATATAGGGGAAAACATTCAAACCACTCACAAGTTATGTCAATGCAGTAAAACGTACAATGTCAATTTGGAGCCAGTCTAGGTTTGTTAGCATCAATTCTGATACAGTAGCAAATTGAGGGCAATGCATGCACAGGTGCATCTGTTCCACCACCTACCCATTCACACAGTACAAGGCTTTGTGTTGTTAGTTAGCATGCAGACATTAGCCAGAGCCTTGTTAGGTAGCTAGCTAGCTTACCTCTGCCTCATTTTTATCCACCTCTTCGGCTTCGCTGCTTTGTTCACTCTGGTTGTCAGAGAAGTCGCTGTCCTCACTGTCCGACATTCTTGGACCCGGGGTCTCCTCCAAAGAGACTGAGTTGAAAAGCACAATGACTTTAGTTTTCTAACTAACGTTAACTGAGTTCAGACAGTCCTTGTTTGGGTGAGACTGAAAACTAAATGCTATCTAACACTGACTGTATTACTAGCTTCAGTATCTACCCACAAAGCTGGAGAAAATATATGTTTCAGGATAATACGCTAAGCTACATTATTCTCTAACAATGCACATTATAGTTAGTTAGCTTATTACGATAATGTAACCACCGAAACCATACAGAGAATGTACAATGTTGATAGCTAAAACCGAAAGCAAGGCCTAGTATAGTAAGTTAGTAGCCTCAGGATCACGCGAGGCCGCTAGGAAGCTAACGTTAAGCTAGCAAACAACCCAAATGTACAATAATATTTTGATAAATACATTCCAAGCATAGCTAACGTTATATCTTACCTTTCTAAAACACGTGTCTTGGGGCCTGTTGCACAAAAGTAGAATTAAGACATCCGGGATAAATGACTCAGCTGAGCTCAATGAAGCCAAAACATGTGCGTCCAGGCTTAATTGGTTGCACAAAGACCAAGCCAGGATGAGCAGACACGGATTCATTAAACCAGGTGAAACCAATCCTGGATAGGTGCGCGCTCACGGCTCACTCAAATAGACCCCGCCACAGATCACAGATTAACTGATTTACCATGGCAACTAGAGCCGCGTACTTTTCCCCGTCGGAAGCACAAATCCTCATGGAGGCATACGAGGAGGTAAAATATATAATTAAGAAGAAAGGCAACACCGCCACAGTGATAAAGCAAAGAGAAAAAGCGTGGCAAAGTATTGCAGACCGCCTGAATGCGTAAGTAGTGCACAATTACACAGTCACCGCTCCGCTGAAACATCACAATTACAATTCAAATATTTAATTCACATCTCCAAAAATGCAGTTGTACTGTAATTATGAAACGGTTAAATTTTTAATTGAAATGCACTGCAGATATGAGTGAAATTGTGTAAAGTAACTCCATCACACTGTATAAAGCTATGATAGATTTTTTGATATTTTTACTGAAAACAAGACAAAAATGCCAAGTAATTTTTTGCAGTGTGACTCCATTAAATGTGTGTGTGTGTGTGTGTGTGTGTGTGTGTGTGTGTGTGTGTAGATTAAACATGAACGGGCCAAAACGGACATGGCAGCAGGTCAAAATCAAATACAAGAACATTCTGCAGAATGGTATGGTCCCTGACTAATATTTAACAAAGCACAAGCATATATTGTACCCAGAAGGTGCCTGCTCACACATTGTCTGTACTGTTTTAGCAGTGAAAAAGAATACCCACAGACAAGGCACGGGTGGTGGGTCACCAAAGGCTGACCTTACCCCAGCAGAGGACATGGCCTTGGAGCTAAATAAAGGCAGGCCCGTCTTAGAGGGGATCCCTGGGGGGAAAGAGACGAGCATAGGTTCCTCCCAAGATGCCACCCGCTTCATTCAAGGTATGTCCTTCCATCTCTACATGGGATACAACCACATTCATATTGAATCAATTTGGACTGTCTGACTTTGGTTTACCTATTGCCTTGCAGTGTCTGGCAGCACTGTGTTCCTGTTAGAGCCACCAGCACAAGCACCAGACGATGCTGATCCAGTGAGTACTCCATCAAAGGCATACTGTAGGCCTGGCATGTCTTGTCTACTAGCTTCAATATGAATCCGATTAAATGTGATAGGGTGAAGGCCCCAGTGCAGCAGCAACAGCACATGATGGAGACGATGATGAGGAGGAGACCATCTCTCTGGATTCCAGAAGGCATGAGGTATCATGTTAAGACTGTGAAAGTACTATTTACTCTACAATGGTGAGGAGTCCTCATCAAAATCAAAAAATCTAATTTCTTTTACAGGACCCAGATGCTATACAGTGGGAAAACCAGCCTGGCAACATAGTGCGTATTAATAAAAGGACACCACATCCTGCCAAATTCCAGCTGCGCTAATTGTATTGTGTTCACAGAGCTCACAAGCTATCAGAAAGTTGTATGGCAACCACCTCCGGCGCCAAATAGAACTGGCAGACATAGACATTCAGTACAAGAAGAAAAAGATGGAAAATCTTGCACTGGAGTCCGAAATAAAAAAGAGGACAATTAGGAAACTGGACCTTGAAATAAAAAAACTTGAGAGGGAGGTGAGATATGCCTTCAATGTACACTGTATGCTAACTGTAACACAAATGTATTAATCATTATTTTTCTTTCCTCCCCCAGCTCCAAGAAGATGACACAGCTCAAAATAAAAATTAGGTATATTCTCGTAAAGTCAAGTGAGCCATGACATATGAGCTCTTATTGTGAGCACACAGGACGGTGGCATCTTTCTAAGGTTTTTTTTATTTTCCCAGCAATCAGTACAACCAAGTCATCGTTATAAGGCATCGCCCTCTTTTGCCCACCCCCCCAGCACCAGCTGTGGCCACTAGCCTATATGAAGGCCCAAAATTGTGTGTTCCTTTCTGCTCTGACAATGGCATGCCCATTCGTGCGAGATGTGGTGGATGAAGAAGCACTTGTGCTGAGGAGAGCCTTCAGGCGAGAAAGGGTCTTCAGGGACCGGTTGGACCCACTGGCCTTCCCTGATGACCATCTATATGAAAGATACAGGTTTTCTGCAGATGGCATCAGGTATCTATGCAGACTACTGGGTCCCAGGATTAAGCACCGCACTGCACGGAGCCATGCACTGAGTGTGGAGCAAATGGTTTGTGTGGCCTTGCGCTTTTTTTCTAGTGGAGCCTTCCTGTACTCAGTGGGGGATGCAGAACAGCTGAACAAGGCCACAATTTGCCGCACAATAAGGAGTGTGTGTCTGGCTATCAAAGCATTAGCAGATGTCTTCATCTCCTTCCCTGGCCACAGAAGACTCTGTGACATCAAAGAGGAGTTCTATAGGATTGCAGGTAAGAGGATCTACAAATTACAGGACAACTGTTAACACATAGTAGGATACTCATTACTTTGTGTGACAGGTTTCCCCAATGACATTGGTGCAGTGGACTGCACACACATAAGGATAAAAGCCCCCTCAGGTGCCCATGAGGCCGATTTTGTGAATAGGAAATCCTTTCACAGCATTAATGTTCAGGTGAACATAACTTTTTGATATTGTCCATTGACGAACACTCTGCATTGCCAGTGATGTGCATTGATTGGTGTAATATTCCTCATCTTATGATTTCAGATGGTCTGCAATGCTGACTGTGTGATCAGCAATGTTGTGGCAAAATGGCCTGGCTCAGTCCATGACTCCAGAATCTTTCGGGCCTCTGAAATCTATCAGTGCCTATCACAAGGTAAGCCACACAACCCCTATTTATAACCATCATGGCTGTGTCAAGAATATCACTGTGTTTATGAGGTAGTAATGATGAGATTTTGTGTTGACAGGTGAATTCTCTGGTGTGCTGCTGGGAGACAGGGGGTATGGCTGCCAGCCTTTTCTCCTGACACCTTTCACAGACCCCCAGGAAGCACAGCAGGCCTACAACCATGCCCATGCCAGGACCAGGGCCAGAGTTGAAATGACCTTTGGCCTCCTGAAGGCACGCTTTCACTGCCTTCACAAATTAAGGGTCAGCCCTGTTAGGGCATGTGATATTACTGTGGCTTGTGCTGTCCTCCACAATGTGGCCTGCCTGAGGAAGGAGAGGGCCCCCAGAGTGCCACCAGCCATGGACTGGGACAATCCGGCAATCTTCCCTGATGACGACAGTGGTCGGCTGCTGAGGGACCAATATGTGTTGAATTATTTTAGTTAGTATGTGTGCTTTCAATTTTGGTTAAATATGTCCTGCGGTGGCAGAGGAATTGGGTTTTTTTTGGGTTCGTTTTTTTACGAATTTGGCCTCTTATGATGTTTGTGCGGTATACTGTGTGTAATACAAGGCTGCAGGGAGGCTACTGCATCCATTCATTTGTCTGTTCAGTTGATGTGTATGGATTTGTCCTGCATTTATTTTAGTGTGCAGACATGCAGGGTGTGTTATATACAGACCTTTGAATGTGTATGTATCATTTTGTATAATATGCTTGGATTCTGTGCTTTCCATCTTGTAGTCACTGTGACTTCAGTTTCGAAAGGAGCTGATGGTTTACCTGCTTTGTTTTGTCCTTATTCAATAAAGGAACATAATGTTACACATTGTGTTTTTATATTCATATGGAATGTGTATTTGTTTATATGACAGAGTACTAGGGCCACACTGAAGAAAAAGGATAAAGTCATAAATTTATGAGGCTGGTTCTTTCTGCAGAAAAGCTACATATTGTTTTTACAGTTTTGATACTTATGACAATGTGATACTTAATATTCTGGCACATCAGCATGTCTTTGTTTATGAAACCATACTGAAGTACAATTTCACGAAATGCCCCACATCTGTCATTTTAACAACTGTCCTCCTTTAAAACAACCGGTTACAATATTATTACTTGTGTTTTTTTCCCCTCTGTGGCCCTAATATTCTATCATTTTATATATAGCCTTATAGTCTATGGGAAACTGTAAATTATCTAATGATAGCAACATAATCTAAAAATTATTTTTTATCCAAAATCATTGAAATTAATGATCACAAACGTTTAAATAATGACAGTGGGTCTAGTTATGTGATAACAATGTATAGTGAGCAGTGAAATAACTATTGGTTTCCATTTGTGGTGACTGCTGACTGACATTAGGGATGAGATTAAATAGATCCTGGAATTTAGCCTGGTCTGGAGCAGGCTAGCTCCACAGAATAAATCTCCATGGTAATTTATACCATAACATATCCTCCTGCCCCCTATCCATCTTTAGTGCAACCGGATTACGGATCAATTGAGCCAGGATCACCAAGATATCCTGGCTTAATCCCTTATCCTAGTTTTGTGCAACAGGCCCCAGGTTTGGACTTAACTAAAACAAAAATATACTAGATATTTTTTTGTCACTTCCTTCGAAATTTGGAAGGCAACGAACCACATTCTCGCGATGGTTTGAAATAATTCTTAAAGTGGTGCAGTCTCATTAAATATCAAACAGTGTTGTTTAAAAACAGTTGCATTAAATAGCAAATGTGCCTACTCTGGTCTTGGGACATGCACCATAGCAACAACTCGCAGATACAGTGTGGTTAGGCTCTGCTGGTAGGCTGTATGAATCTACATGATGTGATTATTATGGATAAGAGCGAAAAAATAAATAATTGTCAACATGATGAGATTATTAAACGGCAGTAAAGCATCGACCATGTCACCAGAATAAGACCCTCGACATTCACCACCCTGGGAAGTTCATCATAATTTATAACTTATTATAGCCTAATAAACAAAAAGATCCCTCCATGTCAAACGAACAAAGGCATTTATAAAATAGTTCCTTAAATCCCTGTTTCCATCACAGGTGTCAAGATTTTATTTTCATACAGTATGACTTAACTCAAGCATAAAAACTGGATGGAAACGTGGTTAGTGAGCGAGATCGTTTTTATTTGTCAAATGGCAGTCAAGCATCGATCATCATGTCACCAGAATAAGACTCTGTGAAGTTCAACATAACATAGGGCCTATTTCATCTGTATCCTAATAAACTGCATGCTTTCACAAGTCATACTGAAAGGACCACACAACATATCATATGCGACTCCAAGTTTACTTCAATATGATGGTCATTATCGCAATATTGTGCATAAAGGCTTTTCCGGGTTCTTTTGACATATTTCACATAATACAGCAGACATATAGTTAGCAATATGTTTGGAACATCAAATTGCAATACAGTCTCAGTATTGAATCGCAATACATATAGAATCGTGAGAATCGCAATACATATCATCAGTGGCAATTTTTGCATGTAAATATTGGTGGGGTAAACTCCCAGTTTTGGGGGGTTGATGCATGCCAGCAAAGCCACTACAGAACACAACACAATGCTAAACAATACATCAATTGCACTATAATGGTGACAAACGGTGACCACAAACTGTTTGGACCTACATAAAGCTGTCCCAACAGCAGATCTTTCTTTTCAGCACCATGGAGTGAATCCTTAACACTGCTACACCTGGCTGTCAGCAGAGCCTTGTCTGGCAACGAAACAGTTCATTCTGCTTCATTTACTGCCTTTTAAAAACATAGCTGATATGGCTGACTTATGTGGTTTCTACTCACAATTAAGATGTACAAAATATGGCATTCAGGAACGACGAGTAGATAAGAGGCAATCCGTCATTTTGACTAAGACATTAATGAGCGAGCTAGGACGGACGTAGTCAATATAACCATTTGTTCAGCAGTTTTGAAAAGTACAGCAACAGAATTCAGAACATGGGCCAGTATTTTCCCTGTACACCAAGTCAGAACCATAGGATAAATAAAGGGTGTATATAAGCAGACAATAAAAGCTCTTACAATATTCTATGATTACATTTCTCTAAAACGAGCTATAGGCTACATGTGCACCACCAAGTCTGAACAGTAGGCTAAGTTATGAGGGAGAAAGGAGCCAAATTATTAGGGTGAGGCATATGGGCTACTAACAGCTTACTACACAACATACACTTAGTATTACTTTCTTAGCTACAGTATACATATCTCCCAGGCATATTACATAATTTATGCAGCAGCACCGTATCCGCCTATGTCAGCCTTCCGCATCAGTGGTGGAAGGTGGCTACAAGTGTTTGTCAGACCATGAGACATCCCGAAAATCGGTCTTCTCAGGAAAACGTCTGTAGCGTCTGAACAGTTTTGCCTACCAACTATGACCACTCTATGAAAAGGGGAGACTCTCACAAACACGATGGTGCTCTCTGTTTTGCTCTACCTCCCTCACAAGTCTCACGGGACTCGTCTGAAGGTAACCCATACAAATGAATGGAAGTATGGAGATAGGTCTTTGTCATCAAGAGCAAGGCGTTAAATATGTGTCACTTTCTGACCAGTAAGGGGTTATTTGTTATTGTAGTTTGGTCAGGACGTGGCAGGGGGGTATTTGTTTTATGTGGTTCGGGGTGTGTTAGAGTATGTGTTTATGTAGAGGGGTGTTTGATTAGATTAGTCTGGGGTTTTTGGTTAGGTTCTATGTTGTGTATTTCTATGTCTGATCTAGGGTGTTTAGTTCTATGTTTAGTTAATTGTGATTGGGGCCTTCAATTGGAGGCAGCTGTTTCTCGTTGCCTCTGATTGAAGGTCCTATAATTAGGGGTGTGTTTGTTATGGGAATTGTGGGAGGTTGTTTGTGCATAGCTGTGTGTAGCCTGCATTACTGTTTGTTGGCCGTTTGTTTTCTTGTTTTGTTTAGTAAGTGTTCTAAATAAAGTTATAATGAGCACTCAACCCGCTGCGCCTTGGTCCACCTCCTACGACGGCCATTACAATATGTGTAAAAAAATAACTACACATTTTCCCGAGCGTCCTTATGTCTCCTAGATATAAGACTAACACTTCAAAACCTGTATTTCTTTTGCCATTTATGAACGTGTTATTCAATGCTGGGGTTTTTTCTATATCTAAAAGGGTTCTAAAATTCAAAATCAAATAAAAAATATACAAATAAAGACCTTACTCTCGAGCAATATAGACAACATATGATACACTGTATTTAAACACTGGTGTGTACCTTGTGCATCAATGTACAAAATGTATCAGACAGACTATTAAGTGAAGGAGATGATGCCATCCTCTGCCAATTCCAAGGATGTCCTGCACCTTCTGTCCCTGGCAGATCATCAGCTACCCCGAAAGAAAGATAGCGGTGGTCTGGTACATTACAATACATACACTACCGTTCAAAAGTTTGGGGTCACTTAGAAATGTCCTTGTTTTTTAAGGAAAAACACATTTTTCGTCCATTAAAATAACCTCAAATTGATCAGAAATACAGTGTAGACATTGATAATGTTGTAAATGACCATTGTAGCTGGAAACGGCAGATTTTTTTATGGAATATCTACATAGGCGTACAGAGGCCCATTATCAGCAACCATCACTTGTCACGTCCTGACCAGTAAAGGGGTCATTTGTAATTGTAGTATGGTCAGGGCGTGGCAGGGGGTGTTTGTTTTGTGCGTTTTGTTTTTTTTTGGTTCTAGGGGATTTTGGTTCTAGTTTTCTATTTCTATGTTTCTTTTTCTATGTGTGGCCAGGTATGGCTTCCAATCAGAGGCAGATGTCTTTCGTTGTCTCTGATTGGAAGCCATACTTAGGCAGCCTGTTTTTCCTGTGTTTTTGTGGGTGGTTATTTTCTGTATAGCCTGTGTGCCTTATGGAACTGTTTCGTCGTCTGTTCATTTTGTTTTGAGTGTTAACCGCTGTGCCTTGGTCTGTCCCTTACGACGCTTGTGACATCACTCCTGTGTTCCAATGGCACGTTGTGTTAGCTAATCCAAGTTTATCATTTTAAAAGGCTAATTGATCATTCGAAAACCCTTTTGCAACTATGTTAGCACAGCTGAAAACTGTTGTATCTGATTAAAGAAGCAATAAAACTGGCCTTCTTTAGACTAGTTGAGTATCTGGAGAAAAAGCATTTGTGGCTTCGATTACAGGTTCAAAATGGCTAGAAACAAAGAACTTTCTTCTGAAACTCGTCAGTCTATTCTTCTTCTGAGAAATGAAGGCTATTGCATGCGAGAAATTGCCAAGAAACTGAAGATCTCATACAATGCTGTGTACTACTCCCATTACAGAACAGCGCAAACTCAAATCAAATCAAAGTTTATTTGTCACGTGCGCCGAATACAACAGGTGTAGACCTTACAGTGAAATGCTTACTTACCGGGTCTAACCAACAGTGCAATTTTTATGTAAAAAAAAGGTATTAGGTGAGCAATAGATAAATAAAGAAATAAAAACAACAGTAAAAAGACAGTGAAAAATAACAGTAGTGAGGCTATATACAGTAGCGAGGCTATATACAGGCACTGGTTAGTCGGGCTGATTGAGGTAGTATGTACATGTAGGTATGGTTAAAGTGAGTATGCATATATGATAAACAGAGAGTAGCAGTAGCATAAAAGAGGGGTTGGGGTGGGCACACAAAGCAAATGGTCCGAGTAGCCATTTGATTACCTGTTCAGGAGTCTTATGGCTTGGGGATAAAAACTGTTGAGAAGCCTTTTGGTCCTAGACTTGGTTCTCCGGTACCGCTTGCCATGCGGTAGAAGAGAGACCAGTCTATGACTGGGGTGGCTGAGGTCTTCGACAATTGTTAGGGCCTTCCTCTGACACCGCCTGGTGTCGAGGTCCTGGATGGCAGGCAGCTTAGCCCCAGTGATGTACTGGGCCATACGCACTACCCACTGTAGTGCCTTGCGGTCGGAGGCCGAGCAGTTGCCGTACCAGCCAGTGATGCAACCAGTCAGGATGCTCTCAATGTTGCAGCTGTAGAACATTTTGAGGATCTGAGGACCCATGACAAATCTTTTTAGTTTCCCGAGGGGGAATAGACTTTGTCGTGCCCTCTTCACAACTGTCTTGATGTGTTTGGACCATTCTAGTTTGTTGGTGATGTGGACACCAAGGAACTTGAAACTCTCAACCTGCTCCACTACAGCCCAGTCGATGAGAATGGGGATGTGCTCAGTCCTCCTTTTTCTGTAGTCCAAAATCATCTCCTTAGTCTTGGTGACATTGAGGGATAGGTTGTTATTCTGGCACCACCCAGGCCAGGTCTCTGACCTCCTCCCTATAGGCTGTCTCGTTGTTGTCAGTGATCAGGCCTACCACTGTTGTGTCGTCTGCAAACTTCATGATGGTGTTGGAGTTGTGCCTGGCCACGCAGTCGCGGGTGAACAGGGAGTACAGTAGGAGACTGAGCACGCACCCCTGAGGGGCTCCTGTTTTGAAGATCAGCGTGGCAGATGTGTTGCTACCTACCCTCACCACCTGGGGGCAGCCTGTAAGGAAGTCCAGGATCCAGTTGCAGAGGGAGGTGTTTAGTCCCAGGATCTTTAGCTCAGTGATGAGCTTTGAGGGTACTATGGTGTTGAACGCTGAGCTGTAGTCAATGAATAGCATTCTCACGTGGGTGTTCCTTTTGTCCAGGTGGGAAAGGGCAGTGTGGAGGGCAATAGAGATGGCATCATCTGTGGATCTGTTTGGGCAATATGCAAATTGGGGTGGGTCTAGGGTTTCTGGGATAATGGTGTTGATGTGAGCCATTACC
This sequence comes from Salmo salar, assembly GCF_965601325.2. Lineage (NCBI taxonomy): Eukaryota > Metazoa > Chordata > Actinopteri > Salmoniformes > Salmonidae > Salmo > Salmo salar. The sequence continues at coordinate 123,738,564 of NC_138299.1, forward strand.
AGCCTTTCAAAGCACTTCATGGCTACGTACGTGAGTGCTACGGGTCTGTAGTCATTTAGGCAGGTTGCCTTAACTTGGGCACAGGGACTATGGTGGTCTGCTTGAAACATGTTGGTATTACAGACTCAATCAGGGACATGTTGAAAATGTCAGTGAAGACACCTGCCAGTTGGTCAGCACATGCCCAGAGCACACGTTCTGGTAATCCGTCTGGCCCCGCGGCCTTGTGAATGTTGACCTGTTTAAAGGTCTTACTCACGTCAACTACGGAGAGCGTGATCACACAGTCGTCCGGAACAGCTGATGCTCTCATCATGCAAGCATAGAAGGGATTTAACTCGTCTGGTAGGCTCGTGTCACTGGGCAGCTCGCGGCTGTGCTTCCTTTTGTAGTCTGTAATAGTTTGCAAGTCCTGCCACATAAGACGAGCGTCGGATCCAGTGTAGTATGATTCAGTCTTAACCCTGTATTGACACTTTGCCTGTTTGATGGTTTGTCGGAGGGCATAGCAAGATTTCTTATAAGCTTCCTGGTTAGAGTCCCGCACCTTGAAAGCGGCAGCTCTACCCTTTATCTCAGTGCGAATGTTGCCTGTAATCCATGGCTTCTGGTTGGGGTATGTACGTACAGTCACTGTGGGGACGACGTCCTCGATGCACTTATTGATAAAGCCAGTGACTAATGTGGTGTACTTCTCAATGCCATCGGAAGAATCCCAGGAACATGTTCCAGTCTGTGATAGCAAAACAGTCCTGTAGTTTAGCATCTGCTTCATCTGACCACTTTTTTATAGACTGAGTCACTGGTGCTTCCTGCTTTAATTTTTGCTTGTAAGCAGGTATCAGGAGGATAGAATTGTGGTCAGATTTACCAAATATAGGGCGAGGGAGAGCTTTGTACGCGACTCTGTGTGTGGAGTACAGGTGAACTAGAATTTCTTTCCCTCTGGTTGCACATTTAACATGCTGACAGAAATTAGGTAGAACTGATTTAAGTTTCCCTGCAGTAAAGTTTCCGGCCACTAGGAGTGCGTCCTCTGGATGAGCAGTTTCCTGTTTGCTTATTTCCTTATACAGCTGACTGAGTGTGGTCTTTGTGCCAGCATCCGTCTGTGGTGGTAAATAAACAGCCACGAAAAGTAAAGATGAAAACTCTCTTGGCAAATAGTGTGGTCTGCAGTTTATCATAAGATACTCTACTTCAGGCGAGCAAAATCTAGAGACTTCCTTAGATTTCATACACCAGCTGTTGTTTACAAATATGCACAGACAGCCCCCCCCCCCCCCCCCCCCCCCGTCTTATCGGAGCTGTTCTATCTAGCCAATGCAGCGTATATCCCGCTCGCTGAATATCCATGTCATCATTCAGCCACAATTCCGTGAAACATAAGATGTTACAGTTTTTGATGTCCCGTTGGTAGGATATTCGTGATTGTACCTCGTCTAATTTATTGTCCAATGATTGCACGTTGGCAAATAATATTGACGGTAACGGCAGCTTTCCCACTCACCTTCTGCAGATCCTTACAAGGCACCCCGCCCTGTGTCCTCTGTACCTGCGTCTCTTCCTCTTGCCAATAATGGGGATGTTGGCCTTGTCAGGTATTCGGAGTATGTCCTGTGCGTCCGGCTTGTTGAAGAAAAAATCGTAGCGTAATCCGAGGTAAGTGATCACTGTCCTGATATCCAGAAGCTCTTTTTTGCCGTAAGATATGGTGGCAGAAACATTATGTACAAAATAAGTTACGAATAACACGGAAAACCCCCACATAATAGCACAATTGGTTGGGCGCCCGTAAAACTGCTGCCATTTCCTCCGGCTCTAACCAAAGTCGAAAGAGGACTGGGAGGCCCCGGTGCACAACTGAGCAAGAGGACAAGTTCATTAGAGTGTCTAGTTTGAGAAACAGACACCTCACAAGTCCTCAACTGGCAGCTTCATTAAATAGTACCCACAAAACACCAGTCTCAACATCAACAGTGAAGAGGTGACTCCGGGATGCTGGCCTTCTAGGCAGAGTTGCAAAGAAAAAGCCATATCTCAGACTGGACAATAGAAAGAAAAGATTAAGATGGGCAAAAGAACACAGACACTGGACAGAGGAACTCTGCCTAGAAGACGAACATCCCTCTTCACTGTTGATGTTGAGACTGGTGTTTTGCGGGTTGGAACACAGGAGTGATGATTGCTGATAATGGGCCTCTGTACGACTATGTAGATATTCCATAAAGAATCTGCCGTTTCCAGCTACAATAGTCATTTACAACATTAACAATGTCTACACTGTATTTCTGATCAATTTGATGTTATTTTAATGGACAAATAATGTGCTTTTCTTTCAAAAACAAGGACATTTCTAAGTGACCCCAAACTTTTGAACGGTAGTGTATATAGTATTTTGCTACATCTAGCAATTGTTCAGGTAGCTTTCTGCTCTTATGTGAGTCCTTGGATGTCCCTAGCTATGGGTGTGTACATCTCAGTGGCTGGCTGGCTGCTGAGACCCCTGATTGTTCATCCACTCCAGAATTCCTTGTAATGTTGTTAAGAAATCATTTGCTGCCTGTTCTCTGTGGACCTCACACTTTGGACAGTTGGCACCATCCTTCTGCAATACAAAGAGGAAAACACTCACAACATAGGTATACATAGTCAAAAAAGAGAGGCTCTATGATACAGCAAGTGAGAGAAAGACAGAGAAATCATTATTTTAATATTATAATAATGCAATAATGCTAATATTTTAAGTACTAGTTAGAATACACAGAAAGAGAGAGAGCCAGTGAGATCAGACTATACTGATAGTAACATAATGGTCGATGTCAATGAATTGACAGTTAAATATTCACATCGATCCACCAGTGTCTATCATTTACACTTATGCAAATAACCTCCACAGTAGGCATGTAAGGCGTTACTAGGGCAGTTTAAATTATTTCACTGTTTGAATACTCACCTTAAATGATTATCAAGTACTCGCCAAAAAAAATACTATGTTGAGAATATCTAATGCAGGCACATTTATGTTCATTTGCTTATGTAACCAATGTGAAATGGCTAGCTAGTTAGCGGTAGTGCGCGCTAATAGCGTTTCAATCGGTGACATCACTCGCTCTGAGACCTTAAGTAGTTGTTCCCCTTGCACTGCAAGGGCTGCAGCTTTTGTGGCGCGATGGGTAACGATACTTCGTGGGTGTCAGTTGTTGATGTGTGCAGAGGGTCCCTGGTTCAAGCCCAGGTTGGGGCGAGGAGAGGGACGGAAGCTATACTGTTACATTTAATGCCAGCCATGAATTTTTTTGTCAGTCTTTTTAACCATTAACCAAGGTTGCCAACTTCATACTTGAGTCAACAATGAAAAGAAGTGCGATTAGAAATTAGTTTATTGAACAGGCAGATATGTCATCAAAGCTTTTGCGAAGTGGTGTTATGCTTAACTTTTTTGGTCTAAATCTGAATATCAGTTATGAATAAAATATAGCTACAAGCAGCAATTCCAGGGGGCCAAGAACACCATAGCCACATTTAAGCCACCATGTGGTCAATCATTGCGCAAAGTTTGGTGACAAAAGACCAGGCAGTTATGTAGTGTCATCAAATCATATAGGAAGGAAGAGCAGCAGCATTTAATTACAAAAATGAATTGTATTGAAAAAAAAGTATAATTTGCGGAAAATATAACGGGCAGAGTTTAATGGTGTCACGTCCTGACCAGCAGAGGGAACAATTGTATTAGTTTTGGTCAGGACGTGGCAGAGATTTTTGTGTTACATGTGAGTGGGTTGTTGGACTCCCAATTGAAGGCAGGTGTGTTGAGTTGCCTTTGATTGGGAGTCCTATAAACAGGTGTGTGTTTTTCTTTGGGGTTGTGGGTAGTTGTTTTGCACTGCGTTTGTTAGCTTGCAAAACTGTTGCTGTCGTGTTTATAGTTTTTTTCCTGTGGATGCTTTACTTGAGTTTGTTAAAAATATGAGTATCCACATTCCCGCTGCGCCTTGGTCCATTCCTGACGACAGACCTTACAGAACTACCCACCACAAAAGGACCAAGCAGCGGAGGAGGAAGGAGCCACAGGAGTACAGCGTTATGGACTCATGGACATGGGAGGATATCCTGAATGGCAAGGGATCCTACACATGGGCGGAGATCCTGGCTGGAAGGGATCGCCTCCCATGGGAACAGGTGGAGGCACTCAGAAGAGCGGAAGCAGGAGGACAGAAGAACCAACGGCAGCGGTATGAGGGAACACGGCTGGGTAGGAAGCCCGAGAGGCACCCCCAATCATTGTTTTGGGGGGGGCACACTGGTAGTTTGGCTAGGCCAAGGGAGAGCCGTAAGCCAGCTACCCGTGATTACATGGAGGAGCATATGAGGTGGAGGCGCCATGTTTTGCTGAGGTGCGCACTATCTCGTCTATACGCACGCACAGCCTAGTCCGCCCTGTACCAGCGCCCCGCATGTGCCAGGGCGAAGTGAGCATCGAGCCTGAAGGGGTGATGCCAACCCTGCGCTCAAGACCGCCAGTGCGCCTCTACGGTCCGGTGTTTCCCGCTATACGCACTAGCATGGAGGTGCATGTCTCCAGGCTGGCACGTCCAGTACCAGCCCCACGCATCAGGCGTCTAGTGCGTCAGCCCAGCCTCGCCAGTCAGGAGCTGCCAGAGCTGCCCGCCAGTCAAGTGTCGCCAGAGCTGCCCGCCAGTCAAGAGTCGCCAGAGCTGCCCGCCAGTCAAGAGTCGCCAGAGCTGCCCGCCAGTCAGGAGTCGCCAGAGCTGCCCGCCAGTCAGGAGTCGCCAGAGCTGCCCGCCAGTCAGGAGCTGCCAGAGCTGCCCGCCAGTCAGGAGCTGCCAGAGCCGCCCGCTAGTCAGGAGCGGCCAGAGTGGCCCGTCTGCCCGGAGATGCCAGAGTGGCCCGTCTGCCCGGATCAGCCAGAGTGGCCCGACTGCCCGGAGCTGCCATAGTGGCCCGACTGCCCGGAGCTGCCAGAGTGGCCCGACTGCCCGGAGCTGCCAGAGTGGCCCGACTGCCCGGAGCTGCCAGAGTGGCCCGACTGCCCGGAGCTGCCAGATTCTCCCGCCTGCCCGGATCTGCCAGAGTGGCCCATCTGCCCAGATCTGCCAGGGTGCCTCGCCTGTCCTCCGGTCCAGCCCGAGTGGCCCGCCTGTCCTCCGGCCCAGCCCGAGTGGCCCGCCTGTCCTCCGGCCCAGCCCGAGTGGCCCGTCTGCCAGGGTCAGCCCGAGTGGCCCGTCTATCCGGCGCAGCTATCGGCGCCACCGAAGTGGGCGACGCCGAAGGTGGAGCGAGGTTCACGTCCCGCACCTGAGCCACCTCCAGGATAGGTGGGTTGGGGAGGGAGGGTGTAGCACAGTGCCGTCGTTGACGGCAGCCACCCTCCCTTCTCTCCCTTATTGTTTAGGGGGTATTGTTTATTGGTTTTGTTGGGGTATTGGGGATTTTTTGTGTTTTCTTTTTTAAGGTGCATTCCGGGGTCTGCACCTTTAGGGGGGGGGGGGGTACTGTCACGTCTTGACCAGCAGAGTGAGCAATTGTATTAGTTTTGGTCAGGACGTGGCAGAGATTTTTGTGTTACATGTGAGTGGGTTGTTGGACTCCCAATTGAAGGCAGGTGTGTTGAGTTGCCTTTGATTGGGAGTCCTATAAACAGGTGTGTGTTTTTCTTTGGGGTTGTGGGTAGTTGTTTTTGCACTGCGTTTGTTAGCCTGCAAAACTGTTGCTGTCGTGTTTATAGTTTTTTTCCTGTGGATGCTTTACTTGAGTTTCTTAAAAATATGAGTATCCACATTCCCGCTGCGCCTTGGTCCATTCCTGACGACAGACCTTACAAATGGGTACAAGTACAGTCAGTACCAGTCAAAAGTTTGGACACACCTACTCATTCAAGAGTTTTTCTTTATTTGTTAAACTTTATACATTGTAGAATAATAGTGAAGACATCAAAACTATGAAATAACACATATGGAATCATGTAGTAACCAAAAAAGTATTAAACAAATATATTAAATATTAAAATATATTCTAGATTTTTCAAAGTAGCCACCCATTGCCTTGATGACAGCTTTGCACACTCTTGGCATTCTCTCAACCAGCTTAACCTGGAATGCTTTTCCAACAGTCTTGTATGAGTTCCCACATATGCTGAGTTCTTGTTGGCTGCTTTTGCTTCACCATCTCAAATGTCTCCACTATTATTCTACAATGTAAAAAATAGTACAAATAAATAAAATCCCTGGAATGATTAGGTGTGTCCACACTTTTGACTGGTACTGTATATACAAAATTACATGGGCTGCAGATCAAATGGGCAGGAGATATGCTTGTTCAAAGTTTGATGTGGGACAAAAAGTATAATTTGGGGAAAATTTCATAGGCATAGGTCCTCATAGGAAACTTGATGCTCATGAGGGGCTGCATATATGTACAAAATTAAAATGCCATGACTGTAGATCAAACGGGACAGGATACACAGTGCATTTGGAAAGTATTCAGACCCCTTGACTTTTTCCATGTTTTGTTATGTTACAGCCTTATTCTAAAATGGATTAAATTGTTTTGTTTCTCCTCATCAATCTAAACATAATACGTAATGACAAAGCAAAAACAGGTTTTTAGAAATGTATGTGCACATTTATAAAAAATACTAAACTGAATAATGAAATGTACATGTATTCAGACCCTTTATTCAGTAATTTGTTGAAGAACCTTTGGCAGCGACTAAAGCCTTGATTCTTCTTGTTTTTCATGGTCTGTGAGCCTTTAGGTGTCTTTTGGCAAACTCCAAGCAGGCTGTCATAAGCCTTTTACTGAGGAGTGACTTCCGTCTGGCCACTCTATCATAAAGGCCTGATTGGTGGAGTGCTGCAGAGATGGTTGTCCTTCTGGAAGTTTCTCCCAACTCCACAGAGGAACTGTGGAGCTCTGTCAGAGTGACCATCGGGTTCTTGGTCACCTCCCTGACCAAGGCCATTCGCCCAATTGCTCAGTTTGGCCGGGCGGCCAGCTGTAGGAAGAGTCTTGGAGGTTCCAAACTTCTTCCATTTAAGAATGATGGAGGCCACTGTGTTCTTAGGGACCTTCAATGCTGCAGAAATGTTTTGGTATCCTTCCCCAGATCTGTGCCTCGACACAATCCTGTCTCTGAGCTCTACGGACAATTCCTTTGACCTCATGGCTTGGTTTTTGCCCTGCAATGCACTGTCAAATCAATTAAATTTACCACAGGTGGACTCCAATGAAGTTGTAGATAGATGATCAATGATGATCAATGGAAACAGGATGCATCTGAGCTCAATTTCGAGTCTCATAGCAAAGGGTCTGGATACTTATGTAAATAAGGTATTTCAGTTTTTACCTTTATTACATTTGCATACATTTAAAAAAAATCTGTTTTCGCTTTGTCGTTATGGGGCATTGTGTGTAGATTGAAAAAACTTTATTTAATCCATTTTAGAATAAGGCTGTAACGTAACAAAAATATGGAAAAAGTCAATGGGTCTGAATACTTTCCAAATGCACTGTTTGCTTGTTCCAAGTTTGGAATTTCAGTTGATTAGTATATATTAGAGATAGGGGCCAGCAACCGGAGGCTTGTCGGTTCGAATCCCAGTGCTAATTGGTCTTCTGAACAATCCGACCAGCTATTTTCCCAATAATGGGCAAAAGATCAGAATTGGGCTACCTGTGTAAACGCAGCCTTAGTAGCGCTGGAATTTCAAAACTATTCCATTGAGATGTTTTTTTTTTATCTTAAAATAATCATGCTATTAGTCAATGGTGACATGAGGCTTATGTTTCTCTTATAAACAGAGATGGAAAATGTTAAACAAATGTGTGAGAACTGTCTGAGAATAACAATAGTATAAGCAAACAGTAACAAATTAGCTATTCAGACTCTCTCCATCATTTTCACCTAGACAACAATATGCTCTATAGCTGGAATTAAACTATACAGCCAAAGGACGAAGTAGAATCAGAAACATCCCAATGCACCTCAAATGCAGCTGGCCTGTGTTTCCCTCACACTGATTGGCTTACCTGTTTTATCAAGGACGTCAATTCAGTCAGTCGTTTGGTTAGTCTTTTCTGGTGTAAGGATGAGGAACGTTTCCCATATTCTAACATCAGGACTTTCACTTCTGTTGTAAAGCATGTGAGTGTGGACCTGGGGCATTTCTGCTGAGGAGATGAGGGGATAATATGAAACTCAAACAATGGATGTAAAACATCTGAAAGAATCCAGACAAGATTTAACAGATCGAAATATGTATCTTTCTTTGGTGGTGAGAGACGAGAGTTACCTTCATGGAATGTAAAATGCTTTGAGTTATAAGCCCATTATATAAATGAAAATAAATAATCAGGTTTGTGCATGGACAAAACAGTTCAGTTAACTAACCCAGGATGATAAATTCCAACAATTATAATTCAATATTGTGTCTAACTGTCTAACCTTCAGCGCAGTGAGTGTCATTTACTATGTCTCCATAATTTTATCCTATTCAGTGCCTAGTGAAAGCCTACACACCCCTTGCACAGGCTTCACATTTTGCTGCCTTAAAAGTCAACTGGATTTTTTCCTACAGATTTACACAACCTACTCCACATTTTCAAAGAGAAAGAAAATGACAGAACATTTCCCAAATAAATTAATAATTTTAGAAAAACGAAGATGTCTTGATTGCATATGTCTTTACACCCCAGAGTTAATACTTGGTGGAAGCACCTTTGGCAGCCACTACAGCCGTGAATAATTCTGAATAAGATTATACCAACTTTGTACAGCTCTTGGGGCAACATACAGTGCCTTCAGAAAGTATTCGCACCCCTGTCATGGACTAGCACTGCTCATTCTGTTCACCATTTTCGGTGGTCGACATCACCAGCCTTCTAGGCTGCACTGAACTGTGTCATTGCGCACACCTGGTTTCAATTCCTCACTGATTGTGTTTGTATAAATGTGCCCTTTATTTCCTCATTGGGCTGTCGATTATTGTTTCAATGTCCGTTGGTCGTGCGAGTACCTGTGCTGTGTTGTTTTGGCTTTCGTGCCACGTGTATTGCGCAGATGATTGCAGGTCTCCTCCCGTGTGGTATCATTTTGCGCTTGTGTATTTATTTGAGGTACTCCTCGCTCTTTTGTTTGGGGCTCAACCCTGTGTTTTGTATACATGTTTGTTTGGTCTTCGTCCCCGTGCCGTTACATGGCACGCTGTAACTTAGGGAAATAAAAACCCCGCGCCTGTCTCCCGATCCCTTTATACCAACGTGACACACCCCTTGACCTTCTCCACATTTTGTTGTGTTACAAAGTGGGATTAAAATTGATTTAATTCTCAATTTTTTCAATGATCTACACAAAATACACTAATGTCAAAGTGGAAGACAAATTGTAACATTTGTAAAGAAATATATGAAAAATAAAACAGTAATATATCTTGATTAGATAAATATTCAACCCCCTGAGTCAATACATGTTAGAATCACCTTTGGCAACGATTACAGCTATGAGTTTTTCTGGGTAAGTTTCTATGAGCTTTCCACACCTGGACTGTGCAAAATGTTCTGATTTATTATTTTCAAAATCCTTCAAGCTCTGTCAAATTGGTTGTTGATCATTGCTAGACAACAATTTTCAGGTCTTGCCATTTTCAAGCAGATTTAAGTCAAATCTGTAACTCAGCCAATCTGGAACATTCACTGTTGTCTTGGTAAGCAACTCCAGTGTAGATGTGGCCTTGTGTTTTAGGTTATTGTCCTGCTGAAAAGTGAATTCGTCTCCCAGTGTCTGGTGGAAAGCAGACTGAACCAGGTTTTCCTCTAGGATTTTGCCTGTGTTTAGCTCAATTGCATTTAATTTTCATCCTGAAGAACTGTGGAGTTTTTAAAGATTCCAAGCATACCCATAACATGATGCATCCACCACTATGCTTGAAAATATTGAGAGTGGTACTCAGTACTGTGTTTTATTCGATTTGCCCCAAACATAAAATGTAATCGGGACAAAAAGTGAATTGCTTTGCCACATTTTTTTGCACTATTACTTTAGTGCCTTGGTGCAAACAGGGTGCATGTTTTGGAATATTTTTTATTCTGTACAGGCTTCCTTCTTTTCGCTCTGTCAATTAGGTTAGTATTGAGGAGTAACTACAATGTTGTTGATCCATCCTCAGTTTTCTATCACAGCCATTAAAATCTGTGACTGTTTTAAAGTCACCATGGGCCTTATGGTGAAATGAGTTATGAAGGAAATCCAAAGTGTTTTTAATGACCATGCTCAAAGGGATATTAAATGTCAGTTTTTTTTACCCATCTACCAATAGGTGCCCTTCTTTGCGAGGCATTGGAAAACATCCCTGGTCTTTGAATCTGTGTTTGAAATTCACCTTACAGATTTTATTTATTTTACCTTTATTTAACTAGGCAAGTCAGTTAAGAACACATTCTTATTTTCAATGACAGCCTAGGAACATTGGGTTAACTGCCTTGTTCAGAACAACAGATTTTTACCTCGTCAGCTCAGGGATTTGATCTTGCAACCTTTCGGCTACTAGTCCAAAGCTCTAACCACTAGGCTACCTGCCTGCCCCAATATGATAATTGTATATGTGGGGTACAGAGATGAAATAGTCATCCAAAAATCAACTATGCAATTTATGTGACTTGTTAAGCAAATTATTTCTGAACTTATTTAGGCTTGCCCTAACAAAGTGGTTGAATATTTATTGACACAAAGACATTTCAGGTTAGAATTTTTTATAAGTTTTTGGTACTTTCGCCCACCCAATTTTGTGATATCCAATTGGTAGTTAAAGTATTATTCAATCGCTGCAACTCCTGTACGGTCTAGGGAGAGGCGACGGTCGAGAGCCATGCGTCCTCCGAAACATGACCCTGTGTTACATCTGCTCCTGCCACGCCCCTCTACTGCTCATCCTGTGTCTTCTTGACCTGCCGCGCCTCTCTCTCTCTCTCTCTCTCTCTCTCTCTCTCTCTCTCGGCGGAGACAGGTGTGCTGGAGTCAGAGCAGATCCCCACCAGCTGCAACCTATTCCATAATCAAGACCTCTATAAATACTCAGCCCTGCCGCTGCCAGATCGTAGCCTCTGCTCATTCAGTCTGCGTTTTAGCCATTGGCTCATGCAGTCTGCATTTTAGCCATTGGCTCATGCATAGAGCCTGTTTCCATGTTGTGCCCGTTTTCCCTTGCATGACGCCGTTTTCTCTCCGCTACAGTTCCGTCCGTTCTGACTGGTCCCTGTCTCCAGCCCCACGTCTCGTCAGTCCTGCCACCCTGCCCAGAACACCCACTCCACTATGATGGGGTCTAAAACCAGACTGAAGCGTTTCGTATACATTATTTGTCTTCAGGAATGCAGTTTTTTTCTAAAATGTTTGAGAGGAATTGGAGATTCGATATAGGCCAATAGTTTTTTACATTTTCCGGGTCAAGTTTGACTTTTTCAAGTTTGACTGCCACTTTTAGTGAGTTTTGGAGAAATATGCAGATTGAAAAAGGAGTCCGTAATTTGCTTTCTAATGATCATGATCTTTTCATCGAAGAAGTTCATTAATTCATCACTGCTGAAGTGAAAGCCATCCTCTCTTGGGGAATGCTGCTTTTTAGTTAGCTTTGCAACAGTATCAAAAAGAAATGTGGGATTGTTCTTATTCTCCTCAATTAGGTTGGAAAAATAGGATGATTAAGCACAAGTGAGGGCTCTTCGATATTATACGGTACTGTCTTTCCAAGCTAGTCGGAAGACTTCCTGTTTGGTGGAGCGTCATTTCCGTTCCAATTTTCTGGAAGCTTGCTTCAGGGCTCGGATATTTTCTGTATACCAGGGAGAACATTTCTTGTGACAAATGTTTTTGGTTTTTAGGGGTGCGACTGCATTTAGGGTATTATGCAAGGTTACATTTAGATCCTCAGTTAGGTGGTTAACCAATTTTTGTACTCCGATGTCCTTGGGTAGGTGGAGGGAGTCTAGAATGGCATCAAGGAATCTTTGAGTTGTCCAAGAATTTATAGCACGGCTTTTGATGATCCTTGGTTGGGGTTTGAGCAGATTATTTGCTGTGATTGCAAACGTAATAAGATGGTGGTCTGATAGTCCAGGATTATGAGGAAAAACATTTAGACCTAAAATATTTATTTCACGGGACAAAACTAGATCCAGGGTATGACTTTGGCAATGAGTAGGTCCAGTGACCCACTAAGTCGATGACGGCTCCGAAAGCCTTTTGGAGTGGGTCTGCCATGACTAGAAGGTCCGATAGGAATTCAGGGAACTCAGTGAGGAACACTGTATAAGGCCCAGGAGGCCTGTAAACAGTAGCTATACAAAATGATTGAGTAGGGTGCATAGAAGCTCAAAAGATGAAAACGCAGTCTTTTTTTGAATTATTGAAATTTGCTGCCGTAAATGTTACCAACACCTCTGCCTTTGCGGGATATGATCACTAGTGTAACCAGGAGGAGAGGCCTCATTTAACACAGTAAATTAATCAGGCTTGAGCCATGTTTCAGTCAGGCCAATCACATGAAGATTATGATCAGTGATTAGTTCATTGACTATGACTGCTTTGAAAGTGAGGGATCTAACATTAACATTTTCCGACGAGATAGAACTGCCAAAGGGGGTGGTGTTGCAATCTACTGCAGAGATAGCCTGCAGAGTTCTGTCTTACTATCCAGGTCTGTACCCAAACAATTCGAGCTTTTACTTTTAAAAATCCACCTTTCCAGAAACTAGTCTCTCACTGTTGCCGCTTGCTATAGACCACCCTCTGCCCCCAGCTGTGCCCTGGACACCATATGTGAATTGATTGCACCCCATCTATCTTCGGAGCTCGTGCTGCTAGGTGACCTAAACTGGGATATGCTTAACACCCCGGCCATCCTACAATCTAAGCTTGATGCCCTTAATCTCACACAAATTATCACCCACCAGGTACAACCCCAAATCCGTAAACACGGGCACCCTCATAGACATCATCCTAACCAACTTGCCCTCCAAATACACCTCTGCTGTTTTCAACCAAGATCTCAGCGATCACTGCCTCATTGCCTGCATCCGTAATGGGTCTGCGGTCAAAAGACCACCCCTCATCACTGTCAAACGCTCCCTAAAACACTTCTGCGAGCAGGCCTTTCTAATCGACCTGGCCCGGGTATCCTGGAATGATATTGACCTCATCCCGTCAGTAGAGGATGCCTGGTTATTCTTTAAAAGTGCCTTCCTCACCATCTTAAATAAGCATGCCCCATTCAAAAATGTTTGAACCAGGACCAGATATATCCCTTGGTTCTCTTCAGACCTGACTGCCCTTGACCAGCACAAAAACATCCTGTGGCGTTCTGCATTAGCATCGATTAGCCCCTGTGATATGCAACTTTTCAGGGAAGTTAGGAACCAATATACACAGGCAGTTAGGAAAGCTAAGGCTAGCTTTTCAAGCAGAAATTTGCATCCTGTAGCACAAACTCAAAAAGTTCTGGGACACTGTAAAGTCCATGGAGAATAAGAGCACCTTCTCCCAGCTGCCCACTGCACTGAGGCTAGGAAACACTGTCACCACCGATAAATCCACTATAATTGAGAATTTCAATAAGCATTTTTCTACGGCTGGCCATGCTTTCCACCTGGCTACCCCTACCCCGATCAACAGCCCTGCACCCACCACAGCAACTCGCCCAAGCCTCCCCCATTTCTCCTTCACCCAAATCCAGATAGCTGATGTTCTGAAAGAGCTGCAAAATCTGGACACCTACAAATCAGCCGGGCTAGACAATCTGGACCCTCTCTTTCTAAAATGATCTGCCGAAATTGTTGCAACCCCTAATACTAGCCTGTTCAACCTCTCTTTCCTATCATCTGAGATTCCCAAAGATTGGAAAGCTGCCGCAGTCATCCCCCTTTTCAAAAGGGGAGACATTCTAGACCCAAACTGCTACAGACCTATATCTATCCTACCCTGCCTTTCTTCGAGAGCCAAGTTAACAAACAGATTACCGACCATTTCGAATCCCACCGTACCTTCTCCGCTATGCAATCTGGTTTCAGAGCTGGTCATGGGTGCACCTCAGCCACGCTCAAGGTCCTAAACAATAGCATAACCGCCATCGATAAGAGACATTACTGTGCAGCCGTATTCATTGACCTGGCCAAGGCTTTCGACTCTGTCAATCACCACATTCTTATCGGCAGACTCAACAGCCTTGGTTTCTCAAACGATTGCCTCTTGCAGTCTCTATGGGGGTGCCACAGGGTTCAATTCTCGGGCCGACTCTCTTCTCTGTATACATCAATGATGTCGCTCTTGCTGCTGGTGATTCTCTGATCCACCTCTACGCAGACGACACCATTCTGCATTCCTCTGGCCCTTCTTTGAACACTGTGTTAACTAACCTCCAGACGAGCTTCAATGCCATACAACTCTCCTTCTGTGGCCTCCAACTGCTCTTAAATGCAAGTAAAACTAAATGTATGCTATTCAACTGATCGCTGCCCGCACCTGCCCGCCCGCCCAGCAGCACTACTCTGGACGGTTCTGACTTAGAATATGTGGACAACTACAAATACCTAGGTGTCTGGTTAGACTGTACACTCTCCTTCCAGACTCACATTAAGCATCTCCAATCCAATGTTAAATCTAGAATCGGCTTCCAAATTCGCAACAAAGCATCCTTCACTCATGCTGCCAAACATACCCTTGTAAAACTGACCATCCTACCGATCCTCGACTTCGGCGATGTCATTTACAAAATAGCCTCTAACACTCTACTCAACAAATTGGATGCAGTCTATCACAGTGCCATCCATTTTGTCACCAAAGCCCCATATAGTACCCACCACTGCGACCTGTACGCTCTCGTGGGCTGGCCCTTGCTTCATACTCGCCGCCAAACCCATTGGCTCCAGGTCATCTACAAGTCTCTGCTAGGTAAAGTCCCGCCTTATCTCAGCTCACTGGTCACCATAGCAGCACCCACCCGTAGTACGCGCTCCAGCAGGTATATCTCACTGGTCACCCCCAAAGCCAATTCTTCCTTTGGCTGCCTTTCCTTTCAGTTCTCTGCTGCCAATGACTGGAACGAACTGCAAAAATCACTGAAGCTAGAGACTCATATCTCCCTCACTAGCTTTAAGCACCAGCTGAACAGAGCAACGCCCATCTGTAAATAGCCCATCCAACTACCTCATCCCCATACTGTATTTATTTATTTATCTTGCTCCTTTGCACCCCAGTATCTCTACTTGCACATTCATCTTCTGCACATCTACCATTCCAGTGTTTAATTGCTATATTGTAATTACTTCGCCACCATGGCCTATTTATTGCCTTACCTCCCTTATCCTTCCTCATTTTTTCTACTGTATTATTGACTCTAGGTTTGTTAATTCCATGTGTATCTCTGTGTTGTTGTATGTGTCGAACTGTTTTGCTTTATCTTGGCCAGGTCGCAATTGTAAATGAGAACTTGTTCTCAACTAGTCTACCTGGTGAAATAAATAAATAAATAAAATAAAAACATATATTTTAAAAATGACAGGAATGGAGGTCTTAATTCCAGTGAGATTGCTAAGGCGAACACCGCAATGTTTAGCTTTGCTCAACCTACATTGAGGCACAGACACAGTCTCAATGGGGATAGCTGAGCTGACTACCCTGACTGTGCTAGTGGCAGACTCCACTAAGCTGACAGCCTGCTGTCTGGCCTGCACCCTCTCTCATTGTGGAGCTAGAGGAGTTAGAGCCCTGTTTATGTTGATAGATAAGATGAGAGCACCTCTCCAGCTAGGATGGAGTCCGTCACTCCTCAGCAGACCAGGCTTGGTCCTGTTTTTGGGTGAGTCCCAGAAAGAGGGCCAATTATCTACAAATTCGATCTTTCGAGAGGGGCAGAAAACAGTTTTCAACCAGCGATTGAGTTGTGAGACTGCTGTAGAGCTCATCACTCCCCCAAGGGGGCCAGAGACAATTACTTGATGCCGACAATTTGAGTAATTGACCCACTGAAAAATTAAACTATCCCAGGGTTAAGTATCATGACGTCCTTTAACTTTTTACCTGGGCTTTGCTTCTTTCATATTTATTTTGATCCTGACAAACTCCCCAGTCCTTGCCGGTGATAAGCATACCAATAACATGATGCTGCCACCACAATACTTTACAATACAGAAGGTTCACTCTTTGTTGTGTTGTATTGGATTTGAAACAAAACTATCGTTTTTAACTCAGGCCAAAAAATGATTTTCTGTGTTGTGTGATAGAAAAATTAGATACTTACCTGATTTTGTTTCATATTAATAGTTAACGATTATATATTTAACTAAGAGTAAAGACTGGCCTGCTAAGGCTGAGTTTTATGGTGTCCACTCTAGCTTCCTGCAGCTAGTCTCGGCGTTGAGGACATGGGTTTTACTGGAGATAGCTTGAAGCTGACAATTGATTGATGTCTCGGTGATTAAAAAAAACAAACAGACACATTTCATTCTAGGATTAGTGGTGCATGTGAGACATATGTCTCCAGTCTGATTAAGCCTGCATTCCATAGACAAGATATGGTGTATGTTTAGTCGAGATAGAGATAGCCTGGAGGAGCAGAACAAAGGCCTCAGTATTCCTAAATATCCTGGCATCTGGGAAACTAAGACATGGTGGGGTTAATAATAACACCAGAGGCAGATGACCAGGAAATGAACCCAGAGTGGCTTATGATGGCCCTTAGTATGCATGGGAAGGGTGGAGCCATGAATGCATTTTTAGGTCTACTATATATACAACTCTGCATTTCTGTAAAAGTTAAGCACTCAGTTCGACAGTCAAGACTGTTGGATTGACTGCTTCATTACTGCAATAATTCATCGATATTAAATAAAGAGGATTGTTTGAAGAAATGACCAAGTCTCTCTCAGTACGGAATTTCCACGACAGTATTACCTAACGATCTTGTTGCAAACAGAATGGATGATTTTGAGTGTATTTTTTAATACAGGCTTCCTTCTTTTCAGTTTGTCATACAGGCCAGTAATGTTAAGTGAATGCAATATTGTTGATCCTCTGTATTTTCAAGTATTATGATGGCAGCATCGTGGTATGGGTATGATTGTTTATACCAAAGACACACCAGAATGACTTTCCAATAGGTGTTGAGTGTTTATGATTGGTTTAGTCTCAGACCTGGCTTAAATTTTCTTGAAAATCTGAGAAAAGGTTTGAGTACAGCTGTCCGTCAACAATTCCCAACCAAATTTACTTATATTATCTTGAGTAATTTGGACAAAAACAATGGATATATGTTGCCCTAAGAGTTGTGCAAGGTTAGTTGAATTTTATTCCAAATTATTCAATGCTGTAATGGCTGCCAATGGTGCTTCCACCAATTATTAACTCTGGGATGTGAAGACATACGCAATCAATACATTTTCTTATTTTTTAAATGATTAATTCATTTGGGAAATGTTCTATAATTTTCTTACACTTTGAAAATGTGGAGTAGGTTGTGTAAATCTGTAGGAAAAAAATCCAGTTGAATCCCTTTTAGATAACATTTTAAGACAACAAAATGTGAAGACTGTGCAAGGGGTGTGTAGGCTTTCACTAGCGACTGTATTAGGTATGCAGAAATAACACATAAAAAGAAACCACATACCTTATAATCAGCTAAAGTTGGGGTGTACAGTCTGCAATCAAATGATTCCTGATATGACAGAAAATAACAGGCTACAACACAGATAATGTAAACATAAAAACAAACAGTCAAAGTATTGAAAATGTGTGCTGTAACAGATGGATGTTGATTGTACAGCGACTTCATTGTATTCCATCATACACTGAGTGTACATAACATTAGGAACACCTGCTCTATCCATGACATAGACTGACTCTGTGAATCCAGGTGAAAGCTATGATCCCTTATTAATATCACTTGTTAAATACACTTCAATCATGGTAGTAGGCTCCAGCCGCACCGGTTTGAGTATGTTAAAAATTGCAACGCTGTCGGGTTTTTCACGCTCACCAGTTTCCCGTGTGTATCAAGAATGGTCCACCACCCAAAAGACATCCAGCCAACTTGACACAACTGGGGGAAGCATTGGAGTCAACATGGGCCAGCATCCCTGTGAAACGCTTTCGACACCTTGTAGAGTCCATGCACAGACAAATTGAGGCTGTTCTGAGGGGAAAAAATTGCCCCATTCAAGATTAGGAAGCTGTTCCTAATATTTCGTACACTCAGTGTATATTTCATGAGGTAATATGATTTTTTTTAATACTGAAAACATCTTGATACCATCTTGTGAGCTTCCTCCTTAATAAATGTTTGCACAATTTGGTGAATTTCTGGACTGCTAATGGCTGGTCCATAAGCCTGTTTCATTGTCATGGCAATGAAGAAGAGAAACCACAGCAAAACGTTTAGAAGAGAGTCAGTTCTCTGTCTCCTCAACATTGCATGGACCCACTCTGTCACAGGAGCTTCAGATCAGTGGGAAAGTAGCTTGAATTAGTTTAAAATCCTCCATTGTTTTAGGGTTCAGCCTCTTGTCCATGTCATCTGCAGCCTTCTTTGTGACACAGTATATCCCCTGTGTGTCCTGAGAAGCAGCAGTAGAGATGAGTCAAGACTCCAGCTATATGCCTCCTTCTTAGCAAGTAGGCTCCCTACTTTTGTAAGAAGGGTAAAACGTTCTTCTATCTTCCCGGTGACTTATTACGCAGCCTCTTTCTTGTGTGTCCTGTAAAAACAGCAGAAGAGATTAGGCAAGTCTTCAGCATCTGCCTCCTTTTTCTTGGCTAGGCTCCTCACTGTTGAGAGAGAAAGATGAACTGTGTGAACAATGCTTATGAAGAGAATATTGCTGACATCTATGAAAGAGATGTCATACATAATTGATCACTGATTATAAAAGGTACAACATTTACATTGTTATCTATGTTATCTACTTGAAAAAATAAATAACATTTCAAAGGAGAACAAGGCTGCCATGGAAATTTGAATGTTCTTGAGAAATGACATTTGTTTTATATGAATAACATTCTTCACTATGTGTAATACTTTTCTAATAATAAGGCTATAATATATATATATTTTATATATATTATTTAACTAGGCAAGTCAATTAAAAATAAAATTATTATTTACAATGATGACCTACCCCGGCCAAACCCGGACGACGCTGGGCCAATTGTGCGCCGCCCTATGGAACTCCCAATCACAGCCGGATGTGATACAGCCTGGATTCAAACCAGGGACTGTAGTGACACCTCTTGCACTGAGATGCAGTGCCTTAGATCACTGCGTAGTCTATTTAGAGGTATGGAATGGAGACATGACACATTGGACACTGGACAAAGACATGACTCAAATGAGCATATAAATGACATGAGGAAAAGGCCTAATATATTTTGAATCCACCGTTGGCACCTTATGTGACCATAAAAGTCTGTGTGCGACCATGCACAGTAAAACTATTTGGTTGCAAAAGTTACTGTCCTGCCATACAACTTAAGGCAGGTTTTCAGTTTGTCTATTGACATGTCTGTCGACATGCAGTGACATAAACATTCTATTGTCATCGGACATCATACTTATCGTTGTCGTTATGAAAATGTATAAACACAAAAACGACCGGCTGCATGACATCAGCAGCCTGGTGTCACGTCCTGACCAGAAAAGGGGTCTTTTGTCATGGTAGTATGGTCAGGGCGTGGTAGGGGGGTGTTTGTTTTGTGTTTTGGTTTTTTTTGTCTAGGGGATTTTGGTTCTAGTTCATTTTCTATGTTCTGTTTTCCAGGTTTGGCCGAGTGTGGTTTCCAATCAGAGGCAGGTGTCTTTCGTTGTCTCTGACTGGAAGCCATACTTAGGCAGCCTGTTTTCCTTTGGGTTTTGTGGGTAGTTGTTTTTCGTGTAGTGCTTGTATCCTTACGGAACTGTTGTTTGGCGTTCGTTTATATTTTGTTTAAATGTTCTCTTATAATAAATAAAGAAGATGAGCATGATACCCGCTGCGCCTTGGTCTAGCTTTTACGACGCACCTGACACCTGGTGGTCCAAAATAGCATAACTGCTGTATTTTAACACCAATAAACCCATCCTTTTAAAAATGAATGAAGTTTATGTCAATCTAGCAAACCAGGCAACTAAAAGCAACTGTCTAAACAATGTTTTGGTTATTTTCAAGCCTGTTAGCTAGCTAGCCAGTTCAAATAATGACCATATCTGTCATAAATGTTGAAGCCATGTTGAAGAGACCAAACTGCACGCGGAATGTGGATACTCATCTTTTTAATATATATAAGTAAAGTATACACAGAAAAACAATAAACACTCACGACATGCTAACAGGCTACTTACGAACAAACAAATAGCAGTGTTAACTCAACCACCCACAAACCCAAGTGACAAACATACTCCTAATTATATGACTCCCAATCAGGAACAACGATAACCAGCTGACCCACATAGAAACACACATACACAGACATACTCTGCCACGTCCTGACCAAAAACTACACAACAACACCCTCTGCTGGTCAGGACGTGACAATATCATAGCTGACAACAACTTTTTATTTATTATTACAGGAAAATAAACTTACAACAAGATCATTATTTACAAGTTAATGGTGAGCTAATTACAGAAAATAGCTTGCAGTTGTGAGTGTGACAAAACAAAAACAGGGCATTCTAACAGAAATTTTCAAACTTGTGCATAAGTGGTGGGGAGTCCCATTTCTGGGTGTCAAGCTTCGATTCTGTTAGGAATCAACTCCTCGATAAGATTCACTACTTTTGCTACATGGGAAACTACACTACATGTCAAAAAGTATGTGGACACTTGCTTGTCGAACATCTCATTCCAAAATCATGGACATTAATATGGAGTTGGTCCCGCCTTTGCTGCTATAACAGCCTCCATTGTTCTGGGAAGGCTTTCCTTTAGATGTTGGAACATTGCTGCAGGGCATTGCTTCCATTCAGCCACAAAAGCATTAGTGAGGTCGGGCACTGATGTTTGGCGATAAGGCCTGGCTCACGGTCGGCGTTCCATTTCATCCCAAAGGTGTTCGATGGGGTTGAGGTCAGGGCTCTGAGCAGGCCAGTCAAGTTCTTCCACAGCGATCTTGACAAACCATTTGTGTATTGACATCGCTTTGTGCACAGGGGCATTGTCATGCTGAAACAGGAAAGGGCCATCCCCAAATTTTTGCCACAAAGTTGTGTTTGATTCTAGCTTGAAATACTTGCTATACTAGAAGTTAATGATTACATGTACAAGGAATGTATATGGCGGGATCAATGGAGAGTGAAAAAGAACTAGGGATATGGAAAGTTACTGAGTGAGGAAAACTGCAAACACTTGGTTGTGGTCACTGATCAAGTTGAATAGCCGTGGATTAGGGAGGAGTGAGGAATTTGGGCTGAGGTCAGGTAAGATACAGATGTATTACACACACCACTTAAGTTCCTGTCTAGCAACAGAGATGTATTGCCTGTCAAGATGTGCAAGGAGTTGTCTCCACCAAAATTGAGGGTATAAATACTTGTGCTGGTGGAAACATGTCTTTATCTTTTCAGCTGTTTGACCAATTGGGTGAACTTGGTTTGAGCTTTACTAGCTGTCCTGAGTTTTACTCTGTTTGTTCAGAACCTTACAGTTGAAAGCACAGAATCGTCTAGAACGTCATTGTATGCTGTAGTGTTAAGATTTCCCTTCACTGGAACTAAGTGGCCAAGCCCGAACCATGGAAAACAGCCCCAGACCATTATTCCTCCTCCATCAAACTTTACAGTTGTCCCTATGCATTGCGGCAGGTAGCGTTCTCCTGGCATCCGCCAAACCCAGATTTGTCCATCGGACTGTCAGGTGGTGAAGTGTGATTCATCACTCCAGAGAACGAGTTTCCACTGCTCCAGAGTCCAATGGCAGCGAGCTTTATACCACTCCAGCCGAAACCCATTTCATGAAGCTCCCGACGAACAGTTCTTGTGCTGACTTTGCTTCCAGAGATAAATTGGAGTGAGTGTTGCAACCGAGAACAGACAATTTTTACGTGCTACACTCTTCAGAACTCGGTGATCCCGTTCTGTGAGCTTGTGTGGCCTACCACTTCATGGCTGAGCCGTTGTTGCTCCTAGACGTTTCCACTTCACAATAACAGCACTTACAGTTGACCAGGGCAGCTCTAGCAGGGCAGAAATATTACTAAATAACTTGTTGGAAAGGTGGCATCCTATGACGGTTTTGGTGAAAGTCACTGAGCTCTTCAGTAAGGCCAATCTATTGCCAATGTTTGTCTATGGAGATTGCTTGGCTGTGTGCTCGATTTTATATACCTGTCAACAACGGGTGTGGTTGAAATTGCCGAATCCACTAATTTTGTATATATAGTGTATCATGTATGTAGCTGACGGGTAGCTTGGTAGAAGCTAGGCTGCTCCTATGGTTGTGTTCTGTATGACTGGTAGTTTGTTTTTGAGTCCAGGCGAGGAGTACTGGAAGACACGCGAGCTGCCCAGTGACACGAGCCTACCAGACGAACAAAATAACTTCTATGTTTGCTTTGAGGCAAGCAACACTGAAGCATGCATGAGAGCATCAGCTGTTCCGGACGACTGTGTGATCACGCTTTCCGTAGCCGATGTGAGTAAGTCAATGTGAGTTAAACAGATCAACATTCACAAGGCCGCAGGGCCAGACAGATTACCAGGATGTGTACTCCGAGCAATGGTTGACCAACTGAGAAGAGTCTTGACTGACTGACTATCAGATCCGTAAACAATTATATCGAGAGCATCCTCACTGGTTGCATCACTGCCTAGTATGGCAACTGCTCGGCCTCCGACCGCAAGGCACTTCAGAGGGTAGTGTGTACGGCCCAGTACATCACTGGGGCCAAGCTTCCTGCCATCTCGGACCTCTATACCAGGCGGTGTCAGAGGAAGGCCCAAAAACTTGTCAAAGACTCCAGCCACACTGGTCAAAGACTGTTCTCTCTGCTACCGCACGGCAAGCGGCACCGGAGCGCCAAGTCTAGGTCAAAAAAGCTTCTTAATAGCTTCTACCCCCAAGCCATAAGACTCTTGAACAGTTAATCAAATGGCTACCCGGACTATTTGCATTGTCCCCACACCACCTCCCATTTCTAAGCTGCTGCTATTCTCTGTTTATTATCCATGCATAGTCACTTTATCTCTACCTACATGTACATATTACCTCGACTAACCGGTTCCCCCGCACACTGACTCTGTACCGGAACCCACTGTATATAGCCTCGCTACTGTTATTTTATTGTTGCTCCGTAATTCGTATTTTTTATTTCAATTTTTTCTTAAAACTGCATTGTTGGTTAAGGGCTTGTAAGTAAGCATTTCACGAATACACCTGTTGTATTCGGCGCATGTGACAAATAAACTGTAATTTGATTTGATGTAGCTCTGATACACTTTCAGTACTTTAGCCTAGTTGGCTCTGCTCCGGTACTCCTCCCACACAGTGGATTTATTTTTTTTGGGGGGGGGGGTATTCTCTTTTTTCCTTCTGTTTGAAGGTTTTGAATGTGTGTTATATATTTCATTTCTTGCTGGAATGTCACCCCCAGGGACTTTGCAATTTTTTCTGTCTTTTGGTTTTGTCCATACATGTTTTAATTTTGTTGTTAGTTCGACACATTGAGAGACCAAATTGGGTTTATATGGGGTTTAGTTGTGTTCTCCACTTGTTGGACCATTTCTCGATTTCATCTATGTAGGTCTGGAGATTATTTGCTGCTTGTTGGATATAGCAATATTCTCAATTCAGGAGAATTTCAAAAACTCCCATAGATCTATTTCCCTTGGGATCATGGCACATACTCCTGATTTTTTTTAAACTTTTCCTGTTGAAAAGCAATGTCCCAAGTATAAATACTATAAAGTACATACACTAAAGTGTAGTGAAATATGTGTGTTTTTTAGACACAACTGCAAGCTTCAAGGAGTAGAGCATTCAAGGATTTGGTCTGATGGTCAAATGTGATGTCATCAGCCTCCCCCTTGCTTGAGGAAGACTAGAGGAAAGGCCCATCCATCCCCCCACTTGTGCCATGACGTCTGACCTGGACCACCTATTGAGATATCACTTTTGTTAAGTAAATCAGGTCTTAAATGAGGTGAAAAGGAGACTGGAAAAGGACTACACAATTCAGTGTCGGTCTACTGTCACGATTGTCGTAAGGAGTGGACCAAAACGCAGCGGGAAAATGTATACTCATCTTTTTTATTTGAAGAAGGAAAAACAAAATAAACACGTATACAAAACAAACAACTCCAAACAGTCCCGTCAGGTGCAACAAACACTAAACCAGGAAATAACTACCCAAAAACCCCCATAGAACAAACACCCCTATAAATAGGACCTTCAATGAGGCAACGAGAAGCAGCTGCCTCCAATTGAAGGTCAACCCAATAAACACCACATAGAAATAGACCAACTAGAAATAACATAGAAATACACTAACATAGAACATAACCCAAACAACCCCGAAACACCCTAAACAAACACCCCCTGCCACGCCCTGACCAAACTACAATAACAAACAGCCCCTTACTGGTCAGGACGTGACACCTACCATGAACCCATGTTATCCATATATTTAAAAAACAGTATAGGAGGGCTACAGACTTAAGATTTATTCAATAAATAAATTGTTTAATCTAACATGTCCAAGCAGGAATGCACGATACAGATATTTTGTTGTGCAATACCGAGACCAGTGATTGGCATGAATTTGTTGCTGTCAAAATAGGGCTCCAGAATTGCACATTTATTTTGTTCAACAGAGATTAATATACTTACATATTTTGTGTACAAATAGGCTGTCACATAGGCTAATTCACTTGTGGCTAATCACTGATGAAAGGGAAACTTGAAACCAAAACGACAACTGTGCCTACTGTTTTTGTTGGGAGAAAGGGAGAAACTGGGGCAGGGCAAACACTTTAATGCAGGAATCAAGACTCCACTGACCTAATTATGGTTTAGCTGCCCCCAAAACTAGAAAGTTGAGTGAAGCGACCAGCTAGAATTTGTATCTCGCACGGATGCGACCACATCCAAGCGTGGAAGTGTAGTAATTTCCACCTCTCCAGTGTGTCTACCAACCCACGTTTGTTACCTATGTTTAGGTCCTAGTGGTTATTTGACTCATTATATAGGCTACCTCAATCCACTGCATCTGCCGATGTCGCACTTCCGCATCTGTGGTGAAAGGTGGCCGAGCTACAACAGTGTTTCAGACCATGAGACATCCCGAAAATCAGTCTTGTCACGAAAACGTCTAGCCTACAAACTATGACCACTCTATGGATAGGGAAGACTCTAACGAACACGGCTCTACGACCCCTACAAGTGTCGGGGCTCATCTGAAGTTAACCGGTACCGGGGGAAAAAAATGAATGGAAGTTTGAAGGTAGTTTTGTGCCTAGCCAAAAAGGGGTTAAATATGTGAAGAATAAATATATATATATATAGCCCATAATGACAAAGCGAAACAGGTTTTTAGAAATGTTTGCATATTTATTAAAAATAGAAAACAGAAATACCTTATTTACATAAGTATTCAGACCCTTTGCTATGAGACTCAAAATTGAGCTCAGGTGTATCCTGTTTCCATTGTTCATCCTTGAGATGTTTCTACAACTTCCTTGGAGTCCACCTGTGGTAAATTCAATTGATTGGACATGATTTGCAAAGGCACACACCTGTCTATATAAGGTCCCACAGTTGACAGTGCATGTCAGAGCAAAAACCAAGCCATGAGGTCGAAGGAATTGTCCGTAGAGCTCTGAGACAGAAATGTGTCAAAGCACAGATCTGGGGAAGGGTACCAAAACATTTCTTCATCATTGAAGGTCCCCAAGAACACAGGGGCCTCCATCATTCTAAAATGGAAGAAGTTTGGAACCACCAAGACTCTTCCTACACCTGGCTGCCTGACTGAACTGAGCAATCGGGGGAGAAGGGGATTGGTCAGGGAGGTGACCAAGAACCTGATGGTCACTCTGACAGAGCTCCTCTGTGGAGATGGGAGAACTTTCTAGAAGGACAACCATCTCTGCAGCACTCCACCAATCAGGCCTTTATTGTAGAGTGGACAGACGGAAGCCACTCCTCAGTAAAAGGCACATGACAGCCCGCTTGGAGTTTGCCAAAAGGCATCTAAAGACTCTCAGAACATGAGAAACAATATTCTTTGTCCTGATGAAACAAAGTTTGAATTCTTTGGCCTGAATACCAAGCATCATCTGGTGGAAACCTGGCACCATCAATACGGTGAAGCATGGTGGTGGCAGCACCGTGCTGTGGGTGTCACGCCTGCTCCTGCTCCCCCTCCCTGGCGCTCGAAGGCGCCAGGCTCCCCAGCATTACGCACTCCTGCCACCATCATTACGCACACCTGCCTTCCCCCCGTCACGTGCATCAGTGATTATTGGACTCACCTGGACTCAATCACCTCTGTCATTACCTTCCCTATATATGTCTAGTTCCCCGCTTTGTTCCCTGCTTCAGCATTAATTGTCATTTGTCGTTGTTTACCCGTGTGCTGACGCTGTTCCTGTTTTGTTACCTGTCTGTTCCTGATTAAATGTTTGACTCCCCGTACCTGCTTCACATCTCCAGCATCGGTCATTACAGTGGGGATGATTTTCAGCGGCAGGGACAGGGAGACTAGTCAGGATCAAGGGAAAGATGATCTGAGCAAAGGACAGAGAGATCCTTGATGAAAACCTGCGCCTGAGCTTTTCTTATATCTCCTAGATATAGAACAAGCACTTAAAATCCTTGTTTCTTATGAATAATTTTTTGACTGTCTTTTTTGTCATTTATGAATGTGTTATTCAATGCGTTTCTCTGGGCTATAGTAGTAAAGGCCAAATTCAATATTTGATCAAATATGTATTTATTCATTTTTTTTTATACCTAAAAGGGTCCTAAAATTCTAAATCAAATAGCTAAATGATCCATAGTATGACCATCTTAAAACAACTCCATATGTCAGCTTAGAAAATAAACAAATACCCATCTAGTCGTCAACGTTAGTTAAAAACCCTCATTTTTTATTTATAGCACTTTTGCCCGGTGAGCTTTGCAGACCAAATTATGGTTAGTGAGGGTGGTTAGCTGATGGTTAGTAAAGGACCTATGGTCTCCTCCTGTCATCTCTCCACTTGTACCTCGCCGTCCGAGTGGCTCTTTTCCTTCTGCGGACTGGGAGAGAAGTATCTACTCCGAGTTCAGCGCACTTTCGTCTGAGTGTGCCAGAGTGCAGAATAACTGATGAATTTACGAACGCACAACCCCCGTTGACCGGTGTCAGTAAAAACTTCGCCCAAAAACGTAGCCTAATTCAATTGTTGCCAGCAGCACAGTCACAAACTCTCTAGATAACATGAAAACATCCTTAACAGCTCTGCTAGGGCGAGTAAAATGGTCAGAGTGAGGTTCTCTCTCATTTGTGTTAAAAGTAGCTAGCAAGCTAGCCAACTTTAGCCAGTTAGCTTGTGAGGTCAGAGCGCTCGGATCAACTCTACTTCTCGGCCAAAAGCGAACATTTCTGAATGGACAATTTGACAACGGGTATGAATATACGAGCGCACTCTGAGTGCACTCTGGAGTTTAAGAGCACATCTGACTTGGGAGCAAAATGACTTATAATGAAATTGACATGATACAACAGTAGGGGTTGACTACCCCCCCCCCCCCCCCACCCCCAAGAGCAATGTCTAATTGGTGACAGAAAAAAGCAACGTTTGGAGAGAAATATGGTATGTGGATGAAGGTCATGCTTAGGCGAATAAACTATAAAGGGAAATAAATGGCTAACCATGCCATTCCAAACACAAAAACAGGGAACATAAACAAACATACAAAACACAGCGGAATATAAAATGGACAACACCATGGGAGAGGATTTCGCACTTCTTTTGAGCCTAAAATCAAGAATATCGTCCCTAAATTGTAGAATAGAAGAACATCGATTTTCTGAGATCACCCCGCATCTTTGAATCCAATAGGATAGATATGTAAGAAATTGCCATCCGTGCAATTTATTGGTCATTATTGCACTTCGAACATTCAATTTAAAGCAATGCGTAACAGGTAGCTGATCCTAAACACCACAGGATTCATGAATGCTACTGTATGGGAAATGATAAGAATCTCATACAGCCTAGCCTACTGTAAACCTGAGTCACAGAGCGATTTATGCAAAGAAGATAGTTCATTTTTTCTGTGGCATTTGGGATAGGTACTCTCAAGAAATACAAAATTATTCTCTATTACAGTAGGCTATTGGTTATTACACATAGCAAAAACTTACCCTGGCATGGTAAATCAGCTTGAGCGACTTTTGAAGTTTGCATCATAGGTAGGTACAAAGTGAAAACAAAAGTAATCCCGTAAAGCAGACCTAGAACACTTTTTAAAATCCAAAGTTGAAGTTCAATTTGTTTAGCAAAAATGTATAATATTTGTTGCTGCCGCAACAAAATCCTGAAATGTCACATGCTCAGAGCACTTGAGTCCACCTCAATCACAACCTCACTTGGCTGAGTACATGCGAGTGACTGATTGAGGAGGAATCCACACTATCACTCGCAAGCAAGTACGCCTATAATAATGTTATAAACAAATCAAATCAAATTGTATTCAAATCAAAACACATTTTATTAGTCACATGCACCAAATACAACAGGTGTAGACCTGACAGTGAAATGCTTACTTACGAGCCCCTAACAACAATGCAGTAAAAAAAAAAAAACTGGATAAGAATAAGAAATAAAAGTAACAAGTAATTAATGAGCAGCATAGTTGAGGTAATATGTACATGAAGGTAGAGTTATTCAAGTGACTATGCATAGATGATAACAACAAAGAGTAGCAGAGGTGTAAAAGAGGGGGGGGGGGGCAATGCAAATAGTCTGGGTATCCATTTGATTAGGTGTTCAGGAGTCTTATGGCTTGGGGATAGAAGCAGCTGTTTAGAAGCCTCTTGGACCTAGACTTGGCACTCCAGTACCACTTGCCGTGTGGTAGCAGAGAGAACAGTCTATGACTAGTGTGGCTGGAGTCTTAGGGCCTTCCTATGACTCCGCCTGGTATAGAGGTCCTGGATGGTAGGAAGCTTGGCCCCAGTGATGTACTGGGCCATTTACACTACCCTCTGAAGTGTCTTGCGGTCGGAGGCCGAGCAGTTGTCATACCAGGCAGTGATGCAACCAGTTAGGATGCTCTCGATGGTGCAGCTGTAGAACCTTTTCAGGATCTGAGAACCCATGCCAAATCTTTTCAGTCCCCTTGGAGGGAATATGTTTTGTTGTGCCCTCTTCACAACTGTCTTGGTGTGCTTGGACCATGTTAGTTTGTTGGTGATGTGGACACCAAGGAACTTGAAGCTCTCAACCTGTTCCACTACAGCCCCGTCGAGAACGGGAGCGTGCTCGACCCTTTTTTTCCTGTAGTCCACAATCATCTGCTTTGTCTTGATCACATTGAGGGAGAGGTTATTGTCCTGGTACCACATAGCCAGGTCTCTAACATCCTCCCTATAGGATGTCTCGTCGTTGTCGGTGATCAGGCCTACCACTGTTGTGTCATCGGTAAACTTAATGATGGTGTTGGAGTTGTGCCTGGCCATGCAGTTATGAGTGAATAGGGAGTACAGGAGGGGACTGAGCACGTACCCCTGAGTGGCCCCTGTGTTGAGGATCGGCATGGCGGATGTGTTGTTACCTACCCTTACCACCTGGGGGTGGCCTGTTAGGAAGTCCAGGATCCAGTTGCAGAGGGAGGTGTTTAGTCCCAGGGTCCTTAGCTTATTGATGAGCTTTGAGGGCACTATGGTGTTGAACGGAAGAATCCCAGAACATATTCCAGTCTGTGCTAGCAAAACAGTCCTGTAGCTTAGCATCTGCTTCATCTGACCACCTTTTTATTGATCTAGTCACTGGTGCTTCCTGCTTAAATTTTTGCTTGTAAGCAGGAATCAGGATAGAATTATGGTCAGATATGCCAAATGGAGGGCGAGGGAGAGCTTTTGTATACGTCTCTGTGTGTGGAGTAAAGGTGGTCCAGAATTTTGTTTACTCTGGTTACACATTTAACATGCTGATAGAAATTTGGTCAAACAGATTTAAGTTTCCCTGCATTAAAGTCCCTGGCTATGAGGAGTGCCGCTTCTGGGTGAGCGTTTTCTTGTTTGCTTATGGCGGAATAGAGCTCATTCAATGCTGTCTTAGTGCCAGCCTCTGACTGTGGTGGTATGTAAACAGCTACGAAAAATACAGATGAAAACTCTCAAGGTAGATAGTGTGGTCTACAGCTTATCATGAGATACTCTACCTTTGGTGAGCAATAGCTCGAGACTTCCTTAGATATCGTGCATCAGCTGTTATTTACAAAAATACATAGTCTGCCGGCGTATTGATCACATACACATGTTTAGCAGATGTTATTGCGGGTTTAGCGAAATGCTTGTGTTTCTAGCTCCAACAGTGCAGTAATATCTAACAAGTAATATCTAACAATTTCACAACAATACACACAATAGACACAAATCTAAATTTGAGAATATATACATATTTGGACGAGCAATGTCGGAGCGGCATAGACTAAATACAGTAGAATAGAATAGAATACAGTATATACATATGAGGTGAGTAATGCAAAATATGTAAACATTATTAAAGTGACAAGTGTTCCATTTTTAAAGTGGCCAGTGATTTCAAGTCTATATATATAGGGCAGCATCCTCTAAGGTGCTATTTAACAGTCTGATGGACTCTTGTTCCAAGCTTTGATGCACCTGTACTGACCTCGCTTTCTGGATGATAGCGGGGTGAACAGGCAGTGGCTCGGGTGGTTGTTTGTCCTTGATGATATTTTTTTGGCCTTCCTGTGACATCGGGTGCTGTAGGTGTCCTGGAGGGCAGGTAGTTTGTCCACGGTGATGGGTTGGGCAGACCGCACTACCCTCTGGAGACCCCTGCAGTTACGGGTGGTGCAGTTGCCGTACCAGGCGGTGATACAGCCCGACAGGATGCTCTCAATTGTGCATCTGTAAACCTTTTGTGAGGGTTTTAGGTGCCAAGCCAAATTTCTTCAGCCTCCTGAGGTTGAAGAGGCGCTGTTGCACCTTGTTCACCACACTGTCTGTGTGAGTGGACCATTTCAGTTTGTCAGTGATGTGTGCACCGAGGAACATGAAACTTTCCACTTTCTCCACTGCGGTCCCATCGATGTGGATAGGGGGGTGCTCTCTCTGCAGTTTCCTGAAGCACCACACTCCCAGGGCCCTCACCTCCTCCCTGTAGGCTGTCTCGTCATTGTTGGCCTACTATTGTTGGCCTACTACTGTTGTGTTGTCTGAAAACTTGATGATTGAATTGGAGGCGTGCGTGGCCACGTAGTCATGGGTGAACAGGGAGTAGACCAGGGGGCTGAGCATGCACGTTGAAGATCAGCGAAGTGGAGGTGTTGTTTCCTACCTTCACCACTTGGGGGTGGCCTGTCAGGAAGTCCAGGACCCAGTTGCACAGGGCAGGGTTCAGACCCAGGGCCCCGAGCTTAATGATGATCTTGGAGGGTACTATGGTGTTGAATGCTGTGCTATAGTCAATGAACAGCATTCTTACATAGGTATTCCTCTTGTCCAGATGGAATACGGCATTGTGCAGTGCGATGGCGACAGCATCGTCTGTGGATCTATTGGGGTGGTAAGCAAATTGAAGTGGGTCTAGGGTGTCAGGTAAGGTAGAGGTCATATGATCCTTGACTGGTCTCTCAAAGCACTTTATGATGACAGAAGTGAGTGCTACGGGGCGATAGTCATTTAGTTCAGTTACCTTTGCTTTCTTGGAGACAGGAACAATGGTGGACATATTGAAGCATGTGGGGACAGCAGACTGGGATAGGGAGAGATTGAATATGTCTCTAAACACTCCAGCCAGCTGGTATGTGCATGCTCTGAGGACATGGCTAGGGATGCCGTCTGGGCCAGCAGCCTTGCGAGGGTTAACACGCTTAAATGTCTTACTCACATCAACCACGGAGAAGGAGAGCCCACAGTCTGTGGTAGCTGGCCATGTTGGTGGCACTGTGTTATCAACAAAGAGGGCGAAAAAGGTGTTTAGCTTATCCGGAAGAAAGAGGTCAGTGTCCGCGATGTGGCTGGTTTTCCCTTTGTAGTCCGTGATTGTCTGTAGACCCTGCCACATACGTCTCGTGTCTGAGCCATTGAATTGCGACTCCACTTTGTCTCTGTACTGAGGTTTTCCCTTTTTGATTGCTTTTATGGAGGGAATAGCTACATTGTTTATATTTTGCCATATTCCCTGTCACCTTGCCATGGTTAAATGCGGGGGTTCGCGCTTTCAGTTTTGCGTGATTGCTGCTATCTAGCCACGGTTTCTGGTTTGGGTAGGTTTTAATAGTCACAGTGGGTACAACATCTCCTATACACTTCTTGATAACCTCAGTCACCGTATCCATGTATTCACCTATATTATTCTCAGAGGTTACCTGGAACATATCCCAGTCCGCGTGATCAAAACAATCTTGAAGCATGGACTCCGATTGGTCAGACCAGCATTGAATGGTCCGTAGCACAGGTACTTCCTGTTTGAGTTTCTGCCTATAGGAAGGGAGGAGAAAAATTGAGTTATGATCAGATTTGCCGAAGGCGAGGGCGGGGGAGGGCCTTGTAAGCATTTCGAAAAGCTGAGTAGCAGTGGTCCAATGTTTTCTCAGAGCAAGTGCTACAGTCAATGTGTTGGTAGAACTTCGGTAGCGTTTTCCTCAGATTAGCTTAGCTAGTTAAAATCCTCGGCAACAATAAATGCTGCTTCAGGATATGTGGTTTTCAGTTTGCATAGAGTCCATTGTAGTTCTTTGAGGGCTGTCGTAGTATCGGCTTGAGGGGGAATATACACGGTTGTGACTATAACGGAAGAGAATTCTCTTGGGAGGTAATACGGTCAGCATTTGATTGTGAGGTATTCTAGGTTGGGTTTACAAAAGGACATGAGTTTCTGTATGTTATCACAATCACACTATGAGTAGCTAATCATGAAACATACACCCCCGCCCTTCTTCTTCCCGGAGAAATCTTTATTCCATTCTGCGCGATGAACTGAGAACCCAACTGGCTGTACATACTCAGACAGTATATCCCGAGAGAGACATGTTTCCGTGAAACAGAGTATGTTACAATCCCTGATGTGTCTCTGGAAGGAGATCCTCACCCTGAGCTCGTCAACTTTATTACCCAGAGACAGAACATTAGCGAGTAATATACTTGGAAGCGGTAGGTGGTGTGCATGCCTCCTGAGTAGGTCTACCTCTTCTCCACCAGCAGTGTTTTGGATCAGTTCAATTGTCCTGGGGGGTACGAACAAAGGATCCAATTTGAGAATGTCGTATTCCTGGTCGTAATGCTGGTAATGCTGGTAAGTTACCATCGCTCTGATATCCAAAAGTTCTTTCCGGTTGTATGTAACAACACAAAAGATTTTCTAGACTAATAATATAAGAAATAACACATTTAAACAAAATACTGCAAAGTTGCTTAGGAGCTAGAAGCACGGCTGCCCTATCTATCGGTGCCATCTTGATTATATATGACCTATATCCATCCTGCCCTGCCTCTCCAAAGTCTTCGAAAGCCAAGTGAACAAACAGATCACCGACCATTTCGAATCCCACCATACCTTCTCCGCTATGCAATCTGGTTTCCGAGCTGGTCACTGTTGGACCTCAGCCACGCTCAAGGTCCTAAACGATATCATAACCGTCATCGATAAAAGACAGTACTGTGCAGCCGTATTCATCGACCAGGCCAAGTCTTTCGACTCTGTCAATCACCGTATTCTTATCGGCAGACTCAACAGCCTTGGTTTCTCTAATGACTGCCTCGCCTGGTTCACCAACTACTTCTCAGATAGAGTTCAGTGTGTCAAATCGGAGGGCCTGTTGTCCAGACCACTGGCAGTCTCTATGGGGGTGCCACAGGGTTCAATTGTTGGGCCGACTCTTTTCTCTGTATATATCAATGATGTCGCTCTTGCTGCGGGTGATTATTTGATCCACCTCTACACAGACGACACCATTCTGTATACATCTGGCCCTTCTTTGGACACTGTTTTAACAAACCTCCAAACGAGCTTCAACACCATACAACACTCCTTCCGTGGCTTCCAACTGCTCTTAAATGCTAGTAAAACGAAATGCATGCTCTTCAACCGATCGCTGCCCGCACCCGCCCGCCCGACTAGCATCACTACTCTGGATGGTTTTGACTTAGAATATGTGGACAACTATAAATACCTTGGTGTCTGGCTAGACTGTAAGCTCTCCTTCCAGACTCACATCAAGCATCTCCAATCCAAAGTTAAATCTAGAATCGGCTTCCTATTCTGCAACAAAGCATCCTTCACTCATTCTGCCAAACATACCCTCGTAAAACGGACTATCCTACCGATCCTTGACTTCGGCGATATCATTTACAAAATAGCCTCCAACACTCTACTCAGCAAATTGGATACAGTCTATCACAGTGTCATCCATTTTGTCACCGAAGCCCCATATACTACCCACCACTGCGACCTGTATGCTCTCGTTGGCTGGTCTTCGCTACATATTCGTCACCAAACCTACTGGCTCCAGGTCATCTATAAGTCTTTGCTAGGTAAAGCTCCGCCTTATCTCAGCTCACTGGTCACAATAGCAACGCCCACCTGTAGCACGCGCTCCAGCAGGTATATTTCACTGGTCATCCCCAAAACCAACACCTCCTTTGGTCACCTTTCCTTCCAGTTCTCTGCTGCCAATGATTGTAACGAATTGCAAAAATCACTGAAGTTGGAGACTTATATCTCCCTCACTAACTTTAAGCGTCAGCTGTCAGAGCAGGTTACTAATTGCTGCAGCTGTAAATAGCCCATCCAACCAACTACCTACCTCATCCCCATATTTGTTTTTGTTTTTCTGCTCTTTTGCACACCAGTATTTCTACCTGCACATCCTCATCTGCATATATCACTCCAGCGTAAATTGCTAAATTGTAATTACTTCGCCACTATTGGCCTATTTATTGCCTTACCTCCTTACTTCATTTGCACACACTGTATACAGATTTTTCTATTGTGTTATTGACTGTACAATTGTTTGTCCCATGTGTAACTCTGTGTTGTTTTTGTCGCACTGCTTTGCTTTATCATGGCCAGGTCGCAGTTGTAAATGAGAACTTGT
The DNA here is from genome assembly GCF_965601325.2 of Salmo salar. NCBI lineage: Eukaryota > Metazoa > Chordata > Actinopteri > Salmoniformes > Salmonidae > Salmo > Salmo salar. The sequence continues at coordinate 123,773,877 of NC_138299.1, forward strand.
TCTCAACTGGCCTACCTGGTTAAATAAAAGTGAAATAATAAATAAAATAAATATCTGTGACTAAATACGCGATACAAGGTCTCAGCTTTGAGAGAAGAAGCCTCGTCAGGTATCAATCAGTCACATGCAGGAATCAACGTTCATGATGAATAATGTAAATCATGGTTATATAACTTGTATGTGTAGCAGTATATAAGGACTGAAAGGGAACCCCCTTCTCAGAGTTTTCATCGGGCTTGTATTGAGTTTGTGAACCTCTCCGGGCCGTGATAATAAAGATTTCGTCATTTACTTTGAATTTGAGTCCTTAGTGGTGCATTTCCACAACAATAGCTATGTTTTCCAGGATATTGACTAATCGATATCATAATGTATAATTGAAGGATTTCTAAAAGGAGACAGACAACATTAAAGGGTCTTTAATATTTTTATTATTATTATTATTGGAGTACAAATAACTGAAATGCACATCAGTAATAGACACAGTGGTTGTTCTTTGAGTCTTTTGACCACAGGAGTTCACATAATTTCAAATCTGATATTTAAATACTGTACTTAAAAAAGTAGTTAGGCCTATGCTATCAAAACGGGCCAATGTAGCCTGAAGACACTGTGTTGTGTAGCAATAAAAATGCATGTTGGTTGAGTCACTATTCATTTTCTTGCACTTTGTTTTCCCTGAAATTTGTTGCTCTTATTTTCCCTTATTTTCTGCTCTTGTGTAACCAAATAAATCATGTATTCTTTCAACATGAACCACTGATAAAACTACATAGGTTAGAACACATAAAAACATCAACATCATGATTTGGTCTGAAATAAAAGCTACCTTCACAGACACGTCTTAACTACACACACAGCTGAGGACATTGTGCAAAATAAAGACATAAAATTAAGTGCCAGAAATGCAGACAAAATAAGACTAGTTCATAAATTACAAAAAATTGACAATTTTTACCATGCCAGCCACAAGCACAAACACAGGAGTTTGATAAACAAGACATCGTTTTTTTTTTGTTTAACCTGTTGGGTCTAGGGGGCAGCATTTGCACGTCTGGATAAAAAAAATGTACCCGATTTAATCTGGTTACTAATCCTACCCAGTAACTAGAATATGCATATACTTATTATATATGGATAGAAAACACTCTAAAGTTTCCAAAACTGTTTGAATGGTGTCTGTGAGTATAACAGAACTCATTTGGCAGGCAAAACCCTGAGACATTTTCTGACAGGAAGTGGATACCTGATGTGTTGTATTGACTTTAAACCTCTCCCATTGAAAAACACAGGGGTTTAGGAATATTTTGGCACTTCCTATTGCTTCCACTAGATGTCACCAGCCTTTACAAAGTGTTTTGAGTCTTCTGGAGGGAGATCTGACCGAACAAGAGCCATGGAACGGTGATGTCCCATTAGACACCTGGCGCGCTACTTCATGTTGGGTACCCTCGTTCCAATACGTTATAAAAGGCTATGCATTCGTCCACCTTGAATATTATTCATGTTCTGGTTAAAAAAGGCCCTAATGATTTATGCTATACAACGTTTGACATGTTTGAACGAACGGAAATATATTTTTTCCCCTCGTTCATGACGAGAAGTCCGGCTGGCTTACATCATGTGCTAACGAGACGGAGATTTTTGGACATAAATGATGAGCTTTTTTGAACAAAACTACATTCGTTATGGACCTGTGATACCTGGAAGTGACATCTGATGAAGAGAATCAAAGGTAATGGATTATTTACATAGTATTTTCGATTTTAGATCTCCCCAACATGACGTCTAGTCTGTATCGCAACGCGTATTTTTCTGGGCACAGTGCTCAGATTATTGCAAAGTGTGATTTCCCAGTAAGGTTATTTTTAAATCTGGCAAGTTGATTGCGTTCAAAAGATGTAAATCTATAATTCTTTAAATGACAATATAATATTTTACCAATGTTTTCTAATTTTAATTATTTAATTTCTGACGCTGACTTGACTGCCGGTTATTGGAGGGAAACGATTTCCTCAACATCAATGCCATAGTAAAACGCTGTTTTTGTATATAAATATGAACTTGATAGAACTAAAAATGCATGCATTGTCTAACATAATGTCCTAGGAGTGTCATCTGATGGAGATTGTAAAAGGTTAGTGTATCATTTTAGCTGGTTTTATGGTTTTGGTGACCCTGTCTTTGACTTGACAAAACATTACACACAACTCTTGTAAATGTACTGTCCTAACATACTCTAAATTTATGCTTTCGCCGTAAAACCTTTTTGAAATCGTAAAACGTGGTTAGATTAAGGAGATGTTTATCTTTCAAATGGTGTAACATAGTTGTATTTTTGAAAAATTTGAATTTTGACATTTATTTGGATTCAAATTTGCCGCTCTTGAAATGCACCTGCTGTTGATGGAGTGCACCACAGGTGGCACGCTAGCGTCCCACCTAGCCCCAAGAGGTTAACAGAATAAACAGAATTTATTTTGAAAGAACAAACAACAAAAAGACTAAGAAAAACGACACTGGGTTCAGTCGGTGTCCTGTTGGACAGTGATATAGGTGGCCGGACGGTGATATGTGGACTTGGTTGCAGAATCCCTGACATTGTCAGATTGTCATCTGGAAGAACAGGTGATTCAGTCTACTGTCCAATAAGTCTAATGTAATTCATTACCATATTACCTGGAGTTATATCTCATAGGATCCCTATGAACACCACTGTTTCAGGGTAAAGTGCCTATTTAGACTTTCACTGAGGCATAAGGCACCTTGGAGGAGTCCCCCAGTCGCAGCCCCTCACAGCCTCTTGCAGTTCTGGGGAATGGGAAGGGTAAGGTTGCAGGCATTGATGCTGACCCTCCGTCTGCCCTGGCTGTCTACCACGGGGGCTAAGGTCTGGTTCAGGCTCACCTGGGTGTTGCTGAAAGAAGTGATACGTCCACTGCCAGCAATCTGCAGGTTCACAGTGGTAGCATAGCTAGTCTTTAGAGTCCTTTTGGCTGCCTGCATTGAGGAGGTGTCCTCTGGCTTTGGCTCACTCCTGTGAGGGTACTGGATGGGTGCGCCCATGTCTGGGGCTGGGGAGGCCCGAGGCACATAGGCACAGATCAGGCGGCTCCGGCAACTGTCCTCCCCAAGGTCTGGGTCACCCCACTCATCCTGAGGCCAGACAGGGGAGGTCGGAGCACTCTGGTCAGGGCTGTCCCCACTGTCATACTTGGTCAGGAGTTCTCGCACGTCGGGCCAGGCAATGCTGGTGAAGTGTTGCTCGCCGTGGGTGCTCTTCCCAGGGGCCAGTCTGACAGGGGACAAGGCCCCAGGGCTGAGGCAGGATGGGGAGCCACTGTAGGAGCTGCTATAGGAGCAGGATCCCCCTCGGGGGCTTATCAACCCAGACTCCTGCTCCGCATCCACAGACCTGCGCCCTCCGCTCTCTCCCCAAGACCCCCTCCCATTCCTGACTGGACTGGGTGGTCGGTCAGCCAGGCTAAGGAAGGGCAGGCTGCTTCCCTTGGTCCTCCGTAGGTTCTGAGAATGGGTTGGAGAGCATGGGGAGAAACCAGATGGGGGAGGAGAGGTGGTGCTGGAGCTTCTCTGAATGGAGGGGGGAAAAACATCTATCCATGTTGGTGAGGATATGGAGGAGAAAGGAAATGCCAATTTGGCATTCCGCGGCTGAGGAGCGGCGACTCCCCAGATATTGGCAGGAACCCCAATGGGCGGAGGGGAGGTTATGCCTGAGGAGCAGGCTGAGGAGGCCCTGGGGAGCTCCAGGGAGAGGCCCAGGTGATTGAAGGGGTAAGCCCCTCCTGCCCGGGTGCTTCTAGGGTTGGGGGGCTTGTTCATCAGGGGGCCTGTATGATTCTGGACTGGGGGAGGGGAGCAGATCCTGCTGAATGGAGATGGGGAGGGAGAGGGGGACGGGGACTGCACTCGTGAGCTGGGCTCCGAGGCAGAGAAGGGCCTTGCCACCCTGTTGAGAGTGTGAGTAGAACCACTCCAAAGAGGATCATGGGGATGGGGTATACTATTGGCACTCGCTAACGGTGGCTTCCGGTGATTCGCGACCCATCCTCCGTTAGTGGTGTTATTGTTATTATTGTTGTTGCTGTTTCCATTCAAACCAATATGACGTGGCTGGTATAGGGCAGCAGGCCTGGGCCGGGGAGAGGCAGAGGAAGAGGCAGTGTGATGCAGGCTGACTGGGGGGGCTGGGGAGACTGAGCGCTGGCTGCGGTACGGTGGGGGGGACAGGGCTGGGGCTGGGGATGCGCATGGGCTGGAGCGGAGTGAAGTAGACCGGAGAGGGGAAGGGGGACACTTAGGTGGTTGGCTCCCATCTCTGGAGTAGGAAGCATGGGCATAGCCAGGACTCAGAGGGGGGCCGCTGGGGCCAGAGGTGAGTTTGGGGGAGGGAGACCTCATCCTGAGTGGGAATGCAGTGGGAGCGGGAGCCAGAGGGGCTGGACTGTCTGGGGGAGGGGTGGCCTGGTCCTGGAAGCGAGCGTTCTTCTTGGCCAGACTCTGGCTGATGGACTGGCTGATGCAGGAGGCAGCCAGGGACTTGGTCAAGGCAGAAGGGGTGGGAGAGGAGCAGGGGAGTCCCCTGATGGGGGAGGGAGATTGCTGGTGGAGACTGGGGCTGAAGGCAGAGGGGGGCTTGGCATCCATGGGCTGACCAATGCCTGGAAGCATGGTGGCTGATCTCTCCAGTGAGGGCTGGGAGGAAGGCCGTCTGACGGGGGATAACCCTGAGGCATGGATGGATGGGAGCGATGGATCCTGGCCTGGCTCTCTGGACCTCAGTGGAGAAGGTGGTAGTCTATAACCAAAGGAAAGCATAGAGAAGAGGAAATGAATAGACTTGATTAATCAGTCCCTCCAGGATTATGTGATGGCAATTTGTTATGCAAAATCAACAATTTCACACACAATATGTGAGGGGTTGCAAATTTGACCAATCACTGCACTATTTCAGCATAGAAAAGCCAAATCATCACAATGTTATTGCATAGAACTGACCAATCAACGCAGTACAAAAAAAGGGCTAGGAATTTCAACCAATCATTGCACATTCACCACAGAACATGTTTCAATCAAGCCACACGTTAACAAACCTTTTTCCTCGTCAGTGCATTTTCGCTACAAATTCAACTAAATCATTGCATATTGCCATGCATATTACCACTAAAAATCCCTGTGAAACCCTGGGGGGACTGATTAATGCCACTGCCACAAAACCTGGCTTGAGGAGAAGCAGAATTGAGAGGAGAGGAGTGCAGGCAGCGATTACTCAGTCTTGTGAAAATAAGCTACTTTGATAGTACGTTTGTACATTTGTATATGCAATTTGGCTCTTAGCTGCGATGTACACTAAATAAAATAAAACTATTTATTTTTATTATACAACCAAATAGGAACTCTTGAACATTTTCCCACTCAATACAACCTCTAAAGCGATGGACATTCATGACAAAACACAGTGATTTCCATGTCAGGGGCCTTCTCACATACTTTGCATCTACAGTGCCTTCAGAAAGTATAAGTTCAGGAGTAAAAATGTGCTTAACAAGTCACATAAGTTGCATGGACTAATAGTGTGCAATAATAGTGTTTAACATTATTTCAATGATCTGTAAGGTCCATAAATCGAGCAGTGAATTTCAAACACAGATTCAACCACAAAGACTAGGGAGGTTTTCCAATGCTTCGCAAAGAGCACCTATTGGTAGATGGATAAAAATAAGAAAAAGCATACATTGACTATCCCTTTGAGCATGGTTAAGTTATTAATTACACTTTGAATGGTGTATCAATACACCCAGTCACTACAAAGATACAGGCATCCTTCCTAACTCAGTTGCCGGAGAGGAAAGAAACTGCTCAGGGATTTGGTGATTTTACAGTTTAGTTTAATGGCTGTGATAGGAGAACATTGTAGTTACTCCACAATACTAACCTAAATGACAGAGTGAAGCCTGTACAGAATAAAAAGTATTTCAAAACATGCATCATGTTTGCAATAAGGCACTAAAGTCATACTGCAAAAAATGTGGGTAAGAAATTAACTTTATGTCCTGAATATAAAGCGTTATGTTTGGGGCAAATCCAACACAACACATCACTGAGTACCAGTATTCATATTTTCAAGCATGGTGGCTGCATCATGTTATGGGTAGACTTGTCATCGGCAAGCACTAGGGAGTTTTTTTTAATAAAAAAAAAACGGAATAGAGCTAAGCACAAGCAAAACCCTAGAGGAAAACCTAATTCAGTCTGATTTCCGAAAGACACTGAGACAAATTCACCTTTCAGCAGGACAATAACCTAAAACACTGGTGTTGCTTACCAAGACAACATTGAATGCTTCTGAGTGGCCTATTTACAGTTTTGACTTAAATCAGCTTGAAAATCAATGGCAAGACTTGAAAATGGCTGTCTAGCAATGATCAACAATCAACTTGACAGAGCTTGAAGAATTTTAAAAAGATGAATTAGCAAGTATTCTACAATCCAGTTGTGCAAAGGTCTTAGAGACTTACCCCAGAAAGACTCACAGCTGTAATTGCTGCCAAAGGTGATTCTAACATGTATTGACTCAGAGGTATGAATACTTATGTAAATTAGATATTTCTGTATTTCATTTTTCATAAATTTGCTAAACTTTCTAAAAACGTATTCACTTTGTGATTATGGGGTACCGTGTGTAGATGGGTGAGGGGAAAAAAAGAATGTAATCAATTGCGAATTCAGGCTGTAACACAACTAAATGTGGAATAAGTCAAGAGGTATGAATACTTTACGAAGACACTGTAAAATGCTTTCTTTCCATCTACTCTGTGAATAACACTGTTTTATCTGATTCATAGAATTTCTTTCAGAACTCTTAGTGGAGAAACAGGAAACAGTATTTGCACACTTCCGGTCAGAGGCACATTCCTTTAATCTTTCTCCAGTTTTACATTTTGCCATGGTATGTAGTAGATTCTGCCTATTATCTACAATAACTCTTAGTGGAAGAATGAAGCTATGGACCGGTGAAATTGTGTTACTACTGTATTAAGTCCTATTAAATACTGTACCTTTGGCTGGGGAGTGTGCCGTTGTTTGATCCGTTCCAATTCATAGGAAGGCTCCTTCTGCCCTTGGTAGTGGGTAGGTGCAGGTTGGGTGGTCTTTGGCTGGTGAACTTAGGCAGACAGTCAGAGGACTGCACCCCTTGCGGAGGTGTAGGCTTCAGGCTTTGGAGCGATGACCACGGACGGGGAACCATGTCCCCCTCTTTTCCTTTGGAATCCTCTGGGACTTGACTCTCCTTGACTCTCTGACCAGATGTATATGTTGCTTGCATGGGTTCAGTCATGGCTGACTGAGTGGCACGCCACACTAAGGGGTTTGACCCCTCAGTTATCCCAGAGATGGACCTCTGTTGTGTGGGAGATGTGTCGGAGATGTGAGTGGAAATCTTTGGTGCTGCAGGTGAAACATCCCGATCATCTAGAGTGACATCTTGTGACTTGGCTTTGGTGGATTCAGCTTTGCTTTGTTGACCAGGGGCCATCTGGAGTGAGCTCCCCCTCTCAGCCCCACTGGCCACATAAGGCGACATTATCTTGGGGTTTAAACTGGCTTCGTCTGGCTTCACCACCTGGCTTGTCTCTGGTTCAGTTGGAGCCTGCTGTTGAATGGTCTTCAGCAGCTTCTCTGCAGCTCCAACCCCTGGAGACCTGTCTTTGTTCCCACATGGGTCTGCTAAAGAGGCTGCTGCTGCCCCCAGAGCAGAATCTTCCCTAATGGAGTACAGATTATGTCCTTTCTGCTCTGCCCAAGTCCTGCTGAGATTCACAGACCTCTCTGGGGTCCCTGGATAACCATCAGCTGGAACCTCCACCCCTACCCCTTGGATGGGGCCTTCCTGGACTGGGGAGGCCCTCTTGGGGTGAGGCCTCCGCATCTCAGCTCCTGAGATTACTTCCTCAGACTGGTTCTCCATAAGCTTCCCCTCCAGAGCAGTTGTCACTACCTCCTCAGGCCCAACCTGAGTGGTTTTTGGTGGGGTGGTCAGAGGGGAGGAGGGGGGAGAGACAATGGCTGTGGATCCCAGGTTGGAAACACTGTCCCTGGGTCCGGTCAGGGCGCAGTTGTGCTCCTGCTGGCGGTAGGTGGGGGACAGCTGTTCGCTGACAAGGATGTGGCCAAAGAGCTGGGCTTCTGAGGAAACTGAAGTCATCTCCTGGCAACCTGTAAAATTAAAAAAAAAATAAAAATAAATAAAAAAATCAGCCTAAACACTGTCATTCACTGATAAACAATATGGAGGCTTTGCATTTCATGTTTTATTTGTTGTGTTTCCTGACCAACCATATGAAGGCTTTACTTTCCCTATCAAACATGGTAAATCACAGTTTATATGTGTTCTTCCATTATTTAGCAGTGCTTACTAAAACAACTCAGAGAAAATTCAACAATAAGACACCAACAAGTCTTTAGATATCCTCACTACTACACTATCTAATCAAATCATAGCCATTTATACAGGATGTTAAAGGTACTGACCAGTGGAATGGCTCTGAGCTCTTTTTACTGTAATCTTCTCCTCCTGATGCTGCTGTGGCGGCTGGGCCTGAGAAGGGACACTGTGCCTGGTGGTGACGGTCCACGGTGCATGACCCACACACACCCTCTTGTGGTGAAGTGGCACCTTCATGATGCTGGCCTTGGCGCTGTACATTCGAGCCAGCATTTGAACTTTACTGAGGATCCTCTCTGAGTTCTCCACCAGACATGGATCACCGGGGCTGGCCTCGAACAGGCCTATCCCCGCCACGTCTGCGACCGCTGCTCTCTCGTACAAGGTCCGACTGGAGGACACCATCTTACAGTGGTGGGACCAGCAGCCCACCTTGATCTGGCAGGGTAGGCCCTCTAGGTTCCCAGTGAGGGAGCTCCTGTCTCTGATTCTACCCCACCCAGCCTGGGACACTGGGGCGGTCTTACTGTCATGAAGGCCTGTAAGTGGAAGGACAGTGGAGTCTTTCTGGGCCTCTTTAGGTTCTGCGTCCGGATCACTTGGACTTGGTCCGTGGCCGTTGATTACCTGCTGGTCTTTTGTGATCACTTTGGCTGCTTCGTCGCTGAATGAGGGCCCTTCGGTGATGTCTGTTGACAGGTTTGGTATGATTTCCCTCTCTGTTCTAACAGCGGCTCCTACTTTCTCCTTCTCTTTCCAATCCTTCATCAGCTCTGTGCAGGGCAGGAGCTCACTAACTGGCTCAAACCTGCTACATTCCTCCACAGCAGGCTCACCCTGACCTGGTGCCTGGCTGTGATCTTCCTGGGAACCAGCAGCAGAAGTAGAGGAACACTCTGGGCTGAGGGCTCCCTCTCCCTGGTCAGGCACTGACGGAAGTGGGGAGGGCAGCTCTGACTCAGGTTCTGCACCCCCATCGGAGCGCCCGCTCTCCGAGTCACACAGGCTGTCCTGGTGGCCAAAGACAGCAAAGCGGGACACGGAGTCTTTGACCAGGCCGGTGGGGATGATGAGGGAGAAGCTGTTTCTCCTGGGGGTGGGTCTGCTGTCACCTTCTCCTGCGTCTCCTGCCTCTGCCTCAGCCGCCTCGTAGTAGCTCCGGATCTTCTCGATGATCTGCCTGTCGGACCTGGTGAGCTGGGTCTCTTTCTTGGGCGCCAGAGGGCTCTGTACAGTGTGCTCTGGGACGGAGAGAGGAGCTTCTGAGGGCTTGTCCTCGTTGGGGAGGTCAGAGCAGAGTTCCTTCTCCCTCTCCCTTTCGCCTGAGAGGTTTACAGGAGAGAGCGGCGTCGGGGTTTCGAACGTTTGCTCGTCCTCCACCTCTGATGCATTTCTTTCCCCAACTGTCCCGGTTTCTTTGGCTGATGTGCTCTCCTCCTGAGGCATCTCCTCTATAACATCAGCTGGCAAAGGTGTTGACTCTCCCTCTTCACAACCACCTTCCTCTGAGGATTCCCTGGACAGACACGGTGGAAGAGTTTGGTCTTCCATTTTGGTTCTGCTCCCCTCCAGTTGCACTGTCATCTCCTCTGCACTATTGGGATGGGGGTCTTGCGACTCGTAAGTATCCTCCGTAGGGGAAGCAAGCAGCAGGCCATTTCCTTGCTGAGCAACTGGACATGGATCTGGCTCAGTTGTTTGGTCCTCCAGAGACTCATCCAGGGGTGAATCCTGTGGCGAGACAGAAACAGACACAAAAAAGCTAGTCATCCCCGCAGCTCCTATTATACGTACATGGGGAAGTAATGCAGCATAGACCAGATCCTGGTCTATAGATATGAAATTGATAGCTCATAAAACTAGACACTAACGTCTAGTGACTAGACAAGTGACACAGGTTGCTTTAAATCCATGGCAGCTGTTTAATAGTGTGTGAATTGTGAAAGACAGTATAGCCCACCCATACTATGTCAGGCTTGAGTTCGGCCATGCCCTCTCGCACGCGGCTCTGGTTAATGAACTGCATGATCTCCTCGGTGATGGAGAGGGTGGGCGGGGGGCTCAGGGGGGGTAGGTCCTCTTCTTCCAGGCCCGGGCAGGGGTCCGGCCGCTCTGCCTCAGCCTCCACCTCCATCACAGAGGAGGCCAGGGTGTTGGTGCTGCCTGAGGATCCCAGGCTATCTGCCCCAGGACACAGCTCCCCCTCGCTGCCAGCCTGTGGAGATGGACATGAACATCAACACTGAGATGGAGAATGTCAGGAAGGGAAGGTGTACTACTCAATAGCATTTCCAATGTCAACAAGGCGTTGCTCATAGTAATTATTGTCAAGTCATTCTTGCAAATGAGATATCATCTGATGTGTATGACAGTTGTGTGGGTGGATAGGGGCAAAACCAGTCTGAATCAAGCTTACCTTTGAAGAGACTGGATTCCATGAGAAGATAGGAATGGTTGGGGGGAAACAAACAAGGGTGTTTTTACTTTCCATTAAAAACATACCAAATCTTTCAGCCCTGACAGACTGAAGCACAACAAGGAAACAAGATAAACAAAAATCCTTTAAGAAAATTCTCACCATGATATGCTGTTTCGAAGTCTTTAGTTGGAGCTGGAAAGAAACAGCCATAAGCATTCAAGAATGAGTCATTTCCAATTATTACATTTATGAATTCATATTTTCAAGCTCTGTATGTTTAGTCCAAGTCCTGTGCAGTGGGTGATTCCTCTCTGGGCCCTTGTTCATAAAGTGTCTTAGAGTAGGAATGCTGATCTAGGATCAGGTCCTCCTTGTCCATATAATCTATATTCAAATATGATCTAAAAGGCTAAACTGATCCTTGATAAGCATTTCTGCTTCGAGACTCTTCATGTATGTGGGCCCTGGGCCTATATCCACAAAGTGTCTCAGAGTAGGAATGCTGATCTAGGATCTGTCCATATAATCTTATTCATTCTGATCTAAAATGCTAAACTGATCCTAGATCAGCACTGCTACTCTGAGACGCTTTGTGGACACAGGTTCTGGTCTATAGACATGAAGTCTCACCAGACTGCCTCCTGCCGCGGCGATAGGACAGGTTCCCCTCCAGCAGCAGGGGAAGGCTCTTCTTGGCCTTCTCTGGGGTGTAGATGAACTCTGGGGGCTCTGGACACACACACACACACACACACACACACACACACACACACACACACACACACACACACACACACACACACACACACACACACACACACACACACACACACACACACACACACACACACACACACACACACACACACACACACACACACACACACACACACACACACACACACGAGAGAATTAATTTAACTCAGCAAACACAGACCAGACAGGCATATGGCAAAATGGCTTTGTTATTTATTAGATTTATGACAAAGAAGAAGCCATCCCTCTCATCCAACTTTGGGGTAAAAAATGTGCTTAAAACCAGTAAAGATATCCAACAGAAATAAAAGTGTTTTGAACTAAAACAAAAAAGTCGTTCACATACAAATGAGATACTAGGTGCATTACAGGTAAGAATGGCTTGTCCTGACCTGATTGAAATGAGCTGACCTGTGTGTGTGCTGACCTGATTCAAATGAGATACTATGGCTTGTCCTGACCTGATTGGCGTCTCCCTCGATGGTATTCATCGCATCTTGGAGATGACTTTTTTAAATGATCCTGATCAAACTGAGGAGCTGTGAAAAAGAAATTGCGAGTTACTGAGTTGTGCATGATTGTAAACTGTGCACAATTGGTGTCAAATTGAAAGTGAAAAGTGTAGGTGTATGAATGTATGATGGTTTGAAATGACATGAAACTCACATTGACAGAAGTTGTCACCGAGTACCTGCCTTGCCTGAAAAATACATACAGGTATTTCAAGGATTGTTCAACTTGTGACAGTGTTTGCGGTAACTAGAACCAGCCACAAGGTGGCAGCACATCCTAACAGAGTGATTACAATATTCTCTGTTTCAGTTTAGCCACAACCTTAAGTGTAATATTGGCTGAAAAGTATTGCCATTCATATCGGCAACATTTACAGTAATGTACAATAAGCCTTACCTTCTGGGGTAGAGAGGCAAGATGGTTCTCCACTATCAGTCTCTTGAGGTAGTGCAGCCAAAGGCGTTTCTCCTCCTGGTTTTTGGTCTGTAACATGGGTAGGAGGGTAGTATAAATACACTGGTCTAACACAATACAATGTCCTGTTCTTTGATAGTGGTTCACTTGTAATTTGATTGTGGTTTACTCGTACCTGTACAATGTGCTGCAGTTTGGGGATGGTCTGATCGGACACCTTAAAACACAGGGGGTCCTTCATGGTTTCTACCAGAAGAAGATTACAGCACTGACGGGAGAGAAGGGTAGAGAGATGAGGGAAAGGGGAGAGTGAAAGACGAGAGGAAAGAGAGTGGAGGGGAAATAAGGGTGTCAGTAGAGAATCAAGCAACAAAAACGAAAACATTCGTCTTTTTTGATTGGTGTAGGTGTCATCTCTAATGATACATGCTCCTAGCATTTACAGAAACACAATCTGATCAATTCATTCCGGTGTCCGCACGTCACTCACAAATATGTGGGTGCTGTAGATGAAATGCTCCAGCCTCTTTTTAGCGATAAGCAGCATCTTGTCGAAGAGGAAGAATGCCCTCTCCTTCTTGACCCGTTGAACCCTGAAGGCGCCCTCCAACACCAGCTCCCCAAAGCCACTCAGGTCTGGACCTGCCCAGTTGGTCAACAAGCTCTCAACCTCCTGCCAGAGCCAAAAGACAAAAAGTGTTTGTGTTAACCCAAGCTTGACCTCTGACCTTCAAAAACAGTAGTCGAGACTGAGGTGTCCAAAAACCTCCAGATGTAGTGGAGATTGAGGTGTCCAAAGACCTCTGCGACCTCTAACCTCTTTTGACTTTTAACCTCTGACCTCTACAGCCAGTTCAGAGTCATAGATTATGATCAGCAACAAAAGCTAACTTCTTTGTTACATTTTCAATGACAACTGCTGTAGTGGGTGACTGGGTAGAGTCTGACTGGTGGTCCATACCTGCAGCCTGACGGCGTGCTCCTGCTTCCTCTTCATATCGTTGATGTACCAGGCCACGGCTGTCATGGTGATGATGGCATCCTCCACCACCTCGTAGCCAGGGTCACTTTTATCAAAGTGTTTGGCCAGCTCCTGCCACACGGGGGCGATAGTGAGGTTAGGTTTCTATTATGCTTCGATCTCACCGTCAGTGTCATTGCATTTTGGTACACCAGAATTACATTGATTTCAAATGAAACCCTGCGTTTGCCTTGCAGCATTGCGTTGCAGAGGCAGTTGCAGTGCGTTCGGTGTGGCGCATACGTTGGATTTATCGAACGTATACGTCAAACTGTCTGCGTAGACGGCTTGACAAAAATGGTAGCAGACAGTGAATGTTGAACTTTTGTTGCATACATATCCAGATGATACTATATATCCAGGCGTACTATGTTGCACATTAATGCTGTCGGTGTGTTCGAAGCGTTAGTGTCAGTATAACGAGAAGGGAAGCTGCAGCCCAATATGGCGACCGGAGTATGGGCGAGTGGGTGTGTCGAAAGGAAAAGGAGTAACAAGGCAACTACTGTACCGCGAGAGTTTGAACTTCTGTTTTGAAGCCAGAGGATGAGTCTGGGTTGTAATTTAACTGTTAGTTTTACACCAATAATTTAACGTTTTCAGTTATAAAACTGACTATTGTTTATTTTTTATTAAAAGTACTGATCATGTGTGTGTTCTTACTGTGACTGTCACCCTAACATTGGCTACTAGGTATCTACTTCCCACATCGTTGCGGGACAGTAGTGCTTGGCAAGCGAGAGCGAAGGACATTGTGTCTCGGTGATGTTGTATGTATCAAGGTGACATCTAGATGGTTTTCAATATGAGTTATTTCTTGTGTAGGCTGCTATCCTACTTGAAATAAAATCATAGGAGGTAAAAAAAAAACGTTAGCTACAGCCTGCAACACTGGAACAGCTGCCCAATGGGGAGCACCTCATGTCGGCAAGCTGCTCCACACAACACCGGCGCACTAGTCAATGAAGGGATTCGATTATCTGGCCCGGGTGTGATTAAGATGCTCTGTTCAAAGCCCACGGAAAAGTTGTAAGCATGTGGATAATGAGTAGGATTTTGTGTTTTCACGTGCAAAAGTGATTGCTTTTGATAAAAACGCTTCATCTGCCTTCCCAATGAAAACTAGTTTGAAAATTCAAACATATATTTTATGGAAAAGAGATGTTGTATGTTTCTGGACGATGCAGCATGCTGTGTTGTTGACAACATGATAGAACGGCACAGATCATTGCTCGATTTTGCCCGTTCATGTCACTGGCCAATGGGGCCATAGACCAGCGCACCGTTTCTCAGGTTAATATAACTCCCTCATTCGCACTGGTTTATCAACTTTGAAATGAGCTGATTCCCTTTCCATACACCCACTCGCCCATACCATATTGGGCTACAGCTACCCATACCTGAGAACAACCACCACAGAGGTGGGAGAGAGAACCCTAGGTCGTTGATCAGTGTCCAAACACAGCTAGTTAAATGCCATGAGTTGTGAGTCTGTGTTTAATGATAGGATCCTTATTTAATTTCACAGAATCTCTATGCTTCATTTACTTGCTAGCTGTACCCTTGGTCTGCTGAGTATCACACACCAATTGAGGCAAGGAGTGCAGAGTAAGAAACAGGATGAATTCTGATGATTTGGAGTGAAGGGAAACTGTCTACAATGGGGCCTGTACCTTTCCTCTGTGTACAATATAAAGTAGTTGTAGTAGTTCTCTGAATAAGTTTGACATTGATAGTATTGTATCAGTATCATCATATTGTCTCTCTGACCCAGTCCATGACCCATACTGACCTGCAACAGGAGGTGGTACTTGAGGATCCTCTGCACTGGCTTCAGCAGGTAGGTCTCCAAGGGCAGGGAGTGGCACAGGGTGGTCTGCCTCTCCTGGAAGAAGCCCACCAGGCTCTTGTTCTTCATGCAGTCCCTCAGAACAGCCACCGAGCTGGGGAAAGAGATCCAGGAGGAGTGGGGGTGGAGGTGGATGTTGGGGGTGGAAGAGGAGGAGGAGGGGGGTCCACAGTAAGACTCATCAGTTGGCTCATCACTATGCCAGACAGCACTTCATCTTATGGTGAAGCGTACAGTAATGTGTTCAGCGTATGCCTCCGGTCCCCCCTTCAGAGGGGCCTCTTTTTGGCTGAACGCAACTATTTACATACACTAAAACATTCTGCTTCATTCCCTTCGCTGTCCGACTGTGATGTCTTTCTCAGGCAAAAGCTCTGATATCTGTTAACAGCATCTTTTCGGATGAGCTATGAACATGGTCTTTTTTAAGACATCCCTGGATGAATGCACACAGCTCAGGTACAGGGCCAGGGCACCGTCGACGTCTCATAACAAATCTAATTCTGTTTCTGTTCTCTGTGACAGACGCATGAAAGGCTGTTTATACAGAGCACATGTAGAACACCACATCTTCATGGTGACGGGCAGCGATCCAGTGCTATTCAAACATCTGCCAGTCAAATAGTAGTGGCCCGTGGGATTAGAATTGATGTGCCGTGAAAGATGCTGCTTCTAAAATGCTCGTTACGTGTTTGTATTTCACACGCACAATATACTGTAAGTTAGCCTGATTGGCCAGTGACCGAATCGTTACCGCGATCATTAAATCAGTCACCATAGTCTTTCATTGGATTCACCTAGTTTCACTTGTCAGTCCGACCACTGAGTAGTTCAAGCTAATCAAGACCCTGAGCACGGTTACATGCACACAATAACGTGATCTTCGTGGACAGTCAGGTTAATATAATAGTTTGTTTAAAATGTTGACGTGCTTTTCAAGAAGAATTTCTCTAATAATCTCTAATAATCCTGTTTACATGACGTATCTGTAATCAGGCTGATGCACAAAATCGCGAATCAAAATAAACGTTCTACCACTGTGGCCATGTTATTGTTTGCGAAGACCTTTTGATTCTGAGTTCGGACATTTGTATGTCAAAACTATTTATAAGATGCATACTTTCAGTTTTTCAGGACTCGTGGGCAGATCAAATACACCGCTGGACCGACGATTAAGGTGTTTACATGTCCTAATCATTTGAAAGATTGCTCAGAAAATCAGGTGTTTTAATCGGCTTATGCTTACTTCGATTTTGACCTTACGCCGATTAAGATCAGCAGAGTGAGGTGTTTACACGACTAATGCCATACTTGACCTACTGCCACAATCAGTTTAATATCGAATTACTACTGGTGCATGTAAATGTGCTCAATGTCCATTAAAGTCATTTTCCTTTCACTAATGTCTCTCCACAAAGGATGGTGATTACAACTGTACTCTTTCCCCCCCACCATCATATACAATTGTATACTTATTGTAATAACAAATGAAAATGTGTATTTTGAACTTTACTTGTCCACTGTACTGAATTCATTCCATTCTCACCCCAGGTCACTTCACTATATCTATCATTCAATGATCTAGGTCAAATGACAGCCCCAAGAGCACATCAGTATAGTGGTGTGTGTGTGTGTGTGTGTGTGTGTGTGTGCGTGTGCGTGTGCGTGTGTGTGTGTGCGTGACTTACTTGGGGTAGTTCATACAGTACAGGGTATATATGTCGAAGGCTTCGCTCTAAACAAGAGGAAGAGAAACCAAAGAAAAACGATTACATTAGTGGGGAGAAGAGAGACAGGTGAGAAAGACCAGCGACACCGAGCTTTGGTTTCCATGTTCCCTCTGCTACAAATCACTGTCATCTGAGAGACCCCCTGTGATCATGTGACACCTCTCCTCACACGAGGGTCAGCCTCCAGGTCTCAGTCAGAAATAAGTACTTTGTTTTTATCTCGTAACAAAACCCCATTCCCTGACTTATGTAAACATGTATTCTCATCCAAGAAACATCTCATCTAAACATCTCATCTAAGAAAGCAAAGGAATGAGAAAATAACTGCATTTTATATTTAAGTAGGTTTAGATAATGGTTCTGTGAGGTCAACTGAATGTTACATTCCAAAACAGTTGTGTATGTATGTATACTTGTCTTTACCACTGCGACGTACATATGGCCAGCAGGTATAGGGTTTGAGAGTCATAGCTTAGCAGATGGTGAATTGTTACAGGCTACAGCTGACTCCATGCAGACCCAGTGTCTTACTGCACCTAAACTAAGAGCACGTATGGCCTCATTCCAAGCAGAAACGGTCACATTTGAACTGCGTTTCCCACGTTCCACTCCGCAGTAGCGAGGGGCCGTTGTCCTCACACCGTTTAGAGAGGTTAGTCTAGCTCAGAGAAGCATCGCAAAACCCAGGATAACCTTGCCGGTAATGGCTTAATCAAATGTGCTCCGCATTTCCGCAGCCATCTATAATTGACCACAACAGTAGCCCATTCAATAGCAGAGAACTATAGCGACCTGCTGGATAAAGGGGTCTGGGCGCCAAAGAGGAAAGTACAGGCTGGAGACGGGACTAAGAATAGGCACCCTTGGATCCTGGACTGCAAATGGGATTCTGGTTCTTGCGTCTTGGTCCAGCTTTGGCAGGGCCAGGCGTGTCAGTCTGCAGCCCCAAATATGGAGGCATACCCTGGGAGTCAGAGACATAGACGCTGGCCAGTCACCGCTTCAGAACCAGAACCAATCACGACATCTCTCTGGTCACGGGCCTGCACACACTCACATAGCCCAAGTACAAACATTTCCTCTGACACAATGCCCAATATCAGCGGCCCACTTCAAACAGCTGTGGTTCTCTACTTGGCCGAAAACAAAAGTTTGTTTCACACGATCTGTTTGCTTGATATTTGAACAGCGCTCTGCATCCAGAGAACCAAATAGCTACTGTACACAAGCAACATATTAGCCTACACAGCTAGACAGTCGTAAGCCATGACCCAACAGGGGCTGGCTGTGACCAACCATTCGGGAAACACTGGTTTAGGTCATCGGAATACCCACCAAAAATGTGCAATGTGAATTTACTGGTTGTTTGTGCTTTATCATAGCAATGTGGTGACTCACCCTCTCAACGAAGCACTCGGCAATGGCAGCCGCATGAGGACTCCTCTCCAGGTCCTCTAGAAGCTCACTGTGAGACAGACAGACAGACAGACAGACAGACAGACAGACAGACAGACAGACAGACAGACAGACGTCAGTTATGGGCGATGAGAACACCAGTGCAGCAATGTAAACTTATCAATGAAACACAAAGAGGTCATGGAACTTGTCTACATTCCTGAGACTCATGCTCTACGAATCAGTACAACAGCTCTCAGTCATGATAAAACATACCACTGTCAAATACTGTAACATCCATGTAACAACTACTCATAACACATAATGATGAGCACATAAACTGCTATGTAAAATGGACAGCACAGATATTGCTTAGTAGACACTGTGCAGTGCTTATGAGTGCATATGAGTTTGTCAAGGTCTAGGACAGTTCCTGAGAACTGAGCACCCCCATTTGTTTGGAGACTGTTATTCCGTCTCCACCGAGGCTCTTGGAGCTGGTGTCGAAGACGATCCTGGCAGGGATGGATCCCAAATCCCAACTCCATTTCCACAAAGGATTCATTTATGTCTCCCCTTTCGATCCTTCCAAACGATCTCCTAAATGCATGCAGATGGGACACATCTAGCCTTGGCTCCACATCAGCCAACCTCAACCAGAACCCCCTTCCAGCTGTCCCACTACCCCCCCCCCCCCCCCCCCCCCCCACACCCCTCCGCAACACCCGAACCTTACAAACACAGACCTGAATCAGACTGCTTTTAACAGGGGAGAGTGGGTGGGTGGGTGGGCGTTCGCTTTCAAGGGTCAAATAACCACGTGCACCCGTTTCACCTTTGGTCCCGTGCCATGAGCTCACCCTAGCCTCCTCATCACCACGGACAGACGTCTGCTGAAACACATACGCAACCTCTCTCCAGGACCCGGTAACTTTTGATTAACATCCTACTTCGTGTATGTCAGCAGAGGGAGAGAGCAGAGGGTCTCTCTTTTCACTATCGGAATGAATCAAAATTATTGGTGAAAGATTTTCTTGGCGGGAGAGTGTGGAAAAGGTAAGGAATAGTAGTGAAGAGGGGAGATTTGAGGGAGTGGGGATAGTGATGACGGTTTGAATTCTGACTCCGATTAGGAGAGGATGGAGGTTGATGTAGCTAATGTAATGGCCGTCTCTAGTGGTTACTGGGACATCTCAAAAGGGACAACAGCCTCACATTCCTGGACAGCTGAATGAGGGTGTCGTTTGCTGCGGTCCCATCAGCCTGTATCTGACGTTGCACGACGTGATGAGCAGCCCAGCCGCACTCAGTTCATTAGCGAAGCCCAACTTCCCTGCATCTCTGAGAGGCCCAGGGCCGCCGGACTGGCCAGTCTCCCGGGATCCCCCCTCTTCCGAAGGAAAACAGAGAGGCGCTCTGTAAACACCCGGAGTTCGCCTTCATATGGCCGGGGGGAAAAGTTCAGAGTGAAACCGCAGCCCTCCATTCTTTCGTGTCGCTCTCTCCTCCCTCGGAGACGAGGCTTGTTTGGCGGCTGCCCTCCGCGGTGAGAGGGCGTCATTAGGGTTTCGGGGGAAGCAGGGGGGAGTTATGGGTGGTTTTTATCAAATGGCCACAGAGCAGGGTGTCTCTGAGTGCCACTGGCCCTGACTGATGTGGGAATCCTGTTGTTGACAGACAAAGACAAAGAGAAAGAGGGAACAGAGAACATGCCACCATGGAGACATTTCCTCCATCTGCAAGAGCAAAGGGCTTTCAACAAGACTACATCTGCAGTGCTGCAGCATGTTCGCAAACTTGTATCCTCACGTTGGATTTAATTAAGGCTTGGCACTTACTAGAAGGGCCTGATACTTTAAGACAAAAGCCCTGGAAAGTATTTGGCTGTCAGGACCTTGGACTTGAGTTATGTTTGTAACAACCCTACTAATTGCTTTCCCAGCTTTTCATTTTGAAAACACTCCATCCATAGACTTTTAACAGAGATGCTCCATATTTGAGTTCTGAGAAAAACTTGAGTTTTAAGTCAAGCCTACTGATCTTATCTCCTCACTGTATGTGTATTGTTCTTCCCTGTGAAATATGACACACGACAATCTGGTATTTGAAGTATGTGCATTTGATCCTCCTCTAGATAGAGGGTGAACTGTGAGGGGAAAGAGGAGTTTCCTCCAGATGATCCCCCCTACAGTTGTATATTTCACGAAGAGTTACAGTCAAACAGGGGAGTCACCTGAGAGGCGCACTGTCAATGAACTCACGCGCTCCCTCACGTCTCTCTGCTTCGTTCTTTCCATTTCCGTACTTCTGAACCTCTCTTTTCATTGTGTTTATAAGGTAATACCTTCCATACTGCCTGTTCCCCCTTCTCTTTTCCTCCGGTACTCCTCACTTCCCTCCTTTCTCCTTTCATAATCAACCCTCTCTCATGGAGTGCGATCTCTGCATTAGATTTAAGCACTTGCAGGTCTGTTTCCTCTTTAGTAACTACACAGTAAGTGCCAGCAAAAAGCAACAGAGACCTATCTAGATCCCTTCATCAGAGAATGTTTATATGCACTTGAACCTTGCTGGCCTTGTGTTCCCAATACCATCCCTGAGTATCGTCACATGCTGACTTCATCGCCTCTCTGAAAGTGAGAACTTCTTTCATGTGACACCACATCCTCAGCAACACCACCCACTCCCACACCAGCCACGGCAGATACAAGCAGACAGCATGAATCCAGGGCTGTTTAGGGGGATTCCAGCCAGGCAGACTTCTCCGGGTCACAGGGATGACTGTGAAGGGGTGGGTGGCTTGAGCACTCAGACTGACTCAGTCTGGTCAGGTGCGAAAGGCTGAGGGGTTATGTCTTTCGTGTGGGACTTCATGGGAGCCGTGACCCCAGGCAAGCATGCAGGGGTCACAGTGAGGTCTAAATCACACGTAGTGCAGGAATCTAACCAGGCTTGACTAAACGTCACCGGAGCCCAGCCCTTTACTGTACGTTCCACAAGCAACGTGAGAAATGGAATGAATTAGACACACATAGAAATATAATTACTAGAACGGGGAAAAGCCTCTCAGATCATGGCAATAATTATACTTCTATATTTCTATGGTGCCACGCGTCCACATTCCAATTGACTTCAACTCTATGGCACAACTGAAATACCAGCAGTATAAGAAATAGTAGTGGCACACCAAACGGGTAATAAAACCATTATCCACAGTCACTGGAGGTAATTGATCTGTTTATACTGTAACGTCATGCACTATCAATGTACGCTGTCAATAGCCAGCTTTGAAACCCGTGATATTATACAGAACATTTGCTTTCTTATTAGGCTTTTCCTTACAGATCCTCTACTTCTCATTATCATTCTACAGTACAGCAGCTGCACGCAAACCAAAAAAATAGAGTTCCTTTTGAAAGGTCTATGTTTCTAGTTGAAATTGACTTTGCGTGTGAGTCGCGGCTGGCTTCGCACCAGGCCTTAGACAGACACAAGAGATAAATCATGGAACTCAGACAATGCAATTAAACATCTTCATGTGCTGTAGTAAAGTCTCTATCGCTCTCTGTCTCTTTGTTTCTGTGTTTCTCATGCGCGCTGTATTAGACTACAGAGGATTCAACGTCTCCGGCAAACTTTCCATATGAGGGATTTGGAACAGAGAGACGAAAGAGAGGATGGGCAGAGATTCTTAGCAAGAGACGGTTAAGCCATCTTGATAAGCTCAGGCCTGACTAATCTCTCTGTCTCTGTGTCTGTCTCTTGGTCTCTCATGATGGGTTGGGTTAGAAAAGGTTACAGGTTACGATTCCACGTATAGTCACGTGTCCATAGAGATAAATCTGTACGTGATGCAGGATCCTTTTTCCATGGCAGACTAAACAATTACAGCACTTCTCTGACTGTCCTAGTGGCCTGTTCAGCCACAGTTTCTACTCAGCCGCGAATCTAATAAAGATGGACAAGATTAACCGCACTAACTAGTAGAATAGTACAGAGCATGTCTGTCTGTCCTGGCTGTACTGTTCACCAGGCTGTGCCCTGTCTCTCGCCGCGGTGCGGTCGGCTCACAGCAGGGTCCAGAACTCTAACCCCAGGCTTTGTCCACCGCGGCGGGCCACGGCGAACGACATCAGTGTGCTGCCTGGAGAACAGGCCAAGAAAGTAGACGTAACAACACCAGTGAGGATACAGGGGCTGCATACCACAGCGATGAGGAGATGAGATTTAGAAAAGGCAGAACAAGAGAAAGGACGAGCGAGAAAAGGGCAGATTTTTTTCTCTACTTATCGTGGCAAGAAGAGGATAAAGGTGAAATCGATCCTGGTTTCTCTCTCAGATGAACAGTGCGCTACTTTGAGTGATGAAAAAAAGAAAAAGAGAGTTAGCAAACAATTTGTTATTTTTCTCCCTGGGAGCCTGTTTGGGAACTGACTGCTCTCATTCTGTTCATTACAAACAAATGTAATTTATGGCCTAGCTAGCCCCACAGCAACGAGCGATGGGGATAAACCCCTGGCACTGATGCACATACTCTACTGTACTGCAATGAGTTACTCTGCACAGAGCCTGGAGCAGACGGGAGAAATCCCTCTCTCTCTCTCTCTCTCTCTCTCTCTCTCTCTCTCTCTCTCTCTCTCTCTCTCTCTCTCTCTCTCTCTCTCTCTCTCTCTCTCTCTCTCTCTCTCTCTCTCTCTCTCTCTCTCTGTTTCTTTCTGCAACAGTGAGGCCATTTCCCATGATAACTGGGGGCAGGAAGCCATATTGGATTTGGAGAAGGAGGGGGCAGGTTAGGAGCACTTACTCATGTAGGGGGAGGTATGTAATGAAAAGAGCCGACTTGGCACGAGCATTGAGACTGAAGTGTGAAAACAAGAGTGTCAGCAGGGGGGCAGGGCGAGGAGCATTGAGGAAATAGGAAAAATATGAGCGATACTCTTCCCAGGGCTTCACTGGAAGCCGCCGGGTCCAAACTCATCCCTGCCATTTCTCCCTCCACAACGTTCCCATCACTGAATGAAGTGAACTAATGACATGGGAATGATTGATGCTTTTCATTGACACATTCGCTATTCCAGGCAAATAAACTGAAATACTGTATCAATGTATCACTCCTGAAACGGGGAAATGATGAAAATCAGGCTACAGTTAAACAAAGTCCAATCGCTTGAGCAACTATAGCGAGCCAAATGGTTGTTTCCCTACCCTCCTGTAAACGGTTTCCAGGAAACATAAATGGATCTCTACTTTCAGTGTAAACAGCAATCTGAAAACATCTAGCTGGAGAGAATCTCAGATACGCTTCCGTGCCATGGTGTACGGAACATCATCTCACACATATAAGCAATCTCAAGCCTCCTCTCTGGTTATGGAATGTAAAATCTGGTGAGCCATGACTTAAGACGTATACCTTAACCTTGAGAGCTGTTGTGACCATAACTGGGCTCGCTGGATAGTATCACTTATTCCAAGTCTCTCTCAGTCTTTTTTTGCCTGCTTCTCTCTCTCTCTCTCTCTCTCTCTCCTCTCTCTCTCTCTCTCTCTCTCTCTCCCACCCCCTCTCTTTCTCTATCTCTCTCTGTTTCTCTTTCTATCTCTCTCTGTGTCTGCACATTGTCTGTCTGGTGGAGGCCTGGGGTCTGGGCCAGCCATTGTGTCTGCAGCACATTAAACGGACATCACTGCCACCCAGGCTGCAGCCTGTACACAAGCTGCCTCGGCAGAGAGAGCGAGAGAGAGAGAGACAGGGAGAGAGAGAGAGAGGACGAGAGAGCATGGAGCAGAGGAGAAAGGAGGGTAGGGTTTAAGGGTAGCTGCAGGAGAGTTTTCACCACCATAGTTGTAGAATTTTACATGGATCAGCGCTGAGTGAAATTGAGCCGAGTAAAATGGAAAAAGTTGCAATTTTCGTTGATGGTAAGTGGTAGCATTGATCACCAATTAGACATTGCACTGGGACGAAAGATGTAGCGTACCTGCAACATTTTCATGGACAGAAGCTAAGATCTACACAAAAGCACGAGGACACATCTCTTCGACCCCAGTTCAGGGCTGATACAGTCTAACAGCTGTAGCGACCAGTGAGGATGAAGTAGGTCTAACATGTAAGCAGATAGAGACAGAGAACACACACACTAACCCACCTGTTGAACTCATAGATGTCCTCAATGTTGCAGAACAGAGTGCTGACGTCTTCCGGCTTGAGCGGCAGGTCCCCACAGTCAATGATGCAACCCAGGTAGTCCTGAGAGCGAGAGAGAGAGAGAGAGAGAGAGAGAGAGAGAGAGCGAGAGAGAGGGAGAGATTCTGTGAATGTGATTATGTAAATGCCCGTCAGTATGTTTATTGACAAAATAAACAAAATACAATCTTCATCATAATCTCATCATTCATACTTCAAGTTCGTTTGTTTCTGACTTCATATAGTTGCTCAAATGGACAAAAGTTCCTTCTTCGTCCCTCCCCAGTGAAGTAGCTTTAGTTCTTCCAAGTGATTCTCTGATAGCTGTCTTACGGTCACTTGAAATTGAATTATCATGAAGGCTTTCTTCATGAGAAAAAACTGATACTTGAGCCCTACACCAATCCTTACTGTAAACGCACTGAGAAGCCCAAGAAAGCAAACCTAGCAATTAATACAGTGGTAAAGGCCTCGCTGTTACAATATTTTCTATTTTCCTTTCGTGGTCCTCTCTCTGACCTGGGAAATAAAGCCATGCTCTAGTCTCATGAGTATGATATGCCCCCACCCCCCAAAAACACAGACTAACATCCCCAAGTACCACTACCGACAGGGCACGTTGCTCCGCGAAACCTGGAAGAGAGTATTCCGAGCTGGGCTAAGGGCCTTAAGAAAGAAGGGGGCTTCAAAATGTGTCTGGCCAATCCACAGACTTGTGTCTGGCCAATCCACAAGTCTACCACCTTCAATGTAGTGTTCATTAGTTAGGCTAAAAGACCTTATATAGGCTAGCTGTCAGCACTTTATCAGAGGCCTCCAGGGCCCAATAGTCCCGTAATCAGCATGTTTTTTAAGTGGCCAACAAGCCCATCTGATAAAGCCACATCCTACATACAACTCTCTCTCCAGATGCCAACCCGATGGAGAAACCACAGAGGATCCTATCCAGGGTTGCTGTTCATTCTGCTGGTCTGAGTTTAACAGAGAGATCTGAGTAACTGTGAGGGAGGCTGCGGTCCACCCAGAGGCCCAGTTACCATTCTGGCCCGCGAGAACGAGCCAACAACAGAAAAACAAAGAGGGGCTAAAATAAGATGAAGCCAATTTAATTGCAAAAATAAACGGGTGTAAATAAACAAACAGACAAAGTATGCGTGAGAGTACAGGGGTGTGGGAGGGGGTGAGAGGTGGGGATGGCAGGGCGTTATGACCGGGAAGGGGGCTTCAATGTACCCTATCGCTGACAGAGCCGAGCAGAGTGGAGCGCTCCTAGGGTACATTCCTGGATGGTAAAATGTTTTTTTTCTTTCTTTGTCTCCAGTTGTGTTTGTTTCCAGAGCCACCGGGGTTCTGGGAAAAGCAAACAGGCCGAGGTGGGGCAAAGTGAGACAAAAAATAAAGGGGGCTCCGCCACATTCATCACCTTTTAAAGGCAAGGGAACACTGGCACTGTAATTACTGTCCACTTACAGACAGTCATGGGTGAACAAGAATTCCCCCTCGCACACACACTTCCACACACACGCACGCACACACAGACAGACAGAGAGACAGACACACATACGCAGGCATGCACACACACACACACTCCTTTCGGAGGGCAAGGAGGACCCATAGCGAGAAGAGAGGAGGAGAGCGAGAGACAGATGGATGAGTGAGAAGTTGACAGAAGAAGCGAGGAGAAGACCGGAAAAATGAGGAAGAGACTTGAGGGGGAAATTGAGACATAAGAGGGTTAAACGCAGGAGAGCACAAGAACAGAAAGGACTGAGAAAGAGATACATGTTTCACTGTGAAAAGGAAGAAAGACAGATAGAATGAAAGCAATAGAGAGAGAGAAAGAGAGAGAGAGAGAGAGAAAGAGAGGCAGCCGGCAGGTTTTGGTCTCTTTGTCTGAGAAACTAGGTCAGAGTTTGGAGAAAGGAGTTTGTCCCTCTGTGCTGCCTGCGAGGGCCCCTCCATCCCCTCCGCATGTGCCCCAAACTGGGGGGTTACAGCCAAGGAGAGGCAAAAAACGCTCCGTTCCCCCAAACCCCCACCCCCAATTTCCTGTCCTATTTGGCAGGAGTACAGCGAGAACGAAAGGGGGCTTCGCTCTTCCTGGCTCTCCCCATTTTCTCTCCACCTTTCTCCTCCTGTCTTCCAACATACTGTATACTGCACATTCAAGACATATATGAGCAAATACATATGGGAGCTCACACATGCACAAACACGAGAAGGCAAACTATTTAACTGTTCACACACACAAAGCCACACACACACACACACACACACACACACACACACACACACACACACACACACACACACACACACACACACACACACACACACACACACACACACACACACACACACACACACACACACACACACACACACACTGACTCCAATCATCATACTTGGTTCTTATTACCAGCAACTTTGACATCATCCCTGGATCAAAACCAGATTTCCATAGCTGTAAAGGCTGAGCCTAATGCACGCTCGAGCCAATAGACATCACATGTGCAACTCACACAGTCAGCAGTCTGAGACAGCCAACAACTAACTCCATTCCATCAACTCAGGGGCCCACAGCCGTGCTCTGTCCCAAATCCCTGTCCTGCAAAAACAAATGTATGGACATTTGCTCTGTAAGGCATCCCTGCACAGGCCAGCTCTGTCAAATGCCTGCTCGTTTTACTGGCTCTTAAAAGGCTGAGCTTCAAAAAGGGGGTTACATTTCAGGGCTTCTCAAACCTCTAACGCATACCCCACACACCTACCCTGACATGTCCTGAAGAAGCTGTTCGTTCGTTAGTTCTCTCTCTCTCTCTCTCTCTCTCTCTCTCTCTCTCTCGCACGGACACACATTTACCCCTCCGCTCTCAGCACCGTTCTCCCAGAGCGCTGATTGCACCACCTGCTGATCTCCACCTGCTAATGGGCAGCACTGGCAACATTCCCCCTCTCTCCACATCAAAGCAGAGGCAGAACCCCTTAACTAAGCAATCAAATAAGCTAAATGCCGGTACAGGGACAAGGTTGAGACGCAATTCAACGGCTCAGACATGAGAGGTATGTGACAGGGTCTACAGGAAATCACGGACTACAAAAAGAAAACCAGCCACGTCACGAACACCGACGTCACACTTCCAGACAAACTAAATACCTTCTTTGCCCGCTATGAAGATAATACAGTGCCACCACCGCGGCCCGCTAAGAAGGACTGCTCACCTTCTCTCCTTCTCCGTGGCCGATGTGAGTAAAACATTTAAACGTGTTAACCCTCGCAAGGCTGCTGGCCCAGACGGCATCCTTAGCCGCGTCCTCAGAGCATACGTAGACCAGCTGGCTGGTGTGTTTACGGACATATTCAATCTCTCCCTATCCCAGTCTGTTGTCTCCACATGCTTCAAGATGGCTACCATTGTTCCTGTACCCAAGAAGGCAAAGATAACTGAACTAAATGACTACCGCCCCGTAGCACTCACTTCTGTCATCATGAGGTGCTTTAAGAGACTAGTCAAGGATCCTATCCTTACCGGCCACCCTCGACCCACTCCAGTTTGCATACCGCCCCAACAGGTTCACAGACGACGCAATCGCCATCACACTGCACACCGCCCTATCCCATCTGGACAAAAGGAATACCTATGTAAGAATGCTGCTCATTGACTACAGCTCAGCATTCAACATCATAGTACCCTTCAAGCTCATCATCAAGCTGGAGGCCCTGGGTCTCAACCCCGCCCTGTGCAATTGGGTCCTGGACTTTCTGACAGGCGGCCCCCAGGTGGTGAAGGTAGGAAACAACATCTCCACTTGGCTGACCCTCAACACTGGGGCCCCACAAGGGTGCGTGCTCAGCCCCCTCCTGTACTCCCTGTTCACTCTTGACTGCGTGGCCATGCACGCCTCCAACTCAATCATCAAGTTTGCAGACG
Organism: Salmo salar; assembly: GCF_965601325.2. Taxonomy (NCBI): domain Eukaryota; kingdom Metazoa; phylum Chordata; class Actinopteri; order Salmoniformes; family Salmonidae; genus Salmo; species Salmo salar. Next base: position 123,802,554 of record NC_138299.1, read on the forward strand.
ACAAAACAGTAGTGGGCTTGATTACCAATAACGACGAGACAGCCTACAGAGAGGAGGTGAGGGCACTCGGAGTGTGGTGTCAGGAAAACAACCTCTCACTCAATGTCAACAAAACAAAGTTGATGATCGTGGACTTCAGGAAACAGCAGAGGGAGCACCACCCTATCCACATCGAAGGGACAGCAGTGGAGAAGGTGGAAAGTTTTATGTTCCTCGGTGTACATATCACCGACAAACTGAAATGGTCCACCTACACAGACAGTATGGTGAAGAAGGCGGAACAGCGCCTCTTCAACCTCAGGAGGCTGAAGAAATTTGGCTTGTCACCCAAAACCCTGACAAACTTTTACAGATGCACAATCGAGAGCATCCTGTCGGGCTGTATCAAAGCCTGGTACGACAACTGCACCGCCCTCAACCACAACCCTCTCCAGAGGGTAGTGAGGTCTGCACAACGCATCACCGGGGGCAAATTGCCTGCCCTCCAGGACACCTACAGAACCCGATGTCACAGGAGGCCAAAAAGATCATCAAGGACAACAACCACCCGAGCCACTGCCTGTTCACACCGCTACCATCCAGAAGGCGAGGTCAGTACAGGTGCATCAAAGCTGGGACCGAGAGACTGAAAAACAGCCTCTAACTCAAGGCCATCAGACTGCTAAACAGCATTCACTAACTCAGAGAGGCTGCTGCCTACATTGAGACCCAATCACTGGCCACTTTAATAAATGGATCACTAGTCACTTTAAACAATGCCACTTTAAATAATGCCACTTTAATAATGTTTACATATCTTACATTACCCATATCACATGTATATACTGTATAATATACCATCTATTGCACCTTGCTGATGCTGCTCGACCATCGCTCATCCATATACTTATATGTACATATTCTCATTCACCCCTTTAGATTTGTGTGTATTAGGTAGTTGTTGGGGAATTGTTAGATTACTTGTTAGATATTACTGCACTGTCGGAACTTGAAGCACAAGCATTTCACTA